>NC_136071.1:1092914959-1094114959 GCF_964261635.1 Lissotriton helveticus
AAGAACAGACCATATTATTAAAAATAAATAATAAGTGGCTGATTCCGAAGCAAGGTTTATAAACCACCTGCAATTTGAAACATCAGAAGCCACTGGCTGAGAGCTAAAAAAAAAAAGTTACTTACCTAGGACTGTAGTTGTTCAGTAAGGGTATCTTTGATAGATTCACATAACCATAATATTTTCACAGCTCCAGGCTGGGAATCTTTCGCCAATACATATATAGCAGTTTTGGAAACAAACAAGAATATAACACTTATGCCAGTGATTAGTAGGGAATCAGGCTCTGTCACAGGACATCATGTCAGATTCTAATGCTATGGAGCGTACCATTCTAATCAGTTCTCGTCTTACTCAGGCGGCGGGCAACATGTGAATATATGAACAACATCAATGAAGAACTGCTGCTATAATAAAGAATTGCTTCACAGAGGCTACCACCCCCCCCCCCAGCGCCTTGAGACCCTCATGGGTAAGTAGTGCACTTACAATTCCCCTGACTGATTGATTGACAGAGACTAGAAAATAGTGGTTAGCTAGATATGCGGGACTGAGAGGCATCAGTGAAAAATTGTATTTCACACAGCTTTGACCACCTGCATCATAGTTTTTGAGTCTGTATCATGGTAGTACTTTGCAAAAGTGTGCAGTGTCTTCTCGTCGCCCACTTGTAAATGTCTTGGAGAGATGTCGATACATGGAGAGTTTAAATGTCAGCCATGACTCTGAAAGAGAGAACATTCACAGGTAGGGACTGTTTGCCTTATGATAATGTGGATTGAAACGCAAGACGGTATCTTGCTTTTCTTTGTTTTGATAAAACTTGTATCCAGTTGACAGCATCATGGGCAACAAAAACTGATTTTAACTGTCTGTCCTCGGTTTTATTCATATACCATTTTGCAATACAAGGTACTGCGGTCTGGCTGAAGTGAACACCGGATACCACCTTTGTTATGAATCTTTTGTGTGCTCAACATCAGTATTGCCATAACATGGTTTTATAAATAGCTCTGCAAAAGTTAAAGCAGAGCTGTTGTCGATGGCTAAAGTTGCTTTCCAAAAGAGAAAGGTACCTTTAGTACAGGGCAGTAGTTCAAATGCAGTGGACATTAGCTTTGCCAATTTAGTGTTGATCTTCAGGAAGAAGCAGGTTGAAGAGGGCTAAATATTCGTTCTTCCCTTTTGGAAGTCCCTTATGATAGATGCTGAAAAGAGCAGGAGGAGTTCTCTTTCTTCAGTATTGAGCAATGTTTGCTAAATGGACGTCAGTGAAAACAAAAGGATGGAATTTGCCAACAGTGGCAAATATAGCAGAATCTTTTATAGAAGAATTTATAAAAGCTGATTTTTTTCCAGACATCAGAGACAATGCTGGGGCAGAAGCAGAGGGCTCTCGTGGTTGTAGCGACTGTGACAGGTGTAAAGTGGAATTCCCCCGTCTCAGTAAGATAATAGCCATATTTGCTAGAAAGGCCATCGTCATCGTGAGCAGAATTTCAGCTTTGGATGACTCTGGGAGGCGCAGGTAAATAATCGAGGTTAGATAAAATACAAATGACCTGAGCATTATGGTGGCTGGGTAAACATGGAAGGAACAGTCTCAGCAATTCCAATAGATGAAAGCAGGTCTCGGAAACAGCAGTGACTTGGGCTGAAACGGAGAGGTCATGAGTTAGTAGAAGTCCTAATGTCCCAATGTCTGTGCCCAGAAAGAGTTGCGCCAGCAGCAAATATTTTTCCCACTTAACAGGCTCACTGCTTTGCTTGTGCTAAGTTTGAGAAAATTACAAGACTTCCATGCTTGAACTCCCTGCAAGCAGGTCAGAAGTCTGGTTGCTGAGTGCAGTGCCTTCGGGTGCTCTAATACGATGGTCAATTAGTATCAGTGGCTTGAGGAAGAGACAAGTAAAAACAGTTAGTAAGGACCAGAGGGATTTAATAAGACCAAGCTCTGACAAATTCCCTATATACATTTAACAACAAATATATCAGAGGGTCTGGAAAAAGAACTCAAAAAATGCACGCCATGTAACCTAAATGTTCACTAAGCACGTGTATAACAATCTAAGGTCATCCCCGTAGTGGTCAACCAAGGATGCCCATCAGTCACCATACAGAACCGCCCTTCATCATTTGGGATTCCAAACAAGACCAAAATCAGGAGTGCCACTTTACTTTCACGGTGGAGGGTCCAGATGTATGTAAAGGAACCCTTAACCGGTCAGATAGGTCTTATTATGGTCTTGCTACTCAATTAAGAGGATCTTAGTACACATGATACATAGGGGACTGATGTTGCAGTGCACAAAAATAAGTGTGGAAAAATAATAAGAAAAAGTGTAGTTAAAATTGGATGAGAGGGTACTAAGAATTTTATTCGGGTGCTACCCAAACCTCCAATATTAAAAAGTAGTTACTGACAGTCACTATAGTATGGACTGCCTGGGTGTTTTATAAGGTCAACATGTTTCAGCAATTCGTGACACATTTGTCATTGTTTTCTTCAGGACCGTGTCTAGTAATAGCTACTGCAAACAATAGTGATTAAAGAAACCAAAATTTGTGCTCAAAATCAGAACAGATACAGAAATCACCTGAATTCACTAGGTGTCCGCACCGTTTCTTTCACTCTTCCAAGTCGTGTAAAACTACTACAAGGAAATAAACACATGAAGATAGAACAAATGAAGATAGAACAAAGGGAGTACCCATTAGGTACACATAGCGTGCAAAGTTCAGTTCATAATTTAAAAGTATATATTTCTTTTTAAAGTCAAGTGACCATATTATGTATCACTGGTACTATGTTCGTGCACATGTCTCAACATTGGATCTAATTTAGGAAATACCAATATGGTACATAGAAACCATCTTACCGTGCTTGTAAGAGGTCAAGACCTCACCCCACCTGGCCACGGCTCAGGAAAAGGGGAAGCACCGCTCTACAACAAAGGAGATAAGTAAACAGATCTCTGTTATCCAGCTCCCTCGAAAAATGTTTGAATTCATCCATACCGTGCCTGTACAACCAGTCATACGCTCATTGCCCACTTGTAAGGTTTAAGTTATGAATGTTACGTTTTGAAATTCATAACTCCCACGCTTTTAACAGGTACTGAGTTGTGGGATTAACAAGGCTGCACAAGTAAAAGAACTTAGGCGGTCGTTCCCAGAACCTGGATAGGAAGCATGTCTTCAAACGGACATAGCGCCCGAACAGGCAGGCGTCAAACGTACATTTAAAAGAATAAATTTAAAGAAAGAAAGGATTGTCCTTCTCCTCGCCTACCTGTCCGTTGGTACTTCTCCACTCGGCGTCCAAGCCGATCGGGGAGGTGCCGCGGCAGGCAAAGTCAGGGGATTATAACCCAGCGCGTGATTTGTCGAAGGATTGATCACGTGGTGCGTTGTTTTGATGACATATAGCAGTAGGTGGAAGCAGGTTCCTGATTGGTTTGACAAGGGCTTGTTATCAGCCAATCATTATAAGTCAAGCAACAATTTTTACCTGACCCGCCCCTGTGTGTGATTTCTAAAGTTCCCAGGATATAACTTTATTAATAAGTGCAACACTGAGATCGTTTTCTTTGTGCACAATGTAATTTATATAAATGGAACAGATTATTCGGCCATTGTCATAAAAATAAGGGAACAGTGTTTATTATGGCCAAAATGTATTACAAGCCGAAGTATTAACATAAGAGGAACCGTCCATGGTGCAGTGAGGAAAATAGGTTTTAACCAATGTTACCGAAGACAGTAGGGCAGATAGAGACGAGAACATTGTTGATTATCTGGCCCAAAACCTCTCTGAATCAGGGTATTATTTGAAATGAAGAAATGATATATGTAAACAAGCCTCAAGGACAAGTATGGGAATGATTACATAATCCACTCCGGAACACGATCTCCCTTGGGCTTGTGGGCTAAACCATTACTTATTTTTTGTTTTTTGAGGTATCACCAGTTATGAAACAGTAATGTATACATTGGATTATAGGGTTGACCAGGGTATATCATCATTCAACCCCACACGGTTAGTTCCCAACTTAAACACCTATTTCTGTTCTTTGAGTAAGAGATATTTGGACACATCCGAAACATGAATTGAGACATCTCAATTCAGAGTCCACTGTTCTCATTCAAAAGGGGACCCAACCTCAGGGACCGACTGGTCCACACCCGACCACGTGACGAGAGACCCAGGGCTCTGGGTTCTCTCTGGGACCTTCCGCCTGTCACTGGTCATCATCCCTGTGGCACGTGCCAAGCTTGCCGACAAACGAGGAAGACAACAGAAATAGACATAGGCACGTCGAGGCCGTGGATTCAAACAAAATTCACGAATTGCAACAGTGAGAATCTTGTTTATCTTATCACCTGCCCCTGTGGCCTTAGATACATAGGGATGACGACCCGTAAAATCGGGGTCAGAATCTCTGAACATAAGAGCACCATCAGGTGCAAGAGACAAGCAACGAAACTGACAAACCATTTTCTCGAAGCACGCCATCCTTCGACGGCGTTCCAGTGGACAGTTATTGAAAACCACATATTCCCGCACATGTTTCGGATGTGTCCAAATATCTCTTACTCAAAGAACAGAAATGGGTGTTTAAGTTGGGAACTAACCGTGTGGGGTTGAATGATGATATACCCTGTTCAACCCTATAATCCAATGTTTACATTACTGTTTCATAACTGGTGATACCTCAAAAAACAAAAAATAAGTAATGGTTTAGCCCACAAGCCCAAGGGAGATCGTGTTCCTGAGTGGATTATGTAATCATTCCCATACTTGTCCTTGAGGCTTGTTTACATATATCATTTCTTCATTTCAAATAATACCCTGATTCAGAGAGGTTTTGGGCCAGATAATCAACAATGTTCTTGTCTCTATCTGCCCTACTGTCTTCGGTAACATTGGTTAAAACCTATTTTCCTCACTGCACCATGGACGGTTCCTGTTATGTTAATACTTCGGCTTGTAATACATTTTGGCCGTAATAAACACTGTTCCCTTATTTTTATGACAATGGCCGAGTAATCTGTTCCATTTATATGAATTACATTGTGCACAAAGAAAACGATCTCAGTGTTGCACTTATTAATAAAGTTATATCCTGGGAACTTTAGAAATCACACACAGGGGCGGGTCAGGTAAAATTTTTTGCTTGACTTATAATGATTGGCTGATAACAAGCCCTGTCAAACCAATCAGGAACCTGCTTCCACCTACTGCTATATGTCATCAAAACAACGCACCACGTGATCAATCCTTCGACTAATCACGAGCGGGGTTATAATCCCTTGACTTTGCCTGCCGCGGCACCTCCCCGATCGGCTTGGACGCCGAGTGGAGAAGTACCGCCGGACAGGTAGGCGAGGAGAAGGACAATCCTTTCTTTCTTTAAATGTACGTTTGACGCCTGCCTGTTCGGGCGCTATGTCCGTTTGAAGACATGCTTCCTATCCAGGTTCTGGGAACGACCGCCTAAGTTCTTTTACTTGTGCAGCCTTGTTAATCCCACAACTCAGTACCTGTTAAAAGCGCGGGAGTTATGATTTTCAAAACGTAACATTCATAACTTAAACCTTACAAGTGGGCAATGAGCGTATGACTGGTTGTACAGGCACGGTATGGATGAATTCAAACATTTTTCGAGGGAGCTGGATAACAGAGATCTGTTTACTTATCTCCTTTGTTGTAGAGCGGTGCTTCCCCTTTTCCTGAGCCGTGGCCAGGTGGGGTGAGGTCTTGACCTCTTGAAAGCACGGTAAGATGGTTTCTATGTACCATATTGGTATTTCCTAAATTAGATCCAATGTTGAGACATGTGCACGAACATAGTACCAGTGATACATAATATGGTCACTTGACTTTAAAAAGAAATATATACTTTTAAATTATGAACTGAACTTTGCACGCTATGTGTACCTAATGGGTACTCCCTTTGTTCTATCTTCATTTGTTCTATCTTCATGTGTTTATTTCCTTGTAGTAGTTTTACACGACTTGGAAGAGTGAAAGAAACGGTGCGGACACCTAGTGAATTCAGGTGATTTCTGTATCTGTTCTGATTTTGAGCACAAATTTTGGTTTCTTTAATCACTATTGTTTGCAGTAGCTATTACTAGACACGGTCCTGAAGAAAGCAGTGACAAATGTGTCACAAATTGCTGAAACATGTTGACCTTATAAAACACCCAGGCAGTCCATACTATAGTGACTGTCAGTAACTACTTTTTAATATTGGAGGTTTGGGTAGCACCCGAATAAAATTGTTAGTACCCTCTCATCCAATTTTAACTACACTTTTTCTTATTATTTTTCCACACTTATTTTTGTGCACTGCAACATCAGTCCCCTATGTATCATGTGTACTAAGATCCTCTTAATTGAGTAGCAAGACCATAATAAGACCTATCTGACCGGTTAAGGGTTCCTTTACAGACATCTGGACCCTCCACCGTGAAAGTAAAGTGGCACTCCTGATTTTGGTCTTGTTTGGAATCCCAAATGATGAAGGGCGGTTCCGTATGGTGACTGATGGGCATCCTTGGTTGACCACTACGGGGATGACCTTAGATTGTTATACACATGCTTAGTGAACATTTAGGTTACATGGCGTGCATTTTTTGAGTTCTTTTTCCAGACCCTCTGATATATTTGTTGTTAAATTGAGGAAAAGACATACAGCCAAATGACCTGATCAGAAGATGAGAGGACGCATATAAATACTAACATGGGAGAGAGTGAGTAGCTTTGGGATACCCCACAGATAATGGGTTGAATGGTAGAGTGGAGTGATAAGGCTAAAGAGCTACAGATTGGGTGGGATATTTAAGAAAGGAGGAGAACTAGGCAACCATTGCTCCCTTGATGCCAATTTCCTATGGTCAATTTGCTATCATGGAGACATCAACTGTGTTGAAAACAGCTGAAAGATCGAGCAGGATCAGGGCAGCAGAGTCACACTAATACCAAATAAGCCTTAATTACCCACGGGTGACAGCTATCACATTTCTGTTCCAAGACTAGTGAGGACAAGCAGTGGCGTAGCCAGACCTCCGGCTGCCCGGCGTTTGCCACCTCGCCCGGCCGTATCTAACAGCAGGGGCAGGGGTAGGTCGCCGTCGCCGCCCCCTCCCCCCTCTTGCTACACCACTGCTGCCAAGGATCCATGTAGTTGTCCTCTAGATACTTGGTTAGCTGCTTTGCCAAAACATGCTCAGTAAGTTTGCAATCATGTCCGAATTAGCTTTCTTCAGGAAAATCTGTGAAAACCACTCCAGAAAAGTGAGATTAATGATTATGGTGATAAAGGGACATAGGATAATATCAGGAGAGCCAATCTTAATTTGGCTGATCAGTGGTTACTTCCTTCAGATCTATAGTAAAAAAAAGCTACTCAGGCATTGAGATGGGACAATGGGTGGAGAATTTCTGTAGTTAATGATCAGCTCGGAATACAGGTTTTTCATGCCAGAGTACATTTTTTCATTTGCAGCAGCGAAAAACTGAACACGTTCTTCACAGCAAGAGCGGCAGAAGCAGTACAATAGGGGTTACAGAAAGCTTTTAGTGTTTTAAATAGAGCAGTGTTACTACACTGGAGAATTTTATTACAGAGAAAGAGACTTCGTTCTGAAAAGCTTTTTCTTTATATCATTTGAAGTTTTGCTTCTAGGTCTTTAGGGCTGCCTCCTCATAGGAGAATCACCATTTGCACTCCAGCTGTCTTAGAGCTAATAGACCTTTCCACAGGGTGTCGGAGAATTACTTATTGGAAGGCATTGTGCGTGTGGAACTTGTGAGAGTTGATGTGTGCCCTTGAACTTGCAGAAGAGAAGTATTAAGTAAGGTTTGAGCTTCGCAGACTTGAAGCTAAAAGAGGTCTCAAAGAGTAGTAGTTCTGCCTTGATGATATAATTTAAACCGATTTTCTTCTACTCATGTGCACACAATAACAATGTGTGGTTTAGCAGAAATTACTGGTTTATGTCGCTTGATTTGAAAAAGGACCAGACAGTGATCACTCCAAGGGAGTGGTTAGAGTTTCTCAAATAAATTGATGTGATCGGATGCATGGCTCATGGTTAACTTGAGATGCCCCTAAAGAGAAACGCACGGAACACGCTTTTGGACTGAGAGGTCCTTAGTATTATCAATGTAAATACTAAAGTTGCCTAAAAATATTAGATTAAAAAAAAACAGAAGGGCCTGTCCTAAATGATTGAGTAAGACAACAGGCAAGCTTGCAAAAGATTTAGGGCGACAACAGACAAGTAAAAACAAAAGAGGATGCTCTAGTGAGATAATCCAACAGCAGGGAAGTGCTTTTATGGTTCTACCATATAAGGTGAAAGGAATGGTGCAGCTGATATTGTCCCTGATGATAAATGCAACCACTCCCCAACTGGCATGGATCGATTGAAATGATTGATTTTGCTATCAGCTGGAATTAAGATTTCTCAGTCATGTAATGAGACCCCATCAAACCAAGTTACAGTGATAAAGACCAAATTCCTTGTGTTGGAGAGGAGAAGCTCCAATACCATTCCTAGTGCTAGGGGAAGGAGCAACAAACAACTGGGCAGGGCAGACTGCCAGCTATTAGGGAGATTATTGCCAACCATAGGTGGTAATCTGACATCTCCCTGTATACTGCTGAGAACATATTTGGGGATGGGGCTGTTGATGTTTCCTTCCCAAATGCTTTTGAGCAGTATTGAGGTTTCCAGGAATAGAGCAGAAGCATATGGCAGTAAGGAAATGAGGTAATGAGATAAATGCATGATCCTACTTTGGTCCTCAGGAGGAGTTTGTAGACAGGAGCAGCATCTTCACCGACTGCATGGATGCGTTGAGACAGGCTTGGCGTGAGCAACATGCTTACTGCACGTGTCCACTGAGCAACAACGCAGTAGCGGTCAATAAATAAGGGTAAGCTCATCTGCACCTGCAGTCTTATCTTTCCTGACTTCACCCATGGAATTCACAAGCAGCGACTGGCTTTCTACATGGAAAATAGTGAACTCAACAGGAGAACGTTAATAATATGATGGCATTTCGTGGCTCGCTACAGAAATACTGCTGAACACAAGACCTGGCATGTCCAGCCACTGGATGATGTTTGAGGCCGGCATGAAGGGGACAAGCACTGATTTAACTGAGAACAATGGGGGAGAACACGTGGTGACTTCATCCCAGGATTTTGTTCCCAGCAGAGGATGACGGGGAGGAAGAAGAGCCTGCATTCTGTCTCAAGGAACAATCCTGAGAACAGTCGATTCTCCACGTTGGACTTCCGGGGGCAGAGTCAGCACAAGAAAGGAAATCCCGCTAATCCGACACAGAGAAACTCTCTCGAGCCGCCCAAGGAAGCAACAAACAATATGAGTGTGAGGCACGATTGGCCTCATTGTTGTTAAAAAAGTGGAACAAAGAACCACTGACAGTAGCTGCACAAGTCGTGTAAGTACTTACTGTTTACATTGGTCCTGAAGAAAGCCCCATAGACCCGGCTGGGCACAGTGGGGCTGACACATGTCAGCCTGATTTTAACCAACAGTATAGAGGATCTAGTAACTTGATCCATAACTACACACCAGTTCATTTTTTTCCCTGAATACTCTCCTTTTTTGTAATAAAATCATTTATTTGAGATGACCTAGAGAATTTTAATTAAAAATTTTTTGAGCACTTAAAGACACTATCTCTGGACACTACTACATATCCAGTGGTCACCTCCGGATGGAGGTCAGCATACAACAAAAAAAGACCTTATGACGATGCACTAACGCAGCGTAATTGGCGGAGAACCAAGATATAACGCCTATCAACTACGTGCGTGTATGAGGGTTTTTTATTAATGGAGTAAAATCCCTGGAAACGTAGTTACAAGTGGTCCATTCTTCCCCTGTCTTGATTTTTGATTCTCCACGTACCTCAAGGGTCCGTTTCTTAAAATAGGAGTGTCACTAGAATTAGGACTACAATCCATACTGTCAAACACCTACTTACGTTTTCGCAGGAACGTCATTCAAGGATTAGAGGTCCCAGCTTCCCCCCACTACTGATATACCAAACAGAGTCAAAGCAACAACAGTAAACCAGCAGAAAAAGGAAAAACAGGAATAAAAGAAGAATATGTCCGACGACGTCCCCCACTCATTGACAGGACCAGGCAGCCAGGAGAAATCCTTACCAACAAAGAGAAAGAATGTGTAAGTATGAAGAAAAATGCTAATGTAAATAATAATATTGGTAAACATGCATGTTTCTGAAGGTACCCTAATTCCCTTCTTCTGCTAGATGTTGACAGGTTTGTTCAAGTGGGCTTACTAGCCTTTGTCTGCCGGAAGTGAAAGGAAGCATATCAACAAAGTTGAACAATCGTGTAACTGAAAGGAAAGCAAAAGGGAGAACACATGGACACCAGGGGCGTAAAACAGGCCCCGCAGACCACGCAGTGCGGGGGGGCCCCTAGCTCCAAGGGGCCCCCTCGGCACTGAACTCTGGCCGGGAGAACCCCTGATTGAGCCTGGAGGGGCCCCCCTAAGTACCGTGCAGGGAGGCCCCCTCACTTTTCGTTACGCCAGTGATGGACACCCACCTAGACTACTAGTTGTGACCCTTGGTAACAGGAATACCCATAGGAACACTAGTTCCCTAATATCCAGTACAACAAAATAAACAAAGCTCCGTATTTGAGCAATACTAATGTCCTCTTTAACATCAGGAAGATATAATAGGAAGTTCCTAAGTCTTTCAGGAATAACCTTGTACCATTACTCAAAGGCACATAAAGGAAAAGAAGGAAAAAACGAATCTCCAGGGACAAGGGTCCCAAACAGATAAGTATCAGGATTCCCAAATACTATTGTACTCATGAGCAGCGCATCCGCGCTGTTACCGTATTGTGTGAAGTAATGGCTGACTCTTTCATTTAGTTGCAGGTCTGAGGCGAAGTCTGGGCTGCAGCGTGAGCCAAGGAACAGGAATACCAGGGAACCGCGGGGAGACGGAAGCAAGACGCCAGGAGCAGCGAGCGGGAAACGCGTCCTAGACAGGAACCGGAAAGCAGACATCTGATGGCAAACAGAAAGGTAAGTGACCCTGAAGCAATACTGATCCCAAACACGAGAACGCAAAGCGTTCCAGTGTGGAATCGTAGGAGTTTTATACTCCTTTGCCGGTCCCTGCGTGCTCGACGTAGCGGGAGCGGCAGTTGTGACACATACACAGGGAGTGAAAGTCTGACAACCATTACTGTTGTTTGTCACAGAAGTGGGAATCACATGTTTGACTCCATTAGGTTAGAATCTCCACCCTAAGAGAAGATTATGTAGTTGATATAAGGTGCTAATGAATTTCTGTAGATCCTGAGTGACACAAGTGGCATGAAACATATTGAACATAATTTGATTAAATTCCATCAAACTATTTATCAATCAATGACTACTTGGAGAGAACACGAGGAACATAATTTCCCGTGGATTCTCAACCCTGCTTTTAACCTTAACTTAGATCCTTAATTTAAATAAGTTAAGAAAATTAGAATTCTATAGTTAATTTTAGTCACCCAACAACAGTCTTCCCATTTAGTTGCTGGTGCCTTTCAACACACCTGGGTTTCATTCTTGCAACCCCACTTGACGAGAAAAAGATCTCTGGCAAACAGCCCCCTGGAGGGGCCCATTCGGCATTGCAGCATCTGCCCAACGAGGAGCACAGCCTGATGATGAAGCATGTCACCTTAGGTTGGTGAGGGCATGTGCTCTAATGAGCTGATGCTCCTGGTGACTTAGTTGGATCCGGTATTAAATACATTACCTAGGACCATCATCAGAACAGTATACTCTATTGATATTGATATATGTTGGGAAAACGTACACTAGACCAGAATTTCTCCTAGTCCTCCTACATCTAAGGTATGTGTGTGAGACTGGCATGCCTGAGCGCTTTTGTTCCAGAGGCCAGAAAGACTGATCGCGGTCCAATTGTCTACAATTATTGGTTCTTGTGGTGTGACCAGCGGATACTCATTGACTCTAACCACTCTAACCCTCTTTAAAAGCATAGTGTTGGTTTATGAAGAATTCTGGGTTGACACATGCTCCACAAGGTAGGGAGACAGGCTCCAGGTGCAGATGTTGTGGTTAATTCTGAGCCCATCGCATGAGGATTTGGGATGGGGAGAAAGGAGGGAGGGTTCGAGTATTAGTTATTTGTTTTAATGGCCACTAGGATCTGTAACTATCTCTCGCCTTTACTCCTAAGGAAAAAGGCAGGAGTTGATTTATTTTCTTCCAAAGTTATAGCTGGGATAGCCTTTGTATGGTCAAACAGTAAGCATCTCATATAGTGGATGTGCAGTACAACATGTTCCCCACAGGCATCCAACTTCTTTCCCTTTTGGTCTGAGTGCATGGAGGCAAGCGCACCTCAGCTATTCCCGGCTTCTATTGCTAATCCAGAGTGTAGTATAGATTGCGACCTGAGCAGTAATTAGAATGGCCAAAACAGTGACCTTTTTCTTCCACTTCTGCCGTAGCACTGTAAAGCGTTTCTCTGCCGCATCGTGAAGTCTGTGGCAGCTGAGCAGTATATCAAATCAAACTGAATCAAATGGCACTTAATAAACAGCACAGCTGTTCAACAGAAGCGTACCGGTGCTCTAGCAGACGTTATAAGGCATGCCAAAGTAACGGGGGACTAAACAGAGTCAAATAGCCAGGTTTTGAGTTGTCTTTTAAAGGCAGACAGCGATTCAACCTGCCGTAGTTTAAAAGGAAGATCACATAATTTTGCTGTCCGCACAGTAAAGGGACTGCCACCACGACAAAACGTGAAGAATTTTAGGGTCCACAGATGGCGCCTATTGTACAATCTAAGGACCCTCTTTGGAGTGTATGGAGACAGTTTATTGAAAAGATGTGATGGGGACTGTTCTCTTCTAGTGTCATGGGAACTAAGGTAGTTATGCTACAACCAAGGTATGTATTTACCTGCACATAGGTTTATTCTGTTTTAAGCCGTTGGATATGATGTGGTTGCTGTGGGAACTAGTTTGAGGTGCCCCAGGGGAACCATGGATTACTGAGCTTCAATTTTGTCAACTGGGAGGTGGGGGGGGGAGGGGTGGGCCGTACCTCTGCTGTCTTGGATTCGCCTTTCTATTAGACCCAAGAATGAGACCCAAGCACCCAAATTGGCTCTTGATAGGTGAGATGGAAATTGTGGCCCAAATTTAAAAACAATGCGCAGCAAATTTAGGCGATTCAGACAAAAGTGAATTTCCACCATCAACAAGGTGGAAGGCAAAAGATTTAAGTGCTAATCTGCGGTCCTCAGTAGTGCTCAATGATTTGTTAAGTAGTAGTTTTGGTTAATTTGTCTACCTGACTTGGGTAGAACTGTGCCTCGAGGCAGAAACCTATAGATTTCACAAAAATGGAGGTTCCATTCATGATTGTGTAAGCTATGAGGTAGAAAAGTAGTAATTTAGTTCCTTCAACACGTACAAAACATGCATTATTCATGTAAGTAGGTTTTCAGATTAGACAGCCAAGAGAAGATACCATTAAATAGACATGGGTGTTATCTGCACATTGGCTCTAAGCATGACAGAGTTCCATTTACAGCATTTATAGTTCTAACTGTGAAGGCGATAACATTTCAATCTAAGACATTTCACAGGATCGAGGAAGAAGGGCTACACTTGTATAAATGGTTGTTCCAATGACCTTATCCCATACCAAATATGCAGATGTTTCATAACGATCATTTTGCTTTTGTCATGAGGTTCCTCTGTTTTTTTTCCTATTTTGGACATAATTGAGGAGAGGAAGTGGCATTAATGCCAGAGCTGCCAACTTTGGGATGGGGGAACTAGGTTCAAGTCTCAGCGTCAACTCAACATCCTGTGATTCTTGACAAGTCACGTAATCTTCCTGTGCCAAAAAAGACAAGCATTGGCAAAGCCAATAGCGGTCGCCTACATGAGGGCTATTGGATTTGTCAATGTCTTATAGCCATGTTGTACAGCACAATGGAGTACACTGGAGTGGCACGGTGTATAGTTGCCCTGAACGGCGTAGAGTGGAGTGGTATGGAGTGAATTGCAGTAGAGTTGCTAGGAGTGGCATACAATAGATTGATGTGGCATAAAGTGGAGTTGCATAGAGTAGAGAGGCGAAGAGTAGAGTGGTGTAGAGTGCATTGGCATAGAATACAACAGGCATAGAGTTGAGCTGAGTGGTGTAGAGTTGGTTGGGGTAGACTAGAGTGCCATTGAGTGGAGGGGCAAGGCATAGAGTACTGTGGAGCAGCGCAGAGTGGAGTAGAGTAGTGATAGAGGGAAGTGGAGTAGAATAGCTTGGACCGACGACGAGTAGACTGGCGCAGAATAGAGTGGCGTAGAGTGAAGTAGGGGAGAGTAGAGTGGAATAGAGTAGAGTGGCACTGAGTGAAGTGGGTTAGAGTGGCGTAGAGTGGCACTGTGTGGAGTAGACTGGCATGGTGTAGCGTGGCATAGAAAGGAGTGGTGCAGTGTGGATTGGCAGAGAGTACAGTGGCATAGAGTAGAGGGGGTGCAGAGTAGAGTGCAGTGGCATAGAGTGTAGTGCCATAGAGTAGAGTGGTGTACAGTGCAGCGGCACAGTGTACAGTAGCATGAGTGCAGCAGATCAGAAAGGTGGTTCTAATCTACAGGGGTGTGGCGGCAGGACTTGCTGAATAAGAAAGAAGTTCTTTCAATCCCAATAGAACAGTCTCTTTCAAAATAGTTTTCTTGCAGATCATAAGTGCTTTTGTGCCACCGAGAGATCTTCTAAATTTATGGTCATGCAATGGCACATTCCCATTCATCCAGAAGTATCTTAAAGTCTCCTAGTAACACCAACATTTACAGTACGCTGGGTTTCCTTTTGGACTCCGTTATGTTCCATAAGAGTCCACAAGGTATTTGCTTCACTGGTCACCATTTTACAGAGGAGGGTGTTTCTGAGTTCTGTACCTCGACAATTGGTTAATATACATGTATTCTTGCTCCATCAAAGGTACAGGTCCATGTGGCAGATGAGTGCAAACTGCTACAGTCTAATGGATGGATCAAGGATTAGAAGTTCATTGAGTCCAATTCAGTAAAAGGCGAATATACCAGCCCTTCGACAGCTGCAACTCCAATCCATATTTATGAGCTCCTGGTAAATAATGAAGCAACAGAAAGGTATGGCTGCAGGTCCAGGGAGAGACGGCTGAATGCACCATGGTGGCTTCGTAGGTGTGACCGTCCCTCAAACCACTGATTTATTAACTGTTTAAAGCGGTTCTGGGACTTTAACCAAGTCTCAACTAGCATCTGCAACTTTCTGTCCTTGTGGTCGGAAGAAGCACACGTCTTGAGGGAAATATTCCTGCCCTTTCCTCCCACTGATAGTGACAAAGTACACCAGCCAACAAAGGTGTATGAACTCAAATCAATGATGTTGTTGCGGCACTTAAATTGGGAAAAAACAGCCCTCAGCTTCCAAGCAGAGGGAACTTGCAGCCACCCACCGAACTCACCTAGCTTATGCCAGTAAGCTGTACATTATCAAGACGTGGGTTCTCGGTTAGTCGTGGCATTATCGAAAGTCATTCAGTAAGCAAGATTAGGTATTATCAAAGGCAGTTTAATTAGGGGCAGAGTCCGGACTAAATCGTCCAGTTATCGCCAGCAGCCACCAGGTACCCGAGTTTGACAGTCTTATGTACACAATCAGGACACAGATGGAAATTAATTAATCATTCAATATTAAAAGTTTAATATTATTAACTCTTGTTAAATTTGTACTTGTTTTTTGTATTGTTTTATATTGTTATATGTTTTAGTGCAGTCACACATTTTCCATTCTTGGAATCTTACTATCCCAGTCCTATTCATGATTTCTGGACCGCTTGCTTGCTCCAGGATGTTTTCTAAGCCGCAGCAGGCATTTTGAGGCCAACTCTCACGTTTTTCACTCACTCAGCATTCTAGTCTTTTTCCGACTGTACCAAGCATGTGCAGAGCCTCACCTCACTACTTAATCAGAGCAGATTTGCGTCTGTACCGCGAGTATGCTGGCAGTGCACCAAATGCAAGCCCATCTTGAGTTCGACAGCGCCGGGACACCATCAGCCAGCCTGCTCAAATCTGGCCAGGACAGAACACACAAAATGTTAAACTCCTGAGCAACTCCTTGCACTCTCAAACTCCTCAATCTCAAATGATAAGTGACTCTTTACCTCAAGGATGCATTCACTCTTAAGAACACACTGTCTAAATCTTGCCCATCACTTAGAGCCATTCTACTAAACGCCCCATCAGGTGTTAAGCATAGTTTTGAAATTAAAGTGCTTTTTTAAAAAAAAAGGAAAATAAGATTACCAAGCCTTGCTGAAAAGATATGCGGTTAACAGTTGATAGTGCCTCTGCACTTACATAATTAGTTCACGATTTTCCATGTTGATCGCTCTTCCGACCACGTGAGGGGAAAAGGAGTGACAATTATTTGTCACTCAAACCTTGCCCTAATCATGATCAGAACACTCTCCCCACCTTATGAATGCTCCTGGTGAAATCTTAATAGCTACTCTTAAATTTAAGAGTAACAGTTTGTATGTAGTCCTTTTATAAAGATCACATGATATCCCTCTAAATAACCGGAACAACATGTCTGATTTTCTTTTCCACTTAGTAATTCATTAACGTGTTGGGCGATTTATATATTAAAACTCCTTGTGTTGCCACAGAATCTTCATTAGATAACCTCACCGTGATGAGGGTAAAACTTCAACAGCGTCCAGTAATTGTATTAATATTTCGGCCCTCTATCCAGCCACAATTAAACATGTGGGTGCCCCTGTTGTGGCCATTTCTGTGCCTTGTTAAACAGCTCCCTTTGGCACAATGTAAACAGCTCCCTGATCACGATCAATGTTTAGAAAAATGCACTGATCTCACCTTTGCTGAAGACCTTATCTGGATCCAACGATAAAAGCACACGTTTACCATATTTCCCTTTTACACACATTACTTTAGAAGATGGTGACAACTAAGCATCAGAATTTTAGCGAAACTCATAATATTCTGGATACTGTCTAGGCAGGTTGCTCATGCAGAAGTGTGGAATTGGTTGTGCTTGCGGTCCCTACTGACTTCAGATGAGGGTCAATGATGGTGGTGTGAGGGCACGGATTCTACCTGATCAGTCTACTGCCTCAGACACCATTAACTAGCACCTCTTATTCAGAGGGTGCACAGAACTGGCAGTCTATATGGAACCCCTTTAACAACGACTTCATAATGCTATGTATATACAGATGATACGCAACTCATACTCAGTCTGACTCAGCCGAACCTCCTACAATCTAATCTGTTAATTCTGCAGCTCGCCCGACGGCCTGTTGAGCAGTCATTCTTGGTGGCCATCAGCCAATATTGTGAAGTTGAATCCATCAAAAGTGAAATTATTCTAACTGTTTTGCCCTCCTCTCTTATTTCCTCATATGTACAGATCAGATGGCTAGTTTGTCAAACTTCCGGTTTGTGTTAAAAACATCATGTGCGGTGTTCTCTAGGTCCATTAAGGCTAAAACACGTATTTCTTAAATTATCACTCATCAATGTTGTTGTCAACACCCAGACCACAGATGCCCCAAATTGTGAATGTTATTGATTTCATTTATGGAGCCCCTAGATAAGTGAAAGGGGTCTCTGGGTCTGATCGTCATGAATGATAATGTATATAGGAAGAAATAATAAATATATGTATATGTAACTTTATGGTGAAAAATACAATATACAAAGTCACTTTTCAGCACATTAGTGTTGGGTTTGTGATTTTGAATTCGTGATGTGATATAGATGAATGAATACAAACTAATGTATGCAATGGACTAATTAAGTCCAAGTTGAGGCTTGATGTGTGAATAATCAGTAATTTAAGAAAGAAAAAACAACGAGTGGTGCTAGAAATGTCTGTGTGTCACAGTAGATAAACAGAACGCGTGCCTAATGGCCAAATGGGGAACTGCACTGATGTATTGACTTATCTCTGTTCATTGCCCTGGCCCCAATGTTACGTGATCACCGTTACCCCTTCTCTTTGAAACAAAGAGTGTAAAGACACAGGCTCTTATTTTGAGTTTGGCAAAGGAAATACTCTGTCACAAACACACAGCTGATGGCTCAGTGCATAATATAAACACAACCGTGAAGAGAGGGTCCGAGGGCATGTTTAAAGACCTATCACAGTTACAACCCCCCAAGGCACTAGTATAAACACAAACAAAGTAACTGTGGGTCTAACCACTCTAATAATTAACCACGGTCTGACCGAAACCTCCTAAAAGTTTCTAACCATGTGGGAGGTAGAATTTAATCTGAACATAACAGGATACTTTCAATGTGTGAAAAATACCCACCAGTTATCGTCCGGTACCACCCTTGTCATCATATGGGACTCCTCACACAAGGAGAAATAGACCCCGCAGTCAGCTGCGACCACGCAAAGGTGGGAGCCCCAAAGAAAAGGTTTTGTAATTGGCGTGTACTTGATAACTGAAAAAAGCAATGCATGAGTGTATGGGAGTGAAAAAATGTGAAGGGTACTAAAATTGGAGAGCTGGGAGAAAAAAGTGAGTTTATTAACTTCCAACATATAAAAACCAGTGCAGGTAAACAGTCGTTTCAACAAATAGCTACTGTACAGATTGGTCAACATGTTTCTGCAGTCTTTGGACCCATAAGGGTGTCCGCTGCTTTCATCAGGACCATAGATTGCTACTGCTAGTGATAAAGGGTAAAAAAACAAATGATATCACCTGAACAGTCCAGGTGTACAACAATCCTCCTATTCAATGGTGGATACCCAGTGCATAATAGCCTATTGCACAGGTAAAATGGCGGTTGGGATACTCATGACGTATCCCATCTGCCAAACTCTAATAAGGCCCATATTTTGCAACCTGCAAAAATCTTGTGTGCTGTACCAAAACATTATATCTGAAAGAGAGGCCAATAGATCACACCTTTACAAGTGGTATGCACAGAATTCCCAAGGAGAAACAGATCAACAACCATTTTAAAGGGTAAAGGTGATATGCCGTGGTCCCTTCATTTTACATGCTCCCTTATTTTTATTCATTTAGCATCGATCATGCTTTGATTGTTTCAAACTCCACAGTGGCAATGTATTATACATAACCCAAACAATTTGTGTAACATAAGTTCATGAATTTCATTCTAAAAATCTTTTTTTAGCTCAATGAAATCAGAAAACCAAAAAAGGTTGATGCAAACAGTGCACCATTATGCATATGCCTTTCAGCTTGAAATGTGCTCAACAGTAGGGCTTCAGATGTCTGCCATTAGTATAGACCCAGGTTCTATCGGAGGAACATTTTGGTACTACCATTCACAGGGATGCATCTAATGTACATTGGACTGATGAACTGATTAATTTAACTTTGTCTATGGATCATAAATTGTCAGCTGATGTTCCAATACCCATGTGAACATTTTGTAATTAAAAGAAATAAAGGATAACATTACAACATTCTACGATACAATGATATACAGCTAGATTCATGAAAGGCAAATCGGCTCGCAAAGGGCCAGATTCTCAGAATCTGGCCCTTTGCGAGCGCAATTTTTGCATTTGGGATTCATCATCCCAAATGCAAAAATCGCTATTACAGAATTCGCATTTTAGCGAGGAATTGCATTTAAGGAATCTCTTTTTGAGCTTCCTTAAATGCAATTCATTAACCAATTTAAAATTGCGAATTCGCAGTATTTGGCCGCTATTTACCACGAAGTCAGACTTCGTGGTAAATAGCGAAAAAAATAGAAAAAAGCACTTTAGTGCATTATTCTCTGTTGCATGTTACACACACACATGTCCTTTGGACATGTGTGTGCGCAACACCTGTGTAATGTTGCATTTCAGGGGTGCTACAGGGTGTCCTTAGGACACCCCTAGCACCCTTGAAATCGCATCCTTATTTGCGATTAGCAAATTGCTAATCGCAAATAAGGAATAACTCCCCATGTATTCCTGTGGGCCTACAGGCCCATAGGAATGAATGGGGAGTTATTCCTTATTTGCGATTAGCAATTTGCTAATCGCAAATAAGGAAGATGTAGGAATCGCAATATTTATTGCAATTCCTACATGAATCCCGTTTTGCAAGTCCTTAATAGCGATTCCTTATGAATCGCTATTAAAGACTCGCAAAACGGGTCTTTGATGAATAAGTGAGATAGTGTTTAGCCAATACAAAAGAGTAAAGGGTCAAGTGCGTTGATATTTCCCATGTTCCACACACAAAAAATCATGCTCCAATCGGAACTTACCTTTATGTTTCGGCTGCATGAAGGACTTCAATCACTTGGATATGTAGTTGACGTGTAACAATAAAATGAACAACTCATGGGAGGCATGGGTTCTACAGGATAAAGGGCTGTACGCTGAAAACTTATTTGTGGTTGCAAAGGCTCCAAATTGCAAATAAGGGCCCTTTGCGACAGAAAAATAGCATTTGGGTATGTGTAAATTGTAATTTAGTAACTTGTTACTGAATCGAAAAATAGGTTTGCGACTACATACTGAATCGCAAATTGAAAGGGTATATTTAGGACATCCCTTCCAATGTGAGATTCCATATGGTATGCACCGATGATATGAGACCACAACTGCGGTTGAAAATCATTGATCAGTTACTGACACCTCAAAGGAAGTGGTAACCCACTTGCAAACAGGAAGGGGTGTCCCTTACGAACGCCTTTCCCCTTGTCAATGTTGTAAAGATCATTTTTAAGAGTTAGTAGTGTTCACTGGGACCACTGCTTACTCATAAAAAAGTTTTTGTAACTTTTTTTTTCTTTACATATCCTATTTTCCTTTAAAGAAAACAAGCTGCGTTTAAAAAAAAAGATATTGCTTTATTTCAAAGCAATTACAGACATGGTTGTCTGCGGACCCCAGCAGCCCACCATCCCTGTGGTGGCAGCGATTTGTAGTGGGTCGCAATTTACAGCCTACCTCATGCATATTAAGGAGGTAGGTCAAATTGCAAGTCCTTACAAATCGGAATTTTGCGAACCAACATTTTTGAACACGTCGGTCACAAAAAACCAATACATTTGTTATAGTCAGTGCCGAAATGGTGACCACTTTTAACGAATGCATTGTAAGGCCCATTCACCCACAACACTGGACGGAGTAAAATGGACAATTCAGATTCAAAGCTGGACTGGCAATGATCCCAGTAATTGTAGTTCAGTGTTATAGTGTCTTGGACTATTGCCTACTATGCATTATAAGCATGGGGCAGGTTGTAAATGTGTGCATGGCTGTTAATTGGCCAGTGGTGGGGTGGGTGCAAGGAGGGGCACCAGGAAAGTTCGAATGACGTGGAGAAGTATCTCCTCTTAAAATGACACTCTGGGCTTCTTGTAATCGGGGCTGTCTCGCTCGTTCTTTGCTTCTTCTTTGAAACGTCACTTGTCAAGACTTATCTGCCCACCTTGTGCATCATTCACTTTCATGCTCCTTAGCATTTGAATCAACCAGCCAACACTAATATCATAATAATTAGCTGTCAGGCATCCAATCATAGTTCAAAACGCTGCATAAGAACTGCCATATACCACTTGCCTCTCTTAAACTCACATAAGGTAGTCTCCTATGGGTCATGTCCATCATACAGTACTGAACCAGTGAACGGCAATAAACCACCCATCTTCAACCTAACAAGTATAGAATAACTAAAGAGATATGCCACATACCACTAGCCAAGTGAGTAGTCAAATTTACTTCACCACTTAGGGTCCCAAATCACTACATACAATGACTGCTTCCTGACATTTCACAATGACAATCGGATATGGGTGATAGTAACAAAATACTTCCCAGCAGAACTCATCACCATCTCTCCCTCCAACCTATGTTTGCTCAGGCCCACATACCTTACATTAAAAATCTCACAATGGACACCACAGTGTGGCAACCAGCTTAGTGGACCATGAGCATAAGAAACTGCATGCCACACCATACCTGCAGAACTGTTCAAAGCTATCAGCTTATTGAAAACCATAAACTACGAATCTGTCTCTCACACGTCTTCCTCCACCACACCACTAAGTAATGCGTCCCAAATATGATAACCACTTCTCGGTGGTAATCACACACAACATGGAAACACTTCCAAAATAGGATCAAACAAAGACAACATCCTCCCAACCACACACCCTACACGGTATAACATACTACCCATGAAGGTAAGCACTTTACCACCCCACACAGACCCTTGGGCACTTACATGAAAGTAAGCTACGGTAATCAGAAAATCACAGCTTTACAGAGGACAAAAGAATATTTAATAATCTGTCTTAACAATATTCAATAACAATGTTGCTCTGTTCTTGACCTGACCTATAAAGCTTGCTTCATTAAATCTTGAGCACTGGATCAGTAAAGCTCCCGCCCAAGTGCTCATACAGTAGACATATTTAAATTCCAATTCCTGTTATGCTGCGCAGCTGGGGAAGTACAGCCGCCTTTTCCAACTCTTCCAAATAGTTAGCCATCCCTAAATGCAATTAGATTTTAAAGAAAAGGTTGATTCAATTCTAATTTGTACTCTTAATCATTTGTTTCTCTTCACTGGAACCAAGATGCACTTGACTGAGGAGCCCCTGTCAAGGCATTTCTGGTCTTGGGTTGCTTATATACAGGTTCTAATAGGGCCTGGCTTGGATATTCGGGCTGGACTGTTCTTAATGGAGTGGGTGTCAACACTGATTTGCACATGGATGGGTCTAATCTGAGGTGGCATGGTGTGCACATGAACGACGGGCTGGAATGCTACCCAGAGCAATTGCCAGTGGTTAGACTTTTTGCAAGCATCTTCCCATCACCTTTTGTGTGTTTGATGTCCCTCTTAAACCTACATGGTGAATATGGTAACGTCTTGTAGACATTCCTCAAACCTGTTTACTTGTACCTTGCATGTATGTTATGTTACTTTAATTTGTAACATGCGCTGATACTCTCGAGTATCCCGGTTATAGTGCCCCATGGATTCACATTGCTGCTGTGACGTTGGCCAATGTCATAGCCAGTTCTATACGTGTCCCCTGAGTGCCTCACTGTCAGTTTCACATACTTTGTTGATAGCCTGGGCAGTACACCTGTGGCTAGAATTGATTGATGAAAGGACCAAGTTCAAACAAGCACTGGCAAATTCAATAGGTTCTGCAAATGCAAGATCTTTTGGCTTTGCCAATGTTTTTTAGCCATGTTGCAAGTGGCTGAATGTAAAGAAATAAAGCTTTATGATAAAGCCAGTGCTTACTGCGTTTTCTGTTTACTTGCCGCTATACTGCACTGAAGCTAGCCCCGCTGTGTAATCTATACTATAACGGCCCTGTGGAGCTATACTCTGGGGGCCGCAAGCCCACTCCTGGCCTTTGCATGTGGCACCCTGTTCAAAACAGGCAAACATTTATTTACAAGTTAATGAATGTGAAAGAAAGCAAGTAACTTTTGTGTACTGCACAGTTAACTTTATGGCCACCTTCATTTTTAAAGACATTCTGCCACACACGTGTAAAATATGAAAAAAGCCTCTACAAAAATACATTTTATTTACATGCATAACGGTTTCATCTTAGTAATAGTACATCAGACCATCAGACTAAATCAGTGCAAGTAATTTTTGTTTTTGAAGGAATAGTTTTCAAACATGAATTTTAAAGCATTCATGCTTCCATCCACTCTGACAATGCTAATGGTGAACTAAGAGGCAATACAGTTATGTGAGCCCTTTGGATGTGCTGGGTTGCTACTCTACATGAACAACATTTTAGTAAAATCAAATGTCAGAGTAGTTTTCGTACAGTGTTAATCACGAAGGTATGTATTCAAGATAGTATTATAATACCATAATAAAAACAAGCAAAGTCATTGGCAAAGGCAATAGGTTTCACCTATGCAAAGTCGTTGTCAATGTTTTTTGTACATGTTGCAGATGACTATAATAAAGATGTGAAATAATGGAAATAGCAATAATCGGTGTTCAGTGAATATCCTATACCTTTTGACTCCTGTGCATCATTCAAATCATTATCCTAGTGCCTGCAAGGTAACTGCACTAGTGACTGCTTGTTTAGTAGTTAAATATAGCAATAATCTGTGTTTTGTGGGTTTGCTAGACCTTTTGGCTCCTGTGACTCTGCACCTGCTGCATCTTTCAAATCCTGGTTCTGGTGCCTGCAAGGTAATTGCATTTGACTGCTTATTTAGTAGTGAAATATAGCAATAATCAGTGTTCAGTGTGTTTCCTAGAGCTTTTGGTCCCTGTGCCACAGCACCAGCTGCAACTTTTGGCCCCTGAGCCATTGTACCTTCTGCACCATTCAAATCAAGGCCCTAGTTGCTGCAAGGTAATTTGTGACTGTTTGATTAGTAGTAAAATATAGCAAAACCCATGTTCAGTGGGTTTTCTAGAGCTTTTAACCCCTGTGCCACTGCACCATTCAAATCATTACCTTAGTGCCTGAAAGGTAACTGTACTTGTGACTGCTTGTGTAGTAGTAAAATATAGCAATAATCAGTGTTGAGTCAGTTTCTTAGATATTTTGGCTGCTGTGCCACTGCACCTGCTGCACACTTCAAATCAGGACCCTAGTGCCTGCAAGATAACTGCACTTGTGACTGCTTGTTTAGTAGTAAAACATAGCAATAATCAGTGCTCAGTGAGTTTCCGAAAGAAAACTTTTGGGCCCTGTGCCACTGCACCATTGAAGTCATTACCCTGGTGCCTGCAAGGTAACTGTACTTCTGGCTCCTAGTTTAGTAATAATAAAAATAATCTTTATTCAGCAGTAATCACAGCCATAAAAGATAGAAAGACAGTAAATATAAAACCACAGCAATTCATTTAAAAGTTCATATAAATGTTTGTGCAATGTTGCAAAAGTAGTGACAGCCGTCAATCACACACGAAGTTTCTGGATCTTAGTGCTGCTCTCAAAAAGTTTGTTACTACAAAAAGTGTGCGCTCATTAGACAGAAGCTGTAGATACAATAAAGCAACACTGGAGTGCCTGAATCTCAAGTCTTTTAAAACGGGTTTAAGAAACTACCTCCTAGGATGAGTGAAATATTTACGTAACAGAACAAAATGTAGAGTATTCTGTGAAGACCTGTCGCAGCCACAGGGCCCTCTGTCCTCTACATGTGAAACAAAGCCAGCCGGGGATGCCAAGAGATGGTGGAGCTGATTAAATCTAAAACGGGTTATTAAAAATCTGTCTGAGGCACTAGTTAAAATGGAGAGATATTTCTCCATACCCTATTTTAGTAGTAAAAGATAGCAATAATAAAAGCGCAGTGGGTTTTCTAAACCTTTTGGGCCCTGTGCAACTGCACCTGCTGCACCATTCAACTCAAGTCCCTAATGCCTGCAAGGACAAATGAGGAGATCGTTTCTCTCCAGTAATATATGTGTTCAGAAAAAGGCAAAGTTGCACACGGAATACATAATTATTGTGTAGCTAAACAGAAACACAAAAGCTTTCATAAAACATGCATTTCAACTTGTACAACTCTCCAAAGCGAGGCACCACAGATGTTCTAAATAAAGCATATGCTTTACAGATCCAAGTGAAAACCAAGCACTGTTGCACAAGTTACTTACCTTCGGTAACGATATATCTGTAAGAAACAGTAGTTAGTGTTAGATTCCTTACCTTCGAATATCCCCAGGCGTCAGACTGGATCCGGAAAGTTTTCGTCAGCAGTACCCCTGCGCGTCGCTAGGCGTCATTTGCGGCTCCGCGTCGGTCGTCGGCGTCGTGATCGCCGGGATGACGTCGTCGGAGTACTTAGACGCCGCCCTTGCGTGCTGACATCAGTTCTGTACATAGCTATCCGCGCCAGGAACGCAGAGCCATGATAGAAACAGACACTGGTTCCAATAAAACTTGGGCCCTGTATATCGGCTCGCAGAATGGGGAGGCTGGGTGGAGCGGTAAGGAATCTAACTCTAACTACTGTTTCTTACAGATATATCATTACCGAAGGTAAGTAAGTTGTGCATCTGAAAGAAACAGGTTAGTGTTAGATTCCTTACCTTAGAATAGATACCCCAGTGGTGGGTCTGCGAACCAAGATCACACCAGAAAGTCCTGGAGAGCGGAATGGCCGAAAAAGCCATCTCTCCGGACTTGGCTGTCCAGGCAGTAGTGTCTAGCAAACGGTGGCAGCGAGGCCCAAGTAGCTGCCTGGCAGATGTCCTGCAAGGGGACTCCCCGACCAAGGGCAGTAGTAGCCGCCGTGGCCTGAGTGGAATGGGTGCGCAGCCCAACAGGAGGCTCCTTTTTCGCCAAGGAGTAGCAAACCTTGATGCACAAGACGACCCACCGAGAGATGGTCCGCTTGTGCACCACCCGTCCCTTTTTCGCGCCCACGTAACCAAGAGCTGGTTGTCCACCCGGAACTGGCGAGTGCGGTCCAGGTAGAATGAGAGCGCACGTTTTGGGTCTAGACGGTGGAGCCTCTCTTCCTCTTTCGAGGGATGGGGAGGCAGATAGAAGGTGGGCAAGGTGATGGACTGCCCGATATTAAAGGCTGTGACCACCTTGGGCAGGAAAGAAGGACGAGTCCTTAGAACAACCTTGTCCGGATGGACAGAGAGGAAAGGAGGTTTAGAAGATAGAGCCTGGAGCTCATCACTCTCCTGGCAGAGGTGATGGCAACCAGGAATGCAGTCTTAAGAGTCAGAAGACGAAGAGGACAGTTATGAAGTGGCTCAAAAAGAGCGCACATCAGATACGTTAGAACAAGATTCAAGTGCCACTGAGGCATCACGAAGGGAGCAGGTGGGAACATGTGCGTGATGCCTTTCAAGAATCTATTTACGACAGGGGACTTGAAAAGAGAAGGCTGATCAGGAAGCCTTAAGAAGGCTGAAATGGCCGAGAGGTAGCCATTGAGAGTGCCCAGAGCAGAGCCCTGCTGGGCAGGAGAAAGAAGGAAGAGGAGAACCTCTGAAAGGGGGTCAGAGAGTGGATCCACAGCCTTTGCTGTGCACCATGACACAAATTTGTTCCACCTGCAGGCGTATACCGTTTTTGTGGAGGGACGCCCGGCTGCCAGAATCACATCGCAAACTTCAGGCGGCAAGTCAAATGGCCTCAACTGCCGCCGATCAACCTCCACGCATGTAGGTGGAGACTGGACAGGTTTGGGTGGAGGACCGTCCCCTGCTGCTGCGACAGGAGGTCCTCCTGAAGAGGAAGACGAACCGGGGAATCGACTGACATGCTGAGTAGCTCGGGATACCAGTATCTTCGTGCCCAGTCCGTACCCACAAGGATGACTTGGGCCCGGTCTCGCGTGATTTTCTTCAGCATTCTGGGCAGAAGTGGTATACGCCCTGGTGTTCCAGCCATTGCCAGAGGTGCAGAGCCTGCTGGCAAAGCGTCCTCGACCCCACCCCGCCCTGTTTGTTGCAGTACCACATGGCGGTGGTGTTGTCCGTGAACACCTGCACTACACTTCCCAGACAGAGGGAAGGAATGCCTTCAGTGCAAGTCGGGTCGTCCGCAACTCCAGAAGGTTGATCTGGAGCCGGGACTCCACAGGAGACCAGAGGCCTCTGAACTCCCTCTCTCCCATGAGGCCCCCCCATCCCAGGAGGGACGCATCCGTCACCACTACATGCTCCGGTTGGGGTAGGGAGAGAGATCTGCCGCTGACCCAATCGCGATTCGTGAGCCACCACTGCAACTGACTCGCAGTGCCCTCCGAGATCAGGACCTGGTCGGACAGGTTGCCCTGATGCTGTGCCCACTGAAACTTCAGGTCTCACTGCAGAGCCCGCATCCACCACCTGGCGTGATGCACCAGAAGGATGCAGGAGGCCATCAGCCCCAGGAGCCGCAGCGTCAACCTGTCCGAGACTCGGGAATAAAGGCTGTAGGATCGGAATCAGAGCCTGAATATCCTGAGTCCAGAACCGCTCCGATGAAAAGGAGCTTCTGAGAGGGGCACAGGTGTGACTTCGGCACGTTGATGGAGAACCCCAGCGATTGCAGGAGGTCGGCCGTAGTCTGGAGGTGGGAGACGACTGTCTGGGGCGAGCCCGCCTCCAACAACCAGTCGTCGAGATAGAGGAAGACTGAGACCCCTGATCTGTGCAGATGAGCTGTGACCACCGCCATCACTTTCGTGAACACCAGAGGGGCGCTGGTAAGGCCGAAGGGAAGCACGGTAAACTGAAAGTGCTCGTGGCCTACCGTGAACCGCAGGTAGCACCGGTGGGCCGGCAGGACGGGGACGTGGAAATACGCGTCCTGCAAGTCCAACGCTACCATCCATTCTCCTGGGTCCAGGGCAGCTAGGACCTAAGCCAAAGTCAGCATCTTGAACTTCTCGTTCCGGATGAAGCCGTTGACGCTCCGTAGGTACAAGATAGGGCGTAGGCCTCCTTTGCCCTTCTTGGGTACCAGAAAGTAGTGGGAATAGCAACAACGTCCTACTTCTGGCCCAGGAACGCGCTCGATGGCCCCCTTGGCCAAGAGGGCCATAACTTCCTCCTGCAGAAGTTTCAAGTGATCCCCCGACATGCGGTGGTACTGAGGTGGCATGGCTGGAGGGGTCGCCTCGAAGGGGAGGGAGTAGCCCCTTCGCACGATTTGCAGCACCCACCTGTCCGACGTGATGGTGCGCCAATGGAGGAGGTGATGGCGAACCCTGCCCCCCAATGGTGTCGAATGGGCCTGAAATGCCGGACTAGGAAGGCTTAGAGGCAGATGCTGCGGGATCGGATGTGGAGTAACCTTGCCGTTGTCCCCCGGTACCGCCGCGGCAGTTACCACGTCCGCGACCGCTTTGAGACTGGTTCCGCGGCCTGTGGCTGGCTGGACGTGTTGAAGCGCCCCTTCCTTGGCCACAAAAGGGGCGAAAAGCAGAAGTTTGCTGGCGCTGGCCTGGCGAATGGACTTGGCCGTAGCCCTGGAGTCCTTGAAACGTTCCAGCGCACTATCCGCTTTGTCGCCAAAAAGGCTACGGCCATCGAAGGGCATGTCCATGAGCGTGGCCTGGACATCCCCCGAAAAGTTGGCAGACCTCAGCCAGGCATGGTGGCGAACCGCCACCGTCGTTGCAATCGCTCTACCCAGCGATTCTGTGGTGTCAAGTCCACATCTAAGTGAGTAACGTGCTGCATCCCGCCCTTCTGCCAGGGCTTGAGCGAGCTTTACCAGGGCCTCATCCGGACACTGTGGCAGCACGTCCGCAACCGTATCCCACAGAGAGTGGGTGTAAAGGCCCAACAGGCAGGCGGTGTTGACAGACCGCAGCCCCAAACTCAGAGAGGAGAACAGTTTCTTCCCAAACTGATCATACCTTTTGGATTCCCGATCCAGAGGAGCGGTCGGGAATGTGGTCTGGGACGCAGAGGCCTGAATCACCAGGCTCTCCGGGTGGGATGCACGGACAGAAAGCTAGGGTCCCTCGGAGCCGGGTGGTAGCGTCGGGCCATGTTCCCATCCACAGGGAGGCCTGTGGAGGGCTTGGACCAGGTGCCCAGCAGAACATCAGTGAGGGCTATGTTAAATGGCAGTAGAGGCTCCGAGGAGCTTGCCTGCGGTTTGAGCACCTCAGTGAGGAGGTTAGTCCTCATGTCCGCGACAGGGAGCTCAAGAGCCAAGGTCATGGCTGCCCTGTTCAACACCACGCTGTAAGCAGCTCCCTCCTCCGAAGCCACGGAGGGAGGAGAGACGAATCCAGTGTCGGGCAAAGTGTCCAGACCACTGGCATCCCTTAGCTCTTCTGCCCAGTCCTGACTCAACTGGCACTGCAGTGCCAGTGGGTCCTCAGACCCATCCCAGTCCTCCGCATCATTCATCTCCCGATAATCAGGTAAAAATGATGGAGCCGGGTCGAAGGTGAAGGCCTCACCCACCGGCGTCGGAGACGGCGCCAGTATGACGCCGGACCCGGACTTAAACTGGGGTTGAGGTCTTCCGGAGACGGCGCCGGGAGCGACACCCTTGGGGCCGGCGCCAGCAGAGGAGTCGTAAGGTCGACTGGCGACAGCCCGGATCCAGGCCTGGATCCTGCGGAGCCCTGCGGCGTCGGGACCGGAGTCGTCGATGGCACCGGGGCAGAAGCACCCGACGGCGCCAGGGCCGCAGTCACCGGCCTGCTAGGGCTCCCAGTCGGACCCACGGGGCCCGAAGGCGCCTCAGCATGTTCTGACGGAGGGAAGCGTGACCTCATGGCCGTGAGGAAAGCGCTAACCTCCTTCGGTGTCCCGTGCAGCCCAGGGACCGGCGGGTATGGAGCTGGACGCGGCACCTACGGCTCCGACGGAGCCGCGTGGGCGGTGTCGCCCGAACCCCCGGCCGCATTGCACGCGCGACGGGGGGAGTCGAAAGAGCGATGACACCTCTTCGACTTCTTTTTCTAATGCCTCGACTTACATGAGGACTTGTAGCCCGACGAGTGGTGGTGGCTCGTCGAGCGGCGATGACTGCGGCTCCGCAACAGGTCCCTCAACTTCCTCCTCAACCGGGACCTCGCGCGGCATGGAGCCAACTGCCGGATCTCGAGCAGCTTACGGGACCGCTCCCGTCTAGCCATCGAGGTCAAGGCCCGGCAGTCCGGGCACGACTTGTCATCATGGTCGGCCCGAGGCAATAAATGCACCGACTGTGGGGGTCTGTCACCGACATCGGGCGGTGACAGTCCTTGCAAGGTTTAAAACCAGGCATCCCTAGTGGCACCGCGAGTCGAGGGTCGACTCGAAAAGTGATCAAAAAAGATCAAAAAGTTAGTCAAAAATTGACTGGAGTACTGCTCTTCCCGGATCTGCTCTTGCTTGCGCGGAAAAAAGAAGAACTGACATCAGTGCGCGAGGGTGGCGTCTAAGTACTCCGACGTGATCCCGGCGATCACGATGCCGACAACGGACGCGGAGCCGCAGACGACGCCTAGCGACGGGCAGGGGTACTGCTGACGAAAACTTTCCGGATCCAGTCTGCCGCCAGCGGATATTCTAAGGTAAGGAATCTAACACTAACCTGTTTCTTTCAGATAAATTGTGTTACAATGTGGCTGGCTCTTTTCTGTGAAAAGATCTTATCCTGTGCTTGACAGTGAATGGGCAATTAACAGTGTAAATGGCCCCAGATCATCATATGTTAGGCTGACGCTGATATAGGAATGCGGTTTGGTACTTGGCTCCTAAAATGGCAGTTTGACAAATTAAATGGACTCACCAAAGAAGAGGAATTTCGCAACGTGTCATGAAAAATCTCTGCTATAATTCCAAAAATTCATTCACATGAAAATTGTTTCATCTTTGTAGTACTAGTACATCAGACTAAATTAGCGTGGTCCACAAGCACCCTCCTGAACTTTTCATATGGCCCCCCGCTGAACATGGGAAAGCATTTATTTACAAGTTAATCAACGTGAACGAAAGCACGTAACTAGTACCTCAGACTAAATCAGTGTACGTTTTTGTTTTTGGGGGGGAGGGGGTGGAATAGTTTTTACACATGATTTTATAAACATTCATGCTTCCACCCACCCTGATAATACCAATAGTGAACTTCATGCCCCTGGAATGAAAGGCAAATGTTTGGTGCAGCTGAAGAACAAGATACCTTTTCAAATGGCGATGTCTAATATAATTTTTTTTAAAGGGCACAGGAAGGCTCTATGAGGAAAGTACACTGCATTCCTCTTTCCTGTAAACGCTCTCACTTTGTAGTGAGCGAAAGCAAAATAAGCACCAGGCTCTCTCGAAGGCACAGCCTAACATTTGACCCCGGACTAAGAATTCCCAGCAAACGTGTTGAGATCAGAACAAGATTTACAGGTCTGTTTTATGTAGAAAATGAGCTCTTGTAAACACTGCTTTGGCATGGAGAGGTACAAACTTGAGCTGTACAGTCTAAAGCAATTAAAGCCAGCAAATGGAAAGCCAGAAAATATGAGTTACAAACCACAAAGCCAATGACAAGCAACGGGCAGAATGCATTCCCAGGTCAACTTTATGAAATCCCCAAGATGTCTTTTGCATACCACACAGCTGCACTGTTTGGTAGGCTGTGACCTAAAAAGGGACTGGGAAAACTCCAAAATGTTGTCCTGTGGCACTACTTCTGTGCATCGGGCAAATATTAGAGCTTCAGGGAATTACAGAGATTGTCAAGAGTACCCCTGCAAGACAGCCAGGCTATGGAGATTCAAAGGTGGATATCAAATGGGGAAAATCCCTAAATACCTCTTTCTTGGCTCATTGGGGGGTCTCTCAGCCTACTCTTACAGACTGTGGTGTTATAGAAGAAGCAGTCTTGATGGCATGAAATCCATGGGAAAAGATGCTCTTACCAAAGCCAAAGGGGAACTCAGGAACAATTCTGGCAACTAGTTACCACTCTTCGGTAACACTCTTTCTGATAGAGACTCCCTAGACATCAGACTGCCTCCAGAAAACTTTGAAGCAGTACTCCTGCTCCCCGGGAGATGGCACCTGTGACTCTGCGTTCGTGTTGTCCGTGCCGGATGTGACTTGAACCAGGCTATATAAGTGCCACCCATGCATGCTGACATCAGTTGCTTTCTGCACCCTTCGGCGCCCGCATATGTGAACGCAAAATCCAAACTAGTTGTGATCAGTGTGCATATGCCTAGATTAGGATCTTTTTAGGTTTTAGGTGACAGAGTCTGGTTCACAGGATGTGAGGGCCAGTGAGGACTCTGCAGTTAGAAAGAGTCTCTACTAGAAAAAGCTTTACCAGAGGTAAATACATTGTTCCCTTAAGAGAGTCTTCTAACCACAAATTCCTCACCTTAGAATACATACCCAAGCAATACACCATAGCTGGTGGGAATGTGAACTGGCTCAAGCCAAAAACTCTTGCAGGACAGAGCCAGCAAAATTTACATCTCAATGGTGCTGACTGTCCAGACAATGGTGGTTTGTGAATGTAGGTAGAGATACCCATGTAGCCACCTGGCAAATGTCCAGCACAGTCACTCCACATGCCAAGGTAGTAGTAGCAGTACTGGCGGAATAAAGCAGCACGCCTTCTGGAGTCTGCTTTTTAGCCACAGCGTAGCAGACCCTAATGCAGAGCGCGACCCGGCATGAGAAGTTCTTTTTCTGCACTGCCTTGCCTTTCTTAGCTCCAGTAAAGCCAACAAAGAGTTGATTGTCCACTTGGGGGTCTTTGGCACAATTGATGTAGAAGATGAGAGCCTTTTTTGGGCCCAGCTGATGTAATCTCCCTGCTTCCTTAGTGGCATGAGGTGGACCAAAGAATGATGGAAGGGTGATAGTCTGTCTAATGTGAAAAGGAGTCACCACCCTGATCAAAACTGAGGAACGAGTCCGAAGAACCAGCTTGCCTGGACAGAAAAAACTGTAAGGAGGGTTAGGTGAGAGAGCATACAGCTCACTCAACCTCTGTACCAATGTTATGGTGGCAAGAAAGACTGCTTTGAGGGTGAGTAACCTGAGAGGACAGAGGAGCATATGTTCAAATGGAGAACACATTAGGAAGGTCAAAACTAAATTCGAGTCCCATTGCATTATGATAAATTGAGGAGGTAAAAACAACTACTGTAACCCTTTAAGAAACCACATCACAACTGGTGACTTAAACAAAGAGGGTTGGTCCAGCAAACAGAAAAAGCACGAAATTAGGAAAGGTACCCTTAACCCCTTCTACGCTCATGACGAGCTGGGCTCGTCATGCAGTAGCCTCCTGCTACGCTGATGACGAGCCCAGCTCGTCATGTAAAGTGGTATCTGTAGAATCCCAGCACAGGAGAAAAATCCCCATAGCGTTCAAGGTGTTAAACAATGCGCAAAGTAAGGCCTTTCTGGGGTAGAGACAAAACAAACAATAAAACCTCAAACAGCTTGGCATGGAGTGGGACTACCTCCTTGGTAGCGCACCAGGTCACAAACCTGTTCCAACAGCATGCAAATACAGACGTAGTTGAGGGATGCCTGACTGCCAGAATTGCATCTACAACATCAGAAGGAAGGTCAAAGGTGCTCAACTTCCACCACTCAATCTCCAAGCATGGAGGTGTAGTGTGCGCAGGATGGGGTGCAGGACCCTGCCCAGCTGCTGTAACAAAAGTTCATGCTGGAGTGGCAAACTGATGGGAAAACAAATGCTCATGCCCAGGAGTTCTGGATACAAATGTCTCCATGCCCAATCCTTAGCCACAAGGATGACTTGGGCCCGGTCAGTTCTGATCTTCCGCAGAACCCAGGGCAGGAGAGGTATTTCAGGGAAGAAGTATAGGAGTCCCAAGTTCCACTCTAAGTGTAACGCGTCTTTGAGCAAGATCTGCTTTGGTAACTCCATTGCCTATAAGTGCTGACACTTAGCGTCCTCGGCGGAGGGAAATAGATTGAGCCAAGGTTCTCCTCATTTGCAGAAAAGGACTTGCGCCACCGCCTGATGGAACCGCAATTCTTGGTCCACAAGGCATCAATGGCTATGTTTGTCCGCCCTTGAGTTCAAAGATCTCGCAAGATGTTACACCATCAGGAAAATTCCTTGGTGTTCCAGCCACTCCCAGAGGTGAAATGCCTCCTAGCACAGGGTCCACGACCCCACCCTGCTTGTTAAAATACCACATGGTGGTGGTGATGTCTGTGAACACCAGAACCAGCCTTCTTTTGAATGCCAAATGGATGGCTGCAGCTCCAACAGGTTGATGAGGCTCTGGGCCTCTGCTGGAAACCAGAGGCCTCTGATCTCCACCTCAGCCAGGTGGCCGCCCCAACACAGAAGAAATGCATCTGTTATCACTGTTAACTCTGTTGGTGAAGTAGAGAGGTGTAGCACTGACCCGATTCACCACTGCAGATCTTTCACAGTCTCCTCCGAAATCTGGACTAGCTCGGAGAGAGCCCCCTAGTGATGTGCCCACTGGGATTTCAGATACCATTGCTGAGCCCGCATATGACACCTGCCGTGCCTGACCAGCAGAATGCAGGAGGCCATTAGTCCCAGATGCCTTAGAGTCATCCTCACTTAGATCCAGGACAGAGGTTGAAGAATAAGTATCATAGTCCGATTGTCCTGCACTCTCTGCTCTGGGGCATAGTTGCAATAAAGCACCATACCCAGAATGGCTCTATTGTAGGGGAGAATCTGTGAAGGAACCAGTGTGAGTTTGGCATGGTGATAGTGAGCCCAAATTATGTTAGGAGGTTCGCCGTAGTTTGGAGGTGGTTGACAACTGCATGGGGCAAGCCCCCCTTCAGCAGCCAGCCTCTGACCTAGAAGGTTAGCTGCAACCACTACCATCACTTTCATGAACAAACGAGTGTCCTGGTAAGGCTAAAAGGGAGCACATCACGGTGAACCACAGATAGTACCTCTGAGCTTTCAGGACAGGAATGTCGAAATACGCATTCTGCAGGTCCTGCACCACCATTCAGTGGTTCGATGGCAGACAAGACCTGGGCCAAGGATAACATCTTGCATTTGTCTTTCCTCAGGAAGGCATTGGGAGGGCAGAGATCCAATATACGGCAGAGGTCTCCATCCTTCTTCAGCACCAGAAAGCAGCAGGAATAAAAACCACATCCTACTTCTGACGCTGGCACTGTCTCTATGGCTCAGTTGGCAAATAGAGCCTACAATTTATGTCTTCACAGGAACAAATGGTCCTCATCAGCCATTCTTGCGACATCGGGACGGACTACATGGTGCCTGGCACACGGTGCATGGATGTGCACAAAGTGCCTTTTTCTACTGCGGCTTGTGCTACATCACTTTTCCTGTGCTACAGCACAAGCCACAGTAGAAAAAAGTACTTTCCAACCACCTGCATAGCAGCCTTATCCAAATAGAGCAGGAGGGACCGCCGAACCATTGTCAGACAGTCACCTGCCCGATACCATGGCGGACGAAGGTCCGACCGACGGCCATCGTAATGTGGGCCAGAATGTCTAAAATATACTGAAAAGGCCTACATTTGAGTGCCAAGCACTAGACTTGGGCCAAACGATCACAAGGACTGAAAAGCAGGTTGCAGTCCACACATGTTGGTAAAAGACTAATAAACAAGGAATAGGATGTGCAAACAATGAAGGTGAAAATTTAATTGGGGAGTAGAGGTGAATACTAGGATTCAGTGTGCATCCTTGTAAGTATACAACAAGCACAGAACAAACCCCCAACACCCTGGATTATTCAATCACCCTTGCTCCGTATGCAGACATTTCTATTGAACGAGCCATCCCATCCATAAGGGATGCCCGTATCAGCTGAGGACTTCTTTTAATTAATCATACATCAAAAGTAATTCATGGTGTAGATCTAGTTCAGAGCCTGACGACTGAAGTCTTGGGCTCACAATTTTCTCACCAAAATGCTTTTTTTTGTCCGGTTCTTTGCTGTCTGTACTACTGCAAGCACAATCAAGACAATCCTCTACAAGTTTAATATCGTCATCAATCCATTATAGCACTGATAGCACCAACCATGAAAATAGTATCAATATCCAAGGCTTCATATTAAAATGTAAGTCAGTGAAGGTAATAAAAGTTACAAACTTGAATTTTTACAGCAGACCATGAAAGTAAAACAACAGCATGCAGGAGACTTTAAATTAGATGTAACTGTATATTGCTTATTTTAGGAAAACAGCCCTGAATTATAGGGCAGGGAAAAGTGGCCTCTTATATAGAAAACAAGTATATTAAAAATGCAGAAATACCCAAAGAGTTCCTTTGTGTGAACAGGCCAAATCTGTTTAGAGCCCTTCTGCCAATTAGTGAAGAATTTGAAGTTGATTGGCTTTTGAAAATGTCTCACATAAAAATGCCAGACCATCTCAGATTTTCCGAACAAGAGTCCACTATGAAGCTGGGACAGAGTTTTATTGTTACCACAGTGTCTCTCAACAAAATAGTATTGAGTGGTGAGGATGCGGATTTGATTAGATGGAATGACTAAGCTTGGATGACCCCGCGTCTGCTCCCGCCCCACGTTCGAAGGAGAAGGGAAGGCTTTTGTCGGAGACCTTACCTCATGATCTGGTATCTCCGAAGAGAGCGTTCTCCCTAGAATGACCCCGGTCAGGTACGTCCAGCAGCGAGCCGTGTTGGCAAGGTGGTAGCCTCCTGTCTCCAGCAAGAATTGTGACGGCAGGAATGAACAGAGATGGAGGGAAGAAAGAGAGACCAAGTTTAATGAAAGGAACACATTGTGCCAGAGCTACAACACCTTCAATGAACACTGCACATGAATAGAGCTTTTTATACAAGTCTACAATAGATGCCTTGGGGGCTGGCTGGAGCCAGCTCACCTGTGCTGGAGAGAGGAGGTAGCCTGATACATTCCTCAAACTAGACTTTACTCTTCTGCATAGGCAGCTATCAGAAGCTTATATTTACAGACACAAGCCTTACCACCATCAGAATACAGCTGTTAAAGAAGTATAAGCTATTAATTAAATAATTGAAAAAAAGGCAATAGTACAGTTATCGGTCATAAATTAAATGCCAATTCGCCTTATTGATCCTTCTAATCCAGCATACAAATTGAAAAATTAAAAAAAATTAAAACTGAGAGTCACTGTTCTAACTTTCCTACAAGAAAAACCATATGAATTATTTTTGTCTTATCTTAATCCCTCGTACAATCGATATTAAGATACTAAAGCTTGAAACTCCTTTCAGTATGATACACTGACCCAGAAACAGACAGATATGTGTATCCAGTAACTGCCCTGCTTGAAGGGCTGTTATTAAATGAGCCTTGTCAGGAAACCCGTCGAAATGTAATATAAATGTATAGATTATATGTAGCATTCCTCTGCACTAGTTGTGCCATTTATGTAGCACCCAGGTGTTCTGAGTTCCACTCTGAAAAGCGAATACCAAGACATGAGCAGCAGGGGATGGGAACAAGAAAGAAGAGGGCAGTAAGGCAAAGGTCAATGGGGGAAAATAGATTTAAAGTGCCAATTTGGAAGTTACTGCTAACCAGTAACATAGTCCAATGCCATCTGGTGAGATCTATGTGTAACATGCAAATTCATAGGTATGAATTCCTAAAGAACCGACTACGTCATTCATCCTTTACATGTTTTTAATAGGTTTTTACTTCACATATTTGATTTTCCCTAAGCACATAATTTACGTCTATGTGGTGAAAGCGCACACACTCACTTCAGTATGATTACAAGAATGTACACATTGTCTTTGGAATTTCAACAAATGCACAACATATTACAATATGCCCTTGAAAATGACAAAACATATTACGAAAAATCACATACAATTTAACAAGGAAGAACAATCTGGAAGAGAGTGCAAATCAGCCATGAAAGAGTATGTTTCTCATGATCGGACCACTTGTATCTGTACAAGGAATTAAGTCTGATGGGAATAGCTCAGAAACATTACCTACAATTCTAGGCTGTGCAAAGTGAGGGCTTCCAGGTCGGAACACATGACCCAACAGAGGAGATCCAGCCATAGAAGCAGAACACTTGTGCCCAGGGCTCATGGACGCCTTTCATTGGATTTGGACTCCAGTTTGACCAGAACTGCATCCAGTCTCCATGCAGTGCTCATCTCCCGGACATCCTCTGCCTCTACATGACTGCAAGGACCTCATCTCTAGCCCAGCTGTGTATATCACACAGCCATGCCGCAATGCTATGACCTTCCGCCGCCTTCTAAACTACTTTATTTTTTGCTAAAATCAGTGCCAGTTCAATTAATTTACAGATATGTTCATTTGCTTGATGCCCTACGTAAATTACCCAAACAAAACATTTGGGTGCCACTACCAATTTTCCTCCTATAAGATCATTCATTAAAGGGATAACCTGTGTCCAACTCTGAGCTATCCCACACAGCCCCAAACCATATGATTCAAGTTAGCCTTCAGGCTCCTGTATCTCAGACAAACATCTAGGGCCCGGGTCAGAGTCTAGCAATTCTAGGGGAGCTAAATAAGTCTGACGAATATAGTTCATTTTCGTATATTTGAGTCTCTGATTTCAATTTATAATTTTCTATAATTAGGCACATAACTTATCACCAAGTCCCTATTGAGATTAGAGTCTCATTTCATCTTAACTCCCGCTATATCGGAGTAAAGCTCTGGCAGCAGAGCTGAGTAGAGATTTGAGACTGCGCGTCTGCCAACCTTTGTCAACCAGGGCACAAGTCCTTAATCAAAAAGTGGTGAGACTAAGTTAGATTGTATGCAAATGACATTACGGCTTGTGACATCACCGTGCGTCACATCGCATGTGGTTTCACCGGAAGTGGCTTCTGTAAAATAATTAATTTTAAAAATTGGTTTTTAAATGGCTGAATGAATACATTGAAAAGCTTGCTTCCATATCCTAGTTTCTCTTAAATGCCTGCGAAGTGATAACAAGTTGAGTGCCTTTTTCCCCTTCCATTGCTCTTGCACACAGGTGTGAGGCTGCAGATTCCTCCCAGTCAGGATTGCAATGCACAAAGGGAGAGCTGATGGCCCTTAAATCAGCCCTTTGTCTTGGCCCAGCTATAGGGAAAAATAAAAAAGCCTCTCACCTGACTGCATGTTGTTGCTGGCGAAAGCAGACAACGTGCAAGCTCTGCTGAATGTGTCCTGGTGTCGGAAAATTACACCGGGACAAGTTCAGCTTACTTCACTGGGTCCCAACTTCTTAGCAGTGGGACGGCGTCCATCTTGAGAAAATATATGGGTAGACGCCGTCTACCTGCGTGGACCCTCCCTCGACTTCTACCCTGCTGTCAACAACATAGTCAATGCACGATTGCTGGGTGGCTTCTCTGCATTCAATTGCATGTCAATTATACGACATCTGTCAGGGTCCAAAATGCGTGAAATTGGCCTGCACCCAGATCATATTCCTCTTTCAACGATTTAAAGGCGTGGAGCACTCCATCATTATATAAGTACCCTACTGTAAAAATCCCCAACTCCGACCATGCTGATGGGCTCTAGCTACGTCTTTGAATCTAGCGAGTTGCAATAAGGATATCCTGGGGGAACATGCCACCTTTATTCCAGCTCGTTGCAGAAACGTTTAACAACACATCGCCGTGCAGAATGCAAGACTCTATAATCAGTATTTGTTAATGTCATGTCGAATAATCAGGACATCCTGAACAGATCATTCATACAGACTCTGCATTACCTCCATACGCTCCACATTTCCAGCCTTTCCGAGCCACCTCATAGGCCACTGCTGTAGCGCCAACAGATAATAACCTTTGTAAAGGGGCCACCCATATCAAACTCATCAATAGATGAATAACCTTCCTCAGAGACCACCTTCTCCTAGATTGTCCCCATGTGAAGCTACAGGGAAGCGAGTTTATTTCTTGAAACAAAAACACAATGTATGCTCAGACAGAGAGCCACAAAATAATACAGCAGACGAGTTCGGAACAACATCTTAGTTCAGCAGTCAAATTTATTGGAGACAATGGCAGTCTTATCCAGACGGGCACTGCCTGCCTCACCGATGTCAAAGCCTTGCTCAAATTAGCCATAAACAAGCGTTCAATATCTAAAACAAATTCAGACACCCAGGTATACCGCTGAAAGAAGACGTCCGCCAAGGGGACGTTGTCTCGGATAGAAAACGGGCACAACTTCCCAGGTTCTCAAACCACAGTTGTGTAAAGTCCATCAGAGACTATTATTATTATTATTTTTAATTTTATTAAGCGCACAGCTACCCAAAGGTTTCCCGGCGCTGACCAACAAGGTGAGGAAATTGCAACAATTACTGGTTGAATAACCATGTCTTCAAATTCCCGCGGAACTTCAGATAGTTGGGCTCAGTCCGAAGACAGAGCGGAAGAGAGTTCCACAGGGATGGACCCAAGAAGAAAAATGAGCGGCCACCCATTCTTGCTCTCTTGATCCTAGGAATCAGAGGCTTGGATTGAAAAGATGATCTAAGAGTACGGGAAGGGGCATAAGAAGTAATAAAGGATTTAAGGTATTGTGGGGCATTGCCCGCAATAATTCTGTGTATAAAACACAGAGCCTTAAACTTAACCCGACTCTCAATACGGAGCCAGTGAAGACTACGTAGAAAGGGGGAGATAGGAGACCTGCTCTGGATATTACCAAGAAGGCGAGCTGCCATGTTTTGAACAGTCTGAAGTTTCAGGACAATCTCCTTGCCGGCACCCAGAAAGAGAACATTCCCATAGTCCAGGCGAGAGGTGATTAGTGCCTGGACTACGGTTCTCTGGGTGTCAGGAGGGAGCATCCAGATGATTTTCCTTAACCACTTGAGAATGACCGTACAAGTGGCACAGACTTTCACAACATGGTCCCTCATTGATAATTGGTCATCAAAAGTGATGCCCAAATTTCGAGCAGTTCTGGAGGGCAAAGGGAGAGTGCCCATTTGGTCAGGCCAAAGAGAGGGCCCCCATAAATCACAATTTGTACCAAACAGGAGAAGCTCAGTTTTCCCTCCATTCAGTTTTAATTTATTCTCGTACATCCAAGCAGAGATTTTACTAAGCCCGAGACGTAAGGAGGAAGGGAGGGATGTATGACTGGTGGATAATGAAAAGATTAGCTGAGTATCATCAGCATACGAGTAAATGGAGAGCCCCGCTTGCTCCGCAATCGTAGCCAAAGGTCTTACGTACAGATTGAAGAGAAGGGGGCTCAAGATGGAACCCTGCGGAACCCCGTATGCTGATGTATGAGTTTTGGATGCTGATGAGACTGAGAAAACTTGAAACGTCCTATTGCTCAGGAAACTAATAAGCCATTCTAAGGCACGATGGGAAATGCCAAAAGATCTGAGGGGGTTAATAAGGATAGAGTGGGAAACCGTGTCAAATGCGGCACTTAAATCCAGCAGGATAAGTGCCACGGTTTCCCCTCTATCTACCAGATGCCTAATAGTTTCCGACACTCCCAATAATGTAGATTCGGTGGAGAAACCTGAACGAAAACCCGACTGAGAAGGATGTAGGATAGTATAGGCTTCGATATAATTAGTGAGTTGTTGATTAATGTGCTTCTCCAAGATTTTAGAGAAAACTGACAGAAGTGAGATAGGACGGAAGTTAGCCAGATTATTCGGTTCAGCATTAGCTTTTTTTAACAGTGGTACAACCATCGCATGTTTCCATGATTGGGGAACCTTAGCCTCCCTAAGTGAGGTGTTAAGTAGCTCCAGAATAAGATTAAGTGAAGGGGAATCAAGGATAGACAGAATTTGAGGGGGGATGGGATCTAAAGGAGAACCAGATTTTATAGTACTCATGATGTTGCGTAAAGTGAGTATGGTCAAGGGAGTCCAGGCAGTAATTCCAGATTCTAATGTACAAAGATCCGAATCCGAAGTTTGGGAATTAGACGAAGGGGGAAAAATGGTAGAAACAACTGGAATAGTGGAGCCGAAATCAGAGTAAATGTTTTCAATTTTTGAAACAAAAAAAATCGGCTAAGGCGTCACATTGCGTCTCATCTAAGCAGGGTGCCTTGGTTTGCTTAGTGGCGCCCGAGAGTTCTTGAACCACCTTAAACAAAGCTTTGGGCGGTTCTGAGCATTTAGTATAGAGAGATTCACATATTCCGTTCTAGCATTTTTACAGAGGGCATGATAGCTGGATAGCGCAGCTTTATATTCTAGTTTGAGGAGGGGGTCATAATTGGAGCGCCACTTCCGTTCAAGATGTTTGCAGCCGGATTTAGCTATTTTAAGCTGGTCATTAAACCAGGGGGCCGGGGGGTGATGTAAATTAAATTTCTGTTTACGAAGAGGAAGGCATGAATCAACAGCAGAGGTAAGCCAGTTATTAATAATGTCCGCCTGCGCAAGACAATTAACCTCACTAAGTGGTGTAGAGACCAAGAGGGCAGCATTCAGTTTGTTCGTATCCAAGTTTTTCCAATTTCTAGTCAATCTAGGTCTAGCTGGGATAGTTGAAAAGGTTGGGCCTGGTTCGGTGCTGATAGAAAACTCCACAAGAAAGTGGTCAGACCAGGGAACCGGTAAAGCTGGCTTACACTCAACCGCCGCAAGATTGGATAACACAGGATCCGGTAGATTACCTGCTTTATGAGTGGGGCCGGTGTTATGCAGGCTAATGTTGAGGGCAGCTAAGTCAGCTAACAGAGTAGAGCTACTGGGACACGCGTTGTCATTAAAATGAATGTTGAAATCTCCAACGAGAACAAAGTTTGTTGAGTTCAGTAGCAGTGGAGCTATATACTCAGCAAGTGAGGACGCCCATAAACCAGCTGGGCCCGGGGGGCGATAAATGAGGACACCAGACAGCGTGAAGTTGGCAGATAAAGATATTTTGAACAGCCCAGCTTCACAGTTGGGGATGTGTGGGTCCTCCCATTTACATGAGTAGTGTTTTTTAAAAACGATCGCAATCCCTCCACCCTCCTTTTTTATTCTATTCCTGGAAACATAAGTATAACTATCCGGAAGAGATGCGGCAATGTCAGGACCGGAGTGGTCATTTAACCAGGTTTCCGTCAAAAACAAGGCATCCGGTTGAGAAGAAACCAGGAGGTCAAAAATATTTCTGCAGTGTTTAGGAAGGGATCTGCAGTTTAAGTTGATAAACTTCATTGTATTAGAGGGGAGTTTCTGTTTCTTTTTACATGGAAAAGTTGATTACGAAATGTCTAACCGGGAGGGTAATGCTAAAAGGCTGAAAGAACAATCAGGACAGGAGTAGGGGGAGGATTGAGCATCCAAAGGAATAGTATGCGAACATTGGGGAGGTTTAAGGGCCATAAGGATATCTCTGGAGTATGTCATGAGAGAGGCTGAGTTTTTACTAACAAGGGATGTGGCCCCTGGCCGCGTCCGGTCGCGGACGGGCGTAGACGGGCTGGACTCTGGCGCGACTCCGGCGCGCCATCGTCGCGCCCGCTGCGCTCGTCCGCTGCGCGTCGACCAGCACATCGATTAATATAGGGAGGCGGCGGTGTGCTGACTAGACCGCTCACCCCCGCTTCCGCCGGAAGTGGAAAGGGATAGAGAGACCTCCCTCCACCCACGAGCGAGGCTCGGGGAAGAACGGGGAGGGGGAAGAGCAAATTTCAAACAGTGAGTGTTACTTCTGTATTTTAAAATGCGATGTACGTATTAAAAAAGTTTGCATAAACACACAAAGCCTGCTGCCGGTGTCCCCCTGCCCTCTCACAGCAGAAAACACACAGGAGCCGCAATGTCAAGCACTTTCGTTGAAAGAATAAAACGCTATGTGCGGAGCACCTCAATCGAGCCCCACACAGATTAAGATAATCAGAGCAACACACACGCACAATTCGGTGCAAGCACAAAGTCGTGCCCCCCGCAGAATCAGGCTTCAAAAGAATGCGCAGTTGTAACGCGGTACCGACACATAGATCGTGCCCCCCGCAGAAGATCTTAAGTCAGCAGTAAATACAAGCACGTACCCTTGTTCGTAGACTACATCTCTGCAGGCAGACTATTTGCAGGGTCTCTGCAAAATAACAGATCATCGTCCACATGTAGCAAAAAAATATCCATCACACCCACGAGCTGCATACCATCTTCTTGGGGCCTAGTGCATAACAGCCAGGGAATCCATTGACAGTGAAAATGATACCTGGGACAAGGGGTACCCAAGCTTAGGACCACTATAAATGGGCCACTAAAGAGATATAGTTTGTCCCATATAGACCCTCATCACTGGGGATGAGAATAGCTGACGTATCTCAGCATATTTTTCCGAAAACCCATCTTCATGAGGAGCGTAAAAACCTTTGGCTATGTTGTTTTTTTTCCTTCATTTTTTACATCAAGCGAGACACCATAGGCAGGGGATCTGCCCACAGCACCATATTGAACACACAAAAGAGGCAACGAAGATTTAGATGGATATTGCGGCCAGGAATGATCCCATTCTGGCCTTGGTGCACCACAGTCTCTACCACCTGCAGTAACCTACTTGCCATCCCAGGATCTTATCCTCCATGTTCAATAGAGAACGTTTTCACATCCAACGGGTCTTTATGTGCTTTCAATGGGTATACCAGAACAGTATCCCTGGTTTATAAGGATATGGAACCAGTCCCCCTCAAACATCTGTTTATTGAATTTTCGGTTACATTTTCGATATACCGCGTGCACATTTGCCATCATAGTAACGCACAATGCTTATTGCTTCTTTGTTGTATGAACTGCATTACAAACATGCATTTCCAGGAAGTGTGTGGGTAGTTACCTCAATAAATTACATCGATGAGGACGTCTGTCCATATTGCCAATTACATATTTTTTTTGTCAGCAGATCATGTGTTACATACATCAGACTTCACAGAATGAGGCGTGCATGCATGAGTCGTTAAACAGCTAAACTCAGCAACGGAATAAGCATAAATAAAAATAATAACTAAACAATAGAGCGATAGTCACATCTCAGATATCGACCCGTCACTCCAAGCTCCTGCTTTGATTACATACTTTGGCATCCACAATATGTGTTCACGTCCCCATACGTGAGTGTGTTTGAAGGACGGAGCAGATGCAGACTTAGGAAAGAGATAGTCAGCGTAGTCGCAAATATTTTATACACATCTATCATATAGTTACACTCAGTGGCTCTATTACAAATAGGGGGTCTGTCAGTGCCGACTTGTGCCGATAAGGGCGCTGTCAGCTTAGTGCGCTCACCCAATGTATGTAAAAGTGAGGAGAGTGTCATCCCCAGTGAAATGATAAAGAACCAGTCTCAAAGGGTAGGTGTCCATCTGCAGCAGCCTCGTACAAGCTGCGGCTGAAATGTGACATTACTTTCGGGTGGGAGGACATCAAACTCTAAGATGTTTTTTCCATTGGCCAACTGAAGCATGGCTTCCCATATCTCATTTGAGGAAATCAGTTGAGTCATAGTAGCCACCTCACCAGAGGACAGCCTCTGCAGAGGGACAGAATCTAGATCACTCAGTTATCTAGGGTCTATAAACTGGTGAAAGAGGATACTATAACCTACGATAATATTGTGAAAAGACTAAATTGATCTTGGTTCATGAGCTCAATACCGCACCCTTTTTTGAGATTTTTATGCGTAACGGTTTTCTATGTTGGACCGCACTGACCAAGCAAGCAGACTCCTTGATCTAACTCTCTCTTGGTGATGACGTAGTTAACACCCCTCAATCGTTCACCAGATCAGAACAACTCATTTGGGCATTAGTGAGGTCCCCTTTAGAGTGTTGATCACTGACCATCCTACACTCTAAACTGCATATCCTTGTTTTCAACTCCTTTCTTTACCTCTCTGCCCAAAGTTGTATTTATACCACACATGGTCTTAATACATACCACCCCCCCTTATCACCACCTTAAAAGCATCCCATCTGACTACTACTCTGGAGGCAGAAGCTTCATGTTTTTTCAAAGCACAAATCTATATGTTCTGTCAGGCTGCAAGTGCCCCACTGGAACCCTTGGACGGGCCTCTCCCCATTGCAATATAAACCTCAGAGGGTTATGGTTAGACTCCGACTGAGCCAAGCATTAAACATGTATCACCAACCACTCTCTTTCCCATCCCTAGAAACATATCCAATCGTGTGTGCAAATATTGTAAAGGAGAGTAATAGGAGTATTATTCCCTTTCTCCGGTGCATTTCTAAGCAAAGGTCAATTAATTGCCCTTGTCGTATCAGACAGCTAAACTTTAATGACACAGTTTTGCTATGCACACCACAGAGCAGTGGAAGGAATCCATTAACGTGGCCTCCCACCGCCATAATATATTCTCGACCACATATGCCCTTGCAATTGAGCTAGTTAATCATAAGTAGGGTGTCAAAGACTCAAGAAACTGGATCTGCCCGGTATTTGGGGCTTACAAACTAGCCACGAAGAGAGGAACAACCTTCAGCCTACCATACATTAGTGTGTATCTGCCATCAGAATCCATGTATGTTTGTTGGATGTCAAGAGGAATCTTAGATGCAATCCATATCAAGGTCCCATGGCGAATGAAGAGACATTCTGGCCATGGCTTTCAAAAGAGTACAATCACCCCTTGCAACCTTTTTCTGCCATTAAGGGACCACTTCTCAGGCACCAACCCCATCTAATAAAGTCAAGTTCCAACTGAGCCCATGGAGAGATATATCCATAGTCATTATGACATCTGGCTGCCAGCACCCCCTCCTTCTCTTATGTCAAAACGAAAACATGGGAATTTTACCCCAATAGAACTATCAAGCTAATAGTGTATGTAAAAGGATCTCCGGTAGACCAAAACAGCGCTACATACAGGGAAGGGATAGCACAACAAAACTCCCAATTAACAGCAGAGACCCTGTCCTATCCAGGACCCAGACTAAAAACTGTCCCTCATTACCTACCACAAACGGCCAAGACCCTCACTCCAAAACTCACATCCTCCTAGACCCAATCAGCAACACTGCAGAAGGCGTATACAGTTACATTATAGTCTCAGCCATCAAAGAGGGCACATTTGGGCCCCCACTCACAATATCTTCAATGTCAACTGCGCCAGGCTCCATACCTGCTTGGGTCGATTTAGGGCTGCAATCCGTCCCGATCTCTTGGGAAAACCTGTACTGTTCTACATTCGTAAAAATCTTGGCTCATTCGACCTCAGCGTGCTGTTTAAAGGTCTACCCAGAGCTCCCTCTCGCTTCTGTGGTCTTGGCCGAAATAAGGGCTTCCTAGCAAAACGCCATTCTTTCGTGTCGAAAGGTGAGAACGCGTTAATCACTGAGCCATTCAACACTTCTGCAGGGTAACAAAACAAATGTCTCATGTCATTTTTAATCACCCGGACTATCGCTGGAAACAACAGGGCATACTTTATACCCCTTTGACGTAATTTAGTTTTTGATCTTGAGAAAGGAGTCTCTCCATTTCTTTGTCCCGGTTGTGTATTACTGGAAACCCCTATAATCTCTTTAACTTGCCAAAGGGTTTCTATTAAAAATGTCTTCATTTTAAACATGACCACCCATAAGTGAAGTGAAGTGAAGAACCATCTGCATCCCCTCACATCCAATAGTCTCCCTTTGTATCAGAGTATACTTTCTTAAATCAGCGTGATGCCAGCTTTTTCGCTTTTTTTAATTATTTGCCTTCCCATACCGCTTCTCACACTTTGTCTTCTATTTACCTCTTTCTGGCTTTATTCCACACTTTCTGGTAGCCCCATTTTCCTTTTGATTAACCTGACTTCAATAGTTTTTATATATTTGTGACTGGATTCGTGGATTCCGGGCATGTTTTTATATATTTCTCGAAATTCGTGAGAGCCCTAGTGGCTCCAGGTTTTATGAATAGGTGCACAGCCCAATGCCTCACTTGTGCATGCACTACACAGACATATTCAGCGAGTTTAAAATCAGTATCTCACTGTTGGAACAATTTAATATTACTCTTTTCAAATAGGTCACCTATCAGCACTCACTTTCCTCCTACGAAATGCCTTCCCCAGCAGGTGTTACATCTGGGCTTCAGTGGATGGAGTTGAACGTAGATGGGTATGTAGTCAGCGATATATTTGCAACAAGGGCTCCTTTTTAGCACATTAATGTGCCAACTATACTACTCAGGTACACACTGAGTGGTCTTGCTTGTTTGGGAAACCAAAATAGTTCCCAAACAGGGCGCTCCACCACTGCCCTACCCGTAAATACCTTTTTTATATCTGTCTCCCATGATGTCCATGCTTGAAGGAGCATTACATGTGCTACCTGGTAATACATCTCCACTGGTTTGGGAAAAGGAGTCCCTCTTTTAATCTGGCTGCCCTCAGAACTTCTCTTGAGATCCTATCTCTTTTGCCAGCTTCCATTCGATGGAAAAAGTTCAATTTTTTTCTAGAGGGAGATAATCTCATTCCTTGGGACTGGAAGTGGTATAAAAGTCTTAACAGAACAATCATTTTCACTGCGACTACTGTCTTCAACCACGGAATGGATAGTTTGCTCCAGTCCCATTTATTTAGGTACCCATGCAAACTCACGGCGTATTACTGAGGTGGGCACAGAGGCACAGAGACAAAGAGGCCACTTGTTTTTGGGGCCCGGAACTTATATTTCCACATCAGATATTTACCGAATGCAAGAGAGGGGAAAACACAGTGATCAGAGGAAGAGAAAGACAGCAAAACCGTCACAAAGAAAGAAAGCAGGACCCTGCAAGAGCGAGAAGAAGGGGCAGGGAGTGTCTGGTGGTGGATTAAAGAATACTGCGCTTGGTATGTGGCGCACCGAGGATTAACTGCACCAGCCGCCAGATTTGAGCAGAGCTTCGGGCACTGGCACTCTTTCTTTCACAAATTAAACATTGGCCTTATCCAGAATCCTACCCCAGGTGTCTAATCTCCAATGTCTTTTAAGTTCTCTTTTCTGATACGACAACTCTACCAGAAGGGGGGAAAATGAAAATACCCAGCAGCAGGAAGGTCATGTTATAAAATCGTTGAACAAGCAGATTTGAGGCAAAACAAGATTAAATCCTGGAGTATGCTGTGCAGGCCCCGGAACAAAAAGAGAAAGCCAGGTGGAGTTGTGTGAAATCCTCCATATATCAGCTAGGGCCATTGCTTGTGATGATCCCCCTAATCTGGTAGGTCGCATAGTACCTAAATATTTGGAAGATGATCTATCAATGGAATCCTCCATATCATGCTGAAATCAAACTGTAAAATAAGGATAGCCTCTGTGATTTCTGGTATTAGTGCACCCAACCTATCCACAATCATGGACTGCAGACCCGGTGACACAAACACAGATCAATAGAATCTTCTCTCCTTCCCAGATAACGAATACCTCTCTCATCCATCCAACATCGTTCCATCTGGAAAGTCACCGATTGTCTTATCAGGACTTCTATCCCCTGTGAGTCAGACATCTATACAGAATGGAGGAGTAGTTCAAGCTTAACCTGAGCTATTAAATGACAGCATGTTTCCTGAAGAAAGGTCACTTCCAACAATGTCTCCTATCAAACCTCTGCACTAACCACATGTAATCTTCCTGACCTGGAAGTTAATATTCCACATCATGCATCTCAGTGACCTCCTGCACATGGTCTGAGGCATAAATCTTGCTTGGTCATTATCCTGCTAAAGCTCCCAATCCCTACTGTGCCCCCATCTGTACTTCCTACAACACCATTCAAAAGAGTCTACAAAAACCTCAGACCACACACTACTGCACAGTGAGCCTGAACCTGCCGACTAAGCAAGTGCAGTACTATCAGAGGTACACCAGTTGCAAAGCTGGAAGAAGGCAGATTCTCAAGTCCACCCCTTCTCTCATTACACCCCCATATTTCTTGGTCCCCCTGGTTCAGTGAGTCATGACCTGGTTAATACTTAAAATTTCTCACTTTCAATAACTGTGATGCGACCAAATATGAGGTGGGTTTTCCAATATTTCAGCTGTGCTTTCATGAAACATTCCAGGTGCTCAGTTACGAACACTCAAGCGACTGCTGAATGCCAACCCCAATGCTGCTCAGGTCAACGAAAACAGAAGCCTTAAAACTGACGTAATGTTTAGCTCACTCTGCCAGTGATCCGCATATATTCTTGTAGCGATCCTGCTTCGGTCGCATCACCATTGCCAACTGTGCCATTGGTAAAAGAAGTGTTTCAAGACACCCAAGGTCCCAGACCTATTGCTACTTTGGGTTTCCCTTGTTTTGTATAACATATTGGTAAAAGAAGAGCTATTCCAAGAGGCTTCCTCTCCTTTTCAGATTTATTGTTTCAAAACCACGTTAGTTTACAATATGCTGTTACACCACCCACATTCATACTTGCTATGTCTTCCCCACCATGCCTTCCCCACCACAAATCTGCATGGCAAAATCCATGTCGTTCTCCAGCAATACACCAGCCCTCAAAACATTCCGAAGCATCTTCTGGTGTTGTGAAATGCAAAGCCTTTCCCTCGGGCATCACTCGTTGGAATGCTGGGAAGAGCATCATGTACAAACACCAGGCCCAGAAACATTTTTTCACAGCTACATCTCTGCTTTTGGACCACCTTAGTGATGTCTCTGATGAGTAAGATGGGATTGATTTCATAGTAAATAGGCCCCTGTTATCTAGAAGCTTGAAGAATCTTAGAAATTAAGCAGTCATGCAATTATTGCTTTTGGCAGTGTAACTGTTGGCAGGGAGAGAATATTTATGTGACCTCTTTCAAATGAGAAACATGGAGGACAGCTCCTTAGGTTTGCATAAGTTTGTCACCCAATTTTCCACAAAGAGTTCTGCACTTGGACCTTCTTTATTCTCTGGTAAACCTACAGTGGATGTGGTTGTCCATCCCAGCGCCTTGTGTGTAGTACTTTCTTCTCGGAGTGAAGTTCTCCAATGGAAGTGTGTAATGATTTGTTTTTTGCAGATGCATTATCAATGCCTGTTCAGTGGTCCGAAATCTGTCATTAAGCCTGCCGAATGAGATTAATTTCAACATTCACTGTGTATATTTAGTGTCCCCAACCTTTTCTTAGTATCTCGTTCCACCATCAGGACTTCATTCCGTGTGGGCTGAAGTGGCCTCCGCAGCAACTCTTCTTCTGTTAGTAGTCTCTCCATCTCCTCTGCAAATGTACATTTCACAAAGCTTAGCTTCCACTGTGTTTTGTTGAGTTTGTTGCCGTTAGCACCATCAGAACCCACGACTACCCAGAGTCCTAGATGAACCTCTGTCATCTGTTGTTAATCAAAGCTCCAGCAGGCTCTTGTGGAAACAGGGCAGCCAATCTGTCCTCAGATCAATTTCAATGCACTGGCACAAAGGGTATCATCACTGCCTATCAGTTAAAGTGGTGAAACTGTCCCACACCATTAAGTGCTTCTTGTGTACCCTGTACCCCCAAGGAGGCCACCGCTTCTCGACTTCTAGGTCCTAGATGATCAGTGGTATTTAACTGCTGAGGTGGAGGTCACAGTGGGCTCAAGGATGGCAGACCATCTTACTTTACTGCTGAAATTCTTCCCATCCGTTCCCTTCTCTTCATTCTTGCACACCTCAGGCCTGCCACTTCACTCACCCTCTCACAGTGCGCCAGACCCAGGATCTCTGTTGCATGGTCTTTACTCCCTCAGATGCAGCCCGCACAGGGCCTACAGCAGGCTCCTTCTCATGCCTGCTGAACTGCAGCAATCGTCGGCCCAGGGGAGGGAGGTGGGCCACTTATCACTCTACTGCCACCCACAACTGTTTCAACTGTTACAGAACGCTGTAGCAATTTGTTGCACAGCTGACCGACAGGAAATGGCACTGGATATTTAGGTGCCTTTGCCTTGGGAGATCAGAGAGCTTTCCTAGGTAGCTGCCATCTTGATTGGCGGTCAGCCATGTCCTCATTCATTTTTGAGTCGGAATGAGTGTTTATCAAGAAGTGAATTCTTATAAATGGCATTAGGCTGTTATTGCTCCTTATTACAAATAACGAATGTATTCCAGGCATAGAGATATGTGGACTGGCACTGAGATCTTCCACACATCCTTCAAATAGATGGCTGGATGGCTCAGCTGACTCATTTTTACAAGCAAATAAACAGCGCTAGTGGTGTGATGTCTATGCCACAGAAATATTTTTGAGCTGAAGGTAATTCCTTGACTTTTCACAGTAGTGCTAGGATGACAGATTGGCTTAGAAAGAGTGCTAGAGCCTGGATATTAAGGTTCTTGAAACATTTGGCACTGAAGAGCATCAGTTTGGTTTTGGAGCCATTACGTTTTAAGAAACGTGTGGTCACATCCTTTCAATGAAGTTCAAGTACAGCATTAACTTAACTTTTCAGTGATTCACTGTGAGAGCTAACAATTAATTTCTGCTGGTGGTTCTTCGGGCACCTCCAGAATTTGTCTCAGGAGACAGGGGCACTTTGTGAGCCCCCTCACTGGCCCGGTTCCTGGATACAGCTGCCCTAATTGGCAGGGGGTGGGACACAGCTCACCAGTCCTTTTTTCATTTCCACAAAGGCCTTCGGAAACAGAAGGATCGAGCAGACTGTCTCGTCTTCCTACAACATATACTGGAGATCAGCCCTTTTTTTATTTTCACAAATTAAGCACTGATGAGAATTGAATGCCACGGAGTAGTAGAGGAAACTGTGGTTGCTACTAGTCGTTGCATGAGGCAAATGTAGACGTTGGAAAATTATGTGAAGTATTCCAAATAATTTTATTGGTAAAAAGAAACCTGCCACATTTTGAATATTTTTCATTTTTCCTGCTTTCGAATGAATTGTAAGGGGCTGAAGGTACAGTACATTACAGATTCGTTATTGTCCAGTGAGCCTTTTCATTCTTTTCATTTCATAGTGCAGTCCTATTTGTTCCTTCAATGTGACAGGTCTTCTCTTGCCTGCTACTTTGTCCAGCCTTTCTCCTGCTGTAAAGGAGCAAAGGTCTGGATGTACTGGCTTAAGGGATGATGTGCAGGTGTAATTATAACAAGCACTTGCAATGCATTACTTAAAGTTTGAGCTAATTACCTTGCATTAATTAGAGCGCCAATAGCTCAAACATTTAGTAATGCGACACTTATTGCATTGCAAATACTTAAGGACTGAAGGGGAGGCAGGTAAAAAGAGAGAACAGCAACAGGGAGAGCACAAAAGGAAGGAGGCTGAGAGGGGTGGGGGTCCTGTGAGGGGCAGCCAGCGCACAACTGTGAGGAATGGTGGATCGATGGGCAAAATTGAGGAGGGGAGGTTGATGTGGGAGGTGGGGATGCGTACAGGGCACTCATGGGTGAGATAGATGGGACCTAAGCGGAAAAGGCAGCAGGCAGGGCAGAAATAGAAAGGGGCTGCCAGGGGAGAGAGGTAGGGGGTGGGCGACAGACCGGTACAGTTATGACGGGCCCGGAAGGGGAATAGACAGCACTGGAGGTGGGGGAGAGCACCGCCAGCACAAGAGTAGACTAGCAGTTTCCCCGCTGTGCCGGTCTGTGCTGCCTCCCCTGGTAATTACCCTGTGAGACAAACAAGCGTCAGGGAAAGCGTTCGCTTTCACTTCCGATTGAAAAAAAGAAAAAGCCCGTGAGTGGTGCGTGCGCGCCACTGCGAGCCTTGACCTATTGGTGTCTATTACGCGCACCAAGCACGTAATAGACACCAATAGGCCATGGGCTGACCAATGCGCCCGCCTGTGGCCTATTGCGTGCAGTCTTCCTTTAAAAGATGCGCGTGAAGGCCAATAGCTGCCCACAAAAGGAAAAGCACATGCACTAGCGTGTGCGATTCCTAGGCCAGCTTCCAAACCCCGTTTTTCACCTACTAAAGGACTTGCGCTGCACGAGCACTGCTGCGCAGTGCAACGCAAAGCGCGAGCCCTAAAAATATATGAGAGGGAAGGCAGGCCAGGCCCTATGAACACTAATGTAAGGCATATATATATATATATATAGATGGAAACTTGGATTATTTTCTAGACAATGGGGCTGCGTAAGAATGTATTATCGTGTCTAAAGTGAAGAGGACACTCAAAGATGCCTCTGGCGCACATGGTGAGGTGCTTTCTGCAATTTACCAGTACTGGACAAATTACAAAACTGTTCTCCAATATATCAATCAGTTACTGAACCGTTCCACGCCTTGCTCAAAGAAAAACCAAGCAGTCCTCTTTAGAAAAAAGATACAACTGAAGCAATTATGCATTCTTCTTAATTATATCTACAATTAGTAATTTTAAAGATATGCAGTCTTTTATGATGACTGAGCGATCACATTTTAGGTCTTGCCTCGACAGCCCATGCGCTGTCTCTTTGTGAACATTTCTATTCTATCAGTGGGATGAGAGTTCGCTATTGCTTTCCAATGGTTGGCTTCACTGTCACTCTCCTTTGCTTGTTTCTTATTGGTCAGCTGCAGGAGGGTTCCTTCCTCTATTCTGTGTTTGTCTCTCGCCACCTTTCTGTTTTATTAGGCACTACTTTTTTTCGTTGTGTTTAAGCACTGTACCAGATTGGTCTTTTTGAACTGGCTCCCTCATGTACTTCTCCCTCACCCTCGTCCATGTTGTTGCTTTCTCCACCGCCCCTCCTTCGTCCTTGTTGTTGCCTTCACCAAACAATTTGTTGCGTGCCCCATCTGCCTTTCCTCCATCCCGTGGTGTTGCTTGTCCCATTCCTGTGTTGTTGCTTGCCCCCACCTGCCCAACAGAACAAAAAAAATGCAATCACGTGGCTACTTCGTAGCACTTTTTCCCCCTATACCCTCTGTGTCTGTGGGGCTTCCTCCAATCATCTGCCTTGTCTCTTCCTAGCCTTCATGTTATAACCCACTCTAACCACCTTCTCACCAGCAAAAAAAAAAAAAGCGATATGACATGGCCGGCTGTGTCTTATTTTAATTTATTTGTTTAACTTTCAGCCAATCTGATGTACACCATAACTAAATATTGGCAAAGCAAATAGGTCACATCTAGTAGGTGAGACAAAGCTTGTTTCATTTATGAGTGTGAGGCCAGACCGGTCTGATTGTGTAATACTTTGCAGAACTACAGCACATCTGTTTAAACTTTCCTAAGTTTGTATTTTACGCAGAGTTGCTCATGGAAGACAAAGGTTCTATATCATGAAGGCATTTCTGATCATGAATACTAGACAAATGAGCTTCCTTAGATGTCTTTCCTCCTTTCACAAGCATGCTACCAACACTTTCGCATTTCAGTAGGTTACTGCGCAAAAGACATGATGAAACAGCTGAACGTGCAAGTATGGATGCATATTTCACAGCCCCTAGACTCGGTGAGTTTAAAAAACACAAACTGAGCGGATTCACTGTCCAGTCTCCGACTTCATCCATGTACTCACCTCCTCCCAGGATAAGAGTAGGCAGCCGCCACTGAAGAACATACTTTAGACAGTTGCCAAGGCCCTCGGCTGTCATGTTAAATGAACACATGGGGTCGCCAGCTATGGTGTCCGCTCCCAGCTGCAGAACCACAGCTTCAGGATTGAAAGCAGAGTGCGCCTCCTTCAGCACCCTGGGGGGGAAACAAAAACACTTGCCATAAACACCGAGAATCTTTAAAAGCCATCAATGCATGAAGAACACCTATTAACAAATATAGCACCAGACACACATGAAGTCAATTATTTGGACATGTTGATCCAAAATCTGCATAACATAAAAAAAAATTAACACATCAATCCAGAACGTGTTAAACATGTTCAGACACCTAGCAAAGCGACTGCACACATTTCATATCTTACCAGGATGAGGAAGTCCCATACACAGCACGTATGAATTGATAAGTCAATCAAATAGTAGCAGCATCCGGTGACTGGGATGAGGTATTTAAGAGTGGTAAACCAGTCTCAACAGAGAAATTCCCTCGTCTCAAAATGGGAGTAATTCCAACAGAACCCACACAAAGGTTAAGCAAGTCTCTACTCACATACATCGAATTTCAGTTTCATACTTTCTGAAGGTGTCCATAGTTCAATGCATTTCGTGCTTCTGCTTGACTTCGGCCTCCATCTTCACCCTCCTAGGAACCATGTCTGCTAGGCATGGAGGTGATTCAGGGTGCTCCATGGGATTATGTTAAGGGGAGTAATGGACTTGATCCCCTAGAGGTGGACAAGGTTTGAAACTTGACTGAAGCAAGTGACTGGATCTTTATATAAATGATTACTGTGGAGAACTTGCCTGAGCAAATTCTTCTTCTGAGCAATTCGACAACAAACCTTGTTTTCTTTACCTGCTCCTTTTGTATTACAGAGCGCATTGCAGTCGCTAGATAACTTCAACAGTTGTGAGCTGTTTTCAGCACTGATCGGTGCTCTCGATGCAGTCTCTTTCAGAGGGACATAATCTGTCATTTTTTGCTGATCGCTAACTTATTTAGGAAGCTGTGATTCACTTTCTACGGCAACCTGCTTTCACTCCCTCATTGTTGTAGGGGTAGGTAAGGTCCTGTCTTGGATGAGGTCCTTGTACAATGATTCTCAACCTTCTCTGGTGGCTGTCTAGACTGCTGGTTCGCTCATAGGACTGTTTCTGCTCATGGAGCTGTGTCTCTCTTCACTTGGCAGTTGTCTTGACCAGGGTGTCAGCTTTCTTGGTCCTGTAATGATTTGAGGGAAGCTCCCACGGTGATTGTTTGGTTGCATTGTCTCTGGTAGTGTTGATTCAACTGGCATCTCGCCCCTTTCCAAGTCAGATGCTCCTTTTCTGAATTCGGCTGGCCCTGTGTTGATTGGCCTTCGTGAGGTGGTAACTGTGGTCTGTTTCCTGCTACAGTACCTCCTGTTACAGTCTTATATCTTTTTGCTGAGGCTGTTGTTCTTTCGGACCATTCTTGTGTTGGAAGTTCCTCGCCTATCCACTGTGTTGGGCCCTGAAGGCCTGTTCAGGTTGAACGGCTAGTCAACAACCTTCCCCAGTGCCTGTTCATTCTTTTTGTCCAGCTGCACCTCTGCAGGCGGGAGGGGCTGAAGCTTGAGGTATGGTCGAGGCTTTCTCCTCCAGTAGAAGCAGTGGTGCTTTAGAATGGTTTGTGTGGTGTGTACAGATCCTGCCTTGAGCTGCATTTCTATTATGACTCTTCTAGGCTTCTTGGTTGTTTTTGCGGTTTTGAAGACTTAGGGCAACGGTTGAATGTAATCCAATTTTAGGAAGGCACACATGGGGTACCCAGGCACTAGTCACATACATGCAGGTGCTTTGTTCCCTCCTCCTTCTAGCCTCAGGCAGCTACAAGGGGATAGTGGCAGTCGCTTTATCGCAAAGTAGCCTTTCAAGGATTTGTGCTTATTTTCTAAATGGCCTGTTATCTCAAATACATTTGCATATTCCTTCTCCAAGCAGCCCGTCAGAAATGAATGCCACTAAGGTTGATTTTTATGCCAAGGCTCAGTTTCTGCATGTAATAGGATGTATGGGTGCCACTTATATTCAAAGAAGCCCTCCTTCAGCGACAGAGTATTTGTATCGAAATCGAAAAAAAACACTGTTCACTAAATATTCATATAACTTGCAATGCTGCTTGTATTATTACAGATTTGGTAGCAAAATACCCAGGAACTACATATCGCTGCCTCATGTTGCGTCATTCAGGTCTTTACACCCAGCTGGCAAGAGGAGAGTTTGGGGAGGGGAATCTTATTGGAAAGGGTCTTGGTAATTGAACCTTTCCATAAAGTACGCATTATATGTTCTTAAAGTGTAAAGATCTTTCTTCTCTGAATGTAGGCAGCAGCGCGCATGTAATTCGTCTATGGGTTATGACCTCTTAACTAAATGCAAGCACTGCAAGGGAAAACTGATGCAAATTTGCCCGTAAGGAAACAAGATCAGTGGTCGGACTTCTGAAGGCGAAGGTTTTGTTGCCTTCCGAATAGTGGAGGAGCATTGGAGTACACACCTGAAGCAAGCTATTAAATGATACCTACCTGGGCAATGCTGCAGAGCACGGCAATAATAAAGGGGCTACCACTTGAACCTTAGGATGACCGTTTTGACGAAGATGAAAATCCAACCCTTTCACCAACAAAACCAGGAAAAGAATCAACTATGGGAGCAGAGGGCAGGGCACGTTGAACTGACATTACACACCTCTCAAACAGTTGCCAAAAGGTGACTTGCTTAAAAGTTTAGCATTTTCAGTGACACATTCTTCCGTCAAAATTTCAAGTTCCTGGTTGCTAAATTTTCTTTTGTTCTTCCTACTTCCTTGAGCCTGAGAATTTGGCATGATGCAGGATGGGGGTGGATGGAAATGAATTTTCCCCTTTCCTCTGACAAAACTTCTCCCATGTGGCCTAATGCACTGCTCCAGAGTCTTTTTATAGATTCTGTGACGTCATAAATATCAGACACAGACATCTGCTATTTGCAAATGATACTACCTCCTAAATTGCGTTTCGACATTTTTAAATAGCAATTCCTAAGAAAGTGCTATTTAAGACACTGATCTAATAGGAAATAAAATGTTGTGATTTCTAAATAGCGATTCAGTATTACTCATTATTTAGAAATCGTAATAGTACATTTTTACAAATCAGGCCCCATGTTACTACCATAGCATTCAAAATATTAAGTGTAGAGCCCTAATGTCCCGAACTTTAATTTGATCTGTAAGACAGAAATATGTCCAACTTTACTTTCCAAATTACTCGTCGTTTACCCTAACCAACAAAGTATGACCACATTAGTTCTATAGCAAAGCTGGTGGTTAGACCTAGGAATCTGATTGTAACTTGCAATCCTTAGTCAGCATAGGCCAAGACATATTCCTGAAGTTAATGTAAAAATGTATTTGTCCAATGACTCAGAAAAATTCCTGATCGCAGAGTGGCCAAAATGATACACTACTTGATATGACGTCATCAGCTATATATGACGCCACCTGGTGCTCTGGAATTCAGTTCCTTATATTTTTCCACAACCAACCAAGGTGTGAGGAGAAGAACCGAATGAAGCTTAATGATAGAAGAACAACAGTAAAGTACCTTGGACCTTCTCCTGGGGCTGTCTGCTTGGTATAGTGGCGAGGCCCAAGGGGCGAAAGATTCCATATAAGATTTCCCATCTTGCACTCTTCCTGGCTAAGCGGCGGCTGGACACTGGGTGGTTAGGATCCCGAGCACCGCAGGTGTCATTCTGACTTGAAGATGTGCTTGAGTGAGGGGTGACGGAAGAACATCACCTGCGCTTCTCACGCTGATGAAAAAGCTGCTGATGATGTTATGGCTTGAGGGCCACTGCCAGACAAACTTAATGGTGGTGAGGACTCTGACCCTGACTCTGGAGATGAGGAGTGACGGTTGCGAGTATGTATCAATTTGTACAGGAGTTGTGGCAGCCAAGTGTGGCTAGGATTTAAATGCACTAGACTAGCTTGGTGACTTGGACTATGTTGTGCGGTATTCCTCATGCTATGCTGCCTTGCCATGTTTAAAGAAACTCATCATTGGAGACTGATGCAATACTTCAATGTGACCTGGAACACCAGTAATTGGGTCTTTTGCACTGCTTGTTATTTTGTTTTTTTTAATATGGAAAACTAATAAAATACAGTTTAAAATCCACCAATAATTGCAATATCAAAGGTAAGCAACTTTTTCTTCTGCTGGCTACTTGTTCCTACAGATTCCTCACCTTATGGCAGAATCCCAAAGTAGTAATGGTCATGTAGTGGGAAATACCAGTGCGACTAACCAAGGAAATCAGGTAGCAACGCCCTAGTGAAGTATGTGTCACCCTGTGTCTAAGCCCCCTGCAAAAATGTTTGGAAAATATATGCAATGAACAACAAATGCACCCCCCCCCCCCCTACCCCCCCCCCCCCAACCACGACTGGCTTGATAGCTGGGGTTTCGTGTTCAGAGTCGTGTAAAGAGGTCTTTGCGTGGACATATGGACATTCCAGTAGGGTAAAGACCATTTCCGCTTTTTTTTTTTTTATGGAGCTCCCATTCATGATTCTCCACAGGTGTATGGTCCAAGGCACCTGTGTACACATTCAGAGCGCTCAGCAGACAAGATGGAAATAACAAAATGCCCCATTGAAGAGCCCACTGCCAAAAGCACAAGGCCTCATGGCACAGGGACAGGGACAATCACCCACTCTTCCCTTTTGGTTGATGCAATGGATGGTATTGTTGACCAAAATAATCTGAGTCCCCAAACGACAAGGTTTAGTTCGAACTACATGAGAAGCCTTAAGTGAAAAAAATAAAAAAATACTACCAGAGATAAAGAAAAGAAAGGTCTTCGGAGCTAAAGGGACTGCCCTCAACTAAAGTACAACAATGTACATGCATGTACACTTTGTTCTGACTGGGACCAAAGGCCTGGCACTGTCAACTCGCCCAGATTAGTAACCCAGCCCAATAACACAGGTGGCATCCAATTGCAGAGGAGTGAAAGGATGAGTACTGTGAGGTTGGAGGGTTACATCTCCCAATGTAGGTCAAGTAGGAAAGATTGACAAATCTCAACACAAAAGAGAGAGAGAAACAGAGCGAGCCTCCCTTTATGATGGTGGCACTGCCTCCTGAGGCATCACTGAAAGGCCTCATCCACCACCTCGAGCACATCAACAACAGGATGTATGAGGCCATCAAACGCAACAGGTGATAAACCAGCAGGACTGGGATGGTATTTGGATCCTGAAACATCAGAATCATATTCTGAATTTCTGAGATCCTCTGAGGTAGAGGAAAAGTTCTCTTGTCAATTGTGTCCAGGGTATCTCCAATGAGACTCCTCCTTTGCCAGCTAATGATCCAAATGAGCAAGTTACTTACCTTTGCTAACCTCTTTCTGGAGACTACTTAATCTAAATGCAGATTCCTCACCTTTAGAATATTTTCCAGGTGTCGGGGGTTTTCAAGGCGGTGCTCCCGCGCGCCTCTAGGTGGGGTCGTGCAGCTACACATTAGCCTCACTCTGCCCTGGAAGTGATGGAGCAGAGCCACATTTAAGAGGTACCCCTGCCGACTTAAGTCAGTTACTTTCTTTCTGCACCGTCATACGTTGGTTAGAAGCTCTCCACCCTTTCGTCAATCGATAAATTCTTTCAAAATTCTTTCTAGTGTACAAGGGAACAATGTCAGACCGTAGAGTAAAGAGTTCAAACTCTGCAGTTACTGTCAGAAACAGATGTAGGTGATGACCCGCAAGAGGTTCGCCTCTGCATTTTGGGATCGAGGCACAACTCCAACCTGTGCAAACAATGCGAAGTCATCCACCTGAAGGAGACTCAGTACCATGAAGTGAAGCCCTACGTTGCCCAACACCAAAAGAAATCAGAGACCTTGTGCAATTCTTTAAATCAGGGACCTCGTGCAAGTCTTGCTCCTGCTCCAAGTCGAGAGCGTGGACTGGTCACAACACTTGAGGCAGCTCCTGTGACAGGTTCTCGTCCAAATCATTTGCTAAGTCCAAGAAGAAGCATAAGAAGTCGAAGCAGGACTCAATCCCATCCAGCCATTCTCTATGTAAAGATAAGTCAGGAGGGCGTCAGTGTGCCAACCAACCTCACACCCAATCACTGATCATACAGCGGATTTCTCAAGTGGTCGGAGTATGCCCTGAATTGGCCAGGCCATCAGCAATGCTGCAGCTGATCGAGATCTTTAAGGAGGCCATGCTGCATATATTTGGAACTTCACCAGCTTTCTCTGGCCCCAGGGAACCACATGGGCCTCCAGTCGTGGTTACTGCAGAGGATATGTCATCAACACTGTCTGTGCCCCTTAAACCTGCCTCAGGTTCTGCACTGACTTTGGTGCATACTTACAATGCTGATGCAAAATCTGCCCTGATTCTGTTGCCACCAACGCCGGGGATACCATAGATCAAGCCCCTGCTGACTCTGGTGTCCAACCTCAAGCTGAATCCACTTCAAACTCAGTCGAGGTTGCACCTTGTTTTCACTTCTGCACACCTGGGCCTAGTTTGCTCTGATCCTGATAAAAACACGTCCTCTCCCACAAGGCCTTTCTCAGAGGCTTCTTCCCCTTTTTGGTTCTGGCTTTGATCATCCAGATGATGGCAATTGAGATGATGGAGATGATTTACCTCCACGCTATGATTAAGATGATGCCATTTACATGGACTTACTGGAGTCTAGTGAATGAATGAGATTACATTTCTATAGCGCGCATCTACCCCGAGGCCTCGTAGCGCTTATGGACCGGCAAGCACAGAGCACATCATGTTAGTGCATAGTACTAAAAAGATGGGTTTTAAGAAGTTTACGGAAGGCCTATATGTTTGGTTCCCTACAAAGAGTAGTGGGAGAGAATTACAGAAGTTTGAAGCATTCAGGGAGAAAGAACGTCCACCCCATCTAGATCTACGTACTTCCCTTGTGGATGCGAGGAAGGCGGAACTAGAACGAAGACTCCTGGGAGGTTGGTATAGGGTGACCAGGGAGTGGATGATAGCTGGGCCAGATTTCCAAATGGCTCTATGAGCCAGGCACGTGGCCTTAAATTATATCCTGGCCTGAATTGGGAGCCAGTGAAGATTCCTCAGTGCAGGTTTCGCTGATTGTCTCCGAGGAATCTGGAGAAGTTGGCGGACCGCACAGTTCTGGATCACTTGTAGTTTCTGGATAGTGGTAAGTTAATCACTAGAGAAACGGACACTAGTTACACCTTATGACCATTGGTACAAGGGGTAAATCAGAGTAACCTCAATAAACTCTATGTATTAGCTGGAGAAAAGGTGCGGTATATCTTGTTCATCCACCCCACATTAGAGTTGTGGCAGTTATCATTGGATACTCCGAAATAGTAATTTTGCCAGCCTCAACCCGAGGCGCCTCTGGTCTAGGGTGCAGCGTCCAGAGAAAGTGAATGAAAAAGTGTGAAAGTAAATTGTACAAAAAAAGGAAAAAATAGGTAAAAATGGTAAACAACCCAATGGATTTTTAATATAGGTTGATTAACCACAGATTATTAAAAGTAGATAATACTCCTTTTTAGACCAAGTTACTGGATCTAGCAGTATAATTAGAAAAATACGTCGACATGTTTCAGCTCCTTGGGCCTGGAGGGGTCTATGGAGCTTTTGTCAGGACAAACAAACATAAAAATTCATACTCACACAATTTGTGTAGTATTTGTTTCTGATATGGTCACTTTTTTGGTTATACAGTTGAGAACTACTCCTTCACAATCTGTAATGAGATGGAATGATATACACAACAAACTGCACACTTTTTTTCGAATGTATTGCATTACTAATAAAGATTGGTTTAGTAACATTTTTACCGCCAATACAACATGACCAAGGGAGGCAATGACAAGGGGGATTAAGAGATGCTAATATATAGTACTGAAAGGCAGCCGCGATGTAGTGCCAGATGGGGGTATAGTGGGCGGGTGCTTGTATGTTTTTTACCGAGTTTATTCTCGCAAAGCTCTGGATAGTGGTCTGAGGGGCGCCTAGATACAGAGCATTCCAATAGTCCAGGCGGGACAGTATGAGGACTTGCACCATAATCCTTCTCGCCTGGAAAGGAAGCAGGGGAAGGATTTTTCTTAACATTCTCATCAGGCCAAAACATGTAGCAGAGAGCTTGGTGGCTTGATGATTGAAACAGAGTGAGCTGTCAAGTCACATGCCCAGGCTCTTAATCTGCTGCTTTGCGGCTGGCATAGGGCCAAGACAGGTTAGCCATATGAGTGCCGAAGAGGGTGATGGAGGTTTGCCCAAAAACATCAATTCGGTCTTGTCCCCATTTAGCTTAACGTGAGATAGTTCCATCCATTCGGCTACCGCCTCTAAGCAGGTACCTAGAGAGCAGGATGATCCCTCAGGGTGGTTTAATGCCACAACCAGTTGAGTATCACCTGCGTAGGTGATGATCTTTATGCCGAATGGAAGGACTATCTCTGCCAAAGGCGCCATATAGGTGTTAAAAAGCGTGGGGCTCAGGGAGGAACCCTGGGGAACCCCACAGCTAAGAGGCCACCGGTTTGATGTGGCAGTACCCTCAAAGACCTAAAAGAACCGGTCCTTTAGAAAGGACTGGAACCAGGTAAGTGCCAGGTTTGTCACTCCAAAACATTTTAGTCGCTCAAGCAGGATGTTATGATCAACAGTGTCGAAAGCGGCACTAAGATCTAAAAGAATGATTGCTGCTGAGCCGCCCCTGTCTAGAAGTCTCCTTGCCTCCACTGTTACTGCCAGAAGGGCCATCTCTGTCCCGAGCCGAGGACAAAATCCTGTTTGGGAGGCATGGAGCAGGTTGTTACATTCCAAGTAGTGTACTAGCGTCAAGTTTATATGTCTCTCAATCAGCTTGCTCAGCCAGGGAAGGAGAGAGATGGGTCGATAGTTGGCCATGCTGGAGTGAACTAGATTGGGTTTTTTCAGCAGGGCTCTAACCTGTGAAGTAGTGTGGCTCACTGGTTAGAGGCGACAGACCCGAGAGCAGAGGACGGCCCGGGACCAGGGTTCGATTCCCGGCGCGGCAGGTTTCTGGACCAGGGTCAGCGGACTCGATAATTCTCTCGCCTCGGTGCCCACTCTGATCAGCGTTCACACTCGGCAACTCTGGGCATTAGCTTGCCTCATCTTCACTAACGGCCCCACCAGACCGCCGGGGATGCCTGGTCTCACCCTGGAGATACCCATTAAGGGACCATCTCTCAGGGAAGCCAGGAAGGGTTTCGCAGCGGTCGAAGCGCCTTGGGACCCTATGGGTAAGTAGTGCGCTATATAAATGCCTATACATTTACAACCTGAGCACATTTCCAGGCTAGGGGTACCGTACCAGAGGTAATGGGGGCGTTTAGGGTGTCCAAAATTACTGGGCGAATGGCATTGGTGACTAGGGAGAGATGCTGCGGAGTGGGGTCCACGGGAGAGCCCAAGGTTACCCTGGAAATAAGTGTATCAAGGGAAACATCATCTAACATGGGAAACTCCGCTAAAGAGCACTGTAGTTCGGGGAGTAAACTTCCAGTGCTGGGGGCTGTAGGCTCAGTTTGACGGGGAGGGAAAGATTGACATATCAGACGAATTTTTTGAAGAAAGTATTCAGCCAAGTTGTTACAGCGAACTGGTGCATCCTCTATGTTGGGAGGTTTATGCGGCATGGTGGAAAGGGATTTAGCTATACCAAAAGGTGAATTAGCAGCTGCACTAATCCTCTCCTCATAGAAGGAGGTTTGGGCGATTTTGATTTCTGCCTTATAACTCCTAATTGCCTCTCTCGGTCTCCATCTCCTTTCAAAATTTCTGCAAGTTTGTTTAAGCTCCCTTAATTTGAGGGAAAAAACATGGTGCCGATTTTTGTTTAGATCTCTTGTAGGAAGGTCTTTTGGGAAGTAATGAGTCCAGTGAGCTTTGGATCCAAAGATTGAAGTTATTATTTTCCCTCTCAGGATTAGGGTCAGAAGAAGGTGTAGTGGCATCCAAAACTGTGGACCATTGGCTGATGGAGAGATTCGTCCATTTCCTTTCTAACGTCAAAGTGGCGCTCTGAGGGGGAATGGAGGCTACAGTCTCCCAGACCAGAGGAATTAATGAGTGGTCAGTCCAGGGGAGGGGGATGGGAGTGCCTACCGAGAGATTCTGGTCATTACTGAACACAGGATCAAGGAGCTAGCCCTTGATATGCGTGGGGGCGAAGCCTTTCTGCTTAATTTGAAGTGCCGAGAGGCTTGTTAATAACTCATTGGTCAGATGGTTGGAGGGGTCATCCAAGTGGATATTAAGATCCCCCAGTATTGTGAAGTTAGCTGGGTTAGTGCTAAATTACCAACGAGAGTAGGAAGTGCGCTAAGAAATTGTCCTATGGGTCCTGGGGGGCGGTAGAGCAGTAAACCAGAGAAGGTACTGATAGGAGAAAATTCTAAAGAAAAGTTCATGCTTTCGCAGTCTGGTAACCCGTCAGTAGAAGACAGGCAACAAAATGATCTTTAAAAATTATAGCTAAATCCCCACCTCTTCCAGTGGACTGGATACCTCCATAGAGATTGGCCTGGTGGTGCTTCTTGAATCTGCTCCAAAAGAAAGCACATCCTTTACTGTGCTGAGGCTTTGTGGTTCTGGAGTTGGCTGTAGTGTCAGGCCATTTCCCTGATCATGAACCACCTGGCGAATGTTTGAACGCCAGAGCAGACAAGCTCAGCCAGCGCTGTTCCGGATCACAAATGGTGGATACACCCGAAGGTGGCACAAAGTTCATTTGGACAGTGGCGAGAACCCTAGCTTGATTTTTTTTGCCACTGTCAAGAATATGTAATGTCCCAATGTTTGTATGTTGGCGCTTCCAAGAAAGCGCTCTCTAGGATATGCAATCAGGCTGGAGCATGGAACTCCTGTACTACTCTCCACCACTGGCTCTCCTGCCCCGAGTTCTAAAAAAGATTAAGAGGCACCGGGCCCAAGTCATCCTATCGGCTCCAGATTAGTCCAAGAGTGTGTGGTACCCAGACTTTCTGGGCATGTGCATCTGTACCCCAATCAGGCTTTTGCTTCAGGTGAATCTTCTACACGGGACCCTGGCCAGCACAATCTACACCTCTATGCATGGAGATTGAGCGATGCAGTTCACTGCGTTCAATCTCCCTTCTGAGGTTATGCATATAATCCTTGCTACATGGCAACCCTTTATAAAGTACATTTATGTCGGGCGTGGGACAAATTTGCAACCTGGTGTGAAGTGTGCTACACAGATCCCATACAAGCCAATTTGTTGGATGTATTGCTGTTTGTTTGGTCTTTGGCACAGCTAGGTATTGCTCTGGGCACTCTTACCGGTTATTTGTCAGCCCTTGCAGCACTGTTTTGTTAGCTGGACCAACTTTTCATGATTAAATCACCTATTGTGATGCATTTAAAAAAAGGTTTGATGCACAAGTTCCCTCCCAAACCAATGTACTGTCGTAGTTGGTTCTCAAGTTGGTCCTGACTTTCCCTATGTGTACCCCATTCAAACACTTGCACAGCTGCTCGCTGCACCTGCTCACTCTCACAACAGTCTTTATCATGGTGAACGATTCAGCAGTTCACTGCAGCAGCTGGCGTGAGGGGGCGGGCTGAAGAGCATGGGAGGAGGGTACAACCCCCTAAGTGACTGTTTGGTCGGCCCTCTCAGGCTGCCCAAAACAGTCATGCGTAGTTCCCTGTTATCCATGCACGCTGAATTACAGCCTGCATGGAGAACATGCCCACCACTCCAACCCCTGGCTGAGCGATGTGTCATGGCGCTCAGACCAATCACAATGCTGCATAGGTGGCCGCCCAGGAGGTAAGTTTTTTTGTTGTTGTTTTGTTATTATTGGCGACTTGCACAGGATGACTGGTCAGGAAGGCAGAGGAATACTGACACGGCCCCAATGGGTCCTTAGACGATGCAATCCGTAAAGCTCTACTGGGTCCATGAGGGCGCAAACTGGAAAATTTCTGGTGAAAGCCGACAAGGGCTCCACGCGGTGTTGTGCACACCGAGAGATAAACATATTCCACCTTCCAGAGTAGAATGTCTAAGTGGAAGTGCAACAGGATGAAACAGTGACAACAACTACCTCCATAGGCAATTGGAAAGGGCTTATGTGCACCCTGCTAAATCTCCAGGCACGAAAGCAGAGGTTCTGGAGGTTATGTTAGGTGTAGAACCTGACTTCCAATTAATTTGTAGAGAATGTCCGTCCTGGGAGGAAGATGGAGTGGGAGGCACACGAATAGATGCAGAAGGTCTGCATACCACACCCTTCTCGGTCAGTAAGGGGCAATGAAGAGGAACGTAGAGGGCATAGAACTGAAGGCAATGGGCATGGCTGCAAGTTATTAAACTGATCTTCATGAGGGGTTTCCGAACCACCGCTGGATGGAGATGCCACGTGCTCGCCAAGATGATGCTGACTGAGGATGTTGACCCTTGATTTCAAAGAGCAGACTATGTGGTCGGGGAGTGGCCAAACCAGACCCTGGTATGCCCAAGCCAGAGCCTCAATGCTTCCCCACTGAGAAGCTGATACCTCATTTGTCCCTGCTTGATGATGTACCACATTGTAATGGTACAGTATATCAAGATCTAGACTGACTGTCCACAAAGGGAGAAAGGCTTTGAGCGCCAGCCAAAGTGATCGCAGCTTGAGCAGAATGACATGCAGAACCGGCTCTTCCGGAGACCTTCAGTTCCTCCAGCTGGGCACCTCACCCAAGTATGGATGTATTTGTCACTACACTGATTTGATTTAATTTGATTTGGGCATTTATAAAGCGCGACTATCACTCTGAAAGGAGCATCCTGTAACAGCTGGTGGACGGTAGAAGGACATCCCTTGGGACAAGTACTTCTCCACAGACTACCAAGTCATGTCCACCGCAGTGTCCAGGGAGATAACAATGGTATCTGACTGATCTCTCTCGTGTGGTAACCACAGCCAAAGGATACACCACTGGAAAGCCCTCATGTGCTAGCATGTGGGCATGACTATGAGGATGAAGAAAGACAGCAGATCTAGCAGGCGGAGATTCATCAGGACTGGAATTGTCTTTGCAAAAGATCAGAATTATATCCTGAATGTTCTGTATGCTTTGTGGAGGAGAGAGAGCCCAGTCCAATGTTATATATCCAGTTCTCTCCCTATAACAGGAGAGGGATTTAGGTAATACTTGGGCATGGAAAAGCACAAGTGGAACAGCCGTGAGGTTGGTGCTTGCAGGTGGTGTGACAGCCACTGTGGCCAACTGGTTATGATCAACCAGTCAGCCAGGGACAAGAATAAACAGATACTTGACCTCCTGAGATGGGCCGCAGCTACTGCCAACATCTTAGTGAAGCCTTCAGGTGCAATCTACCCCAAAATCCTTCTGCATCAGGGTGTAAGACTAGAGGATTTACCCCAATCTGCCCCATAGGAGGGGACAGAAAGCCCACTGGATGCCAGGGATATTTAAAAAAAGAAAGAATGGGGTGAGGCAGTCCACCCTGACTTTAGCCCGTACCCCTACCGCTTAAGTCTTTCTGTCCCCATGAAAACTAGGGCATACCGATCCCATGACAATCAAAAGAAACTTAGGATTCTTTTGAGGGCAGTTTTGATATATGGATCGAGATAAAAAGGGTACATTCTGATTTCCTCTCACCTACTATGTTACTTGGCTGCACTATTCGAGCTCCGAACCCTACGAACCCTACGAAACGTGGCCATTTCGGAAACCTAGAGAATCCAGGCGATTCCATGGGGGTGTATTTTGCGTGGATCCTTATATGTTTTCCCCTGATAAAAACTGTATCCCATTTTTATAGCTGGATCCTTTGCATGAAAAAGGAACAGATGAAAACTGTGGCCATAAGAAGCCACTGCACTTACGCTCGGAAGCCAGCCTCTTTCGGTTCCGCAAACTTTTAAAAACTTTTTTGTTCTCTGCTTAACGCCTGCTTCAGTGTGGTAGTGTTTTTTCTCTGGTGAGCGCTGGGATGCCTACTGGTAACCAGGCGCTATATAAAACTCACAATAATAATAATATAATAATGTCATTATGGTCTTCACATTGTCCATTCTTGTCACAGGTTATAGGTCAAATCCCACAAGTGGGGTAAGGTTTTTAGCAGGAGAAGTTTGAGAACACAGGATGGCAGGAATTGTGTGAATCCCTGCAGATTCCGAAATACATTTTCAGTACAGAAATGTGAGGAAAATGCATGGTTGTAGCCTAAATTTCACCTTTGCATGGTATTACTGTTGTCGGATCCAGACAAGCCCCACAACCACCCAGTTCTCCCCTGGGCATCTAGTTTTCAGAAATGTCTGGGTTTGGTAGATTTTGACAGAATGGGTCAATTTTCAAGGTGAAAACTTGACGATACCATGTGGTGTTTTGAGGCCTTTCTTGTCATTGGCAATATGGCCTGTTATGAAAGCGGGGTATCTTTTTTAACAGGAGAAGTGAGGCAATGCTGGGAGGTGGGAGGTTTGAGGATCCATGCAGGTTTTGGGACGTTTTCTCAAAGAAATGTGAGGAATTATGCGGTTTTAGTCCATGTTTGATGTTTGCAGGACGTTCTGGGCAATAAAAGATCACTTGAATCACACAGGTCACACTACCCTGGACACCCTGGGATATTTGAGATTGGTAGATTTCCTTTGGTGGCAGCTGAGCCAGGCTCAAATACTGCCCCTACCCGCCTTGCCAGAATGAGTCGATTTTCAAGGTGAAAACTTGATGTATTCATATTACATTTTGGGTCTTTTCCTGTCGCATGAGGTAGGCCCCAGTCTCACAAGTGGGGTTCTAATTTTATAGGGAGAACTGTGGTGAGACAGGATAATAGTACATTTGTTAACAGCAATAGAATTTCTCTCCATTTTACGAAATATTCTCTAAATCATATGATAGTAATGATAAACCCATATTCAGACTTCATCAACCATCAAAAATACCTTTATTCGGCTAAAGTTAACTGTAAAAGTATAACATACATCATATTCAGAGTTATAAAAATAACCACTATTTCGCATCTCTGTACCTTGGGCCCATTTCAGAAATGCATGGGTGTCCTTCATACCCAAATGTTACTGGTCAGATATTACCATATGAATTGCTGCGTGGGTGGTACACAATGGAAAATCATTATAAGTTGCAGTTCAGTAGTTTGCTCTAGGTAGTGTGTGTTCTCCATTAACAACAAACACTACATATCCTTGTGGCCCAAAGTGTCTCACAGATGTAAATCGGTCATTGCGGAATTTTTTTTACAAATGAAAACGTTGTCACCTATTTCTCTTTTTTCCTCTTTTGCTGAATTACTTTTTAGTTCAACTATTAGTTTCTATGGGAAAAGCAAGAGCGATCTACACAAATGACCCTTTGCTTAATTTCGAAATTGTGTCTTCTTTTTCAGAAATGTATAGCTTTCTGTGTTCACCCATGGATGTCATACCCGTTTCCTCCACAAAATGCAAGTAGTAAGAAACCATAATAAGAGGAAAAAAATCAACTACCACCTAGAAAATGCAAAAACTCTGGTAAACAAAAATATTTTTTTTACAGCCCTGCCTGTTCCTAGACCTAAGAAGAGGGTAAACTGAAAAGGGGGGCCCTCGGCCCCCCCGCACGCATGGCGGCGCGGCGACCGTCTCACCTCCTCTCCCCTCGGGTCCTTCGACGGTGGGGGCGTGCCCTGGGGGCGCGGCCCACCGCCGATTGGCCGGCGCCCCTCCTGACCCGGATTCAATGGACTGGTTCCGGGTCGGGGGGGGCGGGCGATAGGAGGGGCCACCCGGCCCCTCGGGAATAAGAGGTAGGGAGCGCCCAGGAGACCCCCTTGTCCCTGGACGCTCCCTCGCTGAACGTTGTGCCCCGCGTTCGGGGCTTCTTTGTTTTCTTAACTTTTTCGTTTCTTTTTCAGGCATTGGACGTTTAAGGGAGCTGTGTCGGGCCAGCGTCGTGTGGGCGGAGAGGCTTTGCTCGGGCTCCGGATCAGCAACACGGGAGAAGCCGCGTAGTGAGAGGCGGTGGTGATTCAGGGACATTGCCGTGCCGTTGGCGGATTAGGCTGAGAGGACCGGGGATACGGCGCAAGTGCGTCCAGCGGCCGAGGAAGGGTGGTGCGGGCCCGTCGAGGCACCGTGAGGTATCGTGCGGGGGCGGGGGGTCTTCGAGAGGCGTGCCAAGGAAGCGCTTGAGCAGCTACAAACTCGTACCAATTGTGGGGAGGTAAACGCCGGTAGTTGTGTCCCGAGCGGGCACATTTTGGCGCGCAATCCTTAAAGGAACGGTATTCGTGTCCCGAGCGGGCAAATTTTGGCGCGCATTTTTCTAGGAACGGCGATTAAGGCTGGTTGAGATAAAGCGAGAGCTCTCAGCGAGCTGCGCGTGCAACCGAGGGAAGTGGAGCCTGGGTGAGAGACCCCTTCTAAAAGCGTATATTTCTGGAGGGGAGGCATACGTAGTAACAAGTATTTAAAGTGTGTTAACGATTGCTTTACATTTATTATTGCTTGAAGTTTGGCCCACAACGGTGCACAAAAGTATACAATTGTGAAAAACGAGGTGACATTTCTTAAACTGTTTTTTGTCACGACTTTACTGCATTTGATGGTTAGCGCTCTGTTGTTCATAACATTGCACAAAGTGGGCAGTGGAGGTTAATAAGTGCAGTTCCTTGTCCTAATTGTCCTTACCTTTGAGCGAGAGTTAATTTTTGAATACCGCAGTGCAATATCATGCAAATGACCAATTTAACTGAGTGTGAAGTTAACAAATGATATTGAACGATTGTTTTCTTTGCATGACTATGGTGAAGGGATAAAACCAAGTGCACCTGGATTGTGGAAACTAGGGTAAGATTGTGTAACTGAAAGCAAAGTAATTGTGACTTCATTATTATGTTTTGAATTGGGAGTGATGGTCAATGCAGATTTAATAACTGGGTGTGGGTCTCTGGTTACTGAGCGAAACAAACCTCAGTAGGGACAGTCTAAAAAGGGTTGACAAAGGGGGTTCAGGCCTCCATCTTATTTGAACTGAGTGTTCCTGAAATTTGCCCCTGTTTTGCCACACGGTGTTAATGCGTTTTTCTATTCCAGGCTTTTAGCGACATTATTGGTCCAAACCATCCTACAGAGAGGACGTAAGGAGAGTGAACGCGCAGCCTGGTGGAGGACGTGATCACAGACCGTTATCGCCAGCGAGTGCACGGGACTGGTCGGTAAGAGGGGTACGGGGGGCTGGCATTCATCGCTCCTGGTGGCCGCCGGGTGGGTCTACATTAGGTTTACTCACCCCTTACATAAGCGGACAAGCCGCTAGTGTTGCGGTCGCCGTTGCATGGTGCTGAAAGCCCCCTGGTGACCCTCCATCTGAAAGGTACACACAGTTGACCTGTTGGGAACTAAGTAGGCAGCGGGTGTTTTTGGGGGTAAGTGTCATGCCAGGTCCAAGGGGTGGAAAAAAGGGGTCCAACATGGAGGCTATGATGCGGGCTATGATGCGGGAGATGAGCGACATTAAGCAACAGCTAGGGCAAATTAAGGAGCGGGAAGCTCGGTTGGAGGATAGAGAGGGCGAGGCACCGGGCCCGTCCGGGAGACCGATCCGCAAGAGGGTGGCACCAGTGCCAAGAGGGGAATTTGTCACCCCACAAGGGAAACCTAGGTCCAAAAGACCCAAGGAGGCGGTCCCCACCCCAGGCCCAGTAGATCCGTTACCCGCCGCACCGCCCGCGGTGGTCCCACCCCCGCATGTGCCTACACCCATTGCCCCTGTGGTGCCGGTGCCGGCAGGTCAACCAGTAGACGCTGGGTCTGCTCCCGCACCGGTGCCCACAATCCCAGCTGTGCCAGGACCACTGGGCATAACCCCAGTGGTACCTGTTGTCCCGGGGGGTAATGTAGATTCAATGCCACCCGAATTGTTATCTCAGTTAACGGCCATGATGCCATGGCTCCAAAAAGGGGGAGCCTTCCCGAATTCTGCAGACCATGCGGCAGAGGCGGCAAGGTTTGTAGAAAAAATCAGATCGGCACCGGTCGCCGACAGTGTTGCATTGCCAATTTCTTCTCCCCTTTCAGGTCCAAGTGTTCCCCAGCTGGACGGAGTAAAAGGGCAGCCGCCCCCGGTACCCGCACTTGGTAAGGAAGTGGCATTGCCGCTCTTGGGGGACGGTGTGATACCTTCCAGGAGCGAAAATCTAGCTCAGCATGTGTCATTAGCTGTGAAAGAAATGATTTGGGCTGACAAATACGTGTACATTTATTCTTTATTGTTGGATAATAGGGAAATGGAGCAGGCAAAAGCACTGAAAGAGTGGATGCTCCCAAGTGAATGGAGGGCGCAGTGTACTAGATTCAGGGTTGAGGAAAACCTCAATAATTGGATGCAAGCATGGGCTGTTTTCACTGCAATTAAGGCTGAGCGTCCTCCAGATCTGCAGGCTGCATTGGCTTGCTACTCGAGCAGGATTGTGGGGTGGAGTCAACAGTATTCTGGGGACGCATGGAAGGGTTATGATGTCAATTTTAGGAAGGCATTGGAATTCAATAGATCGTTGCCATGGGACTCGGTAGATTCCATGGCTTGGCACAAACAGTTCTCTGACACTGCACCGCCCCCTCAGTTCGGTGCGGTCAAGGCGTTCACTAGACCGCAGCAGCCCTTTCGGCCCCCCCAAACGAGTGAAATACCTGGGAAATTTAGGGCAGGTGGGCCAGAGAAGAAAGGGGTGTGCTGGGATTTTAATAGGCGTACCTGCACAAGGGCCGCGTGTAAGTTTAGGCATGCATGTTCCTCCTGTGGGCACCCCTCTCATCCAGAAACTACCTGTAGGTCCAAGCAAGGTAACACAGGACAGAGGGGTAGGGGAAAGCCACTATAAGTCAGACAGGTTACGCCCCCCCACTCCAGTGGATGTGGTGGCAATGATTCCATTGTTGAACAGATACCCTGACCACAAAGCGGCCACCCTACTCCAGGAAGGTTTTTCTAAAGGTTTTAGGATCCCGGCCGGGGGATACACAGGCAGTGCGCACTGTAGAAATCAATTATCAGTCAAACACAATCCGGCCGTTGTGGCCGCCAAAATTGACAAAGAGCTTTCCTTAGGCAGGATAACTGGCCCTTTTCCTGCAGTGCCAGTACCCAATTTTGTGTGTTCCCCACTGGGAGTTGTCCCCAAGAAAGAGAAGGGGCAATTCAGATTGATTCATAACCTGTCAGCGCCAAGGGGGGCGTCACTGAATGATGCCATTGACGAAGGTATCTGTAGTGTTAAGTACGCCTCTTTTGATCAGGCTGTTACCTTATTGCAGGCCACTGGACCCGGGGCGCTGATGGCGAAATCAGACATAGAATCCGCCTTCCGCCTCCTCCCAGTCCACCCGGCGGACCAGCATCTTTTAGGTTTCACCTTTAGGGATAGGTTCTACATGGACAAATGCATGCCTATGGGTTGTTCTATTTCTTGCGCCTACTTTGAGATGTTTAGTTCATTTCTTGAATGGGCCATGAGACAAGTGACGGGCCATCAAAGGGTCATGCATTACTTAGATGATTTCCTCTTCCTCGGTACAGCGGGTTCTCAGGAGTGCGCACTGGCATTGCAGGAATTTTGCGTGCTCATGCGGGCTTTTGGGGTCCCGCTTGCGCCCGGGAAGACGGTGGGCCCGACCACCTGCTTGGAATTTCTGGGCATCGAGATTGACTCAATGGAGAGATGTTTTAGACTACCCAGGGACAAGGTGTGCAAATTCAAGACATCGCTACAGTTATGCCTCCGGAAGGAGAAGGTCACTTTGCAGCAATTACAGGAGGTGGTAGGGCAATTGAATTTCGCACTAAGAATCATCCCAATGGCTCGCCCCTTCTCTCGCTCCATCGCGCACGCGATGAGGGGGCTGAAGGAAAAGCACCACCGCACGCGCCTATCGTCTGAAATTCGCCAGGATATGCTCATTTGGATGGCATTCCTGGAGGATTTTAACGGTAGGGTGGTCTGGCCCGGCCCGCTCACGACATCGGCGGAGTTGGGACTATGGACTGATGCGGCCGGTAGTGTGGGCTTTGGTGCCATCCTAGGGAATAGGTGGGTCGCTCAACAATGGCCAGAAGAATGGAACACATGGGGTTTGCTCAGTAACATTGGCTTCCTGGAACTTTTTCCAATATGGGTGGCACTGATGGTTTGGCCCGAACACCTATGTAACCAATCAGTGGTGTTTTGGTCAGATAACATGACAGTGGTGGAATGTATCAATCAGCAGGGGGCGCGGTGCCCTTTCATACTTCGTCTGATCAAAGAAATTGTTCTGCGGTGCCTTAAACTGAATGCTAATTTTAGAGCCAAACATGTCCCTGGTGTTTTAAACAATGCTGCTGACTCCCTTTCTCGCTTCAAAATGCAGGTTTTCAGGGAACATCTCCCCACAGCAGACCCCTCGCCAGCACACTTCCCAGCAGTACTTTGGCAGATTGGTGCCCCAGATTACAGGACCTCGTGGTCGCTAGCCTAGCCCCCAGGACCAAGACGGCTTACGAAGGGGCGTTTCTGTCTTATTGTTCTTTCTTGGGGCCACAGTGGGAAGTGCTTTGGGCGAAGGAGGATGGGTTTGCAGCCTATTTAGAATGGATGCACAAAGAGGGGCGCTCAGTGGCAGCGGCGACCAGACATAGGGCAGCAGTGTCATTCTTCGCTCAAGCTAGGGGCTTCAGGGATCCCACTAATACCTTTATGATACGCAAGGCTTTAAGGGGATGGCGCCGTATTCAGGGACACCAGAAGGATAAGAGGAAGCCCATGGGGTTGGCCCGGCTAACAGCCTTACTGGGCACGCTGGAGATTGTCTGTAACTCGGAGTGGGAAGTGCTTCTTTTTAAGGCGGCATTCTCCCTGGCATTTTATGGGGCGCTGAGAATTAGTGAACTTGTGGCAGGATCCAAGTCTGACATATTAGGTGGCTTGCAGAAGGCTGGGGTGACGATAAGGGGTGACACCATGTGGGTGATTATCCAGAAATCAAAGACCGATCAAGAAGCTAGGGGTCACACCATAGTTCTGCAACGGGCCCCCGCCAACCCGTGCTGCCCGGTGAGGCACGTAGAATCGCTCATGGGACTGATGGTCGGTTCAGCAGGCAGGGCGTTGCTCTGTCACGCCGACGGGAGCCCCTTGACCAGGTATCAATTCAGGAGAGTGTTCGAAATAGGGGTTACAAAAGCAGGTCTTGATCCTAGAGATTTTGGATCTCATTCCTTCAGGATTGGGGCAGCAACTGAGGCAGTGGCGGGGGGCCTCCCGGTGGAAAGAGTGAAGACAATTGGAAGGTGGTCATCAGACTGCTATAAACGTTATGTTCGGATTGACATGCTATGATTACTTGTCACTCACGCTTGGTCTCTTTCCGCTCTCTTACAGTTTCTCAGACCTGTTACGCAGGGGAGGAATTTGTCGTCGGGCACCGCCAATATTCATCGGCACGGAGCGGCGAACAGGAAACAACAAAGAACAATGTTTGGATTGTCGGTCATTCATATGTGAAGCGAGCGGAATGTGTCTTCCTGTCAGGTGACAAGAAAGAAAGGGCGGCACAACTAGGGTTGAATATCACGTTCTTTGGCAGAGGAGGGTTGTGTCTTCACGAGTTTAGGGGATTCTTCCAAGGGCTGTTAGCACGCCAGCGGTCTCCACCGTCAGTGGTGATACTTCACCTTGGGGAGAACGACTTGGCAACACTGGGCAGGCGCATCTTGATTGAAGAGATTATCTCAACAGCAGGTTGGATAGCTAGGACCTGCCCCGGGTGCACGCTAGTATGGTCACAACTCATACCTCGACTTCAGTGGCGGGGGGGTCATTCGGTCAGGGCGTTGAATCACTCGGTAAAGAGGATCAACACACGGTTGGATAGGTTGTTTCGAACCCCCGTGTTACAGTCAATACCTCATGGGTGCATCTGGGGTCACAAGTATTACTTGAAGGACGGGGTTCATTTGACAGAAGAGGGTAATGTCCTATGGTCTGACAATATCTGGGCTTGGCTAGAGGGCTGGGATAGGAGGAGTGTGTCCTTAGGCAGGGGCTAGAGGGGGAGGCCAGATCGTCGGTTAACAATACTGGCCTGTGGCGGTAAGGTCATTATCGGTGAGCACATATTTGAGGTCTGAGGGGGCGGGCATCATCCTATGGAGGTTCCCGCCCGGGGGGAGGGGCCTGCGGGCCACTCCCAGTACTCCAGGGGCAAGGTAATATGCAAAGGAGCGCGGGTAGGAGTAGTTCACGCTTTCCTTAGGCTGGTAGCCACCCCGCGCGCGTGGACTCATGACGCCACCGGCGCAGAGTAAGGGCCCTCCTTTAGTGGGTAAATGGAGTTTGGGGCGTAGACCGGGCAATTCCCGGGGTAACACTGCGCATGCGCACTTCTAGGGGGGAGGCGCAGCTTGTAGGACCTGACACCGGTAGTGACCCTGCCATATGGCCAGAAATGTACAAAAATCAAGGTAGGATGTTTAGTTTAAGCTAGGAACAACTTGTATTAGAGTTTTGTTAAGGTCAGGCTCATAAACTTGTTGATAACAATTGTATAACTGAATGTCCTGCTGATTTTTGTATTCATTGTTGATTATGCAATTAAAACCTTTTTTAATTTCATACTTTAATAAATACGGCCGGGCGACTAGCGCCCGCCTTCCAAAAAGTAAAACACGTCTCGTGTCCACGTTCCTGGGTGTTGGGTGCCGGATTGGGGGGGAGGCGGCAGCTAGTCGCTGACCATGTGAAAAGGGGGGGCCCTCGGCCCCCCCGCACGCATGGCGGCGCGGCGACCGTCTCACCTCCTCTCCCCTCGGGTCCTTCGACGGTGGGGGCGTGCCCTGGGGGCGCGGCCCACCGCCGATTGGCCGGCGCCCCTCCTGACCCGGATTCAATGGACTGGTTCCGGGTCGGGGGGGGCGGGCGATAGGAGGGGCCACCCGGCCCCGCGGGAATAAGAGGTAGGGAGCGCCCAGGAGACCCCCTTGTCCCTGGACGCTCCCTCGCTGAACGTTGTGCCCCGCGTTCGGGGCTTCTTTGTTTCCCACCCACCATCCCTTGGTACAAAGTTTAAGCAGCGTTATGTCCGGTTTAATGGTAAGTTTCAAAGGTATGGACCGCGGGAGAGAGTAGGCTGTTGTTGTATTTTGTGATCTGTTGTTAGGACTTTTTCCCCTTTGTAGAAAAGTGATGTGTGAAGTGAACTGTATTTGAAGATATGTGTCTTTAGGCCTTTTTTCCCTTTGTAGCTATACATTGATATTGTAATTTTGAGTAACATGAGTGAACCAAACTGTAATGTTATGCCATGTGTCGTTAGGCCTTTTTCCCCTTTTAGCTATGCGTGGATACTGTTATTTATTAGCCAGTGTAGTTGTCCTTTAGAATTTTCCATAGGTCGTCGTATTTATTAGGTATGGGACATGCGGTAAGGTCATTATCGGTGAGCACATATTTGAGGTCTGAGGGGGCGGGCATCATCCTATGGAGGTTCCCGCCCGGGGGGAGGGGCCTGCGGGCCACTCCCAGTACTCCAGGGGCAAGGTAATATGCAAAGGAGCGCGGGTAGGAGTAGTTCACGCTTTCCTTAGGCTGGTAGCCACCCCGCGCGCGTGGACTCATGACGCCACCGGCGCAGAGTAAGGGCCCTCCTTTAGTGGGTAAATGGAGTTTGGGGCGTAGACCGGGCAATTCCCGGGGTAACACTGCGCATGCGCACTTCTAGGGGGGAGGCGCAGCTTGTAGGACCTGACACCGGTAGTGACCCTGCCATATGGCCAGAAATGTACAAAAATCAAGGTAGGATGTTTAGTTTAAGCTAGGAACAACTTGTATTAGAGTTTTGTTAAGGTCAGGCTCTCAAACTTGTTGATAACAATTGTATAACTGAATGTCCTGCTGATTTTTGTATTCATTGTTGATTATGCAATTAAAACCTTTTTTAATTTCATACTTTAATAAATACGGCTGGGCGACTAGCGCCCGCCTTCCAAAAAGTAAAACACGTCTCGTGTCCACGTTCCTGGGTGTTGGGTGCCGGATTGGGGGGGAGGCGGCAGCTAGTCGCTGACCATGTTAGCACAGCAAACCTTTTGTGCATGCACATTTGAAAAAAAATACACTTTTTTCCACAACTTGTTTTTCCCCATTTAAAAAAATAAATCTACTATATTTGTGGCTATTTTTTTGGTTCCCTCGATGGGAATCTACAAAAACTGTGTTCTTTTAAAATCTCCGACATTTGGGAAAAAGAATGCAAATTTGGCCTGGATACCTTTAGTGGGATAAACGTTATAACCGCTTAAGCACGAAGTAGTACATTTCTGACCATTTCCAAGGTGGAAATGAGATGGAAAGGTGTTGATAAATATCCGTAAACATATGGTTGTGTAGAAACTGATCGGCCTACTTCCAGACCTTGTGGGTAGGTTTACTGATACCCATAGAAAGGCCATTACATTTTCGACAAGCCTTCACAAAGTTTATCTGGTTGCAAAATATAAACACCCAGTCGCCGACATAGCGCTTGGTACATGCTACCAGTTATGGATAACAAGGGAACCGCAGCACAGCGACATGAAGTGCTTCTCCCAAGCAGTACACAATGTGGTAATGGGGAGAATATCCGACTGGGGCGATTTCCTTGATTCTCAGTTGGCAACCTAGGCACTGGACAGCATGTTTAAAGTGAGTATTTATAGTCACATTTTGAATAATGGCGCGAGTGCATAAAAGTAAATTACGAGGGGAATTCACAAGTCGGCCTCAGAAACGAAACAAAGATTGAGTAATGGTGCAATTAAAGCATATGGTGCATCCTGAGCTCTATAATAATGATAATGCGGCATAATAAATGTTGGCATATTGACAGTCTTTCTGTGATAAGGCAACTAGCCTACAGAGCCCATTCATAAACCAAGTTTCTGCATATACGGAACCTGTGAATATTCAGATATTTGATATAAATAAAGCCTTGAAGTATTCAGGGTCTGGTATAATAAGAAATAATATCATAACATAATTAGATATTTGACAGAATCCATACCCAGAACTAATACGAGCCCTACTGTACTCGGATAGGCTACTATCAGAGCTCTGATATAATGAGAAAACTGTCTTAATTGTTCACCCCTAAATGGAATAAGTGCTATTTGTTTTTTTAAGAAGAAAAGTAGATTCCTGAAAATGTTTGTCTCTTGGATAAGTAGATCATTTATAAAATGCCACACAACTGGGAACAGCATAAAAAATGCAACATAACCAACATCTGCCTATTTGATATATCAGAATGCTTTGACACCAAATCAACTACTTTTCCAAAGACTAAGGGGCAGAGGCATTCCAGTCACCATTCGTAATTGGATTAAGATCTAACTCTTAGGCAGGGTCTACATCATGACAGCTGCTCCTTTCTACTCACCACCACTCACCCATCAGACAGATTGTCCCCTATGGCCACCATTGATTTTTAGTGTGCAGTATACCAGGCTCCTATTACCAGAGCTGGTCAACTCTTTCAACGTACCTGGTACAACTACACTGATGACACTCCGATTATTCGAAAACTGAAAAGGCCTTCAGACCTGGAATCATCAGGATCCATTCAGTGCCTACAGACAACAGGCATTTCAATAAGAAAGAAACATGTGAAGCTATACCCCTTGAAAAACACGACCCGCAGCTGTGGAGCCTGGCAAAAATATGAACCACCATCTTGCATAACGAACCTATATATCCACCAAAAACCTTGACAGAAGTAAAGAAGCTGGGCATGTTCACGGCCTTTAGTTTCTCACTCCAACCACAATTTAACCAAGTGAGAAAAACAGACTTCTTTACCATGAAAAATCTATGCCAAATCTTCTATGGCCTGGGTTTCTCTCAGGCAGCTTAAAGAGCTCTTGTGCGGTCACAACAGGGCACTATATTGGGCTCCCTAAATCTGCACACTACAACAATTCCAGAATGCCACAACTAGACAAACACTAAACTTGAGCTGATGCAACCAAGTGCCTTCAAGGCCCTCCACTGGCTAACCTCTGCCAGAAGAAGGAGAAGCGGAGAGGCGTGGCTCAGTGGTTAGAGGCGGCAGACCCGGAAGCTGAGATTGGCCGTGGACCAGGGTTCGATATCCCGCCACGGCGGGTCTTGGGCTCAAAAATTCCACGGACTCGATAATTCTCGTTCCGGTGCCTACTCGACTCACGGGGTCACACTCTGCGACTCTGGGCAATAGCTTGCTTAATCTCCACTACGGCCCCTCGCGGCGGGATGCCTGGCTTTCACCTTGTGGATACCCTGCCGGGGTATCTCACAGGGGAATACCAGGACGGGTTCCCTAAGCAAGCGCTTAGATACCGTGTCGGTGATTTGCGCTATATAAATACATGTACATGTACATGTACATGTACATACATGTACATGTACAAGAATGTAATTCAAAGGTCTCTGCGGCTCGATGTATCTTTTTTATAAGCCAAATGGGGTACGGTTCAAGGAGGAACCTCTGACCCACGCGTTTTATCATACACCTTTTGAAAAAACACAACTGGACAATAGATCATTCTATGCAGGGACATGCACGTTTGGGGAAAAGGATAATCAGCAATTCATTTAGCAGTGCAATAAACAGCTGGTTATAGACTGAAAAATAATTTAACAAGGAGAGCAATCTACAAAACTACCAGTTCATATGTGTAAGCTGTAATCTTTTTGAACACTGTTTTTCTCCACATCTCATGCAATACTGCAACCTCACAACACCAATGCAGGCATTTAATCGAGAATAGATAAACTAATATATTTTCAATCAAGCTCATCAACTGAAGAAGAAGCTTTCTCCGGAAACAACTGGCTCTCTCAAAGCATAGAAAGCTATATGAATTTCAATACAAACAATACTCTCACTCGCATGTCATTCTAATTATGAAAGGGGTCATGAATAACATCCATAATAACCTGATCCTGTTAGGAACTACTGGCCTCCGTTACATCTCCCAGTGTAAGAACTGCACAGATCATGCCCATCTCATTTTCGTTAAGGCAAGATGGCTTACAGACATGGTCTGATGGAAACTGAACATGCACCATCTGACGAGGTAAGTAGCCAATAAGTAAGGAACATGGATTATCTGCTACATAAATCTGCTTTCAGCTAGTGAGAGCTACATGAATTCTTCCCCAACATCAGAAAGACAAGCGCGGGGCAACATGGATATCAAAATCCCAAAAAAGAATTAAAAACAAATGACAATTTAACAAAGTTGCTGGATGACAGTAAATGTTTCGTCCTTCATATTTCAACTTCTGAATAGCCGTGCTTTGAACCTCACACTACCGGCTGTCGTGAACCACTAGAGATCTCCGTTGTGGTGAAGCTCCTTGGTGGATCTTCCACGTCACCACTGATAACATCCTAGGAACAATCAAGAGGCAACTCATGTGAAGACAGTTTGAGAAAAGGAGCATCTGGGTGCTCTAATAATACCGCACGACTTACTGCACACAACATTAGATGATCTGGTCATAACGGAGCACACTGGCAAACGATTACTGGGTCACTTAACTATGACTAGGATTTGGGAGAAGAAAATATAAGCTCGCTAGGGTTATTCACTTTGTCATCAAGCAGAAAAACCTCTCTCCTTTGGCAAAATGGCAAACACCAGCCCTTTAGGAGCTAGGAGTTACTAACCATTAGCAGCACAGTGATACAGGTTACATCTGTTTAAAATGAACCTTAATCAACTTTGCACATCTAGGTTGGAGATTTAAACGTATATATGTGAGGAACGCTAACATGTATTTTGTGGGCAAATTTGTTGTGTGGAAGGGGCCTGTAAAGGTATCCACACCTTGACCTACTGAAGTTTGGCTGCTCGCCGAGTTTGGGGGAGCGTTTAGGGCTTTCCCCCCACTCCGCAATGGAATCAGAGCAATATGATGGATTCCAGATGGGAGGAGTTAACACTGTAGCACACAGCAAGTACCCTGTGTGTGGTGGCACGCCTGCATCGTATGCAACGGCATCACTGCCGCCGCGGGGCCCTCATACGACAGCAGAGCAGTGCTGCACATCATGACCGTACACTACACACTGTAAAGTCATTTACTGCTTACTACCACATACCATGCAGGCAGATGTGCTAGACTTTGTCATTCACAAAGAAATAACTGCTCAGACTAACTCCTCAGGGAGACCCACACGCTTTAGTAAAGCCTGCTTATAAAAGCATTGGTAAGCCCCAGTGAAACAAGACCCACACCCAAATAAATGTTTTACTGGCTCGAAACTGCATTGTGTCTCTGTTTCAAAGACATAACTCGGCTGCCTTGGCGCCCCGGGCTCTGCCTGGTCCCACCAGTAGGTTAGGCAACAGCCCTACAGCCAGCAGTGTTAGCAGAACTGCGTGTACTGGGCAACTCTAAAGTTAACACAAGAAGTCTGCAAACGTATCTGTTTTCGCTGGTAGATTTGGCTAGGTTTACTTTGTGAAGTGTCACAGTTCAATCTCGTCTCTGCTAATGCAGTTCTTCTGAAACACTCAGAGATCATTTCACTCTAAACGAAGTCAGCCGAGGTGGAACTGAATGCAGACATTTTCTCTAAAAGTTTACCTTTTGCAGAAATGTTTATGCACTAATCGAACATGTATAGAGAATCTTTCTCTGCTAGTTTACCTGTTGCAACAAATAGTTTTTTTTAAAAACACAATTTTCGTGTACACGTTGCAAAGTGTAAAACTGTGCAGCCTTCGATGAGCTTTTCATAACATTCTGAGAAAGAAAAAAGAAAAAAACACGCAGACACCCCTTGTAAGCACAGCTTAAGAGCCCTGTAAGACTGCACAACAACTATCCGTTAACGGCAACGCCATATGCTGCAGGAGTATGAAGACACAATGGCAATGGCAGTGAGCGGTGCAAGCCCTGTAGTAGTTTTCTGTGGAAAGGCTTGTGGATCGTTTAAAAACACGTGCCATCCGAGTTAGAACTATGAGCTCAGCCCCCCGCCACCCACCCACGCGTACACACAACTGTAGTAAGTGCGGAAGGACTGCTGGCGATGTTGACAATAAACCAGAGTGTGCTGCCTCCAACAACAGTCAAGAGTATAAAAAACGGGTTTTCTTTCCCCAGTATTGAGTCTCTAAAATCGATAATGTTTATTTATTTGTTTAGGAGTTTTATGAAGCTCTAGCAAGTCACCAAAAGCCCACTTGAGAGCACTTTGAGAGCAAGAAAAAGCAAGGAACTGTAAGGATCACAGGAGGATATTTTAGTTTATCCAATTGTCTAATAGTAGCATGGTGCGCGCACACTGCGCACTCCCACCCCTCATGTCCAAAGCCACCCAAAAAATAACATTCTAGAATTGAACAAACTAGAATTTAAATAAAAGAAAAGATTCCACAGTTACACAGATGGTCATAGAGTGCTCAAACACTATACTAAAATACTAAAAAACACAAGAAAATAACAAATAAAGCTCAATAAAATGCACTCAAAACGTGGATCCATTACACCAATGAACACCATAAAGAACAAGCAGAATGAGGCAACAAGGTGTACCAGTCCCCCCAAGGAAGTTAAGAAGCAGTCGTCAAGATGTGGCGGGTGAGTGATGGTACATCCAGACCTACTCTTACAGAAGTAACTACTGCCATCCCTCTCATCCTCTCGATTAACAAATTATCATTTTCCAAGTACTTCTGGTTTCACCATTCTCGCCACATCGGAATCCCACACAGTCAAAATCTGTCAACCATTCATAACTCCTCTTACCCTCTCCAACACCATCCATATCGCTCACAATATTCTCTTATTTTCCTTCACATATAACCAGTCTACTAATGTGTAGCACTCTACCATCACTGACTTTGGTTGTACTAGTATATACTACTACCACTAAAGGTTTGGAAAACAAGCCCCCCCCTTCTGCTCTGCATTCTGCATCCTCCCAAGTTTCTTTACTCGGACTATATCTTCTTTAGCTAAATTGACCACCTTTGCGTCCACATTGCTGATCATTCGCCTTTTTGTAGACCCCTTGGGCATTCCTGACAATGTCTCTTACCACTGCAGCGGACAACTCCACTCGCCTAGATTTGGACATCCAGCTCTGAGTAAAGGGCATCCTCACCCACATGATGGTACAAGGGCTATATCTAGTAACAGTAGTTTTTTTTGCTATGAAGAAGTCATCTTCTTCACTTCCCAGTTACCCTACACCCTCAATGTCATTATGCAATCAGAGCTAAGGTCAGGCCAGGGTTCCCATTCTCTCTCTTCTCGAATTCGCATTCTCCACAATACTACCATTCTCACCACATCTTAATGCCACACAGTTCTCATCCGTATGTCATTCATTACTGCTCCTACCTCTTCAGCACCATCCATATTGTTAACGTTGATGAGGTTACTACAGTTAAAGATAACTGGTGAAATTAGGGTATTTTTTTACTGACATTCTCACCTAACTATAATATCACTTTAACCTTTGTTTTTTCAGTAGATTTTTCAGGTTTTCTTTAAATATAAGATAAAATATTGTAATTGCACCTAACTATAATGTTACTTTAACATTTGGTTTGTTCAGTGAATTTCAAGTTTTTTTTATCCTTAGTAATATTTTATTACCATACCTAACTAGGCCTACCCTGTGCAGTGCACTGCCTTTGGCTGTGCACATCATAGGCTGACCCTGTGCTCAACCGCCCCCAGTAGTCCAGCACCCTACCCCGCAAAGCCATAGTCGGGCACAGCATGGGTTTGGCCCCTAGGCCGGGTCTGGGATCTAGTTTCATCCCCCCCTGCCCCCCAGGTGGGAGAAGTGAAGTTGTTACTTGACCCACAATTGTAAGTTAAGAGGCTGACAGGTTAATCATTTTATTTTCTAATGTTAAGACACAATGGATAATGCTCCATAGTTTAATAAAATATACTTAACACTTTCTTCAGATAGCAATAATGGCATACAACCTTAATAGCATTCTTCCAATACCAATAGGAGATAAGCCACTTCTAAGTAGGACACCCCTACCTTCTAAATTATGCAATAATCTCTAATGCCTCAAATTATTTTCTGACGCTCTAGAAATGAACATGCACAGCTTATAGAATTTGCCTATACCACTCTATTACAACTATTTAACGTGGGCACATGCCTACTTATTCACTGGTGGCTAACGTATAGTGAACAGCAGCTTGGGCTTTTCTCACAGCTTTTACTCTAAGCTACAACATACGTTTAATTATACCTCTGCAACCCACATCAGTTGCTCTCAGCCTGTACCTTGTTTAATATGGAGTACTTATTCAAACCCCAAACTTTACTAATTTGTAAACGGAAATCAAATAATTTTTTTAATGCATGATTACACTTGTCTCATGCTACTTCCATGCTATCAATCCACATGTTTACACTCAGTAACTCTATGCATGACTATGGTGTTGTCACTGATGTCATCAGTGAAGTCGTCAAGGCTGTAATTTGAAATTTTATCAATAACATTATTTAATATGCCATGAGTGATGTAATATGAGTGATCATAAGCAGTACAAGTCATAGTTAGCCCAGTAAACTATAACTGGTGAATTTCAGAGATTTTTGGTTATCATACATTTGTTTTTACATTATTTTAAGATTCACAATATTAAACAGAAGAGGGATGGCTGGGTGACAATTGCGCACAGTTGTGAAACAGTAAAGTCAATCCAAGTAACTGTAGCTCAAAGGATAAGGTGACGGCCATCCATCGCTCACCAGATGGTATAGAAAACCATACCAATTTAAACACAACAAACAATACATCCTGAGCTATTATCCAAAACCAAAGTCCTCAGACACAAGGTGATCTTCTCAGTCCTCTTTTTATTTTCAAACACTTCTTCAATGCAAAGGTCTAGTCGCTAACACGTGTTTCGTCTTACGTGGCGTAAGCCAAAGACTTCCTCAGGGCTAGGAATCATAATACATAAAAGTGATATTACACCTCAAAAGAGCATGACATCTGTATATATTACAACCATAATAACACCAACAACAGTTACAATATCTCCGTGTTATAATCATTAGAACCAGGCAAAGTGCTCATAGAGTCAGCTAGTTACCACGAGGAAGACGCTATTTAACATTAAGCGTCTCACTCTTCTCACGAAATGCCTAGATGTATGTATAGAAAACCAATTACCACGCCGAAATCAGAAGATGTGACAAAGGCACCAATAAAAATGAAAGAAAATTGTGAAAATAAAGATCCACACAATCAGTGAAGAGTCTCATTAAGGAACCATAGGCTGACAAAAAAAACAAAGAAATATAAAGAAAAAAGTGATTGAAGAGAACTAATGCATCTATCAAATAAGACGTAAGCATTAGAGATGGAAAACATACCAAGGGACCAATACTATCGACTCACCTAATTATCATATAAAACTTCTCAAATGACCAGCAACATCAAGCAGGAGTAATTCAATGTATATAAAAAGTGTCCAAAGTCTAAAAAACAAAGAAGCCATACGTCTGCTATTAGACTCTATGTGGCGTAATCCCATTCTGTTTAAAATATTTAATTAAGAGTAACTCACATGTCAATTACCAATTTGAGTCCGAGATTAAACAGCCTCTCCACATTTATCACTAAGCACAGTTCCTCCTCAGTAATTCTATAATAGAGATTATAAATACATACTTTATCTTATCTCATTTCTAAATAACACGTTCCAACATTAAGAACTGTATTGTCCCCTTATGTAAAAAGCTCATAAGTGTATATCACAGTTGTACGAGTAACTGAGACACTTGTCATAAACAACCTGTCTCGAGTAAACCCTCTATCTAAAAAACAGTTGCTGGCAGCGTTATTATAATCACCATTATAAATTCCTTTATCAATAAAATCTCCCTAAGGTACAAGGAGGATCAATCAACATTAGTAGGTGTGCTCAGTAACTTCACAAAAAGCACACTCGAAAGAGGAAGGTAAATCGTCAACGCTTGAATTACGGTGAGACGAATCTGTGCGCACCCGTGTAAGTCACATAATACGGGCTCGAAAACATTAAGCAGTCTTCCGTTTTACAATTTAAAGATCAAATTCCTGAAAAAGTGTGCAGCGATATGACGATACAAGATGTATATGATACCAAAATGTTACTCTCAGGTATATATTTCTCTCATTAGCACTTTCTCATGTCCTCAAGTACCATATAGTTCTTATCATTGTTCAGTTAACCCACATCATAATAAAAAAGTATATAAGTCTTCACTGGGGGACATAGATTCAAAATGCAGCATATAAGTTGTTTCCAACCTCCTCAATTTTGATTCTCTGTCCTCTTTTCTGGGTAGTTATTGCCTCAATAACATAGTACCTCAGATGTTTTGGATCGCTATTATGGCTGATCTTAAAATGCCTTGCAACAGGGTAGCTCATCATCATTGTTGCAAATGGCACGGATATGCTGAAGGATCCTTTTATTAGCTGGCAATTTAGTGCTACCTATGTACTTCAAATTGCAGCTACAGGTTAAAACATACAAAATCAGACTTGCATGTAAGATGTTAACTTATTTTCCAAGATATGGAACCAAATGCTATTGTAAAAGTTGTGGTGTTTACACCATATTGACAGGCCTTACATACAGAGCATTTATAGAACCCTTTCCTCACCATAAGCCATGAGCCATTTCCTTTTACTGCAAGGTTGCTTCTGACTAGTGACATACCCATACTATTGGCTTTCCTAAAAGTTACTGCTGGATTGTTGGGTTGTAACCTTCCAATCACTGGGTCGTCCTTTACGATGGGCCAATTCTTCCTCACTATTGCCCTTATTTGTTTCTCCTCGCGTGAACAACCGAGAATCAACCTTTTGGGTTCCTCTCTTAAATCTTTGCTGGCATGTTTCTCCTTATATTTCAACCAATCCTGTCTTGCCAATGATTTAGACTTGGCAATTGCCGATTCAATCACATCTGATCCATATCCCCTATCTATAAACCTATTCCGACTTTCCTCCTGTTTCAGGTTGCAGTCGACCTCCTTGCTACATATCTGTATAATGTGAAGCATCTCCCCATACGGAATGCTCTTGATAAGATGGGGAGGATGCGTGCTGGAGGCATGAAGGAGTGTGTTTCCTGCCGTAGGTTTTCTATAAAAGGTAGAAGATAACCTATTGTTAATTCCCTGGACTCTTACATCCAAGAACGTGACCATATCCTTACTTATGTCAGAAGTAAAATGTAGGTTAACTTTGTTGTTGTTTAATAACTCTATAAAAGCAGTTGCACTCTCAAAATCACCATCCCACACTATAAATAAATCATCGATATAGCGCAGCCATGTTACCACACTCTTATTAAAAATCTGCTCATGTTGTTGCATGAGGACCAGCTCCTTCCACCATCCCATGAACAAACAGGCATAGCTGGGGGAGAAGCTGTCTGTAATGATGAGAAGTCCACAAGTGATGTAGTATTTAAGAGATGCTTTAATCCAAGATGTACAGAGAGACCCCACCAGGAGCATCCAGCATGGTGCTCAGCCCAGCCAACTGTAAACTCTCAGGCAGAACACCAACATTCTCAAAGGTGCATCACATGAACATTCCAATAGAGATAGAGAAGGATAGTATAGAGAATACCAAGATACCACATTATCCTCTCCTCTCAACAGAAAACAAAAAGCTAAAAAAAACAGCAACGGAGAACAGGAAGACATGAAAGTAAGTAAATTGAGCAAAAGCGGAAAAAGGAAAAGCAAAGAGAAAACCCCCATAAAAGAGAGCAAAGAACGAAGAATGGAAAGAAACGTATAAACCATCCTCCTTTCTTACACAATATAACCCATAGCAAATACAAAGAAACTGCGCACGTAGAACTAAAACCCACTGCAAGCAAATGGGGCATTGAACCCCATAGCAAAAACATTTAATAAAGTAGGTGGGACTAAAACCCACTACAAACAAATGGGACTGTGACCCAATGCAAATAAATAGAAATTGCGCAAGTAGGACTAAAACCCACTGTAAACAAATGGGACTTGAACCCATCGCAAAAACATTGCAAAATAAACAAATGGGACTAAAACCCATAGCAAACAAATGGGACTGGAACCCATAGCAAATTAAACTGGTAGGACTAAAACCCACAGTAAGCAAATGGGACTGGGACCCAATGCAAAAGAGTAAATGGGACTAGGACCCATCACAAATATTTAAGTAACACAGATGGGACTAAAACCCACTGCATAGAAATGGGACTAGAAACCCATCACGAAAGGCACTTAAATTAAACAGATGGGACTAAAACCCACTGTAAGTAATTGGGACTAGGACCCATCACAAACATATAAGTTATACAGATGGGACTAAAACCCACTGCAAAGAAAAGTCAAAACACTGTTGTGCATAAAAGGGAAACAAGACATGCATGTGTGTTGAGTGCAAAACGAAACAAAATGGCAAACAGGTCACTAAATAGCACACATATACGCATTCGCTAAAACTAGACGCCGGAGCTCGATACTTGCCCCCGGAAAATAGCTTTATTTGAGATGATAAACACACAAGGAATCCAGAAAGAGTTCCATATTGCTCCGTCGTTATCATGAAGAAACGCACACAGTACCTTAGATTCGTGACGTTTTTTAAGTGAGAGAAAATTCTTTACTTGTCTTGCTGTAAGCTGCAACGCCATACCATCGAGATACACTTCTCAAGCGTGAAGAAAATCTCTCTCAGACTTGTCCAAAGTAAACATGGCATGCACAGTTTGCATCGAGACTCCGAGCGTAGAGACAAATGACCTGAACAGCGCTGGTTTGTCTTCCAAAACAAATATGGCGGCACGCACAGTGACGCAAAGCAGGGTGGTTCACGGCGCTTCTTTGCACCAAACCGCATCAGCAGGCAATGGGTACAGTACGTCAGAGAAGGTCCGAGGAAGGCAGCGTCACAGAGACATCGATGAAGGCTCCGAAGAAGACAGCAGGTGAGAGCGTGCACAATGATAGTCACGCGCTGACTTTTAAAATGAGGAAAAGCAGTTAAACTGTCGAGCTTCAGTTTTCGCCCAAAAACACAGGAAATAATGATTTTAGAAAAACGAAATCTCCTCAAAAATGAAGCAGTGGCAAATGATGGTGGCAAACGGGTGAAACAAGCAGAAATCACCAAACAACGTCCATTGTTTACTCGAAAACATGGGCCCAGTTCTGTAGAGAAACGCCACCAGTTCTGTAAAGAAATGCCTCCTCTTGGCAAAGACTTTAAATAAATAACAACAAATAGTGAGAAGTCACTGCTGCCAAATGTATCCATACATGAACAGTCACCTAACTTTCCAGAAAGGTTAATGCTTACCCACACGTGAAGGCACAACATAGGGTGAACCAAAAGGTGAAAAGATTTGGGTTTACTCTTGAAGGCACAGCTCCAACACAGCATGTAATAGGCTCTCTTTGTAAATAGGACAACAGGCAGAGTTGGCAAGAGGAAAGCTTACCCTCATGTGAGGATACAGCGTGAGTCCCAAAGTAAAAAAAAACTGGCTTACCCAGCGTCAGAGCACAGGTCCAAGTTAAAATTTGTAGACTCACTGTTACACAGGACGACTGCCAGACTGCTGTGGGCGACCGGTTGTAGGTCACTGGTGGGGTCATGCTGGCAGTTGGGGTAGCTTTTCTTGTTGCAGGAGGTCCTTTCATGGTTTGTAGTTTCCTTTCTTAATTTCAAACGGTTTGAAGTACTTCCAGACTTGACAGGTGTAGGTTCTTTCTTAAGATCGCCGCCAATATGTGATGATGAGAAGTCCACAAGTGATGTAGTATTTAAGAGATGCTTTAATCCAAGATGTACAGAGAGACCCCACCAGGAGCATCCAGCATGGTGCTCAGCCCAGCCAACTGTAAACTCTCAGGCAGAACACCAACATTCTCAAAGGTGCATCACATGAACATTCCAATAGAGATAGAGAAGGATAGTATAGAGAATACCAAGATACCACACTGTCCCCCATAGCAACCCCCTGAGTCTGCTGATACATTTTGCCGTCAAACAAAAATAAGCTGTTTTCCAAGCCGAACAATAACATTTTGAGCAGCATATTAGTATGTTGAGAGAATACAATTGGCCTATTCATCAAAAAGTATTCAACCGCCCTCATTCCGTCCTTATTCTTTAATACAGTGCTACCAATAAATACGTGGACTTCCATGTTATATTTTGTATATTCCTCAGAAAGTCACACTTGTCTTGCACAAATGATTTAAGACTTTTGACAAAGTCCTGCAAGAAAAAAACCTTGAAAGGTTTTCCAAAAGGCCATCACATGCAGCGATGATGGGCCGCCCCGGTTGTTTGTCAATATTTTTATGTACTTTAGGTATAAAGTAAATCACCGGGATGGCAGCGTGCTCTTTTTTGAGGTATTTTAACTCCTCCCAATTTAGCAGGCCCATACTTTTCCAGGCTAGTAATTGCGAAAACAATGACTCCTGAGTATCCTTGAATTTTGTAGGAGAAACCTTTCAGTAACATTCAATGTTGTTCAATTGGCTATGCACTTCCTCCAAATATTCCTTTAAGGGCCTTAATACCAAATTACCCCCTTGTCCGAGTTACGTATTATGATTTGATGATTGTCTTTAAGCTTATTTACAAATTGCCAATATTTCCTCTCATGGTTGGTAAATTTTCTGTTGTCATTATGGGTGGCCTGCGGATCCCCAGTTGCAAGTGGCCTCTTAGTAACAGCGGTATGATGACAGGTGGGAAAGCCTGTAATACACCACAAACACACCTGGGAGAAAGGCTACATGTCGAATTGCTTCAGGGATTGCAGACGGTGGATTAATAAACGCATTTCATGCACCGCCTTTGTGGGTACATGCTGGTTCTTGTTGGATTTGCTGAAACACCAGTGTTGATGAATATATATTTATTATATATGTGACTCGTGAAGATGTTTTACTTGCAGTGTCATGCAGCCGCCATCAGAACAGCGGGGGTCAGAAGCTGGATTGTGAGATGAATACAACCGCTTAAAGGGTAGAGGCGAAGTCAGTTGCCAGGCAACAGTAGAGCACATAGCTCAATATGGACACCCCCAGTGGTCACGTTACTTAACCTTAGCGCTTACCCTGCAATCATATCAAGGGTTCAGGGGAAACGAGGACAGTACATGAGCGCACACTCGACCAGTGTCCCCGTGTGCATCTATTCGTATGCCAGCAGTAGCACAAAATACTATCTTTTTCTTTCCCTTGACCAACCTCCAGCGAACTCCACAAAACTGTCTCTGTTGGGAAACACGCCAATGAAGCTAAATACTTCTAAATTTCCGTGCAGAGTGTGAAACATTACACATTTATGTAAATGATTCTAGAGTTCTCCAAAAGGAGAGAAGGGGGGTCAATGCTGGGAGAGATAAAGACTAGAGAAAGAACGGAGAAGCAGTTCATTAGAATGTTTAAGCAGGCCAAAGACAGAGTATGGATATAGTTTATTTACTCCTGGGTTTCAACTCGGGGAGACAAGTGCGCCAGTGAACACGGAAGTTTTCCTGAATTAGCCAAAGTCTCTTGATTTCTCAGTATGGATGGAAGACAAATGGACCCATGATGTTTAATGACTTCCTTCGAATTGCTATTTCTTTTGGTATTAGTTGACTGAGTTGGGATGCGTTGGTTGATCTCATATTCCTTGTTGGATCATATGGTGAAAGCATAGGTTAGGGGCAGAGGATGTGGCCTAATGGACCGAGCTGCCGACTTTGGTACTGGGGATCTAGGTTCGAGTCTGAGTTCAACATTCTGTGATACAGGGCAAATCAATTAATCTCTCAAAGCCTAAAAAAAATAATGCATGTGTCCTTGTGTAATGTAACTGGTGCTCGTGTAAAGCGCTCCAATACCTTCTGGTTGAGTTTGTGCTATATAAATCTGCAGAGAAAAAAAAATGTGCAAGGGGCCAGGCTGACGCGATGCCGTTTGCATGACACGTAAAATGTAATATTTGATCCTGTGTCAGATTAGAAGGAAATGAAGATTCAGCACACAATGGGTGGTAAGTTTCAGTTAGATGAGGTGAATGCAGATCCTTGCTGCTTGATTTTGTATTCTTTGAAATTTGTGTAACTGATTGTTAAATGTAAATGTAAATGTATGTGTCTTGTAAAGCGCACTGCTGCCCTGAGGCGTCGTGGCGCTGTAGACCGCTGGGGAACCCGTCCTGGCTATCCCTGTGAGATGGTCCCTACTGGGTATCTCCAAGGTGAAACCAGGCATCCCCGGCGAATGTGGGGGGCCGTTGTAGAGATGAGGCAAGCTAATGCCCAGAGTTGCCGAGCGTGATCCCTGGTTAGAGTAGGCGAATGTGGGGGCCGTTGTAGAGATGAGGCAAGCTAATGCCCAGAGTTGCCGAGCGTGATCCCTGGTTAGAGTAGGCACCGAGGCGAGAATTATCGAGTCCGCTGACCCTGGTCCACGAACCTGCCGCATCGGGAATTGAACCCTGGTCCCGGGCCGTTCTCTGCCTCCGGGTCTGCTGCCTCTAATCAGTGAGCCACACCACTCCAGGCTGTAGGCCTGCATAGAGGCTTGTGCAATAGCATTGTTTCGGTAGGAGCAAGGCACTTGTTAGTTTGGTGATATGCGATAACAAGATCAAATGTCTGATTTCCCCTAAAATGGACAACTGGAGATATTAACTACGGAGTTAATCTGTACAGTAGGCATTCTAGAATGTTTGTTTGATGGCATCAGGTGGAGTTTAGAGATCTACAGTGACATCATTCGATGACTGGCCCCTTTAATACGTTGACAAATATATAGCACGTTCCCAGTGATACCAGACTGACACGTTTCCTATGCAATCACGTTCAACTATTAGACAGACTCACAGCACAGTTTTGAGTTCTGTCCTAACAGAAATTCCTTCAATTTTTGGGGCAAACTCTAAATATGGTTCTTGCTGTTTGGCTGTTTGGGAGCCCGCGAACATTCTCTTGTTGTCTCTGGCCCTACCTGTCCTCGCTGACCCGTAGTCCTCCCGCCGCTGCATTTCCAACAAAGCGGCCACCGAGAGGAGGACTAGCTTCCCCAGGGGGCTGAGCGTCGGCCGCGCCAACACACGCGCCCGGAGGCGCCTTAAATCGAGCTCCTCATCGGTGGAGCGGGTGTTCTTGCTGTTTGGCTGTTTAGGAGCCCGCGAACATTCTCTTGTTGTCTCTGGCCCTACCTGTCCTCGCTGACCCGTAGTCCTCCCTGCCGCCGCATTTCCAACAAAGCGGCCGCCGAGAGGAGGGCTACCTTCCCCAGGGGGCTGAGCGTCGGCCACGTCACCACACGTGCCCGGAGGCGCCTTAAATCGAGCTCCTCATCGGTGGAGCGGGTGTTCTTGCTGTCTGGCTGTTTGGGAGCCCGCGAACATTCTCTTGTTGTCTCTGGCCCTACCTGTCCTCGCTGACCCGTAGTCCTCCCGCCGCCGCATTTCCAACAAAGCGGCCGCCGAGAGGAGGACTACCTTCCCCAGGGGGCTGAGCGTCGGCCACGTCACCACACGCGCCCGGAGGCGCCTTAAATCGAGCTCCTCATCGGTGGAGCGGGTGTTCTTGCTGTCTGGCTGTTTGGGAGTCCGCGAACATTCTCTTGTTGTCTCTGGCCCTACCTGTCCTCGCTGACCCGTAGTCCTCCCGCCGCCGAATTTCCAACAAAGCGGCCGCCGAGAGGAGGACTACCTTCCCCAGGGGGCTGAGCGTCGGCCACGCCACCACACGCGCCCGGAGGCGCCTTAAATCGAGCTCCTCACCCGCGTCGCGGGAACGCGTGCGGGACGTGCTGGGCGAAGCCCGGGCAAAGGGCGGGCCGTCCTAGGCCGTCACAGGCCGGGCTGGGCCCACTCCCCTTGAGGTTCAACCAAATGGAGTAAAGGTACTGCCTATATATTCACAGTCATCGTTGTTGTTAATCCTCCTCATTGTGCTGGCATGCTGACTATAATCTTGTTAATTACTCTCATATATATTCCATAAGTGGACTGTAATCATTGACTATGTCTAGACCAACACTGAGTAAAAGATCTGTGACAAAACGTAATGGTACTTTGGACGATTTTATTACAAGAGCGGAGGCAATTGTTGAACGCGAGATCGACCTTGTACAGAGAAGATTTTCCCTGGACCCTTCTAAATTGACGACCTATGTAACTCATATGGCCACATCAACATTGGAACATCCATTATCACAAACGGTCCAAGTTATGCACAATTCAGTTAACGAAAGTCCCCCTGTTGATTCCTTTTCCAACATTAATCGGGACACAGACAATTTAGCGTCAAGCCCGGGCATTTCGACCAGACTGCGGACCGCTAAGGCTCAAGGGGTCAAACCAACAGTGAGAAGAGCGATAACCCAATCAGGGAGAAGATCAGTCATAAAAAAAACCTGTTACTAAAGGGGGGGTTACAAGTAAAGAAACAGTAACTTTAGGGTCCATATCTAGGTCCATGGCCACACAAACTGAAGGCAATTATGTTAATGAACCTGTATGGGACAAAGGAATACTAGAAGGCCTTGAGCAGACAATGACAGTCTTCCTAAAAGCAGCCTTATCCTAAATCCATAAACAAATAGAAGAGTCACTGAACAGTAAACTCAGGGAAATGAATGCTGAAAATGTTCAACTTAATGCCGCTGTTACCCACTTGGGGAAAAATATAGATGAAGGGAAAACATTAGTAGCAAAAGGCCAAGAGCTGATTACTTCACTAAAAACTCCACCAATAAAGACTAGGGGGCACATTGATGTACAAGCACCGGTGGGTAATGATAAGGATACAGTCGGGTCTATTTTAGATAGACCATGCCCTGATGCTACCAATGAGCTGGTTGGTCTGTCTCCATCCAAGAGGAAGATTCAACCAACTCCAGCTATAGCTAAGGTACACATGGTGCCCCGCATAAACTAGGTAGTGACAAACAATACAGCCCCAAAGGGACAGATCTGGTTCCCAATACGGATGTACTGGACCTTACTCCCGCCTCATGTCCCTATGTCATGGTGTAGACAGGTGTGCCGGTACTAAAAAGAAACAAGATGGAATCATGGGGTAGTTTAAAAAATAAAACTATCGAGTGGCTAGTCAAACATAAAAATTTTAATCATAGGGGAGCCAACGATATCATAATGGTACGAAGGGTAGGGTGGGTGGGAGCCTCACTGAAAGACATCTCTGGGGACTGTATAGTGATCAATTTTAGGAACCCACATTTGGTCCGATCCCTGTTAAGATCTCATGAAGAAACTTCTTTAACCGAAACAAATATTCATGCTCTTCCATTGGGTTATTTCTACAAATCCCATCATATCAAGACCATAGTTTTTCCTAATAGCATAAGCTCAATTGCTCTGTCCAACAGGTTTCAAGAGCTATCCCAGTTGGAAGCAGTGGATTGACTGCATCCTTTATACACCCAGGGAAATCAGGTAAGGGTGGAATCTAAAACAGATGCAGGTAACAAATTCACCATATGTGTAAATAATGGAAGAAGTGATTGGGATAACATCTATGATGAAGAGGTAGCCACTCTAACTCAAATGAGACCAGGTATTATTAACAATTCTATAGTATTTACCGACCCAATTGACACATACTTAAACATTATGTCATGGAATATAGCCGGTCTAAGCAAGAACATAATAGACCCGGGGTGGAACAAATACATTGAGAAATTCGACATATGTTTACTGCAGGAGACTTGGGCTATTAGGAATGTACATCGTGTGGGCTACAACAGTTTTTTTATTGCAGCCACCCCTTCACCTAGAGGCAGGCCATCCGGAGGCTTAGTCATTTGGACCAAAATAACCATCAATGGAACTGTGCAGCAGCTAGAGACGCACTCTCTCGATATTCTTGGCATTAAAATAGTGACTAATGACGGCATAACATCGGCTATAACATCTATAGCCGACCTTGCAAGGCATCAAAAGAAATGCTAGTATTTGCCCAATTGGAACAGGTTATCAGTAGGAACAGTATAGGTACAGGCGTAATATTAGGAGGTGATTTTAATTGTGAATATGAGCCAATAAAGGGACTGGAACATATTTACGAGGAGGAAGACATGGTAAACAAGATACCCGAAATATCAGGTCTAAAATCGGTCCCATGTACATTTCTCTCACTCCAAATAATGAGTCTAATGTTGACCAATGGGTTAAGATCATGTAGTGGCCGCCTTCCTTCTGATAATTCCCATAGCAAGTTAGACTATATAGTCTTGTCTCTCGATCTTTGGGAATATGCGATCGACTGGAGGGTAGAGCTAAGACTGGAAAGTGATCACCGGCCAATCGAACTATTATTAAAAGGTACGATAATACCCAGTACTGTAGATTATTCTAGTCCCCATTCTCCAAGAACTGATAATGTAATTGTCTCCAACAATCGTCGAGCTGTCAAATGGGCACAGATTCTGGACAATGGAGCTAATTTAGCAAACATTTATAATTTATTAGCTTCAACTTTTTCCCCCCTCATACATAATGAAGCTCCAATAGATGGGGATTTGTTCGTGGAATTACACAAGGGATTCCATAGTGAAATAGTACCCATGCTAACAAAGACAGTCAAAACAGACTTAGCAACTGGAAGTAGGAGGCCAATGGGGAAACGATGGTATAATAAAGCTTGCCGGAGGGCTAAATCTGAACTAATAAATTCAATTAAAACTAAGGTTAATAGCTCAAAGGTGAGGGAAGCACGACAAAGATATAAGAAAGCTCTCGTGACTGCCAAATCGGATTGGGACGACTCTATCTGGTCAGACATGTTAAAGGCAGCAAGGAACAAAGATTCCTTTTTATTTTGGAAATTAGTGGCTAACAAAAATCATAAAGAAAAAAGTAGCGGTGAAGTTTATCTGGATGAAAAGACGTGGAGAGACCACTTCACTTCCCTATATGCAGCCCCAGATTCTGAGGTCGAGTGGGACTGCCACTCAGTCTCTAACCAGGAAGCAAGTATCCTGGAGTTTAACCTAGAGGAAACAATTGTAGCAATAAATATGGTGAAAAAAAGTAAAGCCCCCCGGTTTAGACTCCATTCCAGGAGATTTGTACAAACATGACCCGAGTATCTGGGGGCCATATCTTAATCACTTGTTTAATTTTATAGCTGCGGGAGCCGAAATACCTGTTACATGGAGGGGGGCAGTAATTATCTGCATCTACAAAAAGGGGGATAGGAGAGACCCAGCTAATTACCGTCCTATCAGTTTGCTAGATATACTGCAAAAAATATATGCAAGGCAACTTTTAAATAGAATTGATCTATGGATCGAAGAAGGGAATGTACTTACCAAATTCCAAGCGGGATTCAGATCCAAAATCAGCACAATTGAGCAAGTGTTTAGGTTTTGTTGTCCGACTTGGAAGTACTTTCGTTTCAAGAATGGCCATTTGCATGTGGCATTTATCGACTTAAGAGCTGCTTTCGACCTCATCCCCAGGCATCTGCTGTGGAAAGAACTTGAGAAACAGGGTCTACCCGCCAATATCATAGAGCAGTTAATAAGATTACATCGTGATAATTTTGCTAGGGTAAGGTGGGACCCTGGGGGCGAATTAACGAGTCCTATCCCCATAAAAAGAGGAGTGCACCAGGCCTGTGTCCTGGCGCCTACCCTCTTTTCTTTGTTTGTTAATGATGTTCCCATCTATTTAAGTAAATGCAGAAATGATTCTCCTAAACTGGGGGGAGAGGTGGTGTTGTCCTTATTGTTCGCAGATGACACCATTCTAATATCTCAAACTGCAAATGGGTTACAGCGTCTTCTCAATTCCTTTGCCTCTTATTGTAATGACATGGGATTAGAGATAAATGCTAGTAAGACCAAATATATGGCATAAACCCCCACAGCTCGTTCAGAGGAAATTTGGAACTAGGTAACCAAAAATTGGAATATGTACAAAATTTTAACTACTTGGGAGTCTCACTTGATTCTAAAATGCAGTGGAAAACCCAAATTGAAAAACAGCAAGTTACTTTTAATTCAGAACAGTCGCCCCATATTAAAAAGGCACGGGGATAGCCAGAATAAAGCAGTGCTTCCTGCACTTGAGGTGTACCGAGCAAAAGCTCAAGCGGCGGCCTTATATGCGGCAGAACTGTGGGGTCCTGAATGTAAAAAATCATTTGAGGTGAAAGAAAACATATTCTATAGGTCCCTCCTAAAGATACCCGTGCGTACCCCTACAATTCCGATGATGCTAGACCTCAAGATGAGGCGCACTAATCATTATGCAATACTTAGACCACTAATGTTCTGGGTTCGGTTATGGACCACACCGGCACTCCTTCATTATAGAGCAGCGTTAGAGGAGTTAAAAGATTTGGATACCTCCAACTGCATCACATGGTTCACACATATAAGAGTATGGTTTGAGAGGGTAGGACTGTTAGATTTTTGCAATAGTCCTAATGCTTTAACCCCTAATTCGAGAAAGACATTAAAAACCATTTTTTGGGTCTATATGAATGAACACATAACTAATGATGTAGCAAAGGGTTCCCTAACTAGAGAATTTCTGTTGTTCAAAGTTGACCCTCACTACGAATCCTTCTTGAATGAAGTGAATCCACCACTAGCCAAAACTCTATACCTTAAATTTAGGTATAGAAAAAAGTTAAAAAGTTGTGTTGCCAGGTGGAACAAAAATAGTGATGATAAATGCACCATGTGCAGTGGAGGCGGGAGGGAGGACATTACGCATGTTCTGTTCTTCTGTCCTGCCTACAAGGCTCAAAGGATAAAGTGGATTAAACCCCTATGTATAAATTTAGGAGTGCGGAGGTGCAGAGATGCTGAAAGAATTTTATTAACAGATACGAGCCAGGTCCTAGTATTCGGCATTAGTAGGTATTTGCTCGCAGTACACTTCATAAGGAAAAAAGCGGGAGAAAAAATATGAACTGTAATAAGATTACCGATCACAGTTGGCACCAAGTATGTTTAAAGGAATGCTAACATAGCGCTTTTTAAAAAATTTTAATTTTTAAAATTTTAACAAAACTTGTTTTTATATCTACATTGTGAAATTCGATTAACTAAGACATATCTAAAATTTGTTTTAATGTAGTACTCATGTATATAATGGGTTTATAAATATTTTTATGATTGTATTTTACTGTATTGCCATGAATTTTTATGATAATTTTATCGAAATAAAGTTAATTGAATTGAATTGAAATATGGAGTAGAATCTGCCAACTGAATTTTCTCCACCACACTATTCGTATAATGGAATAAATTCAGCTTGTGGACTCTCATCTGTGATTTAGTATTTTCCCCTAAAATTGGGGGATTTTCAGTTACCACGGACCTTCAAATTACACCACGTGTTATAAAAGATAGTTTCTCGCCGTCCTTTCCAGAGCATAAACGCTTCACTAAAATAGTATGAAAATGGGATGTAAAATGTCACTTGCTTTTTTCACAAATTGCTGTTGAACGTTTTTGTACAAAAATGGAGCATGGCCGGTCAAACAAGGGTATTTATTTGTTACATGATATTGGGAAACGGAGAAGGAGGAATGACCGAAAAGTCAATTTTGTGAACGTCTGACTCAAGAGAAATCAACATTGTTGCAACTTTGCGTGCACTAAATGAAGTAAGAAAGACATGCGATTGCTTCCAACTGGTTCCCATTATGGAGAAATGCACTACAGAGGCACATTTATGGTTTCTGTGGGGGATAGATCCGTATTCACTGGTGCCAACTCCTAGCTTTAATCTGTGCAAATAAAAAGAGTAGCATTTGGGGGTCTGAATTAAAAATGAGAAACTGATGTTTTGCTGGAGATCTGAAAACCTTTGGACATGCTCTCAATATTGTTCCGTTATCACGAAGACCCACGTTTACCGCTGTCTCTCTCACAGATCACTGACAGAATATCGGAAACAAAAATACCGTGTGGTCAGTATAGTGTGTCAAACTCCCTCTCTCACCACCAAATCTTCTGAAAAGAGGATGTGACATTTTTGTGTACCGGCATCAGAGTGGCATCTTTCATGTGCCACACACTGTGACGAATTGACCTCTGCACATGAAATTTGGAGGGCATTCCAATGAATGACTTTCAAAAATATTTCTGCAAGTTATGGTTAAAGAGCACTTTATTTCCTAAAACAATAGTCTGATTCATCGTTAACCAGCGAATGCACTAGATCACGCCAGAAAACGTGCTTCACTGAGGTCACTCTCATCTGGTCTCTTTATGTCGCATTAGTCACACTAAAAGGCTCGTGCAGGAGGCCCATGCTTTAATAGAAGCCTAAAGTTAGGGATTTTTCCCATGCTGAGAAAAAACTTGGTTGTTAGCTTATAGCCTAAACGTGATGATTTTTCACTGTGATTGTGGACACCATCCTTCTATATACTGCATGATCCCCAAGGCGAGAATATGGTGCTTGCTTGGCCTGTAGGCAAAAAAACGACAAACGCGGAGTCGACTGACCCCACCGACTGACGCGCAGGGGTACTGCTGAGAAAAAATTCTCAGGACCCAGTCTGATGCCTGTAGTTAATTCTAAGGTAAGGAATCTATAACTAATTGTCTCTTTCAGATCACGGGGTTTATTAATTCTTCAGAACATTACATTTTTAGAAGATTTTATAATTGGTAGAATTTCTAAATGCACATGTACATGCTGTGGGAAAACATTTCTTTAAAGGCTGAGCTTTCACTAAGTAACACATCTTTCCTCTGGGACGGAGTCTATTTTAGCTGTAGTATTAGCCACAGTACGGTGTGAAATAAAATAACATAGAAAGGAGAGAGAGAAGTAGCATATTACTGCAGTAACTTTGGCACCCTTGTGCTACAGGCTCACTTACATCAGAAACTCACAGGGACCTTCGGACACTTCACTCATTATTATATCTGATGCAGGACTTCCACTTCAATATTCCTGCATCTAAAATGACTTCTACTTTACGTATAGCCGATACCTTAAGTATCAGTACTTCCAGTTGTGGGAATACTGGGCAATTCCAAGCGTTCCACTAAGAATTGGGGAATAACAGACCAATTTCCATGTTTTCCTAATTAATGGGCCCATTTTCAGCAGGACTTTTCACCCACCTTTAGAAGATAAAATGTACAGGAGGAATCTAAACAGAAGCCACGGCCTTTTCGCACCTTTTGTGATTCGCAGTTCAATCAGTCACTACTACTAATGGACTAATCAGGGATTATGGACATGTTGTTATCAGACCCTCTTCAGGTAGACCTGAAATCTTGTGATCAGACTGTCTTCAGGTAGACCTGAAACTGTACCAAAGTCCAGTATATGAAACCAATCAACTTGCAGATACTGTTCTGAGAGTACTTTTTAAAACATGTGATATTAATGAAGGTTTGTATAAATTTAGGAGAAGCTTAGGAGGCATTCTGACATACTCCAATTTTCGGAGCTTTCTGAGTTGACTGCTAAGAAGACTTTGATTGAGGATGTAGAACCCCTACTAATGGCGCACCTCCGAACCATATGCAGGCTACCGCATCAAGGAGGAGGGCCCGAGAGATATTTAAAAAGGGACAGGGGTAAAGACCTTATTGTTGGTCACTACACAACAGGCCACGTTCGTGCATGGTGGCCTGGGAATGTCAGCTCCTCCCACAAACGCAAGAAACGTAACATCTGTTCATCCAAATGCGAATATGGATGCAGGCATCTCCTAAACTAATAAGCAATGACAGTCCCCGTTAGACAGGGCAGAGTATGTGCTACGGTGACCAGCCTAAACCTTGCAGTAAATATGGATTCACGCTTAACAAATTCATGGTAGAATTTATAACTGTTTTGTCTCTGTCTTGATAAAAAAAAGCATGGCTGGAACTAGAGTGTTTCTGCTTCTGTCACCATGAGGGTAAGCTGGGCTTTTCAAGACTCTTCTGCGCCAACTTAAATTAGTAGTGTGATGTAATCAGACGTGTCTTTTGACCAAGTATGCAGAAAACAGCCCACTAGCAGGGCAGTCTGCAGGTTCAACATTCTTCTCTTTTCCCTTCAACGTTCTATCACACCCCTAGTGACACTAGCAAGATTCCATGTGGCTCTGTGGTTGCTATACTGAGCATGGCAGGCACGAAAACATACAGAAGGAAAATGGGTTGCCTCACTCTTTTGTAAGCAAAAAAATATGATATAGAAAGAACATTACATTGGCATCATAAAGTAATAAAAAATGCCTGCTAACACACACCGGAGCATCTGCCAACACATGACCTCCCGGGGAAATACAAACAAGAAAGGACTAAATAACCCAAGTACAGTATCTAACAATGCCAACCATCTATGAAATCTCATGCATGTTCAATAATCAACCAAATATCACAATAACAAAAAATGGAACTGGAGTTATACACCATGGAGGGGTAGGGAATTATGTATTTTTATTATGCATGTTTATTTTGAACTTGGGACAAACAGGTTAATAATGGGGAATTAGTGTAAAACCATTACAGTCAACGTGAAAACAAATTAGGAAGCCAATTCTTAAGGAAAGTCACAAAAGTGTCTGCGTATGCTAGGAGTGGTGTAGATTTATGACTTTCAACAATTTACGAGATTTTACAGAAGTAGGCCTAGAAATTGTACTCCTAGCAAACTTCTGAGAATCCTATTTTTGCATGAGAAAATATATGTGTATATTTGCTCATGTGAAAATCTCATGAGAAATTGGAAATTCACTTAACATTCACCCCTGTATTCCCCCACCAGTGCAAACATTTTACTCCTGCCGTTGTCAGAAGCAAATGTCCTACCTTTTCTAGTGTAGGAAGAGATTGGAGAAGAGTTGGTGAATACATTTAAACATATTGGTTTGTCTGTGTGCACAGACCCACAAGGTATTCCAAACCTAGAGCTACCTCTTTTTTCCCACTTCCATCCTTGGTATGCAGATTTGAAGAAAGGAGGCAAGATCAGAGTCTTGCTTGAATCGAATTTCCAACATAATCAGACAGGATTTTATCCTAGATCTGATATAATATGAGCACTGCCAAAAATGATCACCTCATTGCGTTGCACCAAATGGGATAAGCAGATTTTTATTTTCACAACAAGTAGAATTCTGAAGCATCCTGTCCAGACACGTATGTATGTCATAAAATTCCACACCCTTGATAGGTACAAAGTAAATCAAACCCTACCTCACTACAATGGGAGCTAATAACCTATCGCACAGGTAAAAAGTCATCAGAAATCAACTCAACCCAGTCTCACATGATGTCTTGTACGCAGAAGAGAAAGTGTTTTTTAACCCACGCTCAGCCCTTTATTAGGGATATTTAATACACAGCAAAAAGAGGAGCATTGCACACCCTACACTCAACAAATCTGCCAAGGTGTCTTGTATGCAACAAAAATAAGCTGTAGTTCACAACTATTTCACAACTAATATTGAATATTGAACTATTATCATTAAGGGGCAAAGCTTTCATTTAAAGAATCATAAATTGTGACAAATAACGATTCAAAATGTGCAATTATGTAAATGGAATTGACAAAATGAATTTGTTCGAAGTGGTCGCAATTTGTGCACCGACGTCTAACAAATCCATTGGTATTTTGAGAGCCGACCTATCTATTAATAGGTTGGTTCTCAAAATGCTGATTCGTAGTGAGTTGCAATTTGACCTGCCTCATTAATATGGATGAGGCAGTACGCACATTGTGGCCCACAACGACTGGCTGCTCTCACAGTCATGGTGGCCGGTCGGGATCAGTATACCACCATGTCTGTGACTGCTTCAAATAAAGCAATTTTCTTGTTTTCAAATGCAATCCGTTATCCTTAGAAGTTACGGGAAGCATTGAAAAAAGAAAAGAAAAAGACGTCAACCTTTATTATCTCATGGACCACTACCTTCTCATAAAAAAAGTTTTTGTGAATATTCGAGAAGGGGTCCCATAGAAACTCCTCATCCCATTTGCAAATGGCTTACCACCTCCTTTGACGAGGTGGTAAAATATTAATGTTTTGCAACCAGATTAAGGTTGAAAAATGTCAATACATAGCTGAAAGATTTGGCATGTGGAAGGGACGCCTTTAACACGCCTCTTCCAAATACCGAATCTGTATTTAATCCCAAACAAAATAAGCGATTAGGTAAAATTCGGTAATGTTACCGAATCGCTATATGGGTTTGGTGAATTTAAAAAATGCCATTTTGCGGTGGGAAAGGCTCAGATTTTCCGTAAGGAGCCTTATCGACTGTAAAATGGTTTTGAACATGAGGGCCAGAGTCCTTTGCTTATAAAAATAAAAAAGAATCTAGTTTCTCATAATTCCTAATCAACCCTCACTGGCCAGGGTATGTTAGGCATACAAAGAAGTGATAATTTTGTTGAAAGCTTGTGGAACTTTTTCCTTTTTGAAGATACACTGCGCCCTGTGACAACTGCCAAAAAAAAACGTAACGATATTTCTGTTAGCTACATAAACTTCCTGCATATTCCTCACCTTATGAATTCTCCAGGCCTCTGACTGGGCAGGAAAACACTTCCACAGCAAAGTCTCTCCAGCTGTCGACAGCTGCATGGTGCCACCTTCAGGCACGACTCAGCCTCCAGACATGACAACACCGGAAAATATTAGGCACCAACCAGAGCGCTGACGTCAGTTCCTGCAAACATTTTCCAAGCCTCATTGAGGCCAGTAGAGAGGAACTGAGAGAGCAAGAACTGAAAATACATCACAGAATATATTTGCATACCTTAGGACCTTATTTATCATGCCACTAATTCATTGGGGAGGAACTAGAGCAGTGGGCAATCTACATGACGGTTATGAAACCAACAGAAATATTGTTACCAAAAGTAAGTAACCTTTCTTCTGTCGGATACATCTTCCTGCAGATTCTTGACCTTAGGAATGAGTCCCAAAGCAATCCCTCTCTGGCAGATAAGCCTGTACAGTGCACATTAACCAAGCAAGTCATGCAACACAGCTATAGCAAAGTATCCATAACTCCGCTCCCGATTTGGAAGGAAGTAGTATTTGGAAAGAGTATGCAAGGATTACTGTTTCCACCCTTATAGATGTCGACATCAGGGCACCTCGGAAAAGAGCCATAGAGACAGCAGAACGGGCACAAAAGCCCCCCAGGAGCATGTTTCTTGGTCAGGACATAGCCAATCCTTATACAGAGTATGACCCAATGCAAAGGGTGCATTTGGTCAACACCTTCGCACCACAGGTGAAATTGGTAGATGGCTGCCAAGATGAATCCAGCCACCTCATTAGGAAAACAAAATGATTGCAACTGGCACCACTCCATGCGTGCACTAACACATTTGTACTATCTACTGACCGGAGCTAGAAACCCCATACACACCATACTTAAGAAATAAAGCACATAAGTAGCACAAACATACAGTGGTCTCCAGGGGGAGACCAAACCATATGCTAAAATAGTGAAATGCAAACCATGACTCAAGTCAAGAATGGACCCAGAAGACATAGAAGAACCGGGGACCAAAGGAACCACCCAAGGTGAGTATCTAAGAACCCCAAGGAGTTCGGGTGCAGAGTAGGAACACAACTGCGTGCTTAATGTTAGTCAATAGGTAAGTCGCTGTTGCAATTTTAAAAGAGAAAGACCCTTCCCAGCGGACAACGCAGAAACTGTTTGGAAGATGGACGGCTGGAGAGTCACCCCACCCCTGGAACCAGGATACCTACACCAGGGAAGTCGGGTGCATAGGTGTCAAGTGATGTCAGAAACCGCCGTAGACCACAATAGAGGACTTCAAGAAAGATGCAGCTGGAGAAGAAGACGAAGAGTCCAGTGGAACCCGAAGGTGGATTCAAGATGAGATGTCGAGTGGACAGAGTCTATACCACTAAGGAGTTACACAGGAGGAACGGAAGACAAATGCCCACCGTTGTTGAAGATGCAGGAGAGGTCAACAGTGCCCTTTAAGTTGCAGCTGTGCAGACCAGGCGAAGCTGTAGAAGACCGGGAGCAGTTCACGAGCTGTGCCACTTCGGATGTCGAGAGCCCAGGTTTCAGTGTCCGGAGGGGCAACAATAAGCCTTGGCAGCAGCAAAAAATGTGGTTGACTAAAAAGGTGCAGTGCAGGCAACTTTTTATCATATTCTATGGGACTGCCCCCAAGTACGACCCCTATGGGAGAGGGCGACAACACAGATGCAGGAAGCACTGGGGAAACAAATCACCCTAACACAACCAACGGGGATCCTCAATATTTGGGAGGCCACTGACCTAACAGAAGTAGACCAGCAACTAGCCACCCTGGGCTACACTTTGGTAAAAAGAGCAATTGCAATGAAATGGGGGGCAGCGGAATGACCATCAATGAAGGTTTGGGTAGCGGAAATGGACAAATATATGATCGCACAAAAAGATGTCTATAAATCCAGGGGTTGTCATAAGAAGAGGGACAAAAAGCGGAGCGGGTGGAATACGCATAGTGGAGAAATATCTGTTTCACCAACGGTGGAAATGGAAATGTTGGAAAGGGGAGGGGAACACAGTAATGTAATGATGAACTGAGTCATTGTGCACTTTTATGTTCTAAGAACACTGTTCTACTTGCAATGGAACACATGCATATATTGATCTGTAATCTAACAAGTTAGAACCAATAAAATATTTTAAATTAAAAAAAAGAAAAGGGGGGTCGTGGCTTGCGACCGTAGAAAATGGCCGCAGCATAGAGGAGCTCCGGAGCCCGCCAACACTCCCCCGGTAATCCTGTCAATGATCCTGAAGCCTACGCAACGAGGAGCGTAGCAATGGCCACCGCATCGCCTCCGGTACCCGCTGGAAGAATCGGTACAGTGGACCGTCCCGTCGAAGCCGCGCTAGCCCGGGGGGCGGAGATAAGGCCTAGCCCCGGAGAAGCCGGGCACCACAGTGAACGCCGTGGCCGCACGCAGCAGTGACACAGACGCCGCAAAATCGCGGACGCCACCGGGCTGGGGACTCGGCTCGCCACGGAAGGCGCCGCAGAGAGAACACAGGGCGAACACCACAGAACAACTGCCGGAGCAAGGAGGAAAGGCCAGAATACGCCACAGATCCCCTCTGATGCCACAGCAACACGGTCCCACGACGCAGGATAGAGTTGGGTGAGACGCACTGGTCTGAGGCCCCCCAGTGTCCCACACAATCCGAAGAGGGAACGGAGAAGTGAGGGGCACCGGTGAGAGAGGTGCAGGCTCCCTAACAGAGAGGCCCTGATGCTCCACGACTAGTAGAGACGGTGAATAGCGGTACACAGAGTGGTGAGAGTACCGGTGCTACTGACCCAGGGACAAGGTGGTGATCCGAAAGAGAGACCCAAGGCCCTATGTGGAGGACGGGGGCCCTAGACTCCATAGCCGGCAACTTACTATATTAAGCGCTGACACCCGGATAAAGAGACACGCACCGGCGAGTCGGGGCGCCCGAATACTGAACCGCAACAAGTTGGGCGAGATAGACGCCGCGGCCAAGCCACCTTTACCCACGATAGGCGCGCAACGCGCCCCACGACCTCATGAGTGCCAGAGGCTCCCGGTCAGTCACCGCATTGAGAAATATACTGTCACAAAGGACCAACAAGCGGGACCCAACATGACGGACGGTGCCGCAAAAAGCCAGCAGCAGGACCCACCTAAGGAGGTTACCCTCAAGGACGTAATGGCTACCCTGCTACAAATGCAGACCTCCATAGGCTCCATCTCCAGTGAAGTAACGCTACGCAGGGCAGATTTTTCCAAGATGGGTTCAAGAGTGACAGAAGTCGAAACCACAACTAAGGCCCTATCGACAGACACTGCAACTCTGCAGAGGCAAGTGCGCCAGCTGGAGCTTGCGCACAAACAACTAACGGAGAAACTGGATGATCAAGAAGGATGTTCTCGGTGCAATAACGTGAGCCTAGTTGGTGTTCCGGAAAGTGTCAGGGGTCCAGCCTTAGATCTGTTCGTAGAGGAGCTGGTACAGACGCAGCTCTGCCCTCGTGGATTCTCCAAGTTCTTCTCGGTGGAAAGGGCACACAGAGTCCGGGCGGGCGGCCCAGGACGGGAGCTCCCCCTCGGTCTATCCTTGCAAGAATATTTAATTTTAGGGACGGGAATGCGATCCTACAAGCGACCAGGACTGGCCTGCCTCTCCGTGTCGACAATTGCGCGGTGACCCTGTACCCGGATTACACAGCGGCCGTCTCTGCCCAACGACGCACTTTCATGGAGGTTAAGCGAGAGCTCCGCAACAGAGAACTCAATACTCTATCCCGCTAAGCTCAGAGTTGAGGAAGAAGGAAAAACCTGTTTTTTTTACTCGCCCAGTGAGGCGCAGGACTGGCTGGAGGGCTGGAGACCGGCGAAAGGGAGCCAAAGACAGAGATCAAAGCGGCGGAGACAATCCGCGCAAGAGACCCCAGGCGAAACGGAGGGAGCAGCACTAGATCTATACGGAGAGCCGCAGAACGGAAGTGACGTAGAGTGAATTTGGGGACAGAACTTTCCTGCACTACGAAGCGTAACTGGAGTAACATTGTCACACAGGGACACAACCCTCCCCCCTCTACATTATGGTAGGAACGGGGAAGGCCCTCAGATAAGATACTGACACGTCGGCAGGGCTATGCTCTACCAAGTCATTTGGGCGATGGTGATGGATGGCATGTCAGGAGATGGAAGAACACGACCTCGGAGGAGGGTCCGAATTGAGTTGTGCACAGCACCTCTACAGGCTGAAAAAGGACAGCTTTTCGGGGGACAGTGGTGAGGCAGGGATGGACTCCCCCCCCCTTTCACGCAAGTACACAGTTATGGGACTAAAGCACTCTGCTGAGTTGGGGTGGCGGGTCGTTTTAAATCCGCTGGGCAGGGAAGCAGGGAGGAGGGTGGCGGGATGGGGTCAGTTTACAGGGGTTTTTCTGGTTGGGGTTGCACCCCCTTTTTGTGCTATTACAACACAGATGACTGCAGAGCAAGACATGACAGACTGCAATAGAGGAGTCCAGTTAAGATGCTCCACTATAGACCATAATGTCAGACACGAGCCAGGGTGACAGAGACACAGATACACATGCCCACAGCGCCCAGGGACGGACGTCTCAGCTTTCAGTAGTCTCCTGGAATGTAATTGGATTAGGGGATAAAATTAAATGGGGGCTGGTGCTACAGTACCTGAAGCGTAAAAATCTGGCGGTGGCATTATTTCAGGAGACACACCTAGAGGGAACGACTGTTAAAGCCTTAAACAGGTGGGGATTCCAGATGGTGGTACACTCAGAATTTACATCCGGGTCTAGAGGAGTTGGGGTCCTCATAAATAAGCGTTTCCCTCTCATAGTTACTAACACGTATCACGATAACCAGGGACGCTTTGCGGCAATCACAGGGGAGTGGGACGGTAGATCCTACAATATAGTGTCGGTATATATTCCGCCGACACTGCACCAAGCTGCTTTTGTAGACCTGGGGAAATTCCTGCTTGCACTCCCCTGTGGAGAACTGATTGTTGGAGGGGACTGCAATGCTGTTATGGATTCAACAATAGATAGACAACCCCCAAGAGACGCTGGTGGGCCGTCCTATAGGTTACAAGGCTTTGTGGAGGCGCTTGGGCTGGTAGTTACATGGAGGATTAGTCACCCAATGGACAGGCAATTTACATTTCACTCCGGGGTTCACAATAGTCTATCCAGAATTGACTACATTTCCACATTATCCACATGGATGCAAGGCATGACAGACATTATACATCTGCCCAGAGGCATATCGGACCACTCACCGGTCCTCGTTACATATGCACCATTTACCCCGCAGACTCGTAGGTTCTTCCCTCTCAGACCGGGATATCTCCAGGACCGTCGACTGCGCAGATCACTCATTCAGGTTACAAAGAATTATTTCTCAGAAAATCAGCACTCAGTCCCCTCACCAACGACAATATGGGAGGCTTTTCAGACTGTACTCCGCTGCAGCGCCATCTCCCTCATCATGGGCAAGAAAAGAGAACACCAGAAACACACTGATGACCTAGAGTCGGAGGTGGCGCAGGCAGAACGGGCGCATGCAGCTAGTAACACAGAGGAGACGACCCATGCACTGCATTAAGCGCAGCAGGCATACAGAGCGTACGCACAGGAGGAGGCCTCTAACAGATTAACCACTACTCAGCATAAGATATATGGTCAGTGGAACAAAGCAGGCCGATTGTTGGCCTGGTTGGGGAAGAAAGAGAGGGCAAGTAACTGGATAACACAGATACGAACCAAAGATGGAGACTTAGTGACTGCACCACAACAGATTTACGAAGCATTAGCGCAGCACTACAAGACAGTATACACACCAGTAGCCACTACAACGATAGGCGATAATCTTGCCTTTATACACGATATACAGTTACCCACACTCGAGGCAGGCGCCATAGCTGCTTTAGAGGAGGATATCACGTCAGACGAGCTTACACAGGCGATCAGGGCATTGCACACCGGGAAGGCGCTAGGGCCCAACGGGATCCCAGTTGAATTTTATAAGCACGGGGCAAAACACCTGGTGCCCCATTTATTGGCCATGTTCACAGAGAGTTTCACAGATGGTATCCTACCACGGGATCAGCGCCTTGCTACCATAGTTGCGATTCATAAGGCCGGAAAGCCAGTGCAGGAATGCATATCATACAGGCTGATCTCTCTCCTCAATGTGGAGGTAAAAATAGTCACTAAAACCCTGGCCACTAGGCTACAGTCGCATTTATCTGACATTATCCATGCAGATCAGTCAGGGTTCATGCCGAACCGTAACACGGCGCTCAATCTGAGACGGCTTTTTGGTGTACTGGAGCGTAGGTCAACCATAACAGAAGACGCGGCCATACTTTCTTTGGACGCACGAATGGCGTTTGACCTGGTGGAATGGCCCTTTCATTTCGCGGTCCTACAGCGTATGGGCTTCGGGCCAAAGTTCTGTTCCATCGAGGCTTTGATTGGTGCAGCTAAAAAATTTGCACTGCACATACTACAGCAGGGCACTCCTTCACAGGATAGGGAGGGCGGATATGCCGCACTGTCTCAGGGAGTGTGGGGAAACTGGAACGTTCTACCATACCATTTGGAGCTGCCCCAAGATAGTGGGCTACTGGATGGCAGTAATGAGGACGCTTTCCCAGGTTACGATAATCACTGTGCTGCCAAGTCTGAGATTCTGCCTGCTTAACATATGGAACCCGACAGACTTGAACACGACGGCCCAGGATTGGGTGACGTTAGGCATGACAGTAGCGAAAGGAACATTGCGCAAAGTTGGGGTTCTAGGATTAGGCCCACTCTTACTCAGTTGTGCAGAGATATGGACCTGGCTATGGTCACAGAAAGATCAGTTTACATGAATAGAGGTTGCCCGAAAAATGGGAGAAGGTCTGGGGGGGATGGAACACCTACCGAGGAGGCATATGTGAACCCCCGCAGCCTGAGGACTCTGATTTGGATGCCAGTATTTGAACAAAATGTGAGGTACGACCTCCTGCAATATGCCCCCATGGATTGGGGAGGGTTGAGAAGGGGGAGCATAGTAGAAGGGATAATTCCTGTACACTGTCAACGACAATGTGTGATTCTGGACGTAACGTGTCTACAAGATATGAAAAGTCTGTTGTTATTGAAATGCTTTGCAAATTGTCTCAATAAAAATTGTTTGAAAAAAAAGGTGCCAAGTGACTCACCACAAGCAGGTTAGTCGGAGCAGGCCGGATCAAGATGGGTGTTTGGGGGGGGTGGGCAGAGGAGGTCGGGGGGACTTAAGTATCCTTAGGAACGGGTCAGGATGATTCAGGGGTCCCTCCCACAGGAGGGGCTAGACAGTGGGGAGGATACTCCAATGTCCTTTGTCCAGTTTTGCGCCAGAGCGAGAGCCAACGGCTCCCTGAAATGGTTTGAACTGGAATATACAAGGAGGGCAACAAATGTGCCATACAAGCAGTCTCAGTGGTGCTGGCAAGCGCCCCCACCCTGTCCCAATACACTAAACCCTGTCTGGGAGGTGGTCACACCTCCCAGTCAGAATACCTATCATTCTGCCTTCCCCTGCTCGAGCATGGCTCAGCAGCAGGAGGACATAATCATGTCTCTGGATGGCAGCAGTCCTAGCTTGTTGTCCGGTTCTGGTAGACTAGCACCAGGAGCACTGAACGCCTCCCGGAGGAGCTTTACAGTGCATGGAATCATACCTGCACCACCGTTTACGGTGTGGGGGTATGACTCCAACATATTTGATACCAAACATGACAGTTTAGAGATGGTCATTGTGTAATGATGCATGGCCACTCTATATGTCATAATGGCTGGTGCACTTACAACCCAGGAGGATGGACTCCAAAGGTTGTAGGGGTCCCCTGCTCATGCAGGGGCACCCTCAATCAAACCTTCATACTTAGGACCCTGCACCCTGCCTTCAGGATTGAAAGGGGTGACTTATAGGTTTAAGTGTAGTGACCTCAGATATAGGGAAACCTATATCTGTTGTACGTGGTGTTAGCACCAGCTTACACAGGCTGCAATGACAAGCCTGGAGTCACAATTTTAATGGTCTCCCATGGGTGGCATAATACATGCTTCAGCCCATGGGAGACCTCTGGTGTACCTATGCCCTGGGTACCTTAGTGCCATATGCAAGGGACTTATCTGGGTACACCAGTAGCCAATCTGGAGAGTACCTAAGTACTCACCATGTCCAATTTAGGAAAGAAGCACAGAGACAGGGGTCCTGATTAGCAGGATCCCAGTCAGACTAGTCAGAAAAACATAATGACCATAGCAAACAGTGGGGGTGACCATGAAAGCAGATCCTACTTTCCTACAGGGACAATGAGGATTAGCTGTGCTCAATCCTTCTTCTCTGTCTTTTGCACTTTTGGCAGAAGCGGAATAGGCTGGAATGCATACAGCTGGCCCGAGACGATCTAAAATAGGAAGCATCCAGCAGAGAATCACGGAGTGTATGACACAAAACTGAATAAATATCCTGTTCTTGGCTGTGGCGAACAGATCCACGAATGAAACCCCAATCTGGAGAAGAACACTTACAACACTTTGGGGTGCAGCTTCCAAGTTTGGTCCTCCACGTAAAGATGACAGAGAGAATCCACTCTCACAATGAGGGAGCCTGCAAGATGAGCCACTACCTGGCAAATTCCCAGTAGCTGTACTCACTTTCACTGGTTAATCACCTCCCATTACAGGGCCCAGGACTCCACACAGCATTGTCTGTATATATAATGGATGGTATTGGTGTTGTCCAACAGAATCTGAACATTAGTCTTGAGGTGGAAGGGAGAACTGCTTCCATTGCAAAACACACCACAAACAGCTTGATCATGTTTATGTGCAGGACCTGCTAGGAGGCACCCAAAAGACCCCACACTAATATTTTGTCCAATGGGCTCCCTGCTCAGGAATGAGGCATCTGTAACAACGGTAACCTGAACCTGCTGGTGGCTGAATGCAGGACATGTCAATAGGTTCTTGTCCAATGATGAGGAAGATTCTGTCATCTCGGAGCAGTTTAGACACTCCAAATAGTCCTGGCTTGAGAAAGTAGAAGACTTCTTCATCCTACAGAGGTGCTTGTGTTTCTTTATGGGAAGATCTCTTAGAAAGTATCCTGATAGATGACTTACTTTTTCGGTCAAAGAGAGTGCTTTGGAATCTCCTTGCAGCACTAGGTCAAAATTAACTTGGCCTCTTGCTCCCTTATGGCATCCGAGTGCATGGAGGCACAATAATCAGAGGCTGTGTGTTTCAACCTTAGGCACAACATGCAGATGTCATGGAGATCTGAAAGAAACATCTTCTTATGGTACCTGTAGCAAGACCTTAAACCTTTGGGGTAGACATATGAAGTACATTGTTGTCGACAGGCTCAGGAATTTGCTGCTGAAATGCCAAGAATGCTCAAGACCTGTATCAAAAAGGTGTTGAAAAACACTAACCGACATCCCGCAGTGGTGGGATCTTACATATTTCCGCAAGATGTGTGGAGGCAGAGAAGGGGTTGAGGTTGTATGGCTCCACCTGGCAGCGGTGCCGAGATATTGCTGGGGGAAAGTCTTCTGGACCATTAAGAATCTCAGAAAAGAATTCAGTGAGGAAGATGTATCCATCAGAACAGTTCACTTATGCTTACAATCCACATTAAAAAAATATCTTTGCTAATCACTATCTGTACCACCCAAAGCACTTTAGAGGTAGGTGAATGTAATAAGAAAAATCAGTACATCATGGATTACAAATAAAAAAAATTGAACTAATCATTGCATTTACAAATACTAAGACAGAGAAAAAGAGTGTGAAAGAGAGATTATACATCAAACCTGCTCAGGCTACATTGCTCATGTCAAAGCAGCTTTTGTGTGAAATGAGATGATAGATATAGGGAAACATAAGACAGATATCAGCAGTTCATATCAAAGTCATGCTGTTATGTTGACGAAAATTGCACTGCTGATATGAACCCTCTTATACCATGCTGTGGCCACATGCCCATCTCTGCATCTGAACACTAATAAACCCATGTCACTCTGAAACAATCCTTTCTGTTATTAGGATTCTGCAACCACACACGTATATTAAAGATCTCTCCTGGCCACTATACCATGTGGTGATCAAAAGTCACATGTTTAGCACATTTTATACACAAAGAGTACATAGATTTTACTTAAAAGGAATGGTACATTCCTTTTGGAATCCAAATTAATTTTCAGGCATCAGATACACCAGGCCCAAGGCCACAAGTAAGTAAGTAAGCAAAGTGTTTATTGCTAAATTAATTAAAATGATACAATACATAATTCTCTAAAATCCAATTGTACCACGTGTCATTCTCAAACAAAATTCAACAGAAAAGTGAAAAGCCCGAAAAGTGCAACACAGCTGAAAAGAAAAAATCTCTCATAAAAGACACCATAAAATACAGGCATCTAAAAAATAAAAGAATATACAAATATTATTACTGAAAACATCTCTGCCATTAACATGTAAACACGTGTAATTTCTGCAATATTTAAGACAGAGTGTCTGTGAATGATCAAAAACACAGATTCTCCATATGGATATAGAATGGACCATTCAGTAAACCTTCCCCATTGTACACCAGGACACTTTAATCTTCAAAAGAGACAGAGCTTTCTCCACAGATTTTAAGAGACTCACAGTCATTTAGAGGTTCACACCACACGCTGCATATTTCAGAGCGTCCATTCCCCAGAGACACCCCTTTTGATGAAGGGTGGTCTTAGCTATCTTTGTCGTTCCGGTAAGAGCACAGGACAAATTGACACAATATGCGTCAGAGAATCTAACTTAAAATTGCACAAGTGGCATTGTTTTGAATAGTCTTTTGTATGGCAGCCATGCATGCCTGAGCTCCATTAAGTGAGAACATAAAACAAGAATGTGGATAAATCATAGTCTTACTGATTTGGCCAGAGGGTAGGAAAGGCAATCGGCCAATTTCTTCCCACAGAAGCTCTCCGCTATAAAGACATATCTTTTCCTCGTGCAGTCTTCACATGTACATGTGTGTTACAGGGGTCACGCGGAACCTATGCAGAGCAGCTAACCCTAGCAGTTCGCATGCTGCTCACCTTAGGTCGGTACTGGAAGTTGCAGCTCAAGTCTCAACTTACATGGAGCATTATAGTGTTAAAATTCCATTTGGGAATCTCCCAGCAGAGCAGAACTCCAAACCCAGAGGTCCAGAAAGTGAGAAAGCTGTGGGTTTTCACACGTAGAACCAACATCCTTACAGACACAATCTTGAACAGCTCCCTTTCTCCCAGCATTTATTGGACCTCATGGGCTTACTTTTTAAGGAACAAGGCATGTTTTCGTGTTCTTGGAATCCTACGTGACATGTCAGAGCTGAGGCATTCTCAAGGCTTGTTCACTGGGATTTTTGGGAAATATGAATTTGATCGAGGGGATTCTGGAGTTCTTTGAGAGGGGCACTGTCAGATAAGGAAAGTTTTCCTTTGCATCATGCCAGTAATTTTCTAGGGATTGTAGGATTTCCTACGTCCTAATGGATCATTTGCTTTACCACTTTACCTACTACAATCTTTTGTTCAGTCTGTATGGACATGTTTGGAGTGTCCCTGCGGGATACACACTTAACAGGAGTAGAGATTGGTGAGCTTTAGCTTCACTGATATGTGACTAATTAGCAACAAAAAAGAATAGCTTTCCAACAAACACAAATTTAGGATAATGACCTGAAAAAGAGCTCTGGCACGGGTTGGGGAAAATATTGGTCAACCAGGTTATGGGATCGCTAGAGTTGAAAATCGAATCTTGTCATGCACGATGTAGCACAGCTTTGTAGGCACAATGCTGCTCTTCGCTTCCACATGCCTGAATCAGCTGCAGAAGAATAGTGGCAGAAGCTAGTAGTACTTATGCCGCCATAGTTCTTGCACTAGTATAAAATTGGTTACGTGGAAAAGGCCAACACTGGGAAATGTTGTATTGGAGGAGTCCAAGTACTAGGCAAAGAACCACAAAGAAGAAAGTGTCTTGTTTGTCGGGTCAATTATTTATTATTTATTTATTTATTTATCTATATAGCGCCTGAATCGACCCATTAACCAAGAGGTGAAAATATAGCAGATTGAATGTTTCCTAACCTACATTCTCAAGTTGTAGTTCCTCAAGAATGGTCACCAACTTGAAGAATGACGGCATCAGAAAAAAAACGTGGTATTGCTTATGTGGAAGATATGTTGTCTTATTGGCCGATTCTTGCTATATCTAAACAAGAGGCTAAGTAAGTGGAATATTAATTTATTGACATTCTCCTCCTCATGCTATTTGTGCATTTTTAGGTAGAGGGGGCATTCAAAAGATTAAACTTTGGTATAAACTTTCTGGATTTTTATTTAGTCCTGTATTGTTTTTGTACGTCTCTCATGCACCCAATACAAGTTATAGCATGCCAATGAGATAAAGGAACGATGGGTAGGGCACTATATAAATTAAAGGAATTAGTAATCAAAAGCTTGTTAGATGAGGTGAGTATTCAAATGCTTGCGAAACAATAGGAAATTAGTTCCTGGAAGCAATGCAGTCAGAGAGTATGTTAACATTTGGAACTAGATATAGGGCTACCATGTGTGAAGGTCCGCAAGACGACTGGAGCATTCAAAAGTTGCTCTGACGTTTAGCTTTACCTTTCTTCCTTTACCTAAGATCGTATACTAACATTAAAAGAAGCATGGGATGGTCTTGCAATGTAGATATCAAACCATCCTTGAATACTGGTTTCTGTGGCAAATACTGCCCAATGTCGATACTCAAAGTGCTTAATTTGGGCTGGCGGTTGCAGGTGGAGCCCACCAGCACTTATTTTTGGCAATGAGTCTTATTTTCCCTCATCAAACTTTGCCTGAGGAAAAATCAGAAAATGGGTAAATAAGAAGAAAGAAAAAGAAAAACAGTGACCAAGAAAGACAGCAAGAATGAAAAAGGATCTTCAAGAGTGGGATAAAGATGCAGTGAGTGACACATGGGGGATGAAGGAGGAATCAAGACCACGCATGCAGCCTTGTTATTCAGCACTGCCAATATTCTATAGCACTGGCTGCAGGCTTCTGAGCATATATTTGGGCCCTGTACTTATTCTTCTACACTTAAAGCACTGGCTCCTCAGGGCGCTCAATATATACCTCACTCTCAACACAAAATAAGGAAGATTCACAACAGGGGCGGAATATTTTATTTTGCCTAAGTGACATGGCTTAGCAGGTAGGGTCAACCTTCTCTGCTTGGGGTAGGGTCCGTCTTATCTGCATATGCTTAATTTTCTATTGTAATAACAATGGTAACTTAAGAAATGTTAAGATACAAATGCAAGCACACAAAATGAATAGCCCTTTACTTAGAAAGTATTAGCACACGCATGCCAATCACATTTCAATTATTTACATTGATCTCCCGATTGATGCATACTCCGTACTGCCCCAACACAATCTCCTGGCTAATTTCTCTCGACATTAATCCAATGTTGAGGCAAATCTGTTCTTTGTCAGTTCTATCCATTCTCCCACTTACTTTGGCATGTCATCCTCTTTTGTTTTGGTCAATTGTCTAATAACCACCTCTGCTCTTGCATGTTCCCCTGTTCTACATAGATACGTTCAAGCTCTACCATCTTCTTCCATATCCAATCCATCCACATCAGGTCCATAGACTGATCCTGCCTCCTAAATACACCCTTTAGTGCCAATAAAGGTTTTTTCACAGCGCTGTAAACAAAGGGATAAATGGCTCCACTGAGAGCACAATTATTTATTTCATGTTGACTAAGTTTGTAATAATGAAAGGAATAATTCAGAATTACTTTTAAATGAAGTGGAACTAAATACATTGCTTGTGTTTTATCATCCAATTATGGTTAAACATTAAGAAGTTAATTTCTCAGAAAGCAAATCTAGCAGATCGTGTAGAAGTTGCAAGGGGCAACAAGTGGCAAACCATTCCAGTCACCAGATTCTTGCGTAGTGGAGGTCAACCACAAACAGCTGATTCCTAGCGATCTCACAATGACTAAACCTAGTCTTGAGAGGCACACGCAAGCCAATATGACAGATGGAAAAATGTGCAAAAGTAAAATCGGCCTACACTAAGAAAAGTGATCCAGTCAAGGCCTAATCCCATTGACAGTGAAAAAAATTGCAATAGCATGAGGTACCCTGCACTGACATTATACATTTCTAAAACTGTATGGCACAATGTGCGACCCCCGCAACAAGGTGGCGTAAAATGCTAGTCATTGCTGAGAAGGGAGAGTAGCTGAGCAGGTACAGAACAGGATGATATAACTTGCCTTTTAGGCCTGTCTTGGCAGTGCAGCAGTCTGGAGGACCTATTATTACCAATTCTTTAAACTATAAATAGCTCTTTGGCTCCACCCAGCAGAGCATTACATTCTCATCTTATGCTATTGGCTGTTTTGTTATCATTCTGTATCCTATGGACTGGTTGAATTGCAAAGCATAAGAGAATATATCATGTCTTAATGAATGTTAACACTTTATATGCTTTCTCTCACAGATGCAATGCGTACAGAAAGCAATCAGGTTTTTAAGGTCTCACCTTCAAGACACGTATCTAGGATATGAGCTTCAAAAAATGCTCGTCTTTCTCATTGCTTCCTGTTGCTGTCCTTTAGAAATGCTGGCTTTTCATTCGTGAATAGACTTAACAGTCTCTCCATTTGGAATTTTGTATCTTCCCATGAGGAATGGCCCTCTCAAATGTGTTCTTACTGTTCAGGTTATTTATACTTAGAGAGAACTCTTTTTTTAGTTGGCCTGCCTCTATGCTCTTTAACTGTTCTGTTTACTTGTACAATGAAAATTTGGTCGCATCATTTGTTTGCTGACACTTTATTTCCCCGTGCCTCCCCCTCACACAACACTGCTTTGGTTGCTTCATGTCCCTTAATTTCCCCGTTCCTCCCCTTCACGCTGCCCACAACAGGCCCGCACCACCCCTCCAAGGCCATTGCTGTTTTGACACATAATTTGCAATGCAGTGCCCTCGTTTAATATCCCTTTGACTTCTACCCACACACCCCTGCAGGACACTACTTGCCCGCCCCGAGATCGATCCATTGAACTCTTATGTTATTTTACATTAATTGCTTTTATGTATATAGAACACCTAGCAATAGGCTTGGGGACATTAAACAATCAGCCCACTATCACAGGATGTTAAACCAACAGCAGACTTGAACACGGATCCCCTGCTAACCATTTGGTAGCTTTCACTTTTGTGCCATATCCTTTGCCTAGCCATGATGCAGGGGGCAGTACTGTATGTGGCCAAAAAAGGTCCCAAGGGACACTTAGTGACAGCCTGTGGCACTGCACCCTCACAACACTGCTTATTTTAACGTGGAGTCGGAACTTTAAAAAAAATACATTTGAAAAAATGCATAGGAGCGAGTATTATAATTTATGTAGAGATGGAAGTTTTTATTTAGATTTGAAATCGAGCGTGTTGCTATATTGTTTTTAAACATTTGTTTAAAGTTTGCTACATAGGCACTGTTTTTTTTCTAGATTCCGTTTAAAAGTGTATGCTATATTTTCAATTTCTTCCAATACAGTGGGTCTTGTTTTTGGTAATTTTTGCCACCAATCAGTTAATGTCTACGTCACAATAAAATCCACATATTCTGGTTACCACAGCTTACCCATTTTTACATCTATTTTAATTTTATCTTTAGTGGAGCATAGGTGTAAAGATTGCAATCGCTTCTGTGACCTGCATATGTGTGTTTTGTCGCCACAAACATTACAGGAATTGGCCTAAATTACTGGATGGGATGCTCCACACAGAGTCAGGAAAGTAGGTCATAAACAGCTTTGTTATTTGTTGTACATATAAAGCGCATTTCCTCTTTTTAATTATTATTACATTTTAGAATGTATTGAAGACTATAGAAAGAATTACAACATAATTGTTCCCAACAGCAAAGGAACAACAAAAAAGTTTTCTTTCGTTCCCCCCCCAAAAAACAAAAACCAAACACCAACAAGCATTGGCATAGCCAATAGGTCTCTCTTTTTGGACCATATATGTATTTAGTTATGCAGCAGAATATCCTTGGTGCACCAACTGTTGCATGGCTAAACACTTATAAGGTCCCAAATGCGAGACCTATTGGCTATGCCAGTACTTGTTTTAAGAGCTTCCAATTATTTTTCCTGGTTGGCACCAATACATAACATAAGGTATGCTGTCAACAGAAACCAACCTGACCAGTTATTCTGGTTATTCGAGCTCGCATCAAACACGGAATTACTGTATTACCACAGTATCAACATCTAAAGCACTCAAAATAAACACTTCATTCAAATAAGTGTTCAGCGCGTGAATGCCACACTTTGGTATGGGCTGCTCTTTGTATAACAGTGTACTTTAATACACTATAATATTATTTCAGCTTTGGCGCTTTTCCTGCTGACAGCCGAAAGAGTTAAATCTCCGCCTCTGAGAGGAAGGAAGGGCATCTAGTCTCCACAAAGGTAAGTCAACAACCTGCTCGCCCAGCAGCTCTTGGAAGCAGAGGCGTCAATTGCTCTCCCCTACACTCCTTCGAGGGTCTCCTCCGGGCAGGGCAAATTTAAAAAGGAGAGAGGATAATCACGCAATGAATGCCGATCTTTAATGCCACTTTAACAAGGACAGTGTTCAAATGAGCCTCTTTTCTGGTACAAACCAAAAAAAGAAGATGAAACTACGGCAGTCTTCAGGAATTATCGGTAAGTATGGCGTCTTTTGACTATGTGGGAATGGTAAAAGGAGTAAACAAGAATGGGAGGAGAATTAAAAGTGAACAGTGGCGTTCAATCGATGTCCATCTTGTGCACGAGGTTGTACATTTTTACATTCAAGTGACAACTGCAGCAGGCTGGGTTTCCGCCCGGGTTTAGGAGACATTGGACTGAACTGCTTAACCAACTGCAAGATGTCCAACTTAATAGAAAGGGGGGTGGTTACTTCATACATGCTTGAACTCCGACTACTCTGATACTCCACACAAAGTGATATAAGATATATTAACATTGAATACGGGGCAGTGGGTTACACAGTAGTATCTTGCAAACAACCCAACGACAATGACTAATTCAATAAAGAAGAGGACACAACCTGTAATTTAAATGCTAAAACGAGTCAGGCACCTTCCACTGTGTGTGCCAGTCAGTACGTTCGCTTGTGGGTTGTGTTCTATTTATTGCACTATTGCTGTACAAACAGGAAGTGAAAAAGTTTCGTATTTACTACGAAAGCAGAGTCGCGCTCTTGTGTTAAAGGATGGTCAAACTGTTTGGTTTTGGGACACAGCTGGATCCTGTTTCTGTTGAGGCTTATCTCTCGGGCATCGCCTCTCAAGAGTACATTACCGCGACTCCGCCCTCCCGCTAAAAGGCACGGAATCCCTTCAGCCGGGCAGACTCAAGGCGACCCGGCAGCTGCCGGCTTCCCTGAATAAGTAACGCGTGAAGATAACACTGCTGCTCTCCAGGGGTACTCGGCAACTGCGTCAGGGAGTGAGGGGGCCGCAAAACACAGGTACACGCGCTCGGCCGAACGTGCTCTCCCAGTGCATGCGCGCAAACAGGCAGTTCTGTTCAGTAAGTATGGTTAGGTTGAGGTAAGCATAGCTAGTTTGCTTGTTTTTGTTTAGTGAGACAACAAAGTGATGGTTGGTGCAATAATTGTTGAAGCCAATTAGTAGCAAAAAAAAAAAAGCACTGAACGAATACGCGACTGTCAATCGACCGAATTGTAGTCCCTAATTATTGATTGATGAGCAAACGCCATTTTGTAAAAAAACAACACAAAAAAACCCTTCAGATTTATGGCCATAATATGACGACACGGCTGCGCTGGAAGAAAATGAAAGTGAGCGGCCGGCCACGAAAGTGATCGCGGGGAGGGAATTGAAAGTGATCGCGGGAGGGGGAAAAAATGACGCGGCCCTGCGTGCTCTATGCTGGGGGAGGGGGAGGAGCATTCGAAAGGAAAGCCTTGATCCAGCCATGTGTGGGATGCAGAAAGCCATATGGCGGCTGAGCGCGTGCACGCGCGCGTGGCCACAAGCTGGTGGCCAAGCAAAGCTGGTAGCACTTTGAAATGCCACTAACTAAATGTCTCGTAGGGCAGCGCATGCGCTGGCTCAGCAAGACCTAAAAACAACATTTGCAAACTTGTTTAGAGTTGAATAAACTCTTTAATACACAACCTTAATTAGCGATATACCAAATCAGTTATAACTAATCACATGTGCACTGACAGCTACCAGTAAAAAATTTGATTAAGAGTTTGCCACGCTGCCTTTTAAACACTTTTTTAAACTTTAATAAAGAAACATGAATAAGGCCTGCCATATACCGCTCAGAAAACCACATAGAGAATGTGACTTGCTTAAGGGGTTTCCCAGAAAGGTTTTGTTAGCGAAATACGGTGCATACAACAGCAGATTTTGTGCATTCCATACTAGTTCACTATTTAACCCTTTTCACAAGTTAACAGTGTCTAACTAAAGCAAGGATTCCTATATTAGTACCAGTTTAACATACTAATTTTAGAGGCAGCATGACTTTTCAATTTATTTTTAATTAAGTTCAAAAAGGGTCAATCTCTCTCTCTCTAAACAACACACAAATCCAAGCCACATACGTACACTATACACAACCCATTTTCACATCACAAAATAACATGCCACACAATTCAAATACACACACTTCCCCTTAACATCATTCCACTTCATGCCTCGTAATTACAAACCACTAAAGTAACATCCACATTATTCAAGTCTGCTCCAAACCACTAAATTCCACTTCACGTAACAACCATCTGCTACGTAATTCCACTACACTTCAAACCATAAAATTACACTCAACACAACAAAATTCAACTCCACATAATTCCACTCCACATAATTACAATACAATTTTACACCACATATTTACACTGCACATACATCCATTCAAATCCAAAACACAATTACAATCCACAGGTTACATTCAACGTCGCAAAATGCCACATATTTACCCACCATACCATACTACTCCACACCATGTCACATAATACTACTCCAAATCATACCACATACCTCCACACAATTTTGCACCACAAAACAAAAATACATGCCATATAATATCACTCAGCACCCCATATTTACACAACACATAATAACGCTCTACTCAATCCAACATGAATGCACTGTGTCATATAACAGCAATCCACATAAATGCACTAAACACCATTACACATAATTCCCCAAAACATAATTTCACGCAACGCCACACAATTCCACAACTAACAATTCCAATACAACCTACATAATTCCACTACATACCACATACACAAAAGGCATAACACATTGGTAAAACACATTGCCATTTACAACACCAACAGCTCTAACTCAAACAATTCAATCTATCAATCAGTGGCTTGTAGACCACGACTACCCGTAAGGGTCTCAAGGCGCTGGGGGCGGGGAGGGCTGGTCTGTCAAAGGTACTGTGCATCAGTCGAAGAGCCAGGTCTTGAAGCTTGAAGTCCTTCCTGAATTGGGCCAGTGACTGCCTGAGGTGGAGAGGCAGTGTGTTCCAGGTCTTCACTGCAAGGCAGGGGAAGGATCTTCCTCTGGCTGTAGTCTTGCGGGTACGTGGGACGGTAGCCAGGGCCAGTAGGGCGGAGCGGAGGTCTCTGGTGGGTATATTGAATGCAAGGTGTTGGTTGAGCTAAGCAGGTCATGGGTCGTGTAGGGCCTTGTAGGCATGTGGTGAGGAGCTTGAAGGTGATTATTTTGTTGACTGGGAACAAGTGGAGGTCTCTGAGGTGGCTGGTGATCTGGCTGCGGAGGGGATGTTGAGGATTAGTCTAGCAAAGATGTTCTGGAAGTTCTGCAGTTTCTTGATGAGTTTCTGGGTGATGCCGGCACAGAGTGTGTTGCTGTAGTTGATTCTGCTGCTGACAAATGTGTGGGTGACTGTCTCTCTGTACCCGGTGGGTATCCATTTGAAGATCTTTCTGAGCAGGTGTGGAGTGTGGTAACAGGATGATGAGACGGCTGTGATCTGGCGGTTCACGGTAAGCGAGGAGTTCAGTATGATGCTGAGGTTCCGCTAGTTGCCTGTGTGGGGGGGGGGGGGGGGGGAGGTTCCAAGTGCTGAGGGCCACCAAGAGGCGTCCCAGGAAGAGGGGGGGAGCCCATGATGAGGACTTTGGTCTTCTCTGAGTTGAGCTTGAAGCAGCTGTTCTTCATCCAGGCAGCGACAGCCTTCATCCTGTCTTGTAAATTGTTCTTGGCGACAGGGGGTTCATTGGTGAGGGAGAAAATCAGCTGGGTGTCGTCGGCATAGGAGACGATGTTGAGTCCGTGGTTTCTGATGATGGCTGCGAGCGTGGTGATGTAGATGCTGAAAAGTGTGCGGCTCAGGAAGGAACCCTGAGGTACTCCGCAACTGATCTCTGTGGGCTACGAGAGGAACAGAGGCAGTCTGACTATGTGTGTTCTGCTGGTGAAGAAGGAGCGGATACATTTCAGGTCTTTATCACATGCCGGCGTCATGGAGTCCTGTGCATAGGGTGTGGTGAGAGACAGTATCAAAAGCCGCTGAGAGGTCTAGTAGGATGAGGGCTGCAGTCTCGCCTTGGTTGAGGAGGGCGCGGATGTCGTCTGTGGCAGTGAGGAGGGTGGTCTCAGTGCAGTGGTTGTTTCGGAAGCCGGATTGGTAGAGGTCCAGGCTGTGGTTCACTTTGATGATCTCGGAAAGTTGGGCGTAGATGGCCTTCTTGATGACCTTGGCTGGGAAGAGGAGGAGAGAGATGGGTCTGAAGTTCTTGAGGTCCGTCAGGTCGGCAGAGTGTTTCTTCAGCAAGGGGTTGATCTTTGCGTGTTTCCCTCTCCCGTGTAGGTGGCGGAGTCGATGGAGCAATAGAGTTCTGGGGCGATGGTGGTGCCTGCTCTGTTGAAGGTGTGATGCGTGCAGGGTCCGAGGGTTTTCCGGAGTGGATGCTCTTCATGATCTTGAGGGTGTCGTCCGCAGTGAGGGGGGTACAGCGGAGTAGAATCTGTTGTGGTCCAGTGTCATAGTAGGGTGTGGTGGTTGCTGGTGGGTCGGGAGGGTCTTGGGTATCAAGGCTGTCGAAGCTGTCGGATATCTTATTGATCCTGCGGGGGAAGTAGGTGCTGAGGTTGTTGCAGAGGTCTTTCGGGGGGGATGTCTGCTGTCTCTGTGCTGGGTCTGGCGAATTCTTTGACCACGACAAAAAGTTCCTTGCTGTTGAGTGCGTTGGAGACCATTTGCATTTCCAATGCTTGTTTTCTAATGCAGCAGGCTTTTAAAAAAATAATGTAGTCATGACTAAAAGTGCAAGCCAGACTTATAGGGTTTTGCAATGCTTGTTTACATGTTCAAGACATATGGGAAGTAGTTGCAGTCTGAAAGCTCTGATCCTGAAAATTTGCATTTTAGTAATGCAGAGTGAAGAGGAAGCCGTATCACAAAAAAGTACTCCCTATATGACCTAGTCTGCCTCAGATAGATAAATAGGCTAGCTAGAACAGTCTATACATCAAAGCTAGGTGGTATGTCCTATGTGAATTATTAACACCACTGCTGCGTGGGGAAGGAAGCAATTCCTTTTGTTATTTTATTCCCTCACACACCCTAGTGGTGTCATGCTTCATCATCGGGACACCCTAATGCCTAAAAGTCAGGGTGGGCTCGACCATATTTCAGGGAGCGCTTAATGAGATAGGTTTTGGCCAGGGGGATAAAGATTAAAAATCAATGTCAGATCCCAGTTTCCCTTTATTCTTGGATCTGGCAATGATAGTAAAAACAATGAATTTAGGGGTCTCTCGGGAGGTTATTGTCCTAAGACCCTATTGCCAACATGTTTCTGTCCCTTGCTGCCCCATAAAGGTCGCTTGAACTTTCTTCAGGGCGTGACCCCCTAGAAAATAGGTAAGTAAGAGAATTTCCCTATACTATTCTGCGATAAGGGCAGATAGCTGCTCCTTATATAAACGTGACGTTTGTCTCCAATAATTCACTTCATCTGTAAGGGGAACACAGACAAAGGGGAACAAAACAAAAACAGAAAAACACATATTTGTATTTGGATGTAATTGCATGAATCTAGTATGTATTTGTGCTCATACCACCGTGTTTCAACGCATTTATTATAGGTGAAACCCAAAACAAATGTGCCCATGATTGTTGCATGTTCACACCGTCACATACCACATCTTTTGTAGCGCGTGCAATCAAACAGTGGCAGTCTCGTACCGCATCCTAATGTCATGTACTCAATAGTGCGTGATTATTTAAGGTCGATCATGGTTTACAAAAACACACACTAGAACGAAAACACACATTTAATAAACCCTCATAGTCACTTCCGTGATGTTCACAGTGCATTCACTCTCATAGTGATTTTATCATTATTATGTTTGAGCTTACCCAGGTTTGGGAGAGGATCCACTCCACGTAGGACCTCTTTTAAATGGGGGAGCCCTGTAGTCAAACCCTGTTGGTGATTGGGTTATCAACGTAGCAACAGGCATGCCGGTACATTCATCGTGTTGATATCCCACATATATGACATGTCGGTAATTCGATGGTTTTTAAGGCAGAAGGGGGAAGTAAAAACAGCCCGTGAGGGCAATTGCACAAACGCTAATAATCAGAGGTCCGGGTTTTTGACATACCTTCTTTTTCTGTTGATCGGCAGGCTCTACTTACGCCATCAAGGGTCATGCCCCGTATCCACACCTGTTAGGTCGAGGATCCCACCGCTTGGAGTAGCCATCGTCCCGGCGGTCACGTCTTTTAAACCAAGTACAGGCAATCAACTATGCTAGGCTTCCGGGGTTGCATAGCCACGCCCACACGGAGACAAGTTTAGAGGAAGGAAATGTATTCAACTAAAAGAAAACAAATGTGAACCTAGAGCGAGATCCCAGTCTCATGGTGAACAAGGATCCATTCTGAACACCCCTGGAAATACCTGAAGCAGAAAGAACCATCCCAAAAAACAATCCACTGCTCCATGAACAGCAACACAATGGAACACGAGCATTCACACGGCCTAGCACTGCCCTGGCTTGGCAAGCTGTTACGATGGTTAACTTTTTTTGTATTTAACGTACATATAGGCCACAGAAATAAATAGCAAAAAAATGGACCCACCTAAACGTGGCTGCCAGAAACTTAAAATAAAAATGCAAAATATCAAAAACTTTTACTGAGGTGATTGTGAAGTGATCTTTTTTATTTAAAACAAGCAGGCCCTGAATATCGCAGTGCATTTTGTGTGCATTAGTCAACTGACAAATTTTGCAAATCCTTTCAAGGCCCCAGTTTAAAAAAAAAAATACATGAAATACCATTCCTGCTTGGCCTCCTTTGCCCAGTGTCTAACTTTAACAATGAGGTTTAATTGGTGTCGAGGTCATGCGATTTTTTGAAACAATGAGCAATTATCCTTGCGGCGCACCACCCAGGAGCAGTGTGAGAGGGATGAAAGTGCTCAAACACAAGCCCTGGGTTATTTATGGAGTGCCAAGATCAAAGTGCACTCGTTCAGAGAATCGCAGGGCAGGCCTCACTTCTCTCACATTCTCTTCCTAATTGTGCTGTCTGGGAAGGTCTCCACGGCCGCAGAAGCAGGCAGGCACTGCTGGGACTGGAGCAGACGGGCGGGACTGCTTCCAGTGCGTGCGGCCTGTGGGCGCCCAGGCACCCCATAAAAGGCGACTTTGGACTACTGTTCGTACAACTGCTTGACTATTTATACACCAGAGTTCCCGAACTTCAGCAAGCAAGAGTTTTAAAAGAAAAGGGCTCATTTATGTGAAGATTACTTAAGAAAAGGAATATGAAAAAGAATGCCATCAAAAATCTCACACAAAGTTAAAGATGAATCCTTCGATCATTTTGGATTTCTGCTTTTTAAAAACCATGGCTTTCATATGGGATGTGTGCTCATAATTTTTCACTTTTTAGATAGCGCATGCGCTGCTGCGAGGCATGCAGTAGTGGAATATGGCTTTGAAGCCCCGCCCAATCTCCACCCATATTTGTAATTGGCTTGTATCACTGTCCTTCCCAAACGCTGGCTTCCGAGTAGTTATTAAGCTTATTAGGCCATGATACCGCCTTGTCTGCATTTGTTTCCTCTCATAACGACTGGACCTTTTACTAGTGTTGTTGAACGGTCTGCTTTATAAGTCGGTGAGCACTATTTTCTTTAATGTTCTTCCCCTATTCCAACCACGACATCGCAGCACCCGCCCGCTTTAATTTCAAAGTAATGTATGTTGTTCAGTCGGCAACATCTTTCATGCTTCTTTGGAACTTGTCTTTGATGGATCTTGGATTGTTAGACAGAGAGAGGATAAGTTGGGTGTTGTCAGCGTAGGAGATGATTTTGAGTATGTGGCTCTTGACGATGTTGGCCAGGGGGGTCATGTGTGTATTGAATAGGGTTGTGCTGAGGGATGATCCTTGAGGTGCCCCGCAGGTGATGTTCTTAGGGAGCGAGGAGTAGAGAGGGAGGATGATTTCCTGCATTCTTCCTGTGAGGTATGATGCAATCCACTTTAGGGCTGCTCCTTGGATTCCGATCTGGTGGAGACTGTTGATCAGTGTGTGGTGGGATACATTGTTGAAAGCTGCTGAGAGGTTGTCGAGGATGAGGGCTACTGTTTCTCCCTAGCAGCATTTGGATGTCATCTGTGTCTGCGACTAGAGTGGTCTCTGTGTTGTTGTTTGTTCTGAAGACCGATTGGGAGCGGTCCAGGAGGTTGTGGTTCTCCAGATCTCCGGTGAACTGGATGTTGATTGCCTTCCCGATGACCTTGGCTGGGAAGGGGAGCACAGGGCTGGGACAGTAGTTCTTCAGTTCTCGTTGGGCCACAGAGGGCTTCTTCAGCAAAGGCTTCACGGCGGCGTGTGTCCAACTCTGGGGGGAAGTGGGCTGTGGTGGCTAAGGAGTTGAGGACCTTGGTGAGTTCTTTGCTGATGAGTTGATTGCCGAGGTTGAAAGCATGGTGGGGTAGGAGTCTGCAGGGGCTCCGGACTGGATGGATCTGGTGTGGGTGGGCGTCGGTCGGCGTGAGGAAGCTGATGCTGTCTGCAGGAGGGGGTTGGGATGCGAAGTCTTAGTAGATGGTGTTAATTTTGTTGAGGAAAAAAGTCCGTCAGGGCGTCACAGAGATCTTGCGAGGGTGTGATGCTGTTTTCTGTTGCTGAAGGGGCGGTGAATTCCTTGACTATGTTGAAGAGCTCCTTGGTGTTGTTGGAGCTGTCATTCATGCGGGTGGCTAGGGCGGTCTTTTTGGTGTTTTCAGGAGGTGGTGGTAGCAGTTGAGGGCAGCGCTGAAGTGTATTCGGTTCACAAGGGGCTTCCTGGTGCGCCATCTCCTTTCAGTATATCTACGGTTAAGTTTTTGAGTTTTTAGTTCTTCTGTGAACCAGTAGGGGTGTTGTGTTCATTTCTTGGGGTTGGTAGGCTTCCTCTGAGCGACTTTATCAGTGCTTGCTGTGATCCAGTATCTGAAGTTTTCCACTGCTTGTTCTGTCAAATGCCAGATTGGCTATAAATTAGCTCACTGGCAATCAATCCGATGTGAACCCTGCCTTGTTCTGTCTCCGACCCTAAGTGTGGCCCTCGTGACTCGAGTATAACACCAAGATCACGGTTTCCTGATTAGCCATGGAACCCTCCTAGGATTCTGTCTGTGAAGCGCCACTGCTTCTCCAATTTTATCCACTCCCAATCGAACATGATGCAAAGTCTGTCTGAATGATGGTATTTTAGCATATTTGGAATACTCTGACGTAACTGGTCATTCTTAGCCTATGTGTTGCTATTCTTGGGGCCTTCCCCGCCCATTTGAAATTATCAGTAGCTTTTTGAAGCTTCTTAAATATTGATGTAGAAATAGGTAAGGGGGAGTTAGAGTATTATCATTATCATTGCCATCTTTATTTTCTCTAATCGACTTAACCAGGAAATGTCTTGTATCGCTCCCTATGTGCCCTATTTGCAATGATTCAGTGGTTAGGATAAATAAGTGGCTAGAGGGAGCAGCCATTGGGGATGATCTAACACTGAGATTAAGGTGAGCGGTATGGTTGGGTAGCCACTAAGCAGAAGATTTCTAAATTTGGGCCAGATTCTCAAAGACTCCAGAATCTTACTCAGAAAGCACCAATATATTTGATCAAATGCCTTCTCAGCTTCAATTATATGCTGCAGCTTTTTAGTGTAATTTCCGCAGGTATATTCATGGCTGATTATGCTCAATCTGACCCTGCAATATCAGCCTCAATCTACCTGCCAGAGCTTCCCTTAGAGAGCTTTGCATCTACTTTCAAGAGAGCAACAGCACGATTCATCGTGGTCTGGTTTGGGGATCATCAGGCCTCTGTCGTAGAAAGGGCTAGGGTCCTAAATTCCAGAACAGCATTAAAAGTGCTTGCCAGAACAGAGGCCAGAACGGTGCGATAAATTTAGTAAAACAATGGACTTGCCAGCTTTTAATTTGGTTATAGTCCCCTATCATTACTAACAAAACAATGGGCTTGATACACAAAGGTTTTTTTGCCATAAGCACTTGAAAATAACAAGTTACAAATGAAAATACATCTATTTATGCCTTCCAGGAATTCAGGGAAGGATTCCTCTCAGATGTACGCGGATTTTCTACTGTACACTTCTCTGCGATGAGTCCCGTGAAATCCTTAGTAGTAAATCCTATGGATGGGGTTGGGAAGATGGCTTTACTAATCATGCTTCACCTTGTAAGTTTGTTAATGTTCGTATACTTGAGTGTTTGGGATATTCACAAACCCAGATCCAGCCATTTCCCACCTTGGAAATGGTAAGAAATGGAGTCCAGACATGAGCTAGAACAAACAGGTAGACCATCACATGTTGGAGAGATCCATCAGTGTAGTTACTTTCTACTCCAGAAAAATGTGTCCACATAGACAGAATCTAAAACAAGCCATGCAGTAATTGGGAGGATAGAAACATATGGGAGGAGATGTGGCGTAGTGGCTAGAGCTGCTGACTTTGAAACCTAGAGACCAAAGTTTGAATCCCAGACACAGGGTCGAATCCCAGCCTCTGCACTTGGCTCAACATCGTGTGATTCTGAGCAGATCTCTTAATCTCCCTATGCCTAACGAAATGCGAAATGTAATGTGTGTAAAATATATTTGTGCATTCTTCACTTAATGTACACGATCAGAACAGTCTCCCAACTCCCTCTACTGTAATTTACAACGCTTTGTTGCTTCCTATCAACATTTTTGCTATATAAATACCAATAAACAAATAAGGATAATATATTTATAGAGTGAAAGCATTGTTCCCTTATTAAAAAGCTTGGATTACATTCGCTGATGGCTGCCTGCTACCACTGTGTTTGTCATAGTCTTTTATCGCTTCGATACTAGGAAGGGCTGCACAAGCCAATACAGAAATACTTTCCTTGCAACTTCCTGCTTCCCTAATGTTAGTCATAGCAACCATAATCTTTTGCCCTGGTGCAAAAGTGTTTCAGTCGTGCTTATATACTTGGCAGCCTGCTACTAAATTCTATCTATTTTAGCCCTTTATACTTTTGACTCTTTAATTCGGTTTGGTCATATTTCCTTCCTTGTGAGTGGGTGCCATGAACATCTTTTGTCTTTTTTGACCCTCTGCAAAAAACTCATGGCCTAAATAAGGCAGAACTGAATTTTCTCCACCCCACCCCCCAAAAAAAAATTCCCCCTTCAGTCAACTTTCATATCTTGGTATCACGCCGCAGCCAGTCCTCTTGCTAAATCACAGTTTCACCAGCATACACAATCTCACAATGTTACCTAAATTAATGTATGAAAACTGTTTCATTGCAATTATTTTTACTAATGAGAAAACAAAACAAAACCTGCTGCTCTCTGCTCTGACTTCAAAACAGCAGTACAAGTCTCCAACATCTCCCACCTTGATGGTGGTAACACTCTGCTCTCAGGTTTCCTGAAATCTACTTGACTCCTCTCAAAGTAATTCTCTATGTAGTAGCAAGCTCGTTTAAAGGTGTTAAAAAGTCAGTCTACATCAGCTCAATTTTAAGAGTCCTTCACTGGCTACCTATTGAAGTCAGAATTGACATTGAAATGGCCTGCATCACAAACAATGTGCTACCGTATGGCATTCCCATCTACCTGAAAAACAATCTGCACACCTCAGTGGGTGGGAGAGACCGCAGTAACAAATCTAGCCTCCTTCTGGAGAGTTCAAATATCATCAAGACCATAATTCTGAAGCAGGCATTCTCATGCCAAACACCATGACTTTGTACTTTATTACCAGAACACCTAAGACAACCTAACTGTTGGCATTTGGAAAGGGCAAAAAATGCCCCTTGAAATCTAATAAAATGTATTTTCTTTGACTTGTAGGCGATAATCTCATCTCTATTACTCGTAGGTTGTAAGATTATTTTCTCTTTCTCATAGGCTATATAGTTACTGCCTTCCCTTCTAGGAGGCTCTAGTACCGGGGGCTCCAACGTCTACTGAAAATTTGACACCCATTTCACCAACACTTATCGCGGCAATGACGCCCATTCCACAAAATCCTTTGTCAGCTTATCCTCTTTCGTAGTGTTCTTCCTTTGCCTTTCTTCCGCAGTGGCCCATTCAATCGTATGCCTACCCTAAAAGTCCATTCGAGGGGGCTCCGGTCAGAGCCCGTGAATAGCTGTTAGTTTTTGTCCAGGACCAATCCTAAAGTTATTAATTTATCAATGTATTCTTAATCATTCCCTTCTTTTCAGGCAGGACCTCAAGCAAATATTGTAAGATGAATGGAGTGGGTAATTCCAGAGCCACATCCTCTTTTTGTGTCCAATAACTTTGCAGGTGTGTGCAGTCCATGCCGTATGCAAGTGATCAGTTTCGTGCTCCTCATATCTGGAGTAATCTGAGGATTTATTTGTAGATTATATTTTTGTGTAAAATATGTCTTTTGGGTGTAGTTTCTGGAACCTGGTGTTCCATTTTAAAGGCTGTTGCAAGCTATGTCTATGTCTACAGTTTGGTCAACAGAGTCCCAGCCCCCATCTTTTACTGGCCATGAAGAAATGTAGTCTTCATTCTCAGGGAATACTTATTAATAGAAAAAAGAACTTGGCACAGAAGCTGAAAATATGAAAAGACATCTTTATTAAATTTAATAAGTGAGGCCTCGTCACACAGAAGCCGTAGCAACTGAATGAGGTAGTCTGAGGAGTACAGAGAACAGAGGCCTTATATATGCTCAGGGTTACAAAACTCAGCATAAAAGTAAGGGGCAGTCCTTGCTTTTGCAAGCATGCAAAAAATGCCTAACATGGACATGCAAGGTATGCCAAACGACAAACCCATTTTACAGTTGTCCGGCCCATAATCAATCATTGAACAAACCCAAAATTCTTCTTTAGACAAGCCGGACAAACCCATAATAAAAGGACCACAACCCATATCATAAACAGACCATAAAAGAAGGAACAGAAAACAGATAAGAAGCAGGTTAAGGGGTGTGTGTGTGCATACCAAACTCTACAATGTCCTGTGCTTTGATCCTCAATCTTGATCAGCTAAAGGGCAGGAACTGGTTTAACAAGGTCAGCTTCAGGCAACAGGGTCAGTTCACTCAGGTCAAACAGGAGTCAGCATGAACTCGAGCTAAGGTGTACATGTCCTTAAAAGACTAGTTCAGCCACAATCATCGGCCTATGTGAGGGCAACCACAAAATGGCTGCCATACACAAAATGGAACCCACGGGTTCAGAATTCACAGAACCTCAGACCCTCCTTTTGCCCTTACATAGGCAATCACTCAGTCTGTATCTGAATCGATGTCAATATTATCCGTTATTTCCTTCACTAAGGCATTATTACTCGAGTTATCTTTCATGGAACGCAAGGGATAGACTTCGATGGCATAAATAAACATCGTCTGATATGCCCATACAGACCCAATGTAACTAAATGGTAGAACCAAATAGGGAATACCTCTATCTGTAGTATGTGGCATAAGACCACACACCCAACAATTAGTGGTGTTCATTACTAACTGGTGTTGATGCAGAAGCTGTACAAAGGAATTATTAGTAAACTCTGACCTCCTAACCAGTTCATGTTCAGGTAAAGTATGGAAAGAATGCGAAGAAGTAGTAGTAGGAAGAGACATAGGTTGGGAGGTGGGTACAGATGTCAATTGGGTAGCAAAAACAATCCAACCCACAAAAGACAACGTCATGCTTAAAAATACTAGAAAACATGTTATTAAGAACATATGGACAACAGGAGAAAGTAATGACCACTATTACAAACAAAATTATAATTTTTCACAACTCTAAGCAGAAAGCAAATCCTAAAATTATCTAGTAACATTTTTTATGGCTCCTATGCATTTCAGTGACTTATTATATGTTCAGGTGAAACAGTGGTGATCGTCAACAATGCTCTGAGGTGAAAAAGGGGTACTCTTCCACAGAGAATGGATTTTATTTTGCTTTTACTAAACAGAATACTACTTTAAAATAATGCCAGCAAAACGACAAAAATCAGTCTCCTAACACCCATTTTATGCAATCGCATGGGAAATACCCAGAGTCCGTCCAAGCCTCTCCGGCAGGCTTCTATTGTTTATCAAATCCTCTTTTGTTGTTTTCTTCCGCATGGGCCTCTTAGTTCAGGCTTTTCATGAAAATGGTCCTTCTCAGTATCCGTTGGAGTGCCCTCCTGGCAAACACTCGCAGCTTATTTGAAAGTCTCAATGTCTCAAGGCAGTGCACCAATAACTCTCCTCTGCGGCAGGCACTACAGATAGTGTGCTCTTCATTGTTCATCACCACCCCCTTTTCTGAATCATTTTGTCCACCATAAGCGTGGAAGGGTATACTCAGATGTGAGTCCCTTGCTCATTGCACCATCAGGATTCAAGCAAGCCGGGCCGACGACGCCTGAAATGGCAGAAACCGGTCCCCGGAAGCTTGTTTCCTTCCCAGTATAAGAATTGGCTTGGTAGTTTGGTTTGCCCTGTTCCCATCATGCACTGGGACAGGAACAGACTAATTTGCATATAGCCAAGTTCTGAGCTGGGATGGTGCAGTGAGCTAAAAAACGGTGATGGATCAAGCCCTGATCTTTGGACTGGGTAAGAGTGGTCTGCTTAATTCAGGCACTCTGTTCATCACCACCCCCTTTTCTGAATCATTTTGTCCACCATAAGCGTGGAAGGGTATACTCAGATGTGAGTCCCTTGCTCATTGCACCATCAGGATTCAAGCAAGCCGGGCCGACGACGCCTGAAATGGCAGAAACCGGTCCCCGGAAGCTTGTTTCCTTCCCAGTATAAGAATTGGCTTGGTAGTTTGGTTTGCCCTGTTCCCATCATGCACTGGGACAGGAACAGACTAATTTGCATATAGCCAAGTTCTGAGCTGGGATGGTGCAGTGAGCTAAAAAACGGTGATGGATCAAGCCCTGATCTTTGGACTGGGTAAGAGTGGTCTGCTTAATTCAGGCACTCTGTTCATCACCACCCCCTTTTCTGCTTCATTGATCAAGGGCACAGATCATCTTATGCAGATCCGGGTCTACATTCTCAGGCTCCAACACTCATTACTCAGTCTCAGAGAACGCTCAGGCTGCTCTTTCATGGGCACCATAATGTAGTGCCTTTTTCCACTCTTGGATCCTCCGGTGCACTGCACTTCCGTTGGAGCAAAGGAAAGGGGGGGGGGGTGTGTGGCCAAAACTCAGGCCAAGGGGCTCAATGGACTGCCTACTGTCAGAGGTTACCAGCACATGACAGGTGAGAAAACTGAAACCTCAAAGCAACAGATATCCTTCTCTTTTGTTCTTTTGCACTGAAACATGTTCTGTGATGTCCAATGCCGTCTGATGGAGCAAGTACGATTCTTTGGAGATATCATGGGTGGCGCTCTGGCGATCACTGTCCAGCCTTGCTGCTTTTCTGGGTGCTGAGACTGTCACTGATGGGAATTAGCTTTTCATCAAAGGTCCGCAGGTTATTATGACTTAATCCCGCAGAACCTAGTGATGTAGGAAATGGGACACATTTGTTATTTTCCTTCAATTCAGTACAAAAACAGTTTGTTTTTAACAAGAGGATTGCAAGCAGGTGGCCTGCAATCTGCGAGGGAGTAGCCATACGCCATGAGACAATTCTGGTCTAGAACACACTGTCATTCTCATAGAATACAAAGACAAAGGCAATAAGCAAAACAGTGCCTCTAATTTCTTCAATTGGGTTTCCATGTGAGAGCATATCCTCTACTATCTAAGGGTAGATAACTATATGAGCATTTTATCTAAATGGATGTCCTCACACAAAGTGACATCGTCTAATGGGGTAAACACATTTTTTCTCTCAATGATTAAGTCTAGGTGTTCCTAAATTCCTTATCTAGAACATCTCGAAAGAGAAATCACATGATACAGATTATCAGGGACATGTAGATACCTCCCTTTTAATAACTGTGCATCAAGTGCACTATGCAATACACAGGCTAATGATCAAAATGTGGAAACTTGTCTTATAATAGCATTGAGTCAGTTAACCAGTCCATAACTACCATGACGGTCAGACTGGAAAACATCGGGGTAGGCCTAAAGAAAATTCTTTAAAACCAGTCTAGTTATACAAAAGAGATTTACACATAATATGGGGTTCCTAGTACATTACTGCAATCTGGAAGTGTGAACCTAATACAATAATATTAATAATAGAAGGCTAACTGGTGAAAGGAATATGGAAAAGGGAAAATGGGACTAGGACACAGCTAAAATCCCCAATTACTAGGCACGATGCAACATCAATCAGGGGAGAAGTGACAAAAGAGAAATCTATAGGAAGAACAAGACATTTCTTGGGTGATAGTCAAGCATGTGACACACCCACTATTGTAATATAAAAATTAGGTCACCATGCACAAAAATCACAGATCTATAATTTATCCTTACGTCCAATTCAGGATACATAAATTTAGGGCTGCCTGTTCCTTACAGGAAAGTGGGCAGTAACGTGACTGTAGGTGAAACCTTGTTTCCTGTATATCTCTTTTATTTTACTTCAATACTATATAGCCAAAATAGACATGCACTGGTGAAGTGTTGTCTGTCTCGCCCACAGGATGAAAAAAAAAAATCATATCTGTGATATTTAGCGCAAATTCACCCAACTGTTGTACAGAATACACATCGTCATGTATATCCCTTCACAACACAGGTAAACTTGTAATAGTATCATAAGCAGCAACATAAAACAAAAACATGCATAAAAATAAAAACGCACAAAACGGACATGTCAAGCCATCAGATATACTTGCTGTATATCAAGCACAAAAAACATAGATAAAACAATAACATATGTGAATGAGCAGTGACGCACACACTTCAAGTCCTGTACTTTATGCACTGTGAACCTGCAGCCCAAAACCCGCTATTCAGGCCTTCTTAATTTGTCAGGTTTAAAATCATAATTACACTTTTTTTTACACACCTTCTACTTTTACTTTCCTTACCCTCCTTTTGACAGCTGATCACTAGTGATACGTGATCGGCTGGCAATACAATCTACTCTTTCACTTCTGACATACAGGACCATCAGGAACAATTCATGATAGGACCAAATACAGAAACATGAAAACCACCTGAACATTCCTTTCCAAAGGAGTTACGCAAAAACACATCTTTTTTCAACCAACCAAACTCACATGTCTTGTCAGCCTTAAAATCACCCAGAACAATCCATGAATGATCTGCGGGCAGAAGCAAAAAAAAAAAAAAAAAAATACACAACACACAAAAGAGAGACATTTTCTCATAACAAACAGATATCCGTTATAACTTGTAATCAGAAGACAAAGCATGATACACATTAACAGACACAAAAATACATTTCCATTACTTAACTGTTACCATCTTGTCGGTCAGGTTGCAACATTAAGCTAAAACTAAAATTCTTTCACTGACACTCCATGTTAACTTTGTGCCACAATTTTCATTTTGAAAAATAATTCTTAATTGGCAAATCGTTCTCACTTAGGCATGTAGCCTTCAAAATTTGAATAAAGAGCTTCCTCTTATTTTCTGTCTAAAACTTAATGCAATGCCTCATTTTCTGTCAAATAAAAGCAACTAGCGGACATCATTTTTTCAGAGCAGAAATACAAATGTATCATTTCTGCAGAGCATTTAGCATGATGTGGGGACTTTCAAAGAAACCCTTTTTTCATACTTTTCCTTTGGAATTAATTTCTTTAATTTTATTTTATTTTTGAATGGAGAAACCACAAAACCTCCTTTTAGAAGCCCTTTTAGCAAGATCATTCTGTACTTCGCAGAGACAAGGCCCTAATTTACGAGGTCACAGATGTCGACATGACAGCCTGCTACCATTCTTTACAGGGAACCTAAAGATAACACCGCAGGGCGACTAGAGCCAGCCTCTGCAGCTGTCCTAGCCCCCAGCTTCTGATCACTAAGAAGTTTGTCAAAGACAAAAGGCCGTTTGGATTCCTCCTAACCTGCAATAATTCACTCTATTTAAAACACATGTTATATATATTACTCCTGTTAGGGGCTATAATTTATTTCTATACTTATATTATTAAAACATTTACTGTGAATAATTCGCAGAACATAATAACACACATACCAGTTTTTAGAACAAATGCTGGTTTGCAATGGTACTCATTTCATCAACCTTAAATAGATGAAGGTCTCAGTTAGGTCCAGCCAAAGTTAAAAACCTTCAACCCTGATATTAAACTCAAACCTCAGCACCAGGCATATTGGCTCACTGAGCCATTAAACGCAACCCCAAATGGGAACAACCTGCAAATTTGTGTTTTATACCTAAATGTATGCATTTACTGAAGCCTAAGGCACTTTAAAGCTATTTTAAATGGCAAAAATACCCAAATTCGACTTTGATATTTGGGGCACTTAAAAATAAATATCCTATAAGTATGTTACATATTATCATCCTCAGAATGTTCTTTACACATTACAGATATTAGACATTAGACATATCTCATGCAAATCCTTAGAAAAATGAGTTGTTTACGCCTGCGCTAAGTGAGATGTCATATGCTAATGTCCTCATTATGCAGTGCAACACAACTCAAATTAAATTATAATGCTAGGAGGTCACAGTATGAGCATTAAGCTTCATGAATAGTAAAAAACGAATTTTGTAGCACTTAATTTTAATAATTATTTTTCATAATTTAATAATTATTTTTAATAAACCCAAACATTTTTGATAATACCACATATAAAAGCAAGCTGAGGTTCTGTGATTTCTGAACCCGTGGGTTCCATTTTGTGTATGGCAGCCATTTTGTGGTTGCCCTCACATAGGCCATGATTGTGGCTGAACTAGTCTTTTAAGGACATGTAGACCTTAGCTCGAGTTCATGCTGACTCCTGTTTGACCTGAGTGAACTGACCCTGTTGCCTGAAGCTGACCTTGTTAAACCAGTTCCTGCCCTTTAGCTGATCAAGATTGAGGATCAAAGCACAGGACATTGTAGAGTTTGGTATGCACACACACACAGCCCTTACCCTGCTTCTTATCTGTTTTCTGTTCCTTCTTTTATGGTCTGTTTATGATATGGGTTGTGGTCCTTTTATTATGGGTTTGTCCGGCTTGTGTAAGAAGGAATGTTAGGCATTTTGCATGCTTGCAAAAGCAAGGACTGCCCCTTTCTTTTATGCTGAGTTTTGTAACCCTAAGCATATAAAAGGCCTCTGTGCTCTGTACTCTTTAAACTACCTCATTCAGTTGCTACGGCTTCTGTGTGACGTGGCCTCACTTATTAAATTTAATAAAGATGTCTTTTCATATTTCAGCTTCTGTGCCAAGTTCTTTTTTCTATTAGTAAGTATTCCCTGAGAATGAAGATTTCATTTCTTCAAATGGCGCGGCCAACGTGGGCTTCATCAGAGAAGTGACTTTCTGAAGGAGTGATCTTGTCAGGAGACTGAAATCTACTGAGGAGGAGAGGATGGGACTCTGCTACTTTGTGCACAAGGATTCTGGAGATTCTGTCTTCGCAGCCCGGTATATTTTTGATCTTCCTGATTTTGATCCTCCACATGATGTCACTCCTGACTGAGAACCTTTTTGGCGTGAGTATTCTAAAAAAGACCATTAGGTCATGTAGAACTTGACAGTTAGAATTCGGATAACCTTTTGATTAGTAAGAATAAGAAGTACAAGTGGGTCGCTCCCACGACTTTGTTTGGTTTCTTGGTTTTGATTTGGTTATTGCAATTACCAAAGCCGAGGGGTTGGTTTCTTGGTTTTGATTTGGTTATTGCAATTACCAAAGCCGAGGGGCTCGTATATTTGCGAGTATATCGTTTTTGATAACCCCTTGATGTTTGAAGCTAGATTAGTGAGCTATAAGATGCCTGTTCCTAGCAAATTTAGGACTGTAACTTTGGAATTTGTATTGGCCAACTTTGGATTTGTATAGGTTTGTATACGCGAATTGCAATTTGTGTAGAACAGGTAATGAGGAGAATTTTCTCTATTTGGTTTAGTTGAACGGTGCCCGTACGAAAAGTACATTAAGCACTACATTGATTATAATATTGTATATTTTGCAATATTTTTGGCATGCCTGTTTAAAAGCTCACATAAGAAGAATGTGTGGCTTTATTTGGAAGGTACCATAGTGTGATGTAAAATTAATTAGCCGGCTCTCCTAGAAGGAATACTTAAATAGGTTTAAGTATACAAACCTATTTCTTCCTTGGTGATTCTGTAATCCCCAGGGAATTAAAATATGACATAATACAAAACAAGGATCCTTTGTTCTGCGCAATTTTATAAATGAAGATATGCAGAGCAATTTTTTGGTATTCTGCTAGCCAAAGCTAGTGAATTGAGTGTATTTTCGCTTCTTGGACATACATCAGTCTGTTGGGCTGTTTTTGCAGTCTTTTGAAACACAATTGAGAAGCGTTTCTTGTAAATATGACTTACAACTAGTATTTACAAATGGTTTGGTTCAAGTACAGTCTGTGGGCTGTCCTTTGTTTTTGTTCTGAGTATTGGTTTGTGGGTTAAATATGTGTTTAAATGTCTATGTGGTTTTCTCATTAGTGCAATTTCTGTAAGTGATAGCGTTGGCGCTATTCACGAAATGCATGGCTAAAGCGTGCTGTATTTGTGTGTCCTGAGTGTTTGACCCCTTTCTGTTTATGTCTGAAATTAGCTCAAATGTGTGTTTGTGTTTCTTTTTGATGTTTTCAGTCTATTAAGCAAACTGTCTAAATGCTTAAAAAAAATAAAATTAAAATTATGAAAAATAATTATTAAAAATAAGTGCTACAAAATTTGTTTTTTACTATTCATGAAGCTTAATGTTCATACTGTGACCTCCTAGCATTATAATTTAATCTGAGTTGTGTTGCACTGCATAATGAGGACATTAGCATATGACATCTCACTTAGCGCAGGCGTAAAAAATTCATTTTTCTAAGGATTTACATGAGATATGTCTAATGTCTAATATCTGTAATGTGTAAAGAACATTCTGAGGATGATTAATATGTAACATACTTATAGGATATTTATTTTTAAGTGCCCCAAATATCAAAGTCGAATTTGGGTATTTTTGCCATTTATAATAGCTTTAAAGTGCTTCAGGCTTCAGTAAATGCATACATTTAGGTATAATACAAATTTGCAGGTTGTCCCCATTTGGGGTTTGCTTTTAAATGACCCAGTGAGATCCATTTAAGGTTGATGAAATAAGTACCATTGCAACAAGCATTTGTTCTAAAAACTGGTATGTGTGTTATTAGGTTCTGTGAATTATTCACAGTATATGCTGTTTAATAATCTGGAAACAGAGATACATTTTCTTTAGCGCCTAAAAAGGAGACATTATTTTTCAAAATAGAGTGAATTATTGCAGGTTAGGAGGAATTAGGAAGACCTTTTGCCTTTGTCAGCCTCAGAATGAGCAGAGGGTGGGGGCTAGTAGAGATGCAGAGGCTTGCTCAAGTGCTGAGGTGTTATCTTTAGTTTCCCTGTAAACAATGGAAGGAGGCTGTCATGTTGACATTTGTGACCTTTTAAATTAGGGCCTTGTCTCTGTGAAATGCAGAATGACCTTGCTAAACAGGCCTCTAAAAGGAAGGGTTTCTGGTTTCTCCACAAAATTAAAGAACTTAATTCCAAAGGGAAAATATGAAAAAGGTTTCTTTGAAAGTCCCAACACATGCTAAATGCTCTGCAGAAATGATATATTTGTATCTCTGCCTCTAAAAAATAATGTCTGCTAGTTGCTTTTATTTGACCGAAAATGAAGCATTGCATTAAGTCTTAGACAGAAAATAAGACAAAGCTTTTTATTGAAGTTTTGAAGGCTACATGCCTAAGTGAGAACGATTTTCCAATTAAGAATTATTTTTTACAGTGGAAATTGTGGCCCAAAGATAACATGGAGTGTCAGTGAAAGAATTTTACTTTTGGAAAGTTAAAATGGCTTAATGTTGCAAGCTGACTGACAAGATGGTAACAGTTAAGTAATGGAAATTTATTTTTGTGTCTGTTCATGTGTATTATGTTTTGTCTTCTAATTAAGTTATAATTGATGTCTGTTTGTTATGAGAAATGTCTCTCTTTTGTGTGTTGTGTATTTTTTTTGCTTCTGCCCACAGATCATTCATGGATTGTTCTGGGTGATTTTAAGGCTGACAAGACACGTGAGTTTGGTTGGTTAAAAAGGGATGTGTTTTTGCGTAGCCTTTGGGAAGAAATGTTCTTTTTTTTTTTATGTTTGTGTATTTGGTCCTATCATGAATTGTTCCTGCGGGTCCTGTGTGTCAGAAGAGACATAGTGGGTTGTATTTGACAGCCAAATGTCCACTAAATGGTGATTTGCTGTCAAAAGGAGGGTGAGGATTTTAAACCTGACAAATTAAGCAAGCCCAAATATTGAGTTTTGGGCTGCAGGTTCACAGTGCATAAAGTAAAGGACTTGAAGTGTGTGCGTCGCCGCTCATTTACATATGCTATTGTCTTGTCTATGTTTTTTTGTGCTTAATATACAGCAAGTATATCTGATAGCTTGACATGTCCGTTTTGTGCGTTTTTTGCATGTTTTTTGTTTTATGTTGTTGTTTTTGATACTATTACAAGTTTACCTGTGTTGTGAAGGGATATACATGACGATGTGTATCCTGCAAACAGTTAGGTAGATTTGCTTTGACACTAAATTTCACAGAAAGACAGACAACACTTCATCAGTGTATGTCAAATTTGGCTTTAATGGTATTTGAAGGAAAATAAAAAAGAGATATACAGAATCAAAGTGTGTCACATGCTGTTAGTCACGTACTGCCCCTCCCCTTAAGGAACAGGCAGCCCTACATTTATGTATCCTGATTGGACGTAAGGATAAAATTATAGATTTGTGACTCTTGTACATGGTGACCTAATTTCTGTATTACATTAGTCAGTTTTGTTCGGTTTCCTAAGTAGTGTATGGCTTTGTACCATAAAGGAAACAAGGTTTCATTTTTCCCTGAAGAAAGGAACTGGAACATTAGCTGAGATTATCGTATATGGTGTAGCGGCCAGCGGTAGAGCTAACATTTCTGAACTATTTTTGATTTTTGTTCACCCAAGTAATTTCTTGTTCTTCCTATAGATTTTTCTTTTTCTCCCCTGACCAATGTCGCATAGTGCCCAGCGTTTAGGGATTTTAGCTGTGACCTAGTCCCATTTCCCTTTTCCATATTCCTTTCACCAGTCAGCCCTTTTATTATTGTAGGTGTATTGTTTAGGTTCACACTTCCAGATTGCAGTAATGTACTAGCAACCCCTATATTATGTATAATTCCCTTTTGTATGACTAGACTGTTTTTTAAAGAATTTTCTTTAGGCCTAACTCGATGTTTTCCAGTCTAACCGTCATGGTAGTGATGGACTGGTTAACTGACTCAATGCTATTATAAGACAAGTTTCCACATTTTGATTATTAGCCTGTGTATTGCGTAGTGCACTTGATGCACAGTTATTAAAAGTGAGGTATCTACATGTCCCTGATAATCTGTATTATGCAATTTTTCTTTTGAGATGTTCTAGATAAGGAAGTTAGGAATACCTAGACTTAATCATGTCGGTATTTACCCTTAGATGGTGGAGGATATGCTCTTACACGGAAACCCAATTGAAGAGCCTAGAGGCACTGTTTTGCCTACTGCCTTTGTCTTTGTATTGCCTTTGAGAAATGACAGTATACTCTAGACCAGAATTGTCCCATGACATATGGCCACTCCTTTGAAGATTGCAGGCCACCTGCTTGCAGTCCCCTTGTTATACAATGAACTGTTTAAAGCATCGCACTTGCTCCATCAGACGGCATTGGACATCACAGAACAATAATTTCAGTGCAAAGAGCGAAAGAGAAGGATTCTTGTTGTGTGAGGCTTCAGTTTTCCACCCACCTGTCATGTGCTGGTAACCTCTGACAGTGTGCAGTCCCTTGAGCCACTTGGCCTGAGTTTTGGCCACACACCCCCTTTTCCTTTGCTCCAACGGAAGTGCAGTGCACCGTAGGATTCGAGTTTGGCAAAAGGCACTACATTCTGGTGCCCATGAAAGAGCAGCCTGAGCGTTCTCTGACACTGAGTAATGAGTGTTGGAGCCTGAGAATGTGGACCCGGATCTGCATAAGATGATCTGTGCCCTTGATCAATGAAGAGCACACTATCTGTAGTGCCTTCCGCAGAGGAGAGATATTGGTGCACTGCCTTGAGACATTGAGACTTTCAAATAAGCTGCGAGTGTTTGCCAGGAGGGCACTCCAACGGATACTGAGAAGGACCATTTTCATGAAAGGCCTAAACGAAGAGGCCCATGCGGAAGAAAACAACAGAAGAAGATTTGATGAACATTAGAAGCCTGACGGAGAGGCTTGGACGGACTCTGGGTATTTCCCGTGCGATTGCATAAAATGGGTGTTAGGAAACATATTTTTGTCGTTTTGCTGGCATTGTTTTAAAGTAGTATTCTGTTTAGTAAAAGCGGAATAAAGTCCATTCTCTGTGGAAGAGTATCCCTTTTCATCTGAGAGCATTAATAAGGATCGCCACTGTTTCACCTGAATATATAATACGTTTCTGAAATGCATAGGAGCCCTAAAATGTTATTAGATACTTTTAGGATTTGCTTTTGCGTAGTGTTGTGAAAATTATAATTTTGTTTGTAATAGTGGTCATTACTTTCTCCTGTTGTCCATATGTTCTTAACATGTTGTCTAGTATTTTTAAGCATGACGTTGTCTTTTGTGGGTTGGATTGTTTTTGCTACCCAATTGACATCTGTACCCACCTCCCAACCTATGTCTCTTCCTACTACTACTTCTTCGCATTCTTTCCATATTTTACCTGAACATGAACTGGTTAGGAGGTCAGAGTTTACTAATAATTCCTTTGTGCAGTTTCAGCATCAACACCAGTTAGTAATGAACACCACTAATTGTTGGGTGTGTGGTCTTATGCCACATACTACAGATAGAGGTATTCCCTATTTGGTTCTGTCATTTAGTTACAATGGGTCTGTATGGGCATATCAGACGATGTTTATTTATGCCAACGAAGTCTATCCCTTGCGTTCCATGAAAGATAACTCGAGTAATAATGCCTTAGTGAAGGGAATAACGGATAATATTGATATCGTTTCAGATACAGACTGAGTGATTGCCTATGTAAGGGCAAAAGGAGGGTCTGAGGGTCTGTGAACTCTGAACCTGTGGGTTCCATTTTGTGTATGGCAGCCATTTTGTGGTTGCCCTCACATAGGCCATGATTGTGGCTGAACTAGTCTTTTAAGGACATGTACACCTTAGCTCGAGTTCATGCTGACTCCTGTTTGACCTGAGTGAACTGACCCTGTTGCCTGAAGCTGACCTTGTTAAACCAGTTCCTGCCCTTTAGCTGATCAGGATTGAGGATCAAAGCACAGGACATTGTAGAGTTTCGTATGCACACACACACACCTCTTATCCTGCTTCTTATCTGTTTTCTGTTCCTTCTTTTATGGTCTGTTTATGATATGGGTTGTGGTCCTTTTATTATGAGTTTGTCCGGCTTGTGTAAGAAGGAATGTTAGGCATTTTGCATGCTTGCAAAAGCAAGGACTGCCCCTTTCTTTTATGCTGAGTTTTGTAACCCTAAGCATATAAAAGGCCTCTGTGCTCTGTACTCTTTAGACTACCTCATTCAGTTGCTACGGCTTCTGTGTGACGTGGCCTCACTTATTAAATTTAATAAAGATGTCTTTTCATATTTTAGCTTCTGTGCCAAGTTCTTTTTTCTATTAGTAAGTATTCCCTGAGAATGAAGATTCCATTTCTTCAAAGCTGCATCCCTTGCCTATCATTTTTAGACGCATTCATTTATAAGCCTAAGCACAGAAGCCTAACTTAAAACATGACAAAATTTGGCGCCACATTTTTCTTTCTAGAAAATACCATTTTTATTTAGCAACAGAGCCCAGAATATGCGTACAAAAATGATTAAAGAGAGGAAACCCTTAATTGAAATGTCTTCCTGTAATACAAAATAATGAAGAAATGCTATAAGTTGGTTTTTCTACAAAAACACACCATTCGTTTTTGGGGGCCTTTTTATTCCTAGTGAATGTGAATTTTAATTTTATTATTTTAAGCATTTAGACATTTTACTTAATAGACTGAAAACATAAAAAAAAAACACAAACACACATTTGAGCTCATTTCAGACAAACAGAAAGGGGTGAAACACTCAGGACACACAAAACGGCGCGCTTAAGCCATGCATTTCATAAATAGCGCCATCGCTATGTACTTACCGAAGTTGCACTAATGGGAAAATCACATAGACATTTAAACACACATTTAACCCACAAATCAATACTCAGAACAAAAATGAAGGACAGCCCACAGACTGTACTTAAACCAAACTATTTGCAAATACTATTTGTAAGTCATATTTACAAGAAACGCTTCTCAATAGTGTTCCAAAAGACTGCAAAAACAGACTGCTGCATATCCAAGAAGCCAAAACACACTTAATTCACTAGCTTTGGCTGGAAGAACACCAAAACATCGCTCTGCATATCTTCATTAATAAAATTGCGCAGAACAAAGGATCCTTGTTTTGTATTATGTCATATTTTAATTCCCTGGGGATACAAAATCACCAAGGAAGAAATATGTTTGTATACTTAAACCTATTTAAGTATTCCTTCTAGGAGAGCCGGCTAATTAATTTCACATCACACTATGGTACCTTCCAAATAAAGCCACACATTCTTCTTATGTGAGCTTTTAAACAGGCATGCCAAAAATATTGCAAAATATACAATATTATAATCAATGTCGTGCTTAATGTACTTTTCATACGTGCACCGTTCAACTAAACCAAATAGAGAAAATTCTCCTCATTACCTGCTCTACACAAATTGCAATTCGCATATACAAACCTATACAAATCCAAAGTTGGCCAACACAAATTCCAAAGTTCCAAAGTTACAGTCCTAAATTTGCTAAGACCAGGCATCTTATAGCTCACTAATCTAGCTTCAAACTTTAGGGGGTTATCAAAAACGATATACTCGCAAATATACAAGCCCCTCGGCTTTGGTAATTGCAATAACCAAATCAAAACCAAGAAACCAACCCCTCGGCTTTGGTAATTGCAATAACAAAATCAAAACCAAGAAACCAAACAAAGTCGTGGGAGCGACCCACTTGTACTTCTTATTTTTACTAATCAAAAGGTTATCCAAATTCTAACTGTCAAGTTCTACATGACCTAACGGTCTTTTTTAGAATAATCACGCCAAAAAGGTTCTCAGTCAGGAGTGACATCATGTGGAGGATCAAAATCAGGAAGATCAGAAATATACTGGGCTGCAGAAACAAAGAATCTCCAGAATCCCTGTGCACAGGGTACCTCCTTAGTAGAATCTTGTCTGTCCTCCTCAGTAGATTTCAGTCCTCTGACCAGATCACTCCCACAGATAGTCACTTCTCTGATGAAGCCCACGTTGGCCGCGCCATTTGAAGAAATGTAGTCTTCATTCTCAGGGAATACTTACTAATAGAAAAAAGAACTTGGCACAGAAGCTGAAAATATGAAAAGACATCTTTATTAAATTTAATAAGTGAGGCCACGTCACACAGAAGCCGTAGCAACTGAATGAGGTAGTCTGAGGAGAACAGAGGCCTTATATATGTTCAGGGTTACAAAACTAAGCATAAAAGTAAGGGGCAGTCCTTGCTTTTGCAAGCATGCAAAAAATGCCTAACATGGACATGCAAGGTCTGCCAAACGACAAACCCATTTTACAGTTGTCCGGCCCATAATCAATCATTGAACAAACCCAACATTCTTCTTTAGACAAGCCGGACAAACCCATATTAAAAGGACCACAACCCATATCATAAACAGACCATAAAAGAAGGAACAGAAAACAGATAAGAAGCAGGATAAGGGGTGTGTGTGTGTGCATACCAAACTCTACAATGTCCTGTGCTTTGATCCTCAATCTTGATCAGCTAAAGGGCAGGAACTGGTTTAACAAGGTCAGCTTCAGGCAACAGGGTCAGTTCACTCAGGTCAAACAGGAGTCAGCATGAACTCGAGCTAAGGTGTACATGTCCTTAAAAGACTAGTTCAGCCACAATCATCGGCCTATGTGAGGGCAACCACAAAATGGCTGCCATACACAAAATGGAACCCACGGGTTCAGAATTCACAGAACCTCAGCCAGGTGTGTCAGTCCTCCTTTATTGTGGCATAGGGCTCTGTAAAGATTGAACTTTGACCATGTTAAGGTCATAGTGCACAGCGGTGTCATGGGCAGCCTGGTATCCCCAGGTATGTGAAACTACCTGTCTCACACTATAACCCTCCGTCTGGGAATGCCACCAGGTTCATTGATGCCAGGCCCACTAAGGGAAACAATCTGAATTTCTCCAGTATTGAATCTTTCATAGATTCACATGCTTGTATCTTCCCCGTCGTCATGGTGGGAGTCTCACGGTATAACAAATAGATAGCAGTACCAAAAAAACTGCACCAGTACTATAGAAATGTCTTATACTTAGTAACCTAGTACCATCATTATATGGCCCACATACCGACCAATGAGAAGCCAGCCCTGAGATCACAATCCCCAGCAGAGCCACCATACCTCAGATTTCCAACCGCCGACATGTGAGAAGGAGTCTCCCTGAGCTCTGCTCAGTTTGTTTCCTTGGTGAACTTTTGACCTGTTATTTCACAGGAGTTTTATTCAGGAACTAAGGTACTGCCTTTTGTTTTCAGTTATAAAATGTCTGACCGCTTTAAGAAGAGGCTGTTCAGGCATTGTAGATCTTGTGAGAAGTGGAGACTGGACCTCCACTAGGATTGCTTATACTGCCTTCATCCTAAGCATGTCCCTAAGGAGTGCAAGCATTGTAGGACTTTTCCTGCAAAAACTCTGAGGGACAGAGAGGCATGCTTGCTCTTATGGCTTCAAAAGAAGAAGGCCATGTCTGACTCAGGTTCAGAAGAGTAAAAGGCTCATTCCACTCAAAAAAGAAAGCTGGAGCCTTCTGAGTCGTAGACTGACTCTAAAAAAAACAAAGATTAGCAAATCTAAGGAAAATGAATCTGCATCCTCTTCAGTGCCTCACACTCCTCGAAGAAAGTAAAAGTGTCTATGGTGCTTCCGCCGACGAAGATGTCAACGACATCTACGACGACATTGTTGTCGACGGTAACTCTGTCAATGACGACAGCTTCGTCGACGACCATTACGATGACAGCACCGTCGACGACTGTTCTGATGATGACCTTGTCGGCTCCGTCGACGACAACTTTTAAGTCTCCAATTACTCCAACAGCGGTGACGTCTAGATCTATTTAAAAGGTATCCTCCGTCGATGGGCTCGTCAACGGAAAGAAAAAGATCCCTGTTGATACCTGAAGCAGGAAAGCCTTCAGCAGAGGTTTTATCTTGGACAAGAATTTCGCCGCTTATTCCATCCAATTTGCATGAGATGCAGGAGTCAGAAGAGGATGATACTTATGGAGTTGCTTACAACCCATCTCAACTTAAAATAAAAAGCCAGGACACAGATGAGGAGGAATACCAGGAGCAATCCGAAGAGGTACAAGAAGAATTCTCTTTCAAGGATCCCCCTCTGTCAAGCACGAAAAGATATGAATCTTTTCAGAAACTTATGAGTATGAGGAGGAAGAGGATGTTCCCCCAAGGGAAGAGGCTATTTCCATGCCAATATCTTTGGTAACGGATTTACAACATATGATTTCAGATTACTATTGCCGCTTTCCGGAAGCCAATGCTACCGCATCTGACACCACAAGTAAAGCGCATGGCGCGTCACAGGTTGTGAAAGCGAAGACACCTCAAACCTCGCAAAAGATGCTACCTCCGAAAGTCATAACCATCAGAGACGACCATGTAGAAAGCGAGGTAGAAGACCAACCAGAGGAAGGATAATTAACAATGGACTAACCTGTGGGAGATGAATGGGACCAATATATTGCTCCATCATCTCCTTCCCCATCACCTTCTCCAGCAAACTCCCCGCCAGAGGATATCAAGGGTTTTCATGAACTCATGGAAAGAGTCTCACAACGTTTTAATCTCCCTCTTCCAGTAAAAGAAACAGTATGTTTCTTATATGACTTCAAAGATTCTGCCAGGAAATCAATCAGGACTATCCCTGTCGTCAATTATATTTGGGAAGAAGGCTTAAAAATCATGAGGAATCCAGCCTCCATTTCAGCCTCGATCCCGAGAGTTGAAAAGAAATATAAAGCCCCGGAATGGTCCCCAGCTTGCCTGATAGGTCATCCCAGACCGGAGTCTGTTGTGATGCAGGGGGCTCAAAGACGTTCAAGAAACCCGGCTGTGGCTTGCTCAGCACCCACAGACAAAGAAGTAAGAAAACTGGATGGCGCAGGGAAACGTTTTGCGGTCAAGACGGCCGCGTCTATCAAGGCCTCTAATGACCTGGCTATAGTCAGTCGATATGATAGACAAATGTGGTCAGTTCTGGCACCCTTATTATCATATTTTCCGGAGAACAAGAAAGAAGAGGCCGTACAGCTCCTTCAAGATGTGGCCCGAGCGGCCTCCAAGATGATCGGCATACCCAAGGATATGTCTGCAGTGGCTTTTAGACAGATGGCAGGAACTGTGGCACTCCGCAGGCAGGGATGGCTTAAGGCCACCTCATTCAGTTCAGAGGTGCAAGCAAAATTTTTCGATATGCCCTTTGATGGGGAGTACCTCTTTGGAAAACATGTGGAAGATGCCCTGCAAGGGATTAAACAGGATACGGCTCGAGCCTTAGGCTCTCTGCAGCAGAACAGATTCCAGTCCTTTCAAGGCAGAGGAACAAGAGGTCATTATCAGCAAAGACCATACTTTCCATCACATCGGTACCAGCCTTACCAACAGTATCTTCAATTTATCCAATACACAACAGTTTCGATTATCTGGTCCCTCTTATCAACAGCAGACTAGCAGAAGAAAGTCCTCTGCAAGAGGAAAACCTCAGGATTCTAATTGGAGACAGTGACAATCTCAAGGCACCAACCACCTCGATATCAACCAATCCTCACTTGACCCATTACCTCTCTCGTTTTCACCACCAATGGCTGTCAATAACATCAGACAGATGGGTGTTGGACATCATTCATCATGGTCACACACTAGACTTCGTCCATAGACCACAGGACCGACCTCCTGTTCCCAGAAAACTTCAGCACCTGTTGGCCCTAAAGACAGGAATTCTTTCTCTTCTCATAAAAGGGGCAATAGAGAAGGTTCCTTTTCTACAACGAGGGAAAGGATTCTACTCGCAGTTTTTCCTGATACGGAAAAAACAGACTACAAGTGAAGACAGATGATGGATCAGCAAGGTTTAGACAAATTTATCAGGAAACAGTCTTTCCGAATGTTATCCCTGAGAGATATATTGCGGATGCTGAAGAGTGGGGAGTATATGACATCTTTAGATCTATTAGATGCATACTTCCATATTCCAAAACACGTCAAACACAGACGGTATCTCAAGTTTGAGGTGGCAGGGCGCCACTACCAAGAGTATTCACAAAGTGCATGGCTTCAGTGGCAGCACATTTGCGTCAGCAAGTTCACCAGGTATATCCATATCTGGACGATTGGCTGATCAAAGGCCCATCGTATCTGGACACTCAAGACTCATTGGAAAGTTACATGAACCTTTTTGTATCCCTGGGTTTGAAGATAAATCTAGAAAAATCCTCTTTAGTACCGTCCCAGACTCTCCGGTTTCTGGGGGCTGGGTTGAAAACAAGGGAAGCAAAAGCGTATCCTTTGGAGGAGCGCATTCAGAAAATCTTGGAGCTAAGTTCTCAGTTGAGAAAAAGAAAGTTCACATTTTGCCCCAGCAGCGGAAGGTTACCACTTCTGGCTGTGGAAAGAGAGAGCTGCGACAAAATTGGAGAGCTTTTTGAGATAAAAGGCCTCAAATCACTTGACATTATAAAGAAGGAGTACAACATAAGAGACATTTAGAGATTTCATTACTATCAAGAAAGGCACTGGGTTTTGCAGCACACTGTTAGGTCAAGAGCTAGAAGACTCCTAACAAAGTTTGAGAGGTGGCTCATAACAAAGGAGGATGATAAGATGCTAATCTCAGAATTCACAAAATCTTATTAGACAATGTAGGAAACTTGCCTTTTATGACTGGTTACCCTGAATTTTTGCATTTCCCCTTTTCATTCTAAATACTTTACATGTTACCCTAATTTAAGCCTGCCTGCTCTGTGCCATATCTACTAGGGGATTGAACTCATGTTAATCTAATGACTTTTAGGGTTCACCCTAATTCAATTTCTTATAGACACACTATAAATCACCACAATGGGAACACAAACTTGGGCGCACATTCATGTCCATAGTATGGGATGTAAAAAATCAACAACACTATGAAACATTGTGCACATTTAAATTATATATATTTACTTCTCCAAGATTGGTGTCTGTCTCCTTGGAATGGTAAATAACAAAATTAAGAAAATGGTAGCTGCATCATGCCCTTGCATACAAGGTGATTCATGTGCACACATATGTCATTACACTGAGATGCTGTAGCATCATGGTGCATACACTTGTATGCATGATGACGCATGCAGGCCTGCAGGTCATCACACTTTCTTTTCTTCTTTTTGCCAGTGCTGCACACTTGAGTCTCCTCTTCTAGAGAAACACATTCCCTAAGGGTATGTTTCAACTGACCGTAATGTAGCCTTTGTATCTCAGACATTCAATACTCCTTTCTCAAGAAATCAAAAGGAACCACCCAGTTGCACAGTATTGGCAAAAAGCATTTCCATTTGCTGATGATGAACAAAAAGGTGAGACCTATCGGTCTGTAGTTGGTCTTGAGATATTGAGCATGTTCTAGAGTTGAGTTCCTCCAGTATGGGGCAATATTCATTGTGCTTCACAAATGTGTCAGGGCGAGATCTTGGAGTATTATTATTTAAATTATGCAGTAGTGTCAACACCACCTCTCTTGCTTTCTAAATGACTATTTACTTTCAGGGGAAGGGGTCTAACTTCATCACTACGTCCCTCTGTCTGTCCAATGAGGTTACACTCTTTCTTCAAAGGTTTGTGTGCACACTCTATCACCACTGTGAATGAGGCCTCATCCTTCAGGACAGCCCACATCAGATCCTGGAGGAAGGCCACAGCATTGTCCCCTTCAGTCTCCTGTCGCTGGTTGTGCAATTGAATACTGTCCCACCTGGAGCAGTTTTCTACATCTTCACAATTATCAATAAGTTGCTTAGTTTGCCCTTCCACCATTGTTAAAAAAGTGGTAACCAGTATGTATTAGCTGCAGATTCTCTTCACTATGAAACTTAACCACATTTATTTACTTTGTAATATATGGCTTCAGCAGGAAGCCTCTATCATGATGAACCAGACTACGAGCCAGTTATTCACTTTAGTGACATAACAAAAGTGAATACCCAAAGTGGTTACCCACTGCTGCATTATCAGCAGGGGAAGTGCTTGCGTCTCCTTTGTTCCACACCTTCGCCTGGGACCCACAGAGGCACAAGGGCAGCAGCAAAATGGCTGTTTGGGGTCTCACCTGCCTTCTTCAGCCTCTCATGGGTCTACACACACACACCTGGTGGAGGCAGGTCAACATGAGCAGTGTTGTGCCTCTGCCAACTACCTTTGAACCTGTCAGCGCGGGTCTCCGTAGACCCATGCTGACAGGACAAAACAACCTGCTCTGAGAAGCAGCTCTCACAGCTGCTTGTAAGCGTGGTGCCAGCTCTCCGCTACCAATGTGAGAGTGGGAAGGTAGAGTTAGTGAGGTGGAAATACATTGTATTTACCTGGCATGTCTGGAATCATAACATTGTCTCTAGAGAGGCACAGTCTGAGCAGCAGCTCTTAAAAGCATGTATGGCGATGCAAATATAGTAAGCAATGTGTATGAGTATGATCTGGAGTTGGAACAGGCGGAAACAGGATTTTATTGCAAAAATCGCTGGAAACTCTAGAGCCTCCCGCCACTCATCCCTATCTAGGTACCCCATGTCGCATTCCCATGTAGCCTGCAATCTCAACAGAGGGGGTTGTGTGTTTCTCATTACCGTTCCATATATCAACAAGATCAGTTTAATTTCAGCCCGCATGTCTAAGAGCCTTCCTTCCAGTGGGGAGTCTTCTTGAGTCGCCTCTTCTAGAGAAACACATTCCCTAAGGGCATGTTTCAACTGACCATAATGAAGCCATTGTATATCAGGCATTCATTACTCCTTTCTCAAGAAATCAAAAGGAACCACCCAGTTCGCACCCCACATATCCGCCAGCATGGAAAGGCCAACCCTATCCCATGCCTGAAATCCTTGCAGAGCCACCACGGGACACAACCTGGAACCCTCCCACAATGGCTCGGGATCAGCCTATGTCCTCGGGGTCAACCTATGGGCCTCAACTCATCTCCCTGGTCAATTTCCTCCAGATATCTACTACAGTCCCAGTCACCAGGCTTGCTTTGGGCAGCAATCTGTACCCATATATCGCGTGCAAGTAACTCCTGTCTCCCTTTCCTATCCTGCTCTGTCGAAATGCTGGGTCATCCCAATCTGCATATGCCCAATCGTTTACTACACTCGTCTGTGCTGCTTCATAATATTTCCAAATGTTACGTAGGGCTATGACTCCCTCGTATTAAGCTCTCTGAAGGACTCTCATAGCAATAGGAGTCTGTCTCTATTGCTATTTTAAGTGATCTAGTCCACAACACAACAATGGCAGAAAGTGGAGATCTTTCCCGGTTGTAATTTGTAGTGTATGTCATATGTGGCCGGGATAGGAATGAGTGGTGTATATGAGAGGATGTATCTGTCATGTGTATGAGTGAGAGAGTGGATTGCGATACAGGAGTTGTGTAAAAAAATATAGATTTGTGAATACAATTGCCATGCACATTGTATGAAAGTTTTTAAGAAGAATGTATGAAATAATTCCTTTCCTTGTTTTTGTATGAATGTATTTTTGACGATTAAAAAATTCAAATGCATATAGTCAAAGCAACTGTAAATAAAGTTTAGAACATGGCAATTGTAAAATGTGGTAGTATATCCACTAAGGCTAAAATGAATAAAAAATAAGAAAATAAAAAATAAAAAAGATAAAAAATATAAATAAAATAGTCGTCACATGTTTTGAAGTTGCTTTTGGTCAGGACATTGAGCACTTAGAACCTATAAAGAAGATATACAGGTCATGTGGGATATTTGACTTTTGTTGTTTCGGACAGCAACCTGTTCCCGTATAGCACATGCAAGTAACTCCGGTCTCCCATTCCTAATATGTCCTGTCAAAATGTGGGGTCATCGCATTCTGCGTATGCCCAATCAATTACTACACTCACCTGTGCTGCTTCACAATATTTCAGAACGTTAGGTAGGGCTGTGCCTCCCTAGTATTTAGATCTCTGACGGCTTTCATAGCAATAGGAGACTTTCCCCCGCCCATAGCAGTGTCCGCACTAGTGCGTCCACCTTAGTAAAATAAAAAATCTTCCATGATCTGATATGGACTGTTCTGGAGTATGTACAAAAACCTGGAAAGTGCGCACCATTTTAAACATCACCGTCTTCCCCAGCAGCGCGACCAGCAGAGACTGTCAATGTTTCAAATCCTGCTCCCATCTTTTGAGCAAAGGTCCAGATTTGCCTCGTAATGGGAGTCTGTATATTTATTAATCCAGATCCCCAGATAGTTAAATTGTTCTGTCTCTATCTGCAGCTGAAATGCGAGTACCTCCCCCTGGTTCCATTCTCCCATTGGGAACAATAAGGAGGTATCCCAATTTATGGACAACCCTGCATTGGTCCAAAATACGCTGAAAATGTCTTGCAGGAAGACCATTGTTAGGGCTACTTTCGACAGGTATAATAAAATATCGTTGGCATATAAAGAGATGCACTCGTCCCTCCCATCACACCCCGGCCAGCCCAGACCTGCACGTCTATTCTCACCCATTCAACCAAGACTTCTATTGCCACAGCAAACAACATGGGCGAGAGTGGACATCCTTGAATTGTGCCCCTTCGCACTCTAAATTCCCGTGAAGTGTGGCCCTTTAATTCACACTCTGGCCTTTGGAAGATCATACAGCAGTTTAACCCACCTGACGTATCTGGGGCCAAAACCAGTCTTGGCATGCTGCCGGTGTGGGAAACCCGGTCTTGGGTAGCTGTGCAGTCTATAAATATTTTATAATAATAATAAGCTAGTACACCAAGGAGGCATGTCCTCTCTACCATCTAGCGAGGCAGTCCCCTTCCCGCTGGCCAGTTGTTGTGTAGACCCTTGGCTGTGGAGTTCCGCAGGGGTCGGCCCTAAGCCCCCTTCTGTTCAACGTCTACCTTGCTCCTCTCTTTACGCTAATTGCCAACTGGGGTGTCAAGGCAATTTCGTACGCCGACGACACCCAGTTGGTATTTCCGTATTCCGAGATCACGCAAGAGTCCTTTTCAAACTTCAAAGGCTGTCTCCAAGATGTAGCTCATTGGATGAATGCAAATAAATTAAAACTCAATGCCAATAAGACTGAAGTTATCTTTTTTGGCAAGGGTCCCCCTCCCGCGTCAGAATTTTGGTGGCCGATGGAGATGGGCCCAGCCCCCTCACCTAGTCACATGGCAAAAAATCTTGGAGTGAGATGGGATGATAGCATGTCCTTTACCTCCCATATCCAACAAGTTGCCGGCTGTTGCATGAGTAAACTGAGAAATCTCCGAAAAATCCTCAAACTCCTACCAGAGAGCTGCCGAAAAACGGTTATCCATGCTACTGTTACCTCAAGGCTGGATTATGCCAACGGACTCTACCTAGGCCTACCAAAATACCTGACACATAAGCTTCAGGTAGTTCAAAATGCGGCTGCGAGACTGCTACTGCGAATTCCACTCAAGCAGTCAATCTCTCCGCATCTTCGATCCTTGCACTGGCTGCCAGTTGCCAGCAGGATAAAGTTTAAAGCACTGACGTTGGCATTTAGATCTCTGCTTGGCTCCTGCCCAGAATACTTGAAAAACTGCCTCCCCAGATACTCCCAAACCCGTGCATTGCGGTCCAATTGTCGTGTTCAGTTGACAGTCCCACGCACGAAAAAGGCGCGATTAGGCGGTCGGACTTTCTCGGCTAACGTTTCCGCCCTGTGGAATGCCCTGCCACAAGAAATTCAACAGGCTCCTTCTGAACCCTGTTTTAAGACACTGCTGAAAACTTGGCTCTTTATCCAACCCCGTTAGTTTTCCCATCATTAGCCCCAGGTCATCTGTGTTCTATTAGCGCCGGGACACCTCCTCGCGAGGTAGCTGTTGCGCTATACAAAATCCAGTATTATTATTATTATTATTAGGCGCCTCAGGTTCAACGTGATTGAATAAATCTGCATAAAACCATTCTGATCTGGGTGCACAAGCACTGTCACCACCTTCCTTAGTCAGGTAGCTAGGAATTTGGGCAGGATTTGAATATCTGCATGAAGCAGTGATATGGGCCGGTATGATTTGCACCTATCTTGGGGCTTACCTGCCTTTGGGATAAGCACCACTGTGACTGACAGCATATCATCTGGTATCTCTCCCTCTTGGTACGCCTTCTCGAAGGATGACTGAAGAGGGGCCGCCGTCCACCTTTTCACTCTCCGGAATAATTCAACAGGGAACCCATTCGGTCCCGGGTCTTTCCCAGACTGCATCAGACACGTGGCTAAGGCTACTTTCTCTGCCGTAATGTCTGCCTCTAAGCCCCTCGCTTGTTTCCTGCTCAGCCGTCTCATGGGACAAACATGTATAAAGGCTAGCACCTCTAGTTCAGGGGCCCGAAAGTATATATCATAAAAGGTTTCTAGATGACGGGCAAATTACTCCGCTATCTCCTCCCTTCCTCTTCTCTGTGCCCCAGAGTCTGCCTTTAGTTCTCTAATGGATATACTGTCCTTTTTTCTTGCTTCCAATCCATGCCAACAATTTACCTGTCTTATACTTCTCCAGCCCCATATATCCTTTTCTGTTTCACCAGGTAGGACGTTCTGACCTCATGATGACTGGTACTCGGCCCTCTTTAAATCCAGGACTGTTTTAACAGGGGGAGTTAGGGCCTCTGTATATTCCCGCCCTGAGCCAGTTCCCCCTCCAAAGCGGTCAATCTGGCTCCTTTACACAATTTCCTTTGTGATGATGACTCCTCTAATTGCGGCCTTGTATGCCTCGCATAATATAACAGGGCTCTGGACCAAGGTCTTATTTTCCTTGAAATAATGTTTGGATGCTTTACCCAAGTTCCAACAGAGTATTCTGCACTTTTATTAGTGCTGCGGATATAAGTACGGGGGGGCATCAACCTTAATCAACAGCATTGTTTCGCCCTTGTGTTCTCCCAAGATAACAGTGTAGCACCCAAGTGTATCCGTCCATGTGGGCTGCACATGGAACAGGAGTGCTTTTCCAATAAGAATCATTACCTCTCGCGAACCGAGGTGTATTGTGCAAATGCGACCAATCTATATTCCCCCTCCCAATGCTACAGTGCTGTCCACCAGTGAGGTGTGTCTCCTGTAAATACACAATGTCGGGTTTGTGTCTAACAATGGCCCTGATTACCAATCCCCTCCACCTTATTGCCCAGTCTGTTAATGTTCCAGGTTAATAGCATCAGTGCTTGGATTTGTGTCATGGTGGGTGTGTAAAGTCCTCCCCTAGAGCAGGCTCAGCCCCTGCGAGTGAATTAGCTAGGGCTTCCTCCATTCTGTGATGCATCCAGATGCTGTGTATTATCCCTAAGCCTACCCCCTACCTACCTTACCGTGTAGAGTTTGTAAAACTAACCACTCCCCCAACTCACAGTACGTTTGAGTACTGAACCCAAACAACATTAAACCAGCTTGTGCTGCTACCGCTAGGATGCAGCTCACAGCCACTTGTGTGGGGCTGTCCTAAGTCTAGGCCTTACCTTAGGCAGTCTCTAGTTAGTGGCAAGAGCCCCTGTGGACCCGGCGTCCCGCTGCCCCAGAGTCGGTTCCATTCTTACCAGACCTTACAGTCCATCGGCTCACTACCCCAAGTGTTAAGACGTCATGGGTGTCAAGGAGTGCAGCAGGTCACCTTCTGTTTCAGTTCGTTCTGAGCTGCTGCCCTCTTCCTCTAAGACAAGGGATCTCCATTGATTATTGCTGAGGACATCACTACATTGTTTGACCTCTTTGAGCGTTGGGGAGGCTGTGATGTTCTTCCTGTTTGTTCTGCACCTCGACTGCGCCTGTTGCCAGCCTTCATCATTCCTTACTCGTGGTGGTGGACCTGACCATAGAACCAGCTGTTTGAGCCACAACCAGGCCTCTTGTGCTGCTGATAAGAAGTGGGACTTCCCCCCTGCACTACCCGCAGCTTCGCCGGGTAGAGGAGTGCATATTTGAGATCCAACTGGCATAGCACCCTCTTGACTGGCACTAACACCTCATGCTGCCTTTAAACCAAGCTAGTGTGTCCGGGTTCAGGTTCACCTCCTGACCATTGATCATCCAGAGACCGTGTTTCCATGCCGCTTGGAGGATAGCTCGCCCTAGGCAGAGGTGGGTAAGCTAGTATTCTATATACCCGTTCTACAGAGAAAACCAGAGAGGGATTTCCCCTAAAGAACTGTTTTGTCCAACCACTCCTTCACAAATAGTTCCATGCTCGGGCCCTCTGACTTTTCTGGCACTCCTACCTTGACATTGTGTTGGCGGGATCTGCCCTCCGCATCCTCCTGTCTGTTTGCCAGCAGCTTGACCTCCTTCTCCATGGCAAAGCATTACTTAGTAAGGTCTTTAATCTGTGGCAGGGCAACACCCAGTTGTTCCTCCGACTCTTTGACACGATCTGTTATCTTTCTGTGGTCATACGTCAGTAAACCCACCACTCCCACCACCACAGCAATTTGGGTTTCCCAGGATGTCTTCGTGTCTTTTATGGCTTGTACAATAGTCGCCATATGCGCAGCCAGGGATGCCCTGTCGTCACTCTTCTTCGATATAGCTGCCTCTGTGACTACTGCCCTTGAGTCTGGGGGCGTCCCCTTCACGTTTCCTGGTCAGACATTTGTCCAGTTTGCACTCTTTCCGGTGCCCCTCGGCTGCATACGCGTGTTTGCCCAGCAGGCAGGGTGCAATGCAGATTTTTCACCAGCCTAAATCTCTGCTTGCGTTACCACAGCAGCCGCACTTTACCTGATCATCTGCTTATCAACTTGTCACTTGCAATCTGAAGCCCGCGGTGCCACTCCCTCGACTCCGGTGCGACAACAGCAGCCCCGTCTCAACTCCTCAGCAGTCCTGTCAGCCCCAGTATCCGCACAGTAACACAGCTGTGGTAAGTCTGCCAACCTCCTACATGTGGGGTCTCTCTTAAGGCATTAAGGTGCTCTGCATGTCACCGGCCTATCTACAATACCTCAACCAGGTCAGCCTCTGTCCTAGGGTCTACAACAGATGGTCAGGCGCAGCTATTATCTTCCCCCTGTGGGGCTCTTCATCGTATAGCGTGAACCATTCAGTCTTACTGTTGGCACTGCCCCCATTACGGAATCCTCACATCCAGTTGCCTGACTAAGCCCCAGCCGCCTGGTCTCTCACCTGCAGGCACCTCGGGCCGGTATCGCCGCACCCACCTGCTCTTGTTGTCTTTTGCAGAGAGCCCATACTTCCATGAAACAGGTTCAAATCACCCCTTCACTGGCCCCCACCTTCACTCAGGAAGGGCCAGTTAGACTCAGCGCCGGGCGGTTCCCCACTTTTGCCCGGCTCACCACTCCCATTACAGTTCAGGGCCTTACCTAACTTCAGGCCTTCGGTGCGCCTCTCAGGCCCTGAAAAGCATGATTGGTGCTTTGGAGAAAAGAGGGGAATATACGGGGCACCCCAACGTTCTCTGCTAGCGGTGCCCTCAGCATGAGAGTTGCGATCACACCACCTGTTACGATCTGTAGGCTCCAAGTGTTCCACTCGTCGGTAACCTCTCTCGCAGCTCTATTCCAATGATCGGAGCAGTCTCAGGCTAGCAGGCACTATCCTCCAGGAACCAGCTCCAACTCCTCCCACCTCCGTGGCTTGGCTCCACAGTAATCTCGCGAAAGGCCTATGTGGCGCCAACCCACCCGCTGGTACTGCTCCTCGGCCTGTATGTCAAGGGCCATCCATACACCATCCGATGGGTCCCACCAAAGACACCTGGTTCCTTACCACTTTTCGGACAGGCCCAGCCAGCCCCTCGCAGTCGTGTTCCACAAGTCCACCGCTGAGCTCGTTTCTCCGCTCGAGGTAGGGGGGAGCTGGGACACAGCCCTCGTTTCACTCGTTGTAGCTGCACTCCAGCTAAGGATCGCAGATGCTCCCCAGAGGCTCAAACCGCTCCCCCCCCCTCCTCCCACGGGCTCCAATCAATCTCCAGGCAGGTGCTATCTTGCCCTTGCAATCCTTGAATCTGTGCCACTAGCAGGGGTCATCAAGCTGCGAGGACCCTCCAACCCTCAGTGGCACCGGAGTGTGCTTCCCCCACGGCAAGGTCCGCAGGCTAATTATATCGAGGCCTTCCATGGGCGCGGGTGCTCCAAGTCACACATCCTACAGCATGGTCAATTAGGCCATGCCCCAGCTGGTGTAGTTGTTGATTAGGTGTGAGGTGCATTGTTAGAGCTCCATTTGACTACTTACTACTGGAATAGCAAGTGGAGTCTGCAGCCTATCAGAAGATAAACTAATGTAGACATGGAGTGTATCCACAGAGAAGAGACTATCCAATAAATGGTATTTACAGAGGAGGCAGTAGCATCAGAGGAGAGAGAGTATCCCCAGAGGAGGAAATGGTCTTTAGATTACACTTACAGAGTTTCATTTCCAGGCAACTTGTGATTCTTATATAGTGCATAAACCATGTACTGAGTCTCCTCTGCATGTATGGGTAATTCAGGTTATGGGTGGGGGTGCATGACGGAGCACGATTGAGAACTCTGGAGTTGGGGATTAAGGCAGTGAGAGCTTCTGACAGTGCCTGTTGGTGACTCGTGGCGGTGCTCAGACCAAGTGCTCACCTGGTCATTGCTTTGATTTATTCGCAATAAGGTGTCACTCGAAGTGTCACACATTTTACAGTAGAATGTCACTCTTGTGCCAACTGACACCATAGAAATGTCTTTTTTTACACACAACCTGGTCCTACTCTACTACAGGCCAATGTATCTAGTACGTAATGTCTCTTGTTGTCAGTTTGTGCGATTATTCTTAACCTAACACCCACTTGTAAGATTTACAACAAGATATGCCTGTCTTTAAAATGTCCTCATAAAAATCTCTACGTGTCATTCACTATATGTCTACAGTCCCTATACTCAAGTTGTGCTTGTGCAACCCCATGTGTGGATGCAGATAGGGAGAATCCAGTGAATATAACAAGAACAAGAAAAAATCAAGAAAAATGTGTGGACGATGGGAAGGTACCTCACGGGAGCAACCACCAGGGAACTGCTGACAGGTTCTCGTCAGTTTGTTCCACTTCTCATCATTGGCTCCTTCCCATCTTAAATAAACAAACTGGAAAGTAGGAAAAAAGGAAAATAGGTTAGCTCAACAGTGTATGTCCCTACTATAACCTAGTGCATCTACCCCCTTGCACACCACCACCGCTATCAGTGTGATGCTGAATTAAAAATGGAGTTAGAAGTCCCTAGCTATGAGTACACCTTTATTCTGTGCCGGGTTTCTACTCCCGCTAAAACCAACACTCTACCGTTGTGCTTCGTTTTTGTATTCTATGAAGCCAACATGTTTCATTGCCTGTGTGATATCATCGGCAATTTCATCAGGGCTGGGGGTGATTTCTCCACACACCACCGGACACCGCCGGCGAAATTCTTTTTCTCTTTGGATGCTCATATAGCCGGGGGTTGCTAGTTTCCCCTATATTTTGTCAGGTCAGTGCTCGGCCACCTTGTAAGGTCGGGCGGGTCGCTTTTCGTCGACCGTCTTTCCGTGAAGACGCTGCCTTATGTCGGGGCCCCGAGGCAGCGTACGATCGCGCAACGTAAGCGCCCCGATGCGCTTACGATACACGCCCGGGACGCGCCCCGGGGCGCGTAGCGTAAGCGCGTCAAACCATGTGACTTTAAAATAACACTTTTCATTGGTTCAGAACTTTTTTTTTTCCAAATTGTGTGAAACCCACCCATTTCTCTCACTATTGCTTTGTACTTGGAGAGAGCAAGAGCTGTTCTGTCTACTCTATCTCCTACTTTTCTGATCTCCAGCAATGGCTGCAAGAGAGTCATCCAGCAGTGATTCAGATGGATTTTTAGATGAGGACCCTCCTCAGCAAAAGAAAAAAACCCATTTCATCTGAAAATTTTACGACATCCCTGAAGGACAGAAAAAAGTCAACGCTCCCAAAGTAACCTGCAAAATATGTGGGAGTAGTTTATCCAGAGGCAATCCTCTGAAAAAATATAGTTTTGGGAATGCTAATTTGATCAGGCATGTGAAAAGAAGACACCCTAACAACTTTGCCAGGGAGAGTGTCAGAGAGCTGGCACGGAATGTACCAACAGATGGCGGCAGCACCTCCACTGGTGGAGCAACACCTTCGGGACCACCCCGTGGAAGAATGGTCCCTAACATTCAGCCGGTGTTTGCAGGCATCAAATTTTTGTGCACGGAGTGTGACGAACTGCTCTGCTATGGGGAGCAGAGTGTTGAACTCATTGTCCTAAAGAAACAGCAACACCGCTGCTCTTCCAGTCCCTAAATTTTCAAATTTTTTTGCTCCTGTTGAGCAGTTTTGGAATCCTTGTTTTTGTTTTTCCCTTGACAAAAATCCAAAAAAAATATAAAATTGTTTTAAAAAGTCTAAAAAAAATATAAAACAACAAAAACAAAAAAAAAATATATAAAACAACAAAATCAAAAAAAAAGTTCTTTTCAGAACTACCTCCAATTTATAAAAAGAAGCTTTTTTTTAAAAAAAAAAGTCTGTCATTTTTAATCTCCATGGTACGCTCCCCCGTACGCTCCCCGGTGCGCGTACCGGGCGCTCCCCCCCCGCGAAAATCAATTTTTTTATTTATTTTTTTTTCACCCGCGGGAGCCTTTTATGGCCCCCACATCAAAAGTAGGGGGTCAGGGGGGTGTACCCTGCCCCCTTTTGCTCATTTCCCCCCTTTGATTCTTGCCACCTCTTGTGTCTCAATCCTACCGAGACACAAGATGGCGGCCGCTGCGGACTGTTTCGAATGTTTACAGACACCCGAGAACCAATCAGCTTGCCGTGCGCAAGTCGCGTGGCGCGCCTGGAGCGCTCCCCGGTACGCGTACCGGGCGCGGCTCTAGATATATATCTTTTTTTAAACCTAATTTACTCAAAATTCACAGGACCACATAGCTTGAGACCTAGCAAAGGCACATCGGGCAAACAATATCTACAATTTTGCCAAGTTTCGTGGAAATCCATTCAGCCGTTCGAGCTAAAAGTGAGGCCAACCGCCCTATGGAAAATTGCATGGCAAAAACACGTTTTGGGACCCTCCTTTTTTCTCGGCCCCCCCTTGACGACCCCCCCCCCCAAATTTTCAGGGGCTGCTCAGAAACAAAATGTTCCATTTTCCTGAAAATTTAAGCCAATTCCGTCCACAAACGCCAAAGTTATTAGACATAGAATTTTCGAAAATCCCATAGAGAAAAAATCCTAACTATATATACCTACTGGCGACCGCCAGTAGGTAATATATATATATATATATATGTATATATATATGAAGCTCCGTGGGGATGTGACCAATGAACGAGTCGCAATGGAATGCAGCCCATCTGGGCAAACGATGACGCCGAACTATGGAACTCAAAGGTCCAGAATGCACCGATACTGACTGTAATGGCCCATGAGGAAGTAAGCATACGAAACGCGTCGGGCACTGGTCAGGTGCTTTTAATTGAACTCTAAACCACGCATGCTCATACCAATAAAAGCCTTGGGGAAAGCTACTTGCTTACGCGTGCGACTCGTTCTTTGGTCACATCCCCATGGAGCTTCATGTTTAGCGGTCGACCTGCCGCTGAGTCAGGACCACCCTCCGGGGGCCACCAGCTTGCGGAGATAGCAAGCTCTTGAAAGTGGGCAAGCAAGCATGGATTGAGAGCGAGCGTGGGGAAGGCGGGCTCATGTTAGAGTTTCGAACAGCATGATATTGAAAGGTGCATCCATTCAGGATTTAAACAGACTTTGTGTTTCCTTAAAGGCAACGTGCAAAATGGAATGCAGCCCATCTGGGCAAACAATGACGCCTAACTATGGAACTCAAAGGTCCAGAATGCACCAATACGGACTGTAATGGCCCATGAAGAAGTAAGCATACGAAACGCATCAGGCACTGGAGAGGTAATTTTAATTGAACTCTAAACCACGCATGCTCATACCAATAAAAGCCTTGGGGAAAGCTACTTGCTTACTCGTAGTGACTCTTTCTTTGGTCACATCCCCACGGAGATATATATTACCTACTGGCGGTCGCCAGTAGGTGTATATATAGTTAGGATTTTTTCCCTATGGGATTTTTGAAAATTCTATGTCTAATAACTTTGGCGTTTGTGGACGGAATTGGCTGAAATTTTCAGGAAAATGGAACATTTTGTTTCTGATCAGCCCCCGGAAATTTGGGGGGGGTTCGTCAAGGGGGGGCCGAGAAAAAAGGGGGGTCCCAAAACATGTTTTTCCCATGTTAATTTCCATAGGGCGGTTGGCCTCACTTTTAGGCCGAACGGCTGAATGGATTTGCACGAAACTTGGCAAAATTGTAGGGACTGTTAGCCCGATGTGCCTTTGCTACGTCTCAATATATGTGCTCCAGTGGATTTTGAGAAATTAACGTTCAAAAAAAGATATATATCTGTAAGCGCGCTCCAGGCAGCGCTCCGGTTCGCGTACTTGACGCGTAACGGAACTTCGCGTAGCGAAGCTGATTGGCTCTCCGGTGTCTGTCAACATTCTAAACAGTCCGGAGCGGCCGCCATCTTGTCTCTCGGTAGGATCGAGAGACAAGAGGAGGCCAAAACAAAGGGGGAAATGACCATAAGGGGGCATAGTAGATCCTCCCTGACCCCCTAGGTTTGATGTGGAGGCTTTAAAAGGGCCCCGCAGGGCAAAAAAAAAAAAAAAATGTTTGTTTTTTTGCGTGGGGAGCGCCCGGTCCGCGAACCGGGAAGCGTTCTGGGGAGCGTACTATAAGGAAAAAAGAATGATAGACTTTTCAAATACTGTATGTTAATTGATTGTTGGTTTTGTTGATTATTTTTTAATTTCTTTATTTTTTAAGCAATTATTTATTATTGTGATTGTGTTTCAAAATTTAATAACATTTCTAACATTTCACTGTCTGAAATGTCGTTATTTTCATTGAACATAGCTTGTAATCTCTGAGTGTGTAAAATGTCCTCATTTTGAAGGAGGTCCTCTACTGCTTGCACACATTGCAGTAGTTCTTGGTCCCAAGTTTCATCCATAAATTCTATATAATTTGGATCAATTAATTCTTGGCTGCTCTCTTGCAGGACAATTTGAAATGAAACTTTCTGTTCGCCTTCCATGTTGCCTGAAATTTGGATAAAAAAAATATATATTAGTAGAGATAGGGCACTGTTGGGATTAATTTTAGATAGGCAGTTTTTATCAGTGAATTTATCTTTGGGCAGTGTATAGTATCAGAGTGGAAGTAGGAATATAAAAAAGTGTATGTGATTTAACGTAAGTAAATTCATAATTATTCAAGAGAAACCTAACTCCATCCATAACTATAACAGAGAAGTCTATCTAAATCTATAACTACTACAGAGGGATAGTATATAACTATCAGAAAAAGTTTACCATATTAACTGATAGTGCACAATATACTTCAGTTTTTAAAATAACAACTTACCTTTACAAAGAAGTTGAAGTGATTAGTGAAAATCCAATTGAAATGTACACCAGGAAGTAGTAGTCAAAATGGCTGTGTTCCCTTCTCTTCCTTTAAATATATTCAGGTATATAACGAATCAAATGTCAGGTAAAAAAAGTAGAAAATGAAAGTAACATTTTCATTGGTTGTCAATTCCAACACTTCAGATGTGTTCTGTGAAGTAATTTACCTCACGGTATTTAGAAAGGTCTACAGGCTAAATGGCTAAATGGAATTTCAATCAAATGTGTGAAAATGGTGGGGTTTGGTATGTAGTATGAGCTAATCTATATTTGGTGAAAGTGTCTCCAGTCGTTTTTCTGTAAATTACTTTCCCACCTTTTTTGATGGAGCGCTTCCCGGGGAGCGCCCCCGTACGCGAACTGGCGAGCGCCCCGGTACGCGAACCTGAAGCGTTACGGGAGTCCACCATTTTGTGTTTCGGTCGAATTAAGATACAAGATGGAGGGCAAATAATGTTCAGAATGGGTAGAAGGGGGCACGGTAGACTTATCTTGACCCCCTAGTTTTTCTGAGGGTGGCTGAGGAGGCCCATATGTGCGGAAAAAAAACATTTTTTTTAAAAATTTCGCGAGGTTAGCTTCCGGTTCGCGTACCGGGTAGCGCCCCGGGGAGCGTACTTTGTTGAACATTAGTGAAAAAAGTTAGAGTAAAATAATAATTGTGAGTGATCAGATGTAGGGTAGCTCTGAGAAGAGCTTTTGGGTTTATGGTACATTTAGGTACTTATAAGTAGGTACCAATGCACAGTCTTAAATTCAGAATGAAAATTCTGTTGCCCTCATCTGAGAAGTGAACTCCATCTCCTCTGTAGATATCTTGCATCTAGTAACGCAAGTTATTGTTGTACACGGAGCCCATTCCATGGTCTCTCATGTAAGCTGAAACAGATTTGTTTACATGCTTCCTCGATTTCTCAATTTGTGGACAAAATTGGTTCGACCACCTCCATTTCTGTCTTTGGCATATATTTGAATATACCAAGGCAGTTTGAGGAAAAAGTGCCATTAATTGCTCAAAGGTGTCCTTTAAAAGCATTTCCAGACCTACCCCAGTCATAGTGCCCAAATCATTACCTCCACAGTGCACAATTAACAGGTCAGGTTTTGGCAAATGCATGAAGGTTTTCACCAATGGTATCAATTGGTGACATTTTAATCCTCTGTGGCCAAACCACTTAATTTCCACATCTTGTAAATTGAGGTTAGGTAAATTTCTGTTCTCAGCATACCTCTGAGCCCAATAGATGTAACTATGTCCAACAATCCAGACAGAAAACATGGTGAGAGAAGGTTCTGCTACAGTCAGATGAAGTGTGGCAATGAAATGGCAGTTGAAAAAAAAAGAGTTTAAAATGAAAAAAACTGTGGAGTTTCTGTGTTAAGGAAGCAGTAACAGTGATTGGTGGATTTTGATTGCTGAAAACAGAAAGTTAGGGTGCATGGATGAGTTCTTTGAAAGATGTATTTTGAATGGTCAATAAAAAATCATTAAATGAAAGATTGCACTGGATATGCAGGTGCACTGAGAGTTCAGAGTTTAATTGAAACATTGTTGTGTGAACTTGCAAACACCAGAGGTCTTCCAGGAGGTGGTTGCTATGCAAAAAAGGCAGAGAGGGCAGAGGGGGGAAGGGTTTTGATTTGAAAAAATTGAGGGAAGAGTTTTGATTGGGTGACATGAGAGATATGTGTGAAGAATCACAGCATTTCTGTGCTTTCTATAGCTGCAGCCTCTGGAGTGCATACCCTTTGTTCTGCTGAAGACAAATTGGTGTATTTCTGAGACTGTTTTGAAACTCATAAAGTATTTGCTAAGGTGAGAAAAGATTTATTTAATTTAGATAGAGAATAGTGTGCTTTAAGGAGAAAATTATGAAGAAAGTTGTGTTTTTAAAATGTTGCTTTGTCTCAAGTGTTTTACAAATAGATTATGTTTCTTTGAGAAATTGTAATTGGAGAAAATGTGAAGTATTAGTACTGACAGGGTGTTTTTGTGCATAGGAGCTGTGCAGTGTTTTCAAATTATGACTTGAAAATCGTTTTTGAGGAAAAGGAATGCTTTTAAAATTTATGACAAGGACATAATGGTGTCTGCTTCTTTATAAGGCATTTGAGTGTCTCTGATGTTATTTTTCCCATTTTAATGTAAGACCTTTCCCCGTGGTGCAAATTCCTTGTAAATATGCTCCCACCTATGCTTGGCAAATTTAGATTTTGATTGTTTGAGTTACATAGCCATGTTAAAAGTGACCCAAAAATGCTGTAAAGGCAATCAAAAAATGCCTCCATGTGTCTTAAGGACATTTTAAGTCATTTCCCCATGTGCAGTGTTTTGAAATTATGACTTGAAAATCGTTTTTGAGGAAAAGGAATGCATTTTAAATTTATGACAAGGACATAATGGTGTCTGCTTCTTTATAAGGCATTTGAGTGTCTCTGATGTTATTTTTCCCATTTTAATGTAAGACCTTTCCCCGTGGGGCAAATTCCTTGTAAATATGCTCGCACCTGTGCTTGGAAAATTTAGATTTTGATTGTTTGAGTTACATAGCCATGTTAAAAGTGACCCAAAAATGCTGCAAAGGCAATCAAAAAACGCTTTCATGTGTCTTAAGGACATTTGCAGTCATTTCCCCATGTGCAGTGTTTTCAAATTATGACTTGAAAATCGTTTTTGAGGTAAAGGAATGCTTTTAAAATTTATGACAAGGACATAATGGTGTCTGCTTCTTTATAAGGCATTTGAGTGTCTCCGATATTATTTTTCCCATTTTAAATTAAAAGACCTTTCCCCGTGGTGCAAATTCCTTGTAAATATGCTCCCACCTGTGCTTGGCAAATTTAGATTTTGATTGTTTGAGTTACATAGCCATGTTAAAAGTGACCCAAAAATGCTGCAAAGGCTTTAAAAAAACGCTTTCATGTGTCTTAAGGACATTTTAAGTCATTTCCCCATGAATGTAGGTAGGCCTCACCTTAAACAAACCTCTGGATAGGCCACACCTTATCGTCATCCTGAACTAATCATTTAAAATGCTAGGGACAGATTTATGATAGGTGTATGCCTCTTTTGCGCCACTGTGCGTCACTTTTGTGACGCAGTGGCGGTGCAAAAGATTTGCTATGTGGCGACAAAATTACAAATTGATGCATCTAGGAAGATGTGTCATGCTGTAAAAAAACCGTGCCACATGAAACCGATGCAAAAGATGCACCATGTTGCAAGACAGGCCTCACTTCATCTCCAACAAGATAAGAAGCTTAGGGATAGATTTATGATGACTGGTGCATCCCCAGGGATGTGCCAGTCATCCTGCGCCGCTGTTCCGCCACCCATGGTGCGCTGCATTTACAATGCGGCGCACCATGGGGCAAAAACGGCACAGATGCGTGACGCATCTGTGCCGTAAAGGTGGCGCATTGCTGGAGCTGCATCGCAAGTGCGATGCAGCTCCAGCAAGGCTCAGGGGTGCCCCATCTCCATTTAATCTGCAACCCTGAGTAGGCCTCACCTTAAACAAACCTCTGGATAGGCCACACCTTATCGTCATCCTGAATCAATCATTTAACATGTTAGGGACAGATTTATGATAGCCGTGTGCCTCTTTTGTGCCGCTGTGCGTCACTTTTGTGACGCAGCGGCGGTGCAAAAGATTGGCTATGTGGCGACATATTTAAAAATTGATGCATCTAGGCAGATGTGTCATGCTGTAAAGTCCTGTGCCACATGAAACCTGCGTCAGTTTTCATATAGGTGTTTTGTTGCAAGGTATGCATTAATTTGCAAGAAAGCCCTGTAAAACTAACACAGTGAAATTTAGAAGATTTCACTGACTCAGCTTTATAGCATTGCTGATTCAAATCATTACGCCTGTTTGAAACAGGCATAAGGAGTGATGCACCATGCAATGTGTGGCTTGCTCCTGTGCATTGCAGTAGACATGTTGCGCTTACGACGTGATTCCTGCAATGTGCTGCTTTTGCGGCACAGATGCGTGACGCATCTGTGCTGTTTTCACTCAATGGTGCTCCACATTGTAAATGCGGCACACCATGGGTGGCAGAGCAGCGGTGCACATTAACTGGTGCATCCCTGGGAATGCGTCAGTTAACATAAATCTGCCCCTTTACATTTAAGTATGAGCAGGGGACACAGAGTTGGTGAGGCTTATCCAAGGTTAAGAAGAGATGAGTCCTGTTCACTGAAAACTTGGACATAGGCCTTACCTCCTCAGCATCGCTGGTCATGGCTAAATAATAGCTGCAAAATGTTACTCTTGTTAAACAATTTTACTATTATAATCTCTGAGATTTGTCTCTTACTCTGCAACATCTCATTGTTGTTCTCTTTCTTTAAAGATAACGACAACATCAACCATGAGTGACAATCAGCAATCAGTTGATTATGACATTATCATTGAACTTGTAATTGAAACGTCAGTGGAAGTAGATCCATTGGATGATTTAAATTCTCAGGATGATGAAGAACATGATGAGGATGCCGATTTGTCAGAATTGTATGACATAGGTTGGGAAGCTGACGTGCTTGAGCCTATGGAACTATAAACATTTATTTTTAAAATTTATAATAAATGAAAAGTAAAAATGTAAACCGTTTGATTTATAATTAAAAACACCTTTAAAAACAGGTTATGTCTAGTGTCTTCAATAAAATATTAAAATATGCTCATAAAATTAGATCAGAATCACATATAAAATAGTAGAGGTAAAATGAAGAAGAATTCTATTTCTTTTCTGCTATTTGTGTATTATATATTTGCCAAAGCACTAAAAAATGTTCTATGTAAAAATGTCAAGTAGTGTGTTAAGTTTTTGATGACTGTTATTGATTTACTGTTTGGTAATAGTGGTTAATAACATTTTTTATTATATTTTACCACAGATTCAACTGCATATCATTTCAAGATTTCAGCATGCCAACCAAGGATAGACTTAAAAAGGCTGCAAAACGTCAAAGACAGCAGGTACATGAAATAATGCAGCAGTCCTCTACCAAAAAAACTTGTCAAGTCACCAAGTAAGCACCGCGTAAGAGCACAAAAACATTCATAAGAAATATTTGTAGTAAAAAAAATATTACTACAGAAAATGTTTCAGTCCAGAAAAAGAGAAGCATTTTAAACGGAAAGGAAAGGCCAATCAAAAATGTTACTGCTAGAGCAAGAGATAACTCTGTGCATGATAGTAGAAGGAAACAACAGTTTAGGGACATTCGTAAACGAATGTTCCGCAACAGGATAATTGGCAATTTGTTAAAAAATATTAAGAAAGGTCAACAGAAAGTGGTTTTTTATAAGAGAAAAAAAAAAGTTGAGAAAGTTATTGATCAGGCATTTGAAATTAAACGTAAGTTATTTATTTTGATAATCAATAGAATTAGGAAGCTAAACAAGGCAATTTATGATTTCAAAAGAAATAGTAGATGGAAGAGAATAGTTAATTGTAGTAATTTTTGTGAAGTTTTTTCCGGAGAATGGATGCATAGTTCAAGTTGTGAGGCATTTTTTAATGAGGAGAGTTATTTCCAGGATAATGATTTGGTGCATGCAGTTGACACCAGTGGTCGAGCTTATGAAGTTGAAGATGGTTGTCCAGTTGAAAAAGAAAAACTTGTGACAACAGAGACAGAAGAGGTGTTAGGTAATGAGGTTTTAGGAAGACGTCCTAAGGGTCCTGTGTACACCTGGAAGTGTAGTAGTATTTGCAGTGTGCGACAGGATTCCATCAATTTGCTTTGTGATTTTGTACGGACATTTAATAAGAAAAGTTTGAAGCAGAAAATGAAGTTGTTGCAAGAATTAGATCCTTGCAGAGTGAGAGAAGTGACAGGTTTGCATGGTCATTCACTGGCTTGTCTTTCCAGGAGAGTATGCCAGAGTGTTTTTCATCATTTCAGGATGCTAGCAGTGCATCATAATAAAGTGAGGAAATTAGTTAGAATGTTGTATTATGCTAAGAGTCCAGCAATTATGCTTAAACAATTATGCGCTGCTCTTTTGCATGGTTCTGAAATAGATGTGAAGAATATTTGTGAAGAAATTGAGTTTTGTTACTTTGGAAGTAAAGAGGAGAATGTTGAAATTGACCAAGAAGAAGAAGGTAATGTGGAAGATAGTGTACAGGTTTCCAGTACAGATAATTTTCAGAGGGAAATTGCGACGTTTCAGGTGAAATCAAGTGAGAGGCCTAATTTCACTTGTGTGTGTTGTCGACGCACTTATTATAAGAATCAGACTAAGTTAGTGGATTTATATGCAAAAAGTGAAAGGGAAAATAATAGTGAATGGAATGATTTCACAACATACTTGATGGTAGAAAATTGTTTTGATTTGGGATCGGATCAACGTGTGTGTACTTATTGTTATAACAAATTAAATCAAAACCAGATGCCTGCTAGAGCAGTTCATAATAATCTGGAATTGGTTGAGATTCCTTCTGAATTGAAGGATTTAAATACTTATGAATCTATTTTGATTCAAAGTATCCATCCCTTTCAGGCTATTGTAAGAATGGAGCCAAAGACAGGGAAATTGCCTCCATCAGATTTACAGAGAGGATTAAAGGGAAGAGTTGTTTATTTGCCTCTAGATTTGAAGAAAAACATTAACACAATTGGAGTAGAAAAAGTGGAAGAGGACCCTCTGGTTATCTTAGTTAATGGGGTTCCGACAAAGAATAAGAAAATATGGCAAGATTTAGTGGATGTTAGGAAAGTCAAAAAGGCAACATTGTATTTGAAAAAAAATAATAAGTACTATAAGAATATATATGTTGCAGAAGAGGAAGTAAGTGAGGAAGAGGATAGCGATTTGTGTGCTGGTCAAATTGAGAAATTAGAACCCTCTACTAGTGAAGAAATATATGAACATTATAGTGTTCATCCTTTGCATTCCAAGGAAGTCATGGGGAATGCTATTGAGTTGTTTCAAATGAAACAAGCCAAAGGGAGTCCCATTAGTGTTTGGGAGGAAAGTTTGGAAGCTCGGTGTTTCCCACAGCTTTTTCCAACAGGTCAGGGAGGAAGATATGATGAGCGACCTCATCAAATTCCTGCTTCTGAATACCGGACTTTGCGATTGTATGCAGGAGATGCTAGGTTTCGACAATGTATTCCCTATTTGTTTCATCTCCTGTTTGAAAGCGATCTGTCTGGACTGTCATATGCAGTGAACCACATCTTGAAAAGTGGTATACACATGCAAAACATCTCGGCAAGTGACTTTATGGATAAAGTCAATGTCCAAGACAGTATTTTGGATTCTCACCTGATTAATCTCATGGCGTGTCAGCGTGGTACTAATGAGTACTGGTACCGTCGTCATGGTGATTTAAAATGTATGCTGAGGAACTTAGGAACTCCCACATGGTTCCTCACTCTGAGCTGTGCCGAGTATGGCTGGGAAGACTTACTTGAATTTCTACGAGAGGCAAATGGAAACATCGAAAACATCGAATTCAAGACACCCGGAGAACTGTGTTCTTTGGATCCAGTCAATGTATGCCGGTACTTCAATCATAGATTTGAAGCTATGATGTCTTTCATCATGAATAAGAAGAATCCACCTCTTGGAGAGGTGTTGGATTTCTTCTGGAGAAAGGAGTACCAAGCAAGAGGTGCTCCTCACATACATATGCTGTTGTGGATCAAGGATGCACCTAAATTTGGAACGGATCCAGAAGACTCAGTGATGAGTTTCATACAACAGTATTCTACGTGTGCTGTTCCAAACGCAAAGGAGAAGAAAAGCCTAAGAGAAAAAGTTCTACGTTTCCAAAGCCATCGTTGTGGAAAGTACTGTCGTCGTAAATTCCGAAACAAGGACAAGTTCTACACCAAATGTCGTTTCGGGTTTCCACGACCGGTGATTTCTAAAGGAAGAGTAAACAGTTTGATGTCTTCGCTGCGACATAATGTGATGAAGAAATCACCGAAAAACACATACAATTTGAAGAGGAACGAAGAGTCCAAGTACATCAACGACTACAACCCAGTGATTTTGTCCATGTGGAATGCTAACATGGATATACAGTTTTTGGCTGATAACTGTATGGCTGTGGCTCGGTATGTGACATCTTACATCACCAAAAAAGAGAAGACAGAATTGAAGGATATGTGGGAGGACATTTCCCATGAAAAGAGCCTCAGTAAGAAGTTGTACAGTTTCAGTCTGAAGATGTTGTCGCATCGAGAAATCGGAGCTTACGAATGTTCTGACCGGTTGTCTTCAGCAAGTCTCTATGCCAAATCTAGGAGTATCGTTTGGGCGAGTCTTGGTCTTGCTGCAACGCGTAATCGAGTTCTGAAACCTGTGCGGGAAATTGAGTATTTGGCGGGAAAGGAGCCAAACAGTACCGACATTTTGAAGACCAACATGTTGGATACATATTATCCAAATCGAAGCAGTCACCTCGAGAATGTTTGTCTGTATGAGGTTCTTCAAAATTACATATTCAAGAGGAACATCAAAGAAGATACTGAGAAAGGAGTGTATGCTGTAATTGGAAGTGAGGGATGTCTGGTCAAGCAAAGAAAATGCCACTTGGTAAACCATCGAAAATTGAGTGGCGAATCTCCTGAAAAAAAGGAGTTTTTCTATTTAGCACTTTTGCAACTTTTCATGCCTTGGCGTGCAGAAGAGGAACTGCTTGGAGATTTCCTCTGTTACGAAGACTCTTTCACTGCCGCCAAGCAGACCATAGAATGTCCTGCTTTTCCCAAATATGTAGAAATGTTGAATGCGGAAATCGAGCAGGAAGCAACGATTGCAGCCGAGATTGCCAGAGACAGTTCTCAGGACAGTCAGAGTTCTGCTTCATTGAGTCAGGATCCACTAGGAGGACCTGTTATCGAAAATGAAGCTGCCACTGCCATGAATGAAGTGGAAAGAGCCATGGCACATGCTCAGGAGGATGCGGTTAACTTAGAAGACTTGGAAAGACAACTCAACGTTGAGCAGAGGAAAATATATGACGAAGTTACCATGCAATTTGATCATGGATTAAGTCATGAGAAGAAAGAGTGCTCATGTACGTCGTTGAAGCCTGTCCAACTGTACGTGAGTGGAGAAGCGGGAACTGGAAAAAGTTTCCTCATTAAAACAATTTCATGTTATTTGCAGGAAAGGACTGAGTCATCGCTGTCTTGTGTTGTCACCGCTCCAACTGGACTGGCAGCACATAACATTAAAGGGATTACTTTACATCGTTTACTGATGCTGCCAGTGGAGCATGACAACAAATTACAATATCACAAGCTATCTGGAGATGCTTGTTGTGAAGTTTCAAGAATCTTGAGGAAAATGAAACTTCTTATCATTGACGAAGTAAGCATGGTTTCCAATGTCATGCTTGCCTTTGTGCATTTGAGAATGCAAGAAGTTCTCAAAACAGAGTATGATGTGTTATTTGGTGGCAAACACATCATTGTTTTCAGAGATCTTCTGCAGCTGACACCAGTGAAAGGGCAACCTGTGTTCAAAATGCTCACGCATGAAGATACCAGGAAGTGCCTAGGGAGCATTGGCAACGTCAATATATGGTTAAACTTCAATTATGCTGAACTGCATGAAAATATGCGTCAGGCGAAGGATGAAGTTTACAAGAATATTCTACAAGATGTTAGAATTGGAAAAGTGACCGAGCATGGGAAAGAAGCTTTACATGCACGATTACTGTCAAATTTATATCCAGAACAAGATGTTGTGCCTGAGAATATTTTTCAGAAAATTACTGAGAAGAAATCTGGAATATGTTTGATGCCAACTCTTGCAGAATGTGCCATCTTCAACAACAAAATGTTGCATTTAGAAAAGCAAGAGATTGTGAAACTGGAAGCTATTGACAGAGTAGAGCATATGGGATCAACAATTATTTTGTCTGAGAATTTGAAATCCAAATTGGATTCATTAGAGAAGACTATATCTAAAACTACAGGTTTTGAAAAGACTCTGAGTGTGTGCTTAAACTGCCGTATAATTTTAAGAAGGAATTTACATGTTGAAAGAGGTCTGGTAAATGGATCAATGGGTAATGTTGTTGATTTTGTGAAATACAGAAATAGAGATGGAATTGAATTTTTAAAAATTAAATTTGATGGCATTGAGGAAGTACAGCTAATTGGTCGTTGTTCTGCTAGATTTTTGCTTGTAAAAGACTTATATGTTCGCCGTAAGCAGTTTCCTGTTTGCTTGGCATATGCGGTGACAATGCATAAATCGCAAGGTTTAAGTGTAGACAGTGCATTGGTGAATATTGGCAGTTCTGTGTTCAAGGAGGGTATGGCATATGTGGCATTGTCACGAGTTAGAACTTTATCGGGATTGTACTTGATTGAGTGTGATGTCACAAACATTTGTGCGGATCTAGATTGTGTTAAGTAATACAATAGGTTAAGAAGAGAGTATGCGCCACATTTGCCTCAATATCCTTTGTTTGAGAAACGTGTGGTAGGCCGGAAACGAACAAATGTGACCAATACTAGGGAGGTTGTAGCAAAAAGACGAAAAGTCGATGAACCTGAAATTATAAGCAGAAACAAAAAGGATTCTGTTGAAGATGTTGTTGGTTTTCAATTTGAAAACAGTTCTGGTGTCAACTGCTATGCTAATGTAGTGGTTAATGTTTTGTTTTCTCTAGAAAATGTAAAAGAAGAGATTGTGGTCAATTCTGATCAAAGATTTTGCAGTTTGTTAAATTCTGTGTTAGAGAAATGTAGCACTGATAGAACAAAAATAGAAAGTGTGTCTGAAATTCGACATCTGTTAGACAGATGTTCAGGTCAAACACAATTCTCTCAAAATATTCAGCAAGATTGTCAGGAGTTTTTAATGTATATGCTTGATTTATTGCATGCTGAAGGTGTAGATGTAGATCACCTGTTTGGGCTTTCTTATCAATGGCAGCATGACTGCGAGAACTGTAGGGTATCAAGTACTACTAGTGTAGACTCAGAAAGATTTATATATTTAACTTTGCCAGACTGTAAATCAGTCTCTTTTAATAAGCTAGTAAAAGCAGCTGATCACAACATGGAATGTAGCCAATGTAAATCTGAAATGATGTCAACATTATTTATACGAACATGTGGCCAGTATGTCATTTTAATGTTCCAACGATGTAGGCCTGATGGAACAAAATTGACAACTTTAATTAAAAATTTTGTGGCTTCACAGTTGTCAATATCAGGAAGGACTTTTGTAACTGTAGCAATTATATATCATGACGGTCCTTCAATAACATCAGGACATTACACAGCTTATTTAAAGTCTAGAAATGGCTGGTCATTCTGCAACGATTCTGTTTTAATTTTCAAAAAAAAATTGCCGTATGACCTTAAAAATTCTTACCTGGTGTTTTTAAAACCAAAATTTTAGGGAAAGAATCTCGGGATGTGCTCTGAGGAATTTCAAGAAGTTCTAATGGCTCCTACACGATTTGGCCTTGAGGATAAGTGTAGTACAGAGACATAACTTCTTACCATAACACTGGACGTCATGGAAAAATAACTGCACTTTGAATGAGTTCAGAAAAACTATTTCTTTTTATAAGCTAATTCAAGCAGCCAATCAAAACATGGAGTAGAGGGAATGTCAGTCTGCAATGCTGTCTACTGTTTTATATTGCTTTGTGATTAAAAGTAATGTAGAGAATTAAATAATTGTAGTAGTCATAGAGGTAGTGTAAGTCTGCTTCATAGTAAGCAGTATCAGTGTCATAGGAAATGTAGAACATGAGTGAGCAAGAAGGGTAAGATATTAGTAGTCCAGGATTGTGAAAATGATCAACATTTTAATTCTGAAAGTTGCGGAAATACAACATGACGGGATTGGCTTACAAGAATTCCAAGAGTTATAAATGGCTCTGACATGATTTGGCCTTGTGGAAACGTGTGGTAGAGAGCGAGAAGTCATTTATTGTATGTAACATATTTTTCAAAACGATGGAGGTTTTCTTTCAGAAAGTGGTGGGCTGAAAGTAATAACAGCACAACAGAGTGTAAGCTGTTCATAGGACATCCTTCGACGTCATGGAAAGTAAGTTAACTTTAAGGAGTTCTGAATTCTGATTTGTTATGTTGTATGGGTTTTTTAAACACAATCATTTTGATTGTGTTTTTTTTCCCCGCTGTTATATGATGAATACCTTCAAGTCACTGTTTTTAGTGAAATTTGATACATTCTGAGAACAGCAAAAATAAACCATTTAACATGTATAATTAATTCTGTACTGTTTGCGTTTATGATGTACATGTAGAACTGTGTAGGAGGCATGGAGAAGGTGAGGCTTCTGTAAGTGTCAAAGTTGTTGCATACAGTGCTCATATTCTACGTAGTCTTTCATATGATAGACTACATTTCCACAATGAGATACCTAAGCAAAGGAAACACAGGTGATATGATTGTGGAATGAGCAAAAAAAATTGCACGTTTTTCAATTATATTACCTGTGTTTCCTAACATTACACATCACATTGTGTAGATGAGGTTTAGGCCTGTTCCTGGAGACAGAGGAGGTCTGACATTTGTTCAAGAGTGCAGTGGACATGACTCACTTCGTTGGTAGGCCTGCACATGTATTATCTCCTCTGTATTCTTCAACAAACCTAAATTTCATCTGCAACTCTGAGTAGGACTTACCTGAAACAAATCTGTGGATAGGTTACACCTTATCGGCATCTTGAAACAATCATTTAAAATGTTAGGGTCAGATTTATGATGGCCGTGCGCCTCTTTTGCTCCGCTGTGGGTCACTTTTGTGTAAAAGATGCACCATGTTGCAAGATAGGTTTCAGTTCATCTCCAGCAAGATACCATCAGTTTAAAATGTATATAATTAGCACTGTGTAGGGGGCATGCAGAAGCTGAAGCTTTTGTAAGTGTCAAAGTTGTTGCATGCAGTGCTGCACTTCTGGGTACTGTTTCATATGCTGGACTACATCTGCACTATGAGATACCTAAGCAAAGGCAACACAGGTGATGTGATTGTGAAATGAGGAAAAGAAACTCCACATTTTTCAATTACATCACCTGTGTTTCCTAAGTTTACGAATGACATTGTGCAGATGAAGTTTAGGTCTGTCCACGGACACAGAAGAGGTCTGGCCTTTGTTCAAGAGTGAAGTGGACATGACTTACTTCATTGGTAGGCCTTCACATGTATTATCTCCTCTGTATTCTTCAACAAGCATAAATTTGATATGCAATCCTGAGTAGGCCTCACCTTAAACAAACCTCTGGAGAGGCCACACCTTATCGTCATCCTGAATCAATCATTTCAAATGTTAGGGACAGATTTATGATAGGTGTATGCCTCTTTTGCGCCACTGTGCGTCACTTTTGTGATGCAGCGGCGGTGCAAAAGATTTGCTATGAGGCGACAAAATTACAAATTGATGCATCTAGGCAGATGTGTCATGCTGTAAAAAACCCGTGCCACATGAAACCGATGCAGCAGTGATGCAAAAGATGCACCATGTTGCAAGACAGGCCTGACTTCATCTCCAACAAGATAAGAAGCTAAGTCTTCTGTAAATGTCAAAATTGTTGTATATACTGCTCAACTTCTATGTACTCTTTGATATGCTAGACTCCATCTGCACTATGAGATACCTAACCAAAGGCAACACAGGTGATGTGATTGTGAAATGAGGAAAAGAAACTCCACATTTTTCAATTACATCACCTGTGTTTCCTAAGTTTATGAATGACATTGTGCAGATGAAGTTTAGGTCTGTCCACGGACACAGAAGAGGTCTGGCCTTTGTTCAAGAGTGAAGTGGACATGACTTACTTCATTGGTAGGCCTTCACATGTATTATGTCCTCTGTTCTCTTCAACAACTCGAAATTTCATTTGGAACCCTGAGTAGGCCTCACCTCAAACAAACCTCTGGATAGGACACATCTTATTGGCATCCTGAAACAATCATTTAAAATGTTAGTGTCTTGCGACACTTTTGTGAGACAACAGCAGTGCAAAAGATGCACCATGTTTTAAGATAGGCCTCACTTCATCTGCATCAAGATACTGTTAGTTTAAAATGTATATCTTTAGGACTGTGTAGGGGGCCTGGAGAAGCAGAAGCTTCTGTAAGTGTCAAAGTTGTTGAAAAACTGTTTGTCCTTCAATCTTTTCCCTTGTCTTTTCTAATTTTTAAATACATGTTTTAATATTTTTCAAATGTTTGTTCTCTCTTTCACAGATTGAAAGTATAAAAATAAAAAGTGAGTAAGTTAACGACAATTATAAGGTAAATGTTTTGTACTCTTTTCGTTACATTTCTATCACATTCACCTACTATTAGTTCCACAGCTTCATTTCTTTAACCCTCAGTTTCCTGCCTTTGCTACTTTCCTCATTCCTTTCTCTATGACCTACTTACTCAACTCCTTCCACTCTTTTTCTCAGTCCCTCTCTTCTCATAGTTCCTCACTCTTGTTCACTCACTCCGTCTCTATTACTCTTAGTGTCTTTGACTGATCACTCTTTCACTACTTGTTCATAATGCTTTCTCTGTGTAGTTGAAGCACACTAAGGGGCATATTATGAACACAGCCAATAAAATTATTGCTGTTTTTATTGGCAGAAAACTGCTGCAAAAGTGGTTTTAGCGGCAGTTTTCTGCCGCAAAAGCGGCTTTAGCGACACATTTCTGCCGATAAAAGGTGCAAAACTTTTATTGGCTATGTTGATGATATGGCTCTATGTTATTTACATTTCTTTGCTGTTTCAATTAATCTTTTTATGTTATTTTTTCTTTTCTGTTTTCTGTTTTTTCTCTCTGTTATTCCACATGTTTTAATCTTATTTTGAACATTCACTCACATTCTCCAAGAAACTCTTCTTTGTTATTGTTCTACTCTCTTTTTTTTCTTTCACTTCCTTATCTATTTTGTTTTTCACAATTATACCCTCTTCCATCTTTTCTTCGGTAAATAGATCTATTAAACAGTATCTCTGGTTTACTCGCTATAGCTGTCTTTCTTTTAACATTACTCTCTGTTTACTTCCCTTATACTTACTCTTCTTTTTTTTTTTTTTGGTTCGCGAACCGGGAAGCGAACGGGGAAGCGAACCAAAAGAAATAGAGCTTGCCAGAGTGCTAAACATTCTAGCAATTTTTTTTGAAAGGGGAGGTAGTTCTGAAAATAACTTTTTTTTAAATGTTTTTGTTGTTTTATATTTTTTTTATTTTTCTGAACATTTTTTGTTTTTTTGTATTTTTTGAACAGTTTTATGGTTTTTTTTGTTTTTGATGGAGGGGAAACAACAAAAAACAGGCATTGGAAAGGGCTCAACAGGAGCAAAAAAAATAAATTACTGTCTGGGGCGTTTAGGGCAATTGTGATTTTCATAAGCTCGGTTGATTAAGGTAATGCTCATATTGCCACATGACAGTAAGGCACCGCAATACAAACAGGTAAACTTCATATGGACAAAGTTGTCCTGAATGTTTGGCACGGTTTCCCGTGCCTCTGCTGCTGTCAAAGATATCTGTGATGATGACCTGGCCACAGGAGTTGGTGGGTTGTCCTGCAGGTCACGCATCTCTGCCCGGCTGTAGTTTAATGGATGCCACCTGCTCATGTGACGATGCATGGTGTAGTTACCGAAGCTATACTTTTTTAAGGTGCCTCTAGATAACTTCTCTTTACATATGAGGCAGGTGACATATCTAGCATTAACTTTCTTCTGCCCTTCAGGGATTGAAAAAAACTGCCAAATAACACTGGTTTTCCGATGAGAAACCCGGGGCTGCTCTTGTAAAAACTGTGGTCCTTCTGTCTCCTCTTCCTCTTGTTCATCCTCTTCCTCCTCTGTGTTGCTGATGAACTGGGGAGGTGGTCCTCTCTTCCCATGAGGAGGTGGTGGTGGTGGTGGGGGTCCACCAGCTGAAGCTACCAATGAAGCCATTGCTCAAATATCAAAAAAGGTCTTCCTCTCACAAAGATGAAAGTCAGAGTGAGGAAAGAAGGAGGGGTTTTCATCATTTGGGAAAAACAATAGTTCTAAACCAATGAAAAGTGTTATTTTTAGGTCACCTGACCTAGCCTTACATCATTATGAAAGCAAAAGTGAAATGAACCAATGAAAAGTTTTATTAACAAGTCACATGACCTGTTACGCTTATGTTACGCGCTGCGGAACGCGCCCCGGATCGCTTCCGGGTCGCTGCGCTTCGCGCCTCGGTTCGCTCTCCTGAGCACTTCCGGGTGCGCTAACGCGGCGCGTCATAAGACGCATTACGCGGCAACGCGATACGTCGCGCTTTCGCGATGCACCCCGGATCGCTTCCGGGGAGCTGCGCTTCGCGTCTCAGTTCGCGTACCGGTGCACTTCCGGGTGCGCTAACGCGGCGCGTCATAAGACGCATTACGCGACAACGTGATACTTCGCGCTTCCGCGACGCGTCACGATGTTGATTTCTAACGCGGCAGTTGCGCAAACGGAACGTTTACCGGTTCGCGGACCAGGTCGCGGCATCAAATTGAGCTAACGGGAAGCTTCCCGGTTCGCGAACCGGGAGCGAAGAAAAAAAAAAAAATTATTAATAAACATATAAAATATATTTTGGGATTTAAAGAAGAATACATTTTACAGCTACAGATATTAGCTTTTAAAAAACCAATGAAATTCACTGAAAAAACCATAGGTTATAGACCATATATAGTTAGGAATTAGCATTTACAAAACCTTGAAAATTCACTGAAAAAACCATAGGTTATAGACCATATATAGTTAGGAATTAGCATTTAAAAAACCTTATTTTACTCACACAAAACCATTGAAATTCCATATATAGTTAGTTGTACTAACTATATATCGCGCACCCGCAATCCACTGCTGATCATGTCACATATTACATCATTCATGACATGGTCAGTGACATCACTGATGACATCACTGATGACATCTCAAATGACATCACTGATGACATCACTGATGACATCACTGATGACATCACTGATGACATCTCAAATGACATCACTGATGACATCACTGATGCCATCACTGATGTCATCTCAAATGACATCACTAATGACATCACTGATGACATCACTGATGACATCTCAAATGACATCTCAAATGACATCACTGATGACATCTCATTTGACATTACTGATCACATCACTGATGACATCATTCATGTGATATTATGATGAACCTCTTCAGACTCTTATATAACCTTAGATACACTCAGTATAAACATACACTCACAGACTGTCACTCATCCATGGAGTTACTCACACACCTAGTCAGTCATGCAAAGAATCAATCACACCTCCATTTCCTCAACTATACAGTTATACACACCTTACTTATTCAAACATATACTAAAACATATTTACTCTCTTATACAATCCCTGATACAAGTTCACAATGATCCATACAGCCACTCACACATTCACTGGCTCTTATGCACAGTTATTTATATATGCCAACTCTCACATGTACTGTGTTTTACATATGTACTTACTTTGACATGTAGCACTGAGATATCCATTCACTCACCAATACACTCATGCACACAGTCAACCGCCCATACAGCTGTTTCCACATGCACTTTTGAACCCATACATCTAGTGAATCAACTGCTCACACATCTATGCACAGAGTCATACACCTCCCAGCCACCCACACACACACACTCAGTCTCCCATAAAAATACTTGGGCAACCAATCAATAACCCATATAGTTACTCATATAGCTACTGATCAACACATGCAGCAGTTTACAGAACAACAGACATAATGATGCACAAATTAAGACAGTTTAGTCACTAACCCATGCACTCAGTGAGACACATTTAATCACTCACTCATACAGTCAGTCATGCACCTACTAAATCCTTCATCCAGGCACTTCTACATCCACTCATTCTTCAATATGTAAGACATATTTTAACTTTACAGAAACATACAGTCACTGGATGTTGTCATCAGTGATGTCATCAGTGATGTCATTTGAGATGTCATCAGTGATGTCATCAGTGGTGTCATTTGAGATGTCATCAGTGATGTCATCAGTGATGTCACTGACCATGTCATGAATGATGTAATATGTGACATGATCAGCAGTGGATTGCGGGTGCGCGATATATAGTTAGTACAACTAACTATATATGGAATTTCAATGGTTTTGTGTGAGTAAAATAAGGTTTTTTAAATGCTAATTCCTAACTATATATGGTCTATAACCTATGATTTTTTCAGTGAATATATATATACATATATATATATATACATATATATATATATATACATATATATATACACACCGTATAAACACACATATATACAGAGAACTCTGGGTAGTTCCCAAGTTTAGATGGAGAGCACCTCCTGTATAGAGCATCCTATGACACCATCGACACTCTGAATTTGCTAACCTCAAATGTCTACTTTTCTATCAACGTTTTTAAGCATAGGATTAGCCCATTGCCATCCTTGCCGAGATCGAAAGGGACAAAGTCTTTTGCCATATCTACAGCAAAGTCTTTAAGCATAGGATTAGCACAGTGCCATTCATGCCGAGATGTAAAATGGCAAAAGCCTTTTACCACTCCGGGCACAATATTACAGCTTTGGGTTGATAAAATACCATCCATGCCAACCTGAAATGAATAAAAGCAGCCACTGATGCGTATTTTGCTATCATTACAGCTCTTAAGAGAGGTTTAGCTTTGCACAGACACAAGGGAACACCCAGCATAAGTCAGAACAATACCCTTTCAGGAATAGAGTGCCACAAATTATGCAAAAAAGAAGCAGAGAAATTTGGGTAGGTCCCAAATTTAGAGCTGCTCTCCACCTATATACTTAGGAACTACCCAGACTTCTCAGTTTTTTAAATGTTGTTGTCATGGTGCAGGCAGGAGCACCACCAACAAATTAAAAAGGGTTGGGGGCTGCAAGAAGACAGCAGCCTCTAGGAAACTTTAAAAAAAAAAAAAAGAACTGTAAGTCTCCTAGGTCATTGAACGCATGACCGCACAACAGCTTACCATCATTTTTAAAGCACTCTGAGATGGAGCTGTATGCTGTTTAACTGGACTGCAGGCATCCCTTGTGATTGGTTCTATAGCTGCATTGTGTGGCCTGAGGAGTGTTAAAGAAACACTCAAACACACATTTATGATGGTTAGGAAGAAAAATGCTTAATTTTCAATATTTCTGTGACAATTATTATTATGTATTGCCATGTGTCTATTTACAAGGAACATTTTGGAATATGCTTAATGATAAATTATTGTGATGCCTTTTTGGCAAAGCCAAGAGGTCTGCTTTATATAGGTTAATGTACTGACCCCCTGCTAGAGCAAAGGCAAATAGGCCAGCCTTTTACATTTTGGTGTTCTGACCCTTTGACAAAGCTAGTAGGTCTGCCTTCCTTAAAATAAAATCACTTTATAGTGTTACTTGAAGTTAAAAAAAAAAAACAACACCAGAAAAATGCACTGAAAAAAACCCCAAATGTTAAAGTGATGTTATAGTTAGGTAAAAATGTCAGTTAAAACATAACATTTTAAGCAACAACAAAAAAACACTGAAATTCACCAGTTATATTGAACTCAACAAACTATAACTCGCGTCCTCGCCATGCACTACTTATGAGTTCATATAGTACATTACATCAAGACATGTTCTAAGACCTCATCGATGACATCACTGATAACATTTGAAAAGACATCAGTGATGACAACACTAAGGGAGTCAAAATTAAATTTTAGGAGACACAAGTTGATTTTTAAATGTAGGCACAGTATGGTTTCTGGGTACCTGCAGGCTAAACTATCTTTTAGCAAAACACCTCCTTTGGACCCCAATGCCATTCAATCTCTCTCCTTGTGGGAACAGAGACTAGTTGCTGGAAGGGCAAGTTCAGAAACTTTCTCTACCTCTTTCCACCAGATCAGAATTTTATCTGAATTCATTTAAGAGTAATGAAAGACTTTCCTTTCCAATGCCCTTTATCATGCCACACCTTGAAGGCAAAAACGTATAGACTGGCTGTACTATTGTGCACAACATGTTTGTCCTTTCCTGTTAGAGGCAGTTTTTCCTCAATTGGCACTTGCCAGGTCATTAAAATGATTTTGAATCACCTTGACTTGAGCTTTAATATTGAAGAAGTGGCAGCAGCATCAAAAAGTTGGACGTCTGTGAGTGATACACTTCTGTACCAGAAAAATAAATAACTTTCAAGTGGTACTGCCTTAAGGTCTTGGAGTAGATATTTTTTATCATAACAATATTAAATGTGTTAGGTGAGAAATACAAAGTTAAACTGTTCCCATCAGTGTTAGAAAATATCCCACTCATCTCTTCCCAGCACAGACTCCCGACACTGGTTTCAGAATTAAGGTGTTTTTGTAGTCTAAGGGCAAATATAACTAATTTGAGAGATTCCCAGCAAACACAAGCCACGATTTCTACTCTCACTCCCTTTTTTGTCATTCTAAATGAAATCTTGTCGAATGCCAATCTCTTACATGGAAATGTTCGTGAGGTAGGTCACATAAGGAGAACTGACATCATCATCAGTCATCATATGGCTCAGAGGCAGAGAAAATAGGATTGAGAAAGACATGTTTTCATATTCAATTGGTGTTCTCCTTTAGGAGGGGAGTGAAATCAAGGAAACGTGGTGCTCAAATAAGCCAGCTATTTTGAATAAAGTATATTCCACTTCATATTTTCTTAATGTGCTTCTCAGTCGACATGGTTCAATCCCCATATTTCACTCCACTCCATAATAGTCTCATTGCTTATCTACATTTTACATTTCACAAATTAGTGCACTCTGATCGAACTTTGCATCAAACTAGAATTAAACGAACACCATTAAAATCATCTAGCTCTGTTTTATCTGCTGCACACCAGATTCAAGGGTACTTGCTTGGCTTAAAATTGCAAGGTACAAATAAAGGCAATTAGTTTGAGTACCAAATGATAGATCAGATTGCCCAGCTGCTCTACTATCTATCAAACTTCGAAGTCACATTCTGCTGCTGTGGGATCTAGGTCCACATCCTGCATTGCTGTGTTGAGATTGGCAAAAAAGGCTTCTGTAAGGCTACCACAAGCAAAGCTTTGTCAGAACAATTCTCAGCCACAAATTGAAGGAGCCAGAAGACAGCACTGGGAAACAGAGTTATTTAAAGGATATCCAACATTTAGTTGTGCTTTTAAGATTTTAGTTATATCTCTGATTCTAAGACATTTGCCACCTGCCTTCAGGTATGCAAAGGAATTTATTTTATTTATTTTAGGCGATTTATTAAGCGCTCAATTACCCGTGGGTGTCTCGGCGCTGAGAGAGAGAACTGGTCCATGAGGAGTTATTGCGTGAACAGCCAGGATTTAATCTGCTTGCGGAAAGAGAGAAGAGATGTGGAGGCTTTGATGAAATGTGGAAGACTGTTCCATAGTTTGGAAGTGGTAACTATGAAAGATCTGTCTCCCCAGGAGACTTTCTTAGTCCTGGGAACCTGCATGAGTCCAGCGGTTGAGGATCTTAGGGATCTAGCAGGTTTGTAAGGACAGAAGGAATCTTTCAAATACGCTGGACCTTGACCATGAATTGCTTTAAAGGCAATACAGAGGGCCTTGAACTTAGTTCTCTTCTTTACAGGCAGCCAGTGAAGCTCTCGGAGTGTCCCAGAAATGGGGGCATACTTAGGACATCCCGTAATCAATCTGGCCGCCGCATTTTGCACCAGTTGTAATTTCTTTAGAACACCTTCTTGAGCATTGACTAGCAGACCATTACAATAGTCAATGCGGGCCATGATGAGTGCGCTAATCAACGTTTTTGTCATATTCATGGGAAGATAAGGTAGGAGTTTTTTTATCATTCTCAAGGTGTAGAATGAGGAGGATACTACCGTGTTGACGTGGTGCATGAAGGTGAGTTTGGTGTCCAGTATAACTCCGAGATTTCTTGCCTTGGTCACAGGGGAAGGGGGGGGTCCCAGGGCATCAGGCCACCATGTGGGAGACCAAGCAGGGGAGAGATTGCCAAACAGCATCACCTCCGTTTTATCGGAGTTTAATTTCAGGCAGTTTCTTGCCATCCAATTACTTATTGCCAGCATTCCCAGATTAAAGTTGGCGGCCACTTCATCTCCGTTTTTGTTTATGGCTAGGACAATCTGGGTGTCATCGGCGTAGGATGTAACTGCCAGGTGATGGATTTTTATGGTCCTCGCTAAGTCTGACACATAGATGTTGAATAATGTGGGACTTAGCGAGGACCCCTGGGGAACACCACAAGGAAGAGTGAAGGGAGGTGAGTTGAAGTTGCCAAAGGCAACGGATTGAACTCGATCGGTGAGGAATGAGGCAATGAGTTCTTTCGCTGCACCCGTGATGCCTGCCGTTTCGACACGGTCGATCAAAGTGGAGTGATCGACCGTGTCGAAGGCCGCAGACAGGTCCAGCAGAATGAGCACTGCTGATCCTCCACTGTCCAGAGACTTCCTGATTTCCTCTGTGGCTTTAATAAGCGCAGTTTCCGTCCCGTGTCCCTTCCGGAAGCCAAATTGTGTTTCGTCCAGGCAGTTGTTTTGATCTATAAAATCTGAAATTTGTGTATTCATTATTTTTTCCACAATTTTGGCAGGGAGTGGGAGACAGGCGATAGGACGATAATTGGCAACTATCGTCGGATCAAGTGAGCTTTTTTTGATAAGAGGTTTGACAATGGCTTTTTTCCAGATGGAAGGAAAAGTAGTGGATCGGAACATTGTATTAAAAATATCGGTGAGTTTAGGGCTTATAATTTCGGGGAAGTTTTTGAGAATGGCGGGGGGACATGGGTCTTCCGGAGATCCGGAATTCGTGGTGCGTAAGAGATGAGACACCAATTCAGAGGAGATCTGAGAAAATTCCTGGAAGGAACTGGGAGGGTTTGTTCGAGGGGGGTTGGTAGAGTTCATGTCCGACGGAGTTTGGTCATTAGAGGCGAAGTGAGGGTGTCCAGTACCATTGGCATGCGCTTTAAATTGGGAGAAGATGTCCGTGACTTTTTTTTGGAAATGGTTTGCCAGAGAGTTACATAATTCTTGGGTATATGTAATAGGGGTGGATGCTGTTTGTCCAGAGAGACGCGTCACTACCTGGAAGAGTTGTTTGGTTGAGTCTTGAGCGAGATTAATTTGACTGCTATAGTATTTACTTTTCTCCTTGATAATTAGTTGTTTGTAGTTAAGCAGCATGATTTTTTAGAGGGCTTTTTGCTCTGGATCGTAGTCACGTCTCCATTTGCGTTCTTGGCGCCTACAGTGTTGTCTTTCCAGTCTAAGAGTATCATTGAACCAGGGTGAAGACTTGATGTTTCTGTTGGAGGATTGTTTCTTAAGTGGGACTGTTTGATCGACAGTGTTTCGGATCCAAGTGGTATAGTTATTGGCAGCTAGTTCAGGATCAGCCTCAGTGGGTGGTAGGGAGGTCAATAGTGAGGATTGGGAAGCAGGAATGTCGATGCTTTTCCAGGCTCTGAATTTATTTAAGGGTGAGGAAGTGTGGAGTCGTGGGGGAGTAGGTTGTAGTGTAAAATCAAAAAGAATAGCAGAATGATCCGTCCAGGTAAAGGGAAGGAGATCCTTTATTACTAGGGATTTCTCGCTAGAGAATAGACCGTCGAGAAGATGGCCCGCAGTATGCGAGGAGCCAGTAACCAATTGTGGGAGTCCTATAGTATTTAGTTCAGATAACAGAGCAGTAGTATCAGGATTGTCCAATAGCTCAAGATGGAAGTTAAAATCACCTAAAAAGGTGTACTGACTTTCACCTGCCAGTGGTTCAAGAAGCATGGGTAGACTAGCAAGGAAAGGACTGCGAGGTCCAGGAGGGCGGTACATAAGTGTACCTTTGAAAGGGGGCGCATTAGGGATAGAGATAGAGAAAGACAAAGCTTCACAGCAAGAGGTGGGGATAGTTTCTGTTCGTACTGTTAGGTTTCCACGGTATATGATGGCTAGTCCGCCTCCTTTTTTAGGAGGAGGTCTGTCCAGTCTAACATTAGAGTATCCTTCAGGGGTAGCAGTAGCGAAGTCTGGTCCGCAGGAGAGATCGCCCCATGTTTCGGTAATGAAGAGGAGGTCGATGTTGTGGCTCTCAATGAAATTGGAGATTTCATATTTGTGCTTAGGGAGGGAGCGCACATTTATCAGAGCGGCTATACATGATTTAGGTAGTGTCTTTTTGTTTGTGATCGTTGTTTGTGAGGGGCGGTAATTATTAGTGATAAAGGAGCATTTTGGGCAGATGTAAGGAAGGTGGCGTGGTTGTTTTGCTAGATTAACGCGCTGGCATTGATGCGCAGTGGAATTTAGCGAATGAAGGTAGTCGGAGTTGTACATAATGGTAGTTGCAGGGTTGGTAATGGTGGAACGAGTAGGGGGAGAGGCCCTAGGCCCGGTCCAGGCGCGGACGGGCGCAGACGGGCTTGCCCTATGCGCGCCTTCGGCGCGCAAACGGCGCTCCCGCTGCGCTCGTCCGCTGCGCTTCCTCCAGTGACACATTAAATAGTGTAGGAGAGGCGGGGGGGCGGGGCCAAAAAAGGGGGCGTGGCCTCGCTGCACGCCGTCAATGGCCTTTTGACTGAGGGAGGGAGGCGCTGCTCCCAATCAGCAGGCCCCGCGAACGCGAAGCAGTGGGTCAAGGCAGGCCACAAACACAGCACCAAACAACACCCGAAATGATCAAAAGATCACCAAAAGCAGCATCAATCACACAGTGCAGCTCCCGGCCCTCCGCCTCAGGAGCAGGAATGTGTGTGTTAGTGCATGAGAACTGTTGCAGATGCCTTGTGGGCTTGTGTTTTAAGACCTGGGGGGAAGCAAAGAGACTATCTATTCAGAATAGAGAAGGCTCATGAAATAACCAGTGAGGTAATGGGTAACCATGGGTGGAGAAATCGGCTCCGTCCGCAGAGTGTGTGGAGATTTTCCTACTCCGCAGAGTAGGCAAATCTCCGCAAACTCCGCAGTGGAGCAGAGTTGGCCAGGTCACGCCTCCACCCCCCCATTAACAATTAAGCCTACATTTATCAAAAGTAAGATAAAAGACAATTACCTGTACTGGTGCGTCCCCGGGCCGCTCTCCTCCTCTTCCTCGCATCTGTGGGTGATCCTTGCCAAAACTGCGAATGCACATTACTCGCAAGAAATGTGTGGGCGCGCATGCATGCACAGTTTTCACAAGGATGTTGTCCCGCTACGCCCACTACGCCCAGGGTTAGTAATGGGCTTCTGTCTTTCTACAGGATTTGCTGTTTTCTCAATAGCTAACCATACATATGCCTGCATGTATATGATTTTAACATGGGAGGAGTTAAGATTCAGAGAGCTTGGTTCGGAGGAGATGGTGCGGAAAGGAAAGAACTGATGTCAGTATGATGGGGTGGCACCTATAAAGGCACTGCGCACATCCGGCATGCACGATGTCGACGTGGAGTTGATCAATTCCACCCACCGGCACGCAGAGGTATTTCATTTTTCAGATCCACTCTGACACCTGGGGATAATTCTATGGTAAGGAATCTGCGACTAGAAGTTTCTAACAGATGCAATGTTTCAGTTAACACTGGAGATAGTGTCTCTGTCCGTTATGGCAGTGTTCCCACTGCCAATGTCTCCTGTGATGTATCAGGTTTGAAGAGGATTTCCGCTTGCAGGGTAGCCATGAAGCGTCGCTTGCTATCAATCGATGAGCGGGGCTGCACCAGGCAGGACGAATGTTACAGAGACCAAAGAAGAGACCCAATGACTGAGATTAAGGTACTGTCAAGTTGTAAGTGTCATGGACCCAGGACATGGATAGCATCTTGAAAGTTTGGTTAAGGCCAGTACTTTTCAATCTTACTTGCAGGGAAAGCTGGAACCATGCTGCAGGCACCTTTTTCAAAATGTATGTTTTGAAGACTAGTTAGCTGTGTATGTGGAAGCTGAGCAATTTGGTGCACAAGGTCAGGTATGAGGAGAAGCATTCCATCGTCATGGTAAAAGCAACAGGTAGATGTATGGGTAAGTTGTGATGTTTTCTGAGAAAAAGCAACGTTTTTGGAGGGTTTCGTTTTAGGTGTGCCCTTAACATCCAGGTTTGGAGGAGGTAGGGGAATACCCTCTAATGATAGACATGGTCATACCTTCCATCTGAGATCTTTATCATGAGCATATTGCTGAATGTTCACTATGCAGTCAGAAACCCTACTGCTCCTAAGAGGTAAAAAAAAGAACTTGGTAAAGATATGAGCCCTTAAAGAGCTGTATAGGAGTCTTGTATAAATGAGTAACTGTAGCCGTTAATTGAGGATACTGGCACTGGTTCATGGATGAGTAGCACCACTGGACAACATTTTTCTTTGTGCCCATACTGGTGGGCTTGATTTTATTAAGTGTCTAATGGTAAACAACATTCAAGGCTACTGACAGGACTAGGAGCACAAGAGGTAGGAGTCACCAGTGTTGAGTATAACAGAGGTATCATCCACTACCTGGATGAGGATTATTTTGCTGCTGCGCCAGACTTGAAGTTTGATTAACAGGTTTACAGGTGTGTATGCTTATCACTGTGATTTGTAAATGAATGGCCAGTGTTCAGAATGCACATGTGGGGGCAAGGGGAGTTTCAATGTGGAAAGGGAGAATCGGAAAAAGGCTACTGGTAAGGTCGCTCGAATATTTATGGTCTCAGATTTTGCAGATTTCTTTCTGCCACTTTTTCTGTGCAGTGGCTACAGGGGCTGGTCATAGGGTGATATGCTGTTTGAATCCTTTGAGACAGGCTCCCTTTGTATAGTTGGCTTAAGCTGTGGCTGGTTGGCAGATGCTGGGTGATGTTGCCTTTGAGACAGGAGACCAAAAATCAGGAAACATGTACATAATACCCAATCTGCATAATTACTCTGATTGATAATGTGGTGGTGAAATGCAGAATGGATGTATTCATGTGTTTAGAAAGTGGAAAGTGATTTGGATTATTATCGGTGGGGTACCCTACTGAAGTAGGTGATTAATCTAAAACTGTAGGTTTGTGGCTCAAATTGAAACTGAAAAAATTGATGGAGTGTTGGGGTGCTACTCAATAGAAAGGCATTGTTCAGTCTAAGTAGGATTGGACTTTGGCTGGGTGTGTCGGTATGGCTTCGGAATGCGAACTCAGTTGCGGGCAAGATGGATTTGGTTCGGAGTTGGAGATGACTATAGAAACAGAGATCCTCCGGGGCCTGCAGTGTTGGTGCCAGCATTAATGTTACAGGGGCTGGCATGGATTTTGGTGCCGGACTGGAAATTGGCTTCTGCATCAGAGTGGAACCTGGTGCATGTTCATACTGCGGTGAGGTCAAACCCGCTGGCAGTAAACCGACTGGAGGCCTCCAAGGATCCTTGAAGCCCAAACCCATGCTGGAGGGAGCCGGAAGAGTGACAAAGAATGCCCTCTAAAGGCCTCAATCTGTTGCAACAGCCATGGACCAAGAAACTCTGGGTGCATCAGAATCAGTTACAGAATCGCTCCTCGGTGGGCCACCGGGAGTGAGACTACGAGGTACCCCAATATCCCTGCAAATTCTCAGGCTGACAGTGGAGAGACTGCAATGAATCCCGCTTGGCCTTATTGTGTTTCCACTTCCATTTACCGGAAAACTTGGAGCATGATGAGGACCTGCATAGGGAATGCCCTAGACCCAAGAGTGAGAACGTGTCAGCGCCCTCGACTTCGAGCAGGATATCCAAGACGTTTTTCGTGTTTGGTGACATACAGATTCTCTTCGAATTCCCGGATCGCCATTAGATTAATAAGGACACCCTCCTCGCAAGACTTGGAGTTGTGCCCCGAAACCAGATACCAGATGCACACCTGGTGGGGATGTGTCACAGACATTTGTCTGTGAAACTACATGCATGGCTTAATCTCTGTAGTTACAGCAGAGGACATAGTTCCCTTACACACCCCAAAAATCTAACTTTTGTAGAAAAAACTCATGGACGGATGAAAAAGAAGTTGGGAGCGAGACCAGGATTTGCTCCTTCGTCACTTCTAGGGCGGAATAAAGTAATTGTGGAGCCGCACAACGCCATCTACTGGGGTAAGAGAGCAATATTGTTCAAATCTTCCAAATCCAGTTTGGGGATCTTCTAAAGGTGAGGAATCTGAGGTTAGAAGTGTCCACCAGAATGAGATTGTGCTCTCTTGACATTCTTGCTAATAGTGAGCTGGATGTTTCGTGGCTGATTCACAAGGACTTGTGCTTAAAGGAGAACTGCTGTAAAGCCCCCTTGTTTCCAATAAAGGTTTTTCAATTGAAAATATAATGCCTTCTGGAAGAAAGTTGTAGTCATGAGTTTCTTCTATTCAAGCAGCTGGGCTGACACACTTGGAGGCAATGTTTTGTCACAGAAAAGCCCAGACCTGGGAACATTCTCCGACATCTTGAAGCCTGGCGGCACCCGTTTTAACCTATGCCAAACTTCTAATCTGAGGATTTTCCCTTGTCTGTCTATGCAACCACTCTCCGGCAGCCCTCCCTATAGCCTGCTGCTAACATAACGTAACATAACATAACATAAAAACATTTGTATCACTAAAGTGAACATTCACCTTAAGATTCATCTTGATGCTGAATAACAGATGTTTAATGCCACCCCATTCAAGGTACTTTTCTTTTATCGACTTGGAATTATCGAAGGTTGAGGGGTCCCTCCAGGATCCAAATATGTTACAAAGAGGTGAAACTGAAGTTCCAGCAGTGTATCCACTAGTCCACTACTTCCAGCCCGGCTGCAGGTCCACTCTCTTTAGGAATGTGCACAGTCACTGAGAACACGAGGGAAGCTTTTGAATTTCCACAGGATGCGTTATGTGACAGCACATCGCCATCCTGTGCCGTCCATTGTTAAAAAACAACAAAACAACACATGACATCAGAAGCCACGCCAGGCTCATGTTTGTTTAACTGCGCCTTACAGGACTGTGGCCTTTTCACAATAAGGAAGGCCAAGGCCGCAATGTTGGCAGGAGCCCATCCTGCATGTTGACAATCTATATGAAAGCTTCAGGAACAATGTATTTAGAGAACGCCTGCATTTTTAATATTAACAGATTTATGATCCATATGAGCCATGGTAACTGTAGCAACCCAATGTATATCACATGTCTATAGGCATGTAAGGCCTTTCTGTAATCCATTCCCTGACCGCAGTCACCACCAGTTGCTTCCCTACTTACACAGAAGTGATAAGCTTTAAATATGACAGATCCCATTGCAATGTATTATAAAGGTCGCATGTGGTCCCTACAAACATCACTGTGTCCTATACACGGCCCCAGGGGTTAAGTATCTGTAGCAGACTCTAGCTCCCCCTCACTGTGCACTGGGGTCCCATAAGCCCCCATGCGCCACAGAACAGCCCTTTAATCCTGGCTTCAGGCAACTGTGCTTTGCACACTGGGGTGTGTGGGCTCATGTGTACAAGTAAAAAGGGAAGTTTCGAAGCTTAGCATACGAAGTGTTGAGGTTACAGAGATGGGGCTGGATGCTGGGCTCATGTGTACAAGTAAAAAGGGAAGTTTCGAAGCTTAGCATACAAAGTGTTGAGGTTACAGAGATGGGGCTGGATGCTGGGCTCATGTGTACAAGTAAAAAGGGAAGTTTCGAAGCTTAGCATACGAAGTGTTGAGGTTACAGAGATGGGGCTGGATGCTGGGCTCATGTGTACAAGTAAAAAGGGAAGTTTCGAAGCTTAGCATACGAAGTGTTGAGGTTACAGAGATGGGGCTGGATGCTGGGCTCATGTGTACAAGTAAAAAGGGAAGTTTCGAAGCTTAGCATACGAAGTGTTGAGGTTACAGAGATGGGGCTGGATGCTGGGCTCATGTGTACAAGTAAAAAGGGAAGTTTCGAAGCTTAGCATACGAAGTGTTGAGGTTACAGAGATGGGGCTGGATGCTGGGCTCATGTGTACAAGTAAAAAGGGAAGTTTCGAAGCTTAGCATACGAAGTGTTGAGGTTACAGAGATGGGGCTGGATGCTGGGCTCATGTGTACAAGTAAAAAGGGAAGTTTCGAAGCTTAGCATACGAAGTGTTGAGGTTACAGAGATGGGGCTGGATGCTATTTATTTATTTGTATTTATTTATTGACATTTTTAGAGCGCGAACAAATACCCGCAGGCGTCTCGGCGCAGGCGTCTCGGATGCTAGGCTCAGGTGTACAAGTAAAAAGGGAAGTTTCGAAGCTTAGCATACGAAGTGTTGAGGTTACAGAGATGGGGCTGGATGCTGGTGAACCTCACGAGGACAGGTCCGGTGACCGCTAAAGACCACTAACGTCTGATGCCGCTTGCACGACGACCTTGAGAAAAGAACATTTGTACAACCAGCTGTAAAGAATTAGGAAACTCTTATTTAAAGCATAACATAACACTGAATAGCATGACGCAGTATGACATTTAACATAACCTAAAGTGTATTTGTAAAGCACCTTACTTTGTTCAGTTGACTAGTTGGGGAAGGCCTTGCGTGCAGAAATCCCCTTAAGCAGGTAATTTACTCTGTCTGACTTGCCTTGTACTATACCTATGAATGATGCACATATGGTCCAGGTATATTTTGATAGTGGAGAGCCCTCTTTTCTTGAAACTATTGTCTAGCGCTGCTTAATGGAGGCACCAGCAAAGGATGAGGCTGTACATTAACCCGTCACACAAGCTAGCTAGCTAGGTTTGACGTCTATAGGCAGAACACTCACAAAATCCAAGACATTACGCATTTGTAATCTCCCAGTGGTTACCTATAGCGTAAACTTCTCAGGTTTCAACAAGCATTAGCAAAGCTAATATGTCTCACATTTACAGCCCATTGGCTTTGCCAATATTTTTCTTCAATGATAAGCAGCACTGGCAAAAAACACACAAGCAAATTGTGCAAAGATGTGTACATGTTAATGCGTTACGACACTGTGGTGGACCAGCATGATGACATATATGTGCATGCATGTATCACCACATATACGCCATGACGCAGCCATCATTGATGTTTTTTCAAATTACCGTTCCAAGATGCAAGGCACCATTGGAAGTGTAAAAAAAATTGAATGCCTGTGAAAGCGCAATTTGGAAACTGAGCAGCTCGGTGGAAAATGGTAGCTCTCATTCTAGAAGTAAGACCTAAAAAGCAATGAGGTTCCTTGCATGATTTGTGTTGGCTCTCTTAAGGTATTTTCTGAAACATTCAAGAAGAAACATACCGTACTATAAGTCTTCTCTACATGGACCAGAATGATGGTCTCAATTTTAAATAAAGACAAACAAAGGGATCATAGCTAAGTCCTTACTCAATTAGTTTTTAGGTGGGTATATTCCATCCTTGATATCTGAATGTAGGTATAAAAGAGGTGTATGTGTTGAGATACTGCCTTGGCTTTTAAGGGATACAGAGAATATATTCCTGGTTTTTGTACACCGAAGAATTTATGATGAAATGTTGTCTTACATTTTCTTACTGTTGATATGTCGTTATCAATCAATTACTCACCTTTCCTCTTTGAAACTAAGCTATTCATTGTTCAAATTAAATTGAAGAACACAGTAGTATAACATCTACATGATCTGGCTTGGTGTGGATAGAAAATATTCCAAGGATATCATTTTGGGGACGGTATTCTTGGAGGCAGGCGTTTCAAACCTCAAAATGAAACAAACATTGACGTAATTCTTTTTTCGAAATGCTATGAGTGCCAAAAAGTCCTCCTCCAAGAGCATACTATCAATCCGTCATTCGATGTCTCAACAAAAACACGAAGCTGCAGCCCTTTTATAGTCAATGCCATTAATTAAAGCATAAAATCTGCAGGTTTGGCAAATAAAAATGTAAACATTCCACAGAATTTTACAATTCCTAAAATATTAGAAATGTTTACAAAGATTAATTGAAAAAGGGGGGAAAGGCCTGAGATAAATAAAAAAAAATGCTGTTGCAGTGGTCTGTTTTCTATCTCTACCATCGCTACCAATGACCCCAACAGTAAATAGGTGACGTAGGGCAAAATAAAGTGGAGACGATAGAGGATCAAGGACAGAGGCAATGAAATATTAGTAATGACTTGATGAACCAACTGAAGAAAAACCACAGCCCCGCTGGAGGGATAAGTAAAAACATTAAAGATGGGAAAGAGGAGAGAGAAGCGTATAGAGCAGGGGAAAATATGGTGAAAATGGTGGGGCTGGGAAAGTCCTCACCCAAAAAGGCATATGCTAAACCAGCATCTGCAATGCAATAGGTCTTGCATTTACGCAAGTTTGAGCTATTGGCATTGTAAATGACAAAGCCCTTTATTCATGTTTTGTTTTTTAAAACATAAATCAAAGTCATTGTCATTTGCAATGCCAATAGCTTAAACTCTCGCAAATGCGAGACCTATTCCATTCCAAATGCTTGAAGGCATCGCTGAGTTGCCCTCTTCTGTCTCCCATGGCCGCGGAAGAGCTCCCCGTTTGCTATGAGTTAAATAAACAAGCCAGTGGTCGCAATTGCGCACGAAAGACCATCCTGCCCTCCTGCAGTAAGAGAAACTCATTAAAGAAAGCAGTGCTTACAGACTAAAGAAGACGTACTGTGTAACAACCAAAGTAAAAGGGCCAGTCCTCATAGGAGGGTGCAAATGAGGACAAGGAGGTACTAAGGAGGGACTAACAAGCCTAATAACAAATCAGAAGGCAGCATTTACGGACAATGACATAAGCCAATGACAAATATGGGCTGAGAGTGAGCGGGGCTTCAAGTACATACTCCAATACAGAATGGCTCGCAGCGCATGCACTGCCCAGGCTCCACCTAAAAAGTAATAAAGGAAGCTTGTGTGCAAGGATGGCAAAAGCAGAAAAATAAACTCATGAAAATAAAGTAAAAGAAATTAAAAAGATCAATGTGAGCCACATTAAATTAAAGAATTTGGGCTAACAGTTATCGCAATGAAAGGAACTCAATCAAGATGGATTAGAAAACGTGAATATAATTCATTTTGAAAACATTACAGAAATGGGATTCAGATACACATTTCTCCAGAAACGTTTCTTTAAAGTAAATTTGTATGCATATGTCATACATATGGAAAATCACCCTTTAAGATACAAAGCAGACGACACCACAAAGAAGTTTATAGTTTAAAGGACAAAAAAACAAGTTCTGTACCTTCAGAAATGCTTTTTAATGATAGAGACTATAACTCACTGCAGAATTCTAACCATGCGAATTTCCCCAGGTGCTCAACTGGATTCAGAAACTTGAAAGCAATTCCCTTGTGCAATGACAGGTGGCGCCGTGCGGCCCTGCCTTGGGTCGTCCACTCCGGATATGGCAACGGGGCCTCTATACATATATATATGCCATCTCCGTGGGCTGAAGCCAGTTTCTTTCTGATCTCCGTCTGCGCGTCGTACGCAAAGCCATTAAAATTAGACTAGAAAATCCTGTTAAATGCCTGTCCCTCTAAACCTTCCTATGGAGGCAGTAATGCTTGGTGAACGTATGGAAGGGCGGCAACATAGAGGCCTAGCAAATGTCCATGACTGTCCTACTGCATGTGTAGCAGCCTTTGCTCTGGTGGGATGAGCATGCAAGCCTTCCTTGGGGGCTGCCTTTTAGCAAGCACACAGTGAATCTTAATGCATAATCCATCTGGAGATAGTCCTCTTTTGCATCACTTTGCCATTCCTAGCTCCACAGAAACCGACAAAAAGTTGGTCATCCTGTCTGTAATTTCTGGCCCGGTCTAAGCAGAACCTGAGGGGCCTTTTGGTGTCAAGGCAATAAAGCTGTTCTTTGTCCTTGGAAGGATGAGGAGGTGCGTAGAAGGCTAACAAAGTGATGAATTGCCCTATGTGGAATGGCGTGATTACCTTGGGCAGAAATGCCACTTTTGTACGGAGGACCAGTGTGTCTGGGAAAAATTATGTATATGATGTACTACAGACAATGCCTGGAGTTCGCTCACTCGCCTGACCGAAGTTATAGCGATGAGGAATGCTACCTTGATGGCAAGAAGGTGAAGAGGACAACTGTGCACGAGTTTAAAGGGAGTACACATCAGGTAAGTGAGGACCAAATGAAGGTTCCACTGTGACCTCACAGAGTTGGTGGATAGATATAGTGGTCTATAAAAATAAAATTACAACCGGTTTTGTGTCTGTCATCGACATCTGTTGTTGACAATCACAACACAGTTTAAACCCTGTCATTATATGTGGCCAAAATCTGCACAATGTGAAGAGTTTCGAGGGGGAAAAAACAGGTTTTCCAGAGGGAAAGTCCTGTCAAGAAACAGCACTGTTCGCTCCGAAAGGAACTGATATCAACGTGCAAAGGTGGCATATATATAGTGGCCCTGATGTCATTGCCTGAGCTGGCAAACCCAATGCGGAGCCACAGGACGCCACGTGACGACATGCAAGGGACATGCTTTAAAGTTTACAGATACGGCCTGGGGAAATTCACAAGGTGAGGAATCTACAGTTAGAAGTTTCTCTCAGAAAAGCGTATATTGCAAAACAAGCATCAAGGCATCCAATCAATAAAAATATTCCCGCAAAACAACTATGCGGTCTTTAATGGCTGTACAATCTAATGTTTGCCCTACCTCCCTTCAGTTAGACCCTCAGTAATGCTCACTGGCAAGCTACAGATTCAAGGTACTGCTGAACAGCAACAAGTATGACAAGTGACTATGGGGGTTTGATATTTTAAGAAAACTCCAGCTCTTGCACCAGAGATAGCCACAATGTCAGGGCTTTTCCTTCTCGACTCTACTGGTAACCATTTTTAGTGACCTACATCTTATCTTCTACCTAGATTACCATGTCCCACCAACAGTGTTCTACATGCCAGGCCTTGCTAACCATTCCTTTGAGTACAGTGCGCTTTAGGGCTTGAACGAGGTCCTGTGCCAGTAATTTACAAGAATCCATACCCCTCTTCCTTCTGGTGTTTGTAACACTTAAGACACTGAAGGTCGAGCCCTTATGAAATTCTGCAGTTATCTACTGCCACTAAGATTGCTTACCTGGACATTCCCAGATAACATGGAAAAGGTTGTCTGGGCTGTTAACATGCAGCAGATTTCAAGTTTCTCATTGTTTATCCTGTGCGTTAGTAGTATATTTGTAGTGTAACATCTAGTCTTTTTTTATTTAAGGTCGGCTCCCTCATAATTCGACCTGCATTTTAAATAGAAGCATAAACAAGGCCTAACGAAGGCAAGGGAACCTTCAATACAGTCCGCCATTTGGTTCTCTGACTTTAATGTGCTTAGGCTGCATGGACATTAAACCCAGGCCTATTGGCTTTGCCAAAGATTTTTTTACTTTGTGTTTACAAAACCTAATGAAGTAGTTAGTTGCACGATACTGCAGTAGATGTTATGTCATCCGTGATAATACATGCGGTGAAGAGGCTGCACCTTTTCCACTGCACCGCCTTCCAGCAGGATGGGTATGAGCACAATCACCAAGTAAACATGGCAGTAATTACTATTTAGGAGTAAAGTCAAAGCTGGAGACCAGGCTCACCAGGCAGAGACATGAGGGCAGTCACTACCGTAGCAAGCCTCATACAACAGTGGTCAGAGTACCAATAACACGAACCAATCGCTGAAAGGAAAAGCTGAAGATCCTACCCTTCGCAGATCCGGCAGTATTTATCATCCTGAATGCCATCCTGGAGTGGCACATTAACAGTGTAATATCTTCCTTTCCCAAGACCGATATCCGACACATCTCCCGTACCTGCGAAGGAAACCATTGGAGGAAACATTAAGTAGCCGCAAAGCAAGTCCAAAACGTGCCCAAATTGAAATGGCTGCACGTGAGAAATAACACTTCACAGAATGAGTATCTTTTGAAAACGATGTATTTTATTTGCACTTTTTAACATATAATGGATTCACTGATGTTGCAATCTCATTGCAGGATTCGGCTGATCATAAGAAGGGTTTGTCTAGCCTGTGGGGTAGTACACAGCACCATAAAAAAGTTTATAAGGGCATTGGCAAGTTATCACCATAGCAAACTCCAATACTAAATGCAAAAAATAAATGAAATAAAGCATTGTGCCTGTTTTTATTCTACTGACCAGACAGGGACATGAGCCAGAGATGAGTACTACTCTAACTGTTGAGCAAGGACGGTATGGTACTACTGAGTCCAAGTAAGCGCAGGAATTGAGATTTTAGCAACTAATAACGCAAACTGTACAATTTCCTTAATAAATTTGTCTTCCAAAAAGGTTCATGTGCTTCGAGTGTTGAGAATAAATGTGTTTCAATTGCTCTAAACCTAAAACTCTGCAGGTTCTGCAGAATGTATCTGCTGGCCTTTGAGTAAACTGTCAACTCTCTATTAAAGTTCAATATTTCAGACCATAATTGAAACTGATCTATCAACCATTTGATAAATCTGCATTGTGAATTTTGAGAATGTTAATCTTTAATCAGAGCAATATTGTTTGTTTAGTTTGCAGTACAACAATTGTTTTTAGTCTTTCGAGTCACAAATCAGCACAGTAAAATAGGAGGGCTCCAATTTAACAGCTTGATACATTCCGTGATAATTACTAGCCATAGTGGGCACGTACATTTTTAAAATACAAATCACCTCTTGTACTCAGAATATCAACCCACATTGTAATGACTTTCTGGAGTCACTGAACACAGAGAAGTTATCCACAGAACTTTTATCCAGACCTGGGACATTTCCGTATAGGCCACTGATGTGGTTTAGCAGTTTAGAACTAGAAACAAGCGAACACACAGCACATTAGTCCTGAGTGTCAACATAAGTTCCCTCCTCATAGAGCCTCTCGGAGCAGTAAAAAGAGTGGTAAAAGAAGATACATTTAATGAGGTGTGACTATGAGCGTTAGTATAGGTAACTTGCTACCATTTCTGTCCATTGCTCTTCCAGTTGTTGGACACAGAGTGCCAAAGAAAGAACAATGGAGCATTTACAGCATTTGGGCTAGATCAACTGTCCGAGTGACAAATCTGGAAAGTCAGCCTAGTCATTTCAACCAACTGCCCTCGCTGACTCTCAGATAATGCTAGTTCTGATCAGTATTTTGCTAGCTCTACGAATTCTTTATCTCCAAAATAGCCAGCTACCAAGCTGAGCCCCCAGAAATGTTATTCCCTCCTCTTGCTGTGCTGATGAGAGCGATCCAGATCCCAGGACGTACTCATCAGACTAACTGACTGCATATAATTAAGATGTAGACCAGGGGTACTGGCAATCATTTGCCCAGGGGCTGCAAAGTACAGTCTGTGATGTGACCGAGGCAGAACTGATGCCAGCAGGGTGGTGATAGGGGGTCTGGGTGGGTCAAGGAATGTGTAAAGAGCTCTAAGCAAATGTTAAATATATGGGCAGGCATTTATTTGCAGGTTAATAAATGCTTGATCGTTTATTTAGCATGTTTTTCTGAATATCAGTGCTCAGAAACTAAACAGCAGCGCATCTGCTGTTCACCAGGGGGGCCGCATGTAAAGGTCAAGAGGGCCGCAAGCGCCCCCGGGCCGTACTTTGAGTATCATTGATCTGGACTATGAAGGATCTCCTTTTCCTTGGATGAGCCAGAGAGCAGAAGCAAAGCTGGAAGCCATACATATGATTTAGGTGAAGTTATGAAATAGTCTTGGCCAAAAATGGTACCAGCTTCAAAGTAAACCAGACGTCTGAAACAATAGCGAATGGCCACCCAGCGTAAAATGTTCTCAGCAGCAATTCAGAGATGCAATATGGATCAGCGATAAATTCAGTGAACTCCAGGCTCGAGTATCATTGCAAGGACATATATAGGACTGGGGGACATTTGTTCACCTAATCTTCAGCAACTATGAGACCAAGTAGAACACAGAGAATAACAGTTCCCTTCACTTTCTCATGAAGATGAAGCTCCTACATAACGCGCCAGAACACAATGATTCAGTTGCCTTTGAAGTAATCACAAATGTATCGTGCGACCTTCTAGTCGGTTTTCAGAAGAACTGCATTTGAGCAAGCACATTTGACGGTTGGAGTTTGTGTATTTGTGGATCTATATTCGTGTTTGCAGAATTATTGCCAACTACATTAACAAGAAGATATAGCGTTTAGCGACAAAGTCCCATGGAGACATCTGGACTCAGCCCTCCAGCTAGGAAGGGGCTGTCGAGTGCTGTTGCTCATTACTCGTCTTTCATTGTTAGTGTTTAAGCTTGAGTTTGTTAAAGTATTTTTTCTAAAAGAAAATAAGTAAAACACTGACTGGACTGATATATTAAGATGTACTGGGATGATGTACTAAGTTCTGAAAGTCTAAACTTCACCATCTCCCTGAGTTAGGTTTCAGAGCGCTTTGTCTTGCTAACCTGAGAGTCTAGTGCTATACATAAGATCTTAGAATTCAGTTTGGATCCAATAGTAAGGAGACCAACGCACCCGTCGAGCAAATACAACTGTTAACACTTATGGTAGTCCAGAGACCTTGGACTACTTGGGGACCCCCACCATCCCTCGCATCCACCAAACCACTGGTCACAAGTCCAGTCGAAATAAATTAATAACAGTTTAAACTCAAATAAAGCCATTGGGAAAAGCTCGAAAAACCATTGCTGGCATAGCTGATTGGTGAACCACCACAAACATCTGTGAAATGATTTATTCTGAGTAGAGCCTTATCAATAAAGAGAACACTTGAAGCAGGTGTTGTGTAGACAAAATGTTGTCTGGTCAGCCCCAGGACTGCAGATGACGATTATCTGAGCCTTCAATATCATACCCAAATTTAAGGTGGTCATTTTGAATTTCAGGAAGAGAGAACTGGACATAGAAGGAATATTTTACACCCCCAGTGGACTTTTATTGCAAGCTGGCAATATATGGAGCTCAAATTTGTGGTTCAGCTCAGGGTCAATTTCTAAAGGGAGTTGTGATCTGGTGTCCAACATGTTTTATGAGCTTGGCAGCGTAGTCTGGAAACATTTCGTTGCACCATAAGCAGCCATTCCATGGTTATAAATGCAAGATCAGATACTTTTGTCCTGTGATTAGTTTAAATGCCCTCTTTTTGCCTGCTTGAGCTTACATGTTGCTTCTGGAGCCACGTGGAGAGTATGTTACAGCGTGAAGCTCACTCACTCTTTTGTCGTTCAAACCATATTTATTGGCATTTCTGATAACTGTATAAACAGTTTACATATCAATGGCAAGTGGAACTGATACGGCACTTAAAATGTAGGGCTTACACAGATAGCTTACATGAACATTGCCTGCAGCATGGACTTCTGCTTAAAAGAGAAAAGCTATCATTATGCATAAATAACTGTTGGCTGAACACATTTTAAAAAACAAAGATTTAAATGTAGGCATATTTCAATTGTGAACAGTAACTCTGAACCAATGAACTGAACAGTGGTCTGGAAGAGAGCAGACATGGGGACAATGGTAAGGTGAGTACATGCTCAAGGTGGTGGAAGTTGCCTCTGTCTGATGGGTGATTGGAATAATTTGAAACCAAGTGGGAGAATATGATACAGTATTGTGTTGTATTGAAATTGCATTTATATAGCGCTTATGCCCGTCAAGGTATTGAATCGCTTTACACCAGGCAGCATAGTGCTCTGAAACCAAAGGACAGTGGTTAGGCCAGTGTCATTAGTTATTGTTGGGTATTGAGATTAGTCTTGTGCGCTCAAGGATACCATTTCATGTATTCACACCATGGTCTTTGTGGTGGATTAAAGTAAAAGGAGTGAGATGTGATCATTAGTGGGAAATAAGGGGATATATGAGTTGCTGCAGATATTTGGTGGTGTTAACAGATGTGCTGGAGGATTTTAGGTACAATTAGGTCACAGGGGTATCACTTTCTAAAAAAGAAGAGGCTGTGAGCTTTGAAATGAATTGTGGGCAATTTGCAGCAGATGAAGAAGGATAGCAGTGTAATTTGGGTTAGATTTGAGTTGTCAAGAAGACAACCAAGTGTAGCGTAACATTCAGATCCAAATGACATACTAGGGACAATGCCTCCACTGGAGCCCAGGATAGGGGACTCAGTGAAGGTACAGCAAGGTATTCGTAGAGGTAAAGTGCCATCTTTGAGTAGCTCCATCACACTCATTAACATGTCATCCCAGTCATCACTGCCAATCGGGTTCTTCCGCAGGCCTCCTGCCTCCTCCCTAGGCAAGGCTTTGCTTCCACCTCAGCCCCTTTAATAGGGACTTGGCGCAAAGTCCCGTAAGTGGGAGGAACTATTACTTTCATTTAATAGTAATATATATTTTGTCTCTAAGAAGCAAGCCACCACACCATATTTTTTAGGTCTTTTGAATAGAAAGGTCTCCTAATTATTTAAGGTGACTAACCCAGTGATGGGTTTGGTAGCAACACGCCAATACTTCAACAACTTTATCACCCCGGCAAGCATTATACGGGATTCATAGAGAAAAGCTATATGGACCCTCCTGCGTTTAAGAACGAGTGAGTTCTGTACAGCTTGTTTGCAATGCGCATCCCCCTGATGTTCCAGGTTATCAAGGAGAGACACCTAGACACATTACATCTTCTTGTGTCTTAGTGCTCTCAAAACGATTTCCAATTTGGAGGCATACTTTTGTCAATATATATTAACCCATTGGTTTAGAGGATCCTTAATAATGGGATTGGATATCTACAAGAAAAAGGTTTGGAGGTGGCTTTCTTGAAGAAGGAGCTGTGTCGCCGAAACGCACGTAGACTGAGATAAAAGATTAAGAACATGAGCCACATGGTTTGAACATCCAAGAGCTAGATTTAAAAATAAATACATTGTATACCTAAGACACATGATAAATTGTGTTACTAAAAATCGACTGAACATGGAAAATCATTATTGTTGGTATCCAGAAAACTTGTTAGGTTTTGCATGGCTTTGGATGAGGATGTATTGTTGAATATAACGGCATTATAGATGGTATGACTGGTAGGAATGCTGCTTGTCTAGTATCTATTTTATTCTCTATAGTAATGTGCACTATTGATCTAGGAGGCACTGTTTCCTATATAAAAATAGCAACACTTTTATAAAATGTTCTATTGTTGATTGTCAAGAAAGATCTGAATACAAAGAAAACCTACTTTCTCTGAGCCATACAATTTTGTAGGAATTTATAAATGAATGAGTAAGGTTGCCGAGGTGTCTTTTGCAATGTAGACACTTTCCCTGGCCTAGGAAACTTTATTTATAGCAGGAGGCCTCCTTCTGCTTTTTTTAATTGAAACTCCCTAGACAAGCCATGTCAGTGGGAGTTGTATGTGGGCCTGTACTGCAAGGTGACTCCCATCCCCATCTCTGCCACCCACACAGGCACTGCAATGCCCTTTACATGACAACATTAAAAAGACAATGTAGCTCACAGCTTCGGACCAAAGAAACCCAAACAAATCACACAGTAACAATAATACAGCTTACAGATGGCAAATGACCACACAGAATCAAAAAAACTAGTGAATATCATGTGGAGTGTGCTGAGCAGCTTGTACTAGCTTGTGATCACGCCTGAGTGCACTCGTATGTTACAACCAATGAGGTTAGTGGCCCCTGACGGAGGGGGCTGAGGGGTGGGGAGGAGGAGTAGGAGGAGCGGCACAGGCAAACAGCTACAACATTGACCACCATACCCCATCTGACCTATAAAGGTATAAGGCCACCCACCAAGGACAGGCGAAGGGTGTCTGGACCTACAACAAAAAACAAGGAAATTATCTATAGGCGGGCCCAATATAAGTATAGTTTCTGGATCACTCAGTAAAAAGAGTCAGGAACTAACACAGATGTTGCTAGTGGAGGCAGAGGGCCACCAGGCCTTACCGTGAGGCAGTATGTTGGCACCTAGTTCTCTGAGTCTCCCATTTGTGGGTTATGTCCACCGGCAACGAAATTCCTAGTCGTTCTGGTGGTTTTCAATTACAAAATGTCCTACTTGTCGTGCAGCATTTAATTTCTTTTTGCGATCCCTGAAGTGTAGCAGTTAGGTAACAATAGGCCTCGCTGGGTGCCAGGAGGGGGCTGGCAAGCCAGAACATGATGGGCTCTCTTAGTAGAATAAAACAGGGAGAGTTTGTGGGCTGCTACAAAACTCTTTATTCAATTCTCCAGAAATTCCACAGCATCCTGCCCCTGGAAGTCTTCAGGCACACCCCATGTTACTTCGCCAGGAGTACCCTCAGAATCCTCTGCTCTGCCCTCGAGGAAACATACCCAGTCTATATGTTCCTGGATCTGTTGCTATAGGTTCGACGTCTGAGGTTGTAGTTCTTGTAATGCCCTCTCTGGCTGGGTAACCATTTTCGCCAACCTCTTTTGGTAATCTCATAAACTAACGTTGATGGTGGTGGTATAATTCTTCACCTCAAGAGAGACTCTGGTTGTCCCTTTAGCTTCTAGGATAGTGTCAAGCTTATCCGGGTTGGAGCCAAAGGGTTCCATTACTGAAGGTTCTTAACAGTCCACTGACGATTGGGTGCTAGACTTAGCCTTCCCATGTTTACCACAGGAATTAGTTGGGGAAAGTGTGTATAGACCGGAACAAAGTGGCTGACAGCAGAATAGCTGAGTGGGAAGGGGCTTCTCAGAGCAGCAATGATAAACAGCCAGTCGTTGTCAGGCCCGCTTGCTGCCACCATCACCCACCAGGATGGGAAAAGGCAATATCTGCAGCATGATCTGTGTGACGTTTGTAGATGGCCCAGTACACCTCAGTGCAGCAAGCAGTAGGCAGCTTGTGTCGACAGAAAGGTTCAATCTCTCTAAGCAGCACTCCCTTCAAGGCTAGCTGGTGAATGTAGTACCATCTCTAAGTTGGGTAGGAGGATTGTGCTTGAGGCTCCTGAGCCTTAGTCTCTCTCCAACTTTCCAGACCTAGCAAAAAGGTTTGCAGTGCCAAAAAGTTGATGACTAATTTTCTGTGGGTAGACTTGAAGAAGTCTTCTGATATCTGGGCACAGTAACGAGCCCATCTAAATTAGCACTGGGCCCCCTTGCTGTCACTGGCCACACCAAAAGTAAGCACTGTGAGAAGTTGGCCTGGTATATGATGCTCACTATTTCTAGTGATCACCTTGTACCATGCCAAGCAACCCTTATGGTGCAGGTTGTAAAGTCAACCTTATAGACAAGCTATCCTAGGGGTAGCATGGACTAAGCAGTCTTAGGCTAAACTCTGTAAAGGCATGTGAAGCAAGCTGTTTTACCATACACAATCCCTTGAATACCAAATGAAAGGACACCACACAGATATATATTGAAAATATATATAGATTTATTTCTACAAATAACCCTGATACTCTTTATGAGCACAGAAGCAAATGCGTTAAAACAAAACACAGTTTAAATACACAAAAGTTGCACAATTATGGATGAGCCCTAGGGGCCACCTAAACCATATACTAAAATAGTGGTATAAGAACCACTATGGGGAAAGTGAAGAGGCCTAGGGCCTGGGGAATCGCTGGAGCTGTTCGGGACTAGCAGTGAAGAAGTCGGGAAAGGCCCGCGGGACTCGGGTGCAGTGCGGAAAGTGCACGCTTTACCAATGCAATGTCAATGGTGCGTAAAAGTTACAAAGTTAGTTATTAAGGAACCTTCCGAGTGACCTAGAAGGATGAAACTTTAGACACAGACACTAGAGGTGTGTACCAGTGTGGGAACACCGGAGTTGCTGAGTTACCTCACCCACAGGAAGCGGGTGCACAGGGTCGAAGTAGTGTCGGGTTTCGTCACGCAGGTCGATGGTGCTTGGAGCTGAAGATGCTGCAGGCGGCTCGATGTGAAGAGTTCCGGTGGATCCAAGGGTGGATCTGAAGAGGTGAAGACCTGAAAGCAGAGGGGACAATGTTCAAAGTCACTAGCCAGTGACTACCGTGGAACCAGACTGGAACCAGGCAATGTCGGGTGCAAACAGGCGTTGAGGTGTAGCTTCTCTCTGCAGCCACGTGGACACGAGGGGTCGAGGACGTCCAGGAGTCGATCACGAGCTGTCCCACGCAGGCTTCTCGCTGTTGGCGGTGTCGGCAACTTGATTGGAGCAAACAGGCCTTGGCTAATGTAAGCCACGCAGGAATCGAAAAAGGCTTGTTACTCGGACCAGCAAGGTCAGAGCAGGTGCTCCTTTTTACAGGAGCGAGGGCAAGTCTGGAGCTACCAGACCCGCAGTGTAAGTTGAAGGTTTCGTCGCCAAGATGGCCGCTAGCCACGTGGCAAGTGGACGGGATGGCGCGTCGAGTGGCACAGTGCAAAAGGGCCCCATGCAGATCGTGGAGATGCTGGGGGGCTGATCTTCGGTGCAAGGGCTGCTCGAGGTTGGGGCTTCTCAAACCCCAAAGCACAGCGTCGAGGGTGCCTCTGATGCTGCGCAGTCAGCGTTTCGGGGGTCTTCCAAGAGGTCCGGTCCCACGTCTCTCGGTGCCTCCACGGGTCCCTTCTTTGCAGGGTCTGTGGATCGGGCTGTGAGAAGTCTGGGAGTCTGGGTCTTGTCAGGCTCTGGGCTCGGGCTCTGGCGGGAGGCGGCGGCAAAGCAGACGTCGAGTTGCTGGTTGGTGCCTGTATTCACAGGGTGGTCACTCCTTGGCCACAAGGGAGATTCTCTTCCGTCTTCTGTGCAGCAGAATGTCGAAGTCCAGTCTTCTTCTGTATTTCAAGTTGATTCAGGATGATCTGAAGTCTCAGGACACAGCTCCCACTCTTATTCGAATCTGGGGGGCCGGATCACCTACTAGGTCCCACCTCTGGGTGGAACCAGGAAGGGGGGTGGTTACACCCCCTTTCCTTTGTCCAGTTTCGCGCCAGGACTGGGGCTGGAAAGCCCACCGGTTTGAACTGGCCTATGCACAGGGACACCTTGTGTGCCCCAGGCATGTCTGATTCTATTCAGCCCTGTCCTACCCAATACACAAAATCCTGTCTGGAGTGGTGCTAGCACCTCCCCAGGCAGGAAACCCTTTGTCCAAGCTGCCCTCGCTGGAAGGACTCCCAGCAGCAGGAGGTCAGACTTGTGTCTGTGGTGGCAGCATCCATTTTGTGATGCTGAGGTTCTGTTTAACTTTAACCGGGGTTCAGGCTAGGTACATGTCGTGTCCCTCTAGAAGGGTGGAATGCTACCCCCGTCGCCAGAACTGGCGAGGCGGTAGTATTCCAATTCGTATGACACCTTACTCGACATGTTTTGATAAAGCCAAACCCAAGATAGCATTTAACCGCGAGGTTCATAATGCACTTAAGAGTATATGGTATGGCAATATCATGAAACAGCTAAAGGACATGGTTCCGAAAGCTGCAGACAGGCTCAGCTCATGCCAGAGCACCATCTCACATATTTCCAAGCACTCTGCCTCCAGGATTGATGAGGCCTTCCATAGGAGTGACTGATAGGAACATATGTGTCCATTTTAGGTTAGGTATAGGCATACTACACCTAAGTAAGGGGTGGTTACACCGGCTTACCCCAGCTGAGTGATCAGCCAGTTGTGTCAAATATGGAGGCCAGGCCAGGGGTGGCACAATACATGCTGCAGCCCCTGGTAGGCCTTGGAAGCACCTATGCCTGGGTACCTGGGTACACTGTTACAGGGGCCAATAAGGTGAACCAGTTCCAATTTCGTTATGCACCTAAAGTACATGGGTAACAATTTAGAGAGAGAACAGCAGGCTGTGGGTCTGATTAGCAGGCCCACAGCCACATTAAGTCATAAACCAGTGAAGCAAAAAGCAAAAATTTGGGGTGACCATAGGATAGCAGACCCTACTCTCCTACACAACCCCCCCCCCCAAACACAGGGACATTAGACTAACCTTGACCAGTTGTGTCTTCATGTTCTAAGTGGAAGTACCTGGAGAGACCATCTGCATTACCATGGTCAGTCCCTGGGCGGTGCTCCACTGTAAAGTCCATCCCCTGTAGGGAAATGGACCACCTGAGCAGTTTGGGGTTTTCACCCTTCATCTGATTAAGCCATAAGAGGGGCTTATGGTCGGTCTGAATCTTGAAGTGAGTGCCAAAAAAGTATGGTCTCAACTTCTTCAGGGCCCACACCACAGCAAAGGACTCCCTCTCAATGGCTGACCAACGTTTCTCTCTGGGGGCCAGCCTTCTGCTAATGAAAGCAATGGGCTGGTCTTGACCATCTACATTAAGTTGTGAAAGCACAGCTCCCACTCCCAACTCAGAAGCATCTGTTTGGACAATAAACTCTCTTGAGTAGTCAGGACTCTTCAGGATAGGTGCAGAGCACATGGCCTTCTTCAGGTCATCAAATGCCTTTTGGCAGTATTCTGTCCACTGAACCTTTTTGGGCATCTTCTTGGATGTCAGATCATTAAGAGGAGTCACAATGGACCCATAGTTCTTAACAAACTTCCTGTAGTACCCAGTCAGGCCCAAGAAAGCTCTGACCTGAGTCTGGGTAGTTGGAGGAGTCCAGTCCTTTATGGTCTGAATCTTACTCTCCAGTGGTTGAACTTGGCCTCCACCCACAAGGTGGCCCAAGTACACAACCTTACTCTGCCCTATCTGGCACTTGGTTGCCTTGATAGTGAGGCCTGCCTTTTGCAGAGCCTCTAGCACTTCCTTCAGGTGGACCAGGTGATCCTCCCAGGTGGAGCTAAAGACAGCAATATCGTCCAGATATGCTGCACAAAAGTCATCCAACCCAGTAAGGACTTGATTCACCAACCTTTGGAAGGTGGCAGGTGCATTTTTCAAACCAAAGGGCATCACCACAAACTGGTAATGCCCACTGGGGGTAGAAAATGCTGTCTTGGCCTTAGACTCCTCAGCTAACCTGATTTGCCAGTAGCCAGCTGTCAAGTCAAATGTGCTCAAATACTTGGCAGAAGCCAATTTGTCTATGAGCTCATCTGCCCTTGGAATTGGGTGTGCATCTGTCCTGGTGACAGCATTGAGTCCTCTGTAATCCACACAGAACCTCATCTCTCTCTTTCCATCTTTGGTGTGAGGTTTGGGGACCAGAACCACTGGGCTAGCCCAGGGGCTCTCTGAAGGCTCAATGACACCTAACTCCAGCATCTTTTGCACCTCAGCCTTGATACAGTCTCTGACATGGTCAGGCTGCCTGTAAATCTTGTTCTTTACAGGAAGACTATCACCAGTGTCCACCACATGGGTACACCAGTTAGTCTGACTGGGTGTCAGGGAGAACATATGTCGATATGCCTGAAAAACCTGTCTACAGTCATGTTGCTGATGTTCAGTGAGGCTGCCATCTAAGGCCACACCATCAACTGAGCCATCCTCAGGGTTCTGAGTCAGCAGGTCTGGGAGAGGGTCACTCTCTTCCTCCTGCCCCTCATCTGTAGCCATGAGCAAGCCCATGTCTGCCCTGTCAACATATGCTTTCAGCCTGTTAACATGGAGCACCCTGTGGGGGCTCCTGGGAGTTCCTAGGTCCACCAAGTAGGTAACCTCTCCCTTTTTCTCCATGATTGTATGGGGTCCAGACCTTCTGTCTTGGAGTGCTGCTGGGGCCACTGGCTCCAACACCCATACTTTCTGTCCAGGCTGGTACTCAGTCAGGACAGCCTTTTGGTCATGCCAGGCTTTCTGTAAGGCCTGGCTAGCCTCAAGGTTTTTGGATGCCTTCTCCATATACTCAGCCATCCTGGAGCGGTGACCAAGTACATAGTCCACTATGTCTTGTTTGGGCTTTTTGAGATGTAACTCCCATCCTTCCCTCACCAGACATAGGGGTCCTCTTACAGGATGTCCAAACAACAATTCAAAGGGGCTGAAGCCAACTCCTTTTTGTGGGACCTCTCTGTAAGCAAACAGGAGGCAGGGCAGAAGGATATCCCATCTTCGCCTGAGCTTCTCAGGTAATCCTTTGATCATGCCCTTTAGGGTCTTGTTGAATCTCTCAACAAGCCCATTGCATTGTGGATGATAGGGAGTGGTGAACTTATAGTTAACACCACATTCCTTCCACATAGCTGTCAAGTATCCTGACATGAAGTTTGCACCTCTATCAGATACTACCTCCTTAGGAAACCCCACTCTGGAGAAAACTCCAAGTAAGGCCCTGGCCACAACAGGAGCTGTTGTGGTCCTAAGTGGAACGGCCTCTGGGTACCTGGTGGCATGGTCCACCACCACCAGTATGAATCTGTGCCCAGATGCTGTAGGGGGATCCATTGGTCCAACAATGTCAATCCCCAACCTTTCAAAGGGCACCCCCACCACAGGTAATGGTATTAGGGGGGCCTTTGTGGTACCACCTGCTTTGCCACTTGCTTGGCAGGTTACACAGGAGCGACAAAACTCCTTTGTATCTTCTGACATGTGAGGCCAGTGAAAGTGACAGACAAGTCTGTCCCATGTTTTGTTCTGGCCTAGGTGTCCTGCTAAGGGAATATCGTGTGCCAAGGTAAGAAGGAAGCCCCTAAATTGCAGAGGTAGGACCAACCTCCTGGTTGTACCAGGCTTGGGGTCTCTACCCTCTGAATAAAGGAGCCCATCATCCCAATAAACCTTATGGGTACCTTGAGCATTCCCAGCAGCCTCAGCAGCAGCCTGCTGTCTGAGGGGTTCAAGAGAAGGACAGGATAACTGAGCCTGCCCCAAGTCTGCCCTAGAAGGTCCCCCTGTCCCCAGAAACTCAACCTGATCAGGTTCAAGCTCTATAGGGACAGTTCCTTCAGGGGTCTCAGAATCATCTTCCTGTGAAGGCTGATCCTCACTTGTAGGCATTTGGGAAGGCACAGCCTTTGCCCTCCTGTTCCTTGTCTTGGGAGGTACTTGGTCCATTGTTCCAGGATCCAAGACCTGAGGTTCAGAGAGGCACTTTTTGGCCTGTAACCTGGTCACAGCAAGGACATGTGATGATATCCCTAACATCTCTGCATGAGTCCTGTACTCAACTTCTGACCATAGAGAGCTCTCCAGGTCATTGCCCAACAAACATTCTACTGGGAGATCAGCACTAACCACAACTCTTTTTAGGCCAGTTACCCCTCCCCAGGAAAAGTTAACAATTGCCACACTATGTGTAGTAGTGACATTGCTGGCATTGGTCACCAGGTAATTATCACCTGGTATGTATTGTCCAGGGTCCACAAAGCTAGGTGTCACCATAGTGACACTGGCACATGTGTCCCTGTATGCTTGAGCCACTTTTTCATTAATTAACGGTGTCTGTCTGTACTTGCCCAAATTATTGAGACTGACAGTAGGGGAGAAATCAATCTCCCCATCACAGATCAGAACAGCCTGTGTGGGGACTCTGACTAGGTCAGAATCTCCATCAGTTCCCAAGGTGATACCCACTACCCCCTTAGTCTGTGGACCAACACTGCCAACTGTACTAGTGGGTGCAGGTGCCTTAGGGGCTGCAGTGTTGGGGGCTCCACCCTTTTTACAATCACTTGTCCAGTGAGTGGTGTTTTTGCAAAAGCTACACCAGGGTTTTCTTTGACCTTCTTTCTTCTTCTTCTTGGAAGTTTGGGACCCACCCTCAGTATTAGTTTGGGGCCCTGTTGAAGACTTCTGGTCTTTAGCTTTCTGCTCCCCACCCTTCTGGTCTGTTTTCTTTTGGTCACCACCCTGGTTCTGGTTCTGGTTCTTTTGCTTAACTCTGGTTCTAACCCATTTGTCTGCCCTCTTTCCCAATTCTTGGGGAGAGGTTAGATCTGAGTCAACCAAATGTTGATGCAACTGCTGGTTCTGACAGTTATTTAAAATCTGTTCTCTCATAAGCAAATTGTACAATCCTTCATAGTCTGTAACCTTACTTCCCAGCAACCAGCCCTCCCGAGCCTTAGTGGCACATTCAACAAATTCAGACCAGTCCTGAGTCTGTGTCTTCTGGGTGTCTCTGAACATTAACCTATACTGTTCAGTGGTTAAGCCTAACCCATCAATCAGAGCACTCTTCAGGACCAGGTAGTTTCTAGAATCCCCATCACTAATTGTGAGGAGTCTGTCTCGGCCTCTACCTTCAAAGGAGAGCCACAAGATTGCTGCCCACTGCTCCTGAGGGACCTGCTGTACTTTGCAAGCTCTCTCAAGTGCAGTCATCCACTTGTGGATATCATCCCCAACTTTGTAGGGGGGCACAATCTTACTCAGGTTTCTATTGTCATAGGACCTGTCTTTATCCTTAGGGATAGTGCTGCCACCAGTGGATTCTAATCCACTCTCTCTAGGCTGCCTTGCTCTAGCAAGTTTCTCTTTGGCCAGGGCAATTTCTAATTCTTGTCTCTGGATCCTAAGTTCAGCCTCTCTCATTTTGGCCTCATGTTCCCTTCTCCGAGGGCTAGTAAACTCCCTTCTGGAGTTGCCATGAGAACCTCTAGAAACATGGGAGGTATTGGACTCACCTGAGTGATTCCTCCTCCTCCTATGCTCCTGGTTAAGTCCATTTGGGGGTCTGAATGGGTTGGACCCACCTTCAGTCCCAAATAAGCTTAGGTTAGCCTGGTTAAGCCTGCTGACTAACACCTGGCTATCTCTACCATCATCAGAATCACTTTCTTCCACCTCCCCCCCCTCTTCCTCTTCCTCAGGCTGAGAATTCCCAGGGGTCTGGTCTTCCTCATCTATCTGGATGACAGGGGCAGGGGCATCAGGGTTATCATCTTCAGTGGGAGATCCTCCATCTCCAGTCCCTGAGGGGCCTGGTTTGGAGTTCTTTGGAGCTTCAGACTGGTCTAACAGCTCTCTGAGGTGTCCTGCTGTAGGAGTAGGACCTGTTTTGATTCCTCTCATAGAACACAGTTGCCTCAGTTCCTTAAATGGAAAGATAGCAAATTTGGATGGTGCCCTTGGAGGGTCACTCTCAACAGAGGTGGTTCCAGTGGATTCCTCTGCTCCAGACATTGCTCTAGTGTGGTGGATGTGTTGCAATCTACCTACACTTGTGTTTTCCTACAAAACCTATCTAGTAGTTGTAGTCAGGGTGTGCTACTCCCTATCCTCTACAACAACTAAGTTCAGTAGAACTTAAGTATATCTAGTCTTGTTTTAGTGTACCTATCAGGTACCTGTATGATCTTTCAAATGATATTTTCAAAGATTGTAATGGTAAAACAACAGCAAGCTCAAATCCCAATCCGCTGCTCACCAATGTGAGAAGTTGGCCTGGTATATGATGCTCACTAGTTCTAGTGATCACCTTGTACCATGCCAAGCAACCCTTATGGTGCAGGTTGTAAAGTCAACCTTATAGACAAGCTATCCTAGGGGTAGCATGGACTAAGCAGTCTTAGGCTAAACTCTGTAAAGGCATGTGAAGCAAGCTGTTTTACCATACACAATCCCTTGAATACCAAATGAAAGGACACCACACAGATATATATTGAAAATATATATAGATTTATTTCTACAAATAACCCCGATACTCTTTATGAGCACAGAAGCAAATGCGTTAAAACAAAACACAGTTTAAATACACAAAAGTTGCACAATTATGGATGAGCCCTAGGGGCCACCTAAGCCATATACTAAAATAGTGGTATAAGAACCACTATGGGGAAAGTGAAGAGGCCTAGGGCCTGGGGAATCGCTGGAGCTGTTCGGGACTAGCAGTGAAGAAGTCGGGAAAGGCCCGCGGGACTCGGGTGCAATGCGGAAAGTGCACGCTTTACCAATGCAATGTCAATGGTGCGTAAAAGTTACAAAGTTAGTTATTAAGGAACCTTCCGAGTGACCTAGAAGGATGAAACTTTAGACACAGACACTAGAGGTGTGTACCAGTGTGGGAACACCGGAGTTGCTGAGTTACCTCACCCACAGGAAGCGGGTGCACAGGGTCGAAGTAGTGTCGGGTTTCGTCACGCAGGTCGATGGTGCTTGGAGCTGAAGATGCTGCAGGCGGCTCGATGTGAAGAGTTCCGGTGGATCCAAGGGTGGATCTGAAGAGGTGAAGACCTGAAAGCAGAGGGGACAATGTTCAAAGTCACTAGCCAGTGACTACCGTGGAACCAGACTGGAACCAGGCAATGTCGGGTGCAAACAGGCGTTGAGGTGTACCTTCTCTCTGCAGCCACGTGGACACGAGGGGTCGAGGACGTCCAGGAGTCGATCACGAGCTGTCCCACGCAGGCTTCTCGCTGTTGGCGGTGTCGGCAACTTGATTGGAGCAAACTGGCCTTGGCTAATGCAAGCCACGCAGGAATCGAAAAAGGCTTGTTACTCGGACCAGCAAGGTCAGAGCAGGTGCTCCTTTTTACAGGAGCGAGGGCAAGTCTGGAGCAACCAGACCCGCAGTGTAAGTTGAAGGTTTCGTCGCCAAGATGGCCACTAGCCACGTGGCAAGTGGACGGGATGGCGCGTCGAGTGGCACAGTGCAAAAGGGCCCCACGCAGATCGTGGAGATGCTGGGGGGCTGATCTTCTGTGCAAGGGCTGCTCGAGGTTGGGGCTTCTCAAACCCCAAAGCACAGCGTCGAGGGTGCCTCTGATGCTGCGCAGTCAGCGTTTCGGGGGTCTTCCAAGAGGTCCGGTCCCACGTCTCTCGGTGCCTCCACGGGTCCCTTCTTTGCAGGGACTGTGGATCGGGCTGTGAGAAGTATGGGAGTCTGGGTCTTGTCAGGCTCTGGGCTCGGGCTCCGGCGGGAGGCGGCGGCAAAGCAGACGTCGAGTTGCTGGTTGGTGCCTGTATTCACAGGGTGGTCACTCCTTGGCCACAAGGGAGATTCTCTTCCGTCTTCTGTGCAGCAGAATGTCGAAGTCCAGTCTTCTTCTGTATTTCAAGTTGATTCAGGATGATCTGAAGTCTCAGGACACAGCTCCCACTCTTATTCGAATCTGGGGGGCCGGATCACCTACTAGGTCCCTCCTCTGGGTGGAACAAGGAAGGGGGGTGGTTACACCCCCTTTCCTTTGTCCAGTTTCGCGCCAGGACTGGGGCTGGAAAGCCCCAGCACCGGTTTGAACTGGCCTATGCACAGGGACACCTTGTGTGCCCCAGGCATGTCTGATTCTATTCAGCCCTGTCCTACCCAATACACAAAATCCTGTCTGGAGTGGTGCTAGCACCTCCCCAGGCAGGAAACCCTTTGTCCAAGCTGCCCTCGCTGGAAGGACTCCCAGCAGCAGGAGGTCAGACTTGTGTCTGTGGTGGCAGCATCCATTTTGTGATGCTGAGGCTCTGTTTAACTTTAACCGGGGTTCAGGCTAGGTACATGTCGTGTCCCTCTAGAAGGGTGGAATGCTACCCCCGTCGCCAGAACTGGCGAGGGGGTAGTATTCCAATTCGTATGACACCTTACTCGACATGTTTTGATAAAGCCAAACCCAAGATAGCATTTAACCGCGAGGTTCATAATGCACTTAAGAGTATATGGTATGGCAATATCATGAAACAGCTAAAGGACATGGTTCCGAAAGCTGCAGACAGGCTCAGCTCATGCCAGAGCACCATCTCACATATTTCCAAGCACTCTGCCTCCAGGATTGATGAGGTCTTCCATAGGAGTGACTGAGAGGAACATATGTGTCCATTTTAGGTTAGGTATAGGCATACTACACCTAAGTAAGGGGTGGTTACACGGACTTACCCCAGCTGAGTGATCAGCCAGTTGTGTCAAATATGGAGGCCAGGCCAGGGGTGGCACAATACATGCTGCAGCCCCTGGTAGGCCTTGGAAGCACCTATGCCCTGGGTACCTGGGTACACTGTTACAGGGGCCAATAAGGTGAACCAGTTCCAATTTCGTTATGCACCTAAAGTACATGGGTAACAATTTAGAGAGAGAACAGCAGGCTGTGGGTCTGATTAGCAGGCCCACAGCCACATTAAGTCATAAACCAGTGAAGCAAAAAGCAAAAATTTGGGGTGACCATAGGATAGCAGACCCTACTCTCCTACAAGCACGACTGGCTACCACAACATGAGCAGTCTGGTCTTGTAAATAGCACTGTCCACCACGTTGCAGGGGGCCACCGGTGACAGTCATCAAAGAGTCAAAGCTGAGTCCCAGGCACCATCTGGCCCAAGGTAAGGCTGAACTACAGAAGGTGGTGTCCTTAAAAGCACCTTTAATGTCTCTGTCTCACGTTAACAGGCACGGAATTGTTACACATCTTTCCTCTGTCACGCGGGCTCTGTCTTAGACCAGATTCATCTATCACAGCCACCCAGGAAGGAAAGGATGCTCTAGGGCACAGTCAGGGGCGAAGGAGGGGGTGCTACAAAGTGCTTTTCGGGTGAAGGGTAACACCAGTTTGCTCTATGATCATCAATGTTAGGGGTGTCTCCATAGTCTAGTCCTACAGCCCAAGTCTTCACCCCCAGCTGAGGGTGTTTCGACCTATTAGCCATGTGCCGCTTCTCAGTGTAGGCCATGGTGGATGGCTCCTTTTCTCCTGGCATGCTGGGTGCCATGCCCAAGAAGTAAGGTCTTGTGTACCTGGATACGTGTTGGTGGTTCAGGGCACACAGCAGGAGCACAGGGGGCCCGTTCAGCTCGCACAAGGCATGCAAGCTCGATCAAGCTGACACAGTCCAGTGACGCCCATGGGTGATGGAGTGTGGCCGAGGGAGGCCCTTCACTGCCCAGGAGCAAGAGCAAACCGGCTCCAACCATGGGGCCCACTGGTGCCAGCCTCTGCCATACCGCCGGTCACAGCACCGCCGCTGCGGCTTGCCATCTGCAGCTAGGGTCCCCCGCCACTCTGCGCAGTCCAGCCATCGAGGATGCAAGCATGAATTGATGCCAGGGCTAGAAGGATTTCAGGAGCAATGAAAGCACCCCCCCCCGCCCCCCAAAAAAAGAATTGTGCACATGTAAAGCACACACATGCTCTAGGGGCACGTGTGCGCTACATGCAGTTTGAAAAATGCATTTTTATGCATTTTTCAAACATTTGCACATGGTTACCATCGACTTAAGTCGATGGTAAATAGCATTTTCCTAAATGCACAGTTTACATTTAGAAAATGTTTGGTACATGTGCTAAGGGAACCGAAAATTGCCATTCCATATTTGTAGTCGCAATTCTAGGTAATCAGTATTTTTGCGATTACCTAAAATTGCGACTAAAAAGTCTTTCATACATCTTGAAAGGCTACTTTACATTTGCAAACGGCTGAAATCACTGATTCGCACCATTTGCAAGTGCAAAATTGTTTGAAACATATGACACTGTTACCTCATTCTTACTCCCAGCATAAACTACTCCAGAACATCCTTAAATTACTTTCAAATTTCCCACCCCCTGAATTATGCACCACAAGCTCTGCCAACACCGTCAAAGCTATTAACAAGAAACCCACAGTCCAAAGACTAAGCGCACCAAGGCCTCGACGCACAACTCTAGATGCTAAAGTGTCACCCCACAATTTGTGTTCGAAGTTGTTATAATGTTTGTCTCCTGCTCATCATTATTCTACTAATGTTGCGGCACATTTTACTCATGTTACAGTTTCACGTTGAGACATAGCTTTCTGGAATCCACATACACTATTTCTGGAATCACCGCTCAAGCAAACAAACAAACAAACAGAAGTACAAGGACCAGGCAAACAACAACGGAACAAAGCATTCATTTGTCACCCAAATGCGAGACATCCTGCTTGATACAAAAAACATCAGGGCGCACACGGTTATTACAGCAACAAACTAAAAGATGTTAACAACTTATCACCATGTAATAAATATCTTTAAATGGGACATAATACTTTGGAAAATATATTAGAGTGATGATTTAAGCCAAAGCCAGAGGAGAAAGTGTTTATATAAAGGAGGCTCTCTCCAATAATAAGTGATATTTGGAACGGAAATGTACAGAGAAACAAAACAACCCATCACAGCAATGCGTAGAACTGACACAGGAGACAAAGAAACAATAGGAAAGGAAGCACAGATAAGGATACAGCACAATTAAAGGAACACACTCATTTCTGTTCCTGCCCTACAACTGTAACCAAGCCAAACCTTCCTCCTGTGCCTGGCAGGATGGCTGACCCGAAGCAGAGATATTTTTGGTTGGAGCTGGACTATTGCTTTTTATAAAAAAAAGATTATCCACAGACTCAAAGGCACCGGGTAATCCAGAAGTAAAAAAAAGATGGAATTGGTCAATAAGCTTTCCATACGAGCTGTGGCTTCCCTCGCAAGATTAAACCACAAAGACTCCCTAAGTTTAAGGAATGAAGGCCGGACAAGGGTATTAATGAACATCTCATGAATTTTGGTTGGAAGAGCATTTACTTCCTGAGGTCACCTAGGGCAACAATGGAGCGAGGTACGTAGATTTCCAATAGAACTAACTACCCTCTGACTCAGAGATCGGCCAGTATTGCTGCCACCAGCACAGAGCATTGTAGAATGGCCTAAACAAGCCTGCACCTGTCGCCATGCAGAGCCATACGCGGAGTTCTTCACCCAAAACACTTCTAAATCACGTCGGAGATTCTCGGACATGAGAGTGTGCACAACTCACACAAGGTATAAGGTTTGGCTTCATTGGTCACTAGATTTCTTTTTTCTCTTACCATATACCTCCAACCTGCAGTGGTGCAGGTTGGTCTGTTCACCATTTTCTACAGCATGACCTCCAACAGACAGACAACTAGTCACCATCATTGGAAAGTTGCATGAAACCTATTCAGTGCAATATTACTTTTCCAGTTCCATGTATAGTATTTTAAAAAAATCAGAGAAGTGCAGGTACTCAGTAGTGGACCTTACCTTACCATTTAAAACACTGATCATCACTGTGTCCACATTAGTTTTACAGCACCTCAGGAACAGGCCTATGGAAGCACATTTAGAGCCTTTCTGGGTGGCCCTTGATACTCTTCTTGCTTGGTTCTGCCTGCCATGGAGTGCAGTATCTCAAATCCTAGATCCCTCCTATCGCTTTTTTTGGTGTCAGAGGAGCAGCTGTCACTTGTGTTACAGAGCACATAGGCTTGCATCACCTGTATCTCTGTCCTGGGGTAGCGCCACTTTTTCGTAGTACAAGGTGTAAGAAATAAGTTGCCGATGGGGCTTTACGATCCTCTAATGCTAATCTATTGGGGGTTGTAGTTACAAGAAGGCTACTCTGGGAGGGAGATCCTTTATGCACTGACCGCCTAGCTCAGAAACAAGATTCCAACCTCACATACCTATTGTACCCTCAGGAAAAGACTTACAGCTTCTCTCTTCTCTCGTTATTATCCACCATGTACACTCCATTTCCTTTTCAGGTCATGAGACCTTTGGGGGAGTTGTTGAGCCACACAAATTAAGTATAACATCAGGGCGCACATATTTTTACAGTGATATTCTGCATCCTGCTTAAAATTCTAACACATAGCACTGTGATTATTGCCAATTGTGCACGCTGCTTTGCAACGTATGCCGATTTTCTCCGCCTTGCCTGGCAATGTCCTCCTATTACTTAATTCTGTGAAAAGATATTGGAGTGAGTGTCTGAAATGGTAGACATCCAAATAACCCCGACCCCCCAGATGGCCCTCTTGGGATATTCTATGATCACATGAATCTTCGGCTGGGATGCCTGCCCGTCTGCTACCCTGGCAGATTCCCACTTGACATATGTCTATCTGCCATTGTGAATCCACAGGCTTAGAGGCAAACTGAACTTAAAAATGGCCATAAGGTCTGCCCGTCCAGGCGAGTGGGGAAACAACTACTGTATGAGTTACTGGTGGAGGCTGATACAATAACTCTTACTTTATTGTCTGGTGTATTGTTGTACCGTTGGAATTCTTTGTGTATATAAAAGGTATAAAATATTATATTGCTAGTTGCAGTTACATTAACACGCTTATCTAATTTATTATAGGCACGCATTTTGGGAACGGGCAGAAGCTGCTCTTGTGGACGTTGACCATATGAAGGCTGAGGAATGGGGTAACATCCAACATGGAATACAAACACTGGACTACAACCAAGATCTGCTGTGGATCCTGACACATTTCATGCCCACACGCTGCAACCCTGCTGTCACTATGTGAACTAGGAAGGAATAGAGGACCTTTGGGGACATAACTGAGGCAGACGGTAGGATTACGACAGCAGCCAGAGAAGGAGAGTGCGTAAAATAATTTTTTTCACAATGCATTTTGACCACAGTACAAAGAATGTGCTGTCTCTGTATGTGGGACCAAGCGCTTCCCCTGCCCTCCACATAGGGTAATGGCAAAAATAGAATAGGATTTGGGGACGAATTAGGCAATTCTACATGGCAATAGTTTATTCGCATATTGAGATGGTAAAGAAGTACAAGCTGTTCAGCTCCTCAGCATGACTGAACTGGATTGCATGCCCAGGAAATCATTACATGCCCAGGAAATAATGCCAAAGGAGGTCAGTTGCAAGTCAGATGAGTGCCCAAGATGCAAGGGTCCAGACGCATTGGCAATTTCACTTGTTAGAATGGAGCTATTACTTGACGCAGTAATGACCTCTAATCACCGCAATATAGGGTCTGTAAGACATCCCTTGAGATGGGAATCGAACCTCTAGAATTCAACAGGAAGCGATAGGATAGCTGGACATGGGTGACACATGCTACAATAAAATGAAACAAAACCACTGTACTTAAGAGAAAAGATTGGTGAAGAGCCTATACGACTGGCTAAAGAGCACCTCTCTCAATATGTTTCATGTATGCAATTAACCACGTCATGAAGCTTACATGTCAATAAAGCTTACAAAAACAAATTAAATGTGGTAACGTTCGAACTAGTAGAATTGTTGGCAATGCTGATGATGATAAAGGGGAAAACTGACTGATCTGTCTTGATGGATTTTGCATGCAAGCTTTCCTTGATGCCTCGGAAATACCCTCACATGCCAGGAACCCCATGTTTCCTTATCCGTGGATCAGGACAGTCTTGGTATTTGTGAAGCGTGGACAGAGCCCCTACCATGTAACCCCAGTGGCAATAGGTTGAGGTGGGGTTGTGTAAGAGGAATCAAAACAAGTACATTTGTTGCAAAGTGACCAACAATAGTCTCCAGTTGGAAAAGTTACCTCCTCTAAACCATTCTGACGAATGTAACACATTTTTTTTGGGGGTGGGGGGGCAGTTTTAGTACTAAATAAGTTTACAACATCACTGAACGTTCTGCATAAAAGTTGAGCAGCTACAAAATATGCACAGACAGAAACATGTTAATCAAGTAAGGGATCACCTGCCTGGGAAAAATCCCGGAGAAAACTTGTGCAGAGAAACCGTCATAACTTTGGAAGTGAAACTGAATGCATCTTCAACACCTGCGACAAAGTAAAAAATATAAACACTAGTTAGTTATTCATAGACAAGACAAACCCAACATTAAGAGAAGCTAACCCCTACACAAAACGACAGTTGACGAAATAAAAAAGTTCTCAACCGGCCCATAAACCCAGTAGCGTATATTTTTGCCCCTGCTCTATGCAGCAGTTATATGATTCTGGGTTGCATGAATTTTATACGCCTGCTTTGATGCAGTTACGATTACAAAACATCCATACAAGTATTTACTGTGCTGGAGGAAGAGGGGGACAGCTCTGAATGCACGTCTCACAATGGATGGAATTGAAGAGAACCCACCCTGTTAGATCTTACCCTGCATGCCATTACATTTTAATGGCTTGCTGTAGGGGGTATAAGGTGTTGGATTTAACTCCAACACCTTCCCTACTGTTGTAAAGACTGGAGTTGAAATAGTAAATTATACTATTTCAATCTCCAGCGCACCCCCGACAGCAAGTCGGGTACAAAACTGTGTTGTAACGGCATGCGGGGTAAAAACCTTTTATCTTATGTGGCAAGCCTGAGAGGAAGCTGTTACACTAACGATCTAAAATCAAAGAATGGGAGAGAGTATATTTTGCTTTGGATAAGAGGGGTAGCCTACATCCATGTCTTTAAGACTGTAAAGCTTGCACTGGTTGTAATATTTGCATTTCTTGCACAGGGCAGCCCAACATTAAACAGGATATTTTAGACTGACATTCGCTGGCATTCTACACAGCAGCCGATTCCATGAAAAACATGCAATCACCTAAAAGCACACACTACACATATTCTAATAGAAACACACCCAACACAAGTCCAGTAAGCTCAGTAGTAGGCTAACACAGCGTTTCCCAAACTGTGGTCAGCGGACCCCCAGGGGTCCGTAAGACATTCCCAGGGGGTCCGCAGGACTCGAGTGCCTGTCGTCATAGCGACAAATGAAACGCCCATGCGTCCTCACAGCACACAAGAGCTGTGAATGTTGGCGCAGGGGCGGCGAGACCACAACAATACAATTGGGAGGCGGGGCAGCGAATGGGCAGTGGGCAGTCAGGGGGCACAGCGGCTGGGGAAACGTGTGGAACAGAAGGCAAAAGGAGCACAAAAACAAGGAAAAAACAAGTGGAACATAAGGCAGAAGGGCACAAAAAAACGAGGGGAAAACGAGTGGAACAGAGGGCACAAAAAACGAGGGAAAAACGAGTGGAACAGAGGGCAGAAAGGCACAAAAAACGAGTGGAACAGAGGGCAGAAAGGCACAAAAAACTAGGGGAAAACGAGTGAAACAGAGGGCAGAAAGGCACAAAAAACAAGTGGAACAGAGGGCAGAAAGGCACAAAAAACAAGGGGAACAGAGGGCAGAAAGGCACAATAAACAAGGAAAAAACAAGTGGAACAGAAGGCAAAAGGGGCACAAAAACAAAGGAAAAACGAGTGGCATAGAGGGCAGACGGGCACAAAAAACAAGAAATATAGGGGCAGCTAAGAACAGAAGGCAGAACGGGCAGAGAGGCACAGGGGCAGCGAGGGGAACAGAAGGGAAAACCGGGGACAGACACGGGGCAGCGAGGGGTACAGAAGAAAAGACCGGGCAGAGAGAGCAGGGGACAGCGAGTGGAACAGACGGAAGAAAAAGGGGCACGGACCACGTTCAGGCAGCGGGGGAAGACAGACAACAGCAGTCACAAACACAACAATGAAAATACAGGCAATACAATAAAAGCAATAAAGCGTTGAAAGGCACATGTGTATAGGTTACCGTTACTTGACAGGCAGGTAAAAATAGATGCAGCCAGGATCAGCAGTAGGATTTTCGTGCTGCTGTCTGATTGCTCACTTTCCACAAGCCCTTGGGTGAATTATGTGTGCCGTCAAGCTTTCATATTCAGACATATCAAGCTCTTATTCTGTGTAGCCTTTGCAGTTTGTTGTTGGCAAGGGACGGGGCAGAGGGCATCCTAACAGGAGAGGGACATGTCAGGTGCCACGCGAGGCCTCTCTGAAATATGCCTTAACTGCACTGCTCACCCCTTGGTGGTAAAATGTTGTTCTGCTGTCTGTGACTAAAGATTATGTCTAACAGGGGTTTATGGTAATTGGCATAGCATTGTTCCATGATCTCGCTGAAACAATATGCCTCCTGTGCAGATACCTTCCTGACATCTTTTGCACTTCCATGATGAACTCCTAATATAGACCTTGAATTTGCTCTGTACACTGGACTAATCGCTTTGTGCACTATCTTGTTAGAATTTTTTCACAATATTCGTTGCTCCTTGGGGCATGTCTTTATTATAAAATGCTTCATAATTGTATAATATTTTAGACCTTCTTAAACTGTGAACAGGTAAAAATGCTAATAATTCACAATCATTCAACCTGTTGCTGTAAGGAAGGGTCACCACTCCAAGGCTCTGGAATGAGAATGTAGAGGTGCTGCTATGGCTGAGAGCAGGAGACTTGTACCACTAAATAATACACTGCTGTATGCATACATGTCCATGCCAATAGACCCAATTCAGGCTGTCTCCCTCTTGAAATTGCCTCTGCTTCAAAAGGCATTTTTAAAACGAAATTTAAATTGTACAGATTGCTTGGGGGTCCCCGGCTTCCAGTAATGATGTAGTTGGGGTCCTCAGGAGTCAAAAGTTTGGGAACCACTGGGCTAACACTTCCAATACACTTCCAATAAGTCCAGTAGTAGGCTAACACATCTAATACACTCCCAATAAGGCCAGCAGTAGGCTACCCTCGAGGTCCCAACAGCACTATCATCCAACAATGCTATTATTCAGTACTCCGTATTTAGTACAGTATTCTTATAGTCCGTTCGACCACAACAGAAAACATTAGACTAGTGCTTCCCAAACTTTTTAGAACCACTGCCGTATTTTTCAAACAACAATCTTTCGTGACCCACCTAGCTTTAGTGGAGATGAGACATGAGATATTGTAATGCAAGTAGAGCATTATGTGGGAATATATTGTCATTTACAAACAGTACCTTTTCCATTGAAATGGCCTATACATTTGCATAAACATACAAAAATACTGATAAAACTATATTGCACACAAATGATAATGTGTGGAAATTGGGTTTCAGTGAATATTTATTATTTGTGCATCACCATGTAAACGGTCTTGATTTGTTTTGAGCCTGTTAAAATCTTTGTTTCCATCACACATAAGAATGACCCAAAAAATGTGCTTCATTTTTGCTTTCCTTACTCTCCAGAAATATTATAGAAGCACAGGAGTCCATTGCGTACCCATCAATACATCTGGCCTCCTCTGCAACCTTCACGCAAGCAAACACACACGACATCTGTCCTTCCCACACTCCCCTACATGTACCAGTGCAGCCACGAATTGAGGTAGTCCCAGCAATAGGTCAACACGACCCACTTCAACAAGGCCTGGTTAAAAGCCCAGAAGGCAATGCACCCCAAACCACGGAAAATGCAATTCAAGGCGCTAAAGCTCCTAGTCAAATCAAAAAGCTGGAAGCCACAGCAGCACCCTGTCAAAGACAGAGCGCAAAAGGCACCATAAACGACGGAAACATGATACAAGAGCAGCCACACAGAAGATAAAGGGCACAAGGGGGAAGTTATTCCCAATCTTCATCAAAAACCAAGCACGGCCAAGTGTTTCAATTTACCAATAGCCACATAAAGCCCCAGCGGGGCGCTAGCAAGGTCACCGAGGGTAAGTGCACCCTCAGCATCAGCGCATTCGCCCCCAGGAACATGAAGACAGGGGCACACAGGAGCGCAGAATATTCAAAGCAAAAACTGCACTTTCTGATCACTGTCAAGAGCCCAACGAGATGACCAATGTCATTGAAGGGCTGCAGCCAACATAACTAGACAACAAAGTTCTGCTGGTGCCCCAGTATGCTTCATTAGGTTCAAATGATATACTAAAAAGTGGCAATCTGATGATACTCTTCAAGAACAAAGTCCCTTGAAAATGTTAAATCATCAGATACCCCTCAGTATTATTTTAAAAACCATGGGGATCTCTAATGACAGAACCTACTTTATTACCATGGCTTTATTCGAAGTAGCCCGAAAAGTGCTAGGAGAAAAATAAACTTTTTGGGTATGGGGAATTAAGATCTCGCCTTATAATGATAAAGGCTACCCAACTCCTCAAAAAACCACTCCGGAGTCTCTGGAGGCACCACTCCCAGAGAAAATTTCAAAACGTACTGCATAGGATGCACGAATTCCAGCCTTGAGGGACTCAATATCAAGGCAAACTATTGATTATGACAAGTGGACTGGCAAGACGTAGTCACCCCATCCCCCTTTTCCCATACTTAGAAATCCCATTGGTTCCTCAAGATCTATTCTGCAGCCTCAAATTCTGACCACTTACATTGACTTTGGATGTATCTCAGGGAGCAAGAGCAAGTGCATCAATATAAGTTAACTGGTCCTGGCTCCCCTCAGTACGGTCTGAAAAAAGGGAATTATGAATGAGAAAAGCAGCAGAGCCGCTAGCCTTTCAAGAAGCAGGCCATCAATAATATCGGATGGATGGCAATCCCACTCTTAATATGTTCATGGACATCGCAGGAAAAAAATAAGGTAAAAAACCCAGAAGTGGTTGAATATCTTAAGCCATTCTAAGTGATACTGCTGGAAGAGACATGGGCTGAACATTTAGTGTCCCTGGTGGGGTACAGAAGATTTCGAAGATCGCTACAAGACTGAGTAACCAGGGTCGCCCAAAAGGAGCCCTAGCCGTATATATTTCGCTACAACTAAACCTCCAAGTCAAACCAGTGTCCCGTCAAGAGAATTGACTCTTGTCAATCAAAATAGAGGGATGGGTGCATAAGGTGAAACATCTACTAATATTACTGAATATCTATATTAACCCAGAACGGACGTCAAAGTTGGCAGAGGTCTCGATTTTGGAAACGCTCATGAATCTGAAATCAGCCCACTATGCACAGTTCATACAAATTTCTAGGGGTTTTAACACTAACCTTCTTATTCCTCACATAAATGATGATAATCTCCAGGCACAAGATGAAATATGGAACATTCCACAACTGCAGTGTCCCCATTTAGACATATTGCCCACAAGGGCTTACAGCTTGTCTCAAGCTTAATAGCATCAAGGCTACGGATTCTCAATGGGAGAGTCACAGGAGAAACACTCACAGCCAGGACTCACATCTCAAAAAAGTCCTTCACTGTGACAGATTAAACGGCAGCCTCACTGGCTGCTTTTTTTTAGTACATTGCAGGCTTTAAAAATCGAAGAGCGTGAAGAAAGAGACCATAACCCACAGATATTTGGAGTCAACGCCCAGCCTGATACTCATGCTTTAGCTAACATTTTATCCGGCCCACAATTGAATAAACCTAGAGCGGCTGCGCTGGAAAGCACAACAGAAGGAGGACATTTTATCAGATGGCACAGGGGCTAACACATTTTGAGCATACAAACTCTGGGTCTTTTCTAGAGAGCCTTTTATCGACCTATAATTTGATCTTCCCTGTACAGTCGGATGTTTCATCTCACATTTTTACATACACGGGCCAATGTGACCCAAGTACTATTGACTACATTTTAGTCTCAGGACTATTGAAGGACTCACTAGGTACTTTTTGTGTAACCCATACATGCCTGAGTGACCACAACCCTTTGACTCTAACTATTAATATCTCTGTTACTGAGAAGACTAAACCCATGGTTCACGTAACTAACTCCAACATCGCCATAAAAGACCAAGCTTGCAGGTTAAGATGGGAGGTAATCACCGCAGACAGCTTTCTTGAAAATCTATATAATGATTGCATAGAAGAGTTAGGAATTTTTATGGACCAGGATTCCGATCCATCAATAATTCTAGGTGCATTTGACCGCATTACCAGGCAGGCAGCGATAAACTTGACAGTCCCTTGCAAATTAAGGCCCAAGAAACATAAAAATTGGTTTGACCAAGCCTGTGTTAGTAAGCACAGAGCGCTCTTGGAGGAGATTAACGTGAAGCCTAGGGACCCTGACAGGGTTACGCAAACCAGAAGGGCCTATAAAACCGCAGTGCAAAACAAAGTCCCAGCTAAGAGAGATGACTTGGGATGAACTTAGCTAAGCGAGTGTCTTGGCGAATAGCACTAGGTTTTTGACCGTGGTAAATAGCCCCACTTTCGATGATACCACTAACTCTGTAAATGATTGTCTTATCTCTCCAGAGAGGTGGGCTCAGCACTTTGGGGGCGTATATAGTGACGTGAGCCAGGGACTTATTAGTTGGCATGGGGAGTCAGGTTGTGTTTAAAATGCCCTGTCCTTTAAACTGGACGAAGTCACTGAGGCAATTATGTCAACAACAAGGGGGAAGGCACCAGGCCCGGATGGGGTGCCGACTGATCTATACAGGGCAGATCCTATTCTCTGGGCAAAAATCTTAACTTTTGTTTTTAATGCTGCAACCCAGGTCGGCTTTCCCCCGTCTTGGGAGAAGGCGGTAATCGTTCTGATTTTTAAAAAGGGTTCAAGAGAGGATCCGACCTATTGGAGCGATGTTTGGGGATATATAGAGACCGGTGAAATTCAGGCAGTTGAAAACTATTTTTATCGCAAGTTGCTGTCAGTCCCGGCCTCCACCCCAATTTTTAACATTCATGACGACCTAGGTGCTGGGTTTATTTCGGATCAGATTGCGGTTGCCCCTTTATTATGCTGGCTGAGAATTTGGGCACAACCGCCCCCTAATTTGAACTAATTGATCATCCAGGATTGCGTTTCTCTGGACAAAGGGTTAGAAATACCTTGGGTCCGTTATATTAAGACTCAAATGGAATCTCTTGGTTGTCCTGACTTATTCCTAAGCCCTAGAGCTCTTGGTAAGTCAGCTATCAGACGACTAAAACAGCAGTTCTTGGCTAGATCTATGTTAATAAGGGAAGAAAGGGAATTAGTTAAACCCACTGTGGGGAGTTTTGTCATACTGAGCTTAGGTAGGCAGATACAACCATATTTAACGTATATAAACAAACCGTACCATCTATTTGCTTTAATTAGATTTAAGCATAATATGGTGCCCTGGCTACTTGACTTTCCAACGAGGTTTTTTAAAGAAGGGATGTTGGCTCCCTGCCCCTGTGACAACTTCTCGGAACAGAATACCCTACATATGATATTTTTCTGCGAGTTTTATGTCCCGTTACGCATGAAATTTATCATCTCACTATTAAGAGGGCGTAAGTTTGAGCAGGTTAGGCCAGCTTTGGCTTACTTACAAATGTTAGCATCCCCAGTAGTCTGCTTTGGGGTTGCAAGTTTTTTCACAGGGGCAATTAGGCGTAGGAATAGACGCACTGTACCATAGCGTGGACTTTGTTAATTTTTAATCTGTCTTGGTAAAATTTGTTTTGTAAAGAGTGGATATTTGATTAGGACAAACTTTTTAAATATTTATTTAAATACTAAGGAATGCTTTGTCTGGTAGGATGGCCTAATATTCGATCTCTCATGGTGAACCTGTTAAATGTGTGAGGACTGGAATGAATTCTTGTATAAATGTAATTTGTTTTAATGTGCTATGCTCTGTGATGTGCACTTTGATGGTTTTAAATTTTAACCGAATAAAGTAACTTTTGACTGACTGACTATTAGGTGAATACCGCATCACAATGTCTAATGGTCTCAGTGAATGTGAGCAGTACCGCAGGATTCTGATAATAAGGCCTGGTAGAAAGAAAATCTCTACATTACTGCTAACTATCAAGCCGAGAACCAAACCTTGGATGTCAAAACACATCATCTCAGCAAAAAGGGCATTACACCAGGAATACTGCCGGTTCAAATCTAGAGACTCTATAGCATTTTGGAAAATAATTCACAGGCTAAATAAGGACAACAGTGTAGTCTATGAGGCAAACATAAGCTAGGAGGTATAGTCTCAATGCCTGCAAATCCATTATTCAACAAGTCAAGGAGAGCCTTTAGCAATCATAGCGGAAGGGCCCCAACAAGTCTGCTGCTGCCTCCTGACTTAGATCCATCCAGCAAGACAGCCGACTTACAGGACCTCAATGAGGATAATCAAAAAAACAACACAAGTGCCAGTACTGTGACTTGTTCTCTATAGTCAAAATAGAACCAAAATGAATAAAACAACTTGGTCTGTTTCGTATAACGTCTCTAGTTAAATGGTTTATTTAGTCCATTGAATTTTTCGTTTTATTTTAAATTTCTCAGAAAAAACCTTTTTTATTGTGCATATACAGAAAAAAATACAATCTTTTTACAAGAATATAACATATCTATACATATTTACAATCCTCTCTATATTTACAATCTAATGCATTCATTCCACAATCAAACCATCCTCACACACACAATGAAACAAAAGTAACTTAGTGTCAAAAGAGTAACTTTCCTTAACAACTTAATGCACCTTAGTCGCCTTATCAGTCCAACAGTGTTAGGTACAAATATACATATGCGAAAGAAATTCTAAATATCTAGAACAGGTTCAAACTAATCTTAGTGATTGACACTAAGCCACCTACAGTCGACGCGTTTCGATCTCCCTGATTGCGGAGTTCTCCTCAGGACCCAAAATCAATCTTAATTCCAACAGGTTACAACTCCTCATATATGACTCGTAGGATGAGTTGACCAGATTCTAAACATAAACTTTTCTAACCTGGCCCGTGGCAGCAGTCTTTTTTATCCTACGAGTCATATATGAGGAGTTGTAACCTGTTGGAATTAAGATTGATTTTGGGTCCTGAGGAGAACTCCGCAATCAGGGAGTTCGAAACGCGTCGACTGTAGGTGGCTTAGTGTCAATCACTAAGATTAGTTTGAACCTGTTCCAGATATTTAGAATTTCTTTCGAATATGTATATTTGTACCTAACACTGTTGGACTGATAAGGCGACTAAGGTGCATTAAGTTGTTAAGTAAAGTTACTCTTTTGACACTAAGTTACTTTTGTTTCATTGTGTGTGTGAGGATGGTTTGATTGTGGAATGAATGCATTAGATTGTAAATATAGAGAGGATGTATTGTAAATATGTATAGATATGTTATATTCTTGTAAAAAGATTGTATTTTTTTCTATATATGCACAAAAAAAGTTTTTTTCTGAGAAATGTAAAATAAAACGAAAAATTCAATGGACTAAATAAACCATTTAACTAGAGACGTTATACGAAACAGACCAAGTTGTTTTATTCATTTTGGTTCTATTTTGACTATAGAGAACAAGTCACAGTACTGGCACTTGTGTTGTTTTTTTATTATTGCTGGCTTAGCCTTACTGTGGTAGGAGCCTAGACCCTGTTCTGTTCTACTGCTCAATGAGGATAAGACAGAATGAGAGGGGCTGCCACTCCAGGACACAGGAATGGTTATGGAAACATCTGGGATGAAGCAGTAAAAGAGGGAACAAGCTGAAATGAAGTTAAAACAATTACAAACAATATTACGGAGGAGTCGAACTGATGGTGCCCCAGGGCCAAATGGACTTCACAATGCCCTGTTCAAATCGAATGCCGAACATAGGGCAAAAAAATGTTTGCCTTCTCTTCAGTGCCATGAACTTTCAGCAAGCACTTTCAGGTTCCTGGTATGGATCAGTAATCTACCTAATCTTCAAAGGGGTAGACAGAAGTGATCCAGCAAACTATCGCCTAGTAGCCCTGCTTGATATCGGCTCAAAGTACCATACAAACCTAGCATTGCACGAGCTCCAATAAAGGGTGGACAATCTGGTGATTATCCCATGTAATCAAGTAGGATTTCGCAAAGGCCAGGAACTTTATCCAACCTAGCAGCTCTGACCTTTTGCTTCAAGAAAGCCTTTGACTCAATATCGACTTCATACACCTTTTTTATTTAAGGAAGCATTCGACAGAGTCCCCCGAAATCCTTATGGGAAAAAAATCACTAACCTTGGGATAATGTCGAAAAATCGTGAAAGCGAACTTCTTTATACTGAAACCTGGCCGTGAGTCAAATTGGGCGACGGCTCAAAACTTTCACAGAAAATATATACAACACTGGAGTGAAACAAGGGTGCATTGTGACCCCTTTATTTTTTAATATTTATCTTTCAATCTTGCCCACCGAATTGGACCTTATAAAAGCTCACCCTACAAACCTCTAGAGCCTTCTTATCCCTCACATGTGATATGCAGGCAACTTGCTCTTGAGGAACATGACCCCCCGCCCCCGTTAGGTTTGCAACTGCTTCTAGATGCATTCTCAAGCTTCAGTGAGCGGCATAAACTAGTAATTAATTACAAAAAAATAAAAGCGGTGAAATTCAGCAAGAGAATACAAATACCTCAAGTATGGCTGATGGAAAGGGTTAGTTTAACAGTCAAACCACATTACAAATACCTCGAGATAACTTCTGACGCAAGAAGCACCTTCACTGCACATACGTTCATAAGGAAATCCAAAGACATCTCTCTACCTTTTGGCTTTTATAAAATCTTTTCAAGGCCCAATCTTAGGTCACCTTCATAAGCCCATGGTGGCAAAATTCTCCGATCTATCTTATGTGGCTGTGGAATAATGACAGAGAAAAAGGGGGCAAGGTTGTTGGACCTGTTCATTGCTAAATCCAATCGTTTGTATATGGACTTCCATAATACACATCGCAGGCCAACTAGGCCTAGAGCTAGGCCTGACAGAACCGAACACTGCCACAAAGTGCTCATTCCTAAAAATGTGTCATAGATTTAGGCTGGCAAAGGATTACAAATTAGCAGCACACATCTGGCTCAAAATTGACCAGCCAGACCCAAAATCAACTTTTAGACGCAGTTTCTGTGATGCTTTATAGTTGCTGCAAGCCTTCGAACTATGGAGTACCAGGACGTCATCAGCCGAATTGAAAAAAAATCTTAACATATCCCCAGACTTCCTTCCATGCAAGAAGACAAAGAAAATTTGGCAAAGCATGCTCATGCATGGCAAAGTATTAACTCCTAAGACTCTTTAAAACCACAAGCATATCTGGATCAGGGACTATCACACTACCTAGGTATCCAGCCAACTCTGGATCAGCTACCTCACAGGCTTACATCCGCCAAGATAAACTGCAGACTCTGTGGTGCGGAAAAACAAACTTTAATGCACATCCTCTGTCCGACTGTGCTATCAGACCGCAGAAGGATCCTGTGTAGCATCTTCAGTAGTTCGAACACGCAGGCAAGGCATTATTGCGGCACTTGACCCAGAACTTACACAGCTTCACACCAGGGTGGTAAAGTTGCTGGAAATTTTCGAAGCTAGAATACAAGCCACAGGGGAGAAGCACAGTTTCGGCAGGTAATCGAGACACTGAGAGTCAAGTAATTAAAGCCGCTTATTAGACTTGCCCAATAGAGGCTGGCCAAAACCCACAATGATGACTGACAGAGGTGGGGAGTGGTTGAAAATACAAGTACGACCAATCACATCGGAGACAAGACCAGCATGTTCTATAATAACTGAACATTGCCTGAGGAAATCATAGCTCTACAACGTTACATGGTCAGTCACAGACCAGCCACCAAACCCCACCATAGAGAACTCTGCCACTATAACAAAACTCTGCGAGATGAGCCCCTGACCATGCAGTGACACTTTGAATTGTCCTGTATAATTGAGCCTATGAACAGACTTGACGTATTTTAAAATGCATTTTAAGGTCACAGACAGATATCCTGAACTTCCACATGCATTTAATGTTCATTTAATGTTCAAGAAATGTACTTTTTTGGGGGGGTGGCCAGCAACATGGCCGGGTAGCTGTGCCGATCGGCAGCTCCGTCAGCCCCAAGTTAATCCTGTCTAAAATCCTGCCCTTCGAATGCCATCAAACGATTCCAAGAAGCGTCCTTTGTCCCCTAATGCACAACGGCTGCAGTGGAGGTGCTGAGAGGTGACCCCGGGACGGGGACAGCCTCCAAAGAGAAGTAGGGCGAAAACACCATGGCAAACTTTACTGGTTTACTGGTATGACCATCTACAGGATACAGAAGGTTGGCAATCTGGGGAACTGGAATCTTTTCAGGGCAGAGCCTTTTAGTGTGACCTTTCTTATCACACCCAAAGCGACTACTGGCCCTGTGGAGTAGTGTGGCTCACTGGTTAGAGGCGGCAGGCCTGAGAGCAGAAGTCAGCCTGGGACCAGGGTTCAATTCCCGACGCGGCAGGGTCGTGGACCTTGGTCAGCGGACTCGATAATTCTCGCTTCAGTGCTTACTCTAATCAGGGGTTCCACTCGGCAACTCTGGGCATTAGCTTGCCTAATCTCCACAACGGCCCCATCAATTCCGGGGATGCCTGGCTCCACCTTGGGGACTCCCAGCAAGGGACCATCCCACAGGGAAAGCCAGGACGGGTTCCCCAGAGTTATACAGCGCCGGGACGCCCCGTTGCTGGGGCAGCTGTGCGCTTTACAAGTATACTACATGGAAGAAAGGAAGTGTTCTTATCCCCCATTTCTTTTGAGGCCCTGATGGGAGACCCTGTCTGCTTTGGACTTCTGTCCTGTTTGGGGGCGTAGGGAAGTATCCCAGTCTTTTCAAGCCTTTGTCTATGGTTTCAGGAACTCTTTACAGCACCTAGTTTGGTTGACTGCTGACTACGATTAGGTCTTTCTTTTCCTTAAGGTGCTGGTGCAGACAGTGGTTACTGGCCAGAATCGTGTGTGGATTCTGGCAGTTAACACAGATGGCCGTGGGCCGCCAATGCCACAGTACTTCAACCACATAATCACTGATGTTGAGCAGCACCACACAGTAAATATCACACAATAAACTCAATGTGCAGTCCGTGCTATAAGGTCTAACAAGAACAAGACTTTAGTAACAGGCAAGTTAAAGGAGAGTTAGCACATTTGTTTGGCCAAGCTACAATCCCAAAATATTTTTACAGCATTTTTGACTAGGGCACTAAGCCCTACAGTCACTGGTATCTTATAAAACAGTGTTTCTGTGCTCGCTGTAATATTTGGCATTTGTTTTACTACAATGTTTGGAAGCAGGTTTTAGTCAATGGGACAGATATGCTATGCAAAGTAATACAATTAAGCAAAATAATTGTATATGTTTCGCCTTCTGTTTCAATGTCTCTAGCTCTCGTCACAAATAGGACATGCAGTGGGTTGGAGACCTCACTACTGAATTTCTCAACAATCATGTAGTTCCATGAACCCATCACCCACACAAAGGTTCTACCTATGTAAAACAAACACTGCCAAAGCCAGTAGATCTGACCATGGCAACATGGTGCAATGGTTATTATTTTTTCATTTTTGTTGGAAGCATATGCTACAAAAAAGAAAAAGTAACCATGCCACCTATATGTGGTGGCCATATGCATATAATTTTAATAAAACAGTGTGGGTGCTACCTAACAGGCAGATGCGCTTAGACCAAGTATAGAAGCCTATTTTATTTTAAATACGCATGACTGGAAAATATGATTCTCATTGGTGCAACAAAAGATACTATTGACTCATAATTTGAGCACACAAAGATGACTGAAAAAAAAGGATAAAGAATTTTAAAAGTCGTCAATGGTCAGCCAGCTCTGGCACCGAAGTACACTTGCACCACTGCACAAGTTGTTCTTACTCATATCTCCTTTCTCTGATATATGTTCATGTGTTTCTTCCATTTACACCCTTGTTCTTATAGCTGCACCTACTCTAGTTTCTTCTTTTGTTGAATGGTGGGGGTGAGGGATGTGTTACTTGGGACCTACTGGGTGGAACTTTGGGATTACTATGTTCTACTTTCCTTTAAGTGACTGCGTTGGAATTTTAGGAAGATAGCTGCCCTCAGGGACATTGGTGGAGACTTTGGTTGGGCTGGAATAACCTCTCTTCCACCCAAATGTGGGTGTTATTGTAGAGAAAGATAGCAACAAAGCATTATTTAATGTCCTAAACATGGTGGCTAGGAAAGTGCAGGTGCACACTTACCTTAATATTTAAGTCCAGTGAATGCATGCAATATCAGCAAAACTATGATACTTCAGGACGGTACAAGTGGCCACCAAGTTACCCATACATGCGACATTCCATGCTACAACAATCCTCCCTCGAGCACTCAAGTAAATCAATTCAATCTCCAACCCTAATGGTATTCATAGTCTTCATAACGGAACCACATAACGGAATAATGCCAAATGGGTGGCTGAAGAACTCTTAGCCATATTTGGCTAGAGAGAGACGGATCAGCACACACAATATATACATATAGATTGACCCCAGTGGATACTAATGTTGGACCTGTTACTTTTAATACCAGCTGGACTGCAATATATTGGATGGACTTGACAAATAAGTTGGCACTGAAGAAGTCAGTCTTTGATGAAACAGATGTTGGCGAGAATTGAAGATTTGCACGTCTAATGCAATTACGGTTGGACACTAAATTAAAGAACTTGAGTGCTCAATGAAGAACTACTGTAAAGCATTGTTTAAATTGTGCAATACAACACACAATTTCTGAAATCATTATAGTTTATCAAGCAAAAATTAACTAAGCTTCAACAGGCCTACATTCTACCAGCTTAGCAGCAAGAAGGCATTGAAGAACGTGAACTCACCAGGAGCCTCAATGTGTGCTATTTATGTTAATACCATTACTTGATATTAAAAAAAGAAGAAGCAAACCTTAATATGAGCAGGGGGATAATAAATAGAGACGGGTGAGACAGTACAGCACTGTCTCTGATAGGCAGTGGTTTCATTTGCATTGCACCTATTTCACCTGAATGGCAGAGTACCAGCACTTCTCAACAGGGGTTAAATAATGTTAATGGGTGAGTACCTGCACTCATCATCAGGGATGGAATACACTTAATGGGACAGTAATAGATCTTCTTAGCAGGGATGCAATACTTTTAATGGGTTAGTACCAGCACTTCTCCTTACCAGCACTTCTCAGCAGGGATGCTATTCTTTAAATGGGCAAGTACCAGCACTTCTCATCAGGGATGGAATACTTTTAATGGGACAGTAACAGCATTTCTTTGAGGGATGGAATTGTTTTAATGGGACAGTAATAGCACTTGTCAGCCGGCATGCAATACTTTTCATGGGCAAGTACCTGCACTTCTCATCAGGGATAGAATACTTTTAATGGGACAGTACCTACACTTCTCACTACCAGAACTTCTTTGCAGGGATGCAATATTTTAAATGGGAAGTACCTGCACTTCTCATCAGGGATGCAATACTTTTAATTGGGGAGTACCAGCACTTCTCATCATGGGTGAAATACTTTTAATGGGAAAGTAAAAGCACTTCTCAGCAGAGATGCAAAACTTCTAATACGCTAGTACATGCGCTTCTCATCAGGGATGGAATACTTTTAATGGGCGGGTACCAGCAGTTCTCAGCAGGGATGCAAAACTTCTAATACGCTAGTACATGCGCTTCTCATCAGGGATGGAATACTTTTAATGGGACACTAACAGCATTTCTCAGCAGGGATACAATACTTTTAAAGGGACAATAATAGCACTTCTCTGACGGGATGCAATACTTTTAATGGGCAAGTACCTGCATTTCTCACTACCAGCACTTCTCAGCAGGGATGCACTACTTTTAATGGGCGGGTACCAGCAGTTCTCAGCAGGGATGCAATACTTTTTAATGGAACAGTAACAGCACCTCCCAGCAGGGATACAATACTTTCAATGAGCGAGTATCAGAACTTTTCCTCAGGGATGCAATACTTTTAATGGGAGGGTAACATCACTTCTCAGCATAGATACGATACTTTTAATGGAACAATAATAGCACTTCTCTGGCGGGATGCAATTCTTTTAATGGGCAAGAAACCTGCTCTACTCACTACCAGCACTTCTCAGCAGGAATGCAATACTTTTAATGGGACAGTAACTTCACTTCTCAGCAGGAATGCAATACTTTTAATGGGACAGTAACTTCACTTCTCAGCAGGAATGCAATACTTTTAATGGGACAGTAACTTCACTTCTCAGCAGGAATGCAATACTTTTAATGGGACAGTAACTTCACTTCTCAGCAGGAATGCAATACTTTTAATGGGACAGTAACTTCACTTCTCAGCAGGAATGCAATACTTTTAATGGGACAGTAACTTCACTTCTCAGCAGGGATACAATACTTTCAATGAGCGAATATCAGAACTTCTCAGCAGGGATGTAATACTTTTAATGGGGAGTTCTAGCACTGCTCAGCAGGGATGTAATACATTTAGGGGGGAGTATTAGCACTTCTCGTCAGGGATGGAATACAATAGATGGGGCAGTACCAGCACTTCTCAGTGGAGACAGGTTCTCTTGGATATTAAATACCTGCGCTTCTATATTTTCCTTTCAACCAGGGCTTGATACGAAAGCACCTGCTATGGTAGAATGTGCTGTGCACGTGTGGGCATTCTTTCTGGGGTTTGTCTTCGAGGCTAGCACCGGCCAGGTGGAGGCTTGAGACGACGAGGTATGACCTCATGCTGTCCACCGCCTTCAGTCTCTCCCGCCAGGCACATACCGACGCACACCTTCCCGGGAGCATGACCACACTCGAGAGCATAACACAAACCACATGTCGGAAGAGAATTGCCAAAATGAAGCACGCCGTAAAACTCAGCCAAGCAGGAAATTTTAAATGGAACATAAATAAATCCTGAACTTCGGTTACAGCGCAAACGCTGGCAGTTGCTCGTGTTGTTGGGGGAGATATTAGGAGCTGAAGGCAAGGGCCGCGGTTTCAGTTTACACATGACAAACCGTTGGACCACACCCAGCTCTGGCACGCCGATGCCAACGGGGGTGCTGGCATGGCCGCGCCTGCAGGCGTGATGCCAGCAGGACGGGGGCTCGCGTGCGTGAATTACACCTTATTTCACAAGGGGATTTGAAATGTTCACCCAATCTCCTTAGCAACAGTACTGGTAACTGGGCCAAGCCGAGGTCAGAGATGGGCGCTGGAGATGCAGTTACTAACCGACAGGGAAGCAGGAATGAGAAAGCACCAGTCCTTCCCAGTTAAGACTGGGCTACGCCTTTAGGATCTCTTACATAAAGGCTCTTTCTCACGTGTGTAACCTTCTGTGGCGCAGGTCACTTCATCGATTCGCTTCCAATAAATTACAAAACCACCAGTGAGGCTCAGAAGGACCCCATGCAGCCCGGCACCACCCTGGGATGAGGCTAGCGGCGAGGCAATGTCTGAATTTTATTTTATTGAGTCTCCAACATAGCTTACAGACACCCATTAATAAAGATTTAACAAATACACATAACACCTATGCACAAAATCATACCACATAACAAAGATCTGAAATGTAGTGTTTCCAGTGCAACAAACACATCTTAAACAGATAACGAACAGATTTCAACCTACACTAATGAGAATACACCGAAGGCAGCTGATTCCACAGCACTGGCCCCACTACAGGAAGAAATCTGGAAACTGATTTAGCCTATTGCCATTCACGGAAACAGCAGATTCCTTGTTTGTCAAACAGCTGGGAGCCAGTCCATGTGGGGATATCCAAATAGCAGACAGCCTTTTATTTTCACCCAAAGGTTCACCATTGGCCAAGCAAGTTCCTATCATGAACCAGTGATATGATCATACTACCAGAGACTAAACTTCACTGGGAGGAGTCTTCTGTCTAGTTCTCCATTAACTTCCACAAAGAGGTCAGAAACTGTCCGCCGCCTGTTGTAATGAGTGCTTGACACTATTTAGTATGCGTGTGTATTTATTGTAACAAGGATGTGTTACTAGTATGTAAATTATGTTATTACGTTGCTTACCTGTTGTATTCTTGTGATTGAGCACCATGGCGTGCTGCTGCTGTAGTACTTGTTGAGTTCTGCGAGGCATTCCTGATTGGGCTGGTTCACTGGAGGGCAGCATGATCTATGGCTCCTGTTTACTCTTTGTGGGCTGTTAATTCTGTCACTAAATAAAACCTTGATGACAGCAGCTTTCTTAGTGTGCTCATTACTACTGGATACAACGCCCTAGCCACAACTCCTTCACACTAGTCGCGAAACAAATACACTAGGACTGACACCTACAACTTAAGGACTTGTTGGGGGTCGCCTAATGATAACAGCAGTACCAGTCTGATAAACACACATGCACTCCAACCATAAGACACAAAACTCTCCAAAGCTACAGTAACCACATCAGCAGTTAATAAAAAGCACTTCATTGATTCAAATATCCCTTTTTTATGTCTGACACTTGGTTTGAGTTTATTATTTTACAGGAAAAGGCCAGGTACACTTTCCCATACAAACTGTTTCTTTACTAAAATGTCCTTTACCTCCTCATATACACTGGCAGGAACCAATCTCACCTACATGTAGTAAAAAGTTCACCTTGACCAATAAAGTGATTAGAGACCCAACTGACACCCAGAGCACTCCCTTTGGAACCGAATAATCAACCCCCCCCTCCGCTACACCCATATCTGTACTTTTGAACCAGATATCAGAGGATGCCGCAGTTTCTCTAGCAGTGCTGAAACGGTTTCAAGCATGGTTGACAGGTACAACAAAAGACTTATTGACAGTCCCATTCAGGAGTCAATCCATCCACTTCAATGACAGCTGATATTAGCTTTCACCATCGCCGCATGGTTGTCAATGTACTGCAGCCTTTCTGTGATTTTCTTTGAAACTCCCAGCAACATGCGACAATAATATTCCAACTACGACCCAATACCAAAACTGGCTATTGTGGCTTTGTCCTTCTTTTCTAGGAAAGGCCGAAGCTTAGCTGCATTGTGAAAACAGAAACCACGCCTGCTAGTGAACTGATTCACGTGTGCCTCCAAGGTAATTTTCCTCACTGAACAAATCCAGTCCAAGAGAATGCACCAGCTGTGTTGTCTGTGTACATATTAAGCATACACTTACAAAGGTATCCTCACCTACTGTTTGGGAAGACCGAGTTAGTCACGGTCTGCTCACAAAATATGGTTATTTCTTTTATAAGACCCTCACTCCCTCTACTAGTGGCATACTTCATCACCGGGTCTCATCCTGGTCCCTAAAAACCAGGATGGGCTCAACCATATTACAGGGAGGAAGTTGAATAATTAGTAGCAGCTGCGGTCCAGGAGATTAAAAATACCTTAAGCAACCTGGGTTTCCCTTTATTAATGGTTGAACTGATATGGTTGTTACCCTATTACCTCGTCGACATGTTTCAGCCCGTAGAGTGGTACTAAGGGTCCTTGAGCTTTGATCAGGACAAATGCCTGCCCCACAAATCATATGGCGAAGCTGACGGTTCCAGTGCCTGGCGACCCCAAGTGATGATTTGTTTGTGCTTTACGAATACATATGGTGCACCCGTACAAAAAGCACCCAGAGAAACATGGCAGTGGAATGATAACGAGGCCACAACGCGTCTAATCAATGTGAGCTGCATGGATGCCTTTAAGGAAGGGCGACACTTCTTTGACTAAGAATCAAAGAAGCAGGAAATAAGCCAGCCTGATAAAGATGAAATAGAAACCTGTGTAGGTCATAAAAAGCATATCCCTGTACTGCATGTAGGTCATAAAAAGCATATCCCTGTACTGCAAGGCCTCACCACACCCAGGCTGTGAGAAATGATTGGGCAAAGTAGTGGCTGTAGGGGGATAATAAGAATGAATGAAGCAGATTTAAGACATAAAAGAAAACATATCACATGTTTGATGTCGAAGTCCAAGAGGGCTTGCAGCACAACAAAGGGATGCACTGGCATGACGTAGAGTCTTGGGGAAAACCCTGTACAGTTCTGAAAGGAAGAGAGCTTGACGCATACTGATGAGTGAAGCCAACTTGACCACCACCAAATAGTTTTCAAAGTCGCAATCTTAAGATCCCTGTAGGCCACAGGCTAACAGTCAACAACATATTTACGTTACTAACAGGGTGGGGATGTGAGCTGAATAAACAAGCTAAATAGCACATCAAAATTATGTCTAACAACATTTATATTCAGAATCTGTATCCTGTCGATGCTAGATTTGTCCAGTAAGGACTCCCTCGAAATAGTGACACAACCTGCTAGGACAAAGAAAAAAAATGACATTGCTCAAGATAACAGGTACCACTGTCAAAAGAACAGTGACAGAAAAGGAGCAGATACCTGCTGCTAAACTGTTCGGGTTTGGCAGAATCCCTGACTGCCCTCAAGATGCCAATTTCAGACTGAGACAAGATGTGTGACTGTAAGCAAACTCCTCAAGTACCAAGGAGCAATGCTTACTGTTCGAGAGAAGTAGGGACACAAGAGAAAAAGTTACTTACATTCTGTTATGCTTGTTCTAGTGGATAGTTTATCTAACAGCAGATTTCTTACCTTTAGACTCCTCATCTTTATAATATTCCCTGGTGCTAGGCTGGATCCGAAAGATTTGATGGAGCATTGCTCCAAGGCTTCACTAGGTGGCTTCATTCGGCTCAGTGCTGACTTCGTTCCATCACAGAAGTGACAAATTAAGTCTCATGTAGGCACCCCCCCCCGCCCCTCCAAGCTGGCATCAATTTCTTTCCAAACTCTGTTGGTGCCCTCAGACACAATGCCCAGCAGTAATCAGCAATATCAGTGAGCAGATTACGAGACTCGGACCTTTTCAAACTGGAAAGGAAAGTATTCTACAGACCACAGAGGCTGGAGGGCATTGAGGAATCTGTGGTTAGATAAGCGTATCCACACGAAACAGTGTTATCAAATGTAAGTAATTAGATCTTCAGATGAATACTTCTAACTGTAGATTTCCCACTTATAAAATAGATACTGAAGCAGAACTTCATAAGGTAGTGATTCTGTGGAATGGCTCAGGTCAAAAAGTCATGCAGGACCGAAAAAGCAAAATACTCTTCCCAACAGACCTGCCTGTCAATGCAGTAGTGCTTCGTGAATGTGTGTACTGATGCCCACGTCACAGCCAGATATACCTGATAAGACACCTCCCTGTGATAGTATACCTATTATTGTTCTGCCTTCCCCTGCCCAAACTTGGCAAGCAGCAGGAGGGAAGACGAGTCTCTGGCCGGCAGCAGCCCTGGCTTGCTGTCCGGTGTGGAAGACTGGTACCCGGAGTACTGAGGGCCTAACGGAGGCCTTTCCAGTCCTTGGAATCATACCTCCCACACCATTCACGGTGTGGGAGGTATGATTCCAACATGTTTCATACCAAACATGACAGAATTCGTTGCAGCCAGTTTCGAAATGGTCACCGCGTAATGGCGCGTTGCCCCTCTATATGTCATATGGCTGTCTCAATTACAACCCAGGAGAATGGACTCCGTAGGTCGTAGGGATGTCCTGCTCATGCAGGGGCACCCTCACACTTAGAACCAAGCACCCTGCCTTCAGGATTGAAGGGGCTGCTCTAAGGGCGACATAGGTTTTAAGTGAACTGACTTTAGACATAGGGAAACCTATATCTTTTGTAATGGTGCTAGCACCAGTTTACACAGACTGCAATGGCGGCTCCTCCGTTACGGCAGAGGAGCCCCCATACTGCCAGGAGCTGCAAAAATTATAAAATAAAACGATAATAAATCAAGTTTATTATCTTTTTATGTTTCTATCCGGGGCAGAGTCTTGGGGCCGGGCTTAATCAATGAGCGGCACGAAGAGCGAGTGGTAGGCACGAAGAGGAAGTGGTGGACACTGCTGTTAGTGTGTATGTCGCCTTGGGCAGCAGTCTTAGGGCGGCCAAACCGACATGCGCACCGAGATGTCTCCAACTCGAGGTGTGTTGCGGGGTTGGAGACAGCAGGCACAGGCTCCCAGTCTCTCTAGGGGCGCAAATCCATGGCGCTCAGGCCAATCCCGACACTTCTCTCATGCTGCCAGCAGCATGAGAGCAGCGTCTGGCAGAAGGGAAGTCTGGGAGCTTGTGCTGTAATGGAGCCAGAGAGGAGCAGAAGAGCAGCGATGCGGCAAGTAGGTTCTTTTCTTTCTGCATTTTTTCTATTATTGTCGTCCTCTGTAACCTGCCCCTACCCCACCCCGCTATTCTGCCCGGACACAAGCAGCTACTGGGTTAGGGGCCTCTCAAGTGGATTGGGGGACTAGGTGTTCTCTTTAGGTTTGGGCAGGTGATTCTGAAAAGGCATAAGAATGACATTACCAATATCAAATAGGTAGCATTAATGAGTGGTTCATATATAGTAAATCATGGTACACGTTCTGCATTTCTAAGCACTGTAAATGACCCCAAATGTGCCACATCAATAATTTGTTAACATACAGGGCCAGATTACAAGTATAGGTGCTACTTATTGCACCTGGCAAATAACGCTACCACATGGTTCGTTATTTAACGGATGTGATAAATAGCACCTATTACGAGTTTCTGGGGAAAACATGCAGATTTTGATGTATAACACACCAACATTTGCATGATACAGTAATTACAGCATGGTTTTCCCGTCAAATTTCGGCGGGTTTGACCGGCCGATTTGTAACAAAGGTTGAGGTATTTAACACATCCAATAATAATCGGTTGCGTTAAAAAACGCTCAACTTGTAATTCCGACCTGTGTGTAAACAGGGGATCGGAAAAAAAGACTGACTTGCAACCAGGCCCACAGTCCTCAATACTACACAGCTGCATTACTAAGTGCTGTAAATAACTGGTCTTAATCAAACCTAGTTTAATGGCATTGAATGGATTGGCCTCTAAATGTAGACTGAGCTGTGCTTCCCTAGATTCATCCTCAAGACCTGCAGATCACAGTAGGTGCCACTCTTTTTATGGAGCTTGCGCTGGGTCCAACTCCTAGATAGTCTGGGGAGTGGATGAGATTTGGGGACTGCATTGGAGCCATAGTGGATGGGGAAGAAGGGGATGCAGCCAGTCTATGTTGACGTTTGGGTTCCCGGACTCTCTCTGCACCAGAATGGCAGGAGGTTAATTGGTCATGCGATTAAATGAAATGTTCAGTTCTTTAAAAAAATATATCATTTACCTTAAAGTAAAATATTTAATTTACAAAGTGGGGTTTATTGTGCTGTACTAAAAAGCATTTCCAGAGGAGATTGCCTGCCATTTTCATGCGTAAAAGTGTGATGCAAGCATCAATTAATTGGCGAACTGCTTTGCAAGCTTCCGTTTTTAATTTAATCTATCCATAAAAAACAATCACTACAGATATGTATTTTTTATATTCCAAAAGAAACTCTCAATCTGTTTAGATCTGTCACAGATTGCTCCCTGAGAGCCCCTCTAATCATGGCATGTCTTCGACTGGCACTTGTGTGCATCGAGAGTTGTTTAAAACTCATGTTCACCCGAGGGGGGTCGTTTTGGAAGTACTAACATGTAACAAATATTCATTGTTAGCCAGCTCACTAGCACTCAAAATAGGCCTAATGGGATGAAAAGTTGAGAGGTGTTGTCGTGGTTAAAGACTACGAGCATGTGGTCACATAAAGTGCCCAGCTTTGGATACATAAATCCACGGAGCCACCCAATTTGGCTATTGAGACTGGCAAACAACATTATGGCATCTCTGCTGATAAGTGCTGGCGCAGTCGAAAAAATGTGTTGGAAGTGATGTTGTCCAATAAAAGTATGGAAGCTGCAGTGGGAAGTATTGGCGCTCTATAAGAAGGGCATATTAACCCTGCAGAGAAGTGTTGATAGTGTTCATGAGAAGCATATTTGCCCTACTGACAAGTGTTGACCATATCCCATTAAATGTGTAGCAGTCAAGCGGAGAAGCTGGTCATCCAAAGAGTGGTAGCCGGGCTGAACTGGCGCTGCCCAATTAATGTAGAACAGCCCTTCCGAGGAATGGCTGTAATATCTCAAATAAAGCTTGACATCGTCCTACCTATTTGGCAGCGGACAGCACTAGTCACCTGCATTTTTGAGCGTAGGAGCTTTCCCACCAGGCCAGCACAGCGCGTGGAATTAGCAGCGCGCTTTTTAACCGAGTGCCCGTTTTTCTTCCAAAATATTTTTTTAATTATTTAATTGTTGTATCCTTGTTTAGACATTAATTTGGAGAGTAGCACTTACTTGCATTTTAAACTGGGCCCCTCACCGCGCTTTTCGCGGGTCTTTAGTCTGGTAATTAGCATCGCCGCCATCTTGGGGGTAGTTTAGGGACGCTGTAGAGGCGCCACTTCCGCGAGCGCTCTAGTTGGAGACACAGGAGGCGAGGCCCCTACTTAAGGTGAGTGGAGCAGGCAGCTCACTCCTTGACATCGTCCTACCTATTTGGCAGCGGACAGCACTAGTCACCTGCATTTTTGAGCGTAGGAGCTTTCCCACCAGGCCAGCACAGCGCGTGGAATTAGCAGCGCGCTTTTTAACCGAGTGCCCGTTTTTCTTCCAAAATATTTTTTTAATTATTTCATTGTTGTATCCTTGTTTAGACATTAATTTGGAGAGTAGCACTTACTTGCATTTTAAACTGGGCCCCTCACCGCGCTTTTCGCGGGTCTTTAGTCTGGTAATTAGCATCGCCGCCATCTTGGGGGTAGTTTAGGGACGCTGTAGAGGCGCCACTTCCGCGAGCGCTCTAGTTGGAGACACAGGAGGCGAGGCCCCTACTTAAGGTGAGTGGAGCAGGCAGCTCACTCCTTGACATCGTCCTACCTATTTGGCAGCGGACAGCACTAGTCACCTGCATTTTTGAGCGTAGGAGCTTTCCCACCAGGCCAGCACAGCGCGTGGAATTAGCAGCGCGCTTTTTAACCGAGTGCCCGTTTTTCTTCCAAAATATTTTTTTAATTATTTAATTGTTGTATCCTTGTTTAGACATTAATTTGGAGAGTAGCACTTACTTGCATTTTAAACTGGGCCCCTCACCGCGCTTTTCGCGGGTCTTTAGTCTGGTAATTAGCATCGCCGCCATCTTGGGGGTAGTTTAGGGACGCTGTAGAGGCGCCACTTCCGCGAGCGCTCTAGTTGGAGACACAGGAGGCGAGGCCCCTACTTAAGGTGAGTGGAGCAGGCAGCTCACTCCTTGACATCGTCCTACCTATTTGGCAGCGGACAGCACTAGTCACCTGCATTTTTGAGCGTAGGAGCTTTCCCACCAGGCCAGCACAGCGCGTGGAATTAGCAGCGCGCTTTTTAACCGAGTGCCCGTTTTTCTTCCAAAATATTTTTTTAATTATTTAATTGTTGTATCCTTGTTTAGACATTAATTTGGAGAGTAGCACTTACTTGCATTTTAAACTGGGCCCCTCACCGCGCTTTTCGCGGGTCTTTAGTCTGGTAATTAGCATCGCCGCCATCTTGGGGGTAGTTTAGGGACGCTGTAGAGGCGCCACTCTGCTCTAGATCTCTTATTTTTAACGGAAACTTGGTTAACTCCTAGTTCCGATGCGGACATTGTGGAAGCTCTTCCGCCGGGTTACCTTATCTGTCAGGTGGATAGACCAGAGGGGCGAGGGGGCGGCCTTGCTATTATATACAGGAGCCTGTTTGTCTGCAGGGCACAGACTGGCCAACTCTCGGACTGTGAGAGCTGCCATTTCTCTCTCAGGATATCCCCGACAGTGTCAATATCAGGTCTGTTGATCTACCGGCCCCCCAGGCGCACTGGGTAATTTTGTGAGTTCCCTCGTAGAATCAGTGACGGTCCTGGCCGCATCCACAGCCAATTTCATGGTGTTGGGTGATCTCAATTTTCACTTCAACGAGCCCACTGACCAAACGGCTTTGGACCTCCAGAGCGATTTAAAAGAGTGTGAGTTGGACCTAATCAACCTCGGGCCCACTCACGAAAAGGGACACCTGCTCGACCCGATGTTCTCGAACATTCCCCGCTTTACAGCTAGGCCGGCCCTTCCCCTTCCATGGTCAGACCATTTTTTGGTATCAGCACTTTGGCAAGTTGACCCACCATCTACAAGTACCAAACAGGCCTTCCTAGTGGATAGAGCCTGGTCCAGATTATCGGTTGATAACTGGACCTCTAAACTGGAAGACACGTCCCCTCTTCCTGAGTCGGACCCAGTTAAGGCCGATGCTAACATCAACAACTGGCTATCCGCTTCTTTGGACGCTCTGATTCCTAAAAAGAGAGTTCAAAAGAGGGAGAAACGAGTTGGCTCAGCTCCATGGTACTCTGTAGATCTTCGCACCCTTAGGAAGGGATGTAAAAGGATGGAGAGGTTATGGAGGAAGAACTGGGAAGTATCCAGGAAAGAAGAATACCGTGCGGCAATGAGGGGCTACAAGTCCGCCTTGCGACGCGCGAAAGCTCTATTCTTCGAAGACCGCATCAAATCTGCCTCGAGTTCTTCTAGGGAGAGCTTTAAAGTGGTTAAAGAACTGCTTAAAGTTCCGGAGCCGGCTGTTACGCATGACAAACAAAAAAGCACGGAACTAGCCGAGTTCTTCCACACAAAGATTGAGAAGATCTTAGACTCCCTGCACCAGCCTGGTCTATCTCAGGACAAGGGCAAGCAGGTTGTGGGAACTCAGGCCAGAATGACCGCTTTTGATATCGACACCTTTGGCCCAGTATCAGTGAGCGATGTCACCAAAACCCTATTGTCGATTAAAAGTGGCTCCCCCATGGACCCGGTCCCCATGAAGTTCCTCAAACAGGTAACAGCGTCCATTGCAGCTCCCGTGACAGACCTAATGAATGCCTCTTTTATCCAGGGTGTGGTGCCACCCACTTGGAAAATGGCGGTTGTTAAGGCTCTTTTAAAAAAATCCAATTTGGACCCCACTGACCTGTCGAACTTTAGGCCCATCTCGTTGCTGCCGGGCCTCGGCAAAATTGCTGAGCGGTTAGTCAACAAGCAGCTGTCAGCCTTTTTGGAGTCGAATGGACTCCTTCGGCCATCACAAACTGGATTCCGCCCAGGTCAGGGTACAGACACGGCCCTCTTGGCGGTCGTTGATGAAGCGAGACGTATTCTGGATTCAGGAGGGTCAGTGGCAGTGATCCTCCTGGACCTCAGCGCGGCGTTTGACACCGTGAGCCATCAGGTGTTGATTCAACGGCTGGCTGAGGTAGGGGTGTCTGGGGTGGCCCTGCAGTGGCTGAGATCTTTTCTCTCGAATCGTACGTACCAGGTTTGGGATGGCCCTGAGAGGTCCAAATCTATTCCCCTCCAGTGTGGAGTGCCACAGGGCTCTTCGCTGAGCCCTACTTTATTTAATGTTTATATGGCCCCCCTGGAGGACGTAGTATCCCCATACGACATCAAAATCGTCAGCTACGCTGACGACACGCAGCTAGTGGTTTCCTTATCCCACCTGGCCGACAATCCGGATACCCTGAACCTCTGCTTGGCAGATGTTCACACCTGGATGGGAGAATCCTCCCTGAAGTTAAACGGCTCAAAGACGGAAATACTGCTGCTGGGAAGTAAAACCACCCTTCTCCCGTCGCTTAGCTGGCCGGGATGTATGGGTGATCCCCCGGCCCCCAAAGAAGCGATCAAGAGCCTTGGAGTCTGGCTAGAACCAGACTTGTCATTTCGCACTCAAGCTAAGAAAACAGCAGGAGTGTGTTATGCCCTGCTTAGGTCGGCACGTAAAATCTTTCCCCTCCTACCGTCAACATCGAGGAAGCTGCTGATTCAGGGTCTTATAACATCTAGACTCGATTATAGCAATGCCATTTTTTTGGGCGCCCCTGAATCGACTTTTAAGACTCTTCAACAGGTCCAAAATGCAGCGGCAAGGCTGCTTATGGACATTCCAAGGACGCAATCAGCGAAACCGGCTTTGAAGGCGCTGCATTGGCTCCCTGTGCGGGAGAGAGTGACCTTTAAGGCACTTTGTACTGCCCATAAAATCCTCGCAGGTAAAGGCCCCCTCATTCTAAAAAACCTAGTTACCCCATACAAAGCAAGCAGAACGCTGCGATCAGAAGGGAAACATCTTTTACAAGTTCCTAGAGTTAAAAAGGCCCGTACTGGCGGGAGAAGATTCTCATTTAATACGGCAAAGCTCTGGAACTCGCTTCCTCTAAAACTACGCGCTGAGCCCCGCACACTGCGTTTCCGTAAAGGGCTTAAAACCTTTCTGTTTCCTGTATAATGCGTCAACTTTGTCCCAATTACCATCGGATGTTGTCTGGAAAGCGCCGGGATGCCCAAGGGTAGCTGCGCGCTATATAAGATTTTAAATAAATAAATAAATAAATAAAGCCTAGAGCTCAACCTAATGGGTCCTAGTACTAGTCTTGAAAAGCATAGCTGATGTTAGTGATATCTTCATACTCTACAATAAAAGTATAGCAACCCTGCGTAGAAATGGTGAAATTGTTCATGATAAAATATCTGAGGTAAAGATATTTTGTGTTTGTGTCTATGTGTATATATATTACCTACTGGCGGTCGCCAGTAGGTATATATAGTTAGGATTTTTTCTCTATGGGATTTTTGAAAATTCTATGTCTAATAACTTTGGCGTTTGTGGACGGAATTGGCTGAAATTTTCAGGAAAATGGCACATTTTGTTTCTGAGCAGCCCTTGAAAATTTGGGGGGGGTTCGTCAAGGGGGGGCCGAGAAAAAAGGGGGGTCCCAAAACGTGTTTTTAACATTGAGTTTTCCATAGGGCGGTTGGCCTCACTTTTAGCTCGAAGGGCTGAATGGATTTGCACGAAACTTGGCAAAATTGTAGGGACTGGTAGCCCGATGTGCCTTTTGTAGGTCTCAATATATGTGCTTCAGTGGATTTTGAGAAATTAACGTTCAAAAAAAGATATATATCTGTAACAGCGGACCGGGCAGCGCTCCAGTTCGCGTACTTTTCGCGCAACGGAGCTTTGTGAAGCGAAGCTGATTGGTTCTCCGGCGTCTGTAAACATTCCAAACAGTCCGTAGCGGCCGCCATCTTGTCTCTCAGTAGGATCGAGAGACAAGAGGAGGCCAAAGCGAAGGGGCAAATGACCATAAGGGGGCATAGTAGATCCTCGCTGACCCCCTAGGTTTGATGTGGAGGTTTTAAAAGGGCCCCGCGGGGCAAAAAAAATAATAATAATAATAATCGAACGGCTGAATGGATTTGCACGAAACTTGGCAAAATATTAGGGACTGGTAGCCCGATGTGCCTTTGCTAGGTCTCAATATATGTGCTCCAGTGGATTTTGAGAAATTAACGTTCAAAAAAAGATATATATCTGTAACAGCGCTCCGCTTCGCGTACTTTTCGCGTTACGGAGCTTTGCGAAGCTGATTGGTTCTCCGGCGTCTGTCAACATTCCAAACAGTCCGTAGCGGCCGCCATCTTGTCTCTCGGTAGGATTGAGAGACAAGAGGAGGCCAAAGCGAAGGGGGAAATGACCATAAGGGGGCATAGTAGATCCTTCCTGACCTCTTAGGTTTGATGTACCATTTTGCCAAGTTTGGTGTAATTCCGTTCAGCCATTCAGGCTGTAGACGTATGTAAATGTCCTATGGAAAATTGCATGGGGAAAACACATTTGAAAGTGTTGAAATTTAGAACCAATTAAAATGTTACTTTGGTTTTGTATTTGTGTGTGATGAAAGTTAATTGGTTATGTATATATGTCAAATGAGAGGAAACCACAGCCATTTTGTGATACTACTGTCTGAGGTACATTTGTGAGGAATTTTTGGTGGTGAATTTCTGGTGTTTGATTTACACAGTACTAACACTTCTCCTACTTTTAAAAAGGTGAGTTGTTAATTTGTAAGGGGAACTATGTTGTACACTTGAAGATAATTTGAAAAATGTTTTCTGTTATTTATTTGCAGTCCTTCTGTTATACTAAATACTTGATAAAGTTAGTTTTATATTATGTATTACTAAAAACGATAAATGAAAGTGATTATTTTTTTCTGCAATTTACAGCAAGCAATTTCAAAATAAAATGGCTCACAATGAAGAGACCGTGGCAATTTCTTTTGAATTGTCCACTACATTGATTGAAATTGAGAGCACCAATAATGAAATATTGTCACAAGGAGGAGATGACTTGTATGATTCCATTAGATTGATTGAAATGGACAGCACCAATAATGAAATATTGTCACAAGGAGATGACTTGAATGATTCCACTACATTGATTGAAATTGAGAGCACCAATAATGAAATATTGTCACAAGGAGGAGATGGCTTGTATGATTCCATTAGATTGATTGAAATGGACAGCACCAATAATGAAATATTGTCACAAGGAGGAGATGACTTGAATGATTCCACTACATTGATTGAAATTGAGAGCACCAATAATGAAATATTGTCACGAGGAGATGACTTGAATGATTCCACTACATTGATTGAAATTGACAGCACCAATAATGAAATATTGTCACAAGGAGGAGATGACTTGAATGATTTTTTTGATCAATCTGTTGATGGCGAATTTATCGAATGTTTGGAGACCATAGAGTTAAAAGAATCATCATTGCAGACTTTTCATGAGGAAATTGCTGATGAGGACATGTTACTAGTTCTTTCAAATTTAGAAAATTCTGAAGAATAAATTTATATTTAGAAATCAAAAATTGTTTGAGACATTATTCATTTTTATTTTTAATTTATGAGGTTGTAGCGAAGTGATTGTAGTATAAAATGAGACTTATAGTATAGAGTGCAACATTTTTATGTTACATGGTAAGTTTACTCATATTTACTTCCCTTCTGCCACTATATTATCTCCAATGTGTATTTGACATCTCTTCTTCATCTCCGGCCTCCTTTCTCTCACTGTGTGTTTCCGATGCATCTTATCGCTGCTATTTTGTGTAATTACAGAAGAGAGTAAAATAAAATAGTTCGGAACGTGAAAAGGGGGCAAAGTAGAGTACCCCTCACCCCCTAGGCCTTTTTAGGCGGTCCCAAAAGGATCAGTTTCTGCTTTCCTGAGAGATTATGGTATGAGTTCCATATACCACAATAATTTGCATTACAACATGCAAGATATCTATCTTCTATTACCAACTTTTGGAGATATTCGCGCTAAGCGCGAATATCTCCAAAAAGTAACACCTGCCCTGAGCAGTTCTTAGCCATGTTATCCAATGGGAGGTGGATAACATGGCTAAGAGCATTAGCTCGGTAATGCATGAATATCGCTGACTTTTTAGCGATATTCATGCATTGCGGCCGTTTATTATCGCATTTGCGATAAACCTTGATAATAGCAAGGTTTATCTTCGATAATTTCTGACGATGCTTAGCGGTAAAAAATTCGTTGGTAAGCATCGTTAGCGATAAATATCGCTTAACTTTGGTAATATGCACCAACGTCTGTTAACGTTCGATTCGAAGGAAATGAGGAAGTGTTGAAAAACATTGTCTGCGCCATCTTGCCTTTTTTGAAATGCCACACTTTTGTCGTGCACGGCAGCCATTTTAGATGCCTTGACCAGACCCACTCTCTGCACGCTGTCGATTCGTAGCATGGCTCCCCACCCTCGCAAGCATCTTCCCCAGGCACTGGTCACCCCCGCTCTCTGTCTTATGAATCGGCAATAAACCTCCCCCCATCTGCGCTGCTCTTCCCTGAAAATCACACTCTGTGCCCGCCCGACACCTCCCTTTCGCCCTATTCACTACCGCACCCTCTGACACTCCTCTTCCTCTGTGTCCGATTGTCCAGGCTATCACCTAGCCCTGCAGATGTAGTTTATGGCCCCAGCTGTAAAGAATCACCCCTCTTCAAAGGAGTTATAGTAGATCAAGGCCCACACCCGATGAGATCCGTCACACCACACGTGTTCCTACTATCTGAAAACCATCCTGTATTGTGATTGGGGAGGGGACCGAGCCTGAAGCGGAAGATTCCAGGAATGACTCTTTGTACATCAAAGTTTTTACAATTATGTGTCACATTAAAAATATATAGCACTCCAACAAAGTAGTAGGAATATAAAACTTTAATAACATATAAATATATACAACAAAACAAAAACAGTAAAAACATTTAAAAAACGAAGAGACCGTGGCAATTTCTTTTGAATTCCTGATGAGGACATGTTACTAGTTCTTTCAAATTATGAAAATTCAGAAGATATTGCCTGGGGGTGGGTCGTCAGTAGCAGTCTGTTGTGCGAATAGTTCCAAGGCAGCAGAACGCGCTGAAATCGAGATGGCACGAAAGTGATGTCTATTAAGTTGCCGCCCAGCAAATAACGGCGTGGGGCGCCGCGGGGGTGAGTGAGTCCAGTAGGCACCACAGCTATTCTTACCGGCATTGCAGAATTACTGCTGGGGACAATGCCTGTGCTGTAGCAGGGTCACAGCAGAAACAAAAAGGATTCTGTTGAAGATGTTGTTGGTTTTCAATATGAAAACAGTTCTGGTGTCAACTGCTATGCTAATGTAGTGGTTAATGTTTTGTTTTCTCTAGAAAATGTAAAAGAGGGGGAGGCAGTCCAAAGTTCCGTTAAAAGGGCAAAGGAAAGGATCGGTGGTTTGAACTATCAGTCAAAAAGGGGAGGGGGTGCAACAATTTTTCCTACCGGGTCACACTGTGCTTTCACCGGAACTGAGGTCTGCAGGATTCTAGTAATTCAAAGTGAGGCTGGCGCCAGCATGGGAGCGCCGACGTCCCGCGGATACAGTTTCGTCACTCCACGGGCGATCATGGCAGTCATTCCCCATCGGGGGTCGGAGACTCCCGCGGCTCCTCTAGATTCTTCAAGGTCGTGGAGGACTACGGTGGTGGAGTCAACCAGTGACCGGGCCATTTCTTTATGCTGGGCCCGCTCTTGGCAGGTCGACCGCCATTTTGAGAGTTCGGTAGCTACTGGCGATCGCGGGGTCAAATGAGCGGACGGGCTCCACCCTGCCGGGCGAGACGTTGCAGCATGGCCACAGTGGAAGAACCCTTTTCCGGGCGCCTGGAGCGCGGAGGGTGCAGCTGGGAAGCCTCCACCTGGGGAGGCGGGAGAGGCCTGTTCGCACCGTCTCTCCCTCCCAGTGCACCCCACGGCGTCTCGCTTGAGATTTGTTATGGCCGGACCAGGCGATGAGGACGAGGGGGGGGGGGGGGGGTCGGAGGCATGTGCAAGACATCCCCCCCCCCCAGTGTTGTCGCAGCCATTATTCAAGAAAGAAGAAGTGTCCCGTCCGTCTTCGGGCCGGGCTTCCGGTAGATGTCGGTCGGACGCCCCTGGCTCTGGCCCCATGAACGGGGTTCTTGGTTTATCGGCTGCAGCCGGATCCCGTCGGCCTCGGCCCCCCGACCGTTGGTGGCCGGACCGGAAGAGCATGTGGCGGGACTACCTGAAACTGTCAAGGGCCACCGCGGCCGGACTGGGAGAGAGAGGGGAGGGTCGAGGAGATATTCCCCCCCCCTGCAACTCTTCAGCGTTGTAAAGGCAGTCCCCTGGCCGGGTCCCGCTGGCCTCGGCCTCTCCTCCGGCTACACCCTACGTTAGGATCTCCTGGCCGAGGCGTGGCAGCAGGACCCGCCTTATATGGGCTGCTCCCGGCTGGGCGTAGCCGCAACCCTGCCCCACCTTGGAAGTTTCCAGAGTGGGGGCGGATGTTCTACTGACTTGCATTTTCCCTAGTCTATCGATTTTTTTGGCGTGGCAGGCGGTGGGACAGCGAGGGGTGATTTGGTTTCTCTTACTGTTTTTCTGGTCTCTCACCACTGGCATATTTTAACGTTTTCTTGTTTCTAGGACATTAATAGGTTTTATCATTACGTTATGTTATCGTTTCTTTGTTCGTTGTTTAATAAAAGTTCATGTTCATCAGTGGCCTACTGATTTTCGTTTTCCTATTCTTTTCTTTCCAGGTTGTTTCATGCTAAAGTTTCTGTTAACAGGATACAGTGATCACTTCGTTATTATTGCATATGTCCTTTTCACTAGGGGTGCTCTCTGGTCGGGCCAGATGACGTATCTCTAGTAAATGGTCCGGGTGAAACAGGTGCATCAATCAGTGGGGAGTAGATAGGCATGACAGATTACAACGGGGGAGAAAGGTCCGCATTACGTACCCTTTCACTATTTGCAAAGATTTTCCTACGTATATTTGCAAACAGGGAATACCTCCAAAAAGAACCAATTCCCAAACAGTCAATGTTTGGGGAAACAATCAATCAATGAGGAACGAAATAGGCACGACGTGTTAAAGGTTTGCGTTACCTACCCTTCACTATCTGCAAAGGGAGAGAGAATATTCCTATTCTTCCTCGTTTGCAGGCAGAGAAGATTCTTAAGAGAATCAACTTCGAACAATTCAATGCTCGATTCAAATAATCAACAAGGGGTATTGTGAACACAAATGAACGCCGCTTATGTACATACACATTGGTATTATCAACAGGTTGTTCCTAATGTTTCTATTTTAGGGAGGTCAAAAAGAGATCCCATTAGTGGCCTACTGATTTTGCTCGATTCCTTTTGTTTTTTTACACGATTTTTCGCTATCTGCAAAGACTAAACAGAGTATTGCGACTCTGTGCTTGTTTGTAAATAGAGAATGAACCAAAGAGAACAATCAATCAAATGGAGAGAGAAGCAGGCACGACGGATTACAACGGGGGCAACGGGGGCAAAGGCCTGCGTTAACTACCCTTCACTATCTGCAAAGAGAGAGTACTCCTAATAGAAATGAGGGGTGGGGGGCAGCATTCAAAGCAGATCAGTGTGCATAAACACGAAAATGTTTTTACTTACCACGTACTTGACATTCGACAGCTTATGATATTTGCTATTAAAAAACCATTGAAATTCACTGAAAAAACCATAGGTTATAGACCATATATAGTTAGGAATTAGCATTTAAAAAACCTTATTTTACTCACACAAAACCATTGAAATTCCATATATAGTTAGTTGCACTAACTATATATCGCGCACCCGCAATCCACTGCTGATGATGTCACATATTACATCATTCATGACATGGTCAGTGACGTCACTGATGACATCACTGATGACATCTCAAATGACATCACGGATGACATCACTGATGACATCTCATTTGACATCAATGACCACATCACTGATGATATCATTCATGTGACAATACAATGCATCTCCTCACATTTTAATATAACCTCTGTTACACTCAGTGTTAAATACAGAGTATAATTTTTGAAACCATTGACACACCAATACTAGTTACTACATACGCACTCACTGATTCCTACGTCTACACACACATTCACTCATTCACCCATACAATCATTCATACATACAATCAATCATCTTTACAACACTATCATATGCACTCATACACCTATACAGACACTCACACTCTGCCACTCATCCATGGAGTTACTCACACACCTAGTCAGTCCTGTAAAGAATCAATCACACTTCCATTTTCTAATCTGTACAGTTAAACATAGAGCACCTTACGTTTTCAACCATATACTAACACATACTTAGTCTCTTATACAATCATTGATACAAGTACACTTTGATCTGCACAGAGTCACACACCTCCCAGCCAGCCACACACACACTCAGTCTCCCATGCAAATACTTGGGCAATCAATCAATAACCCATATAGTTACTCATATAGCTACTGATCAACACATGCTGCAGTTTACAGAACAACAGACATAATGATGCACAAATTAAGACAGTTTAGTCACTAACCCATGCACTCAGTGAGACACATTTAATCACTCACTCATACATTCAGTCATGCACCTACTAAATCCTTCGTCCAGACACTTATACTTCCACTCATTCTTCAATATGTAAGACATATTTTAACTTTACAGAAACACACAGTCACTGGATGTTGTCATCAGTGATGTCATCCGTGATGTCATTTGAGATGTCATCAGTGATGTCATCAGTGATGTCACTGACCATGTCATGAATGATGTAATATGTGACATCATCAGCAGTGGATTGCGGGTGCGCGATATATAGTTAGTGCAACTAACTATATATGGAATTTCAATGGTTTTGTGTGAGTAAAATAAGGTTTTTTAAATGCTAATTCCTAACTATATATGGTCTATAACCTATGGTTTTTTCAGTGAATATATATATATATATATATATATATATATATATATATATATATAAATAATATTTTTATCAAACAAATGCCCGTAAGCCAGGGGTACTCATAGTACGGCCCGCGGGCCAGGGGCGGCCCGGCAAGCCTTCCCTGGCGGCCCGCGGACCCCCCCAGACATCATGCCTGTGTTTTACGTTTGGTTTTTTTTTTTACGTGTCTGCAGCAGCGCGAGAGACTCTGCTGCTCTGTGGGGGCTGCCGGCGGGCGATCCTAGGAATGGCCAGAGTAAAGCTGCAGGGGCCTAAGAAGAGGTGAAATACAAAGGCCTCATTAACATGCAAATGGGCTTTTGATGATCTGTGAAGTGTTCGGGTGCGGCTGTGAGCGTGTGCGAGGCCCGGCTGACACACAGGCAGGGTGAGATGACAGAGGGTGACAGAGGGAGTGGGAGGGAAAGGGAGGGGGAGGGGGATGGAGGGGGACGGAGAGGGAGTGAGAGAGAGTGAGAGGGAGTGAGTGAGTGAGAGGGAGTGAGTGAGTGGGAGGGAGGGAGGGAGGGAGGGAGGGGGAGGGAGTGAGTGAGTGAGGGAGTGAGAGGGAGGGAGTGAGTGAGAGGGAGTGAGTGAGTGAGAGGGAGTGAGTGAGAGGGAAGGAGTGGGAGTGAGGGAGGGAGTGAGTGAGTGGGAGGGAGGGAGGGAGGGGGAGTGAGTGAGTGAGGGAGGGAGTGATAGGGAAGGAGTGGGAGGGAGTGAGTGAGAGGGAGGGACTGCGAGGGAGTGAGAGGGAGTGAGTGAGAGTGAGAGGGAGTGACTGCGAGGGAGTGAGAGGGATGGAGTGAGTGAGAGGGAGGGAGGGAGGGAGGGAGTGAGTGAGAGAGGGAGGGAGGGAATGGGAGGGAGGGAGAGGGAAGGAGGGAGTGAGTGAGAAGGATGGAGTGAGTGAGAGGGAGTGAGTGAGAGGGAGTGAGAGAGAGGGAGTGAGAGGGAGTGAGTGAGTGAGAGGGAGTGAGTGAGTGAGAGGGAGTGAGTGAGTGAGAGGGAGGGAGTGAGTGGGAGGGAGGGAGGGAGGGAGTGAGAGGGAGGGAGGGAGGGAGGGAGTGAGAGTGAGTGAGAGAGAGGGAGTGAGAGGGAGTGAGAGGGAGTGAGTGAGAGGGAGGGAGTGAGAGGGAGTGGGTGAGTGAGAGGGAGTGAGTGAGTGAGAGGGAGTGAGTGAGAGGGAGTGAGTGAGAGGGAGGGAGTGAGAGGGAGGGAGTGAGTGAGAGGGAGGGAGTGAGTGAGTGAGAGGGAGTGAGTGAGTGAGTGAGAGGGAGTGAGTGAGTGAGAGGGAGGGAGTGAGTGGGAGGGAGGGAGTGAGTGAGTGAGTGGGAGGGAGGGAGTGGGAGGGAGGGAGTGAGAGTGAGTGAGAGAGAGGGAGTGAGAGGGAGTGGGAGGGAGTGAGAGGGAGGGAGTGAGAGGGAGGGAGTGAGAGGGAGTGGGTGAGTGAGAGGGAGTGAGTGAGTGAGAGGGAGTGAGTGAGAGAGGGAGTGAGTGAGAGGGAGTGAGTGAGATGGAGTGAGTGAGTGGGAGTGAGTGAGTGGGAGTGAGTGAGTGGGAGTGAGTGAGAGTGAGTGATAGGGATGGAGTGAGTGATAGGGATGGAGTGAGTGAGAGGGAGTAAGTGAGTGAGTGAGAGGGAGTAAGTGAGTAAGTGAGAGGGAGTAAGTGAGTAAGTGAGAGGGAGTGAGTGGGAGAGGGAGTGAGTGGGAGAAGGAGTGAGTGAGACGGAGAGTGAGGGAGACGGACAGGGAGGGAGAGGGAGTGAGACGGAGATAGAGAGGGAGGGAAAGGGAGGGATAGGGAGGCAGACGGAGAGGGAGGGAAAGGGAAGGAGAGGGGCGGAAAGGGAGGGAGACGGAAAGGGAGGGAGACGGAGAGGGAGTGAAAGGGAGGGAAGGGAGGGAGACTGATAGTGAGTGAGATGGAGGGAAAGGGAGGGAGACTGATGGGGAATGACATGGAGGGAAAGGGAGGGAGACTGATGGGGAGTGAGATGGAGGGAAAGGGAGGGAAATGGAGGGAGAGGGAGGGAAAGGGAGGGAAATGGAGGGAGAGGGAGGGAAAGGGAGGGAGACAGAGAGGGAGTGAGAGGGAGGGAGATGGAGAGGGAGTGAAAGGGAGGGAGACGGAGAAGGAGTGAGAGGGAGGGAGAGGGAGGGAAAGGGAGGGAGACGGAGAGGGAGTGAGAGGGAGGGAAAGGAAGGGAAATGCAGGGAGAGGGAGGGAAAGGGAGTGAAAGAGAGTGAGACGGAGAGTGAGTGAGAGGGAGGGAAAGGGAGGGAGACGGAGAGGGAGGGAGAGAGAGAGGGAGGGAGAGAGAGAGGGAGTGAGAGAGAGGGAGTGAGAGAGAGGGAGTGAGATAGTCAGAGTGAGACAGAGGAAGACAGGAGAGAGTGAGGGAGACCGAGAGAGAGAGAGAGATGTGTGTATGCTGGGACGGCTCAGTGGACGAAGGCGTCCGCTGCAGGGACCTGTGATCAACCTCATGGTCAGTTTTATGTTGTTGCTATAGCCCCATCCCCTCCCCCACTGACCCCGCCCCCCACCGATGAGGCCCTCGGACACAAACCAAACTGTAAATTTGGCCCCCGTGAGAAAGTTTGTGAGTATCCATGCCGTAAGCTTTAGGGCAGCACACAACAGTTCGCCGTGTTAGTTATCAGCTTGCCGAGGTCTTCCTACTATGAATTCTTGGTGCCTGACGCGTTTGAAACGGCGTGAGCCTTCTGCTTTTCCGAAACAAACGCTATGACTTTAGCTAGATTGGGGACATTTACGCATCTGATCAGAGGTTTAAAGAACACTGGGGACTGAAAAAGTGTGTTTAAGGACACATGGTCCACTACAAATCCAGGTGGGGGTTGGATCAGGAGGGTGCCGGGGAAAGGAGGGTGGCACTTTTGCTAAGTCCAATTACAATTCTTTTAATGGTGTTAGTGCTTACCGTAATGATTTTAATTAATCGAAAAGTTAATAACAACATTCAATTCACTATACTTTAAAAGATAAAAACAATTTGTGTACAATCTTAACCAACATATTAACATTATTAATAAAAATATCAAAATTAACAACCTATATCAAATTTATACAAATAAAAAAAAGAATATGAAATCAACAAAATTAGAATATAAAACACAAAATTAAAAAGAAAATGGTATAGATACTTGACCAAATTAAACAATATAATATACACGAGGGGCCGCTGTGTCCGGCACTGCTGACATGCAATCTGATGGTGTGCGACCCTGTGGGACCTGATGCCGCGCCAGAGGGGTCAGGCTGCTCAAAAATGAGACACATGGCTTCAAAATTTCTTTCATTTGAGCAGGGGTCACTCCGGCTCCCGGAAAAGCGAAGAGCCAAAAAGTTGACCCAGGTGCAGGTTTCGGAAGATGAGGACTTGAACGTCTATGTTCCTCCATCACGTTGGCCAAAGACTCCTGGAGTAGTGCTGGGACCTCCCACTCAACCGGGACCCGGACCTCCAAGGAGTCTGGTTTGGTGTCGCCTTCCGGGCTGCGGGATGCTTTGGAGGTAGCTCCCTCAAAGCCTTCAGAGCCATAGCCCAGAAGTCCGAGCACAAGTTGGAGTTATGGTCGTTCTCCAGACACCTCAGGAAAAACAATCTGCAGCTGGATGTCTCTATCAGATACTACTCCCAGCAATGTTAATTAGTTTGCATATCCAGCACTGGTAGAACTCTAATGTGCTTAAATTTGCACTATTTGTCATACATTTTCGCAATCATTTCTGGGATGAAATCTCTCAAACCATTTATAAAGTTGTATTTAAATTCTGACCTGTTTTGAAAAAAGTTCCCATACCTAAACCCACCATATGATACTTGTTTTACAAAAAACAAACTGCAATGTCCCATTAAACCCCAGTATTTAACTCCTTTATAGTTTTTACAAATGTTTTTCACAAATGTTACTGGTCATTACAAACTAGTATTTTACTCCTTTCCAGTTTTCCGCAATGTTGCTTGCTTACAGTGATTTATGATATGGATTGCCATAAATTTCCCAGAAATTCGTAGAGGAGTCAACTGTTCCCACCTGTAAAACGGTTGTCCACTTTTGATCTTTTGACCAACTTCCCTAGCCCAATCCACTACAAAGTAAACGAAACCTTACTATATTCCCAAATATTTATTGGGGGGAGCACATTAATAGTAGAAAATAGAACATAATAACAATATCACAATATAACATGTTTTTAACAAACTTCTGTTGTACATTCCAAAGCACCTTAAAAATAAAAATATATTTAGATTGCTATCATTACCAGGGACCCGGCCACCCAACACATTTATATTCCCTGGCTATAGGCCTGCTTAAAATGTTTATGTGTTAATACAAAGACTGCTGCTTTCTGACGCCATCAAGTAATGTTAGCATCTTCTAGCCATAAATCCATTACCTAAAGCTCTTATAACAGACTTTGAATTGACATTAGAGAGCATTATTTCTTGACTTCTGTAGCTGCCCAGCCCTTTCGCCCGTGCTAACTTAAATGTTACTTCCCGATAGCTCGCATTTAACTTTATTAGCACCACCTGTTGTTGCTAACCTTTGGGATTTTTCTCTGATGCTATAAGTGGTCCCATACATTTTTCTTAATCAGTACCAATCACTGACTTTAAACGAATTTCAGAGAAGCCAGAGTTGTCTTCTGTGAAGCAACACTTTGCAGCAGTAGGTTAACGCCCAACAAAAATGGGAGAAACGGAACCTCCTCAAAACACTTAAACAAGTGGGTTTTTCACTTCTAACACCGACAGAAGGCTCTTACCATCCCCGTGATGTAAATCCAGGTCGATGTACAATACTCGCTCGTATTTCTGCCGCAATCGCAAAATTCCCAGGACGGCATCGTTCAGGTAACAGAAGCCAGACGCTTCATCTCTGAAAGAACACAAGGTAAGTCAGGTGCAGCTATCACAAGCGAATGACGACACAATGCTTGTCAAACAAATGTGCTTTTAATAACTAATAGTGTCATTTACGAATCCACATTGTCCTTTATTAGCTTTACATTGTCTCTCATATTAGGTCACAAGGTCACCACCTTCTCTTTCCAGATATTCCCTTGACAAGACCCTGTAGTGATTGTGTTTTGCCTAATTGTGCATATTTACATGTTATCATCATTTATTGTGTTAAGTCCAGAGTGCCATTATGCTCTAAATTACTATAATTATTAGCACAGGAATTTTAAGTGAAAATGAACACAGGCCATATACAGTAGATTACTGCCCACGAAAGGCATCCTGAGACTTGGGGACACACTGGTCTGCAAACGAGTTGCTAAAACAGCACATGAGCTGGGGTATTTCAGCATTTTATGTGTTGTTAGAAAATCATGCCTCTAGCCATTTGTGCTGATTTGATTTGATTTTGATATTTATATAGCGCAGCAATCACCCGAGGGCATCAAGGCGCTAGAGAAAGACTGCAAATAGCACACGTCCAGATAAAGAATGGAGGAGCTACAGCTCACCGTTTACCTAAGAAAGGCCAGGTCTTGATGGCTTTTGTAAACGAGAGCAGGAGAGGAATAGATCTAAGTGCCAAAGGTAGAGAATTCCAGAGCTTGCACGCTGCCACTGAGAAAGCCCTATCCCCCCACTTCTTCTTCTTGGTCCTAGGTACCATAAGTTGCATTTGATGAGAGGAGCGAAGTAGTCGACCTTGGCAATACCATTTAAACATGGTCTTCAGTCGTAGAGGATAGGAGGCATGCAATGATTTATGGACCATACACAGTGCTTTAAAACTGAAACGTTGTTCAATGGGGAGCCAATGTAGGAATTCCAGTCCCTTTTTAGCTGATTGTCTTTTGGGAATATCCAGAATGAGTCTTGCCATTGCATTCTGTAGCACCTGAAGTTTATGTTGTAAGCCCTTACTAGCGGCTAGGTACAGGGCATTGCAGTTATCTAGTCAGGCCGTTACAAGAGCCAGAGCTACCTGGATCCTAGCTGAATGCTGAATGAAAAGGAAGATATTTTTTTTAACATCCTTATAAGCCAGGAGCATGTGGAAATGGTACGGTTCACTTGAGCCTTAAAGCTAAGTTCCGTATCCATCAAGACTCCCAGATTCTTGGCCTTTTTACTAGGGACGGGACAGCATCCTAAAGATTGAGGCCAGCAGTTACTGTTCCATTTGACTGTCCCCGCTCCGAATATCATCACCTCAGTTTTTTCCCCATTAATTTTAAGGAAGTTAGCCGACATACAGTTTGCTACTCCGGACATACAGCTGCGGACATTCTCTGACCATGAGTCAAACCCCTTAGGGACGGTAACCATAATTTGTCTGTCATCTGCATTTGACACCACCTCTAATCCAAAAGAGTGGATTACTGTAGCGAGGGGTGCCACATACAGATTAAAAAGGATGGGACTCAAGGAAGACCCCTGCGGGACTCCGCAAGGTAATGAATAGGAGTCGGAGTGAAAGGATTTTAAATTCACCCTTTGGGATCTCCCTGTCAGGAACGAGGACAGAAGGGCAAGAGGATATACCAAGACTCCGGAGTCTGTCCAGCAGCAACATAGGAGAGATGGTGTCAAATGCAGCTGTCAGATCCAAGAGAATTATCACAACTCCCTGCCCTTCGTCCACCGTGCGCCTGATGTAATCTGAGGCTGAAGCCAGGGCTGTTTTTGTGCCATGATGCCTTCTGAATCCAAACTGTGATTCATCGAGCCAGGATTGCCGATCTGCAGTTTCCATAAGCTGCTTATTGGATGTGCCTCCAGGATTTTTGCTGGATCAGAAAGCAAAGAGATGAGACAGTAATTATTACAGTCTCTAGAATCTAGATTAGGTTTCTTCAGAAGAGGTCTAATTATGGCTTGTTTCAAGGAATGGGGAAAAATACCAGAACGGATGATGATATTTATTAATTTACAGAGGGGTTCTGCTATAGAATCGGCAACCATATGTAATATTGCCGGTGGGCATACATCCATAGGAGAGCCAGAATGCGTTCTCCTTAGATACTGTATGAGAGTAGAGGGCGTCAGCTCGCAAAGTATTGGAAGGCCTATGTATTCATCATTAACCGTCTTTGATAGGGGTGTTTACTGTAGGATTTACAGTGGGCATATTATTGAGCTTGCCTCTAGCCCGTTGTATATGTCCGTGATCTTATTCTGAAAAAAGGAAGCCAATTGATCGCAAAATATTTGTGAAGCTTCTAGTTCGGCCAAGGATTGGGAGGATGAAAGCTGTTGTACCAGCTGACACAGTTCTTTGGTAGATTTAGAATTATCAATTACCTGTGTGTAGTACAAAGATTTTTCTTTCACAAGCGCAACTTTATAGTCCTTAACCCTGGCTTTGAACCAAATTCTATCATGGTCCTCTTAGGTTCATCTCCATGCCCGTTCAGTACGATGACAGCATTGTTTTAAGTGTCTTAGTTTATCATTGTACCAAGGAGCTGAGGAGCGGCATTTTTTCTGAGTATATATTTTAGAAGGTGCCACTACATCTGCTGCTGATTTCAGCCATGTATCAAAGGACTCAGCTCCTAGATTAGAGTGGTGAAAGAACTGAAATTGGTAGGTATGACTATCACTGCAAGCAGAGCAGAGAAACAGTTTCCGACTTTTGTCAGTTTACTCTAAACCATAAATACACTTTACTTGCAGAATGTAGTGCAGTACTCAAAACTATGCCATGGATCAGAAAATCTGACCCATCTTAACTCAAGCCATACTGGTTTGTGCACCCTTTCTGCAAACCTATCACTCAGACTACCTTTGCATTCTGCTTCATGCCCAAGACGAAGCTACACACCACCACGCCAAGTCTGTTGCGCATTCTCCAGGCCTCATGCAGGACGCCAAAACTCAACACTGTTAGATGACACTGCGACCAACACCTTTTCCAAATCCACGTACTGGAAGATTGGGTCACTATTCTTGCGACCAGTCGGTGGGCATCTTCTGGTCTCAACAACTGGTGGTAAGTAGCAACAGACATGCCGCAGTATATGAATGTGAAGAGAAGCTGCAGGAACTGCCATATCAGACGCCACAAGACATGCCCCATTCATCCCCATTGTGTCCCACCCGTCACATCTCTACAACCACCATTGACTCAGTAGGGAAATCAAAGAAGCTGAAGATACAGTTTTGTAAAGTTGAGGACCATACAATAGCAACACAAAAAGTCTTAAAGTAGGCGAGGAATTTTTTTCAAACTCCTACGTGCATCCACTTAAAATGCCCATGTTTGGGAAGCCTCCAAAAAAGGGAAGTGACAAGCACGGCAGCATTGATAATTAACATTATCCACACATTTGAGTCCCCAGAGTACATCTGCAATGGAAATAGTGACCAGGGATTATCGCTTTTGGAAAGGAAGAGGAGAAGGTAGGTAGAGGCACTTCAGTTGCATCAAAGGAAACATGACTATAGGGAGCGATTGGTACTAGATTCACGCTAGAGCTCCTGTAGAGCTGAGAGAAGAACTACTATGAGGCACAAGGTGTGTAAGAATTCCAAACTTGGACAGAGGAAAACTGGAAAGAATGGAGCTGCTAAAAAACAAGCACTGGCAAACCCAAAAGGTCTCTCTTTTGGGACCTATTGCCACTGCCAATAGTTCTAGCCATGCTGTGCAGCATTCCCGAAGCTGCACAACATGGATTCTAATAAAGAAAAAAATATAAAGAAAATCCTGCATTTGAAGCCAATCGGTTTTGTGGATACTGGAGAGAAGCTACGTTAGAGCCAATGGTGCTGTTTTGTCCAAAGATGTCTAGCTGTATGTGAACAAATGGCATGTGAAATATTTTGTTTAGACAAAGTTTGTCTTTCTGAAAGACTTCAGCTCCTTCAGATAAAGGGCAAATGCAAATCTTTCCAGATGTTCATGGGAGGTTACAAGTGGAAGACATGCTTCTTATGAAAAAGAACATTTTCTGAAAAGGGTAATGGACAGGTGAACTTAGTAGTTTCTCTGCTCAACAATCAGTGCACATGGTGTGGCTTTACCGAAGGCCCTGTTGCCAGTGACCTTGACAGCTCCACATATACTTTCATGCAGGAACTCTTCCTATTCATAGTTAACATTAATTAATATTAAAGTATAAAATCCACAAGGATATCCTCTAGCCCTTCATGAGTCTGAGTTCTTCGTTAACAGCCTATGTGTATGCTTTCTGCAAGAATAAACAGGTCCCTGAGCCCTGGCACAGATGGTGAACTACGGAGGTTGTTCATCTTTTGGAAATTGCAGAGGAGCAAAGGCCTCCTTTGGACAGGATTGCTTCCAAGGAAGGGAGTCCAAAAGTGCTTGTTTTCTGTGCAATGGAATAAAATTAAGAAAGCACATAGTGAACAAATTAAAAATGCATGACTGCCTAGGAACCTACAAGGCACAGAGACAAACGATCACAGGATTATTTAGCACAATTGAATTAGTGGCATAAAACGCAGCTAGGTATGGAGCTCAAGGTCAGATTTTGGTACAACTCATCTCTAGGCTTTAAGCTGCAAATGGTGCCAAAGGGCTGTTGCCAGTGGTAAACGCTGCACAATATCCAGACACATCAAAGTTATTTTGTGAGAGTTCTGCATATTGGATGTCTATAACTTTTGTTAAACACATGAAGCATGACCGAATATAATGTCCAGTAAAGATTCACGTCTTGGTGTGACATCATAAGAAAAGAGCAGTTTGGTAAATGCTTTGTTTCAACTGATTGGTGCTTGTGCTTTGCTTTTCCCTGGGGGTGGCTTGCTGGTGCCTGGTGGTCAAGACTAGATGTTTTCATAGTGAAATATTTGCAATGTACTACCATACCAGTAGAGAAACAATGGCCTGGTTAGGATCCCAGCAAGAACCATTACTGTCCTTGGTTAAAGAATAGGAGGATCAAATACTAGCAGAGCTAAGCAAATACTTTTAGCAAGTAGTAACATAGATCTGAGGATCTAAGATGAACATGGCCAAACTGTTGTGCGTACAATCAGATTCACAGCAGACTACCCTACTTACAATGAACCAAATCTGTCTTCTAATTTCTGGATTTCCATTTCCTAATAAACAGACTGAGATCTGGACGTGGCCCACGCATTCGTTTTCTTTGAAAGGAAGCACCTTGAAATTACTCAAATGTTTAATTCCAAACATCTATCGGTCACAGTTCCTGCGGGCCAGTACTGAGTTTTTGCTCCTTTAGCATTGAGAAGTTGTGCAGTTACAAAGAGATCTGGGCGAGAAAACTGCAGTAAACGCCCCACAGTCCCCTGTCAGCACATGGGGGCTGCATCCCATGCTTCGCCCAAATTTAACACAATAAGATTTTATTTTCTTCCGCACCGTCTTACATGAAGTGAAGCCGCAAATTAGTGCTAGGCGATGCAAGGAAATAAACTTTGCTAAGAAAATAGAATTTCAAAATTAAAAAAGAGATGGCGAAACATTTCTGAATTCACGTCCTGGAACCTGCATTTATAGATTCAGAAACTATCCCAAATCAACATTCTTGAGCTGCCTTTTTTCTTCAGCTTTTTCTTTTCTTAAGATCCATCCATCATTTTGCAGCTTGGCACTTTCAGAGTTTGAATGTTGCATCTCACGTGTAAAGCTGATTATCGACGCAAAGTAAAAGACGTGACCCCAAACCTTCCCTCCCCCCAACCCCTCAAAGCTGGCTCTCTTTCTAATCTGAAAAGAGAAAGCTATAACTGTTTGCCACAACTCCTGACCTTACAAAAAAAAGCAGGAGATATATATCAGTGAAATGGCCCCGCCCCTTTGTTGATTTCCTTCTTAGGAGCAGTTGTGTTATCTTGTCTTTGAAGAAGTTCCTCATAACTGATTGTCAATACCACGCATCAAATACAGGAGGAAGGGGCTTCGCATGTAATAAACCTGTGACAAACACAGTAGGAAGTGGTTTTACTTGGAGAACCCTCTGGCCAATACAACAGCAACGGGTTTTACATTGCGAAATTTCTGTCAAATAGAATAGGAAGGGGTTTTACACTTTGACGTCAGTGAGAAACACGACAGGCATAGGCTTTACATTGTGAACTCCATAACAAGCAGGAAAGGGGGCTTACACTGTATAACACAGAGAGACATTCTTACTCGGATCTCTTGTTCAGACGGGGCTAGCGAGCTCTGGTTTCCATGGTGCACATTTGTAATTTTATATTTAGTATTTAATTGTGTGTGAATTTAGATTAATTTCCTCGATTAAAAGTTAAAGCACTGCCTGAACATTGATTTAATAAGTGTTACTTGCTTTGCAGAGTTCTGAGTTCACACACTGTTTATCTGAGGAAGATTTGGAATGCTGCGTCCTCTCATCCGAGGGTCCAGTGCTAAAGGGGTGTACTTTGTGCTTGCACTGGGTCCAATAAGAAGGTGGTCTCAGAAAACCTATGGTAAAGGCTCTTGTTGTCAAAATTAGACAAGTAACCCTAGACACCCCCACCCCCGCCAAGCCAGATCCTGCATTCCTACATGAACTGCAATGGGGGGGATTGCTATTGCTAAATGCCCTATAGGATTCGGGACCTCCTACTGTCTATTTCCCCCAGTGCCTCTGCTGAGGCACCACAAGCTACAACAGCTGCAGTTCCTGCTGAAAAAACAGGAACGGCCAGATGTGCCAACAGCAGAGCCAATATAATGCAGCATGACTCGTCGTGGATTCCCTAGTCCTAATATGGCAACCGTGTCCAAAGGTAATGACAAGGCGGTTATGGAGTGGTCTGCTGGGCAGTGCTTGTTACAGTAAACAAACGGCTAGTCAGTGTAAGAGCTTCCAGACTCTCCCATGGTGGTGGCTGAGTTATGTATCGTTTTAACCACTGATGGGTTCCCCCAAAGCCGTCACCCTCCACGGCAGTGGGTGATGACAGAGGTAGGTGGAGTCTATGCAGCACTCTTCTGGTTCATCTGGCATTTGAGTATGTTGCTCCTAGGTGCATGCAGAAGTATGTGCTCTTCAGCACATAGCCACTGATCCTGCTTGGTGGTGAAGCTGCTGCTATTCTCAGGCTCAATGTACCACACACAAGCCCTGCACATGAATGGCACTGTAATACCTATTATGTATGTGTGAATACAGGAAAGCGAGAGTGACTCTGGGGTTGTTGTGATTCCTGCAGAGAAGCTAGCTGTTCATGAGAGGCTGGAAGCAGCATCCCAGAGCGGAGGCTGAGTGTCAGCAAGGACCAGGGAGTCCAAGGGCACACTGACTGTTCACTGGTTTAACTATACAGTAAACACACCCGGTTGTGCATATGATGCTGGAGACAGTGATCCATGCGCTTTGGCTGGCCTGTCAGAGCTCACTTAAGGTTCCTCACGTAAATGGACAGCCTGGGTCATTTATGCCTCACAAATCTTTGGGTGGCCTAATTAGCAAAAGCAGACCGCCATGGCCGGCAAGTGCAGGAAGAGACTCTAGCTAGGATTGATTGCCACAGTGTAGTTTCAAGAGTGAGACTTGTCCAATCTTGAGCAAGAGCACAGCATGTCTTCAGCTATAGTCTCAATGAAAGCAAAAGAGGGGCTATTGAAGCTAAATACCGAAAATACCAAAAATACTCACACACCCTTTACAAAGGAACAGTCTGGCACTACTGACAACAATGTCACACCCTCGCAGATTAGTAGTCACACACTAGCAGAAGCACCCAGATACCCATAAACAAACTGGAAGCAAAGGCAACATAGCTGGCTGATAAATGAAAGCGCTTGATTGATTGTGTGTGGTATTGTGGATCTGTGGGTGTTTGCAGGAATGAGTCAATCTGTGCATAAATAGGTACACAAGTGCAGGGATGAATAACTTCATGGATGGCAGCATTCAAGCATTTTCAGTTACGGGCCAGATTTACCGATTTTGCCAGAGCTTGTTTGAGATTTGTTCTCAACAAGTGAAACAATCCTGGGCGACTACAAAGCCTGAAGCCCGCCTCCAAAGCCACACCCACTATCATACTTTAGTAAAAAGTTGTCTGCAAAAACCTGCATGCATGGGCGTGTAACACTCACACCCGGGTCCCAGTTTCTGCCACAGCCATTCATATTTCAATGTAATTACGTTAAATGAGTGTCAGCTTTCATTAAGGCAGGCAATACTCTGGGTCTGATCACTTAGAACCCCGAAGAGTAAACGCTCTGGAGGCTAAGCTGAGGATTGTTGGGGCCTGAGCCTGAAATCAGCCAGATACGAGTAGGCATATGACTTCTGGTGGCATGGGTGTTGATAATTTCCCTGGGGCCCTGCAGAAAACCGGTGTAGTGATATTGAAGCTGAAGATGAGGAGCTTAAATTGATGACTCTGACCCCAACAACGCAATTTGCCTTCTATTTGGAAATGTGGCAATCTTCTTCTTACACATCAACAGTGTCCATTGATTCTCCTTCCTGTAAAGAGGACAAAACCACACTGAGTGGCAATATCGTATTTAACATACAAAGGTCTACATCGGTTTAATGTGAATCATTCTTTTTTTACATTAAGTAGTGTGAATGGGATATCGGCCCTTGTACTGATACAACTTAGTCCTCTGAAAGTAGCACTATGGTTTCCACATTCTTGCTCAGGGTTATGTGGGATGAGAAAGGAGTGTAAGTAATAGTCTCATGGGTTACTAATGTACAATGATGTTGGGACAGGGGTGTGCCCAATCATTAATATTAATAGTGCACACGGAATTCAATTGATTTGATTACTTTATTTTTATTCCACGGATTATAATGTTTTGAAAAACACTGTCCTAATTCAGAAAATGTTAAAATGTTTCTTATGGTTGTTTAATGTATTTAAAATATATTGACCGACGCCTAACATTGTACACCACAGAAGTAACAGACATTTCAACACAGAATTATTCACTACAACCATAGTCATAACACAAGAAAGAAGTGGGTAGGATATGCAGTCAGACAACAACTTACAAAAAATTCAGGGACAGCCAGCTCACTGTAAGGTGGCCCTAAAATTCCCACCATCACCATGAAAATGTATATTTGCCACAAAAGAATGGACACACAGTAACTCGAGAGCAAGTGACTCATTTTTGTTCTTCACCACCTTCCACCCAGGAGGTGGCAACTGACCTCTTTGTATGACGAGAAAAATAACTTGCTCCTAAAATTGCCTCCAATGAAAAATACTCAGCAGCACCTCCACACTATCCCAAAAGTCTATCAGGTGTCTCCAAACAGTCATCACAAGCTGCCAGTAGGTCCCAGACACCTTCAAAGTAGCTTGCTGCCTTGAGTTCATTTTTAAATAAGGCCAGGGTCACATTTTTGTTTTAGTGTTAAGGGAAGGCTATGTTTACTTTATCATCAGGCTGAAGATAGCAGAACCTGATAATGAGGAGTGCTTAGTCAGATTTATGGGGCAGGCTGGGTCACAGAGGTGAAGAACTGAAGCACTGAGGTATTTAACTTTTAAATAAAAGTCACTGTCAACTCAATATTAGAGTGTGAGGACAAAATTATGTTTCTGAATATTTTTAAACAAGAGAAAATGATAATGAAAAGTTACCTTAATGATTACATCTTCATTTAAATTTTCTCCCATTTTAAGGTGTCCCATTTACAAGCAGCAGGCCTTTTGCTTCCAGTGGCCAGTAGGCACTGTGCAATGTTTATAACTGAAAAATGGTCATTCTTATCAAATGGGAGAAATTTAAAGTCGAGAAAACAATTTGTATGAAACATTAAGTATTCATTTCTTCCACTTTCAATTCAGCCAAATATGCCTTAATGTTCTTTGAAGCATGGTTAGTCACTTAAAATTCCTCCCTTTTAAAGAAATGAATGTATCTGTTATAAATATGGCCCTATGTCTCCAGGCCACTGGTATGTGACATTTGGAGATGGGAGAAAATTTAAATAATGAGTTTTATGGAATCGATGTAAACAAAGTTAACTCTTAAGTTTAATGTTCTCGATACAGTGGCATATTTATAAGTGAAAAATACAGCCATTACTTTAAGTGGAAGAAATGCAAACTGTAGAACAGTGCAGTGGTGGCTGGCATCTACAGGGGCGGCAAATAATAATAAAAACAAAACTTATCTGAATTTACATTAACGTCCTATGCTCTGGACCTCTTTAAAGAAACTAGATGCAGCAGTGCGAGCACCAATCCTGGTGCTGCTCTCATGCTGTGAGAGCAGCGCCCGGATTGGAGGGAGTGGCCTCCAATCCCCAGCGCCCCAGAGGCCTGCACTTATTGTATCCCAGCTGTCGTAAGACAGCTGGGTTAGAGGTTTCAAATTGCGCATGTGTGGCTGGCCATCGCAAGACAACCGGCCAAAGGGACATGCGCACTTTGAAAAGTGCACAAACAGCCCACCCTCCTCTCTGCTGCTGTCATTCAGCAGCGGCCTGCCCCCGTCCTGATGCTTGGTTCAGGACAAGAGGATGAAAAATAAAATAGTAATGAATTATTTTATTATTTTTCATCTTTGGTGCTAATTTAAGTGAGGCAACACTCCAATAGAGGAGCTGCCCCTGGAAAAGTGTTTCAAATTCTGAACATTTTTGAAGAACAATTTGCTGTAATTGAAATTTCTCCCATTTGTATTATACATGTTAACGGTGCCATCTATGTCTAAAAGTATGTCCTGTGCCACAAGTACATACGACACAGTCTCTCAGTCACCCGTACACATATATCCCATTCATAGGCACACATGTTCATACATCTCCAAAGACTATGCTCTCACTGACACACATGGCAGTCCTGTCATAGTGCCCCTCGTCAAGGTATTTTGTTTAAACCATAGCATCCGGCTCTATGCACATTATGCCGAGAGTCAATTAAGCTGGCGGTAAGGGTGTCTGATAACAATACATGAGTTACTTGGCCTACATTAGCTCATAATGATTTTCACTGATCGGGATTAGCTATCGCTACAGAAACGGTTGGAGAACCCTAGTCTAGATATATACCAAACCACTTTCCACCTACTGCATTTCATTGTTCATAACACAGTCCGTATTCAGCAAACATGTAACAATGTGGGTAACAGTACAACTTCCCAAACAAGTCCTTCTGAAAATAAGACACAGTCCCCAACAAGCCATAAAGATCTCACCGGCCAATGCCAGCTCAGACGGTAAGCACACCCTGGGGATTCACCATGATAAGTCCCTACCTTAAAAGAGGCACACTTGGATGTGATCTTTACCTTCAGCGTAGGTTCAACAGACAAGCACAACCTGCCATAAAACTGGATAAAGCAATTCCTACCGCCTAACTCAACACCAGCACAAACATCCTCTAAAACTGCCCATCGTTAGGGCACACATTGTATCCCATGAAACAAATAGAAGAGACTGACAGCATTACCATTTTTCCAACTCTTAAGTGCTTTACAAGAACAGCCTGGCCAACGCCCATCATACTGAAACTGCAGACTATCTTTTCATTCTTGACCTTGACATCAAACATTATTGAGTGTTTCCTAAATTGTCTCAACTTTTAAAGAACTATGAAGCTCGAGATGCTTTCAAAACGTGTCTATAATTAGGCACACAAAAATCAGGAGGCTGAGCATTCTTTCACATAATAATTTCAAATGCAAAAAATATCAACATCATGGCTCTGTGTATCTTCCACTTATTTCAAACATTTCAAAAGCATGTGATTTAAAACAAACATGGACATCATTTACCACCATTTAAGAGAACTTTTCAATTACCTCACACAATGCATTATCGAACTCTTAGATTCAACATTGACAGGGAGCGAGCGACTAAAACAAACTCCTCTGTAATTTAAATGTTCTTTTGAAACATTATCTCCACTATTATCTGCCGCGTCCAAAGCTGAAAAAGCCTCATCCATGTTGGCTCTAAAGTTCTTTCGTCCAAACAATACGTGTTTGCGAAAACTCAAAGTTACCTCATCTGACCATCACCATCTACCCTCAGCACGTTCATAATCCACACTAGACTCTATAGGGAATCAGGATCAGGCTAGGAGCCAGGCAATCCACAGAATTGATGTCAGTAGTCACTGGTCTCCTCCAAGGTCAACATGTCTGACCAGCAGACATAAATTTGAATCTGTAACAAATGCCATCATCCATGACTGCTTGGCTCAAGAAGAAAGGCCCTTTCTGAAAGGTAATGAAGGTGGTATGTGGGTAATTTCCAGCCAAAGAACAATACACTTCAGAAATACAGAATCTAAACAGGTCCAAACCAAGTATAAGAAAAATCCCCAAAATAAAGAATAAACTCAAATGCAGCGATATACAAATATAAAGAAAAGGCATTTTTTTTCTAAAGTAAGGCTTTGGAAAAAGGTATTCAAAGATATTCTATAAGAAATGCAAAACAAATCACACAGTCCTTTAGGCAGCCCTTCAACAAGTTCTGGTAGCAATAATACACTAAGGAAAAGTCCTCAAATCTTCAGAAATGGTTCCTGAGGCTCCAGTCTGGTTCATTCAGCTCCCTGTGGTGCACATAACTCAGGTTCGATTAGATTTATCCAAGGTAGTTAACAGCTTGCTTTATCTCAGGACCTCCAGCAACCTGCAATCTCCAGTAGGACATTCCATAGGGCAAAACAGTTTCCACTGGAAGTAGTTATCATCTTTAGCCCTCTGGGTCGATATGGGACTAGCAACACCAATCTTGGAGCAGAATGCTGGTAGTAGAATTTCAGGCAGACCAGAAGACCGCCCTCGCCAATAATTGTTGGCAATCGGTAAGTATTTTTCAATGCATCAGGTAGCTTTAAATTCATTTTCTAGACAAGTCTTTCATAGCATCAAAAGTAGTTCAGTGGTTCATTCATCAAAAATTCAAACCATTGAATCCCTGTATCAACTGCGCATTAAAAATCCCTCTGTCTATGATAACTAGGATATGGACTTCTAACACAAAACTGAGTATACAGGTGAGTTAACAGTCTAGTTCTTAATCTCAGTTTCCACAACCCGGTCTTCCACAGTTTAATGCATATTATAACCATATCTCCTAGTATGTAGAAGGGAATATGGGAAATGGAGTCTGTTCTGCCTCATCACCCATTATTAATGGTAGGATTAGTAATGTTTACCCCACTCAAAGTACATTTGATAATGGGCTTAGTACCTCACTGATCGATAATGCCATTATATCCATATTTATTTGGTTGTGAGGAAGAGAGAATTATGGGCCAACGGCTAGGAGATCTGGTGTAAGAACTTGAGAAGGATCATCTGGGCAACCAGGGTGAGATGAGAATCGGAGAAGTGGATACTGGGGTTGTTGTACGGTTACAGGCACCAATCTTCCGATGAGACCTTATATCAGTATGGCATGTTGCTAAAGAATATAAAGATCTTTTCAGACAGCTACAGGGGGGTAGGGTCTCTTCAGTCAAGAAATCAGATTATGACAAAGCAAAAGTAAAGCTAAATAAGAACATAAAGGAAGCCCATAGACTCGAAACAACTGAAAGAGTGATAGCAATAAAATCAGCTACAAAGGCATTCCTTAAAGGGATAAGGAGAATCAGCTGTCTTGAAAGAGAAAAGAAATGGAGGAAAATGATTACCGCCCTGAGGGAGAACAGGACCTGGGCTGAATATACTAACACAACGTGTAGAGTAAAGCATACTGGCAATCAGGTAGACGTATTACTTGGGGAGAGGGTGGTTGAGGATGTTCGGGCGACAGTCTCGCAGTCAGTCCAGATCCCATCTGTTAAGGAGGCGGAGGGTCTAATTATTGAGCTTAAAACAATCAAAAGCACGGGGTCTTGATGTGCTGTCTGCACAAATACTACACTTCAATCTTACATTATTGGCCCAAGTCCTTATGCCTTTGTTTAGGTCAGTTAAAAAAACAACAGATGTCTGGAGTCTTGGCGTGGAAGTTTTATAGTTCCACTTTATAAGATGGCCCAAGGGACTGCCCACAAAACTATAGGATGATGACATTGTTTGATATAACGAGCAAGATTTATGCACACTTACTGCTGAAACAACTAGAAGAGTTGGTAGAAAGTGTAAAGATTTGACCTTTCACGCAGATTGGCTTGAGGAAAGGCCATTCTAAGACTGACGGGTATCTCTTTTTGTAGTTCATGTTTAAAAAATATTCTTTGATCAAGCATCTGGTCCTCCACGTCACATATATTGATTTGTCATCTGCTTTGACACCATCAATAGGTCACGGCTGAGAAATAAACTGAAAAATTGGGGAATACCAGAAGGCCTTCAGGCACTGATAATTCAATTACACGAAGGGTCGTGGATACAAACTGAGTTGGGGAGCAATGGAGCTCTTTCAAGGAAGTTGAAACTTCCAATGGCCTGAGGCAAGATTGTATCCCTGCTCCCCTCGTATTTTCTATGTACATCGCAGATATCCCCTGCAATTTAAATGAAGTGAGGTATATTCCACCACCATTGGAACAGGTGAAAATACCGCAACGATTTTACGCAGACAACACTATTATTCTGGATCTCACTTTAGTGCGTACTCGGAGATCATTGAAGGCCTTCACTAGATACTGTAAGGTGAATGATCTAGTTATTAATGTTTCAAAAATAAAAGCTATTGCTTTTACTTCAAAAAGGTGTAAATCAATTAGGCATAGTTTATGGCTAAATGGCTAACTGGTAAAATTTGTCTCAGAGTATAAATTACTTTTAGTTGGAATCCCAAGTTCATCTCACATTTTAGAGCACTGGAGTCTAAGAGCAAACAGGTGGCTGAAGCACTGGCAAGACTGGAGATGGAACTGGGTAATAATTCTGTGGAGATGTTAAGAGGCCTATAACTTGAAAATTATAAGAGCAGTGCTTTTATGTGGCTCTGAAATCTTGGTACAGAAAGAAATTAAACAATTGGAAGTAACTGAAATGAATATTTGGAAGTCGTGAATAGGTCTCCCTAGGGGGTCAGGTAATGCAGACATTCGACATGAGTTGCCTATAAGTATCAAAAAGAAATACTTTCAAACATCTTCAAACTATTGGGGGAGAACTGTTGCAGAGGGCAAGGATAGGAATTTATTGAAATCTTACATTCAAATTGAGGCTTCACTTCTGTGGATGCAGAACCCGTACAGAATTTTAAGCAGTGTGGATCCAAAGGGGTCTCTGGCTACTGTTATATGGCAAAATGCTGTTAGTAGGGAAACAATTAAACGCCTCATTAGGGACTCCACAAGATGATGTGATTTTAGGATTGTGGGCGTGTCCCCAGTTTACACATTTGTATGAGTCAGGGCGGGGTCAGAAAAAATGCAGCAATATTCAAAGAATATAAAGAAGAGGGGGACTAGACGGTGGATTATTAAATTGAGGCTGAGACAGATGCAACAGTTTATAGACTGGGAGCCTCCAAAAAGTGCTGTTGCTTGCACTGCAAGGAATTCTAGAAATTGACTATTTTGTACAAGTGGCCTATGGTCATTGAGACATCTGTTAGCTGTTTGCCCGGAATTTACAGATGAAAGAAGAGGCTGTTACTCCCAGTGTTTAGAGATACGGGTATTAGGCATTTTGCTGCATTATTTACTACATGTATGAAATATGAAAATATTATGCTATAAATTAGGCAAATATTTTGAGAAAGTTTGTTCAAGATTAAAGGACACTGTCTTAGTAAGCTATGTATGAGCTGATGTTAGAACATAGACAACTAATTTTAATGTAGCTGAATAATTAATGCACTTTAAAAATGTGAGCCACAGTTCAGGTTACAGATACTTTTTTGCACCTTACATTATAGTGCGATTGCTGTCTTGAGATCGATAAAATGCCCCTGTCCTTGGCACTTTGCATTAGTGACTTTTAAAAAATAAGGAGGAGCAGGATTGGTTACCAGGATATACAATATGCAATTAAGGGGTGGTAGAGATATTAATGCATTTTAAAATTTGGCAACATTGTGTCAGGAAGATAGACTATATTTGCACTTCATACTGCTGTATTTGCCCTGGCACCTAGAATGAACTAATATGTTAGGTGATTGTTTTAATCTTTTATGGCTATTTTTATCTATCTATCTATCTATCAATATATAAATATATACACACACACGCGCACACACACACACAGACACACACGCATTGATTTATGGATGAAAAATTTATTTAAAATAATGTGTGTATATTAATAGGAAAAGTTTGTTTTGCCAAAATATATCAAACTTAATAAATGTACTTACTTGCACGAGGAACGGGTTTCAATAAACGATACTATTCAATATATACAAATTGTACTGAGATATCACTACAGCGAAAAATGCCTGGAAAAGGCCTAGTGTCCATTTTTGTGAGGTCACAGCATTTACACTTGTTAAAAATAATAAAGTATGCCTAGCTATGAGAAGAGGTTTCCCGCCACACGCCGGTGCCAAACTGACTATTGTTGGCTATTAGATACAACTGGTCATGGGAGTAAAATCACATAGGAGTAATATATGGATTGGAGGAATGTTAGCTACCATAACATGACCCAGGTCTTCATGGGCACTCTGATCTTGAATCTTTTAAAATAGGAATGGGGTATCATCTTAAACATGGTAGAACACATACAAAGAGATACATTCCAAATCTATGTATTTGATACAGTACTCAGGTATGCAAATGTACTTTTCCCTGTAAGCCAGCATGAACATAAATACAGGTTGATGCTTCCATCACCACGTTCGACCCACAGTCTGAACAACGACAGTGACACTTTTTAGTTCAGCAAATGTAACTTTTATGTTGAGAAACATCAAAGTATTCCTAACACGTTGTAGTGAATTATTTTAGGCCAACCCTTTGCTCACTCAAAGTTTGAGATGTAATTGGGGCGTGGCCATGCTTCCGACCAAGATGGCCTTGTAAGTTTGAAGCTCCGCCGTCCCTAACGGCCATCCTTAGCAATCCTGAAGATATAACTCACCCGCAGTGGTGGCTATGAGTGGAGAAGTGCAGGCGACCGAGGCACTGTAGTCTGGGGGCATTTAATGCAGAGCAGCGGAGGGGAAATTGCTGGCGAAGATGATGCAGCGCTGAGGCCTGTGGCTGCGGAGCGGGCACGCGGCTGACGCGGTCTGTGACACGCGATACCCAGGGCCATCTGAGAATACAGCTGGCGGGCTGCCGTGGGCTGTGGCCATTCATCTCATCAGAAGCGAGGGGACTGTGCTGGCCGGAACTTCGACTTGTCGGCGCAGGTGGAGCGTACGGCCGGATGTCGGCAAGAGCCGTTACACCGGAGTGAAGCAGCAAAGATTTGCTGGGCCTTGTATTGACCGAGTGTGCCCCGCTTTCCCGCGGAGACCAGGTAAACGCGTTCCGCCCTCCCTCTCATCGAATGGTGGTCTCTCAGAGAAAAACTGCTTCAGCATTATCCTTCTAAAAAATTGAACTAGATTTTTCTGTAATTCGAAGAATTTGCTTCTGGCTGCCGGAAGGAAGGTTAGTCCTTTACTCAGGAGGCTGGTCTCATAGGCTGAAAGGTCATGTTGAGACAGATAAAAAATGGGTAGAGACCTGGGGGTGTCCATTATCATATTGTTAGTCTCTGTAGTTAGTTCGGGCCCCACTGGTAGAACTTACGACGGGTTTGGCGGTCCCCCGAATACTGGTATTGGCAGTTTCCTATTGGGCGGCCCCTGCCTCGGCCATGGTTTGTGTCTAAAAACCAGTGAGGAGTAGTGGTTGTGGCCTTGGTGGTTGTGGCCTCTTTGGTCTCGAAGTGCTTGGACCCTCACCAGGGCTGGCGAAAGTGTTTGGACCCTCACCAGGGCTGGCTGAGGTGTTTGACGAGTCAGAGAATGACACTTGGTGGTTGTGGGATCGTCCCCAACTTCTTTGTGGTGTGGGTAGTTGGTAGGGTGTGTCGTAAAAATCATCTCTGAGGTAGGGATAGGTTTGCTTGTTATTGTAGTTGCAAATGTCCTTATGGATTTTGTTTATTTTATTGTTCTCTTTGCACCCACCTCGGGGATACATGACCCTATTGTTGCCCCACCTTTGGCCTCTTACCACCTTCACTGTAGTGCTTCCTGAATATGTTGTTGTGTCCTGACTTAGATAGCACGGCCCGGAACCCTCACACAAAGTCATGCATGAGAAAAACGTTACAAGACTTATGCAACACATTGTCCTTGACAGATGTGTGGAACAGATGCCATCCATCAGACTGTATATACACACTGTTAGACCTGTCTGATTTTTTTGCGTAGTCCCTCCAATTTATTATTTATTTTGTCCCCTTTTTGCCCCTCATGCCTTTATTAATTGTTGTGTCCACTAGCTTTTTCAAGGTGTTGGTCAAGGGGATAGGTGTTCTTTCACCCTCATAGTTTTTTACCTCAGGCCTAGAGGCCTATCCTGATAGGAAAATAGTTGGAGTCACAAAATGGTGGCTACCAACTGTCCCAACTGACAAACCTAGAATCTGTCCCATAGGATAGAGTAGGGCATTCCAGAACCTTCTGGTCCCTTCTTGACCTCTGAGGGTCAGCCTATAAAAGGCGGAATGCTGGTCAGCCATTTTGTCTTACTAGAGAGAGTCAGCTGGAGGACAGGCTGTAGCTGAAGGTGGGGGTAGGATAGTCAAAGGGTTGACCTATTGATTCACCACCCTTCCTCCCTTGGGTTATTTGTCCTGACCCTGCTGCTTTGGATGGCTGGAGACCCTGGGCGCCTGACCAACCCCTAGTCTTTAAATACAGGGGTGTGAAAAGGAGAAGGAGACTGCAGCGCTGCGGAGCGCAGTCCTCTGCCCAGTAGAGGGAATTTAGAGAGACTAATGCTGAGAGTTGTCCAGGAGCGGAGCTGTGGCCACCGGTACCGTGGAGAGGGGAGAGGTGAAGCGAGGAAGTCGCTTATTGCAGGAGCAGCCCTGTGTGTTTTTCCCCGGTCCCGGAGTGAGAGGAGCGGAAGGGGAGGCGCCGTCAGTAGAGCGCGATCTCCGCTGAGGAGACACTGCACCCCTGCGCATGACCGGTGGAGCCGGCGGGCTCTGAGAGGAGGAGTCGGCCGGAAACGAGGGCACGGTATAGAGCGGCTCCTGTCAGCGGAGGCGCGCCCTGCCTGCGCCAGCCCAGAGAGAGAGTGGCTGAGGAGGGGGAAAGACTTCAATCGTCCCTGGGAAGAGGGGAATTGGCATTACCGCTTCTCCCCGCGCCAGCACCGAGTTGAGCAGCTGGCTGGGCGGGAAGTAGCGGACTCGACAGCTGCCGGCTGGGACCTCTAAAGAGCCGTCTGTCAGCCCAGATACCTGAAGACTCGGGCAGTACAGCCCCCACAAGACAGTAAGGAGTGAGTGGGTGAAGGGGAAAACTGAGCACTCCCAGGGATTAATCACCTTGTGAGTTAGAGGAGTGGGGTTCAAGAAAAGGTCTTCCCCTTCTGGGGAAAATTAGTTCTAGTGCATATGAAAAGTGCCCCGGCTCACTGTTCGTTTTTCCTTCCACTGTGTTCCATGAGGTGGGGAGTAGCTTGATGGCGCAAACCTAAACAATTGCCAGTCAAGGGAAAAGAAGCCACTTAATCAGAACCTGGGAGTAAAAGCAACTGCCAATGTGGTGTTGAGAGTACCTTTGGTCTAAGGAAAATTATAAGATCCTCATAGAAGTTACTGGTGAAAACATAGAACTTGTGTATTTCCTACACTTCTCACTGGGTGTGCACCCTCTTTGCGGTTAAAGGTACAGAGGGGGGGGTTAAAGGTATAAGCACTTCAGAGAAGTCAAAGTCAGTAAAGTTTGGAGTCTAATGTAATGTAATGTACTGTTGATGCTGGGTGATGATATGATTTAGCAGCTTTAAAAGTATTATTATTATTTTCAAGACAAACTGTAATGTACTAAACTGTGATTTCTAAAAGATAAAAGAGCAAATACTATTTTTATAAACAAGCTTGTATTTTTCCAACATTGGTGTAGCGTCCTTTTTGAGTGAAATTGCGTTAATTTATTGCTGGGTGGTTTGCAACCTTTACACATGTGCCTCTAATGATTGTGTCTTACCCTAGGCCAGGCTACCCTAGGTGACCTGACAAAGTTTGGTTCCAACAAGTTGGTGTCTAGCGGTGGGATCCTGACTGTGGTTGCAGCTACTCAGTAGTAATTGAACGTAATTCACTAGCCTACACCAGGAGTTCTCTCCTAGCGGCCCTCCTAATTTGTTCTTTTGTTTTTCAAAATTTGTTCCTGGTGGTGGGGTGGAGGTAGCTTCAGGTTGCCCTTGCAACTCAAATTTCCTGGTGTGTATAACTTGGTATTGCCTATTGTAAAATGGAGTTTGCACTAGAAAACCTAGACACCTATTCTGTGGCTCAGCTGAAAGATTTCTGCCAGAAAATGGGGGTATTTTTTAAGCATGGTGCCAGGAAGGGGGAACTCCAGACCAGTCTAAGGGCTTGGGTGGAGGCACACAAAGAAGGAAAGGAGGAGGATGAAGGGACAGACCGGGACACGGTTGTGGAGATAGAAGGATTATTCCACTTAGAGGGGGAAAACCTACTCCCAGGACCAGTGTCCTACTCCAGGAAAAGCAGTAGTGTCTCCGGGGGAGGCTTAACCGAAGCAGAGCTCGCTGACAGGAGGGAAAAGAGGAAATTAAAATGGGAGTTGGCTAAGCTGGAGCAGGAGAAGGAAGAAAAGAGGATGGTTCATGAGTTCAGGTTGAAAGAGTTGGAACTCCAGGCCCTGCAACGGGGGCCCTCTCCTGTAATAAATGGTGGCAGCGAATCCAAAGAAACAGCCAGGGAGTCCAGACCCTATTTACCAAAATATCTCATTGCCAGCTTTAGTCAGGGAGATGACATAGCCAAGTGGTTGGCTGCCTATGAGGTCTCCTTAAGAGCCCATGGGGTGCAGGAGAAGCACTGGGGGGGTGGTTTGTATAGGTACATGCCTCCCGCTGGTCGGGACACCTTGCAGGCCCTGGAACCAGAGGAGCAAACCAACTACCCCACCATGAAGCTAGCATTGGTAAGGAAGTTTGGGCTTACCCCAGAAAGGTACCGTCAGAAGTTCAGGGGGAGCCACAAGTTGAGCACCCAGAACTGGGTGGACTTCCTTGATTACGCAAGAAAGGCGTTAGAGGGCTGGGTCAAGGGCAGTGAGGTGAAGGATTATGAGGGGTTGTATGATCTATTTTTGAAAGAGCACCTCCTCGAGAAATGTTTTCCCGAGCTGCGCCAACACCTGGTGGACAGCAAGCTGACCAATCCCCGGAAGGTGCAGAGGAGGCGGACATCTGGGCAAGTACCCGGGTGTCCTCAAAGGGGACTGGAGGGGATTCCCAAAAGGCCGGACAGGGCGCCCCCCAGAAGAAGGAGGGGGGAGACAAAAAGAGGGAGTTCTCTAAAGGTCCCCAAAACAATTTCCAAGGAAAGGGAACAGGTTCCACCCCTAAGGCAAACCCGCCCAGAAACCCTAATCCTGGCCAAAGCCAGCAGCCAAGGGTTCTCCACTGTTTTGAGTGTGGTGGTGTTTGTCATGTCGTTATGCCTGACCTCACAGAGAGACAGGTCAGGCAAGGAGGAAAAGGAAGGAAAGGACAGGAAAAGGAGGAGCAAGTAGTTTGTAAGCCAGTAACTTCCTGGCAGGGAATAAAGAAGGTTACCCCTAACCAAGCTCCGTGTCCTGTGTCTACTTTGGGCGGGCTAGAGCGCGACAATGGCGACGAGGGTGGGATAAGCTGACCCCACACACAACGTCGCGCAGCCCAGCTAAGGACCGGCCCCAACGACAAGCCAGCAGCTCCAGAAACGCCGCTCCACCAGAAAAGCGCGAAACGGAGCGACGCCTGCATTCGCTACCCTGGCTCACGGACGGAGCGGAGTAAGGAAGAGCACACAAGGAAGTGCTCGCGCGACAGCGCCTGCTCGCGGAAGAAGTGGAGAGCCTGCCAAGCGGCGCCGAGGTGCGCGCGAGTACCCCGCCCCCTCTGAGGCCCGAGGACCGCGAGACGCGGAGAGCCCTGCTGAGCGGCGCTGAGGTGAGCGCGAATATCCCGCCCCCTCTGAGGCCTGAGGACCGCGAGGGTGAGTCCCGCAGCGCACGCGACCACTGGACAAGCCAGAGCGTGGTCTGTACGCGTGGCAGAGACTGCCGAGGGCCAGAGAACACGGCGGCCATCTTTAAGTCAGGCGCCAGCTCTAGTAAACCCACGTTTTCCCCTACGGCGGCCATTTTAGAGTCAGGCGACTGACCACGAGCAAACAAAAAGCGGGAACCAAGCTACTAAACTCACACATGAGCAAGAGAAAGGCAACAATAAGCAAAATAATTACAAGTACTGCAAAAGAATACAGAAACAAGCAAAATACTGCCAACAATAAGCAAAAGCAATTACAAGCTACTACAAAGAATACAGAAACACCATGTCTGATACTGACGCTCAAAGCACTTCCACAACTGGAGGCGCACCCACGCAACCCAGCACAACGATGATGCCTCAAACAGCGTCCATAGGGGCACCCTTCATGCGACAACCACAGCCGCTGGTGCCGACGCCTGGCAACACCATGGGGCCTGCCTGGAAAACCTGGAGCGAGGACTTCGAAGACTATATGGAAGGGTCCCTAGTACAGGACTCTAAGCGCAAACTGGTTGCGCTACGAAATCTGGCAGGCCAAGAAATAGCACAAATAATCAAAGAAATGCCCAACGTTGCCACTGCCACTTATGACGAAGTGAAGGCTGCCCTTGACCGGCGATTCCTGCACAAGCGCAATGTCGATTACGAGCGCTATGTGTTCAACCTAGCTTCAAGACAGAAGACGCATTGCGGCTCCGCATCATCGATGGTTGCCGCTCAGAATCACTACGCAGACGCCTCCTAAAGAAATCATACACACTAGAACAGATCGAAGAACTCACAAGGATTAACGACCAAGCGGAAAACCGTGCCAAGAGAATGGAAACACACAAGCCTGAACACAAAGACAAAGAACACAAAGAGCATGCCCTTCGGGTACAGACGCGCAAAAACATCCGCACAGGGACGAGCGCGCATAGGACAGGCAAGCATCACCACAGCTCCCGGAAAATATCACCCCGACGGGAATCACGACATACAAAGCACACCAAACCTGCACCTGCCTGTTATCGATGCGGTCAAGACTATCCCCACTCGGGGCAATGTCCAGCCATCGGCCAACGATGTCACCGGTGCGGGAAGGACAATCACTTTGAGATTGCCTGCCAAGCCAGACAATCTACCCGAAGGTCCCCCACTCCACGATCCGACACCCGGCATCATGCCCGAGCCGTGACGAGAAGAGAGAGACACTCATCCGACTCCTCAGGCTCCAGTACCCGCTCGGCATACTCTCACCAACGGCGCAGCCGATCCACAAGTACGCCTCGCCCTCGTCATCACTCCACGAGGCCACGCCAGGCTCACCGTTCCTCATCCAACAGCTCATCGTCACTCACCACAGTGTCACAAGACAGTGATGAGTATGTCTGCAGGGTGTTTGACTCGTCAACAATGCTACAGGACAGTGATGAATATATTTGCATGGTGGCTGACCCGGACCGACTCAAGCGATATCCAAAACTAGACATTATGATAGGAGACCACCCAGCGAAATTCGTCCTGGACTCAGGTGCCTCGTTGAACTACATTTGTGTGCTAGAGTACCAGAAAATGAAGACCCGGCCCAAATTAGAGCCAGCGGCGGTCCGCATCTTCACGTGGATGTGCCGGAAACCACTGCCATGCCTTGGTCGATTTCCTACCACACTGACTTTCAAAAATAGGAAAATTCCAGCACATGTCCACGTCGTGGAAGGACCCGACTTTGCCGACTGCCTGCTCAGTCTGCCAACAGCGGAACGACTGAAGCTAGTGGAGCTGTTATACATGACGGAAGATGCCCCTGACATCGTGGCAAAATTCCCGAAACTCTTCAAAGGACTGGGCAAGCTGAATCATTTCAAAGTAAAGCTCCACATCAACGAAAACATCACACCTGTTGCCCAGCATCACAGGAAAGTGCCCTTCCACCTGCAACAAGCCGTTGATGATGAACTACAGGACCTTTTGCAATCAGACATCATAGAACGCACGTCCGGACCCACCCCATGGGTATCACCGGTCGTGGTGGTCCCGAAGAAAGGACAAGACAACAAAGTCCGGCTATGCGTGGACATGAGAGCGCCCAACACCGCCATTGAGCGTGAACGCCACCCAGGGCCACACATCAGTGATATGATCACGAAACTGAATGGTGCTACAATGTTCTCAAAACTCGACCTGAACAAAGGTTACCACCAACTAGAGCTCCATGAACAGTCACGATATATCACAATATTTACCACGCATCAAGGCCTATTCCGCTACAAGCGCTTAAATTTCGGCATTTCATCAGCCGCCGAAATCTTCCAGGAAACAATCCGAAAGGTCATCCAAGGGATCCCGAACTCCTTCAACTACAGCGACGACCTGCTGGTCTTCGGCAAAGATCAAGTTGAACATGACACTGCGCTGGATAGAGTGTGCCATGCACTGCTGCAAGCAAACCTGACACTGAATGCCAATAAGTGCGAATTCCACAAAAACACCCTTAAATTCTATGGACACACTTTCTCAAGTGAAGGAATGACGCCAGACCCCGACAAGGTGGCCGCACTTGCTGATACTCCGACACCCAAGGATGTGAGTGACCTCCGCTCCTTCCTGGGAATGGCGAGCTACTGCGCGCGATACATTCGCGACTACGCCACCATCAGTTACCCGCTTCGAGAACTGACACGTCAAGGACAACCTTTTGAATGGTCACGAGCGTGCGCCAAAGCCTTCACGGAAATCAAACAAGCTGTTGGTTCTGCCATCAACTTAGCATACTTTGACACAAATAAAAGGACAGAGATCACCGTCGACGCCAGTCCGGTGGGCCTGGGTGCCATTCTAGCCCAATACCGTGAACACTCTGATCAGCGACACATCATTGCATACGCGAGTCGCAGCCTCACGGATACGGAAAGAGCGTACTCCCAGCCGGAGAAGGAAAGCCTAGCCGTAGTGTGGGCGTGTGAACACTTTCACTTATTTGTGTATGGCAAACATTTTACCATAATTACTGATCATCAAGCCCTACTCACCATATTTGGCAATCCCAACGCCAAGATGCCACCTCGCATCGAACGCTGGGGTCTGAGACTCCAAGACTACGTGTACACGATCGTTCACAAACCAGGCAAGGCTGAAAACCCTGCAGACTATATGTCCCGACACCCTTTGCCGAGTGTCGCGAAAACTGAATCCCTAGCAGACGACTACATTCATTTCGTCATTGATGCTGCGTGTCCTCCTGCAGTTCCCCTGGAAACCATCCAGAATGCATCTGCTTCTGACCCACTGATTCAAACCGTCATGACCCACGTGCGCAACAACTCCTGGCGGCATGCCATGAACACCGCTCCTGGTTCAGATCCACCCCTGCACGACCTCGCGGCGTTTCAACGTGTTCATGAGGAGCTGTCCATCAGTGACAACGGCCTTCTTTTGCGAGGGGGAAGGATCGTGATTCCCCACCAACTGCGCCAAGGCATTGTCAATCTAGCCCACGAGTGCCACAGAGGCATAAACGCCACAAAGAAGACTTTGAGAGAACGAGTCTGGTTCCCCTCCCTCGACTCCATGGTAGAGACAACTCTAAAGGACTGCATGACGTGTCAACTAGTGAGTCGCGAAGAACCCCCAGCACCACTTCAAATGTCTGAACTGCCAGATGAGGTGTGGAAACAAGTAGCAGTTGACTTCTTTGGACCACTACAATCTGGACAGTACATCATGGTTGTCATGGATGAATATTCAAGATTTCCCTTTGCACACATGATATCATCCACCAGAGCAACAGCCGTCATTCCCGTATTGGATGACATCTTCGCAGCGTGGGGTGTCCCCACAAGAGTCAAGTCCGATAACGGGCCCCCGTTCAATGGCCATGAGTTCGCGGAATTCGCGAAACATCTTGACTTCAAACATCACAAGATAACCCCACTGTGGCCACAAGCCAAAGGCATGGTGGAGAGATTCATGGGGACATTAAAGAAAGCCATCCAACAAGCAGAGATAACACGCCGAGACGTCCAGCAAACCTTGAACGAGGTACTGAGGGCCTACCGGACCACTCCTCACAGCACCACGAATCAGTGCCCGGCCACAATAATGTTGGGGAGGACACCCAGGACAAGAGTGCCTATGATAAGCACGACGCCTCAATCACGGACTGTCACCGTTGACCACGAAACATTAGTCGACATTGACAGAAAGAAGAAACAGAAAATGAAAACGTATGCAGACAGTCGCCGACACGCTAAAGAGGCCGACATCCGTGAAGGAGACTGGGTCATAGTGAGAGGAGACCGGCGAACAAAAGCAGATAGCCGATACCTGAATCTTCCCCTACAAGTCCACAAGAGGAAAGGAACCATGATTACAGCCAAAGCTGATCATAAGCAAATAACGAGAAATATATCTCACTTCAAAAGACACTATCCGGTGAACAGGCACGAAACATCCTCAGGTCACACTTCAAGTGACTCCGCCAGTCAAAACGACAGCACCGATGTCCAACACTATCAATCTCCAAGACCGACCAATGGTCCTGATCGACGCAGTCACACGCCAGAGCGAGAGGCTCGCCCCAGACGCCAGGTGAGGAAACCACGGCGACTCGTCGAAGAAATGTAGCATCACTTCTTTGTACAAAAGGGGGAGATGTCATGTCGTTATGCCTGACCTCACAGAGAGACAGGTCAGGCAAGGAGGAAAAGGAAGGAAAGGACAGGAAAAGGAGGAGCAAGTAGTTTGTAAGCCAGTAACTTCCTGGCAGGGAATAAAGAAGGTTACCCCTAACCAAGCTCCGTGTCCTGTGTCTACTTTGGGCGGGCTAGAGCGCGACAGTGTTGGACATTATAAGGGAGATGTCAGATGCCCAAAGAGACCACCCCCTCCCACCGGAGGAAAACCACCGGGAGTAGCTAGTGTAGCGCTCGGGGAGGAGTTGCCCTTAGATAAGGGGGGTGAGTGGGCGGGTGTCACCTTAGTGTCCCTGGGAGAACGGGAGATGGTTCCAAAGATCCAGGTGCCCCCAAATACTGTTAAGTATGGGCAATGGGTCACCATCAATGGCCAGAGAGGGGAGGCTCTGAGAGATACAGGAGCCAGTATGACTATGGTGAGAAGTCGACTGGTGTCTCCAGAGCAGGTGATTCCCAATGTACTCCACCCCGCCGCGATGGCTGACGGCAGAATGGGCCACTATCCAGTGGCTGAGGTTCCCTTTGAGTGGGAAGGGGTTGCAGGTTCACTTCGAGTTGCCGTAAGCCCTGCCGTGCCAGTTGATTGTCTGCTGGGAAATGATATGGAGCACAACACTTGGAGAGAGGTGGAATACCGGACGCACTCTGCGATGCTGGGTACACCTGACTGGGCCTGTGTGAGCACACGGTCTGCGACTGCCCGGAGAGGGAATTCGCCTGGGTTGGAGCCTGGAACAATGGCCCAACCCGCTTCCAAAAAGGGACAGACCCGAAGACAGGAAGAGCCTGCTTCGGCTTCCACCCCCCCATGTGACAGATCGGCCACCGGCGGTGGTGGACCAAGAGTCCGTGGAGGGGGAAGTAGACTCTCTGGAGGATTTACCCATCCCTGCTGAGTGGCATGTGGAGGGAGGACCTACCAGAGAGGAATTCTGTAAGGGGCAGAGGGAGTGCCCTACCCTTGAGGGACTGAGGCGACAGGCTGAAGCCCAGGCAGCAGGTGATGTTACGGGACACTACCATATTTACTGGGAGGATGGACTCCTCTACAGTGAACCCAAGGTACCCTTACCTGGTTCATCAAGGGCCTTGGTAGTCCCGCAACAATACCAAGCCTTTCTGCTGGAATTGGCTCATGCTATACCCTTGGCAGGACACTTAGGTCAGGACAAGACCTTTGCTCGGCTTGTCCTCCACTTTTACTGGCCTCAGATGAAAGTGGCGTCCAACACCTACTGTCGGACATGTGTATCCTGCCAGGCCAGTGGGAAAACAGGGGTGAAGCTGAAGGCTCCCCTGGAACCACTCCCAGTCGTTAGCACCCCCTTTGAAAGGGTGGGCATTGACATTGTAGGGCCTTTAGATCCACCAACAACAGCTGGTCACAGGTTCATCCTGGTCCTGGTGGATCATGCCACACGGTACCCAGAGGCAATTCCTCTGAGGACAGTCACTGCACCTGTAGTGGCTAGAGCCCTAATGGGGATCTTTACCCGAGTGGGTTTCCCCAAAGAAGTTGTGTCTGACAGGGGGGCCAACTTTATGTCAGCTTATATGTGGGCAATGTGGAAGGAGTGTGGAGTGACCTACCGGTTCACCACTCCTTATCCCCCCCAGTCAAATGGACTGGTTGAGAGGTTCAACAAAACCTTGAAGGGCATGATCAGAAGTCTGCCCGAAAGCCTGCGGAGGAAATGGGACGTCCTCCTACCCTGTTTGCTATTCTCTTACAGGGAAGTGCCACAGAAGGGAGTGGGCTTCAGCCCCTTTGAACTTCTGTATGGGCACCCTGTACGCGGTCCTCTCAGCCTGGTGAAGGATGGTTGGGAGAAGTCTCCCAGGAAACCCCCCCAGGATGTGGTGAGCTACATGCTGGCCTTCAGGAGCCAAATGGCGAAGTTGTGGAAGCAAGCTTCTGACAACTTGGAGGCCAGCCAGGCAGTCATGAAAGAGTGGTATGACCACAATGCTCACCAGGTGGAATTGGAGCCTGGCCAGAAAGTGTGGGTGATGGAACCTGGGGAGCTTAGTGCCCTCCAGGATCGTTGGACAGGCCCATTTGAAGTGTTGGAAAAGAAGGGTAAGGCCACATACCTGGTAGACCTTAAGACCCCTCGACAGCCCCTACGGGTGCTGCATGCCAACCGACTCAAACCCCACCATGAGAGGCCCGAGGTCATTTTGATGATGGTGACTGATGGGGGAGAAGAAGCGGAAAGCGAACCTCTCCCGGACTTGTTCTCGTCTCAAGAGAAGGATGGGTCAGTGGAGGGAGTGATTCTCTCTCCCACTCTAGCTCCTGAGCAGCGGGAGGACTGCCGCCAGATACTGGAGCAGTACTCTACGTTGTTCTCCCTTGTCCCGGGAAGGACTCACCTGTGTACCCATGATGTGGACACAGGGGACAGCCCACCAGTGAAGTCAAAGACCTACCGGCTGTCCGACAAGGTGAAGGCTAGCATCCATGGAGAGGTTGCAAAGATGCTAGAGCTGGGAGTTATAGAACCTTCCAACAGCCCTTGGTCCAGTCCGGTGGTGCTAGTGCCAAAAGCCGCTCCACCAGGCACCACGCCAGAACTGAGGTTCTGTGTGGATTACCGGGGACTGTACTCAGTTACAAAGACTGATGCGCATCCGATCCCTAGGGCGGATGAATTAATCGACCGGCTAGGAGCTGCCCAATACCTAAGTACCTTTGACCTCACTTCAGGGTACTGGCAGATCTCCTTGACAGATGGAGCAAAGGAAAGGTCAGCCTTCTCCACGCCTGAGGGACACTTCCAATTTTGTGTAATGCCCTTTGGGCTCAAAAATGCCCCTGCCACATTTCAGCGGCTGGTGAACCAGGTCCTCTCTGGAATGGAGAGTTTCTCTGCTGCTTACCTGGATGACATTGCTGTCTTCAGTAGCAGTTGGGAGGATCATTTGCAACATTTGCAAGCAGTTCTCCAGGCCCTGAAACAAGCTGGACTGACCAATCAAGGCCAGCAAATGCCAGATTGGGCAGGGATCGGTTGTGTACCTTGGACACTTGGTGGGTAGGGGGACTGTGCAGCCCCAGCAGGCAAAGATTGAGGCAATCATGGCCTGGGAACCCCCCAAGACACAGACTGAGGTCCGAGCTTTCCTGGGCCTCACAGGCTACTACTGTCGCTTTGTGAAGGGGTATGGCACTATTGTAGCGCCCCTCACAGAGCTCACCTCCAAGAAACAACCTCGACGGGTAGTTTGGACGAACGCTTGTCAGCAAGCTTTTGAGAAACTGAAGCAGGCAATGTGTGCAGCACCAGTCCTGAGAGCTCCAGACTTCTCCAAGGAGTTCATTGTCCAGACAGATGCATCAGAACATGGCATTGGGGCAGTGTTATCGCAACTAAATGAAGAGGGCCTGGATCAGCCTGTGGTCTTGACTGCTTCCCCGGGAACAGAAGTGGAGTGCAATTGAGAGGGAAGCTTTTGCGGTGGTGTGGGCTCTGAAGAAGCTGCGGCCATACCTGTTTGGCTCGCACTTCCTGGTTCAGACTGACCACCGACCCCTTCGTTGGCTAATGCAGATGAAGGGGGAGAATCCCAAGCTGTTGAGGTGGTCCATCTCCCTACAGGGAATGGACTTCCGGGTGGAACATCGACCTGGAGTTGACCACGCCAATGCAGATGGTCTCTCCAGGTATTTCCGCCTTAGTGATGAGGACTCCCAAGGGGTTGGGTAGTTCTCCCCACTTTCAGCTGGGGGGGACGCGTGTTAGACCTGTCTGATTTTTTTGCGTAGTCCCTCCAATTTATTATTTATTTTGTCCCCTTTTTGCCCCTCATGCCTTTATTAATTTTTGTGTCCACTAGCTTTTTCAAGGTGTTGGTCAAGGGGATAGGTGTTCTTTCACCCTCATAGTTTTTTACCTCAGGCCTAGAGGCCTATCCTGATAGGAAAATAGTTGGAGTCACAAAATGGTGGCTACCAACTGTCCCAACTGACAAACCTAGAATCTGTCCCATAGGATAGAGTAGGGCATTCCAGAACCTTCTGGTCCCTTCTGGACCTCTGAGGGTCAGCCTATAAAAGGCGGAATGCTGGTCAGCCATTTTGTCTTACTAGAGAGAGTCAGCTGGAGGACAGGCTGTAGCTGAAGGTGGGGGTAGGATAGTCAAAGGGTTGACCTATTGATTCACCACCCTTCCTCCCTTGGGTTATTTGTCCTGACCCTGCTGCTTTGGATGGCTGGAGACCCTGGGCGCCTGACCAACCCCTAGTCTAGAAATACAGGGGTGTGAAAAGGAGAAGGAGACTGCAGCGCTGCGGATCGCAGTCCTCTGCCCAGTAGAGGGAATTTAGAGAGACTAATGCTGAGAGTTGTCCAGTAGAGGAGGGGTTAATCTTGGTGCCCCCCCCCCCCCCCTTGTTCAGCTCGTCAATCGAATTATGTCTCCGGTTGCCGTGGCTTCCTCCTAGTAACAAAATCCCACAGAGTGTCATCTCTTACTTGCTGTGGCTGATTTCTGGCTGTGGAGAGGAGCCAGCGCTGAGGGAGCGGAAGCGAGGTGAGGCTGAACCGGTCTACCCCCGAACCAGCGCGTGGTGAGCAGCGCAGGAGCGGAGCTGTGGCCACCGGTACCGTGGAGAGGGGAGAGGTGAAGCGAGGAAGTCGCTTATTGCAGGAGCAGCCCTGTGTGTTTTTCCCCGGTCCCGGAGTGAGAGGAGCGGAAGGGGAGGCGCCGTCAGTAGAGCGCGATCTCCGCTGAGGAGACACTGCACCCCTGCGCATGACCGGTGGAGCCGACGGGCTCTGAGAGGAGGAGTCGGACGGAAACGAGGGCACGGTATAGAGCGGCTCCTGTCAGCGGAGGCGCGCCCTGCCTGCTCCCTGGGAAGAGGGGAATTGGCATTACCGCTTCTCCCCGCGCCAGCACCGAGTTGAGCAGCTGGCTGGGCGGGAAGTAGCGGACTCGACAGCTGCCGGCTGGGACCTCTAAAGAGCCGTCTGTCAGCCCAGATACCTGAAGACTCGGGCAGTACAGCCCCCACAAGACAGTAAGGAGTGAGTGGGTGAAGGGGAAAACTGAGCACTCCCAGGGATTAATCACCTTGTGAGTTAGAGGAGTGGGGTTCAAGAAAAGGTCTTCCCCTTCTGGGGAAAATTAGTTCTAGTGCATATGAAAAGTGCCCCGGCTCACTGTTCGTTTTTCCTTCCACTGTGTTCCATGAGGTGGGGAGTAGCTTGATGGCGCAAACCTAAACAATTGCCAGTCAAGGGAAAAGAAGCCACTTAATCAGAACCTGGGAGTAAAAGCAACTGCCAATGTGGTGTTGAGGGTACCTTTGGTCTAAGGAAAATTATAAGATCCTCATAGAAGTTACTGGTGAAAACATAGAACTTGTGTATTTCCTACACTTCTCACTGGGTGTGCACCCTCTTTGTGGTTAAAGGTACAGAGGGGGGGTAAAGGTATAAGCACTTCAGAGAAGTCAAAGTCAGTAAAGTTTGGAGTCTAATGTAATGTAATGTACTGTTGATGCTGGGTGATGATATGATTTAGCAGCTTTAAAAGTATTATTGTTATTTTCAAGACAAACTGTAATGTACTAAACTGTGATTTCTAAAAGATAAAAGAGCAAATACTATTTTTATAAACAAGCTCGTATTTTTCCAACATTGGTGTAGCGTCCTTTTTGAGTGAAATTGCGTTAATTTATTTCTGGGTGGTTTGCAACCTTTACACATGTGCCTCTAATGATTGTGTCTTACCCTAGGCCAGGCTACCCTAGGTGACCTGACAAAGTTTGGTTCCAACACACACCATTCCACGTAATATGACAGGTGGTCCAGGCTTGATTACTGGCTGGCGAACCCCGGTGTTTTACCCTGGGTGACGTAGATTGAGCATTTGCCAAGTACACTTTCCGATCACCCCCGGTAAGACTCACACTAAGGGTCCCAAGGGAGGAGGGGTTTGAGCGAGTGTGGAGATTCCCAGGCAGTGCCTTACAAGACAAAGTGTTTCGGGCAGAATTGCGCACTGCCATAGAAGAATTTTTGGTAATCAATACAGGTTCAGTGGACTCATGGCCTAATTTATGGGATGCGTTTAAGGCCTATGCTAAAGGTGTCTGCAATGCCAAGTCTTGTGGTATCATGTGCGATTTGCGTACTACCCTAACACACATAGAACGCAATCTTACTGAATTAGAACAAGCGCAGCGAAACCAGCAGACCCCAGACTACAACCCTAGACATGCTGTCCTACTGGTGGAGTTTCGGGAAGCAACTGAAAGGGAGGCGTTCTATCTGGGTAAATATGCTACTGCCCGGCGATATGGGGAGGGGGAGCAGCCGGTAAGAACACTGGCAAAGTTGCTGTGATCCACGCATGGGGCCTCGTATATCCTAGGGATTAAAAGCACTGATGATTCCATGGCAGACAACACAGCAGGCATCCAACACACCATACTTTCATACTACACAGAGCTCTACACTTCTAGGCTCTCTCCAGATGCAGAACACCGCACGCATTATTTAGACAAAATAGTTATGGTGTGGCTATCCAATGTACTACAACAATTTCTGGGGGAGCCCGTCTCTGTCGAAAGCTATAGACTCACTTTATAGCAATAATTTGCCCGGATCGGATGGCTATCCGGCCGCCTTCTATAAAGCGTATAAGGACCTGCTGGCACCCCACCTATTAGAGGTGTACAATGACGCCTTGGAGGCTGGAGTACTCCCCCCACACATTCCGGGAAGCGGTCATTATATTGCTACTAAAGCCCGGGAAGGACCCCGAATCTAAAAGCTCCTACCGCCCGCTGTCCCTGTTGAATACGGATAATGATGTTTTAGCAAATATGATGGCCACTCTGCTCTCACTCCTGATGGAACAAATTATATCACCCTCACAATCGGACTTATCCCGCATAGGTTCCCGGCGCTAAATCTTCGGCCTCTCTTTGCGGTCATCATTAGAATTGACCCATGGGACCCGGAGGCAGTGATATTACTCGATGCCGAAAAGGCATTCGACTCTCTGGAGTGGGATTTCCTGCATGCTGTGGTGCAAAAGCTGGGGGTGCCCACGGGATTTTTCATACTAATCCGCTTACTATACACACAACCCACTGCACAAATCCGAATAAATGGCACGATCACTAGGGCATTCCAGCTATCACCTGGCACCAGGCAAGGCTGTCCATTGTCACCATTTCTCTTTATTATAGGGCTGGACCCCCTCATCAGTTACTTACACGTGAAACACATGATTAGAGGGCTGCAATTCAGCCAGGAACGCTTCTTGTCACGGCATACAACATTTTCTTATACATACGGCACCCCAGTGAGAACCTGGCACCACTGCTCAGAGACATAACAAGATATGGGGCACTATCCGGCCTCCAGATCAACTGGAGCACGTCTGAAATGTTCCCCCTAACCGCCATAACACAATCAAAAGACTGTGAAACCCCCCTGACATGGAAAGACACCACAAAATATTTAGGCATCCACATACATCTGGAGAAATACCAAGCCATCAGACTTAACTATGGCACCACAATGAACAGACTCGCGGAGCGAGTGGAGCATTGGATCCGGCTACAGCTGTCGCTGGCAGGACAAGTAGCAGTAATCAAAATGAGCGTGCTGCCCCAATTCCTTTATTTATTTCAGAATATCCCCATACCTTTAACAAAGTCCTTTTTTGGCATGCTCCAATCCACCCTAAACCAGACTTGTATTGGGGGGGGGGGGGGGGGGGGGGCACAACCACGCATAGGCTGAAGAAAACGAACGCTATCATATGAGAGGGGCAGGTTTGGAGTCCCTAATCTCCACTTATGCTACTTAGTGGCGCAGTGTAGCTATGCCAGACCATGGTACCACCCAGATGCAAGATTACACTAGACTAGAGATTGACATGGAGATGCAAGTGCGGCTGGAGGCAATCTTGCCAGAGGGTCTACCTAGTGATCCTCAGGACATCCAAACCGTCTCCACTACAATTCGGACATGGAAGCAACTGATTCGTAAGTTGGGAGGGCAACTACTATACTCACCGGCGATCCCCTTGCCAGCAAACCCCTGGATACCCATAACGCAAGAGACACTGGTGCAATGCACCATGGCGCGATAGTCACTGCATACGTTTGGCGACCTGTTCGAGAGGGGCACAGATTCTCTAGGACAGGGGACATGCGTTTCAACAATGCACCTGCAATTGATCACTTTGTGCTCAGTCGCCTACAGAGTGCGCTCAAGGTCCAGATACCCTCCTACCAATTGGATTTCACTCCATTGACATTAGTGATTACGACTGAGGAGGGGGCCCCGCCTTATTTCGAAGCTATACCCCATGAGCATAGCGCTACTCCCTGCCCAAGATACAAAACTTAGAGAAAAGTGGGAACAGGACATAGGGCATGCTCTAACCAACCAAATATGGGGCAGCTGCTGCACTCAGATCAAACTCATATCCATGAATCATCGACATAAACGGATTCACTTTAAATTCATCCGTCGAGCATACATCACACTGGCTAAGCTTCATAGGATAGATCATAGTCGTTCAAGTAACTGCCCTAAATGCCGGCACCCTGGTCTTAATTTTATACGTTTGACAAGGATGGGCCATAAAGTGGCCGCATATTAGCGCAATCTTTTTCAGACGCTATCCACTATGATTCAATTACAAATCAAACCCACCCCGCTAATGGCATTGCTGGGTTATGTCCATGGGCTCCCAAAAGCAGTGCAGAGATACACGGCCATAACTCTTCTGTTGGCAAAAAGAGAGCAAGCACCACGCTGGGGAAGTAAGAGAATCCCGGATAGAAAAGCTTGGATTAAGAGCCCAATGTATCGCGATACTAACAGCAAGCTCTACGCCAGCTTGCAACTGATTACATCTAAACCCTGGGATATTTGGCAGCCTTTAAGGGCATACTTATTGTCAATGGAAGAAGGGGAGGGGGACCAGGAGACGCAGGGAACACCAGAGCCGTACTAACACATGAGTTACTGTTCTGGACACCTAAACAGCTATGTAAAGACACGGGAGTGCAACTGGGCAATTTATTTGCTATGTAACCAGAATGCACGGATGTCATGTTAATATACAGAAGCAGAATAACACAGGGTATACATATACTACAAAGAAAGTTGGAAAAGTGTAGATGAAGAAATGTACTATGTCAATATATGACGCGTACTGTATTGTTAAAATCTAAAAAAATAAGGTTTAAAAAAAGTTGGAGATGTAATTAATTTACATACTTTAGCATCTGTTATTAAACTAAATCCAATTTTCAGACTGTACATCAAAGCACTAATTTTTCTGGTTTGCATTAATTACTTAATTATTCAGTTCAGTTTTTATCAAAAATGCTCAGTTTTTGAAAAATGTACATGGCGAAATTACATGTTTTCCGAAGAGAAACTACCTTTTTCATTAATAGCTCATAGATTACCTAAACACATTTGAAAGTAGTTTACATCTTTTTTAACATAGATTTTTTTTTTTTTAAACTCACTCTGATCAAGATGTTCATCAATGAATTTTCATTCCAGCAACGTTGATTTTAATACGCAAAGTTAACCATTATCATAAAATAAATCAAAAAATATATAAAATGCATTTCTCCTGCACGCCATAATTTGAAATGAATTCAAGTCGCCTTTTTAGCCACTTTACAATATCAAGAAGCAACATTGACTTTCTTTAGAACACCTCAAGCTATGCCATCGGGTAGAACATTTATTTGGGTTCTTTTCCAGCACCGTTTCTAATTTAAAACGGTGTCATACTACATATTTACAGTTACAATATTTTTGTTATCTACATTTTCAGATTTCAAAATGTTTAAGCCCTTTATTTCTAGCACAATCTCTTTGTGGTTTAAGAAAGAACACATTGTATTATCATGTAATCCCCAATAATGAAAGTCAACAATTCACTGTCCCATCACACTCATAAATAACAGAAGGGTTTATGTAACCACTTCTGTTTTTAATTATGTTGCAAACTATTCTACTTACAAAATCGTGCTGGAACTAATCACAAATTGCTGTATTTTGGAAAACTTGAGTGCAAAGGTCATGCATACTTTAAATGTGATTTCATCATGTAGTCGTATCTAGCTAATGATGTGCCTTGTACACTCAAGTCTAATCTGTAACATCTAAAAACAAGAATAATATTCCCATTCGTACACTACATATTTGTACTTTGGGTCATGCTCACAGATACTATCTATACTAACATTGAAGGACGAAGTGAATCAGTGCCTAGCATCCTTTTAGGTCTTGCTTAAAAGCACAGTTCTCGCCAGAACTAATGTGATCAAGAGAAAATGGGCTTTAAAAGCACCATTGAGAGAGAGGTGTTGGCTTTACCCATTTGGGGATTACTTTGATTTCCTCGAGTACAGCATTTGCTTCCATTTCTTGTACTACACTTTTTGTCTTGTGGAAAAATGTATGTTCAAGCACAGCAGGACTGAGTTGCTTTAGATGACAAATCAATTCACGAGTCAGTTAATTCACTGGCTCCAACAAAGATCAAAAAACTTTAGAGAAGTAGACCTTCATCTCCCTGGTTCACTGAAGCTCTTTTAGAAGGAAAGAAACGCTGCAAAAAGGCTGAGAGAGAGAGTGACACAAAGAGTATGATGTGAGACAGAAGGAGGCGTAGAGGCGTATTGGATAGCACTGAGGAACTATCATGGCCTGCTCAAGATTGCTAAAAAGTAATATTTTGTAATATGACTGAAAGGGCAGGCAATAAGTCTTGGAAAGTATTCAAGATTTTGAACAGATTTATGTCTCCTGCGGCCTGCTCGAGTGAAGTTCTTTGGTCTCTCGAATGGTGTAACAAGCTGGCTATCTAATTTAAGGAGAAAATTATGAATATCCAGTCAAGGCTTGCACGCTCGATGCAGGATCCTAGGGGCTTCCCTCTTTATGGGGAAGCGATTAAGGAGGTAGGGTGCTCCCTCACATCCTTTGAACCCATCACTTGAGAGAAATCACTAGCAGACATTTTACATCTCAAGTCTGGCTCTCCCACTGATCCCTGCCCCGCCAGAGTACTAGTCATGGCAGCAGAGGTAATTAATCCATGGGTAAACAAGCTGCTAAAGGAGTCACTGACCCCTGCTATAGTCCCCAGAGACTGAAAACAGGCAAACATTCTTCCATTGCTGAAGAAGTCTTCACCTGACCCTAATTTGCCCATTAACCATAGGCCTATCTCCTTGCTGCCTGCAGTCTCCAAGGTTTTGGAGAAAGCAGTCAAGAGACAGCTTTCTTGTTGCCTGGAGACAATTAATCTCCTTAATTTTAGTCAGCCGGGCTTTAGGAAGAACTTAAGCACTGAGATGGCCTTACTAGAAGTTGCGGAGGAAATCAAAGACACACATGATGTCAAGGGTAAGGCGGTGCTGGTTCTGAAAGATCTGTCTGCCACCTATGATACGGTCCTCCTCTCTTTTCTAATAGACTGTCTCTCGAAGATTGGAGTGAAGAGTTTAGCCCTTAGTTGGCTAACCTCCTTTTAAGACAACACAGAACAGGATGTCTGGCTACCTCTGTTTGCCTCTGGCAATATGGTAATCTCAGTCGGGGTCACGCAGGGATCTGCCCTAAGCCCTAAGTTATTTAATGTTTATCTCACCCCGCTCGTTTCAATCGTGGAATCATTTGGTGCCAAGATCGTATAATACGCAGATGATACGTAGATTCTCTTCTACTTCAAGGATGGGAAGGATCTGGCTTTTGACTATTAAATCATTCATTACTGCAGTGTTTGCCTGGTTACACCAGAAACAATTGATGTGTAACTCGGCCAAAAACGCGAAATTCTCTTTTTTGGCACTATGGCACCCAGCGGCTGGTCGGCATGCTGGCCAGATAGTTCTGTTCCAGCTGTATATTGTACGGACGCAGCGAGGAACATGGGAGTTATGTTTGACAAGAGCCTGTTCTTCTAACCCCAGAGCAGTGTGGTGACTGGTAGGTGCTTTGGTATTTTAAGGGCTTTAAAAAAGTTTCTGCTCTTTTTGTCTTTCCGGGCCAGGAAAACTGTCATCCAGCTTCTGATAACATCTCGCCTGGACTATGCAAATACCTTGTATCTTGGCCTTCCAGAATATACGATCCATAGACTTCAAGTTGTACAAAACACTGCAGCGCAACTTTTACTGAATCTTCCGAGGAGAGCTAGGATCTTGAATCACCTCTCTTCCTTGCACTGGTTCCCAGTAAGAAAGAGAATCTTGTTCAAAATCATGGTGTTGATCTTTCTCTCCAGAGTGCTGAGAGTGAGATTGTCAAGGATTGGCAGACAGTCCCTTTCTTTTCTAGGGCTGTCTGTATGTAACTCTTTTCCGATGCACCTGGGGCAGGACAGATCTGAACCTGCTCTCGGGAAGGGGCTAAAAACATGGCTATTCACTCTGTGTACTTCATAAATCTGTTTTCATCATCATCATCAATAATGATCAAGGCTATAGCCCAGATCTGTAATTCTGAAAAGTTATGAGAACAGTCATACGCCTCACATATTTATTTGAAAAGAATATGTACACACGTCTCCTGAGAGAGAGGTCTTAAAGCAGAGGGCAGACCATGCACTCACCCTACTATGCAAACCTGTTATGAGAGAGGTCTCAAAGCTGGGACCAGTCCATACACACTCTATTCCGCACACCAGTGATTTGAGAGAGAGAGATGTGAAAGGAGAGGCCAGTCCTTCCTTTCCCCACTCACTACTACGTACACCCGTCATTTGAGATGGATGTCTCAAAGGAGAGGCCAGTCACACCCCATATACCCTAATACACACACCCATCATCTGAAAGAAAGGTCTGAAAAGAGAGGCCAGTCCATCTACACACCCTATTATGAACACCTGTCATCTGAGAGAGAGAGGTCTCAATGGAGAGACAAGTTCATCCACACACCCTATTACGGACACCCGTCATCTGGGAGAGAAGTCTTGAAGGAGAGGCCCGTCCCTCTCACTCACTTCTGTGCACACCCATCCTTTGAGAGAAATGTCTCAAAGGAAAGGCCATTCGCTTCCCATACACCTTACTACGCACACCTGTCATCTCAGAGAGAGGTCTCAAAGGAGAGGCTAGTCCATCCACAAACCCTACTATGTACACCTGTGATTTGAGAGAGGTGTGAAAGAAGAAGCCAGTCCCTCCGGACTCACTACTATGCACACGCATCATCTGAAAGAGAGATTTCAAAGGAGAGGCTAGTCCATTTACTCACCTTACTACGCACACTCGTCATCCGAAAGAGGTCTAAAAGGAGATTCCAGACACTCCCCATTCACCCTACCACAGACACCCATCATCTGAGAACAGGCTCTCAAAGGAGAGGCTGGTGCATCCAAACAACCTACAAATGCATACCCGTCATCTGAGAGAGAGGTCTCAAAGGCGAGGCCAGTCCATTCACACACCCTACTATTCACACCTGTCATGTGAGAGAGGTGTCTCAAAGCAGAGGTCAGTCCCCCCACTCACTCCTACGTACACCCCTCATCTAAGAGAAAAGGTTTGAGCGGAGAGGCCGTCCCTCCCCACACTCTACTATGCACACCAGTTATCCAAGAGAGGGGTCTTAGAGGAAAGGTCAGTCACTCAACTCACCCTACTATGCATACCTGTCATCCAAGTAAGAGTTTTGAAAGGAGAGGGCAGTCCCTCCTCACACTCTAGTATGCACACCCATTATGCAATGGAGGGTTGTCATTGAAGAGGCTAGTCTTCTTCATATACTACTGTTTCCCTACAATACTATTTTGATCTTGAGGGAGTCCTGCAAGAGTAGAACGCAATCTTCAGGGAGTGAAGCTTGCTGCATGAGGCTTATTCGATCCCATGAAACGCTCACGAGACATGCATGGAAAATTACTGGGCCTGCCATGAGGTGCTTTACGATCCCATAATAGTCTTGCGAGATCGTATGGGGAAAGTAGGAAAAAGGGCCAAGGTAAACCAATTATTAACATTTTTATTATATGGTTAAAGAAATGCTGTGCTGTTATCTGATTGGCGTCAGAGATAGCTCGGACTGTACTTGGTGCTCAGAAGAGAAGGAAGTCTGCTTGAGTTGTGCTCAGAAGATAGGACTTAATTTGGAACTGAGAGAGACTGGTGTTTTCAGCGGCATCCAAGCAAAAGCTCCAAGTTCAGGTATCTAATAATATATTTTATTAACTTTTTTGAGAAGTGTCAGTAAGTGCACTGCTGTATGTAAACTTATTCTACACAATGTTTACTGAGTGAAAAGCGGTTTGTAGAGGTGTAGATTTCTGAATATAGCTTTTGAGAAGCAGACATTAGAATGTAGAGAGATATCAGCAAGTATTGCATGTTGTGTTAAAATGAACTGTTCAATCTGTATGTAGTTGTAAGTAAAAGAGGTAGTGGTTCTCAAATTATATAACAAAGACTTTGCAATCTATTAATATACGCCGAAGTTGTTTTATGAACCTTATTGTGCACATATTTTACCCCCATGAGATGTTTGAGTGAAGATATTGTTATTTCTAGAGTAAAATATAGTGCTCACTGTTAGGAAAGGTGTGTCAAGAGGAATGTGTTTTTTATAAACTTTTATGGAACCAGGATTGATAGCATGTTTTAATTTAATTGTGAAAAAAATGCGCTGGTTGTGGATGTGGAATTTTTTATGAGAAAGGAATAAAACGTTAGTGGTACAATAAATATAAATATATGACTATGTGTAAAAGATGTAGAAACGTTTAGAGAATATAGTGATGAATCACTGTTATCAATCATTGACCAGTATGTAAGTTTTAATTTTCTGGTTATTTTGTCTTTTTGTAGGAAGTAAATGGGAAACACAGATTGTCAAAAATAAAACTACCATGTCAAAAACCATATGGAGGAGAAAAAGAAAACTTGTTCGCTTTTGAAGAAACAGAAAACAATAACTGTGTGGAAAATCAAGAAAAAAACTATTAATTTCAGAAGTGATTATGTTCTTGTTGCCTGTGTGGTCATTTGTGGTTTTGCACAAACTTGCCCTTTGTCGGTCTACTTGCCTCTAATGAAAACATGATCTGCTTACTTAAGCAATCAAAAAGAGCCTTATTAAGTGAAGTAGTATTTTCATCTTGTTCAGCAGTAAGTACCTGAGCAGCCACAGTGTATCCAGGTTGAAAATATGTGGAGGCATATGAAGAGCTCTCCAGTTCAACAGCACAAGCTAACTCTGATCGAGCTATCCTTTGTGAATTACTTTTGAAAAACAGTAGGCATGAAAAACCTCTCTGAGACATTTTTACGACCTGACTTCATATAAAAAAAGCTGCCATACTAACGATTATTTGGCAGGCTGAGGTGCCGGCGGTGCTGCAATTAAACCAGGCTGCTCATCATAATCTGACAAAAACATTATAAATTAGTGAAGTTGATTGTTTTGTTTGTTTTACTGTTGAAATAGTTTATTAATATAGTTGTTGTTTTGTAATGTTGTTAAATTATGTTGCTGTAATAAGACGTTTAAAGGTACTACTGATTTGTTTGCTTAATAGTTGTTGTACATTTGAATATTATTACAGTATTATAATGTTGACTAAAACTGCCAGCTCCATCTTCAGGGAGAAGTGCTCCTGCGTGTATAGGTATCTATACAGTACTATGCACATCTTTTATGCTACAGAGAGTTGGTAATAGAAAAGTCATTTATTTGAATACCCTAGTATGCTGACTTGTCATGCAACAGTGAGGTCTCAGTAGACAGAAAGGTCCTTGTCTACACTGTCACATAGAAACCTCTCATACAAAAGAAAGGTCTTGGTACAGAGGCCAGTGCATCTTCATACTCTACAACACACTACTATCAACATTTGCAGACAAGGCAGTTCATTTGCACATGTTACTATATGTGCTTGTAACTCCGGTGAGAAGTTTCAGTGGAGAGGTCTATTTCTGTCTACACCCTACTACACATGCTTGTCCCATAGGGAGATGTTTGATGGAGAGCTGAGTATGTCCTCATGTTCAAATATGCACACCAGTTGTCCAAGAGATAGTTCTCAGCAGAGATGCTACTCCCTTTTATACCCTACTATGGACATTCATCACCAGAGATAGCAGTCCCTCCCCACAGCCTACATTTCACTTGTGCTAGTCTGGGGAGATGTCTGAATTCACAGGGCAGAGTCTCACCATACCCTAGTCTTTTAAGTTGTTATGCAAGATAGACTTCTCAGCATATAGGTAATTTTCTCCTCACACCTTACTTGTACATCCGTCATCCTGGGGAGAGCTGTGACCAGAGAGGTAAGCCCTTTTTCACACCCTTAAATTGCACAATCATCATCCAAGAGACAGGTCACAAGAGAGGAGCCAGTGTCTCTCCACATTCTACTACGCAGACTTATCATCCAAGATAGATGTGTCAGCAAAAAAGGCAGATCGTCCCCACAGCCTAATATTTATGCCTGTCAGCATGGGAAGAGGTATGAGCAGAGAGGTAAGTATTTCTCAAAGACTACTACAGTCAACTCTCACCCTGGGGAAATGGGTTAGCAGACAGGCCACTCCCTTCGCAGACAGTACTGTGTATCCATGTTGCTCTGCGGAGAGGTGTCAGCAGAGAGGCCATTCATTGCCCAGACCGTACTGCACGTCCGTGTTGTCCTGAAGATAGGTGTTAGTGGAGAGGACAATGTTTTCCTAAACACTACTGTGTAAGTGTGTAATTCAGGGGAGCGGCGTTATTGGACAGGCAAATCCATTCCCACACCCTAATATAGATGGTTATTGCCCTGGAGAAGGATCGCATCTGCTCTAACCCAGATCCCTGTCAGCAGCTCTGTGTCCGTTCTGGTGACCAGCAGGCTGATCCAGATGTTTCGGTAAGGAGCTTTGCTTCTGAGTCTGACTGTCTTCCATCTTCTGTGCCTGCTTGCCTCTTGCATCCTACTGCTCAGACCCCCACACAATGTATTTCCTTTAATTGCTTTCTGGCTGTAAATACAGTATCCCACTCTCATTGATTTCTGAATAATAAATGTAACAATGTTAAGGCAACCAATTTTGTTCCTGCTTACATTTCACATGCTTTACTTAATCTTGCATGCCCTATGAATGTTTGCTTTTTCCTGGATATTGTGACTTTTTTTCTTTCAGGCAGCATATTACTCTTGTCTACTATCCCTCATAACTTATTTCCCATGTTCTGTTTCTCCAGCACCCCAGGTCATACAAATGGGAATAGCGCTATGCAAATACGATCACTCCAATGCGAATGAAAAAACAAATGTTATGTTTTTCAATGCCAAGAGCTCTTACTTTCACAAATGCTAATGCAAATTAGAACTTGAGGACAGGGGACTAAGACCCTGAGTCCTATAATGGCTGCCAGCAACAGTTCTCTCTTGTTGCTGGCAGCCAAGCAGAACGTTTGCGGGAGCAAAATGACCCAAACAAAATAAAGCTCCCCGGGTCAATAGGAATGCTCGATCTTTAAATTGGTGCTTCCAAATATCTGTATTTACCGTTAATATCTCAAAAACTACTGAATGGATTTACATAAAATCACTAAAAGCACAATCTGTAGGAATTCCTACGGTTAATACAGTAGGCACTGGTTGAAGATGGTGATATGTCTGTATTAACCACGTGAATTATGGTGGTGTGATGGTGGTGTGATGGTGGTGTGGGTGTGTGCTGTGTTTTGCATGGCGTACAGAGCAATTGTAACATATGGAAATAATGCTATTTCCTTCTACAGCTCGTGCATGCAATCGCATGAAGCCTCCATAATATCCCAAATACCCCCTGCATGAAAACCAACCTTCACTTAAAACTTCTGATTGCCAACTCTCCTTTTTACTTTCAAATGATTGTCTCCTTCATTTCCATCCATTTAGTGACTATGCTCTCGGAGTACAGCCTACTCAAGTCACATGCATGTTTGGCTCAATGCCTATTATTGTATCTTTGCAAATAACCCACACCTTACTACAATGATTCACACCTTCCATTTTCATACCCCTTCAAACCAATACCAAATCTTGTACAGCTCATCTATTAATAAAATCATGATGACATCTATTAATGAAGCCAGCCAATGCATAAAATTCCCATCCCCCCATCCCATTAAAGATCATACCTAAGTGCTACTAATGCAATCTACGACAGAGAAACTGGAGTAAAGGCCAACCCTGGGACCAGCATAAAGCACAACAATGCCTCGTGACAGGTAGAAAGTGCTATATAATGCATTTACAATACAATATACAATGTACACTAAAACTAATTACCATAACGTTGAGTAGTCAGACACACGTACAAAACTAGAGGAAATCCTCCTCTTACATAAATCACACCTTAGCGAGTGCGTCACTTAGGAGCTATAACATATTTTGTATACTTCCTACTAAATTCACCACTTACACTTAGCGTGGAAACTAGCAGAGATCACAGTTAGCATGAGCTGAAGCCATTTTGTTTGTGGCGCCCATTTTAGTTAGCCACATGTTTGCCATGTGCTTCCCCGTATTCGCTGTTGCCATCATCTATAGTTAGCTCCTTCAGCATTGAGCCAGAGCACTGTGCATGCTCAGAAAGGCCTGTAGCTGCTAGAATGCACCTGTTACAGACTTAATTGTCAGGCTATTTTAACTGATGTAAGCAATTATGTAGCTCCTCCCACTCTGTTGACTAAGTGATTCTCATGCATCCTTATATGTAAAAAGTTATTTGTGTGTACACTTGTACTGCCTCTTTTTGAGCCTCCATGCTTACACTGCAACTATCACTGTATATAAGCACCATGGTTTCTGTACTCTATGTGCTGCCTCATGCATTGTCTGAGGGTTATGTATCGATGTAGTTCCGGGGACCGGTTTCTGGCAGTACAGCCGTCTTCGGCCCGGCTTGCTTGAATCCTGATGGTGCAGTGAGCAAGGGACTCACATCTGAGTATACCCTTCCACACTTGTGGTGGCCAAAACGATTCATAAAGGGGGTGGTGATGGACAGAGTATCTGAATTAAGCAGAACACTCCTACCCAGTCAAAAGATCAGGGCTTGATCCATCACCGTTTTTTAGCTCACTGCACCATCCCAGCTCAGAACCCGGCTACATGCAAATTAGTCTGACCCTGGCCCAGTGCATCATGGGAACAAGGCAGACCAAACTACCAAGCCAATTCTTTACTGGAAAGGAAACAAGCTTCCGGGGACCGGTTTCTGGCATTACAGCCGTCTTCAGCCCGGCTTGCTTGAATCCTGATGGTGCAGTGAGCAAGGGACTCACATCTGAGTATACCCTTCCACACTTGTGGTGGCCAAAACGATTCATAAAGGGGGTGGTGATGGACAGAGTATCTGAATTAAGCAGAACACTCCTACCCAGTCAAAAGATCAGGGCTTGATCCATCACCGTTTTTTAGCTCACTGCACCATCCCAGCTCAGAACCCGGCTACATGCAAATTAGTCTGACCCTGGCCCAGTGCATCATGGGAACAAGGCAGACCAAACTACCAAGCCAATTCTTTACTGGAAAGGAAACAAGCTTCCGGGGACCGGTTTCTGGCATTACAGCCGTCTTCGGCCCGGCTTGCTTGAATCCTGATGGTGCAGTGAGCAAGGGACTCACATCTGAGTATACCCTTCCACACTTGTGGTGGCCAAAACGATTCATAAAGGGGGTGGTGATGGACAGAGTATCTGAATTAAGCAGAACACTCCTACCCAGTCAAAAGATCAGGGCTTGATCCATCACCGTTTTTTAGCTCACTGCACCATCCCAGCTCAGAACCCGGCTACATGCAAATTAGTCTGACCCTGGCCCAGTGCATCATGGGAACAGGGCAGACCAAACTACCAAGCCAATTCTTTACTGGAAAGGAAACAAGCTTCCGGGGACCGGTTTCTGGCATTACAGCCGTCTTCGGCCCTGCTTGCTTGAATCCTGATGGTGCAGTGAGCAAGTTCCCATGATGCACTGGGCCAGGGTCAGACTAATTTGCATGTAGCCGGGTTCTGAGCTGGGATGGTGCAGTGAGCTAAAAAACGGTGATGGATCAAGCCCTGATCTTTTGACTGGGTAGGAGTGTTCTGCTTAATTCAGATACTCTGTCCATCACCACCCCCTTTATGAATCGTTTTGGCCACCACAAGTGTGGAAAGGTATAATCAGATGTGAGTCCCTTGCTCACTGCACCATCAGGATTCAAGCAAGCCGGGCCGAAGACGGCTGTAATGCCAGAAACCGGTCCCCGGAAGCTTGTTTCCTTTCCAGTAAAGAATTGGCTTGGTAGTTTGGTCTGCCCTGTTCCCATGATGCACTGCGCCAGGGTCAGACTAATTTGCATGTAGCCGGGTTCTGAGCTGGGATGGTGCAGTGAGCTAAAAACGGTGAAGGATCAAGCCCTGATCTTTTGACTGGGTAGGAGTGTTCTGCTTAATTCAGATACTCTGTCCATCACCACCCCCTTTATGAATCGTTTTGGCCACCACAAGTGTGGAAGGGTATACTCAGATGTGAGTCCCTTGCTCACTGCACCATCAAGATTCAAGCAAGCCGGGCCGAAGACGGCTGTAATGCCAGAAACCGGTCCCCGGAAGCTTGTTTCCTTTCCAGTAAAGAATTGGCTTGGTAGTTTGGTTTGCCCTGTTCCCATGATGCACTGGGCCAGGGTCAGACTAATTTGCATGTAGCCGGGTTCTGAGCTGGGATGGTGCAGTGAGCTAAAAAACGGTGATGGATCAAGCCCTGATCTTTTGACTGGGTAGGAGTGTTCTGCTTAATTCAGATACTCTGTCCATCACCACCCCCTTTATGAATCGTTTTGGCCACCACAAGTGTGGAAGGGTATACTCAGATGTGAGTCCCTTGCTCACTGCACCATCAGGATTCAAGCAAGCCGGGCCGAAGACGGCTGTAATGCCAGAAACCGGTCCCTGGAAGCTTGTTTCCTTTCCAGTAAAGAATTGGCTTGGTAGTTTGGTCTGCCCTGTTCCCATGATGCACTGGGCCAGGGTCAGACTAATTTGCATGTAGCCGGGTTCTGAGCTGGGATGGTGCAGTGAGCTAAAAAACGGTGATGGATCAAGCCCTGATCTTTTGACTGGGTAGGAGTGTTCTGCTTAATTCAGATACTCTGTCCATCACCACCCCCTTTATGAATCGTTTTGGCCACCACAAGTGTGGAAGGGTATACTCAGATGTGAGTCCCTTGCTCACTGCACCATCCGGATTCAAGTAAGCCGGGCCGAAGACGGCTGTAATGCCAGAAACCGGTCCCCGGAAGCTTGTTTCCTTTCCAGTAAAGAATTGGCTTGGTAGTTTGGTCTGCTCTGTTCCCATGATGCACTGGGCCAGGGTCAGACTAATTTGCATGTAGCCGGGTTCTGAGCTGGGATGGTGCAGTGAGCTAAAAAACGGTGATGGATCAAGCCCTGATCTTTTGACTGGGTAGGAGTTTTCTGCTTAATTCAGATACTCTGTCCATCACCACCCCCTTTATGAATCGTTTTGGCCACCACAAGTGTGGAAGGGTATACTCAGATGTGAGTCCCTTGCTCACTGCACCATCAGGATTCAAGCAAGCCGGGCCGAAGACGGCTGTAATGCCAGAAACCGGTCCCCGGAAGCTTGTTTCCTTTCCAGTAAAGAATTGGCTTGGTAGTTTGGTCTGCCCTGTTCCCATGATGCACTGGGCCAGGGTCAGACTAATTTGCATGTAGCCGGGTTCTGAGCTGGGATGGTGCAGTGAGCTAAAAAACGGTGATGGATCAAGCCCTGATCTTTTGACTGGGTAGGAGTGTTCTGCTTAATTAAGATACTCTGTCCATCACCACCCCCTTTATGAATCATTTTAGTTAGCCACATGTTTGCCATGTGCTTCCCCGTATTCGCTGTTGCCTGCTTCTCTACTACGCTTGAGTCATCATCTATAGTTAGCTCCTTCAGCATTGAGCCAGAGCACTGTGCATGCTCAGAAAGGCCTGTAGCTGCTAGAATGCACCTGTTACAGACTTAATTGTCAGGCTATTTTAACTGATGTAAGCAATTATGTAGCTCCTCCCACTCTGTTGACTAAGTGATTCTCATGCATCCTTATATGTAAAAAGTTATTTGTGTGTACACTTGTACTGCCTCTTTTTGAGCCTCCATGCTTACACTGCAACTATCACTGTATATAAGCACCATGGTTTCTGTACTCTATGTGCTGCCTCATGCATTGCCTGAGGGTTATGTATCGATGTAGTTCCACTCATGAGTCCAAATAAACGATTTGTTTAATATTTCAGCTTCCATGCCAATCTCTATTTTGTCAGTCTAAAGGACCAGTGCGCAAAGAAGGGCGAACCCCTTGCACCGGTGAGCCACTGAAAGGTTCTCCCCCACAAATTGGCACCCGTCACGTGGGGCTCATCGGCGACTCGGATGCCCAAAGGAGTGGTCTCGACGGAGGTTTGGAATCTCACTAAGGATGTACACTGCACGAGGAGATCCTTGTCTTAGCAGGCCAAAGTGCTTTCCCGATTTGACCCTCCAGGTGGTGCTGGTCTCCGACTGAGATCCCTTTTGCGTTCATCTCACAGTGACCATTTGGTCGATTCAGAGCTTGGCAGTTGGAGGCTGGAGACTTTTGTTTGGTAAGGTCGTTAGATGCGACACTTCTTGATTTGTTTGGCCAAGATTCTGGTTTGGTTTGGGTTAATATATAAATTGCAAGTTATATAGGCAGGCAATGTGGAGATTTTTCTCTAACTTGTGAATTCTTGAACAGTACTATATTTGCGATAAGTACTACTTTGTTATAGTATTATATTTTTTATAATATTTTTGGCATGCCTCTTTCAAGCAAGCTTCATAGGATGTGTTGCTTTCTAGGAGGTACCAATATGGATTTAGAACTAAGTCAGCCGGCTTCCCCTGAAGGGACACAAAATAGGCATATGTACATTAAAAATAGTATTTCTTCCATAGTGTATAGTACACTGTGGAATAAATACACTAAAAGGGATCCTGATTTACGATGGCCAATAAATGGGTCATTTGATCTTAGAAAGATTCAGTATGTGGAACAATGTATGTTTAAGTACAAAAGTAGACAAGATATGTTTGACTGTGTACGAATGTGAGAGAAAGGAGCGCATGAGAGAGTGAGGAAAGAGCAAGCTTTAGCAGACAAAGAACAGTGCAAAAATATTGACACAAAAGCGCTGGAAATGAAAAATAAAGAAATGAAGTAATTAAAAGAAAAAGAGGATAGGGAGCGTCGTCTACAGGTAAATGGCCAATACCCTGACCGGCGCCCTGTCTATCCTCTACTTAATAAACCACAGGACGATTCAATTTTGTTTGATCGCCTCCATATACTTTTCCCTTGGCCCCCGAGGATGATTCTGATGACGATCAATCTCCCTCAGGTCAGAAAAAGACAGAATTAGACGCTAAATGACAGACTCGCTCCTTTTTGACCGTTGACCACGCGGCCACTCTCAGATCTGCTGCCCGTTAAACAGCTCGTGGTGACACCTCTGCTCCAGACATTATAGCAAATGTTCAGCAAAGGCCGGAGGCAGAGCAGTTATATTTTGTGGAGACGTTTACTGGAGAAGTAATTGAAAATTTCCAAAGAATTAGAGCCTGTTGATATCAAACAATTGAGTGACGGTCTTTTTCTCCCTTCTCAGGTGGCCGATTTAATTAGAGGTGTGGGTAAACTACGCACTGATGAGTTTCGTTTGCGAGAGGAGAAAAAGGCAGCTGCTGCAGCTGACCAAACAGCTCGGACCCCCGTGCCGCAGGAGGAAGTTACAGGGACAGATAAGGATATTGTAGTTCATGGGAAACTAATGCCTGAAGCTGCGCCTTTTTATGTCCGTCCTAGGGGTGCGGGTGCGAGTGACAGTAAAGATTCAACTGATGCAAAGGGGTATTTTGTTTATAATTGGGTCTATACTCCTTGGAGTAGAGCAGATGTCATGGCTCTTAAAGCTGCTTTGCTTGACTCGCGGAAAAATCCAGCTGCTTTTTATGAAGAAGTTGAAGCAGCTATTAGTTCTTGCCTTGTGACTTTGCCTGATATTGACATGTTTTTTGGGCTTATCTTGCCCCCTGATATGTGGAGATTGATTAGGACAGTAGATGATCATACAACTGTTGGAGACATTTGGGCAGAAATAGAGAGAAAAGATGTAGAAAGGGAACCTGCACAGGAACCGCAACAAGAGATATTAGATCTTCCAAAGGCTATATTAACGAAGTTGAAAACCCTTATACCTCCTAAAAATATAGATTGGACTATGTTAGCGTCTTGTAAGCAGGAAGCGGATGAGTCGGTTTCTGATTTCTTTACACGCTTTGAGGAAACATTCCATGACTTTAGCGGCCAGTCATTGACAGATGACACAGGCAAGCATCAGTTCGTCGACAAATTTGTCGCAGACATGTTGCCAGGGATAGCTAGTCGCCTAACGGCCAGCGAGAGTTCATGGACTATATCTTCCCCTGTTTACCTTTTGACTATGGCCCAGTATTATGAACGACAGGAATTGGAAGAAAAAGGCAAGGAGGATAAAAAGGCTAAGGATTTAAAAACAAAAATTATGCTAGCTCAGGTTTATGGTATATCCCATAGGTGATAGTAGAGGCGGACGTGTGATGTTTCGTCCTGGTGCACCCTCTTTCCCTCAAGCTACTTTGTCTTCTGATCAATGTGCTTATTGTAAGGAGATTGGGCATTGGCGTTTTGAGTGCCCGCTTTTTCGAGGTCAGCAGTATCAGCGTGGTAGAGGACAAATGAGAAGCTGTCCGGGAAACTCAGGAAATAGGGGAGGTATGGATAATCGCACTAGGTTTGAGGCAGTAGAGCATACTCAAAATTCTTGTACTACTTTTGACAGGCGAAAACAATACCAAATGTCTGATTATTCGACTGATGATTTGAAGGATTCTAATCATGCATAGGAATGCCTAGGGGGGGGGTAAGGAACCAGTTGAAGTCCCAGTAGATCAGAAGGGTCCCTATGTTAATGCCAATGTTTTGAGTCTAATTATCACATTTGTTGCGAATTTATTTGAATAATTTTTCAGAAATTTTGCATATTTTTCAAACGAAGACTTTTTTGGTGCATATCATGAATATATACAAAATGTACAAATACATACAGCCTTTTTACAATTATTTACAAAACAACAACTTTATTCACACAACCACACTGAAACTTTCACTCCCCAAGCATACCATTTACATTCAAAAAAACATTTATATTAAAAAAAACAATTAATAACTCTGAGGTAAAGGTCAGTGTCAAAATTTTGCTGAATTATATGCTGTCCCAACCATATATCATTGGAAACGTGAATCACATCGGTGATTTAAGCAAAACAGATCATAAAATATTTCCTCTTTTAATCTTTTATATGACACTGGACCAGCAAGGTCGACGCGTTTCGAACCCCCTCAATGCAGGGGTTCTCCTCAGGACCAAACACGATTTCTACAAGACAAAAACCATGTACACCAAGTTACCTATCTGCGCTGAACACTACGTAATGCATATCAAGAACAACCACCATCCGGTTGGCCACCGCCTACCTTAATTATCCTGTGTGTGGAAGCACAGTCCGATGTAACCAAATCTACACATGAAGACAAATGAACGGGATAACATGTATGACATTCTGTGAAGGTTACTTACAGTTGAAGTTTTCAGGGAAAAAGGGCTCACCCTTGCTTTTAATTTTGTTGGCTTCAGTTACCTAAACAAAAGGATGGAGTCAGTATAGCGAAGTAATCGCGTGGGTAACTCTCTAATGTGGAGCAGTGGGGCTCTCGACAAGCTTACCCGGAGTTTGAATGGTTGTCGTTGGCCCTGGCTTTGTCCAAGGCGTCCGTGGGCTCAGTCCGTAATTTCAATCCTTAAAAGCGGCGGAGCCTACAAATGAACTGAAACGTATGACAAAGTTGAGTCAGCGTGTAGTAAAAATTCCTTGGTGTTTTACTAAAATCTAGCGAACGCGAGCGTTCTCACTTGCATCGCCGACTGTTCTAAGCAGTACACGTCATCACTGGGACGGGCGTGCGTACTTCCTGCAACTCATGAAGAGGACGCGCGGCTTCTTAAAGGGGCCGAGTCCGCTTTAGTGCAAAGCAATCGTTATGTGTAACCCACGGTTCAATAGCTCCAAGTGCCGTATCGCCTTATTGTTGACATTGTTAAGGCTATCAATTGAAGGTTTTTTGGGAAAAAATCAACGACAAAAGCATTATTCTGACTGGTCCATCTGCAATGCATTGTGGTTGAGGTAGTCCGCTGGGGAAACAAACTTGGCCGTCCTAAGGGAGCCACTTCAGTTTTTTAGTTGTAATATTATGATTGTAGTATCCTCCACTGGTGGGCATAGGATGATTACCCTGGGGTACCCCTATAAATCTTAGAAATTTCATTAAGTCCAGATGAGGCTGTATTATATTTCATTATTAGGAATGCTTCTCTCTGGGCTAGTTTCAATTCCATGTCCCCACCTCGTGAATCATTTTCAATTTTGGAAAGGATTGTCCAGCGAAGGTCATTTTCTTTATTTTCATGTGTCGTCCAATGGTGGACTAAAGGTGCGTTTGGTACCTGTTTCCTAATCCTTGATTTATGCTGGGTGACTCTCTGTCTTGCCTCCTGTGTCGTTTTTCCAATATATAGTTTAGGACATGGGCACCAAATGCCATAAACTAAATTTTTAGTTAGACAGTTGGTAAAAGTTGTATGTTTCCAGTATATATTTTCAAAGCAAAAGACAGTTCCTTCTTCCGTTGAGTCACAGCAGGTGCAGTTGCCGCATTTGCGATGCCCGGTGACTGGAGGTAAATCCATCATGCCTCTTAGTGTTAGTATCGGTTCTTTTGGCAGACTTGCCCTCACGATATGATTGGCCACACTTTTCTCTTTTTTGTATGCAAAAAGAGGGGGGTCCAATAATTCGCAATGGAGGTCTCTCACTAAGTGCCAATTTTGCAGTACCAGTTTGCGCAATTGATGTGTGTTAGGACCGAAAGTTGTTACGCACACAATCCTTTTTAACTCATGCCGTGTTTTTTTATGCAACAATGTCTCTCGAGGGACCCACCAAGCTCTTTTCAGGGAGTGTTTTAAAAGTTTTTTAGGGTAGCCCCTGTCCAGTAAACGGTCCTTAAGGCTGTTAGCATGTTTGAAATATTCCTCTTTATTGGAGCAATTCCGCCGAATTCTTAAAAACTGGCCAAAAGGTAAGTTTTGCTTCATACTCCTTGGGTGGTGGCTGGTAAAATGTAATGCCTTATTTCTATCTGTAGGTTTCCGAAATAAAGTTGTACCCAGTGCACCCTCTGTGGAATAGACTTGGACGTCCAAGAATGTGATACTTTTATTCGATGCAATATGGCTGAATTTTATGTCTTCCGTCCTCGTATTGAGCCACGTCAGAAATTCTGTTAATCTTTCATGTGTTCCAGACCAAATAAAGAAGACGTCGTCAATATAACGCATATATTTTGTAATACAGTCAGCATAAGGGTTATTGATATATATGAATTTATCTTCATATAGGCCCATAAATAGGACCACCAGCTCCGGTGCAAAGGGACAGCCCATTGCTACCCCCTTGATTTGGTAGAAAAAATCATTATCAAATTGAAAATAGTTTTTTTGCAACGCAAATTTGGCTAATTTCAAAATGAAATCAGATGGCACTCTGCTGGGTTGCTCTCTTTGGTCTAGGAAGATTTGCAATGTTTCCAACGCCTGTTCCTGCGGAATTTGTGTATACAATGATACAATGTCCATTGTAACCATTAGTTATTGTGTGTCATCAAATTTGATGGAAGAGATTTGATTAATAAAAGCAGTTGTGTCTTTGAGATGAGCCGGAACTAGCTCAACCATAGGTTTCAGGAAGTAGTCGATATATTTAGATATGGGCTCTGTTAGAGATTGACATCCTGAAATTATTGGACGGCCGGGAGGGTTATTTGGATCTTTATGTATCTTTGGTAAGACGTAGAATATTGGAGTCCTGGGATTTTTATTTTGAAGATATGCAAATTCTTTCGGTCCAAGTATCCCGAGGTCCAGTCCTTCTTGCAAGATTTTGAATAGTATATTTTGTAACTCCTTCACCGGGTTATGATTGATCTTTTTGTAACATAATGGGTCATCCAACTGCCGTTTGACCTCATTCTTGTACCTGTTAACATCCCAAAGGACAACTGCACCCCCTTTGTCAGCCTGTTTTATTATTAGGGAATTGTCATTTTTCAGTGAAAATATGGCATCCTTTTCCTCCTTAGAAAGATTGAAGTTGACAAAATGTTTTTGCTTTCGAGGGCCTTTATCCCCGATAGTATTGCTCTCTCGAAGGTAATAACCTCTTTAGGAACTTTATTGGTTGGTGGACAGAAGGTAGATTTCATGCGAAGCCCTGTGGCTTCGGTGTTCTCAACTGTGGGATTATCTTTAAAGAAAGTCTTCAAGCGTATTTTTCTGCAGAATTCGCTTGCTTCCAGTTTCATTTTTACAAAATCTGTAGGACGCACTGGTACAAATGAGAGTCCCTTTTCAAGTACTGTTATTTCGGGGATTGACAAAACACGTTCTGATAAGTTGAATAGGGGCAACGCTGTTAGCTCCTGTAATATTGGCGTCTCGTCCTCATTTCCCATGGTTGATTTCCTTGGCGTGGGCGTCCTCTGCCCCTCTGTTGGCCTCTGCCTAAAAAAGGTTGGGGATTTTGCGGTTGATTTTGTTGGTTGATCCTGGGTGCTGAGTTATTTCTTGAATCCGAGCTATCTGTCTCACCTCCCGAGGCAGAGGAGGTGTCCGGGAACGTTATGAATTTATTTCTTGAGCGTCCCTGGTTATCCTGAAAAAACCTCCTTTGGATTGGTCTAGTGTAAAAGTCCTTCTGTAGGTATGGGTATGCTACCTCTAAAGAAAAGTTTTTTTTGTCAAGTTCAAACTTATTTACTTTTTGCGTAACGGTGTAATCTTTAAATTCTTGGATTTCCTTATCGATTTTTTCCAATAGTTCTTTTGAATTTGTAATTAGTTGGTTGTTCTTTATTTCCGTTTCTAAATCCGCAATTTCTTGGAGTTGTTTGAGGGAGATCCTATGGGCCGTTTCCACTGTAAGGACCATCAGGTCCCTACTGCACTTAGTTTCAATCCCGCTGAAACCCTTTTTATATTCAGGGTCATCCGTAAACACCATAGGGGTATTGCGAATTAGTAAACCTGATGGAATTGTTCCAGCCTGTAGATGTAACACGAGAAAGTGACCATGTAAGTCGGTCCTTATCTGTTTCTTGCGTAATCTAGTTAATTTATCCGATTCATTTTGAGTTTTTGCGGTAGAGCTCAAGGTGGCAGAGGCAAAGACCGGTGGTTGTCTAATCAGGTTTTGAATGTGTTCCTCACTGTACGCAAAAGTATCTCTCTCAGACATACTATGTGAAAAAAAGCTACTATGATAAAGACGATAGACAAAAAACCACAAACTTACAAATATGCACTCAGACACAAGACGACACTTAATCACAAAAACTCTAGGTATGGGAGGTATGTTCCTACCTTGAGTGACCTCGCGAGCGTCTGCCCGCCCTAAACCATGAAAACGAAACTGGGTCTAGACTTCGGACCAGCAAGGCTAAGTCCAATGTAAACAAAACTAACAAAACAGGTGCCAGTACTGGGTTAACTTCATATATATTAACCAGAAAAACTGTTATGAATCAAATGCCGGGCATGCAGCGATCTGCCTCTGCAGATGAACTAGAGCAATGGTGTAAGGAGTGAACATTGGATGATGAGGGCTGTTGGAGAAATAAAGACCTGACCAAATGGATATTGCCCACAACCTACTTACACCCTATGATTCACATGGCACATCTTCCCTAAAACAAAAGTTTAAAAAAAACGATTTTCCCTTTCTGTGATTTCTGTCTTTGCCTGTGGTTGTTATAGTTTAAAAATTGTAGTTTTAACCTGCCAGTGATTGGATATTTTATCACCTATTTTGTGTTTTAAACTTGCGTTGTTTCCTGCCCATGATTGCTTCCATTTAACGTGTTGAATTGTGGGATTTGCAGTCCAAACTCTGTCGTTTTCCCCTCTCATTGCTGATGACTTTCAGTTTTCCCTCCAATTTTCTCCTTTTCTCTGTGCTAAGACCTGTATGTTAAAACAGTGCACCCCCAGCCACCATTTTGTGTTGACAAGCCAGTGAAACCAGCCCCTTTGCCCCCCCCAGCAACAGGGATATTCTGAATCAGAGGGTGCTTCTGTGAGCTGTTTAAACTGTGTTTACTAGGAACTGTGCCCTTCGTTTTTTGGCCAGTAGAGGGAGTAAAGTTTTATTTAAACAGTATTGTTAGATTTCAAGTTAGTGAGGCCTTTACCTGCAGAAGTCCAAAGTGTGGATTGAGCCTGTCTGTCTCCTAGGAGATCCTGAACAGGAAAGGCAGCTTCCAACTCCCTGGCCAGCAAACCTTGCCTGAGGTCGCTGGGACCTTATATGGTTGATATTGTTGGTTACATGTGTACACTGATTGGTGGTTGTATCTGATGTTTCTATTGGATTAGGGTTAGTGTCCTCATTGGTTGGGTATTCAAGTGTTCTGATTGGTTTCTGGGTCTGTGATTCAATCAATGTAGGGTTAGGACTAGGGCTAGGGTTAGGATTTCTATTGGCAGTAGGGACTAGGGTTTCCTGTGTTATTAGTTGTTGGTACTTGGGTGGGACTAGGGCTACGGTTAGACTTTTAATTGGAAGTAGCGATTAGGGCTTCTGGTGTGATTGGTTGCTGGACTGGTTGTGGGACTAAGAGTAGGGTTAGGCTTTCTATTGAAGTAGGGGCAAGGGCTTTCTGTGCCATTGGTTGCTTGGACTTGGGGTGGGACTACTGGTAGGGCTAGGGCCTCTATTGTACGTAGAGATTAGGGGTTTTGAACTGATTGGGTGCTTGAACTAGGGCTTAGATTGGCTGTTAGGTCCTGGTCTCCTATTGGTTCTAGATTTTTAGGGCTAGTGTTGTGATTGGATAGTGTTAGGTCTAGGGTTTCATATTGGCTGACGGGGTCACCTGATTACTAGGGCTATAAAAGGCCAGGCTTAGGGCGTCTCAGCCCGGGCGTCTAGGCTAAGAGCGGAGAGGACAAGGGCAGTTGCCTGTTTGAGACTGTTAAGGGCGGAGAGGACAAGGGCAGGTGTCTGTAGTCTGTTCGAGACTGGTCGGGTCCACGGCCAGAAATGCTGCCAAATATACATACCTCCATTATGCATCTATATACTTTCAATGTACTTATGGATCTATATATTTGTCACTTTCTTCTAATTTAGCATTTCCAATGCACTTCCCTATTTCTCAGCCTATACTTCGCTCAATATATCCTCTACATCCACTCTCTCATTTAACCCCAAAGCCCATACCACTACTAAGCTCCCCAAAATAACCCTTTCTAGACTCTCTCATACTCTACCCCTCCTTGCATCATCTTACACCTCTTACTATACCGATCCCCCCCAAAACAAACCTTTCTAAACTCTTCCCTTTTTTCTACCCCTCCCCAACCCTTCTCAATCCAAATAACTGACTAACATATCCACCACTAAAAATTCTTTCATGTTGCACCATACTAATTCAACATTAATCTTGATGGGTTCCAGAGTAGCAAAAACGGGCGCTTCAAAACCGCATCAGGGGTAGCAAGCACTATATAAATACAAACCTCTTTCCATTCACTATCCTGCCTTCTACCCTACCCTACCCAAATAACTGAATAACATATCCACTACTCAAATGACTTCATATTTTACTATACTAATTTTCAACACTAATCCTTTATAAGTTCCGGAGTGGCTTGCTACTCGCCAGAAAAGCGCTTCAACATCCATCAGGGGTAACAAGTGCTATATGAATGCAAACCTTTTTTCCCCTTTTATCCCTCTGCTATCCTTGACACTCCAAATAACTGACTAATATCCACCACTGAAATTACTTTCATATTTCACCATATTAATTCACCACTAATCCTTTATGGGCTTCCTGAATAGCATGTTTTCCTCCTCTATCCTTCTGCTATCATTCCAAATCCAAATAACTGACTAACCTATCCACCACTTAAAATGTACTTGCATGTTTCCCAATACTAATTCAACACTAATCCTCTATGGATCCCGGAGTAGGGTGCTACCAGCAAAAAAAAGCACTTCGACGCCTTGTCAGGGGTAGTATGCGCTATATAAATGCAATTACAATACAATAAAAAGTATGGGATCATCCAGAAATTGCCGGCACAGCTAAAAAGATAGTGCAGTCTTGTCTGATTTGTCTCCAGTATAATCCTGGAAAGGGAACACGAACTCCAACAGGAGAGTTTGCCACACAAACTGCACCTTTTGAGGTTCTGCAAATGGATTACATCCAGCTTGAACGCTGTAATAACCTGAAGTATGTCCTAGTAGTGGTATGTGCCTTTAGTAAGTGTATTGAGGCGCACGCTACAAAAGAAAATACAGCTCTTACTACAGCAAAGGTGCTTCTAAAGGAGTTTTTCCCCAGATATGGCGTTTGCAAACTTTTGTGGAGTGACAACGGACCCCATTTCATTGGACAAGTTGTTGAGTATGTACACTTGAACTGCCTCTTTTTGAGCCTCCATGCTTACACTGCAACTATCACAGTATATAAGCACCATGGTTTCTGTACTCTATGTGCTGCCTCATACATTGCCTGAGGGTTATGTATTGATGTAGTTCCACGCATGAGTCCTAATAAACTATTTGTTTAATATTTCAGCTTCGGTGCCAATCTCTACTTTGTCAGTCTAAAGGACCAGTGCCCAAAGAAGGGCGAACCCCTTGCACCGGTGAGCCGCTGAAAGGTTCACCCCACATTAGGTCCTGATAAAAGCCAGTATTAATACAAGGCCTGGCTAAAACATGTTGACCGACACTGGATGTGGGAGCCCATAGTTATCTCCACACACATCCATCGCCTTGCTTTTAACACTGCCGAGGGCCCACTATTAAAAATGTTTCCTTGTGAACATTGTGACCCTTAGGACAGTTTTAAAACCCACACTCCTAACACCATCACTGCACACTCACCGAACACAATCCGGTCTGGTGTAAACAGACGTTGCAGCACACCCGAGGTACATTCGGTGCCCTGGGTGGGGCCCGATGATGAAGCATGACACCTAATAGGTCATCCGCCACCTTACAAGTGGAAAGACGAGACAAGTATACCGCTTCTCTACCAGATAAAGGGCCTATAGGAGGGACCCCCTTCTCCTCCCCCCACCGTTCCTGGCCAGCAATTCAGGACTTCAGGGAGACAATAGAATCCAAAGTATATGGCATCCGCAATGACCTCACCCTCCTGCATCAGGACCTGTGACAGGTGGCCGAAAAGGTGACCGAAAATGAGGCCACAATTTCGAGAGCAGAAGATAATGGGGTGACCCTCAAGAGCCAGGTCTCCAAACTGATGTCCAGGGCAGCTGCTTCAGAAAAAAGGTTGGAAGACGCTGAAGACCACTCCAGAAGAAACAACCTGCAACTTATCGGCTACCCAGAGGGGGCAGAGGTCTACGGGATGGACAGCCTCCTAGACTAATGGTTCCGACTGATAAATGGTCTCGCTGCTTTGTGGTGTAACGGGCGCACTGTGCCCTTACGAAAAGACCTCCACCGGACCTCCTGTACACCCCCACCCTGGGGGCGATCAAGCATCAAAAATAAGGAGTATGACAAAATGCAACAACGAAAGCCAAAATCGTTCCAGGTGAATTAGGAACATGCTAGTAGCATGGTGATGATGTCATACATTCTAAATACCAAATTACAACTGAGGATCCTGTACTTAACGAAGGTTAAAAAAGAGAAATGGCTATGAACTACAATACCCAGCATGTATTAGATGGAAACAGCAAGAATCTGGCCAAAGTCCTTAAGAAGAGGTGTTGGTAAGGTGTGGCCCTGAATAAACAACGCAAAAACCAGTATCCAGTGTATGAATAAAAGGAAACAGGGCCGACAGAATAATGTATCAGAATTCAAAATCAATATCACCCAGCTGGAGATCCTCAATATCCCCGTCCCTCAATGCTCCACAGTAAATCAACGACAACAATTGATCCCCTGCGATGGACGACATCCATTTTGACTACCTGAGGATGACTAAGACTCGTACTCCAGCTAAAACCAAAGAAATACACCTTCAACGATTGAGGAGGGGAAAAGAAGGAGCAATTTAGCTTCAAAGAGAAAACACTGTACTTAACTAGACTTCCAGAAAGTCTATGTATTTTCCAAACATTAGTACTCCATATCCCAAAAGACTATCATCTCGAACTCCATGTGAATCCAGTCATGATCTATCTCATTATTATGCTGCAGCGCATTTACGGTTTATGATCCATTGGACCAGATGGGAAATCGATTAAGGGTGGCACAAGATAATACAGACTATGATGGTACGGCCCCCTGGGAGGTGCCATGGCAGCCCAAACACAGCGAATCACCACACTCTACAAATCAACAGTGAGGAGGTCCACCCTAGAAATATGGGACAAGCTGGCAGTTAGAAGAGGGCTCACTGTTTTCCATCACCTTTTACCACACTGTGGAGCAATGCTGACTTCACCCCGGGACTAGACAGGGCCAGCTACAAACTCTGGCTTGAAGGGGCGTGCAAAACACTTAGGGGCATGTTTGTTGATGGTACTGTCAAAACATCTGAGCAGCTGAAAATAGAATAGGCTCTCTTGGAAGGTGAACGGTTTTGGTACTTGCAGTTGCACCATTGGCGCCTGGACCCCAAACTTAAACAAGGAGCAACCAGGGCCCTTACGCCCTCTGAGAAATACCTACTGACGTGCAGAGGGGATAAACATGCAATTTCCACAATATATAATATGCTCAACATTGGAGGAGAAAATGAAAAATTGCCATTCCAGTGTGCCTTGGAGAAAGAGTTACAAATTACTTTCGATGAGGATAAGTGGGTAGACATTTTACACAGAACGAATAATTTTGCAACCCATGCAGAAAGTAGGAAAACAATACTGAAAATCCTGTACAGGTGGTACTGTATAAAACACATCAAGCCTGGCTTAGATGAAGGGGGGGGTTCACATTCCTGGAGGGTATGTGGTAAAGGGATGTGTAGAGGAAGGAACTCTAACACATATTCTTTAGTCTTGTCCTATGATACAATCATTCTGGAAATCTGGTTTAACTATTATAGAACAAATTAAAGGCTCAGACTTGGCCTGATTCCTGGAGGTAGTATTATTGGGGAGCCCAGTAGTGGATATCTACCCCAGTCCATATATGGTAGGAGAGGGCGCCTTATCTCTCATCTCTTGCTAGCAGCCAAACAGTTCTCTTCTCTTCGTTGTCTACTGGGCCCTTCCAAACAAATACATTACTTAAAAATACATACTTATAGAAAGGGCCTTTAGATCAACACAATTATTGTATTGGCACGTTAGAGTGTCATTCCCTTTCTGCGCTTGCCTATAACAGCAAACTGCAGGGCTCAATAGGTCTGCCCACTTCAGCCATTAGCTATGTTGCCCTATGAGAGACAACATTCTGGCTGATCACATGTTGACATCCATCTGAAAAGAAGTGTGTTTCAGTACCAAGGTTGATGGCCAGTCCTTTAGTTTTCCATGTTCTCATTTTAATTGTCCCCTTTCGTATCTTTCACCCTCATGTTTTAATCATTTTTAAGAGTGTCCTGCAGCTCCCCAGACAGCACTACCAGGCTTTAGTTCTTAACAACCACGTTTACTAGTTGAACTTGGAAGACAAACGTATATTGCCATGTGCACCATTAAGCACTTTATTACGGTAACCGTATCGAAGACAAGTAAGTGCCCTGGAATAGCAAACTTTTTCAAACTGAGCTTGTGTAAAATAGTTTAGTTGGGATCATCTAAAATAATATGACATTTCATCACAATTATTGTGCAAAACACTATGAGCATAGTAAAACATTAAAGTGGGGTCTGAGCCCATTTTCACTAAGAAACGTACATAACGTTTATATTTTCGCTCTTCTAAATAACAATGACAAGCAAAATCTACAAGGAAGCCAACTATTTCAGGTGATAACTGAGGGGAAATACTAAAAGAAAGGTTCAAAACTATCTTTTGTGTGTTTTTTTTCTTATGAAGAAAATCTAGTGCATGAAAATAAAAATAGATTATAGCGTGAAAGGCAAAGCCTCCAAGGGACTTGGCATGGGGAAGGCAAGCAGGGCATCAACTGTCGAGTTGACTCATATTGTCCAATGTTATCCTTCTTTCTCAAATTAACAAATTTCATATTTCAAACAGTGAATCAATGGCCAGCTTTTTCTTTTAAATTAAGATTTTGCTAAGTACATTGTGCAAAGTATTTTCGTTGTTTAGGCACAAGTGAAATGGCTAGGAAGCCTCAATGTTCACTTCATACCCTATTACTCTCTGATCATCCCTTGGTGCCACGCAGTGCCCCACCCAGTTGGTACTTTAAAACCCATCGCACTAAGGGTTGCCACTTCCAACAAAGACACAAACTTTTCTACTCATTTGGCACCATTCCAGAACTTGAGGAGTGATTAGTCTGAATGTATGTTAATGTGAGCGCGCATGAAATATAATGGCAGCTTCTGAGCGCTACGAAAGCACTCATAACACAAAATGATTGCTTCTGAGAGTTAGGAAGCACAAGGAAGGGCAGGCTCACCATGAAGGTAGAGAATGCCAGGGAAAGACCAGGAACCTAGCATTCAAGGTTTGGATGCTACACTGGTTTTATGGGGATAAAAGGGAAGAACCTTGAAAATGCAGGATATTCTCCCAGATGGTCTTTAAGTCAGCTGGCAGTCAGTTTCATGTGCCTGGTGTGGAAAAACCTAGGAGAGATTTCAGTAATAGCATGATTTTAAATGTATGTGATTCGTAAGATAGATTGTTCTAGTGACTGCACTGCAGGCCTCACAGATGACTGACAATGGGGACCTTTTTGTATTATAATCTCTCCCCTTCAAACCACAAAATGAGATCTCTTTTGAGAAGCCATTTGCAAAGCTGTTAGCCTGCAATCATGTCATCATTCAACCCCTTGGAACCCGCCAGCTCCACATAATGTATTTTATAGTGTTTGTGACTACAACCTCAGGGTTTCAGCTCACCTGGGAGCTGGCTGCACAGTCCCACATGGCCGCCTTTCAGGGGCTGCTTTTCCAGAGCAAGGGTCTCCTTTGAGAACCCAGGCAACGGTTTTTACAGAGCGAAGCCTGGAGGAGTTTTACAAGCATGATGTTTCCTCTATTAAAGTAAGCGGGAGGGGGAAGGAGGTCGACAGAGTTTACAGCACCTGGAAGCATTTATAGCGGCTCTGTAATGCTAAACGCTCCTTCATAAAAGAAAGGCCTTCCGGCTACCCGTGTCGGCTCAACTCAGCTTGCAGCCTAAGCGTTTGTACCCCTTGCTACGGGTGAATCAATGAGATGCCTCCGAGGGGCTGGCCCTGGAACCTGCAAACACGAGTTCAAACACCGCCATCGACAGCAACAAAAAATACTATTTACCTGTGCCTCAAAGAGTACATGTGCAATTCAAATACGTTAAACCAAGTTCTCTGTACCAGGTTCGTTTCCATGCCTCTTGTCAACATACCCTGGCTTCTGTAACCCAGTGGTAACCACATCCACATATTATATTGTTCTATACTCCTGCTACAATAAAAATGTCTCTGAAATGTGCTCTGATGCTCCTTAGGGCTAGGTGTGAGTGTGCTAGCTATCTCCTACCAAAAAAGTATTTTTATTCCTACTCCATACAATGAAAGCAACCCTATGGACTTGCAAAGTCAATCTCAGAACCAGAACACCAGACCGAGGCAGCAGTGATCCCAGATATGCATATAGCATCAAAAAGGGTTTTCCATTTCAAAAATACATCATGACCAAGCTCCTGTAGTTTAGCTCTTTACTTAATCGACATATTCAACATTTGTATCCTGTTACAGGCAGGTCAAGCGCCTGCATCTGTGCACAGAAACAAAGACGAAGCACCAGTGCAACGGGCACTAATGTAAGCCCCCATTGGTGGATAGCAAAAGGCTCCAATACTAGGGTTCGATGAGCTCCATGTCCCATTCCCCCCGGTGCCACTGCACCTTCTGCTCTATGTATAACTGCTCGTCTACCAGGCACTGGCAAGGAAGTATGGAAATCAAGGGAGGCAGAGGAAGGTGGGAGGGGCTGGAAATCAAGGTGAGGAGCCAATAAGAAAAGAGATAGTAGACTAAGACAAGCAAGCAGAGAGCCAGAGGGACTTAGTCAATTAGAGTGGGAAAAGGTAGGTATGTAGCTTCTCCCAGAATTGCAGCGGCTTGATGTGCTTCAACCAATTGAGTACACAATAAATCTATCATCTCTTACATGGTAGTAGTTACAATTCATGCAATTTTACTTTTCAGATGTTACCAGTCCTTCTGCAGCTTGTTTGTAATTGTGATAGTCACAACATACTACTACACTAAATAGTGAACGGGAAGGAGGTGTACCTCATACATGCATTCCAGTCTTGTCACCAATTAGAGCCAAATTGCTGTAGGCTATTGGGTCCAGAACTACACTGAGGTATGCAGTGCATGTTTTAGTGCAGTCCAGGACAGCACCTGAACTGATCCAACAGGAGCAAGTCACTGCGTGTGCGTTGCACACATACATTTGGAATTTGAGACCGAAGGGTCTGATAATGACCACAACTGGAGCACATGCTGGCTCAGAACAGTGACAAGGGGAGCACAAAAGGTCCACAAGTGACCAAGTGACCAAGTGACTTGATGGGTGTGATTCAGAGATGTTACACCAGTCATTAGGCAGCAATATACGGTAGAATGGGTGACTGCAGTAAAGGGCACTAGAAGGTCAAGCAGTCTGATGGCACTAGGGTGTCCTTTAGCCAGTCCCCAGAATGCTTTTCTTTGTGGCTAGAAGTGACTCCATTTCATGATTGATTCGAAATCAGGATGGGTGTGCATGCTCCTGGTGAAGCAGGCAACAATCAGGCCCAGAGATGATCTTTTCATAAGCAGGATGATGGGTCTAGCTTCAGGGATTTTTAAGTCTGCTGGGCAGAGGAGTGACCCTTCTCCTAGAGCAATGTTTCCCTAACTGGGGGTCATAAGTCGATTTTTGGTCGAACGTGAAAGCCAAAGCAATAAATAAAGAAGATTTTTAACTCTGTATTTAACTTGTCACAGAAAGAGGTAAAACGTCAGGCTATGTCTTCTATCAAATTGCTGATTATGTCTTTAGGGTCCCTAGCGTTTGACACCAACTCCTGTTCCAGCGCGTTAGTATAAAGATTGAACAGGAGTGGTGCCAAGACGCATCCATGCCTCACTCCCCTCTCTACTTTGACGATGCGGTACACTCTCCATTGAGCCCATAACAAACTTTAGCTGTGGCACCAGAGTATAATTGTCTTAAAAGCCAAGTTAAAATTGGGTCGACCTTGAAATCACTAAAAATGCCCCAGAATTTGCTGTGTATGGCACAGTCAAATGCGGCTGTAAGGTCGACGACAGCCAAATAAAAATTTCTCTAATTTAGCCTGCGTGTACTTTCCAATTAAAATACTAAGACCAAGAACCTGCTCGTTGACTCCTACCCAAGCTCTGAAACCATACTGCACATCACTTAAAATATTATTTTCCTCTGCCCATGTTTCTAACCGATCTAAAACTATCCTTCCAGCCACCTTCATAAGATAATCCAATAAAGATATTGGGCAGTACCAGGCAGTATTTTCCCGATCCCCTTCTTAAAAATTGGGACAATGATCGATTCGGACCATGTAGCTATGAATCATTTTGCCCAGCATGCTTGTAAGACCCGTGTTAGTATTGGGGACCATAGCTATGGAATTGACTTAAATAAATCAATTGGCACCCGTCTGGGCCTGGGGCCCTACCACTCTTGCTAGCATTTACAGCCATGATTAGATCGCCCAGAGTGATATGTAAGCCAATAGGCAGAAAATCATGAACATCCTGATAGCGCAGCCCCCACCCTTTCAATAGAAGGAGCATCAGTTTTATTAGTAGAAAAGAACGGCGCATTCACGGCCTGCCAAAATAGGGAGCTATCTTTACTCATTGAAGCATTTTTAAGGGTCTCCCAAGCCTTCTCTTTTATTTAATTGTTTCTAGTTTTTCTGGCTTCATTGTACAGTTTCCTACATTTCCTAATTTCCTCCTTATCTCTTGATGTCTAATGTAGGGCTTCTTTTAGTTAAGTGTAGGTTTTTATGCAATTGTTATCAAACCATCCCTTTCTACAGTTTCGATTGCCTTTACTTTCGACTTGCAACAGATTTTTAACCACCTTAGGTATATGGGCAAAAGCAATCAGGATATTGTCATACGATGAGTCATCTTTCAGGCACATTAAAATTGAGTTGGACGCCTTGGTAACAATTTGTTTGCTCAACTCCGAGGGATCCAGACTAGACCATCGTAAAGTGTAACCATTTTGTCTTCCTAGTTTTATATTTTGTACCCCTGCTACTTGATTGCAATGTTTCCTTGCTGCAATAGTTGGGATGGTGGTCACTCATTACATATTGGTGAATGTTATAGCCAGTAACATAACTTGCCGTGTCGATTTGGCATAATTATGAAAGCTATTGTGGATTCGGCACCTCTAACTATAAAGGCGTGCGCCAAAATCCACCCTGGGTGAACATAACCGATTTGCGAAACCAAAATCGTGCTGGAATAGAATCTCATTACATCTCTCCACTATCTGAATGGGAGAAATGAATTTTATTTATTTAATTTTATTTAATGGTTTTATAAAGCGCGTAGTAACTCAGAAAGCATCCCAGCGCTAACCTGTTCTCCAAGGGGTTCAGCCGTCTGATGAGATTATGTCTGTGGGAAGAGAAGGGTTTTTAGGGTTTTTCTGAACTGGAGGTAGTTCGGTTCTGACCTGAGTTTCCTTGGTAGATGGTTCCACTGTTTTGCCGTGTGGACCGAAAAGCGACGGCCACCGGTCTTGGCTTTTCTGACTCTCGGGACTACAATAAGATTTTCTGTACCGGACCGGAGGTCTCTCTCAGCTTTGTATGGAATTAGGAGTTCTCTAAGAAGGGGGGGACCGTTCTTGTAGAGAGTTTTGTGGGCCATGCACAGGGCCTTGAAAGCGACCCTTTCCCTGATTGGGAGCCAGTGGAGAGATCTAAGAGCCGGCCTGGCGGAAGATCTTCCTGGGGTGCCCGTGAGTAGGCGGGCAGCGGCGTTTTGGACTTTTTGCAGTGTGTTCAGGGTGGCTTCAGGGGCTCCTAAGTAGATGGCGTTACAGTAATCTAATCTTGCCAGGACTAGACCCTGAATGAGGAGCCTCCTTGCGGTCTCAGGAAGTAAAGGGAAGATCTTCCTGCAGGCTCTGAGTAGTCCAAAACATGTCCCTGCCGTTCTTTTGGCCTGGGTCTTGAAGCTCAGGTCTCTCTCAATCCACACACCCAGGCTCTTAACCTCTTCCTTGGGAGTGGGAGGGTCACCTAGGCAACTGGGCCAAAGATGAGATGGTAAAGAGGGCCCCTTATGGCCCATCAGGAGGATCTCAGTCTTGGACCCATTCAATTTGAGTAGAGAGAGATTCATCCATCGGTGGACTTCGGAGAGGCAGCCGTGAAGATCCGATGGGGCATGGTGGGGATGTGAGAGGGTTACGACCAGCTGTGTGTCGTCGGCGTAGTTAATAATTGATACGCCGAACGAGCTGACCCTCTTCTCCAGTGGGGCCATGTACACGTTAAACAACGTGGGGCTCAGGGATGAGCCCTGTGGCACTCCACACCGGAGGGGGAAGGTGGATGAGCAGCTGTCATTTTCTCGTACCTGAAAGGTGCGTCCTGATAAATAGGACTCAATCCATTTCAGGGCCATACCCTTTAGTCCGATCTCTCCCAGACGATGGATTAGGGTTGAATTGCCGGATCTTCCTCCTCTGTTGTTAGACCACATTTTCCTAATCCGGCTAATGAATATAATCGGACATTAAAATCCCCGCTACAAATAGGAATTATTTCGACATCATTTTTTGATTTAATTTACAAATATCCTGGCTAAGCTTCTTTATTACAGCGCCCAATTGCCCATTTTCGCCGTTGTCATAAAAGTCAATTACAGCCAAAATACATTTCACATCTATGTGGATCAATACAATCTGGTAATAAGTATCAGAGCTAATCGTTTCGATCTTTAGGGCCCCAATCAGGTTTGAGACGTAAACACAGATTCCACCCTTGGGTCTTCCACTCAATGAATGGATTGCTAGTGTGTGGAATGTCCTGAAGCCGTTAATGTGTATTTCGTTAGTAGCCCACATCTCCTGAACACACAAGATGCCAAAATTATTTATAAAATCGCTCCAAGCTGTGTCTTTCACTTTATTCTCAAGGCCTGCTACAATCCAAAAGAGAACTCTAACATTTTTTCAATTAGAGTGAATTATTGCAGGAACAAATTCAAGTTGATTTGTTAGTTCAGGCTTGTTTTGTAAGGATTGGTTAAAAACCCAATGACAATTCAGCAGGCTTCAAGTTTTGTGTGACAAACGTTTGCTTTGGAAAAGCCTATATTACATTTAAAAGAGACACGTTTTGAAACTATCTCGCCCAATTTTGGCACGCTTTGACCAATCTGCACCAAGCCTCATCCTACTTTGAATTATCAATGCTGTTTCCCCTAAGTCTGGTATGAATTGGTCAAGGGGGTGTACAGTTATTAATGATGAAAATTGGATTTTCTAAGGCGTGGGTGTTAACATCAGCTACAGAGATGTGACTGCACAGTTGTGTACCTTATTTCGGTAATTTGCTAGACAGAATGCTTGGCCAAATTAGCTTACGAATAACTTTAAGTGGGGCTCTAGAATTCCAGCAGATAGGAGTAAAAGGGTTTAGTAGCTTACCTGAGGGACACGATTTTTGGGATGTGCAATTTGGGGTGACAAATGATTTTGAGTACAAATGAATTTTATGAAGTCTAGTCATAACCGATGAATTAATAATATTGCTGTGGAAACGAGATTGCTGACCCATTTAGAAGTGTGTTTACTAATATGTTTTAGTTGAGCCACATTTTTATTGACACACCATTTTATAAAAATGGATGTTGTTTCTAATGATCTGTTCAAACTGCTGATGCTCATTCCCTCTCCCAATCAATGTCCCCCTGCGTGCCTTCTCTTCACATGGGTTCTGCAGACTCCGCAGAGCACAGGATGCTGTGAGGTAACAAGTTATTTTCCTCCCAGTGCATTGTCCTGTGAATGAAACTTCCTTTGTGTGCTGGATGCAACAATTTGAAGGCTTTCCGCTGAAACTTCCTGATGTCCAGAGATGCACAATCGGTTGTGCACTAGTCATACCACTGTGAGTTTGCAGATTTTTTTTCATTACTATTTCTATAAATGTGTATAAAATCCCCTGTTTTGGGGCGTGAGCCAGAAGACTGTCCATTCATTCAGGGACTTTCCCTTTACACTAAAGATACTGTCAGGTTGCTCTGTGACCTTGACTATTATGATACCTTTCCTTTTTCTCTGGAGACTCTGTCCATTTCTGTATTGATTTTGCAGTTCAATTGGTACTTAGAATGATTTTGATTTCTGATGCTGTACGGCATTTAACCAATACTCTGTACTTCTTGATTAATACGATTTTGTAATAAATTCCTCAAACTTTTCCATAATCTACAACTCAGTTATTGGGTGGTCACAGTTACTTTTTACTCTGCTAATTTTGTTGAGCCTGGTGTTGAAGAGGGCGATGACTCGTATCACCAGATGAAGGATGCAGGAATCGAGAGGCCAGAGGTACATTTTTGGGTGATCTAAATTTTGGAGTGCATTCGAATATTGGAGTTTAACTCCCACACTACCTAGGAGACAAATCAAGTGAACTGAGATGGGGTGGGGCAATCGGCAATGTAGGCGTTGAAGTGGTTAATTCCAAGTAGAAATCTGGAGTCCTTTTGCCACCTACCTACACATTTACTTTCCAGATGTGAGCAGTTCAGAGATATGTAAATCTGGTCAAATGCATTCAAACGTATGATTGGTTCTTTTTATGGGGAGGCTCCATTCAGCGAGAGCAAAGCTACCATAGCTTCAAATGGAAAGAAAACGCATATGTCAGTATATTAAGGATCCCATGCCATGCTGGGTCCTACGACTTCTGCAGTATCGGGAAAGTGTATGAAGACTGCTGTAAAATATTCTGGGGAAAACAGGTAGCTATTATATTAAGAATTTGTAAACAACAGGTACCCCTCCCTCCCCCCGAGTAACTACTTGCTCTCTGCTCTATAGATGTACACCAATCATTACTTAAGTCTTGAAGAAAGAATGTATTGTGGCATTCAGAGACTGCCCATCACTATCCACTGTTCCAACACATCAATTACAAAAGGTTCTATGCTAGTGTGCCAGTCTGTTGCTCTTGTGTTCAGTTTTAATCTTACGTGTATAACAGTGACTGAGAATTACCCTTATTGATGGATACTTTTAACCGCAGATTCTACACACTGTAAATAATACTCAGGTGTTAGACTGGATCCAGAAAACCTCTAAGGCAGTAATCATGTGTGTTGTAGGTGGCGCTGTGTGGGTTTGTGCCCTTCACTTTGCCCCAGAAATGATAAACTGTGCCACATTTAAGTGTCACTCATGCTGACATAAGTTCCTTTATTTCTGCACCTTCAGACACCAACCCAGAGTGCTACTCCTTTCATCTCATACAAGAGTTTTCAGATTTGTTTCCACTCCTGTGTCCAGATGAATAAGAAGGCCATATGAGATTCCAAAGCAAAACTGTACATCGTAAATCACTGCAAGACTCCATGCTGTTACCGATTGAAGTCAAGAGTAAGGTCCAGTCCCTGCGGCAGGTCTTTGGCGAAGATAAAGTCTTCTAGTAAGTAAAAAAAATAAAAGCATAAGAAGTCTAAGTGGGACTCGGACCCTTCCCAACATCCCAAATCTACGTACACGGTGTGAGGGTGTCCACCTGGCACCCGGTCTCGCTCCGAAACTCCCGAGTAAGAGATTCCGGGCCTGGTCCTAATGCACCTCACATTTCGGGGACTATTGGCGACAATGCAGCAAATTGAGGCCTTTCAAGACTCCATGCTGCACATTTTCAGCATGCTTCCCACTCGCTCTGGCGTGCCTTTGGGCTCCAATGGTCTACATGGAACTCACTCCAGGCTACCATCGGCGGGCTAACCCTCTGTGTCATTTGTGCTCCTCAAAAACACTTTGGTTTCTGCATCAACTTTGCTCCTGTGCTAACATGTGCTCCTGTCTCTTCAATATTGATGCCACTGCCAATGCACCAGAGCTGGAGTAAGATCCACAACCTATAGCGGTTTCAGACACTGAGCCAAACGCATAAGTTACTTACCTTCGGTAACGAAATATATGTAAGAAACAGTAGTTAGTATTAGATTCCTTACCTTAGAATATCCCCAGGCGTCAGAATGGATCCGGGAAATTTTGCGTAGCCGTACCCCTGCGCGTCGGTAGGCGTCGTCTGCGGCTCCGCGTCCGTCGTCGTTGCCGCCGGGATGGCGTCGTCGGAGTACTTAGACGCCGCCCTCGTGCGCTGACGTCAGTTCTTATACACAGCTTTTCCGCGCCAGAAATGCAGAGCCATGATAAAAACCAACACTGGTGCCATAAAAACTAGGGTCCTGAAAGGGGATGACCTTAACCCTAGATATCGGTTCGCAGAACGGGGAGGATGGGTGGGGCGGTAAGGAATCTAATACTAACTACGGTTTCTTACATATATATCGTTACCGAAGGTAAGTAACTTGTGCATCTGAAAGAAACAGGTTAGTATTAGATTCCTTATCTTAGAACAGATACCCCAGCAATACCAACCCCGGTGGTGAGTCTGCGAACCAATGATCACACTAGAAAGACCTGGAGAACGGAACGGCCGAAAAAGCCATCTCTCCGGACTTGGCTGTCCAGGCAGTAGTGTCTTGCGAACGTGTGCAGCGAGGCCCACGTAACTGCCTGACAGATGTCCTGCAAGGGGACTCCCCGAACCAGGGCAGTAGTAGCCGCCGTGGCCCGAGTGGTATGGGAACGTAGCCCAAGAGGAGGATCCTTTTTAGCCAGAGAGTAACAAGCCTTGATGCACAAGACGACCCATCGAGAAATGGTCCGTTTGTGCACCGCCCATCCCTTCTTAGCGCCCACGTAACCAACAAAGAGTTGGTCATCCACCCGGAACTGGCGTGTGCGATCCAGATAATATGAGAGCACACGTTTTGGGTCCAGACGGTGGAGCCTCTCTTCCTCTTTCGAGGGATGCGGAGACAGAAAGAAGGTGGGCAAGGTGATGGACTGCCCGATGTGGAAGGCTGTGACTACCTTGGGCAGGAAAGAGGGTAGTGTCCGCAACACAACTTTGTCCGGATGGACAGAAAGGAAGGGAGGTTGAGAAGAAAGAGCCTGGAGCTCACACACTCTCCTGGCAGAGGTGATGGCATCCAGGAATACAGTCTTAAGAGTAAGGAGACGAAGAGGACAGTTATGAAGTGGCTCGAAGGGAGCGCACATCAGATAAGTCAGAACGAGGTTCAAGTCCCACTGAGGCATCACGAAAGGAACAGGAGGAAACATATGAGTGATGCCCTTCAAAAACCTATTTACAACCGGGGACTTGAACAAAGAGGGCTGATCAGGGAGCCTTAAGAAGGCGGAAATGGCAGAGAGGTAGCCCTTTAGAGTGCCCAGAGCAGAGCCCTGCTGGGCAAGAGAAAGTAGAAAGAGGAGAACCTCTGACAGAGGGGCAGAAAGGGGATCCACAGCATTTGCTGTGCACCATGCCACAAATTTGTTTCACCTGCAGGTGTATACCGATTTTGTGGAGGGAAGTCAAATGGCCTCAACTGCCGCAGCTCAGTCTCCACGCATGTAATTGGAGACTGGATAGGTTCGGGTGGAGGACCGTCCCTTGCTGCTGCGACAGAAGGTCCTCCTGAAGAGGCAGACGAATCGGGGGATCGACTGACATGCTGAGTAGCTCGGGATAGCAGTATCTTCGTGCTCAGTCCGGAGCCACAAGGATGACTTGAGCCCGGTCGCGCCTGATCTTCTTCAGCACTCTGGGCAGAAGTGGTATAGGCGGAAAGGCGTACAACAGACCGCAACTCCACTCGCGATGAAAAGCGTCTCCGAGCGAGTGCCGCCTTGGAAATTCCAACGCGCAGAACTGATGACATTGCGCGTTCTCTTCTGTGGCGAATAGATCTAACCAAGGCTCTTCCCACTGCTGAAAGAGGTCTTGCGCCACGTCCGAGTTCAGACGCCATTCGTGATCCATCATGCACCGACGGTTGAGTTCGTCCGCCCTGGCGTTCAGGGAACCTGCCAGGTGTTGAACCACCAGGGTCACGCTCTGATGTTCCAGCCACTGCCAGAGGCGCAGAGCCTCCTGTCAAAGGGTCCACGACCCCACCCCGCCCTGTTTGTTGCAGTACCACATGGCGGTGGTGTTGTCCGTGAACACCTGCACTACACTCCCCCGGACAGAGGGGAGGAATGCCTTCAGTGCAAGCCGGATCGCCCGCAGCTCCAGAAGGTTGATGTGGAGCCGGGACTCCGTTGGATACCAGAGGCCTCTGATCTCCGCCTCTCCCATGTGGCCCCCCCAGCTCTGGAGGGTTGTGTCCGTCACAACTACGTGCTCCGGTTGGGGTAGGGAGAGGGATCCGCCGCTGAACCAATCGCGGTCCGTGAGCCACCACTGCAACTTTCTTGCAGTGCCCTCCGAGATCAAGACATGGTCGGACAAGTTGCCCTGATGCTGGGCCCACTGAAACTTCAGGTCCCACTGCAGAGCCCGCATCCGCCACCTGGCGTGATGCACCAGAAGGATGCAGGAGGCCATCAGCCCCAGAAGCCGCAGCGTCAACCTGACCGAGACTCGGGATAAAGGCTGAAAGATCGGAATCAGAGCCTGACTATCCCGAACCCGCTGTTCGGGAGGATAAACCCGAAACTGTGCCGAGTCTAGAACCGGTCCGATGAAGAGGAGCTTCTGAGAGGGACACAGGTGCGACTTCGGCACATTGATGGAGAACCCCAGCAGGTGCAGGAGGACTGCCGTAGTCTGGAGGTGGCGGACGACTGTCTGGGGCGAGCCCGCCTTCAACAACCAGTCGTCGAGGTAGGGGAAGACTGAAACCCCTAACCTGCGCAGATGAGCTGCGACCACCGCCATCACTTTCGTGAACACCTGTGGGGCGCTGGTAAGGCCGAAGGGGAGCACGGTAAACTGAAAGTGCTCGTGGCCTACCGTGAACCGCAGGTAACGCCAGTGGGCCGGAAGGACGGGGATGTGGAAATAGGCGTCCTGCAAGTCCAACCGTACCATCCAGTCTCCTGGGTCTAGGGCAGCTAAGACCTGAGGCAAAGTCAGCATCTTGAACTTCTCCTTCTGGAGGAAGCCGTTGACGTTCCGGAGGTCCAAGATAGGGCATAGGCCCCCTTTGCCCTTCTTGGGAACCAGAAAGTAGTGGGAGTAAAAACCACACCCTACTTCTGGCCCAGGAACACGCTCGATGGCCCCATTGGCCAAGAGGGCCATAACCTCCTCTTGCAGAAGTTGCAAGTGATCCTCCGACACACGGTGGTACTGCTGTGGCATGGCTGGAGGGGTCGCCTCGAAGGGGAGGGAGTAGCCCCTTCGGACGATTTGCAGCACCTGTCCGATGTGATGGAGCGCCAGTGGAGAAGGTGATGGCGAACCCTGCCCCCCACTTGCGTCAAATGGACCTGAAAGCTCGGACTAGGAAGGCTTTAAAGCGGATGCTGCGGAGGTGGATGTGGACTGGCCGCGCCGTTGTCCCCTGTTACCGCCGCGACGGTAACCACGTCCGCCACTGCGCTGAATGTTAGTCTGCGGCCCGTGGCTGGCAGGACATGTGGGAGCACCCCTTCCGTGGCCACGAAAGGAGCGCTGGGCTGAAGATTGCTGGTGCGGGGCCGACAGGCCCAAGGACTTGGCCGTAGCCCTGGAGTCCTTAAAGCGTTCCAGCGCATGATCTGCCTTGCCACCGAAGAGGTGGCTGCCATCGAACGGCATGTCCATAAGGGTGTTTTGGACACCTGCCGAAAAGTTGGTGGACCTCAGCCAGGCGTGGCGGCGAACCTCCACAGACGTTGAAATCGCTCTTCCTAGCGAGTCCATGGTTTCCAGTCCACATCTGATAGAGTACCGCGCTGCGTCCCTTCCCTCTGCAAGGGCTTGAGCGAGTTTCGCCCGGGCTCCCTCCGGGCACTCAGGCAGCACGGCCGCAACCGTATCCCACAGAGAGTGGGTGTAACGGCCCAAGAGGCACGCGGTGTTGACTGACTGCAACCCCAAACTAAAGGAGGAGAACATCTTCTTTCCGAACTGTTCATATCTCTTGGATTCCCGATCTGGTGGTGCCGATTGGGAGGTAGAGGCCTGGATAACCAGACTCTCGGGGTGGGGCGGGTGGACAAGAAACTAGGGTCGCCAGGAGCTGGGCGGTGGCGCCTAGCAACGTTCCTATCTACAGGAGGGCCTCTAGTGGGCCTGGACCAAGTGCCCAACAGGACGTCTATGAGAGCCTCATTAAAACGGCAGAAGAGGCTCTGGGGAGCTTACCTGCGGTTTAAGGACCTCTGTGAGGATGTTGGACCTCACTGTTGCGACGGGGAGCTCAAGAGCCAAGGCCTTGGCTGCCCTCATCAGCACCACACTATAAGCTGCCCCCTCCTCCGTAGCCACGGTAGGAGGGGAGACAAAACCAGTGTCTGGGGAGGTATCCAGGCCACTGGCTTCCCCTAGTTCCTGTGTCCAGTCCTCATATGACTGGCACTCATGTGCCAGGGGGTCCTCAGACCCACCCCAGTCTCCCTCGTCATCCATGTCCTGAAATTCAGGGCTAAAGGATGGACCCAGATCCTCGAAGAATTGCTCTTCGGCCGTCGCCGAATGCGGCGTCGAGCGACGCCGGATCCGGACCGAGGGTTGGACCAGGGACGGCGGCGTCTGAGGACGGCGCCGTGGGTGACACCCTAGGGGTCGACGCCGGCGGGGTCTAAGGTCGACCAGCGACGACCCAGATCCGAACCGGATCCAGCGGGGCCTTGCGGCGTCGTGACCGAAGTCGCCGACGGCGCCGGGGCCGAAGCACCCGGCCTGCTTGGGCTCCCAGTCGGGTCCGCTGGGACCGAAGACACCGCGGAACCCGACGGAGGGAAGAGCGACCTCATGGCCAGGCATCGATCTCCTCCGGCGTCGCATTCTGCCCAGGGACTGGTGGGTATGGAGCAGGTGGGTGGGCCGTGTCGCACAGGGGGGGGGGGTGGGGGGAGGGCGGAGGGGGAGTCAGAAGAGCGATGTCGCCTCTTTGAGTTCTTGTGCCTCTTACCTGAGGACTTGGAGCCCGACAAGTGGTGTCGACTCACCGAGCTGTGATGACTCCAGCCCCGCGACCGGTCCCTCGACCTCCTTCTGGACCGGGACCTCGAGCGGCGTGGGGCCGACTGCCGGAGCTCGAGACGCTTGCGGGACTGCTCCCGCCTAGCCTTCGACATCAAGGCCCGGCAGTCGGGGCACGACTTGTCATCGTGGTCGGGCCCCAGGCAATGTAGGCACCGGCGGTGGGGGTCGGTAACCGACATCAGTCGGTTGCAGTCGGCACAGGGCTTGAACCCGGGCATCCCTACCGGCACCGATGGAGTCGTAGACTCGAAACGGATCGAAAAAGGATCGAAAAAGCTTAGTCAAAAAGTGACTAAATGGTACCACTTTCTCCGGACCTGCGCTTGCTGGCGCGGAAAAAAGAAGAACTGACGTCAGCACGCGAGGGCGGCGTCTAAGTACTCCGACGACATCATCCCGGTGCCAACGACGGACGCGGAGCCGCAGACGACGCCTACCGACGCGCAAGAGTACTGCTACGCAAAATTTTCCGGATCCAGTCTGACGCCTGGGGATATGCTAAGGTAAGGAATCTAATTCTAACCTGTTTCTTTCAGATCTGTTACAAAGCTCCCCCGTTAGGCAGGAGACACCCTGTTGCACAGCATCTCAAGGATGACAAAATGTCTTTTCCCTTAATCCATTAATTCTTCATCATGATGGGGTTCCAAAATATATTTATTGTTTCATCAAAATTTCCACAGAACCAAAATTCAGGTGTATGTCAACCAACATTATAATCCAGTATAAATCCTTCCCCAATGCATTTCGGGCCGATTTGCTAGCCCTTCCTCAGGGGACAACTCTACAAAAAAGGAAATACATCTCCATGTCACTTTGGACGTAAAGTGCAGTTTTCAAGCATAATCATCAATTACATTTCATTCATGCCATTGATTACATTACTGTGAATCATAGCTCCAGTGCCTAAACAAACACTAAAGTGTCAATTAAGTGTGAGACATATCCAGTAGTGCAATAGGTTACCCGGTGAAATAATATCAAAGATGTGTTTTCACAAACGAGTTAAAAACGAGTTAAAAACGTGATTCTCCGCATGCCTCCAGTGTCAAACCTCATGCCCCCGTCACCGATTTGTGCACTTCAATCGAGCCCCTGATTCAACCACATTCTAAACGTGAGACCAATACTCACGAACTATTACAACGAGCTGCAGCGCGGTGTCTGTAAAACAACAGCACAGCGCGTATAAACATTACTGCATCACGCTCGTGGGCTCATGTGTTAACACATTCTCCAGAACGGAGTACTCACTAGGTGTTAATGGTGGAAACCAGCATAATCGTCTCTATGTCGGGAACCCCAGGAATAAACCCGGGTCATGGCGTTTTAACCGCGTTGTGTTGGTGTACCAAACAGTGAGAACGGACTACAAAATGCGAAAATAAACAAAAAACGTGGCGGCCATCTTGAGTGAGTGAATAAACATGCAAACAAAAACTAAAAAGGTGTTATCAAAAAAACGACCATTATAGCACATGGATAAGCTACATATTCACAAGACATATACGCATACGTTGAAAGCTGATTATTCAAAATTACAGATAGCACAAAAACTCTATCCGGTCATTGAGACCGTGTGGCTGCATCGATGCCATATAGCGGATCCAGAAATTTTCTCTTTTAAGCAATGTCTGTTTGTTGTTGTGAGTGGGAGTGATTTGTTCTAATATCACATATTTCAGTTGAGCTACAGAATGTTTGTGTTCAGCGAAGTGTGTGGCAACTGTGGATTTCAAATTGCCTGTTCTTATGTTGCTCTTATGTTCGAGTAATCGAATCCTGATCTTCCTTTCAGTGTGCCCAATGTAACATTTGCCACATGGGCACTTGAGCATATAGATTACATTGCTTGAATTGCAAGTGGCATTCACTCTTAATTTCACTGGATGTCCCTTCATAGGGTGGCTGATGGTGTTTCCTGGAATGCAATTGTTGCAGTTACTACAATTATAACAAGGACGTAGACCTCTATATGTGTTTGGTTCACTGTCTTTAATGGATGCCTTCAACATCTCTTTCAAGTTGCGGCCCCTGGTATATGCAAACATCGGCGGTTGGTCAAAAATACCTCGAAAGTCTGGTTCCAAACTCAGTAGTGACCAATGTTTAAGAATTATGTTTTTGTAACTGTTACTCAGAATGCTGTATTTCGACACCACCACCATTCTGGTGTTCACTGGCTTCACTGTGGTTTGTAACAATTCCTCCCGTTTCATAACTCCAACTTGGTTGACTGCTGTGGCTAAAGTCTCTTGAGGGTACCCCCGATCTCTGAATCTTTCCACCATGTTGTTAACTTCCTGTTGGCAGGTACTCTCCAAAGATACTATGCGTTTCACTCGCATTAGTTGAGACAAAGGTAAGTTACGTTTTAACCCCGGTCTATGAAAACTTTGGTAGTGCAACAGTGAGTTCCTGTCTGTGGGTTTCCGAAAAATCGTTGTATTCCAGATGTTGTCATCACATTGTATTTCCACATCCAAAAAATGTATACGTCTTCTATCCATGTTCCAAGTGAATTGAATTCGCTCGTTGATCTCATTCCATGTTGTTAAAAATTCAGCCAATTCCAACTCAGTTCCTTTCCACAGGATAAAAATATCATCAATAAATCTCAAGAAGATTTTCCCATGTTTAAGCCATATGTTCTGATTCAGGATATGCGTCTCTTCGAACGCTTTCATCACAATATTCGCATAGGACGGCGCGGCACAATTTCCCATGGCAGTCCCGTTTAATTGGTGGAACCACTGATCAAATACCGTAAAATAACTGTGAAAAAGTGTGAACGCCATCAATTCCATCAGTAGTATTTTCATGTCTTGGTCCAAGTTTGAGTTTAACAACTCATGTTCGATCGCTGTGATCCCCATATCATGCGGTATAGATGTATAAAGTGAACACACGTCCACAGTGCACATCAATAAGTCCTCATCTCTCGATGTTCTGATCACTTCCTCCAATTTCAAGAGGAAATCTGTTGTGTCTTTAATGTGTGATCTGGTGTTCAGCACAAAGGGTTGGAGATATCTGTCCAAAAACTTGCCCGTATGTTCATGGATAGAACCTTTGGTGGATACTATCGGTCTGAACGGTGGTCTCGTCGGATGCTTGTGCATCTTGGGCAGCATGTACAAAGTCGGTGGTTTAGGGTTCTCAGGTGTGAGGTAACGTCTTGTCCGATCATTAATGGTTCCATTCTCAAACGCCTTTTTGATGATATCCAACAGTGTCACCATGAATTCATTGGTTGGATCAGCTCCCAATGGGGCATAGGTGTTGATATCACTAGTGTGAGCCAATACTTCTTCCTGATAAAACTTAGCATCCATGATGACTAATGCGCCACCTTTATCAGCTGTCTGGCACACTATGTTGGGGTTGTTGGCAATCTTTAGTAGTGTGTTCCTTTCCATCCTTGTCAAGTTCTCACGTCTGGGCTTGGTTTGAAACGGCATTCTTGACAGATCTCTTTTCACCATGCTTTCAAATGTGTCAATGATTTTGTGACTCATTGGAGCCATGAATATACTGCGTGGTCGAAGCCCTCTTAGCATATCATCCTCTATATCAGGTGTCGTGACAATGTTCTCAAAGTAATGACGCAATCTAATGTTACGAACTAACTTGAACGTGCTCACCTCCAGCTCGAGAGTATTGGTTGTGGTTGTCGGCACAAATGTTTGTCCTTTCTGTAGTACTCGTAACTCTTCCTGTGTTAGTATCGTAGACGAGATGTTAATCACCAGGTTATCCTTGGTGCTCACCTCCGACGGTTGGTTTTCTTTGCTTTGGCTGGTTCTTTTGTTACCTCTACGTGTTTTGCCCCTCCTGGGTCGATAGGTTGATCTTGACCCTCCTCTAAAAAATGCACCGTGGCTGTAGAAGTACCCGGTTGTTGCTCACTTGGCACCCCCTCCGTTGTGGCTCTCGTGCTTATTGTTGTTCTCGTTTCACCCTCTGAAGATCTGTCTCAACCTTCGACATGCCTTAATCTCCTTGTGGCGCAACCCACTGGCAATCATTCTGACTCCGACACACTACCCTTACCGCACAGTCAAAGTCAGACTTGCAAATTTGTCCCAAAAAATTACAAACAAAATTAGTATGGAGACCTACAAGATGCCAGTGGTTTGGACACCTCCCCAGACTCTGATTTAGTCTCTCCTCCTGGTCCACCCACTGAGAAGAATGCCTCATTTAAGGTAGTAATGAGAAGGGGTACAGAGGTCCTTGACCTGCACACCCTACTATGGAGGACAAAACTAATAACAGTACGCAAATCTACGTCGGGAAGTGGGAGGGGTATTACTGGCTGGACTAATGTTTTAATTGTCTTTTTTTTTATTTTTAGAAGGACTGATCAGACACTTGCACTAACTTATACTGTCCTTGTTTTTGTATTTAAACAAATCCAACTGTTTGCAGTACATAGTATGTAATGACAAATACTAACTAGAGGATGGTAAAGCTTCAAGGCTTACAGCCACCGTTAAGATATGCCAGGTGCATGTAAAATGGTCCAGGATCAGAATTCCGACTACATTGTAATCTGTAATGTATCTGTGGCTCGCTAATGTACATGAACTGTATCACATATGTTAGTACAAGGAATAGTAACGTATGCATGTGCAAACTGTGAAATAAACGCAATAGTCAATAAAATAGATTTTTAAAAAAAATGGAGGACAAAACTAATGTCCAAGTCCTTCAGCCTGGCCAGACATCTGACAAACCTCTTCAGCACTTTAATACAGCCTTTACGGTTATGCAAAACCATGGTCTGGCCCTCTGGTCAACAGACAGATCACTTACTGTCACAGACCAGACCTTCTCATGCAGCATCCAAGACCAGAAACTTAGGGTTGATCTTGCTATTGAATGCCTGAACCACCTAACGCCTTTCCTGCGACCACTTTTTACCGCAAATCCAAATATATGCAGCCATTTGGTAAGCACGTTTTCCTCCGTCAGCCTTGCCTTAAGCTCAGTAAATGCCCGTTGTCTCCTTGGTCACTACACACATGCACTATGGGATATGGTCGCTCAGAATCTTACCGGCAGTCCCTGACAACTTATGAAAGTGTTTAGCCCAAACTGGTCAGAATGGCTGGGTTGCAGCTGCATTTTGTATTCAAGTGGGACTGGACACAACCACTTGCTTGGCTCAGATAACTGGCAATATCGTGGTGCTTTTGTGCCACACTTGGATGAGGACTACAGACTTCTCAGGAGATGTCTAGACATCTTTGATGAATATACCATCCAATGGCTCCCACCTCTTTGGTGAGAAATTAGATTCTGCCAAAGAGTTCAAAAAGAGCCATGCCACATCTCTCGACTTGGCTCGCTCCACACCTTCAAAGCAGTTTGTCTAAAAATGTTGTTCATTTCGGGGATATGTCAGGGGTTTGGCAAATCAACACCAGACTCCGCCACCAGTGCAACAAGCCATTCAGCCCTTTTGAGGTCAGGCCTGCGGCTCCCAAAGGCAACATCCAGAACATCAGGAACAATGGACAGTTCAGTCCCTACCCCTTCAGTAACAACTACAAAGCCACTTTTGTGCACCCTTCCAAGCACACAGCCACACTGTAGGTGGCAGGATCCACTATTTCATCCTGGGGTGGCAGATATCTCTTCTGACAGATGGGTCTTCCAAATTGTCCAATGGGTATTCACCCTCCCATTTCTTTCTACCCTGCCACACCTTCCACCCCCAACACGGAGAATGACAGAGGACCATATGTCTGTCTTAGGGCAAATGATGAGAGGGCCCTGGAAAAGGATCCAGCCTCTGAAGTAGGAACTGGTAATATTCTTGTTACTTTCTTGTGCCAAAAAAGGACAGATGCCTTTGTCCCATTTTAGGTCCTCACATGTTCAATGCCTTTCTGCTCACGCTGTCCCAGGGTGAGTTTTGCCTGGATCCTGGAGATTGCAGTTTTGGACCTGCAGGAAGCATATTTTCATATTCCCATCCTTCAGGCCCACATGCGCTATCTGCGGTTCACTAAAGGCCAGTGACATATTTAATTTGCAGTGCTTCTTTTGGCTTCACAAGTGCCCCTTGGGTGTTCAAGAAAGTGATGGTAGTGGTCACAGCACACCGCTGGAGTTGGGGTGTTCCAGTCCCCTCCTACCGCAACAACTGACTGTTGAAGGTGGGATTGCTCCAAGCAGTCGTAGATCACTTCCAGACAGTGGTGAACCTTCTGACATCATTGCTGTTCACTATCAACATGCAAAGTCACACCTGGCTCCTTCACAGACGGTCTCATTCAACGGAGTAATCCTGATGAGGTGCAATTCCGTGCCTTTCCCACAGAGTGCAGAGCCAATGGCATTCAGGCTATGAACCAGATCTTTCAGCCTCAGTACTAGATCACATTGAAAGTAGTTCTCAAACTTCTGGGCCTTCCCGCCTCCTGCATCCTGCTGGTCAACTATACCAAGTGGTATATGCGGCACCATCCAAGTTTACGAGGAGACTGCAACAGATCTACAGTGGACAGTCAGCAGGCTCCGCTCCTTACCCACCCAGAGTGGCCGGAGTGACAGACGAATCGCTGCTGGGTTGGGAGGCTACTTGGGAGAGGTGGAGATCTCTGGTCTCCCTCAGAAACTTAGCTCCACATCAATCTGTTGGAGTTTCAGAATATCCGCTTGGCACTGGAGGCCTTCCTGCCAACCACCAAGGAAAGGTTGCTCAGGTTCTCACGGACACTACCACTGCAATGTGGTACTGCAACAAACTAGACCAGATGGGTCTTGGGTCCTGTGCCCGATGGCTCTTAGCCTCAGGAACTGGATGAGTCATCAAAACACCCCCATAAGTGTGAACCACCTGGCAGGATCTTTAAATGTAAGCCAACCAAAGCCTAGAGGATCACAAACGGCAATTGCACTCAAAGGTGGCACAGGGTGTCTTCCAGCAGTGGGGAGAATCCTTGCTCAATCTCTTAACCACCACTGACAACACACAATGTCAACATTTTTTAACGCTGGAGTTCTCAAGAAGGCTGTCTCTCAAAAGAAGCAATCCACCCAGAGTGGAGCTCAGGACATCTCTATGCCTTCCAGCCTCAACCTCTACTGGCCTGAGTTCTGAAGAAGATCAGTAATGACCAAGCTCAAGTCATCCTTGTGGTTCCAGATTGGGCCAGGAGAGTGTCATACCCGGACATCCGGGCATGAGTAACTGTACTTCGATCAAGCGGACCTTCTGTTGCAGCAAAAGGGCCAGCGCAATCTGCACATCCATGCTTGGAAGCTGAGCAGTGGCAGTTGATTCCACTTGATCTCCTCTCCCAAGGTTGTTGTTGTTGTTATCAAGCGCCCTTTCACAGAATCTGTGTATGCCGGGTGCTGGGACAAGACTGGTATTGTGCCTGCAAGACAGACCTGTTGAAGTCCAAACTGTGGAGGTCTTGTGGTTTGTTTTGTCTTTTACCCAGCAAGGACTTATTGTCGGCATTGTAAAAGGTATTGTAAACTGTAAAAGGTGATTTGTTGGTTCTTTCAGCCTTTTTATGCTTGCAGGGCCAGCTGTCCCTGTTCAAATCACTGGTTACCATGCATTTCCTTAACGGTTTACAACATATGTTTTTACCTAAGTACCTTTGTGATGCCCCAGTGGGTATTAAATCTGATTCTCACTTTTCTCATGCATACTCTTTTTGAGCCAATGCACAGCTGTCCACTGCATGTCTTCACCTTAAAAACTGCCTTTCTGGTTGCGACAACATCCACATGCTTGGTGAGTTTCTAGTCACCTCCATCCAACCTCTTTACACCACTTTTTTCTAGATAAACTGGTGTTTATGACTTGAGCAGCGTTCCTACCATAGGTGATGAAGCCTTTTCACGTTGGACAAGCCACAATTCTTGGAATCTTTCTTTCTCCGTATCATCCCTCGAAAGTGGAAGAGACACTCCATCATTTGGATCCCAAAATACCATTGAATTTTACATTGATCATACCAAGGAACATCAGGTTGACAATCAGTTCTTTGTGGAGTTCTCCGGTGCAAAGAAGGTCAGGGCGGTGCACAAACATACCATCTCACAATGGATAGTCCTCTTTGTTAAGATCCACCAAGCTCTTGAAGCGAAGTACGAGGGTGGAAACATTAAAAACTACTTCAGGAGATCCACCTCAAAAAGAGCAGAGGGAGTAAAATATATTTCCCATCCCAACTGTAAATCTCATCTGCTGAGTAAGAATGAGAGATGAGGTGGTGCGAGAGCCTGAGAAATAAAGAACTGTCAGGTTCAATCTAGGTGTTATGGTTTGAGTAACAAGTAAGGGTGTTTACAAATTCATGAATACATCTTGGGGACATGGAAAGAGCGAGTCTGTTTACCTTTATTACGCACTGTACATTTGAAGTCGAAATATTAGCAATTTGTATTTGATCTAGTTTACAGCTGTAAAAACTGAACCTCTAACAGGCAGTAATTCTACCACTGAGCCATAATAATGTTCTAGCAAACGCAATCACACCTCAAGAATCGGCAGGGCCACACTGTTCCAGGTCTACGTATGTATGTATGTGGCATTAAAAAAACATAAAACGCTGCAGGAGAGCTGCGGTGAGTTGTATTGAAATGTGGCAATCTTGCCGAAAAGGAGGTGATTCTGCATCATACCAAGATATTATATACTTGAATTGTTATATTCAGGAAGGATAGATAGGAACTTTAGGGCCAAGTGTCTTTCCCTAGACCAGGCTGCTGCCTTATGATCTTGGGCATCAGGTTTCAATCACACATTACAGAAGTAGTAAATAATATGTCCGGATCAAAGCCAAGTTCGTATGATCTCAGAAGGTGAGTCAGGCTCATTTTGGGAGTACATTCTATGACCCTGAGGTTTGCACACGTTGTTCATCTAGAACTTCCAACAAGATAAATTGCTTATGGTATTTTGCTCATATCCAAATAATCTGCTGATTTCCAAGCAGTATCTCCTCTTAGTTTGGCTGCACCACAGGAATGTACACGAAGACTTCCAATGCTGCTCACCGCCTTTTATTATTAATTGTGTTTTCTCATTCGATCTGGCACCTAGCGTTGACATAAGCCAGCTGCTTAACGTGGACCCTAGGGCAACTTACTCCCTACTCAAGGAGGACTTGTTGGAGGCCATGTAATGGACAGTAAGGTATGTAGAGACACTCATGCGTAGAATCAACACAATTAAATGATCAAGCAGCACAATCGGATGTGACACAAGTGTAGAATACTACTACGATAATGTAATGGGGATATTTATATATTTTAGTGGTTGTTATTTTATGAGTTTTTTATGTTTTGTATGTTGTCTTTTATGATTGACATTCGAATAAAGAATTGATTAACTAATATGAATAATGTTCCAATAGTTATTGTGAGAAAATTCAACCGTAAAAATAAATGGTTACAGCGTGCTTGTACTTCTATTTTGATGTGTCTACTGAGAACAATAGTGATCCGGGTATCTCCCACTTTATCCCCTCAAGAGCTTTTTTATGTAAACTTCAAAAACATTTAAAAGCATACGGACAATCAATGAAGTGACGTGTTACAGAGATAACAAACGTGCCAAAATCAAGGTCCACTGAAGGCACAAAGTAATTTTCTCAGACAAACTGAAATCAAAGATGTTGAAACGTGAAAAAAAAGAAAATGGCAGAGAAGAGAAATGAAAACACTTACCTCTGAACCATGATTTGAAGTTTGGACAGGAAAAGAACCCCCCAAAAAGGGATCTATGCAGAGAAAACACACTGCAAAGATGTGAAGAGTTGATTTGGTAAAAAACCTGAAAGACTCACCAAAATTAAACAAGCATTTGCAATGCAATAGGTCTCGTATTTACGCAAGTTTGAGGTATTGACATTGCAAATAACAATGCCTTTTATTTTTGTTTTCGTTTTTAAAACTTAAATAAAAGGCATCGTCATTTATAATACCATAGCTTAAACTTTATAAATGCGAGACCTATTGCATTGAAAATGCTTGTTTTAACAAGGAAAAGAGGCACTTCAAAGTGGTTTTATAACAGTCTTTTTTCAATGTTCAGATGGATACCAAGCCAATGTGTTTTGAATATTCAGTTTTGATCCCGGCTGGTGGTCCTACATTTGTTTTTACCTTTATACCACTGCAGCCCATGCCTTGCTGCTGCATTATATTATATGTAGTTTTTCATATCATACAAACATTGCAATATGAAATCAACTCATTAAATGTACATTATGTTGGTACATTTGATGACGTTCCAAAATTATGTGGATTTAATGAGCTGAATGTTTTTTTTCTCCCCAACTCAACTATAAAACATAAACGAATACATTTTTCTTTACAACCGCGGGAAGGCGCTTACAACATCCTTTTTTACTTTGTTGTCTTACTAGTGAATCTTTCATTGATTTATCAGTAATCCTTGAAGTGCCCCCCCTTCCCCTCCCCCTTCACCAGACCCTTTATGCCAGAATATCTTCTGTTGAAACTGGGAATGGCCTGTATAATTATTCTAATCAGCGAGTGAAAATGCGTGCTGAATTTGATTCGGCCCCTTCAATTAACAAAAATCTCAGTGAATCGGACCAAATATGTTTTCCTTTTTCTAATCAATGGCCAGCTATTTAATATATTTAAAAAATCACTTGTTCAATGGCATAAGCTTTGGAGCCCCCTTCAATGTGACTCGGAATCTAGAATTCAGAATGCAGCTCCAAAACAAACTACTTAACATTAATATTAGTTGTCACATTTCACCTGCTCTTAAAGTCTCTGCAGTGGCTTCCTGCGGCTAGACGAATCACTCATTCAAAGCAATGTGCATAGCACACCCTGCTATTCACAACACAGGCCCCCTATTCTTCATCACTCTCTGCTTGCCACCTAACCTGAGCTCTCTTTTCCAGGCTGGCTCTCCCTTGACCTCAACCCTCCTTCAATAAATCTCACATTTGGGAACAGATACTGAGCCCACTTCCAGCAAAACAAGGTAGTACTAAGGATGAACTAACAAGCCTATTAACGAATCAGAAGCCAGCATTTACGAAGGACATTGACCCGAGCCAATAAAAAATAGGGCGGAGAGTGAGCGGACCTTAAGCTCCATACTCGAATACAGCATGCCTCCCAGAGAAGCAAATGCGCTGCTCAGGCTCGGCCTAAAAACTGTTCTGGGCATGGCTCATTGAATTTGAAAGGTGGTGTTTGCTATTGTCCTAGTAATTTTGTCAACTATAGGAAACCCGATGTTAAGGAGGAGCTGGCACAGACTTGGTAAAGGAGGATGTGAGGAGTTTGGGCTTTAGGGAGGGTGCTAGTGCTGGGAAATATGTCATAGTACCCACGCACTTTACAAGTCAATATAATATAGCATAACAAGAACACTATATTATATTATGTGACCTGCTCTTATATCATGGTAAGGGATAAAAAGCTCTGATGTTGTGTGCAGTATTATATTACGTATATTTTATGTTTTGGATAGGATTGTTTTTGGTAAGCCGGCTACAAGAAGAGCACACAGAACCTCAGAGAAGACAATTAGAGGCCTTCTTACAGAGTGAGCCTTGCACGCACAGGTGTTTAAAGCATAACACTGAATGATGGAGCCACAAAGAAAACAATGCTGAGGAGTCCTGGTGATTACCACCACTAACGAAACCCCTGTGTTTTAATCACTGCGTAGTTATGACCTGCTGGTAGTGTCTGGCTGTGCCAGTCCAGGTTTTTTCTTTGCATTCTGGGACTTGTAGTCTTGGTTTTATGATGGGACAAACAGAACTACAAGTCCTAGTATGCAAAGGAAAAACTGGACGGAGCAGCTAGTCTCCCATCCACCTGGGAAATTTGGCAGAGCTGCCCGTCATGCAACCAATGAGGTGCCCGGCCAGCAGCAGTGTTGTCTTCCTCGCCAACCATGAATCTCATTTGTTTGAGTACGGGTCATGTGAGCAGTGCAATGAAGTTTAGATAACCTGAGGGTGTGTCTCGTGACAAAGGCCACAGCTGCCAAGTTTCCCAGGTCCATGCGCAACTAGTTAGTCCAGTTCAGGCTTTTCTTGGGATTCTGGAAACTGTACTCCTGTTTTTATACTGGGTTGAATAAAACTACATGTCCCAGACTTCCAAGGAGGGGGAGGGGGGCAGCCTGTACTTGCCTAACTAGTCATGCATGGACCTGAGAAACCAGGCAGCTATGAAAGGCCCCAGTGTCTGCAAGGCGGCACCGGCCCCTCCCACACAGTGTCAGCGGTGAATGTGGCAGAAGATGAAGCGACAGCTGGTTACTAGCGCTGCGAGCAGAGGCAGATTTCGCCTTTTCTGGAAGGTGGCCAAAACATACTTTGGATAAGGGGGTAGCAATCACTTGTGCAGTATTTGCACTGCCCCAGGGGTGCAAGGGGACCTCTGGACCTCAAACGTGGCTTTATTTTTCAAACGAACCGTAGATGGGGCGCTGCCCTTGCTTGCAGTGAGTAGCTGCAGACTTCAGAAGATAGTTACATGCATAACTAAAGATACAACGAATGTTGCGTCACTCTGTGACCTTAGTGGGGGGACAGTTCAAACAATACAGAAGCCCAATGGCATTCTCTACATAGAAGACAGGCGTCGCCCTCTCCAGCTGCAGTCGGGCCTCACGCTGCCGTGTCCTCACCTGCCCCGGGAAATGACAGGTTACCGCCAAAATAACACGATCCTAAAGCTCGGAAACATGTCAGGCTATAATCTACCAGCAGCACGAGCGCTGCTCAGTAAACAGGCAAGAGAATGTTTGCACTGGCCAATCAGAGACACGCCAAGGAGGAACCGCAAGTGACCAGGGAGAATGAATGCTCAGTGAGGTAAAAGCAACATGGAACCGGGTCCACAGGAACTGAGTTCAACACCCAACAATGTTCACTCAGCCTTCCATCTTTCTGGGGCTCTATGAACTTGGGAAATAGTAATGCTTGTTATTTACAGCTATTAGACATAGGATAAGTGTTAAACTATACATGAAAAAACAACTTATTAAAATAACATTAATCATGTTGCTATCATCCCAAAGAATCAACTTCAGCCACGCAAGCTGCGAGTGAGACACAAGTGAAAGGGCCACAGAAAGGAAAGGAAAGGAAATGTAATTGGGTGTACGTGAGTGAGAGAGAAATATACGACAAGCAATGCGTGAAAGTGACACTGCCGCGCGAAAGTGAAAGGAAACCAGTGGTGCGTGTGCACCACAGAGGAGCGGGGGCGAGGGAGCGCGGCAGCGAGGCAAACGTGCACTGCTGCGCGTGCTAGACACGGACGGGAATGGGCAGAGCACAGGCGGGACACGCGGCCGCCTTTGCCCAATTGTGTGCCTTTTTTTTTTTTTAAAAGGCACGCGAAACCCAATGGCTGCCGGCAAAAGCAAAACCACACGCATGAGTGTGTGGTCAGCTTTCAAAATCCCCTACATAAGGACTCGCGCTGCACGAGTTATGCTGCACACTGAAACGCTAGGCGCGAGACCTAATAAGGAGATCATGGAAGATAAAACATAATTTTGAAGTGTCTTAGGGATGGAGAACAATCTAACAAGACTGCGGTTCAGAATATTTAAAGCTCGGAACACAGAATTGCCAGAAAAAGCAGAGGAAATCACTCTATTTTTTTATTCTGACTGGTTCGTATGGACCCAATATGGGGCAAAAACATTTAAGAGGAGTGTAAATAGCATTCCATGTATTCCAGAGATGCACAACTTCTATGGCAATGCATTTCTCTGGTTAGAAAGGTTAGGAAAGCTCAGTACTCTACAAAGAACAGCAAGATTAATGCGTCAAATACACATGCTTTGAATGCTGGCAGGCAGCATTGGTCTTTACCTGCATTGTTAATTCGCTAAAAGTAAAGCAGGGATGCAAGCAGACAGGGACAATAGGATAGGGGCCTGTATAATGTGAGATTAGGGGGGACAGAAGCTGGTGATAAAGACTGGTAATAGCTCTTTCGTCTCTTAATGTGCCTTTGTTGATAGATATGTAGCAGGTAATTAGCAGTGATTATCGCCTACTGTGGAGCATCTTCACCACGGTTGACTGTCTGCGCAGAATGCAATAGTGCTTAATTTGCAGACTACAGTCCAGCTGCAATACATAACTGGTGAAACCATCAAAACAGCAATGTGATGAACTTAGCCTATTTTTGGCAGCGAAAACAGAGACAAAATACAGACTACTCCTACTTCCTATGCAGCGTTTCCCACTATGGCTTGCCACTATGGTTGCCTCCATCGACCAGAGAGATGTCACTTATTGTGATGCAGTGAGAAGGCTCAAGCATGGGGAGCAGGGGAAACATGAGCATTGTAAGGGAGCAAAACGGTGATCTCCCCGTCTGTGTGGCACATGAATTTCGGAAATACCCGAGGGCTGGGCAGAGGAACAGAGGTTTACCGCAGTACGGTGTAGGGGGACTTCATATTCCAGCATGCCCTAGAACCGCCTTACTGCCTTATATGCTGTGACTCTGGACCTTCTGAAACATCTGGGAGCCATGCTGTGCACGGCCTGGCTGCACAGAGGCCTCAACCTAGGGTACACCCACCCCAAGAATGTGGTTCATCCACTCCCTGAAGATGGTGGACTAGGTCGTACCTCTTTTCTCTGCTTGTAAGAAAGTTCCTGGAAAAAACAGGACTCTGACCTTCTGTTTAGTGTAGTAGTAGTAGAAACATAGCTTTATTTCGATATATTAGACATATCATCAAAAGCATTACAACACAATGAGAATTAAAAAAATACAATACATTTTAACATTTAATCCTCACTTACAAATAGTGCAATTTGATACTTGATAAAAACACAAAAATGACAATAAAACATACACTTCAGAGTTAGAGCAGCTCTTTAGCAAAAAGATCAATACAAGTAGGAGGTATTAGGTGGCTGGTACAGTTCGTGATTAATGGAGACTCAATTGCCTGGCGGATCTGATTCGCCACGTCCAACCTAAGAATTTTGCTAGGCAGCAGGCAAACAGGGGACGGGCATCCGATTTTAAGATGCGCAAGGCCTCCAGATGAAATCTGGTACCTAGGTTCCTACATAGAGGTTTCAGCCAAATGCGCCGCGGGGCTGCATAGGCTGGGCACTCGAACAATAAGTGCGCAACTGACTCAAGCTTGTTGTCACAAAAGAACAAGTTACTTACCTTCGGTAACGCTTTTTCTGGTAGATACTATATCTGCCTGTGGATTCCTCACCTTGTGAATATCCCCCTTGCGTCAGCAACATTCGGAAATTCTTTTGTAGCTTCGCGCCGACGTGGATCCGGACGTCACAGAGGCACGACATCGCGCGCGACTCCGCTGACGTCACCGACGCCTACAATAGGCCCACGCCGGCGTGATGACATCAGTTCCGCCCTTTTTTCCGTGCCCTCGAGGCACACGGACGGACCGATGACAGTAAACATATACACAGTATACGCAGTATAGAAATCAAGGTAACACACACAGTGTGAAGCAAATGCAATAAAACATTTGAAATAGACAAACCCTTGACCATAAAATAATACATCATATAAACAACTGGCATAGAAGAGTGGACAACGGGGAGGCGGGTGGGTCAGTGAGGAATCCACAGGCAGATATAGTATCTACCAGAAAAAGCGTTACCGAAGGTAAGTAACTTGTTCTTCTGATAGATACATCTGCCGTGTGGATTCCTCACCTTGTGAATAGAGTCCCACAGCAGTCCCCACTCCCGGAGGAGGGTGTCCACTCTTCTAAACCAGGAAATCCTGAAGGACAGAGCGTGCAAAGTGACCCTCCCTCCTCACTTCGGAATCCAAGCAGTAATGCTTCGCGAAAGTGTGGAGGGAAGACCAAGTTGCCGCTCTACAAATATCCTCAACAGGCACACCTCTAGCCAATGCTGAGGTCGAAGACTTAGCTCTAGTTGAATGAGCCCTTATACCCTCTGGCGGGTCCTTACCGGCCAAAGAGTAGCAGATCTTAATGCAGAGGACGATCCATCTCGACAAAGTCCTCTTATGGACCGCTCTTCCCTTCTTGCAGCCAGCAAAGCCAACGAAGAGCTGGTCGTCCACTCGACAGTCTTTAGTCCTGTCCAAGTAAAAAGACACCGCCCTCTTGGGGTCAAGACGGTGTAATCTCTCCTCCTCCTTGGAAGGGTGAGGGGGAGGATAAAAGGTAGGAAGGGTAATGGATTGACCAAGGTGGAAAGGAGTCACCACCTTTGGCAGAAAAGCATCCCTGGTCCTAAGAACCATTCGTTCAGCATGAATGGTCAGGAATGGGGGCTTGGAACTAAGAGCTTGAAGCTCACTTACCCTCCTTGCCGAGGTGATTGCAACGAGAAAAACCGTTTTGAAAGTCAGAAACCTCATGTGACATTTGTGAAGAGGCTCAAAAGGAGCACCCATCAAAAAAGTCAAAACTAGATTCAAATCCCACTGAGGCACAATAAAAGGTGTAGGAGGGAACCTATTAGTGAGGCCCTTCAAAAACCTTAAAACAATGGGAGACTTAAAAAGAGAAGGCTGGTCAGGCAAACAGATAAAAGCCGACAGCGCAGAAAGATAACCCTTCACCGTGGCAACAGCAAGCCCCTGCTGAGCCAAAGAAAGGGCAAACTGGAGCACATCAGATAAATGGGACCTCAAAGGGTCTATAGATTTCTCCCTGCACCAAGCAACAAATTTAGACCACCTATAAGAATAGATGGACTTAGTGGAGTCACGCCTGGCTGACAAGATGACATCCACCACATCGTGAGGGAGAGAAAAAGAAATCAGGTTGCCCCGCTCAATCTCCAGGCATGAAGGTGTAAGGTCTGGAGGTGGGGGGTGTAGAACCTGCCCCTCCATCTGAGAGAGGAGATCTGCCCTGTGAGGGAGACGGAGCGGCGGGTGAGAGGAGAGGTGGAGAAGGTCTGAGTACCACACCCTTCTTGGCCAATCCGGGGCGATCAATATGACTTGGGCCCGGTCTTGGCGAATCTTCCTCAGAACCCGAGGAATCAAGGGTATGGGAGGAAACGCGTAAAGGAGTTGATTTCCCCAACTCAACTGAAACGCGTCCCCCAAGGCTCCTTGCAACAGATACTGGAGACTGCAGAAAGACAGGCAGTGAGCATTCTCGCGAGTGGCGAACAGGTCCACCCGAGGAGTCCCCCACATCCGAAAGATGTCGTGAACTACTCCTGGGTGAAGCCTCCACTCGTGATCGGCAGAGAACTGCCGACTGAGACTGTCTGCACGAACGTTCAGAACTCCCGCCAGATGATTTGCCATCAGACAAATCCGATGGTCCTGAACCCAGGACCAGAGGCGCAGAGCCTCTTTGCAGAGACACTGCTACCCTACTCCTCCCTGCTTGTTGACGTACCACATCGCGGTCGTGTTGTCCGTCAGGACTTGCACTGACTGACCGCGAAGGGAAGGGAAGAAGGCCTTGAGTGCCAAACGTATCGCCCGCAATTCTAGAAGGTTGATGTGAAGCAACCTTTCCTCTGGAGACCAAAGACCTTTGACCTCCCGATCCCCCAGATGAGCACCCCACCCTAGAGTGGATGCATCCGATATCACCGTGGCCACCGATGGAGGCAGTTGGAAAGGCTTCCCTTGAGACAGATTGCCTTCCACGCTCCACCAAGATAGATCCGCCGCAGTTTCTCTGGAGATCTTCACCGACTCCCTGAGATCTCCGTTGTGCTGATACCACTGCCTGCGGAGGCACCACTGGAGTGCCCTCATGTGCCAGCGTGCATGGTTGACCAACAGAATGCATGAAGCCATCAGACCGAGCAGGCGAAGAACCTTCAGGACTGGAACGACCGCTCCATTGAAAAATAAAGGAATCATCTCCTGTATGTCGCGAATCCTTTGAGGAGGAGGGAATGCGCGACACACAGTAGTGTCCAGTACCGCACCTATGAACAGGTTGCGCTGGGAGGGCACCAGGTGAGACTTGGGTACATTTATCGAAAAACCCAACCTGTGTAACAACTGAGTTGTCCCTTGCAGATGATGGAGTACCTTCTCCGGCGACTCCGCTTTGATCAGCCAGTCGTCTAGATACGGGAACACATGAATCCCCGATCTCCTGAGATGAGCTGCCACCACTGCCATCACCTTGGTGAAGACTCGAGGTGCAGTAGTAAGACCAAACGGAAGGACCACAAACTGGTAGTGCTGTGACCCAACCGTGAAACGGAGATACTTTCTGTGCGACTTCAAGATGGGAATATGAAAATACGCATCCTGCAAGTCGATCGACACCATCCAGTCTTCTTCCAGCAGCGCTTGAAGAACCTGTGCAAGAGTGAGCATTTTGAACTTTTCCTGCTTCAGGTAAAGGTTCAAAACCCTGAGGTCCAGGATTGGCCGAAGCCTGCCATCTTTCTTGGGGATCAGGAAATACCGGGAGTAGCATCCCTGACCCCTTTCCTGCTCTGGAACCACCTCTATCGCACCTTTTCGGAACAGTGCCAGGACTTCTTCCTGCAGGAGAAGCAGGTGGTCTTCCGAACAATAACCCTGGCAAGGAGGGTAATTGGGAGGGAATTCCTGGAAAGGAAGTGCATACCCATTCTCTACAAGATTGAGAACCCAAAGATCCGATGTTATTAATTCCCAATCTTGTAGAAAATGTGTAAGCCGACCCCCCACTGGGCCCACATGATCCGGAATGGCGGATCTAGGGCTGCTTTGCTGCGTTGGTCGGGGGTTGGGAAGGAGAGGAGGAGGAGGAGGAGGAAGCTTGACGACCTCTAGGGCGAGATCTTTGTCTGCCCCTGTACGACTTGTACAGTGTATTCTGCTGCTGTTGAGGCTGCTGCTGGGATGATCTGTAAGATCGAAAGGAAGATCGGCCAAACCCTCTGAAACGTCTTCCGGTAGTACCTCTGGACTGCAGACCCAAAGATTTTGCAGTGGCTCTACTGTCCTTAAAACGCTCCATGGCATTATCAGCCTTCTTGCCAAATAAGCCTGAACCATCGAAAGGCAAGTCCATCAAGACAGACTGGACGTCTGCAGAGAACTCTGATGACTTGAGCCAGGCAGCCCTCCTGGTGGCCACGGAGGAGCCCATGATCCTTGCCACCGAGTCTGCGGTGTCCAGACCACTCTGGATGACCTGCCTCGCAGCTGCTTGAGTGTCCGAAACCACTTCTTGAAAATCCTTCCTGTCATTCTCAGGAACCTTCGGAATCAACTGCTTGACAGAGTCCATCAAAGCATGGATATACCTTCCCATCAGGCACGTAGCATTGGTTGATTTTAATGCCATACTGGCTGATGAGAAAATCTTTTTGGCACTTTGATCTTGCTTCCTGGATTCCTTATCCCCAGGAACCTGTGGAAACGCACCAGCAGATTTCTTTGAGCAGGCAGCCTGCACCACCAAACTCTCAGGCAGAGGATGCGTTGTTAAAAATGCAGGGTCCTCCGGTGCAGCTCTATATCTCCTCGCCACTGTTCTAGAAACTGCAGGAGCAGATAAGGGTTTTTTCCAGACCTCATAGATAGGCTCAGACAAGGCCTCGTTGAAGGGTAACATAGGTTCAATCACAGATGAGGGTGAATGAAGCACCTCAGTTAAAATATTAGGTTTATAATCAGCAGTGGGTAGAGTAATGTTCAGTAAACTCGCTGCTTTTTTAATAACAGTGTGGTAAGGTACCACATCCTTTGATGGAACATTTGATACAGAAGCCAATTCCCATTCAGGCGATAGTTCAAGCCCACTGGCTTCACACAAATCCTCAAACGGATCCTCAGAATCCTGCAACTCTCCTTCTTCAGTATCTGAATACCCATATTTCTCTTCTTCCAGAAGTCTCTGGGCCTTTCTCCGAGATCTTTCTTTCACCACCGAAGCCAATGGATCCGGAATCGACTCCGACGGGGTCGGTGCCGGCGTCGAACTCGAAGTCGGACGGGGTCTATCCGCACGAGGTCGGGCAGAATCCTGCCTCGGAGTCGCAGGTATCGGCGTCGATGGGATCGGCGTCGATGGCACCGGCGTCGTGCGCTTCGGCGTCGACGACACCGGCGGTGTCGGAAAATGCCAATGCGGTGGTAGAGCCGGCATAAAAGGCATGAAGGGTGCAGGGGCATAAGCCTGAGGAACCCCTAAGTTAAAGGCCATAGGACCCGTGGGACCAACAGGTGCACCAGACGGGAACATTGCCCTGGAATAGACACCAAACATGGCGTTCAGGAACTGAGAAGGATCCTGACCTGGAGTCGGAAACTCAGGATATGGACCTCTGGGATGTTCCTGAGGAGGTGGAGTCGACACGACGTCGACCTCTTCTTCGGGTGCAGGAACCGGAGTCGACGAACCATCAGGTGCCGGAACCTCGGCTCCACCAGCCCCCTGCTCCTCACCTTCATCCTCCTGACCAGAAGGATTGGATACAATCGGAGAATGGACCTGTTCTTGCGGTTCGGGTGAACCCGGATGCGAAGCCTCCTCATGTTCCGACTCCGAAATCTCCACTTCTTTATTCATAAGCTTGACCTGGGACTTCGGTCTCGAGCCAGAGTCCTTCCCAGAGTGATGACGTGACTCATGGCTCCTCTTCCTGTGTTTCTTCTTCGAAGACTTCGAAGCGTGAGCCGAAGACGACTCCGAGCGTGACCTCGAACGAGACCTCGACCTCGACTTCGACCGACGAGATCGAGACTTCGAAGATTTTTTAGTCTTCTTACTCTTGAGTTTAGCCACGAGGAGTTTTGCCTCCCTCTCTCTCAAGGCTTTCGGAGTCATCTTCCTGCAACAAGAAAAGTCCTCGACATCATGGTCTGAGCTTAAACACCAGACACAACATTCGTGAGGATCGGTAATAGACATAGTCTTGCCACATTCACCGCAGGCCTTAAATCCAGTTTTCTTCGACGACATCCCGAAGAGAATGAAGATAGACACAATAATACGAAAATAGTAACAAAGTTACTGTAAGCTACTACACGATCCCTGAAAACCGTTAGCGTCGACGACGCGGAAAAAAGGGAACTGATGTCATCACGCCGGCGTGGGCCTATTGTAGGCGTCGGTGACGTCAGCGGAGTCGCGCGCGATGTCGTGCCTCTGTGACGTCCGGATCCACGTCGGCGCGAAGCTACAAAAGAATTTCCGAATGTTGCTGACGCAAGGGGGATATTCACAAGGTGAGGAATCCACACGGCAGATGTATCTATCAGAAGGGACAGTATGGTACAGTTTGCAGCGGTGGCTTCCAGTTTGCTGTCAACTGGCCAAGAGGCAGCATGCCCACTCTAAATTTAAAGTATAGTGCCCTATCCCATGATTTGTGGATCAGATCTTAGTAGGGTTCCCTAACAGGGTGCTCTTTGACCATCAAAAATTCTCTGGTAGATCTACAGAGTTTAGAATCACTATTTCTCCCATTTGCCACCCAAGTCCAATAGAGATTCTTTAGGGTCTGTTTGGTGGGGGAGGTTCTATTAACCCAGGCATCTCCAAGGCCAAGGTCATAAAGAAGCCGCATAACTTCCTTAAGCCAACGGACCTTGTGCCAGCCAGGAGTTGAGAGAACTTCCCTCAGGCCTTCCGCATAACTGGACAGTTCTGGTACTCTCCAGATTCGTGCCCACAGAAGGAGGGGACGCAGCCTTGCCTGCTCGTTAATTGGACGTGTACCTGTGTCCAATAAAAGCGGGAGGGAAGGGGTGCTATGCGGAAGCCTCAAGAGATCTTTGTGGAAGTTGTTTTCCAAGCGCCTCAAGTAATCAACTTTCTGCACACCCCACAATTCAGACCCATACAGAACTGCGCTCACCGCCCGTGCCCTATATATATCTAATACAGCACCTACTGGTTTGAGGGACGAGGCACGTTGTTCCTTCAATAAGGCCCCTGTTATCCTCTTGTGAGTCAAAAAGGTCTTTTGATGGTGGGACTTCCAATTCATAGAATCACAGAGGCGGATACCTAGATAATCAAACTCTTTTACCCTTTCTAGCGGGACTGAATCCAAGGTGGGGGGAATAACAGTTTTCCTTGGGGGGTTTAGAACCAAAAATTTAGTTTTGCCTACATTAATTGCAAGACCCCTAGAATCACAAAATGTCTTTAAGCTGGAGAGTAAAGATTGGAGGCCTATTGGGGTTTTTGAGATCAGGAGGGTGTCGTCCGCAAATAGGAGGGTAGGAATTTTCCTGCCAGCCAGGGAAGGTGCATCAGCTGGATGTTTAAGTAAGTGCTCCACCACTCCATTAACATATAATGAAAACAGAGTGGGGGCAAGCACACAACCCTGGCGGACACCCCTATTTACGGGAATACGTGGTGTTTTTTGGCCCTGCTCTCCCCACCTGATCTGTGCAAAGTTACTCTCGTGAAACTTGGTAAGCATGCTAAGTAGGTAAGAAGGGATTCCCAAACCCTCCAAGACATTCCACAACTGGGCACGTGGGACCAGGTCAAAGGCAGTCCGTAAATCTATAAATGCGAGATACAGACTGCCCTTGCCCAGTACAACCACTTTCCAGTATAGCAGTAGTAAGCGAAATGTCTGTTCAATAGTCCCCACACCAGATCTAAAACCAGCCTGAAAGTCTGACAATACTAGGTTATCTTCAGCCCACTGTAAGATCCTGCCTAAAACTACCTTGCCAGCTACCTTCTGTGTGGAATCTAGCAAACTGATAGGGCGGTAGTTAGCGGGGTCTTCCCGACATCCCTTTTTAAAGATCGGGATGACCTCCGCACCCTTCCAGGAGTCGGGGAGAGATCCACCCCTCAGCGCCGCGTTCAGTAGTAGGGCAATAAGCTTGCTCCACACCTCCGAGTTGGCCCTTATTAAGTCACCTGGGATGCCATCTGGTCCTGCCGCCTTATTAGGCACCAGGCACTTAATTGCCCCTTCAACTTCGCTGGTTGCAAAAAGGATGACCTCATCCGAGTAGTCAACAGGCACTCGAGAGAGATCTGTCAATACATCTAAGGATCCCTCTGGGATAGCATATAGGTTGGAGAAATGGGCAAACCACGCCTCCCCCGTGATATTACAGGTCAAAAGAGAGTCGGCAGGTTTGTCTCTGTCTCGCAACAGTTTCCAAAAAGCCCTCGAGTCTTTCCTAGAGCTGGCCATCATTAAATCCTCCCAGTATTTAGTTTCATAGGCCCCCCTAGCCATGGACATAGCTTTTTTGTAGCTCTTCCTTGCAAGGCTAATGCCGCACGGTACCTTGGCTTTTACTGCTAGTATAAGTTCTCGTTTAGCAGCAGAGCAGGTAGGAGAATACCATTTAGCTCTGTTCTTTGATGCAATCCTGTGCGAGGCCCCCGCTCTACCCTGAGGGACAACGAACAGCTCACTAAGTGCCAGGGTAGTTTCAGTGAACACGTTGCAAACATCCTAATTGCTAGGTTCCATTGTGTCTATACGCGTTTTCACAGATGACATTATCGATTTTGCTTTGGCCATCCTCCCCTCGTCTGCGGCAACCTTATTCCATTTTAGCCGCCTGCCGCAATTCGAGGGGACTAATTCATGGGAAGATTTCCATGTGTGTGGAGAAGGAATTGGGAACGTGTCTTCCCATGGGGGATTAAGAGTCAGGACTAGTGGATTATGATCGCTATCAGCTGTCTCTAGAACCTCCATGTCTTGGAGGTAAGGCCAGAGCTTGTGGTTCAGTAAAATATAATCGATACGTGAGGTGTGGCCCACCCTATTATAGGTGTGTGCCCCCCTGGTATCTGACTTTGATCTGCCATTGGTTGCTCTAAGATCGTATTCCATACAGAGGCCATTAATGTCTATGGCACTCTGAGTCCACTTTTTAATCGGGTTTAAAGAAAGCAAGGGAATACCTCTCCTAACGTCATCCTCCCAAGTGTCTAACATGTCGTCGCTGGCTAGTGGCTCAAAACAAAAATTGAGGTCTCCAGCCAGTAAGACCAAGCAATCTGAATTACAGGACCTGAGCTCATCCTCAATTCCTGTAGAGGATAACAAGGAGATGCTACCCCTTGCCCCCCCTTAGGTAGAGGTTAAACAGTTCCAGCTTTAACCCTCCTTGGCATTGAATAGATAGTCTCAACAGATCCGGAGATTTTGTTGGTATTTGCCTTATTGATAGCCCCAATGTGATACTAACCCAAACGAGGAGACCGCCCGAGGGGCGACCTTTGCGACCACAGTCTTTGGATGCGGGTACAAAGTAGGTAGTATAACCTACCCTGTGGCGAGGTTTCGGGCACCAGGTTTCTTGCAGAAGGCAAATCCCGAAGGGATCCACAAAAGTACTCCAATCGGGAGTATCGATGTTGCGTGCAAGACCTGCAACGTTCCAGCTTAAGAGCCTCAATAATGGGTTTCCTCCAGCACTCAGCCCCAATGGGGAAGCACATGCAGCGGGGCCAGAAACAGCACTATAATTTCTTGACAGAGGTAACGCTACTAAAGGGTCAGCCATAACCCCCAATGGAATTGAAATGTCCTCTTTCTTAGACAAGTTGGGTACCCAGGTGTCTTGAGTGCCAACATCAGTGATCTTTGTGCTAGTTAGAGATGACAACCGGTGCGATTTCAATGTAGACATTGGGAGGGTGACAACCTCTTGCCCCGGATCCTCACTTATTTTAAAGATGGAAATTTTAGCAGTGCTGTTTGTAGCAGGTTTAACCGCCAGAGGTGAAAGGTCAAGTGCCACACGAGGTAAGGGGGCCATAGCATAGGATGGAGAGCCAACAGGCATAGAAAGTCAATCAACCTCCTCAAGGCACCCAAACCTATTAGAAGTTGGGACCCCAAGCCACCTTCTATTTGGGGCTTGCCACTTATTATTTACCCCTCCACTAGCCTGGTAGCGTACAGAAGACCATTCCCTCCCATGATTTTGGTTTAGACGTGGGGGGTAGAAGAATGTTAAAGGCCTCGGTACAATGGTTGGATCTTCCCCAAAAGTAGACCAAGTGCATACGTGGTGGGCCGTGCGTGGGTCCTCAAAGGACACCACTATACAGTCACCTGGGCTAGATTTCCGTGAAGGGCCCACCCAAGGGACTCTACGCACCATCAAAATTCTGCTTCGCACATCATTTGGGATCGGTCTATTCACGTTTAGCCAGTGAATGACCTTGTTCTTCAGGGACCCGTGGTTTTCTTGCCAATTATTGTCAATTGCTGGCACGCCTGTCAGTATCACCACGTATGGATTTGCGTCTGGGGGGAGATCTATGTATCCCCCGCGAAAGTTGCTCCTATTGTGAGTGGCCTGGGATATTGGACAATCCGCTTTGGATGCAAAAGCCTTTGGGGCAACTCCTGTTTTATAATTTGTGGTTGATTGTACAATGGGGTGCTTAGGAGACTTTAATATAGGGATAGGAGGTTTAGTGATATAGCCCTTAGTGCGTGGTTTAGGTACTGGCCTAGGTGGGGATGCTGCATGGGCGGTAGTATTAGGTATCGGTGGAGCTGGGATATCATCTAGAATACCATTGGTTTCCTGGCCTTGCAGACTAAGAGTTGCTAGTTCTATAATACTCTTTTCCACCTCTAACAGGTGGTTCTCAATACGTGAGAGTCTCAAGTCAAGTGGAGATAACAACTTTTTTAGGGTTTCCCAAACTATTTTTATAAAACCCACATAATTTCCTTCATGTTCCTCTAAATGTGTTCCAGAACCCTCTATTGTAACATTTTGCTCGGTAATTCCCAGGTCTGAGCTATCCTCATCTGTTTCAGTGGACATCTGTGGAGGAAGAGCGGGCCCAGCCTCAGTGCTAATCACCGGGGGATCGCTAACATTGCATGGATGGGCCATAAGAACTTTGGCCTTCTTACGCGAAAAGGCAGACATTATAACGCGTTTCCTTTTGTAAGTTGTGCCCTTAGTGTTAGTGCAAGGTGAATTGTCATGCAGGTCTGGTAACTGTGGTGTATTAGTGTACAAATGATCTTGGTCTATACCAGTGGTGGCCCCGGGTGGGGGCTGACTTATGGCCTGCGGGTTGGGGCACAAAGTAGGTAATACAACAGGGGGAATGACTAAGGAATGGTGGACATCAGCATGCGTTAATATACATCGTGGGTTAGCTTGTCGCTCCGGAGTCAATGCGGCCGCAATATGGCCCAACGAAGATTTTTTTGACTCGGCAATAACCTGGGACAATCTCCTTGCTGCTTCCAGATCAAGGGAAACACGTTTTTGCATTTTAGTGATTTCCTCATCTATGGCAGTATTTGTCCTCGTGATAAAGTCGTCTAGTGTCCCATTTTGCTTCTGGAGCCCCTTTGCCGCACTGCTGCGGCTTACCCTTGTACACATCTCCAAGTGCACTATACAAAACAATTTTAACAGTAGACAGGTTCAGTTGAATATTACCAGAAAGACGGGGGAAGACGAAAGGGGGGTAGCCCAACCCAACCTCTTCCGACCTCGAACGGCCTCAAACGGCCCGCTCTTAGCCCGGTCTTTGCCCCGAGCTGCGGCCCGCGCTGCGGGAGTGTGGCCCCTGGATATAGGAGGCGTATAGGGCGGTGGTCGTGCCAGCAGGGAGAGCGGACCGGAAGGTGTCAGAAGGTCACGCAGGGACTCCTGGGCAATGGAGTCCCTGCTACGCTCGCAGCCCCGCTGGTCTCCGCAGCCCTGTCCGCAAGTTCTGTGGATGCCTCCTTCTGGGGCGGTCTGGTGTGAGGCGCCTATCCCCCTCAGGCGCTGCAGCACCCGCGAAGCGGGTGCGGCGAGGTGCTGATACCGGTGATGACAACAGGGAGCAGGCAAGTCCGTGTCGGAAATTCAAATGCGTGCGTGATCCCACTGGAGCTATGGGCAGCAGAGTTTAAATTCCTCTGGTGGGCGGTGGGCGTGCCAGCAGGGAGAGCGGACCGGAAGGTGTCAGAAGGTCACGCAGGGACTCCTGGGCAATGGAGTCCCTGCTACGCTCGCAGCCCCGCTGGTCTCCGCAGCCCTGTCCGCAAGTTCTGTGATATCACTACAGTCTATTGCTTCTTTATGAGTTTTTAATGAATTGTTTATGATCATATGTCTCTTTCAATAGCCTTCGCTTGTCCTTAATTGTCTGCCTGGGTTGTTACCTTTGCACAAAAATTGTTTTCCCTGACCCAGGAGCACGATCCAAATCAGGGGGTCCTTGTTACCCACAAAATATTACCCACGGTTTTCCGTGTGGGACTCGTTTTCTTTATTATCCATATGTTGGAAACTATCTCGTCGTAATATAAATACAGTTCTATTGGTGTTTTAATTATTTGAGGTATTGTGACCTCTCTTGAGAATTTGGCGTAACATTTCCTCATATAACCCCTAGAGTATAATCTCCTATCTAAATAATGTCTAACCTCCAAACGTTTGGTTTCTCGGACGAGGACTTTGCTACGTTGGTAGGCACTAATGTAAATTTTGGTAGTAACCAAACAGGTAACTCACAAAATAGTAGTGACTATAATAAACTTCTGGATCTTCAGAAGAAATTAATTAGAGTGGAAGCCCATGGGGAGTTTATGTTGAACTATCTTAAGAACGGCATAATCCCCATGGGTTTGCGAATTCGTAATATTCCAGGTCTTTTTGTAGACATAAAAACGTTTCTAATAAAGTGGAGCATGATTGCCAGCCGTTGCTCGAGAGACCTGATGATTCTCATCATCTCCACATCTAAAGATCTAGTAGCTGAGATAAAAAAAGAAATAGAAGAATTAGAAGATAAACTTAAGAAATCCACCACTGCCGAGGAGGCAGAGAAACAACTGGATATAATTAAAAAAGATATAACATCATTCTCTGAGTATTTAAAGAAAAGAAAGGAAGACAAGTTTGTCAAAGATAAAAGATTCTACTCTGTAGAAAAAACATATCCCTATATTGTTGAAGGTTATTATAATCCGGAATCACAGCCAGGTACAAATAACCATACCTTCCAGAATAGAATCAACAATTTTTCTCACTCCTCAGCCTCTAATTCAGAATCAGAAGGGGAAGATAATGTTGGCTATCAAGATGATAGACCTTTTGATCCCAGAAACGGCCAAAGAAATTCTCGCCGTCCTTTTTTAGGTCACCGAGGGGGGAGGGGTGGTCGCCAGAAAGTGAGGTTTCAGAACCACTCGAGGGGCAACTACCAGTCGAATCAATATGCCCAGGAACCTCAGCAATACCTAGAGACAAGAAGCAAGCAGTATTGGAGGAACGGGATGTAATCCCAATATTCAACTTATCCTCCCATATCCTGAATGCACCAGATCTATCATTATTGTCCAAAGGTCTTTCTTTTGTTCCTCATGCCAATCTAAATACTTTTGAACTGTATCGTGACATCCATTCTTTTCTTCGAAAAGTGAGACTAAAAAAATTCTTTCAGCAGACTGACCCCTTAGAACTGGACAACATGACGAGCAACATTGTAGCTCTACCATCTACTTTCACTCCCTCATTACAACAGGTAGGTCCAGAAGTAGGTATATTTGAAAAAGTTGTATTGAAACGTTTGGAACAGGCTTTGAGGTTTATACCAAAACCTAAGTACAACATTTCAAAGGAAGAACATTGTTCCCTTGAGAGCCTTAAAAATAATGACACTATTGTTATTAAAAGTAGTGATAAAGGCGGAGGGATAGTGTTAGTAGATTGTAATACCTACGAAGAGAACATGATCAGGATGCTAAATGACCCGAGTTTTTATAAAAGAATAAAAACTAATCCAACAGAAAGAATAGTAAAAACCATCAATAAGCTAACTACGAAAGCTTTAAATGACGGCATAATAACCAAAAAGGAATATGAGTTCCTGAATAACTCTGACCGGAAGATATCCTGCATCTATGGATTGCCAAAAATCCATAAGGACCAAATAAATCCCCCATACCGTCCAATTGTTTCTACAATTGGCACCCCTCTAGAAGCACTTTCGAAGTATCTAGATCAAATTCTGCGTCCCTACATCTCTCTTTCGAAATCATATGTAAGAGATACTGGTGACATCATTTCAAAAGTGGAAAATTTGGCCTTTAAAGAAGACAATGATATCTTAGTGACTCTCGACGTAGAGTCATTGTATAGTAATATACCACAGACAGAAGCAATTGAGGCCACGATGTGGTTCATTGATGAACATAAGATTCCTTGCTTTAAACCATTCATCAAAGATTGTTTGTCTTTAGTTTTGAAAGAGAACTTCTTTGAGTTTGGAAAAGATTTGTTTTTACAAATCAAAGGAGTAAGCATGGGGGCTTCAATAGCTCCATCGATTGCTAATATTTACATGATCTTGTTTGAGAACAAATTCATCTTTAACGAGATAGCACCCTTCTTTGAGTCTGTTTCCCATTGGTACCGTTACATTGACGACATCTTTTTTGTTTGGACCGATGGGAAACAGACTCTGGATGAATTCCTTTTGTGGCTGAATTTAGTGGATGAGAATCTACGGTTCACAGCACACATCAATGAAAGTAAGGTAGAATTCCTAGATATAAATATTAAGAATAAAGAGGGATCGCTTGAGGTGGACCTATATACGAAGCCTACCGCCCGAAACACCCTCCTACACTTTACAAGCTATCACCCACGTTGCCAGAGGGACAGCATCCCCTTCTCGCAATTTTTGCGAGTCAGGCGGAACTGTACAAATATCAGGGATTATGACACTCAAGCTGTGATAATGAAACAGAAGTTTATAGAAAGAGGCTACCCTCGCCGCCTAGTTAGAGTTGCTTACAAACGAGCAAGATTTTATGATCGCGATACCCTCCTAAACTCCCCAAAACAGAAAACAGAACCGAAGTTAGTATGCATCACTAAGCATTCAACTCTGAATTCGACAATTAGGCAGATCATAAATTCGAACTGGCACCTTCTAAATGTTACCGATGATCAGAATAAATTACAAAAACCTATGTTTGCCCACAAACGAAATAAAAACCTGAAAGATTTTGTAGTCCACTCACGACATAAGGACAAAAATATAAACATCCCCTTCATTCAAAAATCCATTGATGGGGCTACTGCTCCTAAAGGTACCTCACGCTGTGGTTCTTGCCTATCATGCGGAACGATAATAACAGGTGAAACTATGAATTTTAACAAGATAAAGATCCAAGCCAGAGAACTCTGGACCTGTAACACAAAAAATGTGGTATATCTCCTCACGTGTCCTTGCAATCTTGGATATGTGGGGGAGACGTCACGCATGATTAAGACCAGGTTAACCGAACATAGATCGGCGATCAAGACAAAAAAGGTTACAGCTCCTCTAGTGAATCATTTTATTGAATTTGGTCATAAACCCGAAGAGTTGAGATGGCGCATCCTGGAAAAAATCCATACACAGCATAACCAAGGAGGAGACGCTATCCGTAAAAAACGTGAAGTCTTCTGGATCTTTACCCTTGGCACTTCTGTCCAGGGTTTAAATCTAGATCTACCGTGGGAAAATGCAATCATATGACATCACTGTTATTTGTTATCATATGATTGTAGACATCCTCATTTGGGATTATATGTAATGAGTTACAGTCTTTCTTCATTCGGTAAATAACTAGTCTCTTTTCATTTAGGGAATATTTAATTTTTCCCTTTTCTTAATAAAAAGTATTACTATCACCTTAAATAGTGGTCGTTATATAAATTTAGGACCTTCCGTAATCCGAATGGGGATTTTGCTCGTGTCCGCTTTAAATTTCTCTATTACTAGCTAACATCATCTAAAAATAAAGTTTCACTTTAAATAAAGGCGGGGTCCGCCTTAGGGCGGTATACCTTCATGGTATAAATTCTAATGGAAGACGGACTACAGGAAATCATTATTTCCTTCACACACCACCGAAGAGGACAGACCTTCCGTGAGACCTGCGTCTCTATCGTCGGTAAGTTTTCTCGCCGAGCAATTTGCTAAACAAGCTAAACTTCTGCCCTTCTTCCCCTGCTTACTGCACGACGCTTTCGGAGCTGCCAAGCTTGTAACAGTCATCTTATAAACTGCGCGTCCCCTTATTTGCCGTACTTGCAACAGTTATCTTAAAAACTGAGCAGTTTATAATTTATTACTGCTCTTTGCTTGCGGGAACCTAAATATAACCGCGGGTTTTGGCAGCATTTAAATAAATCTCCGCTACCTGACTGAAACGATTTGCGGGAAGGACAAAAGCCTGGGACATCCCTGATTTATTGATTTAGTTCGCACTTGCCATATATCCAACAGGCTCTTTAAAAGTGAGCGTTTTTTTGAGAACTATCGCTCCTTTCTCGGGTGAAACTGTTCATAACTGGGGGTTTTGTATTATTTGAACAGGCTCCCGTCATCTGATCGAAGCCGTCTGTGGGAAAGATAGTGGCTTTTTGGAAATCACCATACTCACCGCCTTCTCTTGCTATCAGTTGATTAGTACAAGACAGGTAAATTATTAGTAAAACAACTGCCGTTTTTAGAATCACTATCATCGCTTTTATGAGCAGTGTGGAAATGGAAACCAATCTTTAGCCTATGTCATTTTTTAGGTATTGATGTGGAAACCGCTACTACTCTGACCCATTCTCAACATTCAAGATACAAACAGATCGCAGGAAGTCTCCGCTTTTAAAGCTCCCCCTTATTAGCATTATTCAAAAGGTAAACGCTATCTGAATAGCAGAATTAACATTTTTTATGCGACTTTAGGCACATTCTCAAAATACTATCTTTGGACCTCATTTTGCATTTTATAGTTGGTGCATGAAACGGAGCTGTCCATTCGAGAGAATCAAAAAAAGGAAGCACACCTTTCTGTTTGACTTTAGTCTGTGCCCTGCTAAAATCACCGGCCAAAAGGTAATTAATTAATAATATTTTGGTATTCCTATTAATGGCTAGTGAGTAGATCAAGGTCACAACCTTTCCCAAAAGGCTATTGTGATAATAAATATTTACATTTTTCCTCTTTAGTCTAAATGAAAACATCGCTCTTTTAAAGAAATCAACATGGAATTCTGTCTCTTATAATTTTAATGAAATAAAGCGTGAAGCGTTATTGTGGGAAGCGGTAGGAAGTCAGCAGTGAACTCTGTGTAAACAGGTGAGACTACTATTTGCTGTACTTACTTGATTAGACTAAAGAAATTTATCACAATATTCCAATGAACACTTCTCTTCTATTTTAACCAGCTATCACATACCGTCTCCAGCATTAAAGGGAGAGGTGCCTTACCCGCCCTCACTACCACGTATCTTTTAACCAATACTATCTCTATTCTAGGTAAGGCTTTTTGAGTAATGAAACCTCAGTACGTAAACGAATTGTTGTAGTGTCGTCATTTTAAATGTAGTAGCTATTTCCTGATTTGGTCAAGTTAAGTAGTCAATCACGAGTGAGAATCATATGTGATTTATTCAAGTTGCCCAACAAAGAAGATAATAACGCTATTTGCACTAGTACGATTAGGAATTAATTCCTCCTGTCCGTACGACACTACATCCGGATGTGATATATGCATCCATAACAAATAGGTAATTCTTGGAATTATAAAATTTCCCATAGAGACCATTCAATGACAAATGTTACGCCCTTTTCTGTTATAATAGCATTTCAGGGATTCTTTTTAAGTTTATGTTAAAATATGAGATTTATCAAATATGTCAATGTTTTCCAACTGTATGTTTTTATATCATGTTTGTTCTTAGGCATAAAGCCTGGCTATTTAAAGAAAAAAAGGAATTTTTGAATATCAAAAAGTAAAAAAAGAAGAAGCATGCTCTAGACAGACTCATCACTGACAAATGTGAATAACTGCATCTACAATGTACTGTTATGTGGTTGTGATTTTCTTTTATCTCTTTTTAGAAATAATGGCTGCTATCATCTTGTCCTGAGGAAGACAATTGTGCTTGTCGAAACGCGTAGACTTACAGCCTTATACACTTTCCATATTGGAGATATTAGTTTTAAGAAATAATTTTATATGCACTGATATGTTTGTTTGATATGCATTATTTGAATCAACCCATATCGATTTATATCATGTAATAATAATTTCTTTATTGTACCGGATGTATCCTCTTTTATATATATATATTTTTTATAATTATATTAAAAATCACTCCCTTTTGATATCACTACAGTCTATTGCTTCTTTATGAGTTTTTAATGAATTGTTTATGATCATATGTCTCTTTCAATAGCCTTCGCTTGTCCTTAATTGTCTGCCTGGGTTGTTACCTTTGCACAAAAATTGTTTTCCCTGACCCAGGAGCACGATCCAAATCAGGGGGTCCTTGTTACCCACAAAAAAAAAAAAAAAAAAAAAAAAACGCAAGTTCTGTGGATGCCTCCTTCTGGGGCGGTCTGGTGTGAGGCGCCTATCCCCCTCAGGCGCTGCGCGGCGAGGTGCTGATACCGGTGATGACAACAGGGAGCAGGCAAGTCCGTGTCGGAAATTCAAATGCGTGCGTGATAGTGTAGTGAAATGAAGCGTGTTTCTCAGAGGTACCATTTGATTGTACCTATTCTGAGGTGTTATCTACCTCTTCTCTGCCCACCAGAAGCCTTATTCACATGGCAATTGAATTAAATTGATGGTCCGGCCTTTGATCCTTTCTGACAGGGAACTAACACTTTCTAGGCTAACCACCACAGATGTGTGAGGATTTGTGGGGAGAAGCCTTCTTCTCCTTTTGCCTATAGATCTCATGTAAATCTCCCCAGTAAGTCACTTTAGTCTAGATTTTTTTTTTAAGGTGCGCACGTACCAAAGGGGTTTGTGGAATGTCTATTTCTAGCAACTTATTGGCGCAGACTGTATTTTTAACATGGCTCAACTGCGTCATTTTCTAGTGGAAGTACAGTCTACTGACTTGCTAAGGATTTTTGTTCCCCTTTACTTGTAACAGGCAATCGTTTATTTAAAAAATATTGCATACATTTGCCCCACTATTTACCCCTTAGATATGTGTTACTGTATTGCAACTGTCTATTAGTCTGTGCAATCTGCTACAATAGGCTCTTTGGGTGGGGAAGTAGACCAACTAAGGTTGCAGGTGGATAAACAAAAGGGAACCCCTAATCCATCTGCTCCACTAGTACAAAGATAATCCCCGAATGCAAGTTGATGCCAACGGTTCAATTCATACTTTTTAATAAGGCGAACTCCCCTGTGCAGAGACTTGCCAGGTTGCAAGTAAGAAGGCTCACATCAACACCAGTTAGAGGGACAATCCCACTCCAGGTCAGTCCTGGCCAACCTCCTGCCACCCTGTCATCTGAGGAACAGGGAGCATAAGAGGGTAAGGGCATTAAGGACAATAAAGAAACAGTAACAGCACTATAAGCGCCAGCTTTTATTGGCGCAAGGATCTGGGTCCAGCGCGGTCTTGTTCAGAGGTTCGTGTGACAAGGAGGACTGAAAAGTGTCAGCAAGTTTTCACTTTATTAATCCTGACATGCCTGAACATTAAGCATGGAAGGGGCCTTGAAATTCCTGTTTATTTATTAAGACATAATCAGCTCTACTCCCAATGAAGTGTAAAGTTCCCATCTGGTGTGTCCTTGGCACAGGATTAGTGGTCAGACTTTTGATTTTTTTTTTCTCAAATATTTTTTCTTCTTTTTTTAGAAAGAAGTTTAGAATAGATGGCCTACATTGTGGTATGCAGGTTGTAAGGCTTCTTGTTAAGAAGTTAAGAAAAGAAGACATACATTGTGGTATGCAGGTTGTAAGGCTTCTTGTTAAGAAGTTAAGAAAAGAAGACATACATTGTGGTATGCAGGTTGTAAGGCTTCTTGTTAAGAAGTTAAGAAAAGAAGACATACATTGTGGTATGCAGGTTGTAAGGCTTCCTGTAAAGAAGTTAAGAAAAGAAGACATACATTGCGGTATGCAGTTTGCAAATTATACTTTAGAATTCTTGCCGAAAACAGTTGTATGCAGGTAACTCAGAGTTTTGTTATAATATTATTGGAGAGTTAAGAGCACAAAAAAAATAAAGTGGGAGTGTAGAGGGAATAGAAAGGAAGAGAAGGAACGTGCACAGTGTGGAAAATAATTTGTCACCAAAATTTTGTATGGCAGGTGGATGGATTGCGCTAATGTGAATGGTTCAAACAACAATTAAGGGAAGTTATTTGGCATATTTTCTTTTAAGAATTTCCGTTCGCTGAATAACATCAGTCAGATTTGTTGACAAGAAATTATTTGCTCAAAACACCAGGGGTAACCAGCTGTAGAGAAGGTCTAATACCCGCCAGGCACAGGAACATGTTCCTAATTATTAGTAAGTTTAATAACCGAAGTCCCAGGTGTAAAAATCAACTGCAAAGAATGGTCTGTTAACATGAAAGCACATATTAAGTAAAACAAGTATTTCAGCTAAATTAACATTTGCTACTGAAGCTTATTACAATGCTTATAAAAGTGCAACACTAGAATAGCAAGCAATATAAAAAAAAGCAGTTCCAAAGTAATTAGGTTTGACATTTATATGGCGTGCAGATGGGATGTGCGCGCACAATACCAATGTCAAACCTATTGCATTTGCCAATGCTTGCGTGCCTGGCAGCACTTGGGAGGAAGCACATAAAAAAGTATCTAATAATAAATTAATGCTACAGGAAAATAACCATTAGCAAAGCCAATAGATCTCGTCTATGCAAGAGCAACTGGCTTTGCCCCTGTGTTTTAGAATGTTGTACACCAGTGTGACTGCTGTTTAGCATGGCTAAAAATTAGTGGTGTAGAGGAGAGTGCTGTGGCATAGAGTAGAGTGGAGAAGAGTGAAGTGGCATATAGTAGAGTGACGTGGAGTCATGTTGAGTGTCCCAGAGCAGAGTGCTCTGGAGTAGATGGTCAGAGTGGCGTAGAATGGAATAGCGGGTCGCACAGTAGAGTTTCACAGAGTAGAATGACATACTGTTGTGGAGTGGAGTGTCGCAGAGTAGAGTGTCAAGGAGCGGAATAGTGAGTCGTGGAGTGGAATGTCAGAGGAAGTACATGCAGTGGAATGGAGTGAAGTGTCACAGTGTAGCGTGGATAATCGCAGAGAGGAGTGCATTGTAGTGGAGTGTCGTAGTGTTGAGTGTTGTAGAGTGGGATAAAGTGTTTTAGAGTGGAGTGCCATATTGTGGAATAAAGTGTTGTACAGCAGAGTTTTGTGGAGTGGCACAGAGTGGCGTGGTGTGAAATTGAGGTAGGTAAATGTTTAACCCCTTCCATGCTGCCGGCCATTGGCCGACGGCAGAACTACCTCCCCAGTGCTGCCGTTGGCCAATGGCCAACGCGGCCCTGCCCGTTTTGCGGAAGTGTCGCACTTCCGCAAAATCGTGGGCGCAGTAAACGGGTTAAGTTATGCAATTGGTAAACAGCGCTGACCAAAATAAACAAGCTCGTAGACAGAACATTGTTCCTTACAGGCCTGTGAAACTGAGGAACTGGAGTGGCAGAGATAAGTAGAATCAGTCAAGCTGAAAGATTGGAGGTGACAAACCTTTTCAAGGAAATACAACACTTTACTGCTTCCTAAACTAACATACAAGGGAAATAACTGAAAACGCATCTATTTTTGTGGTGTGCCTCAGAAAAAAGAAAAAAAGAGTGCCCAGAAAGTGAATACAAGAAGCAGAGAGAGGTCTTAAACAGGCAATGTTCCACGGGCGGGCGAAAGACATGCTGGACAGCCTAAAACAAATAAAGCCAGCAAAAATAAAGCATTGTAATGTGAGTTGCAAACCACAAAACCAATGGTAAGCAATGACGGCCGAAAACCGGCCCTGGCAAAGAGTGCGGTCGCACCCCCAGGGTAGAGGGGGGGCCGGCTGAGCACTTTGCCAGGGCCGATTTCGGTTCCCAGTCCGGCCCTGGAAGGAATGCATTCTCAGGGTCTGCTTTCTTTTCTGCAGCATTTATTTTTCAGATTCATTAGAGCTCACACTCCAGGGTTGCCCGGCTGCTTGCTGACTGATTATAAATGTGGCGGACAGCTAGGAATGGTAAAACAATAATGGAGCATGTAGAATCTTGTCCCAGATGGCCACCCCGTTTATAATCAGTTGGTTAGCGGTACATCAGCACTACAAAGGAAGTTCTAAGAAAAACATCTGTAAAATGGATGTTGCAGAAAATAAAGCAACCCATCTTTCTATAGCGTAAACTTTTCAGATGCTTTTGTCAGAGCTCACTTCCTAGTTCTATAGTATCGCCAACTGACTGACCTCAGATGTAAAATAAATCCTCATGCATTCCAGTGAAGGCTGAAGCACACACACAAACAGCCAACAGAAGAAAGGTGAGTCTAAAATACTCATGTGGGCTGAACCAAGATGTAAATGACAATGTCTAAAGCCAATGTAAGAAGGATCCAACGGAAAAGAATCCGATGGTTGAAGGAAACGGACCTGAACCGTAATAAAAACATGGCTGGAAAGCTGAAAGAAACTGTTATAATAACTACTGATAATTGTTATGAAAAAAAAATGTGACTTATTGAAATTACTCTGTGCTAAATTACTTGAATACTAACGGGGAAGGAACACCACACATCAAAAGGTTTTACTGCTCCTACATCGAATTTCAAAGGCAGTGGGTTAACATTGGAAATTTCTTGAGAAGCAACAAGTGTTCTAGTGCATATGTTGCAGACGTTGGTATTGAAAGACCTGGGTTAGTATGCCAACTTCCCGAAAATGTGTGATTATGGGCAATCCATTCTATGTCTATGTGCCTCAGTCTGATTTCCACTGTATTCTGTGTGAGACAATGTATAAGCTTTTAATGAGAAATTACAAAGTGATTGGTGGAACGCTGAATTCGTTCCCGCCCCTGAAATTACTCTACAATGCTTACAGTCTATCTTTTTGTGCTTACTAATCTTCTACAGACATGGAATAACCTTATGCAAAACAGACTCGGGGGTATTCATGTTCCAATAGAAATAGTCCGTCCGAACAGCCAGAGCACATCTCCTTTGACCAGGAACAAAAGCAGATATATTCTGGTTTAGGCAAGACAGGCCCTCAGCCTTGTTGGGCATATCTGAATAAGCCCAAAAAGGCTAAGACTGGTCTGGGATTGCTTGTGCTAGCTTTCAGGGGGGACATGGCTTTGCAGTTTGCACTGAAATATTCCCAATGGAATACGACCGTGATTGATTTGCATATATTTTATTCTTGTCTATAGTGGCACAGTGAGTTTAAAAAATATAATGGAAAATACTAAGAGTAGGTACCAGTAGCTGAGATTATTTCAACCATCACTTTTTGCTTTTGCCCATGAGATGCCCTGAAAGTGACAAGAATTACAGGTTTTGGCCCTATAGCTTACCATGTTATGACACACTGCGCGTCACCTGTGAGACTGAAAGTGGTCTGCGGTTGTTCGTGTCTTCCTTACCTTATCAACAGGTATTGCAGGCCTCACCTGAACCACCTGCCATCAAGCAAAAGGTAGCTGCAACCAGTGCCTTGTGTATCAGGAAAGGCCCTGGCACTTCTAAGTTAGGCCTGTCTCCTCTATGCCTCACCATATAGACAGGATTGTTGGAGAAAAACACCCTCTCCCCCTTCTTATACTCTGGTCCAGGCTGTTGTCTGTCGCCTACGTCTTTGCTCTAAGAGTCTATCCTCTCACCTTTCTAATTGTTTTCTATCATCTTTGTCTTTACCTTATTCCCTGCATTTTTGATTTGCCCTCTATTCATTCTACTACTGCCCTTTTTCCTCTTCACTTTTATCCATGCTCTGCTCTCTCTCCCCTCGATCTTAGCTCTTTACGATCACTCTTTTAGTAGTGATTCGCTGTGTTTCTGTTTTATCATTTGTCGGCTTTTGTTCCTCTGTCCTGTCCTGTACATCCTTACATTCGATCTTCTCTCTTCTTAATGCTCTCTTCTTCACATCATGGCTGCTTTCTTTTTGTATCTGATTTGCTCTCCTTTTCTTCTACTTACTCCGTCTTATCTCTCTCCTCTCCTGTTGTTTCCTTCTCCTCTTTACTCCTGCTCTCTCTCTCATCTAGAACACTGCTGTTGCCTGTGACCCCTGTCGTCAGCCTGTACATGTCCCTGCTATTTTGAACTCTGCGTTTTCCTGTTGTCTTTCCTAAAGAGGAAGATGACATGTGTTTTACTTTCTTACCTACACCGAGTGCAAAAACAAAATGTACACCAAATGAAAATGCTTTTTTTGCATATATTAATCAGTGCAGTATAACTGGGCTATTTGCAAAACAGGTAGCTGCTCGAGCACAGCAGGTGATGTCACTACTAGTGCTGCCTGTAATTAGTAGGCCCAGGAATGGCGACAGCATTGGCATCCACTGCTCAGCTTGCTGTGACCCGCCTGCTTCAGCATAGGCATTGTCCCCAGCCGTAATGCTGTCAATGCCGGTAAGTATGGCTGTGGTGCCTACTGGACTCACGCACGCTCAGCAATTACCATGCTGGGGTGCAGCGCACAGGTTCTACAGGTGACGCCATGGCGCACAAAAGTTGTGTTGGGCCACAGCCGCATCCAGCGCGTTGAGGATAGCAGCAATGCAGGGCTGCAGGATATGCTACTCTGGCTACACAGCAAGTGGAAAGTACACACTTACTTTCATTTATTCTTCCCCAAGAGCCCTCACTGCCAAGTTCCAAATGCGCTCTTGCAGCTTCCTTGCCTCAACTCCGTCTTGAGCCAGCCCCCAGCTACAATTATCCAATCGGAGGCTTAGACTCAGGCAGCGGCAGGGTGCAGCAGACTCGGAGAATAGAATGCAAGACATAGTTTGTCGATGACTTCTTGGATTTGTGATTGGCGAGATGACACAATTACTAACGTAGTGATACACAATCATGCCTGCCTGGACAGGCGTATGCTGGCCTGTCTATGAACATTTACCAGCCAGTCACAATGCAATGTATGTTATTCTTTTTATTTTGAATTTGAACAATTAATATTGAGACCACCACCTGCAGGGTCAGAAATTGCGGCCCTGTGAAATAAGTGCAGGTGCTGAGCACCTGAAAGCACCTACTCAAATTAAGCACTGCTAATACTGTATGCTCCATGCATGAAATGTGACAGCGACAGTAGTTCTCTGTCACTATGAGGTTATACCTCTCCTAGTTCAGGACAAGGTCCGGAACGCAGAATTGTCATCAGACTGGGCTTGGGTCAATGCACACAAATAGGATTAGTGTGTGCCATGCCCAAAATGAATACAAAAACAGGATCACAGGTATGCAGTTGGAGCACGCAGGGCAGAAGACAGGACTGCAGGGGTGGCCCCTCCGTTTGAGCGGAGGAGCGTTGCCCCACCGGTTGCGAGCACAGCAGGCACTGACGAATAAGTGCGAGGGCAGGGAGCTGGGCTGGATCTTGCAATTGCAGCATTACAGCTGCCCCTGCAGTGCGCATGTCAGGTTGATCGGCTCCATTGCTATGGCCAGCCCGACATGCACATTGCGCACCCAGCAATACCCTGGCTGTGAAACAGGCGGGGGATTGCTGGCACAGGCCCCCAGCCTCAAAATGAGCACTGGGTTAACCTGCTCCCACCAATCCTGGAGCTGCTCTCAGCACGAGAGCAGCTCCAGGATTGGTTGCATTTGTGTCCACTGAGCAGGAAGGAAGTCCTTCTCTTTCCTGCTCGTGGACGCCGATCAGGGAGAATGATGCACACCGGGGGAGCATTATATGGTGAGTTTGGCGCCGTAGAGCCCCACCGTATTTTTATAGGTGAAGCAGCCATTGCAAAACTGTACATCATGCAGGGGACATTCCCATACCAACAAAGTTATACCAAGCGCAGAAAGGGTTACACTTTCCATAAACAGACACCCTTTCGTTTATGGACAAACCACACACCTGAACAAGGAGACCACTTTTCCAAAGCAGCTCTACGGATACCAGAAGTACTATGAATTTAGCTTTTATTTGAAGAATAAAGGGTATCGCATTTATCAACGTTGGACTTCTGTTTCAGGTGCGAGTGGTTCGCGCGCAGAGGGCAGCTCCAAGGGTAATTTAGCTAGCTAAACTGCACAAAGAACTCAATGTTCAGTACTTCTGTGGCCCCGACTGGAGTCTGGGGAAATTCAAGCAATGCGGATCTGCCCGGGAGATAACAGGGCAGAATTGTGGCTTTCTATTACTCATGCCTGGGAGGGTGGAAAGGGGCTGAGGGAAAAAGTGAGCGATGGAGAGGGAGGATAAGTCTACTTTGGCAGCAACCTAGTGCACCTGGATGTCATCACAAGCAGCTTTAATAAGCTTGACAAAACACTGCATTTTTGTATAATGGAAATATTCAGACAAAAATATGTGGATACGGAGAAAAGCTGTTATTTTAGTGGGATAAAATAACGGTCCCCGACTTTGAGGTTTTACTTCGATGTTTTCAAGAAAGGTTGCAGCCGCGTGTTTTACAACCTTCGTACATCCCCTGCGGTCATCGTGGACACATATTAATGAGGACACCTTGTCGAGTAATCGTTTTCTTGAAAGTAGACTGGACAGCTAAAGCAAAAGGCCTTTGGCTCCCCCTAGTGGCGTGCAGTTAAAGAGATGGATACATTTTAGTAATGGCACCGATTCTATTATACATTCTTAATGCAACTTTGCAGATCGCCGTTTTATTTATTTAATGCAGTTTTATATAGCGTGCCGTATAAAGGTGTCAGAGCGCTTCACAACAGAACCAAGTACCTTACATAAGGAGAGGTACACAGTTACACACTGACAAATTACAAATACAATTAGGATAATTAAAACATGCAAAAATAAGATATGAGGTGGCAAAATTAGGTTAATACAGGTATAGAAGACATATTTACAACGTTGAGCTCAAGTGAACGCCAAACGGCCTTGAAGGTCATGAAAGAGAGTTGAATTAACCCTAGAAGTGCCTGTGAGAATAACAAAGTAGAGTTTAGTGATGAAAGAGGGGAGGTGGCACATATGCCCACACTCCCATTTATGTAGGAGACTTCCGATTTTTTTAAGCTAGAAAATGATATTTTTCTTCTCCTTAAAACATCCTTCCTTTAATGCAAGGTAATGAGGGCAGTGACTTCTGAATATCTCTCCTATATTGTTCCTAAAGAGAGATGGGAAGCAATTTTTCTTGAAAGGGTGGAACCCTTATTGCTGTACCTGGGTGGCATGCCTGTGCTGGTTATTTCAGCCTCTACAGGTTTCCTGAATCGCGGGAAGCTGCTTATACCTCTTTTTAAATTTAGGTTGCTCTTCTGTAGGCGATGCATCAGAACAGTGACTACACGCCAAATGGGACACAAAGTGTTTTTTTCTTTTTTTTATATTCACAAATATTTTAGCAAAACTTAGCAACTTTTAAGTTAGCAACGTTGTACCTTTTGCACAACTTGTGTGGAATTCACAACTTTTGCAACAATGCCTGTTGAATATGTCGTTATTTAACACTAACAAAATGGTTCGGAGCAATGTGTAATGTGAGCTGGTGGTTGCAGGTGGAGCCCACATGCACTAATTTTTTGATACTGGTACTTACTTTTCCTCATCAGACTTTGATCCCACAGCAAGAGAGAGAAAAACGCAGAAGGAAGAAAGGAGGTAGGAGGGTAAAGAAAAGAAGGAAAAACAGTGGCAAGGGGAGAAAGACGAAAAAGAACCTGCAAGAGTGAAACGAAGGGAAGGTAGTGTATTGTGGGGGAAGAAAGAGGGATGAGTTGGAATTAAGACTAAGCATCCTCGGTACCTGGCAATCCCCACATTCATCAGCAGCGGCTTCAGTCTTCTGAAAAAACCTTTGGCACCAGCACTTATTATTTTACACACTAAGCACTGGTTGAGTAAGACATACTTCTATAAAATCACAAAAAGGTATTCAAGAATACTGCCCCAGTATTGCTAATCTTTATGCAGAAATGTGAAAGTACACCCACTTATCGACTCTCTAATACAAATAACATGAACATCAAAGTATGGAAAATGTACACTGACAATATTTTGGTCACATAGAAAGGTGATAAAATTAGCACCAAGGATTGAACCATCTAGCTCTATTTATAAAATCCACATCTGAAATTTGCCAACACATGGAGCAATAATCATTCCATCTGAAGAACAAGTTACTTACCTTCAGTGACGCTCTTTCTGGTAGAAAGTGGATTTAACCACATATTCTTCACCTTTTGAATATTCTCCAGGGATCAGACTGGATCCAGAAACCTTTACAGCCGTACCTCCTCTACATGTCAGTAGATGGCACAATGGTGCTCTACACTGATGCCATTTCACTCGGTCTATATAGGCATCACTCCTGCGCATTGACATCAGTTGCTTTCAAAGCTGTCCACGTCCCAAGACACAGAGCCCCAAATTGGTTGTGAACGATGGGCAAATTGCTAGACTGGGGATCTTATGAATGGATAGAGTCCGTTTCGCAGAATGGGGAGGAAGAGAGGGTCGGTTAGTAATCTGCAGTTGTATCGAGTCTCCAACAGAAACAGCATCACAGAACGTAAGTAACTTGTTCTTCTGATAGATACTTCTAACCGCCGATTCCTCACCTTTTGAATGGATACCAAGGCAGTACCTATTTGGAAGTGGGTCTCTGAATGGACTCAAATCAAAAAGTCCTTTAGGACTGAGGGGGCGAAATGCCCTTCTCAGCGAACCAGGCAGTTCAAACAGTAGTGCTTTATGAACGTATGGAGTTACGCCCACATAGCTGCCTGGCAGATGTCCAGGGCAGGAACTCTCCATACTCAGCCTTAGCCCTGGTGCAATGAGCTAGGAGTCCTTTCAGGAGGCTGCTTTTTGACCAAAATGAAGACGATTTTGATGCAGATGATGATATAGGGAGAGATGAGGGGGGGCGACGCTACTGTTCGAAGAGCCAGGTCTTGAGGAGTTTTCTGAAGGCGAGTAGGTCTTCAGTCTGACGTAGGTGGGTAGGAAGGGTGTTCCAGGTCTTGGCGGCGAGGTAAGAGAAGGATCTGCCGCCGGAGGTAGTTCGTTGGATGCGGGGGACGGTGGCGAGGGCGAGGCTGGCAGAGCGGAGCTGGCGGGTGGGGGTGTGGAAGTTGAGTCGGCTATTCAGGTAGGCTGGTCCGGCGTTGTGGAGTGCTTTGTGTGTGTGGGTGAGGAGTTTGAAGGTGATCCTCTTGTCGACGGGGAGCCAGTGTAGGTTCCTCAGGTGGGGGGTGATGTGGCAGCGGCGGGGTGCGTTGACGATCAGTCGGGCGGAGGCATTTTGGATGCGCGGGAGTCGTCGTAGGTGTTTGGCTGGGATTCTGGCATAGAGTGCGTTGCCGTAGTCCAGCCTGCTGCTGACGAGGACCTGTGTCACCCTTCTTCTTGTTTCGGCTGGGATCCATTTGTAGATCCTGCGAAGGGTGCGGAGGGTGTTGTAGCAGGAGGAGGAGACGGCGTTGACCTGTTTGGATATGAAGAGGGTGGAGTCGAGGATGAATCCCAGGTTGCGTGCGTAGTCGGTGGGTGTCGGTGCTGTCCCCAGAGTGGTAGGCCACCAGGAGTCGTCCCAGGCTGAGGGGTTGGGCCCGAGGATGAGGACCTCCGTCTTGTCCGAGTTCAGTTTCAGACTGTCGGCGATGGCCTTCATTCCGTTGTGGATGTTGGTTTTGGCGGTGCGTGGGTCCTTGGTGAGGGAGATGATGAGCTGAGTATCGTCGGCGTAGGAGATGATGTTGAGGTTGTGGTGGCGGGCCACTTGTGCGACGAGGGCCATGTAGATGTTGAACAGCGTCGGGCTGAGGGAGGAGCCCTGGGGGACGCCGCAGATGATGTTGGTGGCTTCGGATCGGCAAGGCGGGAGGCGAACGCTCTGGGATCTGCCAGAGAGGAAGGACGAGGTCCAGTCGAGGGCCTTCTCTTGGATACCGCTTCATGGAGGCGAGTCTTTAGTGTGCGATGGCAGACCATGTCGAAGGCGGCAGATAGGTCCAGGAAGATGAGGGCTGATGTTTCGTCGTTGTCTAATTGGTGCCTGATGTCGTCTGTGGCGGCGATAAGGGCTGTCTCGGTGCTGTGGTTTCGTCTGAATCCGGATTGGGATGGGTCCAGGATGTTGTTGTCTTCTAGGTGGCGGGTCAGTTGCATGGCGACGATTTTCTCGATGACCTTCGCCAGGAACGGGAGCAGGGAGATGGGCCAGAAGTTTTTGAGGTCCTTAGGGTCCGCCTTGGGCTTCTTGAGGAGGGCGGTGATTTCGGCGTGCTTCCAGCTTTCCGGGAAAGTCGCGGTTTCGAAGGAGATGTTGATGACCTTCCGTAGTTGAGGTGCGATGGCTGCGCCTGCCTTTTTGAATATGTGGTGCGGGCACGGGTCCGTCGGAGATCCTGAGTGGATGGAGTTCATGACCTTGCGTGTCTCGTCATCGCAGACGTTGGACCAGGAGGTCAGGAGGTTGGTGCTGATGGTGTTCGCAGGAGAGGTGGGGTCTGGTGCGGTCGGGTCGATCAGTGTGGAGCCATACAACGTCATCTACTAGTGCATAAAGGTACTGCTGGAAAAAATCTGTATACATTCTGAAGCCTGGGCAATATTCAAAAAGTGAGCACTCTGCAATAGAAGTCTCTATCAGAAAAAGGAAAATTGACAACTAAGGTATGTAAGAAACTAACTGACAGGAATGTATTTTTGCTTTTTTAGAGCCTCTACCCTCAGGCACCGAAGGATAATTTATCAATGAGACAATTTGTATCTCTCAAGAGGAACTGCCTTATACTCCAAAAGTTTGATGGCCATTCCGAAAATCAACTTGTCCAATTAGCTGACCAAGCATGCCCACAAAAAAGTGTCGCGATGGGACAAAAAGACGTCCAGAAATAACAACAGAGCATCGTTTTTTGAAGCACATAATAAAAGTGCAACAGATCAACTGTGTGTGCGCACCTATTTAGGGAACTCCAATCAATTGAAAAAGGCCAATAACAGAAACTAGCATATTTAAAATACAGGCAATCTATCACTTGACAAAGCACTGTAGGAGCAACCATTTAAGGGACATATTAGTACATACCAGACCTAGGCGAACTGCTGTCACTCAATGCCAACTGCGTAATTTATCTAGGTATATACCCCATCAACCCCGTGACAATTGTGTTGTGTGCAGTTTTACAGAGACCAAAACGTAATTGGACCTGCGTTTGCACACTCCATGGGAAATACATAATTTCACTAAGTGTAACAGTACAAAGGTTATCTACGTTAAAATGTCACTGTGGATTGTGGTATACAGACCTGATAACATACAAGATTAGAACTAGTATTACAGAACACTGCACCGATGTCAGGTGCAAACGTGCTACCGCTAAACTGATGTGCCATTTTCTGATATGTGGGTGTCATGAAGATGACATGAAATGGAACATAAATGAGTTGCTCTTCAATCCTACTCTGAAAGGCAATTGATCAAGCTTTCTTCTCTTGAAAGAACAACTTTAAGTGCTTAAGTTGAAGACCAATACCAACGGACTCAGTGAAGACAACCCTTGGATCTGACACTCTTTATGAAATGAGGAAGCCCCTACGCAAATTCTGTTTCCGGCAGTGAGTTTTTCCTGACGTCAATGTCCGAACTGCATCCATATGATACAGTGAAGACATCCTTACCGCCACCTGGTACCTTAATATGCGCTTTTCAAAAGGTTTGTCTCATTTCGTATAAAGTCATGAATAGTATACAGATTATGACTTGTCTATCCTACCATGGATAGTAGTTCAGTGACACTGGACACATTTCTAAAAGGGATCCGAAGTTAATATTTGCATCTATACCTTCTGTTGAGACCCATTTTACCTACAAAAAGGTCAAACTTCATATTGCGCAGATTCGCATCAATTCTCTAATTGTATCCAACATTATGTACGCCTAGCAAAAAATGAATCTGTCCTCATGTAACGCAACTGGTGCTATGTAAAGCGCTCGGATACCTGATACCTTCGGGTCAATTTCGCACTATATTTATTTATTTATTTATTGAGCTTATAGAGCGCGACAGCTACCCAATGGATTTCCCGGCGCTAAAAAAAACTCTGTTAAAAAAAAACCAATAAATAAATAGATTAAGCTCCGCATCACATGGCCCAAATATTTCTTTGGGGTCTCTGGTTTTTATTGAGAAAGTGGCACCACTGCTTGCATCACACACAGCACATTTAGACATCCAATTCCCAGGTTCCCCTAATGACACACTACTCTGACACCACACGTGCACCAATAAAAGGCTGTTGCTTTTCTTCATTCCCATCTCCACCTGCAAGTGTATACAGTAGATGCAGCATTGGATTCATTAAAGTAAAGAGTCTTGTTACAAAGTGCACTTTTTCATGTGTCTTAAATACACCATAGATCCACGGACCCCAAGATACGTTCTGATCCAAAGGTATAATAAGATATGTCAATAACTTCAGGTAGCCTTTTATATAAGTGGCACAACATGCATGAACACCTTATTATTCTAGACACATATTATATAGGTATTAATTTGGGAAAAAAGCAAAAGGAACAATTGACGGACAGAATGTTAAACAATGCAAACATTCACACCTAGTCACAAAGATCTGGGTTTAACCCATTGTTCTTTTGCTCACCACGCCACCCTAGTTTGGACCCAGCCATATGCAAATCAGTCTTGACCCTGTTCCTTATGGGAACAGTCCAGCCCGCACTGCCAAGCCAGGTCCTCCCTGGACTTGAAACTAGCTTCCTGGGACCGGTTTCGGGGCATCTCCCTCAACAGCCAGGCTAGCCTGAATCCAGTCTTGGCAGTTTAGGCTGGACTGTTCCCATAAGGAACAGGATCAAGACTGATTTGCATATGGCTGAGTGACTTTCACCATGAAAGAGTTTTTTATAAAAGAGTCGTCTCGGACGCCCTCACATCCAATTGGTCCTGGAAATTTACAGGGCCAAGTGTATGCAATTAGTGAGCTACGATAGTGGAATATGGGGATATGGATGGGTTGCCCTTCTCCAAGAGGTCTATTAGGGGTCCCCCAAAGTGTTCCCTCTGAAATTGGCCATGAGGAGCTAGGCTTAAACTTCCTCATTGACAAGCTATGCCTAGGTCCCTTAAAGCTGTGGAACTTGATCTGGTTAAAGGAAGAACTTAGTTTTACCAGATTAATTCTGCAGAATTGTTCAAAATTGGAAAAATTCTCTCTGGTCCCGTGGCTAGCGTATGTGGCACGTAACCTGCGGGCCCTTGAGGGGTCCGATCTGTATGGCAATCCCTCTGTTTTAACTCTCTCTGTGGGCAAAAAGGTCGAAACTGCGCTCAGGGTCAGGTTGGCATCTGGGCGCGAAGACGTTGCACTAAAAAAACACTCTATGCAACATGCAATTTTAGTGCAAACTGTCAGCTATATAGAACCATATTTAACTGGCATATGACAACGTCGTCTGCTGACCCATTTCAGGTTGAATCTATTTCCCCGCCTCATTCCCTCTAATCACACTTGTTTTTCGAATTCGGACCTGCCCCTCTGCGAATGTGACCATACAACGATTAATGATACTTTACATGTCACTATGCTTTGTCCAAAATACAATAATCTTCAGCACAAGTTTCTGTTTCCGATTTTAAGGTGAATGAATGTTACTCAAGTCAGGGCTGCTCTGCTGTTTTTACAGTTCTTAAACTCTCCTTCTGTTTGTTTTTTCACAGCTCCACCTCATCTTCATCCCATTGCCACTTCTGCGCAGTGCGTTGAACCTCTGCCACTGCTGCTCTCCACACGTTGCCTGGATTCTCCTTCTATCAGCAGCCTCCTACGTTTTCAGCAGTCTCCTATGATTTTCGACACTTCGGCGCGAGGCCGGCACACCAGGAAGTCTGAGATCAGCTGTTGTCATTTGTTTTATATGTGCCTTTGTTAATTTGGGGAGAGCGGTGTGGATCCGCAAGTCAGTATCCCCAGCGATACCTCGTGGCTTTACCATGCGAGGAGCTGTGACGCGCGCCATCTTACGTGATGCCTGTCCTGCCTGGCATGTGGGCATGACATCACTTGAAACCTGTCTGTCTTGTCCGTTGTGCCTGATCTGTACGCCTGTCATAATTTGACCGTTCCCGTCAGCCGTAGGCCTCTACGTCGTGCCTGGGCCGTGCACCTTACGTCTTCTTACCTGTGTTGGCGGCACCTTACACAGGCAACGGTTCTTTTTGTGACGACATACAGTTGCTCTGTCAAGCGGATCTTGGTGATTCATGCACCATTGTTTCTTGCTCTTAATGCTGTCACGTAGCGCTTGGGTTTTCCATTCAAGCTACTCACTCCAACCGGATCACGCTGTTTTACACACCATTGTCTTCATTCTTCAAATATTTCTTCACGGTGATCCGCACACCTTCTTGGGAATCAAGTGGATCACAGTAAACTCTTTGCGACGATCTGCACACCGGATTATAAGAAATTTTTCATAAATGTATTCACGGGGTTCCACACACCTTGTTGGAGAGCATGTGCATTATTTACACTTTTTTGATGGAATAACACATCACTGTGATTCTCCTCATTTCTTCTTCTTCTTGCCATTGTTGTATCCCGCAGATCAGTGATTCGCAAACTACTGTCCACACTAAGGTACTTTCTGAGAAATTATTTGTCCCTGAAATCTTACGCATTATATTTATTTTGTCTCTTCTCGTTAACACGGATCTATGATTCGCGCACTACAATTCTAACAAGTGCTACTTGTGCTCCCAGTTATTTTTTTATTTATTTAGTTTTTGCTTTCTTCAGCACCATGTGAACCATACAAGCTGTTGCACTGCCTCCTTCATTTTTGGACAGCCCCGGCGAGCCCCTTGTTAGATGGGAGGTATGGTTTGACACATTTGAAACTTATCTTGGGGCCATTGGTGCATAAATATACAGTGCCGAACGTAAAACATGCTTATTGTTATACTCATTGGGCTCTGAGGAGAGGTCCATATTCAAGCATCTACCTGAAGTAACACAACAGGAAGGTGAAGTCATTGACAAATATCAAGACACCTTTACGAAACTGAAGACTAGGTTTGACAAACAACCAAGTCTCATGATCCTTAGACATAAACTCTTTAAAAGAAAACAAGGCGAGGGTGAGGATGTTGATGCTTATATTTTGGTGTTATGTAGGCTGGCATCAGTGTGTCAATTTGAGATATTCACAGATCAACTGATCAGAGATAAGTTTGTCTGCCAGTATAAAGACAAGCAAATCATGCAAAAATTGCTATCAATTGGAAACCCATCACTAGATGAAACTATCAAGGTGGCCAAAAGTATTGACATTTCTCAAATTTCACTGAAGGAGTTAGACGATAAAGTTCTTGAGCCTGTTAATGCTGTAGTGGGTAATGGGAAGTTGAAACCTACAGACTCTCGCAGTGGCATGTCTACCAATGTCAAAAGCAAGAGTCAAGTTGAGTACATTAATTCTAAATCTATGTGCTTTCGTTGTGGCAATTTCCTATATCCCGAGGGAGGGAGGTGTCCCGCAGTCAATGTGGTGTGCAATTATTGCAAGAAAACGGAACATTTTGCCAAAGTTTGTTAAGAAAAAAGAATCAAAAGAAGGTTGTCGCATGTGTGGTGGAGTCTGATTGTGATTCTGACTCAGGGGTCGTGTTGATTGTGATGGATGTTCCGGGGGGTTTGTTGTCTGAGGGATGTGAACCCATTGAGGGTGATCTGTCAAATTGTGTGGATCCCATTGTTGAGGTGTCTGTTGGGGTTAAAGCCCTTCATTTGTTGGTTGGTGTCCCTCAGGGCTCGGCTTTGAGCCCCACCCTGTTCAATCTTTATGTTCAGCCGCTGGCTGCGGTCGCCAAAGCGTGGGGCTTAACATCGTGTCGTACGCTGACGACACGCAGCTAGTGGTCGCCCTTTCGGAAGGTACCACCATGGATCATGTAAGGTTCAAAACAGGTCTGGCCGCGGTAGCAGAGTTGATGACAGCTAATTGTTTACAACTAAACGCCGCTAAGACAGAGGTGCTATTGGTTGGCAGAAATACTGAGTTATGGGGAGACCACTGGTGGCCATCTACTTTTGGGAAAGCTCCTACACCTAAGACAGAAGTGAAAAATCTGGGAGTCTGGTTAGACTCAGCTCTTAGCTTCTGTACCCAAACGAAAAATGTTGCCGCCACCTGTTTTGGCATACTACGCAGTCTGAAAGTGGTCCTGAAATTCTTTGACTCTGCTACCAGGCAGCTGATTGTCCAATCTACGGTGTTGTCCAGATTGGACTATGCTTGTTCTCTGCTCTTAGGTGCTAATAAGGTGGAAATTGCCCGTTTGCAACGCATTCAAAATGCGGCTGCTAGAGCTTTAGTAGGTCTGCCACGTTTTAGCTCTACCGCTGCTACTATCCGGAAACTTCACTGGCTTCCTGTAGCTAAGCGGATACAGTTCAAGACCTTATGTATCTCATTTAAAATCTTAAAATTTTCTACCCCTAAAATGCTGGGGCCATTGCTGAACATGTATGTGCCCACGCGGGCTCTATGTTCAGCTGGCCAGAACCTGGTTGAGGTACCCCGGTTCAATCGAAGCAGAGCGGGTGGACGTTCCTTCCGCTTTCTAGCAGCAAAACTATGGAACACTCTACCAGTCCATATTCGGGAAATGAAGGAGCTGCTCCAATTTAGGAAAGCCATCAAAACTCATTTATTCCCTTGAAATAACTTTTTTTGTTTCTCTCTCTTCCTGATCTCAGTTCAGTTTTTTCCTCAGGATTAGCGCCGGGACGCCCCTTTGCTGGGGCAGCTGTGCGCTTTACAAAACTACATAACATAACATAACATAACATAACATTCTGGCACCAGAATTACGATGATTACCCAGAAACTATTAGAGGAAACTTGGGGTGATAGAACACTCTTGCCACCTGACCGTTCGTCAGTCTCATATGAAGGTCGCAAAATTGAACTCCTTGGTTATATTGAGGATGTGCTCACATTCAAAGATAGGATGATCAAAGGTAAAGTTTACTTTGCCCTTAAAGGTTTGAACATCTTAGGATGGTTTCAATATGGGTTATTCGGTATGGTTCTTAGACCTGGTGCCAAGGAGCAAGTTTTAGTGGTTGGTTGTGATGAAGTGGGACACAAGTGGAAGAAGAAGTTCACCTCAGTTTTTGGTGAAGTTTTAGGGAAAATACGTGGTTTCAAACACAAAATTAGTGTGAAAGATGGTGCTTCACCCGTGAAACATAAACTAAGGCGTGTACCATTTAGCATGACGGCAGACTAGGACAATGTGCTAAGGTCTTTGTGTGATCAAGGGATCATTGAGCATATTGAGTCGTCTTTGTGGTTGTCTCCCTTCATGGTAGCGTCAAGAGGTGCGGAAAGTTACCTTTGTGTGTGTGGATTTGAGGTACCTTAATAAAGAAATCTGGGTAGATTCTCATCCTCTTCCTAAGATATGTGATTGTTTAGGTGCATCAGGGGTACTAAGGTTTCCTCCAAGCTGGAGCTCGCCAGTGCTTATCACCAGATAGAATCATATCCTGATTAACAACCTATGACGGCTTTCGTTTCCCCTTTAGGAACTTTTCAGTACAAATGGATGCCGTTCGTTTTGGCATCCACTGCTTCTGTTGATATTTTAAGCAGGGTTTTTAGATATCTTTGAGAAGCATGGTATGGTACTCAAGACTGAAAAATGCACGTTCTTGGGTGAAGAGGTGGAATACCTGGGTCATCTGATTTCTGAAGAAGGGATCCAACCTAGGAAAGGTCTTTTAGATGCCATTGTTGGGACCATTACACCTGTCGACAAGACAGAGGTGAAGTCACTGTTGGTTCACTTCGAGTACTACTCACGTTTTATGCCAGATTTCGCTACCATTGTATGCCACATTAGCAATCTGCTCAAGAAAGGAGTGAAATTTGTAGTGGTCCAAGGGGTGTGTTTCAGCCTTACAGCAGGTCAAGTCGCACCTGGGTGAGAATAAAGCTCTCAAGCCTTATTAACCTGATTTTCCATGTTGCATAAGTGTTGATGCAAGTCAAGTTGGACTGGGTGCCATTTTGACACAGAATTCAAAAAATGAAGAGAATACAGTAGCGTTTGCTTCAAGAGTACTTAAGGAGGTTGAGTTGCAGTATACTGTCATCGAAAAAGAGCTGTTGGCTTGTCTGTGGGCAGTGGAAAAGTTTTGCCCATATTTATGGGGTAGGCGGATTCTGCTGCGGACAGACGACAAACCATTGGTCAATAATCTGGGCACAGGTGTTAACAAGTGTTGTACACCAATGATTTTGAGAATGGTTTCTCGGCTAATGCAATATTAATTCGATGGCATTCACATTTCTGGTGGAAAAAATGGTAGGGCTGATTTTCTGTCCTGGTTCCCTTTGAGCAGTAATGAAGGTGATGGTCAGGAATTTCATGAGCTTTGGGAAGAAGACTCGGAGGATTGTTTCTTGGCTGCCCTGGAATGGTCCGAACGTAACCTTTGCTCGGAGGAGAACTGGATGAATGTTTTGAGGGACAATGTGGTTCTACAGCAAGTTTGTGATCTAGTCAGAAGTGGTTGGCTCAGGGAGAAAGTCTTAGCTCCACTTCTACAACCAATAATTTCTACAAACAGTATTTGCACATGCCTCTGTTTGCATAATTTACCGCACTAACAAAGGGCCTGATAAGACCACATTAAACCTTTCCACAAAGTCAAAAGCCTTATGGGAAATGATCACAATGGACAAGGGATGCAATGTTGTGCATGTACTACAGGTGTAGATGCCTCCTCAGACTGCATAAGTAATGTGACCGCCAACATCGATTTGGGCAAAAAGCCACTTGCAAGTGAGATAGTAGACAAGCAAAAGCTGGAGAAATCAGACCATTTTCAATGCTTTTCATCAGCAGACATTTTTTGGCCCAGGTAAAGCAAACCCTTCCACAGTGGAGTGCTGCAACTCTGAGCATGTGGCAGTGCTCAATCTCAGTTTTGGCAAGTGGAAGGTAGAGTTGGCAGACCGGGCTTTTCACATGGAGAGTAGCACTTCCTCATTAAAATCTTGACAAGGCCTAGCCAACTACAATACCCAGTAGAATCCAATTCCAAAACAAGCACAATCTTTACTGCATAAAGATGAAAATAAGAACACTACATCACCAATACAGGAAACAAGCTCATGAACTATACAGTGCCCTCCCTGAAGCATAAAACAAGCCCTAGCCCCACCAGAAAAGACGAGAATAAGCAACAAATAAAGAAAAAACATTTTCACATGCTTTGTTTCCCAAACTGCTCCACTATCCTGGTAAGACAATAGATGTAGAAGCAGTTCTTAAGAAATGGCACCCTTTAAAGATAGGTACATAAAGCACAGGTGTGGCCATCAACTCAGTTTTACTTCTGCTTTGCTTGCTCATAGGCAGTGAGAACCTAGGAGCTGGGACGTGAAAAGAAAAGAGGGGCCAAAACTATGCCCGTGAACTTGTAAAGTGGACAAGAAACAGGTCAGTAAGAATTAAGGGCCTCATTACGATAGTGGAAGGCCTGCCACCAACAGCCTGCTGGTGTTGGGCCCTCCGCCATCATACTGCAGTTTTCCGCCCGCCAGATTACAATGGCGGGCAGAAACGTGGCAGTCGGAATGACTGACCGCCACAGTTTCTACAGGTGGTTATTTTCCGACCGCCTGTTGGAGCAGCCGCATTGCTCAGCATTGCGGGGATGTATGTCAGGGACCGCAGTCGGAATTATGATATCCCTGTTCGCCAGTCATTTCGCAGCGGTCAACCCGCCACTTAACAGCAGGCTGAAACAGATTTGGGGGCACCAGGCCCCCCTACATCCCTGGGCTTGGGGCAAGAGCACTGGGGGGCACCTATGGTCCTCCAACATTTCCCTGCAACATGTGGCAGGCACTGCATGGTGCCTGCCACGTACTGCAGGAAAATGTGAAAGGTGCAGTTTTAGCATTGCGGCAGGTGCTGTAGCTAGCATCACCCGACACAATGTTAAATATGGCAGGTGCGACCTTCGTGGTGGCGGTCGCATTGTAATTGCATATGTGGGACCGCCGCCTTATAGGCGCAATCAGGCCCTAAATGGTTATTTGACATACAATCAGGATAAATATAGCAAACTACCTCTGTTATTTTTCATTAAAGTTTTGTATTTTCATTTAACGTTATTTTGTAGACCAAAAATGATTTTGATGAAAACTACCATAAATGTTAGAGTACATGTACATACATCTGTTTGTTTAGAACTAAGAATGTCTTATTTTTCATTGTGGAAGACTTCTTTTCAAGAGACTGTCTCCATTTACCAAACAGTATCTGACATTTGCAGCTGGTTCAGTAAACAATTGTATTGTATTGTATTTCCATTTATAGAGCGCTGACTACCCCTGATGATGCGTCTATGTGCTTTTTTGGCGAGTAGCACGGTACGACAGAACCCCTAAAGGATAAGTGGTGAATTAGTATAGTGAAATATGAAAGTAATTTGAGTGGTGGATATGTTAGTCAGTAATTTGGATTGAGAAGGATACTGGAGGGATAGAAGAGGGAAAAAGGCTTGCATTTATATAGTGCTTGCTACACCTGCTGGAGTGTTGAAGCGCTTTTTTGGCACATAGCACGCTACTCCGGAACCCATAAAGGAATAGTGATGAATTAGTATAGTTAAATATTAAACCAATTTGAGTGGCAGATATGTTAGTCAGTTATGTGGATTGAGAAGGATAGTGGAGGGATAGAAGAGAGAAAAAGGTTTGCATTTATATAGTGCTTGCTTCCCATGATGGGGTGTTGAACCGCCTTTTCGGCTAGTAGCACACTGCAATGCATCTTACAAAGGAAAGGAAGCACTGCGTTGACTGAATAATACACCTAAAAGCCATGGCGCAAATAGAGAAATACTCTACCGGACTAACCTAAGATGAGGCTGACACGGTCAACAAGCAATAGCTTAAGAGTCCTCACCAGAGCAACTTGTGGCTGAAGGGGGCAGACGCTAAGCCCACCCACTATAAATTGTTGGGTACACCAGACTGAAAAGAGCTACAATGTTTTAAAGTTTGAAAAAGTCAAGTAAAATTGATCAAGCATCGTTTATAACACCGTCTTTGCAGCAAATCTGCAAGTCTACTGGAAAAACCTGCCAGCTGGGAACATTACAAATACATGAATATAGAATGGGCATTTTCCACCTGGCCTCATGGACACTGAGAATTATAACAAGCATTTGCAATGCAATAGGTCTCGCAGCATTAAAGTTTGAGTTACTGGCATTGTAAATGACAATGCTTTGCATTAATTTTCTTTCTTTAATTTGCAATTGGTATATAAACATTGTTTGTGAATGGTTAGCTGTTGCTTATGCTAAGCAAAGTTGGCAGTAATATAGAGTGTTAGTCTTGCTTGTTATAAGCATGCTGATTTAAAGCACTCTGATACCTGCAGGTAAAGTTTTTGCCATATAAAAGTGAAAACTAATAAATAAATTAAAAAAAGCCTACCTGTACCACGTCCACCAGACCATAAATAACGTGCAAAAAGAAAAGACCATTCACCATCTCCTTCTAGCAATGGGGCTGCCAGGCCATAGACAATAAAATCCATTAACACCCAGGCACAAACGCAATTAACTGTAATTGTTTTATTCAAAAAGGACATGGCCTCCAGAGATATAGCAAACCAACTATCTACATATCAATCAGTACCCAAACACAAAACCATATACTGAATGTTTCACCTCCAACCATTGCCACAACCACCAATCAAGCCAGAATGTCAGCCATCTCCAACTAAGGGCGCAGCCGATAGCAAAGACACATTATTATTTAAGACAAATACTAGACAGATTGTGGTTTTATGAAAACGTGGTTTTATCAACGAGTATAGTCGCATGAATAACAACGGACATCAGTTTCAAAACTGCCTGTAAGCTCTCTAAGCAAGACAGTGTCACTATCGTCTCCTTTGGCATAGGTTATACTGCATCCCTGTACACTTTTACCCGTCGGTACAAATGTGGAGGCGTTGCAGGGTCAGAAGACAGCTATAATATTATATCATTGTAATACGTCCAGCAGATTCACGAAATGAGCAGCACCCAACCTCGTCCACCATCTCCAGTTTTTGGGTTGAAAGGATAACGCAGTTTTGGTTTCGATTGGTGTCCATGATGGTGGGCCCTGCCCTCCGTTCAGTCAAGGCTCTCCCATACAGAGGTCTCTGTAGCTTACAGGCTTTTTCCAGGCGGTGTCATGGGGATTGTGTGAGCCCCACCCCCACCTGCTAATAACCGTGGTCCACAACTGCCCTGCTCTGAATGTGTGGTGTAGCTACAGTGGGCCTGAGGCAAGAATGCAGCCCACGCCCCTTTTACCCATCTTTGGTGGGAAAGAGCAGAACTTTAGTATTTTATCGCGATCTGCCTCTACTGCACTACTATTTTCCCTACGGTACGGTGTCTTAGAAGCACTATAGAACAGGTCCTGCGTGTTGCTATGAAATACCAGGTGCAAGTAGGTTACCAAGTCAGTCTTTTCCAGTCCCTCGCAGTACACTTGTTTCTTCACAAAGCACTACAGGGGCTTGGATACACGGAGACCAGTTTCAGCACGGGGTCACAATCAAGAGTACCAGTGACATCTTTCAGCAGTGCCAGGACACTCATTCAAGGGCAGGTACAGAGAGTCTTTGCTGCTGCCATCCCTCCTCTCCCAGTTTGAGGGAGATAAAAGGTGCGCGGGTATCATTAATAGGGGGAAAGCAGTAGACCGGAACTCTGCTGGAGTCCGAGTAGGAGAAGAGGGGCATGGACGACCAATGACACGGCACCACTGTAATTTAGATCATTTTACAGCAGACTTTTGTGAATAAATTGACTACAAAACTATTTCAGATAGTCTGGGCCTACAATGTGACGCTACCTATTATAATTATGTGGGAAGTAGAAGCATGTGCCTTCACTTTTACCTACACTTTCCATTCATGTTTCAACCCCACTTCTTGTAAATACGTTAACTGTCACACAATATTATCGATAATATCTGTATAAGGACGTGGAACTTAAATTGTACTTTGGCTAAATTGTCTGCTCTTTTGTGACAATCAATCTCACAATAATATTAGTCGATGTAGATCGCGCTATCTAGGCATTTGTATAACAAACGTGTTGGCGAGTTCCTCTTATGAACATTAGAAGAATGAACGGCAGTATCAGCCCTGCCAGGACTTCATGCTGTGTGACCTCGCATGTCTTTGAGCGGGCATAGACTCGACTGAAGCTACTTTGCCAACATTTTAATTGAATATACATTTCGTAAACTCCAACTAAGAGCTATGTTCTTAGTTGGTTAACACGCTCGCATGTGGCTCGCAGAGCAGTTCTGAGCCAGAGGGTCTGTGATCTCCCCCTCTGCCGCCGAGTCTTTTAAAAATAAAACACACCATTTTACCAGCACTTGATCCGACCATCTGGATTCATATATAACTCTATATTAGCACAGCAGCAACTCTGTCGAAATTGCATTTCCTTTTTAAAGGCTGTGTGAGGCTGGCCGTGGGGGGTGGGGGCCACAGATTTCCATACAGTGTGTTAGCCGATATTTTGCAGGGGTATGCCGCATACAGCTGTTTGCAGTTAGTGGTTCAATAGACAGGCCACTTCCTCTGTTTATTATAAAGCAGACCATGGCAGAGCGGAGGAGTGTGCAGGGTGGTAAAGAGGGTACAAGTAACCGTGGCAAAGCCGGGTGTCCGCAGGCGGTAAGGGTGTCACTGAAGGCTGAAGGGCGGTTAGGTATGCAATGCACGAGGGGCTTTGTTGCCGAGAAGCCCTTACCTGCTTTCTGCAGCTCTGTCCGCAGCCCCTTCAGTCTGCCCCAGACGGGCTGCCTGTTCCGTCCCACAGAAGATCATCGGGAGCTCTCTTGCATACTTCCCATGGCTTCAGCAATGCTGTGACTGCAGAAGGATCTTCCCGGTCCAGAGAGCCTCGGTTTTTGGCACTCCAGCAACTCATCCCTTGACCCTGAAGTGGTGAATTCGTCCTGCACCGGGTCGCCCGCCATCTCAAACTAGCAGCCTACAGTCAGCAGGGTCGGCCGAAGAGCACCATCGCCCCATGACATCACACGGGACCGAGTTGTTTTTTAGTAAACAACATTTTAAAGAAGACGCGTGGCATTGGTGAAGCGTGCGCGGTGCTATTTTTAAACAAACCCGTCAGAGGTCCGTGAACTCTGCTGCTTCCGTCTTTTGGCTCTGCAATACCGGTGTGGTCTGCGGCTCGCGCACTCGCTCGCAAAAGTGAAAGCATGCTCGCCATCGCAGAGGAAACTTAAAAGTCACGTGAACTGTTCACGAGGCGCGCGTCGTGATCTGATTCTGCCACTACGGTAGAAGCTCACGCGTGCGACCAACTACCATTCACAATGATGCACGCGTGTCTCTCCCATTGACAATGATGCGCGCGTGCCCATCTCTTGTCTCCACTCGTTGTCGGCTGAGCCGACGACTATAGTTCTCGCAGTGAGAACGCGCTTCGCGCGCTTTCGCTAAGGCGAGACCTAAAAATGGCCCCACATATATATCAGCAAACAAGAAACATAACGAAATAATGCTGCTGCCTAGGTAGCACGTTTCTCCAAGTGGTGTGTAAAAGAAAACAGACTGAACACCCTAAATTAAACAGTGACCTCCTCTGCAGGAGTTCCTGCCACTTAGAGGCTCAGATTGTCTCTTCATGCGGAACCGATGAGAGGTACGGTGACATTTCAGAAAAATGTCTTTGGGGGTGAAGGCATGTCTGTAATCTTTGTAAATTCTGTGAATACCAAAAATAAAAAAGGTTGCAAAACCTAGTCAGTGAAGTAACATTATACACAACTGGCACATGGGGGCATGACTTCAAAATTAATTCTTAACTTTTATAAGGAGAAACGTATATTTTTATTAGACAAACTCAAAAACCACAAAGAAGCTTCCAATGTTATATAACTCAGTCTAGAATATATATGCCCTCACTCCTAAAGATCCTAGTCATCTACTTTATTATTTTGTCTAAGTAAGAAAGCCTTTCTTTCTGTTCTGTTCATAGCAAATAAAATGTGCTAAATACAATTTGTCATAAAAGAAGAAGACCTATTACCAAGAAGCTCATAATCATCTATTTCAATTGTTAATTTCATATAGTTTTATTGGTAAAGGAAACAAAACCACCCTCATACTTCTGTCTGAGCTCTTCTGTAAATTGTTACCAATCACAAATTCGATGAAAATAATATGTAAATGTGACAAAACAATGCAAGGAGTTAGCCAACGTGCCCAAACTAAATTAATTTTATTCCATTACCAATGGCATTTTGATGTGCCATACGGTTTGCTACGTCATTATTTCTTTTTAGTCTCTTCTCAAGCACGTTTTTTTTATATTATGTACAGGTTTTCCACAAGTGTCACACAGAGTAAGGGAGCTCAAATGCTCCCTATCAACAGCCGTGAGATTGTTTGAACATCCAGGGTATCACATTCTAGGTGATAACGTCGTTTAAATGTCAAGGCAAAGACCAAGCTGTCACAAAGTAAGGGACTCAGCACACTGCAAGCCTCTTTTTTTCCTTTGCATCCCTTTCAGCCACTTGAGAAATCTCACTAGGAGACTAGATTCCAGGCAGGATCATATCCAGAAGGGAGTTTCTGCAAATAGTGCAGGCCCCTTTCTTAGAAAGCATGTTCAACAGTACATAGGATCTTTATTTTTATTCTTTGTGTAATTGGGAGGCCGTTCAGTGATACCAAGGCTAGGTTCAGATGTTTTATATTCTTTAGATTGAGGCCCATTCTTATTGGCCTCTTTTGTAGCCTCTCCAACTTCGATATTTGGTTTCAAGAAGGACTAAGTGCATAATATTGCAATTGTTAGGTCTAAAAAAGACCTTCAATCTTTCGACTTGCATGTGGTGGTCAGAAATCTAGATTGATCCACATAGAGAGGCAATGTCTTGTGATGCATGAGGTTCAGGTTCCTGGTCGTTTCTATCAGAAAGGGGATATCATCCAACGCATTTTGCTAAGAGAAAGGGAAGGGTTGGTAGGGCCATCACCCATCATCATGACCTCTGTTATGAATAGGGATCCCGGTTTTATGGTATTTAATATTTTTAACATTTCCATCTGTCTTTATCCATATTTATTTTTGGGCCATCTTATTGGTATTGATCCATATTTTTGTGTTTTGTGAACAGATGAGGCGATAACTAGTATATTTCTTCATTTATATAATGGATAAACGTGGACTCATACTTTGATGCCGATCAGATTTCAGCACATTACACAACCAAAAATAATAAAATAATAAACCCACATTAATAAAATAGTATAATGTTATGTTAATATCATTTATTTTGCGCACAGATGCTCCAGCTAAGGAGCATCCTGGCGCAGGGAAAAGGTGAACATAACACAACGCTAAAAGGAACAGAAAAGTGAGAATAAAGAAAATTAAAACAAATGAGTTTTCACGGCCCTACGGAATGCTAAAAGATCCTCTAACAGGCGGATTTCTAAAGGGAGAGAGTTCCAGAGCGCCACAGCTCTCACTCGAAAAGAACGACCGCCCATACGGCTAAGCCTGAAACGCGGGACAACCGCAAGGGATTGCCCAAGAGATCTAAGGGAGCGAGTCGGGACATAGGCGGATACGAGATTATTGAAAATCTCAGGTGCCGACCCTCTTAAGATTTTGAAAACAAGGCTAAGGGCCTTAAAATGAATTCGACTTTTGATCGGTAGCCAATGTAGGGACCGCAGAATATTCGAAGTGGGACAGAACCTTGGCAGACCCACCACTGCTCTCGCAGCCGCGTTCTGTACGCGCTGTAAGCGAACGATCTCAGATTGATTTACTCCCAGCAGGAGCGAGCTGGCATAGTCCAGCCGGGAGATGATCGTCGCTTGAATAACCAACTGTCTTGTTGGAGCATCAAAAAATTTGAGCACCGGCCTTAGCCCACGCAGGACACCAAAACAGCATGCCGCTACTCTCTTAGTATGGGTAGTAAAGCAGAGGGTGTGATCTAACCACACTCCCAGGTTTCTAAGTTCCATCACAGGTGTAGGGGCCGGCCCTAACTCAAGAGGCCACCAGCTGTCCCCCCAGCGATCCGCTCCCCTCCCAACGATCATCACCTCAGTTTTCTTCGCGTTCAGCTGGAGACAGTTGTTATTCATCCAGCTGGCCACCTCTCTCAGCCCGTTTCGGAACCTGGGGGCATCCTGTTCCACGTCCCCGCTGATCGTAACCGCTAGCTGCATGTCGTCGGCATAAGAGACCATGGTTAGGCCCCACTGCCTGGCGACATCAGCCAGCGGCCGCACGTACAGATTGAAAAGCGTGGGACTCAGCGTGGGATAATAGCACATATACGTGTTGCGATATGCATTAATTTAAGCACATCACATTGATCTTTGTAGCTTCACAAGCTGCCAATGTGTACAGCTATTGGCCTGAAAGTAATTAATCTCAGCATGGTGAGTCACTCAAAAGAAGCCAAATTATCAGTATTTTTCCACTTTTAAAAATAATTACAGACAGGAAAGAGTGTTTTCTGTCTGTATATATCTGTAAAAATCAGTAAAAAAACGAAAAACAGGGATCCCTAGTCACGAATCAGATCAGACCAGACTCAGCTCACTTCAACCAGGTCAAATATGTGATCATGGCATGCTAAGATACTGCATTCACAAATAGAAAAAAATACCTCTTGTAACACTCACTCACTGATTCATACCATTCATAACTATATATCTCATGCAGGTAAAGAAAAATGTATCTACCGACTAGCATATATCAACACTCTCTAAACACCGACCACTGTATTATGTAAAGATGTCTGATTTATTACGGATTTGTTATATATAAAATTAAGATATATGTAGTATTTGAGTCCATACATACATACAATGATGTAGTCGAGGCAGATGAGGTAAAGTTGTGAAGTAGGTTTATTCAGCCATATTCAGGATATTAGGAAGTATAACTCTAGAACAAGCAGCCCCACCAGGAGCAGCCTCCTAGCTACTCAGCCCATACTCCAACTGCCAACCCTCAAACCAGTCACCCAAGCATTCCATCCATGTCAATCACACTCACATTCTAACTTGGAACACTCACACTGGCTGAGTAGCTAGAAGCAGAGAAGTGCAGTAACATAAATACTAAACCCAGAATACTACACATCCTCTCCCTCTCGAATCGAAAAACAAAAGAGAACCAGATAGCGAAGAAGAAAACTATCTACAATCAAAGTATACAATAGTAATATTTATCCGTAAACCCAGGGATGAGAAGGACTCCACACCACGAGAGGGTAAACAGACAAAAGCCAGGAAAGAAGGAAGAAGGAGACAGTAAACACTAACACTGACAACATCCTCCTCCTTTAATACTGAAGAAAAAAAAAATGAAATATGAGAGACGAACTCACAAACAATAAGTGAGTAAGACCTAACGTGAAGAAAACGTCTTCACGAAGGTAGACTGTGGCAACCAAAAGCCACTCCTCAAGAGAGGAACTAAGAAGACATGGGACTAACCCATAAGCGAAGGTGTAACGAGGAGCAAACCCAAGAAAACACACGCAGCACGGAAGGGTGCAGCACAATGTGGCAAAACAATTCCACTCCTCATGTGAGGAACACTGAATATATGTGGCAAAATTCCACTCCTCATGTGAGGAACACTGAAAATATGGGGCTACCCATAGACGAAGATGTTACAAAGGACATACCTGAGAACTCTCGCGGCACAAGAAGGTGCAGCACAATGTGGCAAAGTTTCCACTCCTCATGAAAGGAACTGAGAAAATATGGGGTTACCCATAACCAAAAAGAAGGAGGTGTAACAAGGGACAGGACCCAAGCACACACACGGCACGAACAGGTGCAGTACAATGTGTCAAACTAACACATAAGTAAGATGTGAAGCACAACCAGCTTACACAAGACATAGAGAAAAATGTGATGCACAGGGCGTCTTACACACTGGACACAAAAGAGAAATTCGCACAGTGCGACATGCACGCAAAAACATACAACAAGGTGTCCAACACAGGTAGAGAAGGTATAAAGTCCTAAACAAAGACTTAAACCCAATAACCCAGACATGAGGGTTAACTAATGGTAAACCATGAGGGGAAATAGGATTACAACCTAAACCCATCCCAATTACAGGGATACAATGATGCAAATGAGGGTGAGAGCACCCTTAACGACAGAGTGGGAGAATTCATGTACCAAACTAAAGCATTGAAATGAGGGTGAGAGAACCCTAAACGAAGAGGGTGAGAGAACCCACATATGAAAAGTGACACAAGCATAAATGCAGTGTAGACATAAGGGTGAGAACCCCCAAACCCACATATGAAAAGTGACACAAGCATAAATGCAGTGTAGACATAAGGGTGAGAACCCAACATAAGTTAATTTACACATTTCTTATAGATTTCAAAATTGAACATACTGTAAGTTAAAAATATGCTTATAAATTAATCATAGTCATAGGTGTGCCTGACACCGGGATGATGGACAGGCATGGTGTAAAGTACACGAAAATACCACATGGCAGCAGAACAAAGTACTTTTAAACCGTTATAATGCCCATAGAGGATTGAAACGAAACGTGGCATGAACTCAGTTGAAGGATTTCATGTAGCAATGTGCAGGAGCTTAATTCAATACAAACTGTACCACGTTTAACGAAGCTTGCAGGAGAAATAGTCTTCAAGCACATGTGACAGAAACCTGAAGATAATGAAACAGTACCTTGCTGCTGGCGAGATTCCTGAAAAGAATACATGGTCCAAATGATGTTTGAAAATGCGTGAAGAAAACTCTTGAAGAATAACCAACGGAAGAATTGAAGAGTCGGAAGTCAATTTGAGCACATAAGCACACAAAGCTGAGTCGGCGTGCACAGCCTCCTTCACTCGGTGCTGTGACGAACGATTCACAACAACCTCTGCGCCGCGTCTCGAAGAAATGACTGGGTTGCCATGGTTACAACTTTAGTCATACAATGGCTGGCGCGAACATCTCACGTTGCGATGGGCTGTCAACCTCGTGCGTCCTCCATGGCCAACCACGACTCACGCTGATGCAACACGCTGCCAACCAACGTGTCTTCCCTTGCCGACTCACGTCGCAGATAGAAGAAGCAGACGTCACAGAGAGTTGATGCGGTGCTCCGCGCGGCACTGTGCACGAGGTGAGTTCCTCGAGGCATTTTTAAATATTTAACATAAACCAAACTGTCAATTTAGGAAGAATAGCAGAAGTACACAAAAATATCTTAAAAACACGAAGAACTCCACACAAAAATCACGATGAAGTCCACTGACAAAGTCGGCCTCCTCTCAATAAGGCAGAGATGCTCTTGATCAAGCATAAATTACATCCGTGGCAACTGTCACATCAGCTGTAGACAAATTAAGCAGGCAGACACAGGTCATCCACGTTAAGCACTGGTACGGATACGGATGGCTACACGTACACGAAGATGGTAACACATCCAACATCTTGTTGAAAAGAAAGTCATTCACTACGCACTAGTCCAGAAAGACAACAATTACCTTTGCTCCAGATTAAGTTCAATGTTGACACTGCTTGCTTAAGGTTGTTGCTTCCAAGGCACTATTTTAGACGAAGTTCTTTCTGCGTCACATAGGTAGCTTGATTGATGATTTACTACGCAGAATACTTGTTTTAGATGACTTGACAGCACGCTTTTACTAGGGCTGCCTGGTGTGTTCGGCACTGGTGGGGCTACTTAACATGCTTGTAGAGGTTCCTTACTTTGTGATGATAGATGCTTGTTCCACTTCAGTTACAGGATACTCCCAACTCTTGTTAATGGCATGCTCTGCGCAGGAAAGTCTCCAGATCGTCGCCAAGAATAATGTAGTATTTGAGTCCATACATACATACAATGATGTAGTCGAGGCAGATGAGGTAAAGTTGTGAAGTAGGTTTATTCAGCCATATTCAGGATATTAGGAAGTATAACTCTGGAACAAGCAGCCCCACCAGGAGCAGCCTCCTAGCTACTCAGCCCATACTCCAACTGCCAACCCTCAAACCAGTCACCCAAGCATTCCATCCATGTCAATCACACTCACATTCTAACTTGGAACACTCACACTGGCTGAGTAGCTAGAAGCAGAGAAGTGCAGTAACATAAATACTAAACCCAGAATACTACAATATACTGTATACAATATTACATTTCAATAGATAAAAAAATTCACATTGTAAAATCACTAATAGAATATACATTTAAATTTCAAAATTCATAACAATTCCATCTCGAAATAGTTTGCCTCTTCAGATGGTTATGGATGACGGTAGCACTGAGTTTTTCACATGCACTTAATTATAACCAAAATAAAAATATCAATCTATAGCTCATTTTGTCAATTCCCAAATCACATAAAAATACAAATCAATAGCTGAAGTTGTCGAGGCAGCGTTTCAGTGTTTTTTTTCTAATGGTTCACTTCTTCAGGACAAACTGTTTTTTTAAAAAGCATAAGTTTATTAAACACAGGAGGGATTTTCTTTCTACACTTTTTTCTTCTGGTTGTGTCCTCATTGTAATACAGTTTTTACTGTTATTCACTCTTTATGTATTTTAACCTCCAGGTATTAATTGACCGTCAGAGTTGTTTTTTATGGAGTATTCCTAATGCTTAATTTTCTGCACGTTAGTTTTCTGCCAAACCACAGTTTTCAATGCTGGGGTTAGATCTGTAGATCATATTCAAATCTTCTTTATTTATGATTTTAAAGGAGCCTCATTTCACTTTCATATTCTGTGTCTTGGCTCACTATGCAGAGTCTTGGCTCACTATGTAGGTTTCCAAATTGCAAGAACCTGTTCATAAGGACTGGACGGTTGGCGAAAATAAAAGATCGCAAAGACATTGATAAAGATACCCCCTAAATAGTGAAAGGCTTGCCAACACAAACTTCTAGGTGTACAGGGGTCGCTCCCAAAAATCCTTTACATGGCTGAGGAGGCAAAAGAAAAAGGGAAAGGTTGCACAAAGGTCTCTGGATGGTGTGTAGTATAAGACACATTTTTGCACATGTCCTAGAACTTTGCCCCTCCAGGTCCAGTATATTGTGAATAAAACTGTGAACTCGATTCTAAATTCCACTGAGAATTAATGGAGAGCTTTTCACACCGATATTAAATGGTTTTGTTTCCAGAAGTTGAGACAGAGGCTAGCAACCTTGTTATTTACTATCTGCAATCTGTCAGTAGGTTTCATGCGCAGACCAGTGTCTATGATTTTAAACCAGTCTAAGCCAGCCACTACCAAAGCTTGGGTCAGCTCCTCTCTGTTGGGTTTGTAGGAGAAGGAAGATCTTCCTTTGCTTGGATATTAGCAGGTCAAAAAATGTGACAATTGATTCCGTTTGCAAAGGCAGGATTGTGTTGATTTCAAGAGACAGACGGACACACCTGCGTACTCTTTAAATCTTTTAAAGATAATTGTGTGGGACGCCACACCATATGACTCTGAAAGGTCTAGCATGACATGAGAATGTTATCCCCCATCGTTAACAGTGGGGTCAACTTCTTCTCTAATGTTGGTGGATTAGGTTCCCCTTATTAGTGTGACATCGGAACTTTGGTTGTGAAGGATGTTGCCTTGGTTAAAGTGCAACTGAAGTTGTTTTTTAGCCCCTTTGCTCAAACAAGACCTGAAATTGGGCTTTAATTTGATATGATGCATTGGCCTGGTGTTAGTTGATTCAGAAATGTGGTGATGACTGCACAATTCAATTTGATTGGAATCACACCGTTTAGAAGTGATGCATTAACTACATGTGTGATGTCAGTACTAAGGAATTGTTTTAAGTTGGATGCTGCAATAGGTACTGCAGGAAAACCCAGATGTTACGACTTGTGTTTAGAACATTGCAAACAGTCATCCGTATTAACTGATGTGAGTTCAATTACTGGTAATTAGAAGTGAAGGGCGATAACGCCAACTCTGGATCTGTCGGGAAAGTTCCACAGTGTATTTTATTTTTGTTTTTTCAATATTATAGCACAAAACAAACACAGATTACAGATATGGATGCTATCTCTAAAAGTAATTGTTGTATTAAATTAAAAAAAAGATGAACATGAACTTAACTCCACTAAATATTACATACAAAATAACAGTAAAGTGTAGAGTACAAGGTCTTAGTCAGTGGAAAATAAGATTCACTTTGATTGAACAAAAGAATAAAGAACACTTGAAAGCTCATATAAATCAGAGAAAAACAATGGAAATTTTCCCTGAAGTAATTTTGAAAAAAAACTGCCCAAAAGAGCAGCAGCGTATTCAGAAACTCTGACATGATTGCAGAAAAAAAGTTGGTATTCATTTCGTTTTAGAGATCCTTAATCAATAAAAGAGATTAAAAAAAATGTTTTGTGTAATGATAGTTGATGACTAGTTATAGACAATGTTCATATATCATCCACCGATAACAATGGGTGTTTTTCAAATTAGATTGTAAAGAAGATTCCAATATGGTTAAGGGGTCGGCCGGATGAGTTTGCTATAAATCCCAGAGAAAAACATTGAACATTTTCAATGAAGTAGTTTTGAAAAAATTTAATAGCAGCAGTGTATTCAGAAACTCTGTTGTGATTGCATAAAAGAGTAAAATTAAACAAGTCGGGTAATCATTTCGTTTAAGAGATTTAGATAAAAAAAGAGATAAGCAAAACGCCCAGAGTAATAATGGTTACAGATAATGTTCAGAATTATACACCGATGACGGTGGATATTTTTAAAATAAGACTGTAAAAAAGATTCTAATATAGATCAGTCACGCGTTTCATAGATTGAAATTCCTTAAAGGTTAAGTGTATTAAGCATAAACACACAGTCTGGAGTCAAACCATGCTTTCTTCAAATGTTACGTACGACAAGATTAGGATGTACTGGCTTTTGCTAGGTTTTCAGCTTAACCAGTCCCTACTGCAAGTGCAGGAGAACTAAGAAGGCAAGTGTTACATCACAATGAACCAAATACCAATAAAAGGCAACAGAGGCGTTTGCAGCTCTGCAGAATTACCAGACAACTGACAATAACTAAAGGTGTGGGGATTTAAAATTGCAGGGAACACGCGACCAGCTGCACAACAGGAGAGGCAATTGCTTGGGAAGTATAGATATACAGAGAAGAATGACTTACTTTTTTGCATGATGCCAGCCTCCAGGCCAGTTAATAGCTACTCGACTTTTCCCATCCATAAGGCATTGCGCTCCAGTGATTGTGGCCCCGCCCACTGCTGCTGCATAATCAAATATGCCTTCGGTAGCTGGACAGTCATAACCTAAGGAGGGAGTGGAAGAAACAATTTTAAAGGTACCCATTCTGGCCCCCAACCGGTATGTTAAAACCCCTTTATTATCTCAAAAAGATTAGCACAAAATGAAGTTACCTACCACCTACTAATAGCAGTTACAACTGGCACGTCTTTGAAGAATCCTCACACACTTGAAAAAGGCCTTCCAGAGGCACTGCCCTGAAGCCATGCTCAGCCACAATGGAAGAGAAGGCTTGCTTGGCAGCCATGAGTCAGATACACTTTAGACGCATACCTCTAAATGCACTCTACAGGTGTTGCAACCCTGTCTAAAATAACACCTCTGCTGCCTAGTTTTATTTTACTTCAGCAGAAGCTACACTGGAACTCATAACACATTACAGGGTCCAGGTTGGACTATTTACCTCAGCTCTACTGTTACCTTATGTCCGGTAAGCTGTCCATGCCACTGGCAGAGGACAAACCATGAATTTCATAAGGATTACCAGCTTCACCCCCGCCGGGGTAATAGTCCAAAGGACACCAAACAGCCCAAATGTGCCAGTTCACCCCATCTTTGCACTGAGCCATCTACAAAGCAAGTCATAATTCTCAGGAAACCTGCGCAAGTCACTTTCACCATAAAAACTCTGTGCTTCACAAATGCAAAACCTTGAAGGATAAACAACGGCATACTTGGTAAAAAAAAAATATCTTTATCAACCAACACAACAGATATGCTCCAACCAAGCCAGCTTCCTATTGAGTATTTGAACAATGCACATACAAATAAGACAGATGCTACTGGATCTATGGCCGAAACCTCTGAAAAACCACCCTCCCTACATCTGAAACATCCCAAATCTGATGAGCATTGGAGCAAAACAAAAATCTTAATTTTGTTGGTCTCCAACCTACACTGTGAAAAAACACAGTTCATTTCTTGAGAATTGGGAGCACTACAAATGCTAATGTGATGTTATGCGGTGAAAGGAAATGCTGATGTGATGTAATGTTATTGAACCAAAAGTCTATGCCATACTTAAAGATAAACGGCCAATAAATAATCCTTATGCACTCATATAAAAAGTTGTGCCTATCTCATTAGTGCCTAGAAGCATTACAGTTATGTACTTTGTGTTGCATAAGAGCCAGATGAATATAACTAAGCTGCGGGCACATAAACATCTTTTAATTTAATTTAAATAACACTTTTAGAGAATTGCTTAATATGGAACTACACATAGTAAAAAATCATAAGGAATGTCCCATCCCATAATACAGACACACAGAGGCAGGAAACAAGAAAGGACAGCTAAACAAACTATCATTTGTGTGTAAAATAATGCATTAACACGTTGCGTGCTGCCGTCGGCCGCTGGCCGTTGCAAGCACTACCTTGGTAGTGCTGCGCACGTCCAACGTCCGACGCGGCCCCGCCCACGCAAGGAAACGCCCGCACAGCGGCGGAATTACCACCACGGTTAACAGGTTAATTCAAGGAAGGAGTAGCAGGGAAAGACAGTGTAAGCATTTAAGTTCTAATAGGTATCAAGACAGAAAGAAAAGAAGCATAAGCAAGAGATGGACGAGGTAGAGCTACTAGACAGACTAAAATAAAGAACAAAGTACAAGCTGAGATCATTACAGAGAACACCTTACAATGACCCTCCTAACAAAAACACATTACTTTGGCACAACCAACCAGCAACAATAAAAAGCTTTTTATCCACCTCACCTAAACTCACTCTAAATTAACTGTAACCATCACAATGCCGCTTACCAGTACACTAAACCAAGCCTAACATAAAGGTCACACTTTACACTAATACTTTAGCTTAACTGTAACCCTTTCAGTAACTGCAATCCTTCTGATTAAAAACAGTCAGTTCCTTAACCATGCCTCTGATCTCTCAGCTATGTTCCCTGACCCTACAATCTTACAAAACCAATCACAAACACGCTCTCATCTGCAAACATTCAACTTCTAATCTCATGCACATCTCCATTCTCCCTTAATCCAAATATATTCATCACTTCAACGCTCTCACTTATGATGATCATCAACATACATTCTGTCCATTAGCAATTAGCTCATATTGCCAATATACACACTGTTTGCAACCTCAATTTACTCCTCATCATGGCAACCTGACCCAACCTGACATCATCTCCTATATTTGATGAGCTCATCCCTGATGGCTAATCCACTATCAAGCATGTTGCCCAAACAAATTTGGTAGTTTTCTCACATCATCTTAAGGTAATCTTTCTTCTCTCTCACAGCTAGGCTTTCCTAGTTTCAGTTTCTATTTTTGGTAAATTCTGGTGAGATTTTTTTCAGTGTTTTCAAGTGATTTCAATACCTTAAAAAACAGTGGTTATCAGTGGTTACACATTTTCACGCCATTAAAAATAACAGAAACAGTGTTTTTTCTGTGTTTATGGAACGTTTTGCTTTTATTATTGCTTGCTTTCTGGGCTGATATTGCATGGTATATAGACAGTGTATGTACAGTGTATATGAGGTCCAAATACATTTTTTCAAATCAACCTTATTGTAGTGCACCATATAATACTTCTTCAGTGAGTCTTTGTTCATGTGCGCTCGCTCTTTCCTTCTCATGTAAACTTATTTCTGTGAATAGGCCTTCTCAACATTTGCAATTGAGACAGGCAATGGCAAACCAGCACAGAAACGATTTGCTAACTCTGGCCACTGACATAGCTTTCCATGCCAATTCTGGTGCACTTGAAGATTGCGATTCTCTGGGCAGATTCTGCAACATTTGCAATAAACTAGGCGCTTATGCCCTCAATAGTTGTATCGCTTTGTTCACCCTAAGTTGGCAGGGTATGCTCAGACGTGAGTCCCTTGCTCACTTTGCCACTGGATTCAAGCTAGCCTGGCTGATGACAGCTGAAATGTCAGAAACCGGTCACAGGATGCTTGTTTCCGGTCCAGGGAAGACATGGCTTTGGCAGTTCGGGCTGGACTGTTCCCATGAGGCACAGGGTCAGACTGATTTGCATATGGCCATGTCTGAACTGGGGTGGCAGAGTGAGCTTAAAAATGGTGATGGATTAAACCCAGATCAGTTGACTGGGGGTGAGTGTTTGATTTGCTCAAACGCTCCGTCCATCATCCCCTTTTGTATCGCTCAGAGTTATTGAAGCAGTCAAAAATGAAGCAACACGTTTGAAACTACAGAGAAGATTCCCTTTACGGAAGGGATCTAGAACTTGAACAGAGTGCCACAGTGAGGCTTCATTGACTTGAAATGGCATGGTTGGTGAAGGGACATTTCTATGCATCATTGCAAGTAATTTCTCAGACATTGAATTCAAAGCTCCTGAATTGCTCTTCAACTTTGCTTTGCGTACCAAGTGACAAGCACTTTAACATGGAAAATGTTGCAGTGATAAATTCACTAAAGGTGTCACCCAGCCTACTCTCAAGGAGATGTTTCACATCTACACCAATTATGCTGAACACTTGGCAGACGAGAGTGTTTTCAGACTCTCATTTTTAGGTCTCGCCTAAACCAGCGCATGCGCTGCTCTGGCGAGACTTTTAATAAGTGGGCTTCAAAAAGCAGACAAAACGCTTTTTGTGTGGCCTAAAGTGTGCGGTTACGCGCACAGTTACGCGCACAGGTACCATCTGGCTTTCCTCTCTCGTCATGGCTCATTAAGCGCATCGCTCGCAGGCACCCTTACAGCGAGCGCACATCGCACACCACTCGCCAGATGTGCCTCCTTGTTTTTTTTGTAAGAACTCAGCTTCTTTTGTTGTGCCTAACATTCTTGAACACATCTTGGCAGAACATAAAGGGTGATGGGAGGTAGAGTCTTAGTGATGTGTTTTCGTTGCTATTTAGTCACTGTAGGGAATTTGTTTTCCAGCTGAGATTCTGTGATGCATCAAATCGCATTCTACTTGGGCAGACTCGCCTTTCGATTCACGCATCCCTTGCTTATACAGACTTTTTCACCCTATGGATTGGTGGACTTTTGTTTCCTAGCAAAGTGAAGGCCAATTGCCTCGCAAGCGCACATTTGCCTCTCCCTGTTGTGGCGCACACATTCCTGCCTCTGTTTATTTAGTTTGGTCTAAAAGTACTGTAGAAATAAAGAAGTCTGGTAAACAGCTCTTGTAGCTCTAGTTTATTCCTTAAGTTATAGCTTAGTAAGCACCAATATAAGTCTTAATATAAGCTCCTCAAGTTCAAAGACTTTATTGGAATTGAAATAACAATTCATAAAAGTGTACAGATAAGAAACACAATTAAAATGTCATTTTTTCATTCTGGATTAAACATTACTAAAGTTTGATTTCTTACAAGAAGAGAACGGTTAAAAGAAATAAAGCAGTACAATCAGTTAAAATACATTGTAATTAAAAACATTTAACTAACTCTTATTATCCCATGACAATAGTCCTTCTCACTCTTAAAATTGTATTCAGAAAGAGGCTCACTGTAGTAATAGTAAGACAATCATCTAAGGACCTAAGTTTATTATAAACATCTCTTGATTTCCTTAGGCCCCAAGTTAACAGAAGGGGTTTTAAAATTTGTCGTCTCGAATGGCTATATAAAGTGCAGAAAAGAGTACAGTGTATATTTGATTGAAATGATTTGTCATCACAAGGACACTGCCTTTTTACCCTCGCCCAGTCATTGCAGGTCGGGAATGATATAAGTCTATAAAAGGATTCCAGACGAAAGTAAGTCAGGAGCCTACGGTGCTGTAGGGGGTGATCTAGTGCGAGATACAACTGGAGACCCCTCTGAGATGTCACATCATCGTGGCTCATGACAGAGTTTTTTTACCTTTCGCTCTTCCACCTTTGTAGTTCCAGATGTTCCAGCAGCATCTTTTTCAGCATAGATCGCGAGAGTAAATCTAATGAGGCAGGGTCAGTAAAGTATTCGGGATGACCAATCGCACTGACAAAGTTCTTAATGTAAGTAAGCCATTTGATGTTTTTCAGCCCATCACAGCTCAAGCAGTCCTCTATGATGGATCTGTTCAGTTCTGTGGCAGGGTTGGTCCAGACATTGTGCCAAAGTAAAACTGGGGCAAGTTTTCTGGTGTCCGTAATAAAAGTGAGAGCAACTTCGGCATGTAGTACATATATAGAGGTACTCCTCGGTGTAGCAGTTATGAATCGGAGGAACCTATTCTCGATTCTCTGGATCGCCTCCACTTGCTGCCAGCCCCAGATACCAGCCCCCTAGGTCCCAATAGCCACACATTTCGATTTAAATATTTGGAGTAGCTCCTTAGCTGGCCTGTTTCCTATTTTTTTTGCAAAATTCATGAGAGCCCCAACTGCTCTATTAAATGCCACGGCCCGTGCATTCACAGCCGACTTCCAGGTGCCTTGTCTATCGAAGTGGACCCCCAGGTAACAGAAAATATCGGCTAATTCCACCTTCCTATTATTTAGAACAATTGGGCATGGTAATCTATATTTGTTTGGGCCGCACGACATAGTAAACGTCTTCGCGATGTTTACACATAGCCCTCTGGTGTTCATAAAGTTAGTGAAGGTGTGTACGGCTTTCTGGAGACCCACCTTGGTCTGTGAGAGGATGGCTGCATCGTCAGCATAAAGTAAAATGGGAATGGGTTTGCCATTGATTCCAGGGTAATCATAGTACTGTTGTGTTAGGCAAGAACCCACTCCATTGATATATAGGTTAAATAGCAGGGGAGCCAAAATGCAGCCCTGCCTAACCCCTCTACTAATCTTAAAAAGCTCTGTACATTCCCCCCTCTGACCGTATCTAACTCGGGCACCTGCCTCCACATAGAGTTCTCTGATGTAGCTAATAATTTTATTGTCCAACCCGATATCCCTCAACGTCTGCCAGAGATTGTCATGCAGGACGCAGTCAAATGCAGAGCTGAGGTCCACATAGGTCACATACAGATTCAATTTCCTCGCATGTATATATTTCGAGATGATTAGTGAAAGATTCAGCCCCTGCTCAATTGTCCCCCGCCCTCCCCTGAACCCATACTGAAAGGGAGACAACACTTCCTGTCCCTCCACCCAGTCCTGAATGCGAGCAAGAATGACCCTGCCTGCCATCTTCATAAAGCCATCTAACAAAGAGATGGGCCGATAGCAAGCAGGGTCATTCCTGTCCCCCTTCTTGTATATCGGGACCAAAATTGCCTCCTTCCAGGTTGAGATAAAACCTCTTTTCATCATGCAATTCAAGACTCTGGTGAGTAGAGGAGCCCACAGGTCTGGGTACATTTTAAACACATCAATGGGGACAGAGTCTGGGCCTGGTGCTTTCGAGGCTGAACTCTCCCTTAGAGCTTTGCATACCTCCTCTAGTTTGAATTGAATGTCTAGAGGGAACGTTAAATCCTCGTCTTCTGAAGGTGTTGCTGTTTCGGGGGCAAGTGCAGGCAGAACCTTAATGCCATACAGGGCCTGGAAGTGGGACACCCACTCCTGAGCCGTGATGGCATTGTCTAAACAAGGACCTTGGTTGTCTTGATAGAAAGGAGCATTCACAGCCTTCCAGAAAGCAGCAATGACCTTTTGTGTTGCTGCTGCATGGAGGGCTTCCCAGGCTTCAACTTTTAGATCTTTCTTTCTTCTAATCAAAGCGGCACGGTACTTACGCCTTGCCCTTTGAACCTGAGCTCTATCTAATGGGGTAACATGCAATGCATTTTTGAGTTCCCACAATGCCCTGGAGCAATTTGGATCAAACCACCCTGGGTTTCTCTTAACTATATTACATGGATTTCTAGTCAGAAGGTGTTTGATTGAACAACAAATTTTATTAAAAGAGACCAGAACTTGTTCTTCATTCTCTTCTAGCGTCAAACATTTGATGATTTCTTTGTGGGAAATGTTCACTAGGTTTTTTTGGAAACTCTCTGGTATTACCTTCTCCCATTTAATGCAAAATCCGTTACGCTGGCCAAGAATAGGATTAAAATCATAATTACATTGAATATTAAAAGGCCGCATATCCAGGTTTAGCTTGAAAGTGATTGAAATGGGGTAATGGTCACTAATGCCACTTGTAAGTGTCTCCCAGATATGAACTAATGGGGCATAACGTAACGATAGTAAGGTAAAATCAATAGTTGACTTTGCCCCTCTTGCGTTAAATGTAGGTACAAATGTTTTTGGCACAGAACAAGCCTCATTAATAAATGCCATGGAGTGGTCCACCATTAAGTTGTTAAGCAAGTCCCCTAATTTTGTGTGGGCAAAGTGGCTTGTTGGCCCTGTAGATTCATCTTCCCAGCCGCACACACCCTGTAGGCTCTTTAGACATAATGGGCAATTAAAGTCCCTTACCCACAGGAGGGCCATATCCCCTGAACAGCTATCTAAGATCGTCTTGAGGGTACTTGACAATTTCTTAATTGTGGTTTCCACTTGTGCTATCGGGATGTTATTGTAGAAATTAATGATAGCTAGATTTTCCAGAGCTCCCCAGGATACCCTTAAGATCTGAAAAAAAGGGGAATCCAGGAAGCTTCCTAAAACCGTGGGACCTGAACAGATAGACAGATACATAGACAGACCTCCCTTATGTCTACCCATTTTAGTGGGAACTGCCGGGGTAAAGAACGTTTTAAATCCCAGCAAATGGGACTGCTCCCTAGCCCATGTTTCCTGGAGAGCAATAATTGAGTGGGACATAGTTAGTGACCGCCAGTCTGCATCATTGATTTTTGAGGCCAGTCCCGCTATGTTCCACGTTATTATGCTGCCAGGAACTTCCATGTTTGTTGGTGATGTTACTTCCATAGGGATCACAGGGGCTGACTCTATTATATCACAGGGTGTAGTCCCAAGTGGGGATATTACAACCATAGGTATCTCAGGGGCTGGTTCCGTTATGTCCATGGTTTCATAGGATGAGGTCCCAGGCAGATTATCTAACTGGGGAATTAACGTTGTTTTTACCCCAGATACTTCTATTTCGAGATGAGGGACTATCACAGGGCAGGGATCTGGCGAGGTCGTGATATTTACAGGAGCAAGAGTATAATTTTGGGCAGTCGGATTATGTTTTTTGCCTTTTGTCCTGTGAGTTGGTGACATATTAACAGGGGGCCCCAACCGTCATTCGCAGTCATCCAGGCCTGAGAGTGCCTCGAATCTATTAGTAAGCTCAAAGGGAGTAAATGGCAGCAGATGGTCCATTCCCCTGGTTCCTTGTAAATGGTCTGGCCCACTGTAGTTATTTCCATGTTCCTTATGTGGGACGGTATTCCACCCATAAACATTTTTTGGCATCGTGGGGTTGGGAGCCTGCCATAAGTATTGATTATTAAATGTTGTGGGGGGGTTATTCCATAGGCCAGATGGGACCCCTAGAGACATTAAGGAAGTTACCTGAGCTCTTGGGTAGAAATAGGGTAGGTCACAAGGAGCAATGGTTGTACCATTGGTTCTTGACTTCCAGTTTAGGATGTAGTTGACCGCGACTGGATCTCTAAAATTTATACTTATGAGATCACCTTCAATGTCTTTCTCTCTACTCCCCAGCCAGGAGAGTCGCCGTACATGGACGATCTCACCATTGATGTTACATGGGAGCGGTCTGTACTGGCTAAGCCAGTGCATGGCTTTGTTTTTTAGTTGACTGAAGCCTTCCCTCCTGCCAACTTGTAAAGTGGGGACGCCCGTGAGTACAACCACATAGGGGACCGCGTCCGGTGGTAATTCGACTTGGCGGCCCCTATGGTTTCCTGGTCTATCTGGATGTGTCCACCCCCCATGCTTGTGCCTATTTTCTCCATGAGCTATACTTGCCTTCTTTGGAAATTCCTTAGGGATATGTGGGGCGAGTTGATGGACTGCTTTAAGCGAATTCGCCCCTTGGTGATTGCGGCTCACAGGGTTGCTAGATGGATTTACATCCCTTTGGGCTGCAGGGATAGAGGATGAAACTGCGGCTGCGGGGGGTAGAGCTTGCTTAGGTGCATCCTTCGATATACTTGCTTTGTTAGTAATGGCGATTTCTAAATCCCCCAGCCGCTGCTCCAACCTCTTCAGCCTCTCCAATATGGGAGATGTGAATGACTTAAGTAGGTGTTCAATGCTATCTAGGGAGACAGAGGATACTTGTGCGTTGGTTGAACAGTCCCTGGTAGATGTTAAACTGGGACTGGATGCACTCTGTGTTGGGGTATTTGTGGGCGGTATTATTTTATGTGTGGCCACCTGACCTGAATCGGGAGGTAATCTAGCCTTAGTGATAAAAGCAGATGTAACAAGCACCTTATTGCCCTTCCCAAAGTCAGTATGGCTGATCTTAGCTCTTTGTGGAACACCTCCCCTCCTCCTTCTCTTGTTTGGTGGTGGTCCAAAGACTTTAGCGGCTTCCCGTTTCCCTGCTTTCTTTTGTATATTCCCCACCACTGCTCGGGGAGTATCGGGTATGATTTCTATAAGTACATTAGTGTCACTAATATTTAGAGTATTAATTTGTTCCATGCTATTAAGGGCAGCCGTTGAGGGAGGTGTATCTCGCAGGAGCATAGGGTTACCCGGCGTAGATAACGGATCCTCTATTCCTGATATTGAGTCTGAGCCTACTTGGTGAATCTGTGCTGGTACGACCAAAGGGAGTCTGTTTTTGATAGCTTCAATCGAGCGACGCCGCTCAGCCCTGCGTTCAGCCAGTGAGCAATCCCTTTCTATGTCGGGGGAAGATTTCCTGAAGTAGTCGTCCAGGGTACCCTTGCTATTTCCCACTGCTTCAGCTTGCATGATTTTTCGGTGTTAGCAGCTATAAATGCTGATAAAAGTCTTTTGTTAATGACAGACCCCAGATGAATTCCCCTCCAACGATGTTAACCACTGAGTGAGTATCCTTTGAGGCGTAACCAGATCGAGGGCCCTATAGGTGATCGCTGAGAAGATAGGACTTGGTAAAAAGTGACAGTAGGAAGAGCAGATTACTTTGCATGTATGTAGAATAGGCACATAACTAGGGTGTTCAAAGTCAGAAGGTGGCAAACTTACCGCATAAAATGGTGGCAATCCAACATTATTAAAGAATGGGCCCAGCCCAGCCTCCTTCAGCCATCGAACGGCCACAAAACGGCCCGCCCTTTGCCCGGGCTTAGCCCCGGGCTGTGTCCCGCGCGCGTCCCGCGAGCGCGGGGTTAGAAAGGCTGAAATAAGGGAGTTGGGGGCGGGAAGAGACACCAGGTGCGCTGGGATGGTAATGCGCAAAGCACCCTGGGTCTCGCAGTCCCTGCCCGGGCAGCAACGGCGATGAAAGCCCCGAGGTCCTCGAAAATCAGGCTCCAGATGAGGGGCAGGTCGTGAAGAGTTTAAAACCAGAGTCCAGCCACGGCTAAAATAATATCCAGCAAAAGTATTCCCTGTTCTCGGCTGCGAGCGGCTCCCGCGGAGCGGGGGCCGCGAGCCGTTTATTGCCGCGAGGGAGCTGGGGGCGGGAAGAGACACCAGGTGCGCTGGGATGGTAATGCGCAAAGCACCCTGGGTCTCGCAGTCCCTGCCCCGGCAGCAACGGAGATGAAAGCCCCGAGGTCCTCGAAAATCAGGCTCCAGATGAGGGGCAGGTCGTGAAGAGTTTAAAACCAGAGTCCAGCCACGGCTAAAATAATATCCAGCAAAAGTATTCCCTGTTCTCGGCTGCTCCTAATATAAGCCCCACCAGGAGCGGCCTCCTGGCTGCTCAGCCCATCTTCTCTAACGGCTCTCTCTTCAAGTACAAACATCCATAACATTCCAAATGACATCCTATAGCTAGAGCTTCAGACAGAGAACCAGGGCCAGGGTGATGCATTACATGAGAAGCAGATTACTACACATCTTCTCCTTTATAATATTTGACAAAATGAAATAGTATACACATATATAAACATAGGAAGAGAAGATAAACATTCCAGAAGTAAACGTAAAAGAACACCATAATAACATGAGACAAACTCTCCTTATGTAATAATAATAATAATGTAAAAGCAATGCAATATGAGAAAATAGTAATGTAAGTAATAAAATAGCCTTCCCTATGTCACAATAATAACAACAATGCAATAATGAGAAAATAGTGATGTAAGTAATAAAATAGCCTTCGCTATGTAATAATAATAACGATACAATAGTAATAATGTAAGTAATAAACAGTAAGACAGCCTTCTCTATGTAATAATATTAATGAAATAGTAAATGTAGCAATAATAATGTAAGCAATAAAGTAGTAATATAGAAGTCAAACTTACAAAAATGGCTGGACCAGGGAATAACATACACCCTCTACTGCACACACTATAACATACTGTCCACTTACCAGGAACACCCTCTACTGCATAATATTGCAGGACCAGGGAAATTTACATATCCTCTAATGCACATACTATAATGTTCTGTCTGTATACTATTGCAGGACCACACACACATTATTACGCAGTAACCTCCCAATAAGAGAACACATACCTCCTCGTAAAGGAGGAATCCACCTCCCTATAAACCACCACACACAGTAACCTCCCAAGGGGGAATCCACCTCCCTATAAACCACCACACACCGTAACCTCCCAAAGGGGAATCCACCTCCCTATTGCCACACACTCGCAGTAACCTCCCAAATAATTGTAAAGGGGAATTCACCTCCCTATAAACCACACACTCGCAGTAACCTCCTAAATAATTGTAAAGGGGGAATCCACCTCCCTATAAACCACACACTCGCAGTAACCTCCTAAATAATTGTAAAGGGGGAATCCACCTCCCTATAAACCACACAAAACCACACACTCGCAGTAACCTCCCAAATAATTGTAAAGGGGGAATCCACCTCCCTATAAACAAACACACTGGCAGTAACCTCCCAAATAATTGTAAAGTGGGAATCCACCTCCCTATAAACCAACACACTGGCAGTAACCTCCCAAATAATTGTAAAGGGGGAATACACCTCCCTATAAACCACACACTTGCAGTAACCTCCCAAATATTATAAAGGGGGGAATCCACCTCCCTATAATAATACTGTAAAATGAAAATACACATTGAGTATCAATTTAGTATATGACACGTTGCAAATCAAAAGCAGATGTACATTACATTGGCATATATCACCAAATTCAATGCAGTGTCACTAAGTGACTTAGCCGTCATCACATGCACCACAACAAACGAGTGAGTGACTTAATACCTGACAATCATCTCACACAGTACAGTTCTGGGTTTTCTATTTTCCTTATAGCAATATTTCATTACTGTTCCAGTTTTGAATCTTCCCTTCTCTCAGAGTGAGTGAACCAGTTAATTCCTTTTCTTGGTGCAATTGCGTTCCATAGCCAGAAGACAGCGCTGTTGCACTAGGTATAAGTTTTCCAAAGCGACATTCTCAGTAATATGTAGTTTTCAATTAGTGTAAATGACAGTACCTGGGACGATATTCAGGCAGCAATGCTCATGGCAACCCTCACATTAAAATCATTTTTATCACCAGTACTTGACTCACGAACTTAACTCTGATGGCAATCCAGGTCAGCAACGGAGCACAGAGACACAACAACAAACTGGGGCCTTCTTGCAATTCCATTTCAATACCAGGGAAACACCCGTCGTGGTTGACAAACACTGCACAGTTACAATAGAGCATGCGAAGGCCTGTAGACTACAATCCAAAGTTTTCTCCACATTTGTTCTCTGTCACATTTTTTACAGCGGTGCTTGATGATTCTTTAAAAGCGTGTGATCAAAATCTGCAATCATTGCTCACAGTTGAAACTGTAAGTTCTTGTTGACTGCAGTTTTGTCCACATTTGTTCTCTGTCACATTTTTAACAGCGGGCCTTGATGATTCTTTAAAAGCATGTGATCAAAATCTGCCCCCAATTATTTTCTACCATGTGCAGCCACTTCTCATCAGTACACACCGGAGCCTTGTCAGCATTCAACACCGGGGCATGAACTTCGCCCCTACCGGGGCTCGATGTGTGCCCCAGACATCACTACATCACAGTCCATTTCAACACATTGAGGTTGATTTAGCACATACCTCTTCATTGTGCCTAACAGTTTTAAAACAGGAGTGCAGATCCACTTTACAGTTTCATACACAGGTGGATCTGGCACCTACAATTATTTAGGGCGACCGTTGTCAGGGTCACTGGTGGGGCAGGTGCCAGATAGCTTAAATAGTGCAAAGTCTTTAGTAATAATGTACCTTCAGTTCCAGTAGCCTCTTTTCTCCACGCGTAAGTTCCTTTTCTTTTAAATCGTCGCCAATGTAGAAAGAAAGAAGTCTGGTAAACAGCTCTTGTAGTTGTAGTTTATTCCTGAAGTTATAGCTTAGTAAGTTCCAATATATGTCTTAATAGAAGCTCCTAATATAAGCCCCACAAGGAGCGGCCTCCTGGCTGCTCAGCCCATCTTCTCTAACAGCTCTCTCTTCAAGTACAAACATCCATAACATTCCAAATGACATCATATAGCTAGAGCTTCAGGCAGAGAACCAGGGCCAGGGAGATGCATTACATGAGAAGCAGATTACTACAAGTACATTCGGCAGATGTATTTCCTGCCCGTCACGGCCGAATGTTGTACGCATAACGCAAGCATTAAAAGCAATCAGTGCATGAAAACAGAAGTGCTATTTGTAGCCTGTCTTGGTTAGATATAATTGATGCATTGTGGTATGTACCTCAGCCTGAGGTCTGACTGTGCGCAGTTCACATCACTCAACAGAGAGGTAACCAGTCGCTACTTTTACACTTGTAGATGTAGGTTATTTTTTTCCTTTTCTTTACACAAACATACGAAATTCGAATTAAAATCTCTGGAACTTTATTCATGGGGAAGCAGCATACGCATTGTATGCGGTGGCTGACAGTGAGGGTGGAGCAGGCATCCATATCGAGAGAAATAATAATCAGGCTTCGGCTGGGTGATTTATGCGCACGTTTGTTTTCTGCGTCCTGTAAGGCTCGCTTGAATTTGACGTTTGCAGTTTTAGCATTTCCTTTTAAGAGCACATTTACTTGTTTATCCATAAAATACAACTTTGTGGATGGAGATTGCAGTGGACTCCAATGCTTTTGGCCTCTCTGCAGTCTGAGACGCATTTGTTAGGCATCGGGTGGAATATAAATTGGATGCAGACCTTGAGCTCGCATTTGTGTTGGAAGGACTGGAAAACAGAGTTGGTTTAAAGGCTCCACCAGTGCTTCATTTCATGTTCTTCCTTCTCTTCCCTCTCTTGGGTACTACCTCACTTCACTCCTCTCTGTCCATCTTTCAATCGGTCTTTCTTTTCGCTCGACTGTCTCTTGAGCTGACCGCTCCCCCCGTCCACCTCTCAGCCACTTCACTCTCTTGCCACCCCATGCCACCTTTTCATTTCCTTTCCGCCTTGTTGTTTCTTTTCCCCATCCCTTGCTCCCTTGAATTACTCCGCCTCTTCCACTGTTTGCTGCCTCTCCCCCTCCCTCCTCCACAGTTACATCATGTTTCTTCACACACTTCACGTCCTACACTGTGTCTCATGTGACGTCATGCACCCACACCCAGCAAAAAGAGGACATGTTACACAGACTTTTCACATTGACCCAACACAGTGCAGGAAGGACGCTTACACCACCCACTAGCCCCAGTCAATGCACTCACTTACCACCATGCTGGGCACCCTGCCAGCCAGACATCCCAGATACCCCCATGCACATCTGCAGTCCCCAGGCCACACCCAGAAAAACAAGCATTGGCATAGCCAATAGGTCTCGCCTTTGGGACCTTATAAGTATTTAGTTATGCATCACAATATCCTTACTGCAACACCATTAACTATTGCATGGCTAAACACTTATAAGGTCCCAAAGGCGAGACCTATTGGCTATGTCAATGCTTGTTTTTTATTATGTACACTACAGCAGTTATGTTTTCCTATAAAAATGTAAGAATGCCGTAGTTTTCTTTTCTTTTCACATCACTATCAATATGTGAACAAATATCCTCACATTTCTTGCCTTTGGCATCATTACTCAGCCAAAATTCTGTAAACAGTTGCTACATGGATAATATAGCATTACCAGCCCCTTCCCTTGGACTGAGAACCATCAGCTAAGTGTAAGCGACACAGTTGGGATGACTCTTTCTTTGATGGCACACAAAGCACAAAATGAGAAATATTTACATTTTAGTTCCCGCACATAACAAAACAGTGCATCAAAATGGACTAAAAAGTCAAATCCATTTTTCATTAACTCTGAAGATTGTAAGGATGCTTTCAGCATACCATCTAAAAAGTGGCAAGGATCTCTTACGGGGAAGCACTTCAGCTCAGGTATCGGTTTTGACAGGTCACCAAATAATGTTTTCATATACATAGCTGAACCACTGCAAATACAAACAGTATCACTCCAATCCTTGTTGAACTTTGAAAGAACGTTTTTGCAGCAGCATTTCAAATGACACTGCGTTCCATGTTTTCCAAAAGTCTGCTGTCATGTTTTCACCACTATCCAAGATGCTTGGTGATAGCACTCTTTTCACATACACTTGTCACTATACCTTGAATTGAATGTGTAAAGCCTGAGGTGTTGGCAATTCATTTACTATCAATACTGACTCATTAGAAACAGGGGGTAGATAAATCAAAGGTTTTTACCCATTCTCTGTGGGTAAATGTGATGGCACATATTGGGAAAGATTCTTATGAAACCAGCCATTTTACTTATCAGTGAAAAAATCAAACATAGCCAAAATATCAAATAAGATTTTGATATTTCCTGATTCTATACATTTTACAAAATAATTCAACAAAACCTAAAACATGCTTCTAAACCCTGCCAATTTAGGGAAAAGACCACAAAACTGAAAAAAATCCAAAGGAAGAAGAAACAATATTTTAGTGACATCCCTAAAAAACAAAACTCAAGAAGAATAATGTCTTTCTTGCTTGTATATATTGTATTGGGCCCTTCAGGAACAAATAAAATGACTCTTTCACTCTCCTTTTCCTTTCTTTGAATGTTATTTAGTTTGTGGTTGTGCAGTTTTTTTGGGTGTTTATATATTTACACTGGTGAGGGCTATTACCCTTACGGTGGGGTTTTATCAGTTATTTTAAGTTTAAACCTAAAACCGGACAGCCTACTCACACCCCACCTAGGCCCGAAATGTTTAGTGCCTCTCGACTTGTACATCACTCTCTCCCTCACAACAAATCACACCCAACCTTGTCAACAGCTCTTCAGGCTACAATAGTCTATTCCTAAATGACTTCTCAGACCTATTTGCTTCCTCTTCCATCTCCTATTGTGATATAACCTACTTAGGAAATGTCAATCTATCTGGCAACCACAAAATCAAATTGCTCCGAAATCCTTCATTGCATCTTACAACCTCTTTTAACCCTTCCTGTCTCATGTCAGTACCCATCTCCACATAAGGCAACAATCTGACATTATTCTCTCTCTCTTCTTATCTGTCTTGCGTCTAGCCTGCCGTACTGTTTACTTTGCCTTTATTTTTCTCCTCATCATACCCAACGTAGCCTACACAAGGCAACCCAAACTCACATGTCAGCTTCAGAGTTTTCAAAGTTTTCCCATCAAAGAACTCTATGATCTCTTGCTTTCTCTTCCACTGAACGCCACAAATAATGTTAACTTTCTTCTGAACTTGCTCAAATCATCTCTCATGCTTTCTCTTAACAGATATACCTCATCCTGCATTAAATGTCAATAAAACCTAAAGTCCAAGGTACACCCACGCCTTCAGTTCTGCCAAATAAGCTCTATGGAAATTTTAGAAGACCTTACATTACTCCAGACCACCCACTTACTTTCAGTCACTCAAATCATCTAGATTGGTGAACAAACTAGCACTTCCTCAGGGTAAAACTGGCCCCTACTCCAAAACCATTATTGAAGATAAGAACAACCCCATGGCTTTGTTCAAAGCAGTCAAACATTGATACAATCGTCTACCCCCTGGAATTTCTCTTTCAATTTAGGAAATAATGAAAATTAACCATTTCTTATCCAATAACATCAGAAGCATACATGCCAAAATTGATCTCTCAAACGAGCTACCTATAAACCTAATCCTACCATTCGAAACCCCAGACAGTGGCATTACGTTTAGGTAAACGGCGCCACTAAGAAGAATCACACAGTAAAATATCTGTATATATCAAATTCACATGACGGTGCTGAAAGGTGAGGTGAACCACCAACCTCCCCGGCGTCCGGTACTTGGAGAATTTGAATCTAAGCCTTTTAGAGACAGGGCATACCGAGATGCCGGGACATTGATGGGAGTACTGAATTTGTGACGCAGCTTAAACTGAAACCCTTTGTGGGTTGGAAGTATCACTACAAATCGAAGGTTTTCTACTGAGGAGATCTAGTCTTGAAAAAGTCGTGGGATAACCTCCCTGTAAGCGACGAAACACGTGTTGGCTGTTGGAAGCTGGTTGAAGATCAACGCTATTAAAACAACAGAGAGAGAAAAGAATTGTGTTTATTTTATATGTATTGTGCTACCTACGTACACTGCTTAATTGGAAAACTTTACTTGTACTCGACGTATGCTGGGGAGTGTTCTAATCCCACCACCTCAGGATAAGTCGATTTAAAGTTTCTTCCAACCCCTCTTCATCACAGATCCAATGAACATCCTCCAATTCTGAAAATTCACCCCATATGAAAATAATAGTCTCCCCTCATATATCACAATACCTCTCCCTTCTTCTGCCTCCTTCTAATCTGAACAATAGCCACACATGCTTCAATCTGGACCAGGCTTCTCCAACGAGTAGCTTGTGAGCTACTGGGCAGGTGCCCAGCTACCTGTAAGTAACTCTACTCTCTTCAGTTCTGTCTGCTCTGTCTGCTAAATCCGAAGCTTTTGCTCGGCTGAATTAATATATGTATACCAAAACTGAAAAGATTGTATTAGAGATGAAAATCTAGAGACAAAAAGGTATGTATTTTCATAACTCATAAGCTGATGTTGGGTGAAAAATGGTTGAATGTCCAAAATATATTTAAGGCCGATATTTGAGTGAATAATCATGCGGTATTGGAAGAAATGTATTACTTTTGTGCCAGTGTCACCTAGGTAGAGGCTTTCCAAACTGACAAAGCTGTTTTTTTATATTTCTGTTGGCAAACCTTCCTGATGCAATGAGGAGGCACTGCTGTTTTAATAATACATAGGGTAGTTACTAATGTGATCTTGTCTGAGGTGGTCACTATTACAACACTATTATAAGTGGTAAAACAATATACTGGAGCACTCCAACAATTTGTTTAGATAACACGATTTGAGGACAAATAACCAGAAAATTCAGCCAATAAGTCAAAGGTCATAGGATATATTTTCATCGTCTTTATTGTGTTGATACTTCTCCAACCAAGTAAATGATCATGAGCCAACACATGTTTTGTACCCAATGGAAAGTTTTCAAGGCGCATAACTACAAATTGGATTTCTTATTCCTCTAACAATAATACACAAAGTAAGACAATATAGGTGCCAGAGTAAGAGTTTCTTCTAGGAGATCTCTCCTGTAACTATTTGACTGTTTGAGTCTTCCTAATAACAAATTTTGTAGTTATCATCTGTTTATCATTAATATTTTAAAGCTCACAATTAAGTGGTGTTGCTACTCAGTCAGTGGTGACATCGGCGTAACGAGCCCTGATAAGCCCTATCCTTCGCAAAATGAAATGTGAGCACCTTTACTAAAGAAAACAAACATTGATCAGGACATTCTAGCAAAGTGCCATTCTGTAACTCATCTGCAATTTCTCAGCAGGATACCTGAAAAAAGCAGCAACCCTAAACTATAATCCAAAACAGGCCAACGCAATGTTTTTCAAACTTACCCATTTCGCTTTTGCTCATACTGTAGCAGTGAAACTACCACACTCAAAGCCCTAGATTATATCCTCCAAATCAAAGACACAGCAGCTCTGCATAACATCTTGCCCTCTTAAGAGTTCCCAGATGCATCCAATACCACCTATCACAAACTCCTACTTGACATTTTCTCCAGCTCATGACTATTTTAATATCAATCTTAGGTCAAGGATGTAAATCCGCGAGAATCCCTGCCATTCCCAAGTCTCTCCAAAGGTATTGGGAACTTGAGTACTTCACAGGAGAAAGAATGGGAAAAAGATGAAGCTATAGAGAAGCTTGCTGTGGAGCTGCATTATCGGGAATACATGGCAGGGACTGTTCTCTGCTAAATGCCTGGTGCGCAGACTGGGCCTCAAGCAGTTGGTGGAGGGAGTTCGAGATTTGTATAATATAAAGCAAAAGGTAACTGCACAGGAATTACACGAGTTGGTGTAGAGGTGAGTTCCCCGCGATTGGCGTGAGCAGTTTATCCTGACCTAGAGCGGTGTTTGCAATAATGACCCATAGGTCAACCAAGACCAGCTCTGAGCCCAAGATTACTAAAGGAACAAAAGACTTCAGAGCAGAACCAGAAGTAGTAGTAGGACAAACAACATTTAAACAAATTAAGATAATGAGCTCTGAAGGGTAAGGGGCAAAGACTAACCTGCAGAGAAACCTAAAAGGTGGAAAACAACAAAAGAAGAGGGACCCAATCACAAGATTACTGATTCTACTGCTTTTATCCCAGAGGCGAACTCCTGAACCAGGAAGTTCCCTCACCACTGTGGTTAGCAGTATAGTGCATCTCAGATACCACTGAATGATGGCCTTCTACTGTCTCCAGTCCATTCCCTGTCAGAATTATGTGACTCGAGGACGGAAGTGAGGGGTTCCGGGGTGCTGTTGTATACCACAGACAAGCGGAGCTCTTACAATGTGTGAATGTCTCAACGATCCCGTCCCTGCTCTCTCCTGACCTGAATTCCAGATATTCAAGCCAGTCTTCAATAGGTTTGTCACCTTCCGCTCCAACAATATGTGCAACTTGAGACCTCTAAATTACCTCTGTTCCCAGGCTCATATAATGTCTTTTAAGTCTCTGTCCTAGCCGCTATGATCTTCAAACTTTACAGTACACTCTTGAGATCTCCATCTACCAATATACTGACAAGAAACTTTACTTCAAAGTGTACTCTGAAAGGGATGCCCAAAGCTTACATTTTGTCTGCTAATTATTTAATCAGGGATGTTTATCTGAGTATCTCAAATTAAACCCAACAAAAACAGATATCAGTCTAATCAACAGAAAATAACATGGCATCAATACATTACATCCTGACTACCACTGCTGCATGTTCATGGTTTCTCCCATTCACTCTCCTCACGTACAGAATCTTTGTGCTTTCATATTGACCCCGTTCCCTCCACAACAAGCTTGTCAACATAACAGCCTAGCTCCAAATCGTCCTGCTTTGCACATTTAAAACCTTCATTCCCCCACTGTCTTCACAACTACAGTTAAATCATTGTCCACTCCTAATGAAGGGCATGCCTTTCAAGCTGAAATCCTCAACACCACTTAATTACCTCTCTAGAATGTGTTCCATGCAGTGGCTCTTCTCAATACCAGTGACTGCAAATCTGGTGACGTTACCCCCACTTCAAGATTAACTGGCTACATTTGTGTATACATCTCCTAGCCTGCATTCAACTTTAATATCTCTACATCATACACAAGATCCTACATACTCAGAAACCATCCTACCGACCTGAAAAACTCTCCAGCCGACTGGGTTTACATAACAAACAACATGAACGAAATCAATCTCTAAATTCACAAATCACCCGAACAGAAAACAAAAAGCAAATATTCTCCTATTTTGCTCCTCGCGCTTTTGAAAAAACTTCCACCTCAATCTAAGGATGGCCTATTGTTTTAACACTTTCAAACTACCTTCAAATTCTTGTTTTTCAGCTCGATCCATGCCTCACCACCACACACTGACGAGTCCAAGACTGTGCTTCCCTCCTGTGCTTTCGGCATCTGTATTTTGCCTCATATATCTTGTAATTCTCTGCATTGGTTGTTCCTTTTCTAATAAACAGAAATTTGTAGTGGTTGCATATTCCAACTGGATATTTGCATATTTTGAAAAAAGTATCTTCTTCCTAAGTATCTTTGAAGGTACTATCATTGTTATCTAACCATATCTGTGCCACAAGAAATTAGCAGCTAAAACAGCGATCACATACATGCTTGCCAAGGACAGGTTACCCTCAATTCAAGCAGTCTAGTCGTTGGCATGCCAGTTGTATTATCTGCCATAGTATTCCCAAAACGCAGTAATAGAAAGGATGCTCTTCTCTTTCTCACACAGGTCATGATATCCTATCTGCAGTGTGTAGGACACGATATATATATATATAATAAAAACCTAAGCAACATGCTGTTAAGGATATAAGCATCTGATGGCTGCTGAATTGGACGCAAATACTGATCCCTCAGGATTCCCCCGGCCTGCAGACTGAATTGAGTAGACTGCGTGTTTGTTATTGATGGGGTCATCTTTATCCCTGGCTGTTTTTGATTCCTTTGTTCATTGTTGTTCATTATTAAATGTTTGATACTCAAGCCCACCCGAAGGTGGTTTGGCAAAAACAAACACCCACTCCTCCTTCACCTACTGTACCGCAAAATGTCATGCTTCAACGCGGACCTCAACGCAGAAAGAAGAATCCTGAGAGGCAAAGAAAGAATGTGGAGAAACCACCCAACCGCCATCCTTCGCTTACAACTAAAAACAGCCCGTAGGAAGTAGAACAACCATATCAAAAACAAGAAATCCAGCTTCTTCCGAGAGGCATTAGCCAAATCCAAAAACAGACCAAAGGAGCTCTACAACATAATCAGACATCAAACATCCAAGCCTCTGCCCCCACCCCTGCAGGCGTCCAAAGAACTATGCGATAACTTCGCCAACTTCTTCAACGATAAGGTCTTAAAAATCAAATTATCTCTAGACATCAACAATTTACACCTCCAGAAGAGCAACTCGGCTATCCCACAGGCCCTTCCATCCGGCTCCTCTCCCCTCCTTTGGCTAAGCTTTCACCCCGTGCAGGAAACAGAGATAATCTCGTTGATCTCGACCTCCAAACCATCAGCACACATCTCAGACCCCATTCCTCCTTCACTAATCAAAAAAATGAAGCTCACCTTAGCACCTATCTGGGGCAAAATCATAAACAGCTCCTTACAAAGCGGAGTGGTTCCCGATTGTCTAAAAATGGGGCAAGTCACCCCTCTGCTGAAAAAACCCGGTCTTGACTCAACTGACTTGAACAATTTCAGACCGATATCTAACCTCCCTCTGCTCGCTAAAACACTGGAACGCTGCGTACTACTGCAATTGACGCATCATCTGGACAACATCAATCTCCTGGACCCCCTCCAATCCGGCTTCAGACAAGGCCGCAGCACAGAAACCGCGATGCTGAACATCATAGACCACATTCATGGATCTCTTAACGCAGACAAGTGCTGCCTCCTCATACTCCTTGATCTCTCCGCAGCTTTCGACACGGTGGACCATAAGCTCCTCATCAAGACTCTGCAAGTAAGAGCTGGCCTCGGCGAGGTAGTTCTCAAGTGGTTTTCCTCCTTTCTACACAACCGCTCGCAAATAATAAAAATGAAGAACTTCACCTCCGAAACCCAGCAAGTCAACAAGGGTGTCCCCCAAGGATCAGTACTTTCTCCTCAGCTCTTCAACATCTATATGGAACCGCTCGCCAAACTACTCAGGAATTCCAACATCCACTTCCACCTCTACGCGGATGACACACAGATCTACCTGGAAACCTCTTCTCTTAATGACATCCACAGACTAAATGATGTCCTAAATGATGTTCAAGATTGGCTGACAAAGAATCACCTGAAACTCAATCCCGACAAGACCGAAACACTTCTCATCTCAAACAAAGAAGACAACCCTCAAATCATTGAGTGGCTGAAGTCGATCGATGCTCTTAAAGGTAATCTCACGCTAGCTGACTCCGTACAATCTCTGGGTTTCACCCTAGACCCCAAACTAACCTTGACAAAACACATTAAGAACTCGGCAAAAAGTGCATTCTTTAACCTCAGACTTCTGAACAAAATCAAACCTTTCATTCCCAACAAGGACCTCAAACTAGCCGCGCAATCTCTAGTTCTATCAAGACTGGACTATGGGAACTCAATCCTTACAGGCATCCCCAAATCGCACCTGGCCCCACTAAAAACATCACTTCATGCGGCAGCGAGAATGATCACAGGCTGCAAAAAATCTGACCACATCTCCCCAGCACTCAAAGAACTCGAATGGCTCCCTGTGGAAATGCGTAGTACCTTCAGAACGGCCTGCCTAACCCACAAGGCCCTCCATACCGGAAAACCAGAATACTTGGCAAACAAGCTCAAAAAAGCAGGCAAAGTTAGAAATTTGAGAAGCTCTAACTCCCTGCTGCTCATCCTACCAAAAACCAGAAAGAAGAGAACTGCGGACTGCTCCTTCACAGGAAATGCCCCCAAAATATGGAACTCCACCACCCCGCACATCAGAACCATACCGTCCTATGCAGAATTCAAGAGCCAACTCAAATCCTTGTTCCTTATCCGTTCCCTAGGTCGTGGGTAACTGGGATCAGTAAGCATCCCCAGAACTATGTGGTATCTCTGTATCCTATTACCAAGAAGTCCTGCTGTCCGAACTTTTCCTCCTTCCAAATTGTCTTTCGTTGATCACCTTTACTTGTTACGTGTCTTGTTGTTCACCTTTTCATTCCCTTTACTGTAAAGCGCTCTGCTACCTTCGGGTCTTGTTAGCGCTATAGAAAACTTCTAAATACAAATAAAATAAATAAATATGCTATGTTATGCTCCACTTGGTCGCACTCTTCACAGATTATGACACACAAAACTATGCGCACATGCCCCGAATTCACAGCTCAAAAGTATACCCTATGCTATGGGGTTATGGTCCCCATGGCTGCATTTCACCCGATGTTCTGCGACACAGTGTGTCCGGGCTTCTCATCAATTGCCCTTCCTCTTAGCTCGTAGGCATGGGTGCAGGCCTCTCACTTTCATGTCATTGCTCACCCACTCTCTGAACGTTGCCATTGCCAATGTTGTGAATTTCTCTGAGGTGGGGGGGCCTGCTCCCTGCCACCCACATTTCCACTCGACCACTGGGTCCTTCAGGTGTAGACCCGCAGACTACAGTTGATAGGACATGTAGTTCAGTGCACTCGATCGCATGATTGGTTTTTGGTTTGCATAGCATTGTGTTTATTTGTGCATTGTTCTTTCCTCCCCCACCCCAATACTTGTTTCTTTCTCCCTTCTATCTTTTTTTTTTTTTTTACATCTCTCTTGGGTATTCGGTTAGGCTCCTTCTCTTTTTTGTGCATTCTATCTATTGCTTATTTCCCCCCTACCCCATCTTTGTTCTTGTCAGTCCTTTCAACATCCCGTAGACTGCCTGAGGGATCTGACTAATCAATCCGCCCGCCCAATATCATTTACGACACTCAGACTCCCCTCTTGGTTCTTGCAATCTTCATGTCCACGCCCAAACACTCTTTCCTGGAAAGTCAATGGTCTTACACACTACATCAAGTGTAAAAAAGTGCTATCCTATCTCAGTTCCGAATGCCCCAACATAGCTCTTCTCCAGGAGACAGAAGCTGAAAAGATCCGGCAGGATTGGGTGGGCAAAAAGATACGTAGTTACTGTCCTCTGCAAGCAGCAGTTGACTTACAGGTACCCCTGAAATACGGAGTAGCCATCTTGATTCGAAAGCCTTTGCCCCATGCAGGGCTTAAGACCTGGGTTTCTCCGGAGGATCGCTATGTGTTCTCCAAACTAAACAGGAAGGTACAATGCGTAGGTTCAATGTATGTACCCACAGGCCTGAAGAGAACCTTTCTTCTTCAACTCACCCATGTATTGACGGAGATAGATACTGCCAACATCCTGATAGGCGGGGTTTGGAACCTGGCCCAAGATGCAGTCTTAGACCGCACAGGTCCAATTGACATATTCAGTAATATGGACAGAACCCTCCTAGGAGATCTTGGGGCTGATCATGGCCATCGCGAAGTATGGCGTCTCTTGCATCACATGGAGTGTGAATACACGTACTTGTCCCTGGTTTTTAGTACGCAATCACTGTTGGATTTTTTCCTGATTGCCCAACACTTGCTTCCAGTTCTCTGAAAGAATACAATACTAGAGGGCAAACTTTACGGCCACTCCCATATAGCCCTACAGGATGATCCGTGTCTGTTATTGTCAATTCACAAGCCCTGCCGTCTCAACTTGTCCGTCTACAATCAACAATGGGGCAAAAACCAGCTTAAAACCCATGTGAATACCTATCAAGCGCATAATGACAGCTCTGCAGACTCTGCCCTGACAGTGTGTACTGCGACAAAGGCGATCATCAGGAGGCAGCTGATAAGGGACGCTGCCCTATCCAACAGGCAAAGGAAGGAGAGCCAGAAGGAGCTGGAAGCAGATATAGCCCGCCTCACGCCGCTCACACGGCCCACCATTCCACTATTACGAATTGCAGTCTTGAGAAGGCACACAGATATCTCAATGCCCTCCTTACCAACAAAGCTGAGTATGCACTCCGAAGTTGAAGTACCGGTACTATGAACAGGTAAAGAGGGCGGGACGGCTACAGGTGGCGGAGCTCAGGCGGAGGGAGGCGGGAATGGCCATTCCTGCTAGCATCTCTGACTTGGGTGCTGGTCACCAAGCCGCAGGAAATCACAGAAGCGTTCACATCTTACTACAGGGTCCTTTACTCCCCGGAAATTGTACAAGGACCAATGAAGGCGAATGCCTTCCCGGATGGTGTTCGCTCAACGTGCTTCTCTAAAGGAGGGCAGGCAGCTGCTTCAGGGAGCGATCACCAAGGAGGAGTTAGAGCAGGCCTAGGGGCCTAGAGTGCAAGGTGGCGGATCACCTGGACCCACTTATGAGGTGAATGCAACTGATCTTCGCGAAGTGGTCCTATCTGAATCTACCTCTCTGGGGATGGACTCAAGCGGTGAAAATGGTTACCCTCCTCTAATTCATGAATGTGTTGGGCACACTTCCTCAATTATTACCTCTCTCATGCCTCCTTCAGAGAGAATAGACCATTAAGGCCTTCATCTAGGGTTCAGCAAGACCTCGCGTGGCAATTCAGAAGCTTATAGCCCATAGATCACCAGGGGGACTGGGCCTGCCTTCTGTGGAGAATTACATTCTAGCACAAATGGCGCATAACCACCACCAGGTCCAAGCCCCTCGTTATGAATCATGATCGAACGTAGACTCCATGACACCTTGTTGGTACTACAGGTCCTCTATCTTCCTGGCCCCGCTGTGTCTTCCAACCCCATGCTTAAAGCCATACTTAAAGCCATCTGGATGCAGGCTCACAAGCTCTTTTCCGTAGATGCGCATCCCAATGACAAAGCTCACCTATGGAACAATGCTGGTATTCGCATTGGTGTAGTAGCATACTCGATTGGGACCCATGGCAGAGAGCTGGGATCCGGACTCACACACACCTGATCTCCAGTGGCAAACTCAAATCCTTTGAGATGCTATGGGAGGAATTTGGCCTGCTGCATACTTAACAATGGTGCTATACACAACTATGTCATTGCCTGCTGAGGAAACTGGGTCCCCAACCCTGGGCCATCTCCTGTTCCCCAGTGCTCTCTTACCTTAATTCTTGGGGTCAGTTTGAAGGTGTGATGTCTGGATTCTACAATCTCCGGATTTGCCACCTTTACACCCAGCCAAAATTGGCTAGCCTCAGGACAACCTGGCAGGCTCCCCTGCAGGTGGAATATGATGAGGGGAATGGGCAAAACGTTTGGAGGACCTGGAACACAGTCCGCGGAGGCAACGATGAAGCTCAGCCTTTTTAAGGTCCTTCAAGGCTGACACTGGACACCAACACAGCTTCAGGTTCCATGGTTGCTCTCTCACTCTGTCTGTTGGGGATGCGATAACGCGATCTGTGATACTGGTTACATATTACTGTATTGTCCCGCTATTTCCCCCGTCTGGATGGCAGTGAGGTCTACCCTCTGGGAATCTATGGATTTGCCCTCGTCACTTGTGGACTCCCTAATTCTCCGGCATGTCTCATCAGATTTTTATGAGCTGACCCGCCATGCTCATTGCTTGCTCATCACTGCCCTTACAGCTGGCAAGATCTGTATTCTGCGACATTGGCGTTCTCCATAATTGCTGCTGCACGAGGAATGGGTCGCATAGATATACAAGACTGCATCCTATGAAAAGGTCATTTACAATCTAATGGACAAAGCCAATATTTTTCTTCTTACATGATCCCACTTTGTGCACAATGCCCCGCTCTAATTCGCATTGAATCTTGACTCTCGATCTCGCTTGCAGGAGTGGTCCGGGCTCTTTAAGGACGGCCTGGACTTCCCAGACTGGAACTCCACCCCTATGACGGCGGAATCCGTAAGGCTATCGGATTCGCGCACTGAGGGAACAAAGGCAGACCCGGAAGACGCGGAGTTGTGGACGGCGCCAGTTGGAGCAGCGGAGCCAAAGCCAACGAGAAGCCAACCACCTGGAAGGACTGGACGTGGAGGACGCCGGAGGAGGGCGATCCGCCCATGGAGCAACGTTCCAAGGAGAAGCTGAAGTCGGGGAAACCGGTATCCGAGCTCAGGACCGAGAGGACGATTCGGAGGCGTTATCTCAGGAGAAGCCAGGAGGCCAACGTCCCCACGCTTCGCCCAGCAACGCGCAGGAAGACGCGTGGCTACACCAGGTACGGGAACGCTTGCGTACCTTACTGAGTTTCAAACGGGCAGGAACCGGGTAGCCGAGGGAGGAGGAAGGAACTTGACCGGGCACTTGATCTATTGAGCACAGCACCCTGCACTTTCCAGGTTTATCTCTCAGGCATCTGGTGACTGTCTTTTGCCTCCTCACAAGTGTTACCCTCACTCCCCTTTCCCAAGCCCTGTGTGATATTGTGCTGTGAACTAACGGCCACGTTTCTTTCCTTTTGTTTTGGGTTCGGGCGAGACGGGCCGAAGAGGAGGACTACACCAGCCCTAGAATGGAAGCCAACCCCCTCGCGCAAGGACCTTTGCCCTATGGATACTGTTTGTTATTCGGACAGTCTTTGACTTTGTAGAAACCATTTAATAAATCACTTAAACCGCACTTCAGTGTTGGCTCCTTCCCTCCTTGTGAACCCATAAGGTTACACTTATGTATTAGGATGTTTTGTTATTGCTGCATGTATCGCAATCAACATTTGTATCTCAATATGAGTTCATGCTGGACTTGCATGCCATTGTATTTGCTGTTATTTATCAGTACTTAATATATGCAAATAAAAATAATTGCTACACAAAAACTTTATGAGCATTATGCAATAATAAGCAGTCAGCAGGCAAGGTGAAAGGCAATAGGTGAAACAACATCTGCCACAACATCATACCAGGGTCCATAATAAACCATCCCAGAAAAGTCATGAAGATTAAGTTGAAGGTCACTGCCACGTGACACCATGAATGTTGTGTCCTTGCTAAAATGTCCATGTGGAAAAATTTATATTGGCATTACTGAACGTAAAATCAAAGTAAGAGTCAATGAACACAAAAGTTACATTAGAATGAAAAACATGAAATCAACAGTAATATGCCACTTTTTAGAACAATCTCACAACATCAGTCAACTGAAATTTCAAGTCCTTGAAGTGATTGAGAGGACAGAGGGTCGAGATAATTATAATCATTTAGTACAACAAGAAAACTATTGGATCATTATCGTTCACACTTTTCACATCACAGTTTTTAACCTAACCTCTTGTTTATCTTCAGTTTGACATTTATTTAAGCTCAATGACCATTATTGATACTGTGCACCATTCAAATATGGCGGCCACGATATTTGCACGTTTGAGCTTAGTCCATTGTTGGCGTACTGTGACATCGTGAACTATTCCAATATGGCGGCCACGATCTTTGAATGGTTGACTTTAGTTCGTTGTTGGTGTTCCGTGACATTTTGCATTTAAAAATCATGAGACCATTGCGTAGCGATACTAACTCTCTACATAGTCGGTTACAATGGATCCCTTTACCTACTTTTTGGATCGCGAGTACTGTATCCTGTGCACTATTATGCACTTGGTTTACTTACTTTGCTCCATTTTCTTATAAATATCAGTTTAATCTCCAAAAACGCTGATACGCTCTGTCGATGAGTGTGTTCCTATGAACACAGGATTTATTAATTTTTTCTTCACTTCACTTGGTGATTGCTATTTCACAATACAGAGGCAACTCTTAAGTATGTTTTGGCTCCGTTACGCTTTTTCTGGACCGTGTTTAGAATGCTTTATTTTTGTTACAACCGGCACCTATTGATTTATTTCACTTTAAGTTGGACGTGTGATATTGCCTGAATACCATTTTTTAACCATTCAATATACCCCGATGTCTAATCATTATTAGATCTCACGGATTGTTGTTTATATTAGCAACATGATTTAAGTCAAATCAAATCAGGTGTTTGTTAAGAGCGACTACTCACCCGTAAGTGTCTCAAGGCGCTGGGGGATGGGAGGGAGTGGGTTCGCAGGTTCCAGGCCATCAAGGAGGGGGTCTGTCGAAGAGCCAGGTTTTGAGGTTTCTTGCGAAGATGGGGAGCGATGTTATCTGTCTTAGGTGGAGCAGAAGGTCGTTCAAGGCTCTGGCCGCGCAGAAGGAGCGGCCTCCCGATCTGGCCTTTCTGGTGCGGGGGCCACGGCGTATAAAAGCTGGGCTGATAGTAGGGTCCTTTGGGGTGCGTGGAATTTGAGTCAGCTGTTCAGGTATGGTGGTCCGGTGTTGTGGGGGGCCTTGTTAGCGTGGGTTAGCATCTTAAAGTTGACTCTAGCTTCGATGGGGAGACAGTGGAGTGTGCGCAGGTGCTGGGAGATGTGGCAGTGTCTTGGCGGGTTGAGGACCAGTCTTGCGGTGGCGTTTTGGATGTTCTGTAGCTTGCGGGTGAGGTTTTTGTTTATTCCGGCATAGAGTGCGTTGCCGTAGTCGAGCCTGCTGGTGACCAGGGCGTGAGTGGTGCTCTTTCTGTGTTTGAGGGGGATCCATTTGAAGGTCTTACATAGGAGGCGGAGGGTGTGGAAGCAGGAGGACGAGACGGAGTTGATCTCTTAATCCAGGATGATCCCAGGTTGTGTGCGTGGTCTGTGGGGGTGGGCGGGCTTCCGAGGGCGGGGGGCCACCAGGTGTCGTTTCAGACATCTGGGTTTGGGCCCATGATGAGTACTTCCGTTTTGTTGGTGTTTAGTTGTAGGCAGCTGTTTTTCATCCATCTGGCGACGGCTTCCATGCCTTCTCGAAAGTTGTGTTGGGTTTGTTGGATAAGGAGAGGACGAGTTGGGTGTCATCTGCGTTTGACACAATGCTGTGTCCGTAGGTTCTGATGATGGGGGCGAGCGGAGCCATGTAGACGTTGAAGAGTGTAGAGCTAAGGGGGGGACCCCTGGGGGACTCCACAGGTGGTAGGTCTAGGGTCCGGGAGGAAAGGGGGGAGTCTGACCCGCTGCATTCTGCCGGAGAGGAAGGAGCAGATCCAGTCGAGGGCCTTGTCTTGGATCCCTGCGTCGTGGAGTCTGAGTATAAGGGTGCGCCGAAAGACTGTGTCAAACGCCGCAGAGAGGTCGAGGAGGATGAGGGCTGCTGTTTCTCCTTTGTCCAGTAAGGTACGGATGTCCTCTGTTGCGATGAGGAGAGTGGTTTCCGTACTGTGATTTTGTCTGAATCCGGGTTGGGAGGAGTCGAGGATGTTGTGCTCTTCGATGAATGTGGCGAGTTGGCTGTTGATGGCTTTCTCGATGACTTTCGCTGGGAACGGGAGCAGGGAGATGGGTCTGTAGTTTTTTAGGTTGGTGGGGTCCACCGAGGATTTCTTCAGGAGGGGGTTGATCTCAGCATGTTTCCAGTCATCAGGGAACGAGGCGGTTGCTAGGGAGCGGTTGATGGTGTGGCAGAGCATGGGTGCGATGGTGTTGGCGGCTCTGTTGAAAATGTGGTGGGGGCAGATGTCCGTGGGGGCCCCGGAGTGGAATGACTTCATCGTCTTCATTGTGTCTTCGGTGGTGAGGGCTGTCCAGTTGTCGATCGCTGGCTTCAGGGTGTTGGGGGTGGTTGGTGAGGGTTCAGTGTGTTGGTTGTCTTCGTCAAAGTTGTCATAGAAGCTCTTGATTTTGTGGTGGAAAAAGGTGTTGAATTTGTCGCAGAGGTCTTGTGAGGGAGGGATGTCGGTGGACTCGCTGGTGGGTTGGGTGAACTCCTTGATGATGTTGAAGAGTTCTTTACTGTTGTGTGCAACACAAGGAGGAGATTCTGTCTTCAAACGCTTTTTTCCTTGTTTTTCTGATGAGTTGGTGGTGGGCGTTGGTGGCGGCTCTGAAGTTGTTTGTGGGCTTCTGTGGATTTGGTGTTCCTCCAGGCCTTTTCAAGGCGGTGGCAAGTGCGTCTGTACTCTCGAAGTTCGGTGGTGAACCATCTAGCTTTTTTGGCGTGGGTGTTGTTGTTTTTCTTGAGGGGGCTATGGTGTTGGCGCTGTCGGGAGATCCATCTGTGCATGGTTCGGACTGAGGTGTTGGCGTCATCGTTTTCCGCGATGGTTGGGGTGGAGTTGCTGAGTGATGAGGTTAGCTGGTCATTGGTGATTCTGGTCCAGTTTCTTCGTGGGAGTAGGTGCTGGTGTCTGTGGATGGTGGGTGTTCTGAAGGTGAAGTGGACGCATCGATGGTCAGTCCATGGGAATTCGGTGCTGTGGCTGAAGGTGATGGAGTTTCCTGTGTTGATGAGAGGGTCGAGAATGTGTCCTGCTGAGTGCGTGGGTTCGGTCACGATCTGGCGGAGTCCAATGTTGTGGAGGTTGTCCAGGAGGGATGTGGTGCTGGGGTCCAATTGGTTGTCGAGGTGGAAGTTGAGGTCTCCCAGTAGGGTGTAGTTGGTGGACACCGTGGCATGTGGGGAGATGATGTCTGTGATGGCGTTGGCGAAAAGTCTGCAGGCTCCAGGGGGTCAGTAGATGAGTGTTCCTCGGAGGGTGGAGGGAGGGCACTTGATAATGCAGTACTAATTTGTCAATTAATTATTGCTTTGTTTGGACTGCCAACTCATGGCACTTTATGATTGTTTGCTTCATAGATTCGTCCCCTGATGAAGGACCTAGTTTCCGAAATGCATCGGGAATCAGAAACTACACGAATGATGTATTGATACACATTGAATGATTTTGCAATTAATTTTGATTTTCGGATGAATATTGATATGTATTGCGTCTGAATACAAGACAAGCAAACAGTGGATGAATTTGTTTACTTTGATGCCTTTAGTTTGATAAACCCTAGCCAGGGTCTGAATTGTGCCCTTGTTGACATACCCATGGATGGGTATGCAACTCGGCCGGATTAATATGTCTTCTGCAAGGCACATCATGTAACATGCAGATGACAGATTGTTATTTTATGTATATGGGTAGGTGGGATACTACGTTTAACACCGAGATCCTTTTGTTACTTGCACTTGATAAATTGTAATCCTTCTAATATAGCACATTGAGCAATGAAGGACATGTGACTCCTACACCTTGTAACCCTCACCTTGTTCTGTAACACATCCTGTCCATTGATTTACGCACTTATTGTCAATGTATAATTTTTACCTGTGATGTAAAGCACTCAGACACACCCTGCATTGAAATGAGAAGTGCTATAAAAAAAATAAAACAAAATGGTGGTATTTATATTGTTATTTGTTTAAATACTTGGAAAGACCAACACATCTGACATTCTTACAGTGTATGCATATCTCTTATAAACAGGGAATGATCAAAGGCATAACCATGCCTCTCTTAAGTCCCTGTAAAGAAATAAGAATCTGTGTGTCTTTGTTTACCCTACATTGTATATGCATTTAAGTGTGAGGTTCCACAAAGCTCCCAGCCATGGATACTACAACAAAAGGAGTCCTGATGCCCCTTAATTTCTGCCTTTATTTTGGGGCCAGCTGAAATTTAGAATAACAAAACTCCCTCCCGAAGCAGACAACGTGCAGGCGCTGCTGAATGTGTCCCAGTGTCTGAAAATTACAACGGGACAAGTTCAACTTATTTCTGTGGGGGCCAACTTCCTGAAAGGGTTTATGGCATCCACCCTGTGTGAACAGTGAGTGGACGGCGTCTATCAGCATATCCCCCTACCCCCGACTTGTGTCCTAAGCAAAACAAGTCAAAGATGATCAAAATTGGCCCAAATGAGCCAGAGTTATGCCACTTTAAAGATGTGCCTGCATAAAAGAAAAGAAATACAAAAACAGGCTATGTGGTGTTCTGTCACTATATTCCAAAGATTACGGCAAGGGTTAACCAGGGCTTGGGAGTCAGCCATCTTTTAGCCCTGGGGACCCCATCCCCCGGGGTTCGACACAAAGATGTTCCAGCAACCCTACCTCCAAGACCAAAAGGCACATTGGAGGGCTGGTGCATTCAGTGAGGCCCCAGGGACCCTAACTCCCAGGACCAAAGGACCAGATGTACTGCCTTCCCCCTCGGGCCTGTGTGTGGGGGAGGAGAGGGGACGGCAAGGAAGGTGCGCACTGGCCTCCTGTCCATCCTAATGAGGAATGTGCGCACATAGATTATGGGCGCCTCCCTGCCTTTGGGCACACCGTTGGTTCTTCTTCAGAAGACTCAATGAAAACGTTGAAAATAATTTTTAATGATCACTTTCACATAAGTTCCATTATTACTTTACTTTGATATTCTTATTTCATATCCAGTAATGATCCCAAACAATCCATGTATAACATATGCATTTCATTGTATTGATGATCTCTCCAATGCATTTCGGGTTCCTGCGCCCTTTTTCAAGGAGCTCTGCAAACAAAATACGATAATTCAACATTTATGGCCCATCATATCAATTTACACACAAATTAGATAAATATAACATGCTCAGCGATTTCATGCTACTAAGTGACTGACTAGAAGTGGAGACCAGTGATGAGGTGGTAGGTGCACGAGTGTATAGACGGCTAGTATTATAGTGCGAACAGTCGGCGCAACCGTGTAATAGGTGTGAATAGGACACTTACGCACATGGGCTTTGATGGGCTTGTTTCGAGCTGAAAGTAAACAGATACGCATCAGTTAGTGGCTGCCTAACTAGGCAGAAATGCGCTGGATATACAAAGGCGATTCACGTTTGTCCTGCAGGCATACTAGCCGACTTACTGGATTAATCAAGGAAACGCTTGGTCAGCTTACTCCAGTTAAACGGCGTGATCGATTCCCCGTCTCGTCTCGTAGTTAGCGTCCCGGACCTCCCAGGAAGTGGGATTTTGCCGGGCTGCAGGGTGTTTAAAAAGCAGCTACGGAAGCGTAATAAGGGAGCCGTGATTGGCTTTAGGTGCGGTCACGTGTTATACTAAATCTAAAAAACGGACTACGTTTCTGTGGCGAGCTAAAAAATATAGCGGGCGCCATGCTGGTACTGTTCAGGAATGTGTTACTATCAGGCTGATAAACAATCGGAAGTCAGTTGACACATCATAATACATACATCAATATACATCACAGTTCAGTCATGGTAATATAATCAGGCAGCACGCAAGAGTTCTGTATTAGGTCCCCACTAGTGTAGTGGTTACAAAAAACAACTAAATTCAGTTTGGTCATTTAGCCCAAATGGCTTCAGTGTCTGAAGGCGGTATATCCATGCTATTTCACGCTGTAGCAAAGTTTTATTATTGTCCTTGCCTTCTTTTTTATCTATTATTTCTAATACCAGAAATTTGAGTTGAGCGATACTGTGTTTGTGTTCCACGAAGTGCATTGCAATATTTGATTTTTCATTTCTCGTGCGTATATTGGATTTATGTTCGTTGAGGCGCACTTTTATTTTCCTTTCTGTTTACCCAATGTAGATTTTTCCGCATGGGCACTTGAGCAGATAAATTAAGTTGGATGAGTCACAAGTCGCACTGACGTTCAGTTTAATGTTGTAACCCTTCATGGGATGACTTATAGAGTTACCTTTGATAACATTATTGCAACTATTACAATTAAGGCAGGGGCGGGTTCCTTTGGATTTTGCACGTATGATGGGTTCTTTTGAAAGGATTTCCTTTAGATTGTTATTCCTAGATAATTTGATTAGAAACTCCGTTGTGTCCTTTACGTAACTTCGTATTTGTTTGACAAGAGGTTGAAGGTACCGATCCAGAAATTTCCCCACCAGTTCATGCAGGGAACCTCTGGTAGATACTATCGGCCTGAAAGGGGGGTCCTCCAAGTTTTTGTGAATTTTGGGATTCATATTGATAGTCGGGCTTTTAGGGTTTTCCAACAGTAAGAATTCTTTTGTTTGTGAGAAAAGAATGAAGAAATGGCCTTTAGGTTCCTGGAAAGAGGATATCCATCGGAAGTTATTAAAGATGCTGAAAATCGAGTATCCAAAATACCTAGAGACAAAGCTTTAACTAGAGCTACAAAACCCAAAGATACCAGAATGGTATTAGTCTCTAAATTATCTACACAAAGTGCTAGTTACAAAACAATCATCTTGCACCACTGGCGCATTTTGGCATCAGAACCCAAATTTAAAGAAGCGTTTAAATCACCACCTATTTTCGCCTACACAAGGAATAACAATCTAAAGGAAATCCTTTCAAAAGAACCCATTATACGTGCAAAATCCAAAGGAACCCGCCCCTACCTTAATTGTAATAGTTGCAATAATGTTATCAAAGGTAACTCTATAAGTCACCCCATGAAGGGTTACAACATTAAACTGAACGTCAGTGCGACTTGTGACTCATCCAACTTAATTTATCTGCTCAAGTGCCCATGCGGAAAAATCTACATTGGGAAAACAGAAAGGAAAATAAAAGTGCGCCTCAACGAACATAAATCCAATATACGCACAGGAAATGAAAAATCAAATATTGCAATGCACTTCGTGCAACACAAACACAGTATCACTCAACTCAAATTTCTGGTATTAGAAATAATTGATAAAAAAGAAGGCAAGGACAATAATAAAACTTTGCTACAGCGTGAAATAGCATGGATATACCGCCTTCAGACACTGAAGCCATTTGGGCTAAATGACCGAACTGAATTTAGTTGTTTTTTGTAACCACTCCACTAGTGGGTACCTAATACAGAACTCTTGTGTGCTGCCTGATTATATTACCATGACCGAACTGTGATGTATATTGATGTATGTATTATGATGTGTCAACTGACTTCCGATTGTTTATCAGCCTGATAGTAACACATTCCTGAACAGTACCAGCATGGCGCCCGCTATATTTTTTAGCTCGCCACAGAAACGTAGTCCGTTTTTTAGATTTAGTATAATACGTGACCGCACCTAGAGCCAATCACGGCTCCCTTATTACGCTTCCGTGGCTGTTTTTTAAACACCCTGCAGCCCGGCAAAATCCCACTTCCTAGTAGGTCCGGGACGCTAACTACGAGACGAGACGGGGAATCGATCACGCCGTTTAACTGGAGTAAGCTGAGCAAGCGTCTCCTTGATTAATCCAGTAAGTCGGCTAGTATGACTGCAGGCTTAACGTGAATCGCCTTTGTATATCCAGCGCATTTCTGCCTAGTTAGGCAGCCACTAACTGATGCGTATCTGTTTACTTTCAGCTCGAAACAAGCCCGTCAACGCCCATGTGCGTAAGTGTCCTATTCACATCTATTACACGGTTGCGCCGACTGTTCGCACTATAATAATAGCCGTCTATACACTCGTGCACCTACCACCTCATCACTGGTCGCCACTTCTAGTCAGTCACTTAGTAGCATGAAATCGCTGAGCATGTTATATTTATCTAATTTGTGTGTAAATTGATATGATGGGCCATAAATGTTGAATTATCGTATTTTGTTTGCAGAGCTCCTTGAAAAAGGGCGCAGGAGCCCGAAATGCATTGGCGCGATCATCAATACAATGAAATGCATATGTTATACATGGATTCTAACGCGGCGAGCTAGGCTGCGGATGTATACTTGTTGTGGCTGCTGAATACTTTTATTGCTGATTTTAATAGCATTCTGTTAAATTTACTTTGTTTTGTGTAACGCTCACTCCTACCTGTACTTCGCCTCGCTCGTGACCCCGTTCCGTCCCGGCTCTGTGCCGTTTGCGCGGAGGGTCAGTCAGAGGAGCGACACTTCCTGCTTGCAACACCACTTCCGCCCTGCACCCAGTCACCGCAGGTTAGCGGTCTAGTGTTGCTGAACTTGCGTGTATTTATCCCCGCTCCCAGCACCCGGCCAGTGACTAACGCGGCGAGCTAGGCTGCGGATGTATACTTGTTGTGGCTGCTGAATACTTTTATTGCTGATTTTAATAGCATTCTGTTAAATTTACTTTGTTTTGTGTAACGCTCACTCCTACCTGTACTTCGCCTCGCTCGTGACCCCGTTCCATCCCGGCTCAGTGCCGTTTGCGCGGAGGGTCAGTCAGAGGAGCGACACTTCCTGCTTGCAACACCACTTCCGCCCTGCACCCAGTCACCGCAGGTTAGCGGTCTAGTGTTCCCTCTCATAAGTATAAAATGGCAATATGGCGGAAGCGCAGCGGACGAGCGCAGCGGGAGCGCCGACTTCGTGCCAAAGTCGCGCACAAGTCAAGCCCGTCTGCGCCCGTCCGCGGCCGACCGGGCCCAGGGCCCCGCCATCATGCCCATTTTATTTCTTACTCCCCCACTGACCTTCATAAACTCAACCTCCCAGGGCCCATCACTGGTCGCGCTACCAGGGCCGCCCAACAATGCGGTATTCTCGTCCCCTCGAATATCCCTGTCCTTGAAATCCCCTCCTCCCTTGAACATTCTTCCACCCCTTGTACCTCCATGCTCCTAACACTTGCTCCTCTGAGGGTGTTGTATTTAAATGCCCGCTCCTTAGTTCGCCACCAGCTCGAAGTTTTCCAACTATTGCATGGTAGCACTATTGACATCCTCCTCTTAGCCGAGACGTGGCTAACCGAGGACTCTGGCCCTGACATTCTCGCAGCTATCCCTGTAGGTTACTACATTATGCAAGCTAACCGTCCTGTCGGCAAGACCGGTGGAGGGGTGGCGGCCATTATCCGCTCTGAATTTAAAGTTTCGGAGCCGACGACGACCCCCATTCCCAAAACTGACTGTCTCGCCCTCAAATTTTCCTCACCCAAATCCTCATTTGTCTGTGTCCTAGTTTATAGGCCCCCTGATCACATGCCTCTTTTTTCCCAACTCTTCGGCGAATCCATCTCTCAGCTCTCGATCAATCATGCCAATATCATGATCATCGGAGACTTCAACTACTGGCCATCTGACACCCACGAAAGCCATCTCTCTGCTCAGTTTACTGACCTGTTAGCAGGCATGAATTTTCACCAGCATATTAATACCCCTACTCACTGTAAAGGTCATATTCTGGATCAAGTTTGGACATCCAACCTTGATATCTCCCTTCCCTCTGTACTTCCCTGTTCTTGGTCCGACCATTATTTTATTTCCTTTTCTCTCTATCTTCACACTCCCCGCCCCCCTCCTCTTATTAATAACTTATCTGCTCGCAATTGGAAGAAAGCCAACACAATCGATTTCCATACCCTATTGGCTTCCTCCGTTCCAGCACCTACGATTTCGGTCACCGACCAGGCTGCCCACCTTGAAGAATGGCTGTTATCTGCCTGTGACAAAGTTGCTCCCTACAAAACCATTAAAGCTAAGCGTCCCCACGACGCTCAACGGTGGTTTTCTGAGCAGCTTAAGGCTGATAAACTTGCTCTTCGGCAGGCAGAGCGCCGTTGGAGACGCAATTATGATCCTCAGCTTAAACTGGTTTATGTAGATGCCCTGAACACCTACAAAAAAGCTATTCTATCTGCCAAAACAGCCTATTTTTCCCAAAAAATCTTGGACTCTAACACCAAAGCCAAAGACATTTTTTCTATCGTCAATGAGCTTTCCCTGCCCGACAGGATCACTCCCCAACCCCAACCAACCCAAATCTTGTGCGATTCTCTGAATTCTTACTTTATAGACAAAATAACCACTATCAAAGACAACATACCTCCCCCCTCATCACCTCTTCCGTTACCTCTCCCCCCCATGAATCCTAGCCGGTTGACTCACTTTCCACCAATCTCTCTAAATGAATTCTCCTCGCTTCTTCTAAAGGTTAGCTCAGGTTCCCCTAATGACTGCTGCCCCCCTCAGATCCTTAGAGAGGCTTTCCTGGCATGCCCTGGGCCCCCATTAGCCTTGCTCAACAACTCTCTTGCTACTGGGGAGGTCCCTCGATCTTTCAAACAGGCAGCTGTCATACCCATCCTTAAAAAAACTAATGCTGATCCTACCATTCTAAGTAACTATCGTCCCATTTCCCTCCTTCCCTATCTGGGCAAACGTCACCTGCTGCTTGAGTACCTTTATCGAGAATCCTCCTTCCTGGATGCCCAACAAGCTGGCTTCAGACCCCTCCACTCCACCGAGGCGGTCATAGTGGCCGTCATGGATGCCTTGAGGAAAGGTGCCGACAATAACATCTCTCAGGCCCTTGTCCTCTTGGACCTGTCGGCTGCTTTTGACACGGTCGTTCACACTATTTTGATCGACCGTGTCAACAACGCCGGCATCCAGGGGTTGGCCCTCGACTGGCTCAGATCTTTTCTGAGCCACCGGACTCAAGCAGTTCACTTATCTACCTTTTCTGCGCCCTACTCACCTCTCACCTGCGGGGTCCCTCAGGGCTCCGCGCTCTCACCCTTATTGTTTAATTTGTACCTACAGCCCCTTCTTGTTTCCCTCTGTAATTCTCCGGTCACTATTTTTAACTACGCAGACGATCTTCAGTTAATTTTCCCCATTGACTCTCTTCCTTCCTCCCGTTTCAACTTTCAAACCACTTTGCTCAACATCGCTGAGTGGATGCTCCACAGTCAGTTAAAACTGTACCCCACAAAAACGGAGCTGGTACTTGTAGGGGACTCCACTAATCCGTGGAATTCCACCTTTTGGCCCTCTTCCCTGGGGATTCCACCTAGCCCGGTCAGCACTGTGAAGAGTCTGGGGGTGGTCATCTCTGAGGACCTCTCTATGAGACCTTAAATCAACGCAGTCACCTCATCCTGTTTCTTCCATCTAAGGCGGATTCGTAAAATCAGCAGGTTCCTCACTAGAGATGCCCTAACTCTAGTCATCCTAGCACTGATCACTTCCAGACTCGACTATGCCAACACGTTGTATGCCGGAATTCCATCAATCCATCTCCACCGGTTACAACTTATCCAGAACCAGGCAGCCCGTTTGATTTTCCGCCAGCCAAAATATCAGCATGTCACCCCTCTTCTGCGTAGCCTTCACTGGCTCCCCATCTCTAAACGCTGCACCTTCAAACTGGGCTGCATTACTTTCAAAGCCCTTTCTGACCTAGCCCCTGCATTCATTTCTTCCTGCCTGACACGGTATGTTCCTCACAGAGACCTTCGTTCTGCAACTCTTAATCTCCTTGTCATTCCCAAAACCAGACGCAAAAAGCATGGTGGTCTGAGTTTCTCTGCCATGGCCCCCACCACCTGGAACTCCCTTCCAACTGCACTCCGCCTCTGTCCCAACTACGATCACTTTCGCAGACTGTTAAAGACCTACTTGTTTCAGTCAGCATTTCAGTAACTCCTCCACCCCAGCTGCCGTTATGTCAAGAGCGCCATGAAACCGTTGGTGAACGTGCGCGGTACAAATATTTTTAACGTAACGGATCATTACTGGATATGAAATAAGAATATCAAAGTTAAGTAATAATGGAACTTATGTGAAAGTGATCATTAAAAATTATTTTCAAAGTTTTCATTGAGTCTTCTGGAGAAGAACCAACGGTGTGCCCAAAGGCAGGGATGCGCCCATAATCTATGTGCGCACATTCCTCATTAGTACTTGAAACGTATATGGACGGATACGTTACCTGCCGTAGCACCCCACCTTTTCTAAAAACTGTACAGTGGTTTACTCACCGAATTTGAAAACACTCTAATAGTTGTGCTGTGCACCGTGCCTACCCTCTCAGGTATTTCTCCTGTCCATCTTGCCCATGAGGGGAAAGTTCACGGCTCCTGAACACAGGTTGAAGCAGAAGGATCACTTGCTCCTTCTGCAGAGGGAGCGCAAAGCAGATGTTGGCTCCCACAGAGCACGGGGAGCTTGCAGGATTGTGGAGGCCATGAGGCCATGAGGCCGCTCCTTGTTGCCTCCCACGCAAAACTGCATGCGGGTGTGCTGGGTGGAACTAGGGTAATCAGAAAACAAAAAAATAGCAAGCACTGCTAATGTTTTTTAGCCATGTTGTACACTAGCGCGGCTACTGTTCAGCATGGCTAAACGTTATTGGCATAGAGAAGAGTGGCATGGTTTGGAGTGGAGTAATGTGGCGAAGAGTGGAGAAGGATGGCGTGACATGTAGAGGCTGAGAGTGGAGTGTCTTAGGGTGTAGTAGAGTGCCTGAAATTGCAGCGGCTTAGAGTGGAGTAGAGGGGCTTATAGAAGAGTGGCTTAGAGTAGAGTGGTCTAGAGTGAGTTAGGGAGGAGTAGAGTGGTTTAGAGTGGAGTAGAGTGGCTTATAGTGGAGAAGAGGAACATTTACATTTTGTTGTGTGCTAGAAAAAACCCTTTTCTTTTCCAGTACCCAGCAATATTGTAAAATAAATCTTCTCACTGTAAAGTCGGAGAAAGAAAAGTAAACAGCAAGCTACCTCGGAAGACAGAGCCTGACATTTGACCTCTGTCTCTGAACGCACAGCAAATGTGACAAGAACAAAATTTAAAGGCCTGTTTAAAGAAAGCATGCACTCAAGGAAGAATACAGTAAACCGGCTATGCTCCAAGGGATGGACAAATATTTGCTGGACAACCTAAAACAAATAAAATCAGCAAATAGAAAGTCAGCAAATGTGAGGTACAATCCAAACCACAAAGACAATGATAAGCAATGGGCGGAATACATTCCCAGGGAAGCTTTCAGAATGTCACAAAGAAGTCTTTCGATCTAAAAAGGGAAAATAAATGAACGGTGCGAGACCACAAAGAAGAAAGCAGGGGGTGAACCCACTAATTAGATATGCATCATGAGAGAGTGCGCAATAATCCCCTGCGTGGGGAATTACACTAGGCCTAATTTTTCTGTGGTTCCCCAAGAGGAGTAGGGGCATCAACGAACATCCTGCCATGAGTATGTGGGGGCTCCAAGAAGAGCATCAGTTCCCATAAATCCTTCTTTTAAAAACCTGGCCTAAGTCTCCCGAGGAATTCAATCCCTGACTCAGGCAGAAGTTTGCATTAACTTTAAGCACTTGCAGACCTAGAGCTTTTCATCCAGGGCACTAAGTGCTTGCACTCTTTGTGTTTGGTACTATGATTGCATTATGTGGTCTGCAAGAGTAAATAAAGACACTGACACACGTTAATTTAAAAATGATTTTTGACTGTACTGCTGGTGAACAATGCAACGGTTGCACTTGAATATGATTAATTTCCTCATTGGTTTTAATGGGGATATCATAGTGAATCATGACATGTGGCGACACCCTGACAAATCTAATAGGCCTGCCTTATACAATGACACCCTCTTATATTGTCATCTTGTATCTTGTAAATGTGGGGGTATGTCGATTATCGGGTTCAGGACGCTCCAGGACTGTAATCTGATATGAGAAGTATTTCCTTCTAAAGTAGCTCCTGTTACATTGAAACATCTCTGTGTGCAGACTATTTGCCTTTAAGAAAATGTACATTCAATTGTTTAAAAAAAAACATCCTGAAGTGCAGTAAAGCTCCAAAAGGGCCAATATAAATAAATCGGAATATTCACATTTGGTATGTGAAATTTACAGCAGTAAATTTCCCCCTATTTAAAAAATATTCCTTTTGTGCTGGGGCTTTCTAATGTGGCTCTAATACTCCACTATCATGCCTTTGCTTCGGTAGCACTGCTGCAAACACTGCAAGAAGTGCAGGAAAGGTGAAACCAAACCAGAAACTACAAAATTCACATTCAGCTGTTTCAAAAAGCACTGTGTGCCTAGCTTTTAGATGGTGTCGCCCAGAAACTTACAGTTCTAGAAGGTGATATGTGAGGACAGAGGTACATGCCCATTTTGGATCTGCATTTACTCTTTTGGCCATGCTATTAATGTGTTGCAGTGTGCCTAGATAAAGAGTGTTACTCCTCGTGTCTACAACAACAACCTACTTCAACTCTCACAGTGACAACAGGGCCCAAGAATCAAATGTTGAACATGAAAATCTTGCACCAGGGGGAATTTAAAGACAGCATCTGATTATGTACTTAAGTGACAAAAGCAAAAATAAAAACTAGTTTCAAAACCAAAATATAGCCCAGTAAAGAAAATTCACCCAAAAACATTGACAAAGAGAGTTAAGAACACTGAAGAGGCTTCAAGTGACATCATGGGCTAACAGACAGAAGGTGGTTGATCCAATAGACCAAATCAAATGTAAGTCAGCATGGAGCGAATAATGGTCCCTAAAAACAGATCATGAAGGGATCAAATTCTAATCAAAGACGTGGAGGAAGGAGCAGATGGTTAAGATTATGCAGACTCATCCAAACGGTCGGTCTAATGGTTCTGTAAAATAGCACACTTTGCAAGGATAAAACAAAAACATTGATTTGAACCTCGTAGCAGTAGGAATAATAAAGAGATGGTTTGATAAAGGTTTGAACTTTCCCTCAATGGAGAAGATCCCCTCTAATGACAAAACTATCTTGTAAATGTATACTCCAGCAGAATGTTTCTGGACATTCCCATCTTTGCACTTCAAAAACATATCTGATGAGGCCCTTCGCCAACATTTTTGAGAGAGATCTCATGAGCTACAGCTGGAATATCCTATTTAACGCCAGATTCAAAATAAGAAACAAGTCTTTATGTACCTAATGCAGCAGCTACTGCCAAAATATAAGTTTCCCACTCCCAACTGAGAGATGCCAAAGTTCCTATAATCAGAAAGCTAAAAAGAGGAGCTTGGTAGCATTTGGAGGACAGATATCTTATACGCGACCTGAGTTTAAGGATGTAGAGATTAGGTTCAGGGAGATCGAGTAGGAGTAACAGGTGAAGGATTGAGAGATAGCAAGTGAACATGTGGGCTGGCCACCTCGTAATAGTAGATTGCAAAGTCTTGATTTCATGATATAATTTTATTTCTGGTTCTTCAAGCTGTTGAGATACTGAATGACCTAGGTTCGTAATTTTGTTTCTAGGTTTACGATCATTATATTTATCAAAATATGGAGCTTTCCAGGGCCCTCCCTGGCTTAAAGCTCATTGAGTGAGTTTCTGTGTGGCGCCTCCAACTTTGCTACTATGTCAAGACACAGACCTCAAGCAGAATGTCAGGTTTAATCTCATTAGAAGGAGGAAGCAAGGGCTCTGCCCTACAGCCAGTCCTGATTCGAGTAGTTTACATTGTTTGTGAGTATTGAAATTCATGAGAACAATAGGAGTCTAGCAGAAGTGACTCCCTCCCCGGTAGGTACACTGGTGGGATGAGAGGAACGCTGGTGTATGTTTGCTAGGGCCCATCTAAAAGAGGAAAATGTTTCAACCCATGTAACGGACTGATATGACTGGCAGAATTCCATGTCAGACATTAGTGAGTGGAACAGATGTTGCAAAAAAAAGCTGCTCTCCACTTCCCCATGGATTGGAAAGTGAAGGAAAACATTGCTGATGTGGCCTCAACAATCAAAGGAAGCAGGGCAAAAGAAGGCAATGGCATGCCACACAGAAACCAAATTAGAGGAAGAACATTAAAGCAAGTTGCCAGGAGGGAGGGCCATCCTAGACGATCCCTAAAGGATCCTATGGGACTATTGGGAAATGGATAAGCAGGACAGAGTACCAGAAACTGGAGTGCTTTGCACTTCTGCTGAGCAACATAATCACTAACCATTCTGAATACGGTATGCAAAATTTGGGGATTGTGAGAATGGCCTTATTTTTACTTTTGAGATCTCTGAAGGGGATGTATGAATGGATGACCATCTTATAAAGCACAAACTTTGCCCACAGGCGTCAATGCACTAAGACAGATCCCATGGTCGGGGAGTACGAGATGGAATTCCTCTAAGATATTAGAGGGCAAAGAGCAAAGTCATTAAGGTTTTTTGAAAAACAAGGTGCGACTCTAGGCAGGAGATCGATAAGGGTAGGGTGTGCCAGAGCTTCGGCCACAGGAAAGGCTCTTCCTCCCCACCTTGCCCTCCTAAACCTGGGCACTACCAGCCAATTTTTGTTGGCAGATTGCAGCTGTTTTGAGGGGACGTAATGTTGGAAAAGAAGTTTAATTCCTTTTGGAACCAAGTTGTGAAGTGCCCTGTGAACAATACATAGGGCCTTGAACAGAATTTGTTTCTCTAATGGAAGCCAATGCAAGTTACGAACGGCAGCAGAAATCGAGTGAAATTTGGAAAGATCCCAAATGAGTCTCAGAGCGGAATTCTGGACAAGTTGCAGTTTATGGATTGACCTCTTGTTAATGTCCAAGTAAGGAGCATTACAGTAATCCAGCCTGGACAAAATCAAGGCAACAGCTGCTTGCTTTCACGAATAGAGAGAAATGGGAAGATCTTCCTGAAGATCCTATTAACCCAAAAACAGGATGAGACAGTTCTATTGACCTGGGGATCAAAAGAGAGTGAGTTGTCAAATATAACACCAAGATTATTTTGCCGAGGCAGCAGGGCACGGGCATGGTCCAAGCATTTCTGGCAACCAGGAGTAGGACCATATAGATTGTTGGCTGCCAAAGACCAGGACCTCGGTTTTGTCCCCATTGAGTCGAAGTTAGCTCTTTACCATCCAGGCGGCAAGATGGAACACAAGCAGGTGAGTGAGGTATTTAAAAACTAAGCATGCAATCTAAAATTAACACTGGAAGCCAATGCAAACTCATGACCTTGGCAGAGAAGATCTAGTTTCTTTTAGATCAGTCAAGGCTCAGATAGCGGGATACTGAGCTCTCTAAAGTTGAACTATCAGAGAGGCTGATAATCCTGCATATAATGCATTGTAGTTCTGCAGCCAAGCACAGATTATGTTCTGTATGCTTCAAACAGGAGCAATAAAACATATTTGATTTGTTTTGATTGACAAAACAACTCTTTGTAAAATTTCTCAACTGAGGCCAAAGTTAGAATTCGCATCAAGGGGAAACTGCTTTTTTTCTGCTGGGGTGAAGTTAACAATGACCATTTCTGGTGGCACTAAAGTAGGGTGGCCAGACGGGAAACATCCATTACAGCGATATCAATACATCGCGGTGCCATCGCACAGCGATGTTTACATCGCAGGGTAAATGGCATCGCATGCATTTACTGGCATGCCACAACGGCGCGATGACATTAGCATCGCAGGCATGTACAACGCACATCGCAAAAGAGTTTCTGCTATCCGCGTTTTCTTTACTGTCTTTTACGGTAAGAGTTTCTGCTATCCGCGTTCTCCTTACTGTCTTTTACGGTAAGAGTTTCTGCTATCCGCGTTCACTTTAGGAATATCGCTTGCTTGCGATCACGCGTTCTCTTTACTATCTTTTATGGAAAGAGTTTCTGCTATCCTCACTTTGATCCGCTATCCACGGTGAGAGTTTCTGCTATCCACGAACCACCCCGATTTTAGGGTTCAGGGCAGGTATTAGATTTGCATTATAGCATGCGACGTGTTGGTTTGCGGTGTTAAGGTCTTTTGCATTGTTTTCAATTGGGATGCGGAGTGATTGCTTGCGTTGTCTTTGCTTACGATGTAAAGGGACATGCGATCTAAAAACGGCGAAGTGAGGGCATGCGATGTTACCGTTTGTGATGTGCCGTCATACAACCGGCCAGACATCCGATTTCCTTAGTCAATCCCATGTTTTTGTGCCCTGGTCAGTGTCTCAACAGGTTTCTCCTCATTAAATAAATGTCCTTACAAGACGGAGAATGGGATTAGCCCACTTTTTAATAGCTTTTCCAACAATAGGCAAGTGGAATCATATTTTCTGAATTGCCTTTGATCTGACAACATTGCATTTTATCTTATTTTGCAGTTTTCATGGAGACATTAGGAAGAATCTCCTACGACCAATGTTTTTAAAGGAGAGACTGTTCACAAATAATATAGCCTTTGAGTACATCTGTGGCCTAGCGGTGGCTGTCTATATCTAGAAGGCAATCAGAATAAGAAACAAGCATTGAAAATGCAATAGGTCTCGCAATAGAAGAGTTTGACCTTTTTTGTTTTGCAAATGGATGAGTGGCGTTGCGTGGTTGAGTGGCGTTGCGTGGGTGAGTGGCGTTGCGTGGGTGAGTGGCGTTGCGTGGGTGAGTGGCGTTGCGTGGGTGAGTGGCGTTGCGTGGGTGAGTGGCATTGCGTGGGTGAGTGGCGTTGCGTGGGTGAGTGGCGTTGCGTGGGTGAGTGGCGTTGCGTGTGTGTGAGTGGCGTTGCGTGTGTGTGAGTGGCGTTGCGTGTGTGTGAGTGGCGTTGCGTGTGTGAGTGGCGTTGCGTGTGTGAGTGGCGTTGCGTGTGTGAGTGGCGTTGCGTGTGTGAGTGGCGTTGCGTGTGTGAGTGGCATTGCGTGAGTGGCATTGCGTGAGTGAGTGGCGTTGCGTGTGTGAGTGGCGTTGCGTGTGTGAGTGGCGTTGCGTGTGTGAGTGGCGTACAGTGCATAGAGTGGTGGATAGGGTGGTGGCACATAGAGTGGTGGCGGATAGAGTGGTAGAGTGATGGTGGAGAGAGTGGTAGAGTGGTGGCGGTAGAAGGCTGTACTGTGTGTGAGAGAGAGTGTGTGTGTGTGTGAGAGAGAGTGTGTGTGTATGTGAGAGTGTGTGAGAGAGAGTGTGTGTGTGTGAGAGAGAGAGTGTGTGTGAGAGAGAGAGTGTGTGTGAGAGAGAGTGTGTGTGAGAGAGAGAGTGTGTGTGTGAGAGAGTGTGTGTGTGAGAGAGAGTGGGTGTGTGAGAGAGAGTGTGTGTGTGTGAGAGAGAGAGAGAGTGTGTGTGAGAGAGAGAGAGAGTGTGTGTGTGAGAGAGTGTGTGTGTGAGAGAGAGTGTGTGTGAGAGAGAGTGTGTGTGAGAGAGAGTGTGTGTGACAGAGAGTGTGTGTGAGAGAGTGTGTGTGAGAGAGAGATAGAAAGAGAGAGAGTGAGGTAGTGAGAGAGAGAGAGAGAGATAGTGAGGTAGTGAGGGAGAGTGAGGTTGTGAGAGAGAGTGAGTTAGTGAGGTAGATAGAGAGAGTGAGGTAGTGCGATGGCAGTTAATGCCCATTGCTCGTAGGACCTCAGCTTTGTGCGGATACAGTGAGTTACTTAGACATGGAGAACCGCACTGGATAATTAATGTTTCTGCTGACAGAAGGCAAAGTGTTGTCGAATATATTCCGTTTCTTGTTTGGATTGTTTCTTGAATCTGCAGCTATAAACTGGAAAAGCTTTATGATGAGTCCTGTGTTGACAGTGGAAGAAGGAGAAGTGAGGCCACTGCATCTTTGTTATATTCATAAGATCAGTTCAAAAAAGATTTATTGTTTTCTCTGTATGTAACACACCTGCGCATGGATGTCAGTTTTCAGGACCTGGTCTTACTCAATATTCACGCATATGTTTGAAGTAAACTGTTTAGCCTCCTTTTGCCAAGATTTGCAGGAATTACACAAAGTGGGGCATATTTAAAACTGTTTTCACATAATCCAATGTAGCATTTCAGTTGTCTGGCATTACATGTTATATGGCCATTGACACAAATCGTGGAAAATTTGCTGGTGACATGCAACACCAGAGAATTCCATGGACACCAGCTGAAGCCGATACAACAAGGACATTAATATGGGATTTTCCTATTTAGGGTCAACAATAGGGTTATAAAGACCCAGATTTAAAAGTAGCGCAATAGAAAACCGACACAGACTGCGTGTCACTTTTTCTGTAACCATTTTGTAGCAAGTAATGCTCCATTTCTCAGTGAAAACTCTCCAAGCTCTAAGGATAAACGTTTAAAAATTAGCGAGGGGGACGACAAAGGCTGCTATAATTAAGCAGGTGAACTGACCGCCAGTATTGATTAAATTACTCAATTGAACTCATGAGATAATGCAAATATGGGTGCTGTGTAAAGATAAATTGCCTGAAAGTAATTATATATTAGAAAATGTATCTGGCCCCAAACTCAACGATTCTTTGGACGGACTGTTTCTCTGTTTGCGTTTTTGCAATGTGAAACGCTGTTTATCTTAGAGTGTTTAAATTTACATTTACCGTACTCAAATAACATTTAGAAATAATTATTGCAGCCTGCAAGAGGGAAAAAAAATCAAACCTTAGGAAAGGGTCCCAGGAAGCACGGCGTGTCTGTCTGACTGTAGAGCAGGGAGGAAGTGTTTTTAAAAGAGGAAATATCTACAGATGCTGGAAACAAGAAACACGAGGGAGGAATGTTGGGGTAATTAAAGCAAGACAAAAAGTGGAGTGGTGTGCCAGGGGGTGGTAAAGCAATCAGAAACAGCTGGGAGGAGGCAGGGGAGGAATGAAACCAACACGAGAAGGAGCAGCAATGGCAGGGGTGAATTAGGAACTGCTGTGTTTGGTTGCCGATAGAGAGGGGCTGGGGGAAGGGCCGAGGATAGGCTGAAAACAAGCTGCAAGCGGTTGGGATTTCAGATGATCCTCATTAGTTTAAAGCAGTTAACGCCGATCCGCTGAGAACACAAGCGCTAATTAAGCAAACACACACGTTTTAAAGCCTTCTACAGTTATTAAAATAGGGACTGATTTCCTCACCCGAGCCACAGGGATGTTAACAGTGACGGATCCTTCCTTTCCCTCCTCATGGCCGGGGTACTATGTGAAAGAGGCGAAAGCAGCTGCCGGGAGCAGCTGATGGATGCTTCCGCTTTGATATGGCGCACTCGCACATTTCTTTTGTTGTGTACTCGGCACGCAAACTTTGACGGCGCCTGTGTTGTCAATTTCAATAAGAAAACATGTTTGTGCGCCGAGTAGGTGAAGGAAGAGGCACAGAACAAAAGAAAAGACAATGTGAACTAGAAGGGATATAAAATGTGAGACGGGTCACAGGCATAAAGAAGGGCACAGTAACAAAGACGGGCGTTGAGCAAAAAAAACAAGAAATCTTTAAGTCCTGTGGTTGAAAGAAAACCGCCAAATAAAAGCGTGGCTGGTGCATCCAGTTCAGAAGCTTACAAGAGCACAAGCCTCACTCGTTGCAGACTGGCAGTCTGGGCCAAAGCGCGCACTCTGCAAGTTCAACCCTTCTGAACTCTACGGTCCAAACAGCTCAACAAGAAGCCCATGCCCCCTTTCGGGTTATGTGGTAAACAAAGGCTAAACGATTTAAACGAAGCCTGCAGAACAGGCAACTGAGGAAGGGCTTCAAGGCTGTGGTGAGAGCCTCAGAAACATAAATTAATGAGACGACCCGCAAGCAAAGGAAAGCGGCCCGAATCAATACCAAGCAGCAGGGAGGAGCTGCAATGTTGCACTACAGGGACAATGCTTATCAACAAGCAGCAGCCACAATGTAAAGGACCCAGCAAATTCAAAACCGACGGCAAGCTCTTGAAAGGTTGCAATAGAGGGAGCCTCTTAGCTGCTCATGTCCCCGAAGAGACTGCTGCGTGCAGGATCTTTATAATGGTAGTCGATAAACACTACATATGCGAGGCTTGTAATGGACGGGGATTAGGACCCGAGAGAGAAAAGGAAACAAGCAGAAACACGAGAGACGGCCTGCGGCCGTCAAAGTGAAGTGGACACGGCGGGCAGGGGAGGGGGCAGAGCGGGGAGAGCGGCATGTGGGTGTGAAGAAGCCGGGGCCTTTGAAGTGAAGCTAAGCTTCACTTCAAAAGGTGTCGGAGGAATGCGGCTGAGGGAACAGACGGCGATTGCGGCTGAGGGAACTGATGTGCACGCGCTTTTAAGCTCAATGCACATGCGCATTGAGCTTAAAAGTCACGGGCACTGCAAGGAATCGCCACGATTCCTTGCAACTTGGTTAAAGACTGTTTAAGCCGCAATAGGCTCGCAAGCTCGATGCGCATGCGCCTCGACAGGCGAGACCTAAAAATAACTTACACCTGGAGTCCCTTGTATATTAAGCAGAGGGGCCTTATATCGATACATGACGCCCAGGGTTATAGTCCGTTTTTTAAATTATATATTTTGCATGCTGCACCTTACATATTATTCCTTTCCAGACTTATTGACGAAATTCTCAATGTAATGCACTTTACTGTATATTTTGTGAAAAATAGCGAAATTATCAGGGCCGCTGCCCTACTTTGAATTGGATATCCTACACGTAGCACTTTATGCATATGGTCTTTTGGGGTTCTTTGTTGAGATTTTTATTATCTTTTCTTTTACTTGAAAATAATTTTAATGTATACTTGTGATGTGAAGATGTTTACTATTTTTAGGATGCTTTTATGGTTGTATGTCTAACCCGAATAAAGCTCATTTGATTTGATTTGAATAAATGTCCCAGTTTTAGAGAGAGTTGGTTGTGTACACTTTTGTTAAAATGTTATGTATTCTGACCACCCACCCTCTCTACATCTCAGCATGGATTGAGGTTAATTGCAATAAAGACTTCCCTGCTGTGTGTTAAATTATCTCATTCATTCAGCACTTGATGTGATTCTGTGGAGACCAAGACCCTTTTAAACAAGCATTGGCAAAGTCCCTGGCTGCCAGCCTCTTGTATTTTTCGATGCTTGTATTCTCGTGTTTTTGATAAAACTTTACTGCTGGGGAAAATTCCCTGCATTCATCAGTCTAAAAAAAAAAAAGTCTAGAAGCAAAAATATCTTTTGGCCCCCAAAAACCATACATTGCCAGTGTAGTCTCTGGCACTGACGCAAATTACTTTGTAGACGTGCTTCTTCTGAAAGAGCGGAATGCAATCACTCACAGTAAATTAATGAATGCCTGAAGTGGGCTGCACCATTGTTCCATGCTGCACGCTATAATAGGTGGACGGAAATTGTGGATGACACTGGCCAGCTGCACTGGGCCTCCACCTACCCCGAAAAATTCAGTTAAAACTTTAGGAATTAAACTTGATGGCAAGCTATCTATGCATGAACAGATCAAACTGGTTACCTCCTCTTGCATTTACTACCTGAGGACTTTTAAGAAAATAAGGAAATTCTTTACCAGGGAAGCAAGTATGGTGCTATCTAGGGTTCCCTGCATATCAGACCCAAATGCTGCAGTTAATACAAAACAAAGCAGCCAGGCTGGTCCTTCAGCAACCAAGATATTGTCACATTAAACCTCTCCTGAAGCAATTACATTGGCTTCTGGTGACTCAGAGGTCCATGCTTAAGACAGGTTGCATTATCTTCAACGCCCTCTGTGAAAAGGGCCATAAATTCATCTCTGCTAAGATCTCTAGGCATCTCCACAAACGCAATCTCAGATTGGCCCTCTATGTCTAGGCTGATGATCCCAAGATTCAAGTGCTCGAGAACGGGTGGCTCCCGTTTCTCGGTCCTTGGCCCCTCTCTATGGAATTTCCTGCCAATGAACATCAGACTTACTCCTGAATATACCAACTTCAGGAAAAAACTGAAAACATGTCGGTTTACTCTAGCATACTACTAGTAGCTTCCAGGAAGTGTCTCCCCCTCCTTTAGCCCCAAGAGATCTTTTGGTATACGTGCGCTTAACAAATTCCCTAAACATAAATAACAGAACCATGGATGTAATGGGCGATGTGAGTATAGCATATATAGTGTGGCTCAATGGTTAGAGTGGCAGACCCTGATGCAGAGGTCTGGCCCGGGACCAGGGTTCAATTCCCCGCCTCAGCGGGTCTTGGGCTCAAAATTCCACGGACCTGATAATTCTCGCCTCGGTGCCTATTCCTTCATGGAGTCTGCAACTCTGGGCAATAGCTTGCTTAATCTCCACAACGGCCCCCACAACGCTAAGGATGCCTGGCCTCCTCCTTGGGGGTGCCCAGGAGTGGACACCTCACAGGGAAAGCCAGGATGGGTTCCACAGCGGTATTCGTACAAGCGCCTTGAGACCCTTGCGGGTGAGTAGTGCGCTATACAAGTATCAATTTACAATTTTATATATAAAAAAGTCTTGGATTGCACTCAGTTATTACATTTGAACTAGAATGTGATAAACATGTTTTCCCAAAGTGTAGCGATTATTTAATTAAGAGTCCAAGTCTTGTCTCTCTTACTGCAACCTATTCAGGCCTCTCCAGTGCCATTTCTGCCGTTTTACGCTTTATGTTTTTAAAGGGGAGTTCCTCAGATCGCACACTTTCTGGGCCATATTCAGCTGCACCTCTCAGAATCAGTAGTTATATCTGGAAGGCTTATAAAATTAATAATACAAAATCCATGTGTGCCTAAAAAACAATCACGGTACAACTGTAGATGTGTACACCTCTCTGCAACTAGATAGGAGTACAAGATATTATACAATATTAAAAACAGTTGTATTATACAATATTAAAAACAATTGTTTTGATTCCAATACTAAGGCTGTTTAACAGCAGCTCTACTACAGAAGCAACAGTGTCTGAAGCTTTGCAATTTCTGTCTTTGTAACCAGGTTTCCTTACCTAACCCAAATTCAATGGACTCTGGGTCATCGTCGTCTCCTTCCTCACTAACTTTCTGTAGGTGTTGTAAATAAGCGTCTGAATGAAAGCTTGCCATCTCCTCCATAGATGCCACCTTGGGTTTCACAATCCTGTGAAGAGAGCAAAGAATGGATTATGAAGGGCCACAGGATTTGAAGGCTGAGCAGAAACAATCAGCTTTATAGCAGCAAGAAACAGCAATAACTCAAGTGATACTTCTTAGTTTTGACTTTCAAAATCTGAAAGGGGATTTTTTTTTTTACCTCCTTAACACTGGCACGTGCGTAGGAGAAACTAATCTCATGCATCCTCATCTGTACTGAAAGATTTTCTCTGCCCAGCCAAATCGGTCACAGATCTCTTTTGGGGTGATCTCCTTCAAGAACGATGTCAGTAAGTATCATCAGAATCACCATTAGCAGCAGCGCCTACTTGGCACATCCTTTCTAGAGTTTCAGTGTGAGAGGCAATATCCATCCGGATGCCCTTGAGTCACAATTACAAAGACATTCAACTTCACAGGAACCTGCTGAGTTGTGTTCTGTTATCTTCGTCAGTACTACATCAGTCCCACTACAGTCAGGTGCTCAGCAAAATTAGTAAGATAATCAAGGTCAGCAATGATTTGTCGGTTTGCATAATGACATTTTACTTCTTCATGCATTCCCTAATAACATTAACTTTTTACTCATGTTGTCTTTAAGTACTTTTCTTCCATGCAAAATATGACCCTTTTACCGGTCATAACACTCTTTCTGGTAGATACTCTATCTAACTGCAGACTCCTCTCAGGGTGCCAGACTGGATCTGGAGATTCCACAGAATGGGGAGGAGGGTGGGTCTGTGAGGTATCTGCTGTTAGATGGATTAAACACCAGAAACAGCGTCACCAAAGGTAAGTAACTTATTCTTCTGACGCATACTTTAACTGCAGACTCCTCACCTTGTGAATACCTACTCAGGTGATGGATCTGTGGAATGGCTCAGACCAGGAAATCCTGCAGGACCGAATGAGCAAAGTGCCCCTGCTGCCAGACCATGCTATCCAGGCAATAGTGTTCTGTAAACGTGTGAATCGAAGTCCACGTTGCGATCTGATAGCTGTCCAGTAAGAGGGCTCTGCATACTAATGCAGTGGTAGAACCTACAGCTTTTGGGAATGAGTCTATAGCTTTCTTGAGTCTGTTTCCTAGCCAGTCTAAAACAGATCTTTATATAATGGACAATCCTCTCCAGATGACCCGTTTCTGTACTGCTATTCTTTTTTTTGTTCCAGAGAATGGAACTGATCATCTGCCTGATGCCCCCTGGTGCGATCAATGGAGAAGCTCTGAGTGCCCTTAGAGTCTAGCAAATGGTGTCTTTCCTCCTCCTCCGGTAAGGTGACAGACAACCCAGTGTGGAAGGGTGTGACATCTTTTGGAAGAAAAGCCATAGCACTAGCTCATTTGGGAAGTAAGTGGTGTACTGTTGATGGGCGGAAGCGCATTTACACCATTAGTTATGAGCGGACATGATCACTCTGAGGAACACTGTCTTCAGAGTTAGCAAGTCTCAGAGGGAAACTGGGCATCAGTTCAAATGGGGTGCACAACAGAAATGTTGTGACCAAATTCAAATCCCATTGTGGCATTACAAAAGGTTTTGGTGAAAATATGTGGGTCAACCCTTTTAAGAAACGCATCACCTCAGGTGATTTAAATAGAGATGGCTGATCGCCTTGTCGTAGAAAGGCGGATAATGCAGACAAATCCCTTTAACTGTCGCCACAGCAAGGTCTTGCTGGTCCAACGAAAGGGAAAAGAGAAGGAGGTCAGATAACTGGGCTTGTAGGGGCTTGATGTGCCTAGAACGACACCACACAACAAACTGCTATGAGCTCCAGGGGCCTGTCAGTGCCAGAGGGGGGCCCTAGAGCTTGGGGGCACCCCCGCACCACGGGGGTTGCTGAGGCTTGAAGTCAATTTCATCCTTGGAAAATGAATTACTCATGCAGCGATTTCCATGTGTGTAAATTCCCTCCTTTCGCTGTGTGGGAAGTGGGCGTTCCAGGATGGAAAGCCCTGCAAATTGGGATCGCCTGCTAATTTACACATTAAATTATGTGCTAAGAAGCAATTTTATGAACCCTTCCAACTCGGGAAATGGTTGAACATTTAATCCTGACAAAGGAAGGTGTAAATCCATTTCCAATGTGGCTGGGGGGAAAATGGCAGAGATGCAGGGCACTGGTTTTCTACACAAAGAAAACTATTTCTCTTCTGGATAAGAAAAGAAAATAGATAGCTCTTTGCTTTGTTTCTATTCAAATACGAAAATATACATGTGTATAGCTTCGCATATGAAAACAAGATTCAGAAAAAAAGGTTTCCAGGATTATGCCTGCACAGCTAAAACTGCTGCAGGTTAAAAGGAGTAATCCGGAAAAAGCTCTAAATAGTTCTAAAACCTGCTCCCATGGAAGGTCTGAAACAGCAGGGGTACATTTACATCCATTTTAAGATTCCCAACATAATAGATGGAACAGATTAAGCAATTTTAAGCGCAATGACATGACATTGGATGTATATCTTTCTTGATGCCACCCTTAACTTAAATAAGGAATTTTGTATGCATTTGAAGAAAATATTGCAAATATTTTATTATCATCACCCGGTGATAAGGCAAACATATCAATGTTACAGCAATACTGGTGTGTGAACAATTAATAAGCAAGTAGTCTGGTAAGCTACTGATAGTTCTCATATTTAATGCGATCACAACTACGGATGAAACAATGCTTAACATAGAAATAAAAAGGTTACAACTTACGTCATCTCACTCAAAAGCCCATATGCTTCTATCAACGAATGCACCATACTGGCCTACCAACATGAGGAGAAAAAAGTATTAAACATATTCAGAAAAACAAGCAACAAATACATTTCTAATAACACTCTCATAACGCAGCAACTTTAGTGAAACAAGTGCAGCAAAGTCTGAATAGGGCTGCAGGTGTCACATTTAATGGGTAATTAATATGTGTTACTCTGTTATTCGTTATTTCATGTGCACTTTACTTTCATATTGAAACTGAGGCGTATTCACCTCTAAACTAATTAGACTCGTCAACTAATATTGTACTTTTTGATTTAGTAATGTCCATTAGACATGTTGCTTAACAAACTAAACTCAGTGGCGTAATGCAAAATGATGCCAATTGTGATGAGGGGCCCCTGAATATCCAATTTCTCACGGATATTCATTGGTTTTGGAGAAAGTGGGGACCCTTGTGGGGTTGGGGCCCTCTGAATTACCCCCCCCCTCCTACGCCGAAGGGGCCTGCACTACACCCCTGACTAAAATATTGGCTCGTATCATTAACCAGGGTACATGCTGCAGTTTACATTGATTGGCATACAAATAAAACACATTAATTAAACAAACAATTATCTCGCTACACTCTTCTAAAAAGCTGGGCTGGACGCCATCTGCCCCCGCTTAACCCCCTCCACCTCCCACGCCCCCTTCAGACCTCCCTTGTCAGGCAAAGATCCCAAAAACAATCGCACCACCCAACATTCCAGTAGCTCGAGTTGTATAAAGGGCTTTTGGGCACACTGAGCCACCATACACGTTTAAATCAATCTGTACACCTGTGAATCTGAAAAACTAGATATAAACATCGATTGTGGCAGCAGAGAAAGCAGCACAGAACTTTTCATACGTCTATGCCTTCAGTGAGGGTGTCTTCATTCAAGCCCTATACATTTTTGATAGTTGTGGTTCTTGCATATTTCATTTTTGTTTTCAATCTTCATTTCATAGTAAAACGCTGATCAATTTTGGGTAGTTGAAACATTTGGAACAATTCAGTTTTCACTGAGGTCATTTCCTGACATCATGATGTTTCACCAGCCGCGGCCCGTGGAGGGAGTTCGGTGGGGGCAGGGAGGCGGTGCGGAGGAGGGGCAGGGTGGGGGGCTGTGTTTCACTTTCATGAGGCTCTTCTGGGGAGCTTAACCTTGTTAAGAGGTGACAATGAAGCCTGCAGAAAAATTCAAACAGTAAAATTGGCAGGTTTGAAAGACCTAGGTCCTGGTAGGGCCGAAAGAACGCAGCATAGAGTTTTTGAAAAGTATCAGCATGCATTACAAAACGGGGTGACAGACTGATTCCTAATTTACCCACATGCTCTCTTTATTTAGGTCAGCAGAACCATGCAATTTAAATTGGTGGTGATGGTTAGATAGGATTAGGAATGAGGAGATCCGGAGCAGAGATACTCTGCTCTTGTTCATCACTATTCTTAGCAGCTCATAAGTCCACAGTATTAAAGGGTTCCTATTTTCTTTATTTCATTTAGCAATTTTACAAACGCCCATTTTCACAGCAAGGCAGTAGGGCATAGGGTATTGTGCACTAGAACAAGGAGTAACAAGCATTGGCATAGCTAATACATGTCTCTTCCCCCCTCACCCCCATTGGCTATACCAGTGTTTTATGCCAATGCTTTACAGCACTGACCCCAAAAAAATCCTGATAAAACGACTGCTACTGACGGCCGTGTCATTCTAAGATTATAAGAAAAACAATGGTCCAAGACCTCTATGGTTTCCAGGACTGAATTAATCAGCAAAAAATCATTAATTCCACATATTTGGAGCATATACATTAGTCTGCTCTATACATTTTTGTAAACATTCAATATAAGCATAAGGGCATAAAATAAACAACAGTTTTATCTAGATAATTGTTTTTAATCCATTATCTTTTGGTCAAACTCCATAACATTATTTACACCTGTAACACATTACAGATACCAGTGGTTGCCCCAGGTGGAGCGTGCAACACAGCGAAAGGGTGCAAGAAAGTAGTAAGTGTTTAAAGAAACAGAAAATGATAAAAGTGATAACACAAATTATTCAAGGCACTTTTTAGCACAGAGATGGATCGGATCTATAAGTCGTCCGACCTATGGAAATCTGACCACTAAATTTTTTTTGAGATACTCCTTATTTTCTCTATTGTAGTGATGAATTTATCATCAATCATGCACATCGATATAATGAGCATCAGGGTCCAGGTTTTTTACAGAGCAGCGTCGACGTTTCGACTCGTCTTGGGGCCTCACGGTTAATCACGCCTGGGCCATGCGAGTCTTCATCAGGACAGTGGATGGGACAACCAAGGGTTTTAAAGGTGACCCCTTTAGGTGCAAGAGTGGTAATAATTCCCACGTGTGGACCGAAATATCTCAGTCCTGGTGATTGTCAGGGAAGGTATAGGCATCAATGTCCATATTATTCCAACCGTATCTGATCGTGAGTAAGTCCTCCTCTCCGACCAGTAGAAACGGCCCAACAGGAGAATATAATTTCTCTTTCCAAGTTTCGCCGATTTTTAATGTGTGAATACGCTCGCAGCAGTTCCTGCACGATGTCACTGGGTGTCATTCTAAGATGCATGCATTTGTGATGAAACATGCTTGGGCTTGAATGATGATCTCTGTGTGTGTGTGTGTGTTAACGTATGCCTAGGAAATGACCCCTATGTACCGCTGAATGCACTCACTTGGGGAAAAATTACTAACCTCTAAATGAGTGAAGGTACCATAGCCACTAATTCATAACAGCTACTTTGCAGTATGTTTAAACAATAATGAAATTAATTCTACAACTTTTTGCTACAGCCGTATGTGAAATAATACATTGAAGTGCACCTAGCTCTGATGTGCTAAGGCCTTAATTTCTAACAGACCATTTAAAGACAGTATCTTTGTCCAACAATGTTCCTGTCATCATAAACAAAGTCTATGATTATTTTGTGTCTTTTTTATGGGAGGTTCATCCTCTTACAAAAAGTTAACATGTTCCGGCCAATTGAAAACTTTTAAGGTCTCAACAGGACTAACCCACTGACCTTTTATTTGACACATGAAACTAAAGGAATGTGTGGGTGGGTTTTCCAATTTGTCTGCTGGTGAAGCTCAAAGGAGCCTTGATTTTATATCAGTAGGGAAAGTCTTATGTGTCGGGCCCAGCCTGGCTGCGGGGAAGAAAGGACTGCATGCTACTGCCTCGTACTTGGCTCTGGAAGGAGCCGGGCTAATGAATCCATTGTGTGGACACCTGCTTCGGACATGCACACTGAGCCAGTTTGCTTTCCTGTATAGTACTTACTTGGAAATGAGTCACCTGCCCGTGGCTGAGTGAGTTCGGTTGTGGGTGGGTGTTTAAGATAGCACATGATAGCAAGCTCTGAGGTTGAGGCAGAAGGCAGTGTGAGTTTCTAACAGTGCACGTGAGTGTGTCATAGTGGGGTGCGATTACACAGCCAATTCACAGTCTCCATTTTCAGAATTAAAGCATTTTCAATTCCAATTCTTTATCGCAAAGTCATTGTAGTTTATTTATCTGATACAGCTAACAAGCATTGACAAAGCCAATAGGTCTGGCTTACTGTAGGTACACATGTTGGGTGACAAGTGTGGATGCAATAACAACAAACGTATATAGTGTCACTTAAATGTTGGTCAGGTGGCATACTGTGTGACAGGATTTTAGTTTCTAGATTTTAAGCCACACCCTTAATTACATAGGCCACAGCTGGTGGAAAGAACTCTGCTTCTTTGACCACATCCCTTTTAGAGATCTCCCCATCTTTTTCATCCCACTTAAAACACTGACCACTTCTGTGTTTATAATAAAATGTGCATTTCAAAATATAACTATTGTTAATATTGTACTTGGTCTAAAGACATGTCTGTAGTTTCATACATAAGCGGTGTGTGGCGCCATAAACACAGACATTTTGTGAACGTATCAAAAATCGTCACAAAAATGATCAAATGCCTGTAGAAATACAAGGTGGTTTTGGAAAACCAGAATAAATCCTTGTGATTGGCACGTAGCTCTGAGTGACACCCGCTGCATGGCGAACTGAAGGGTGACCTTAATTCTGTTTCCCTGACTTACACCCAATATCTAACTCAGGACGGAGTTCAGAAGCCACCAAACAATTGGATGCACGAAGGAAAGAAATGACATTCAATTTTATTTCAAGACCGGAGGCAAGGATTATTATGTTCTTTCTTCGCATCTTTATTACAGCAGCCAAACAAAACTTTTTTCAACTTCATGCTCAAAACTACAGTTCCCATGAGTCCTTGGGAATAATTGTGTCAATGGCCCAATCATAGCAGAATAACAGTTCCAGCAATGGGCCAATCCGGTTCCACCAGGTCATCCATAGTCCTTCCTTTATCTTAGGTCTGCCTCTTTCTTCGCTGCTCGCCTGCAAGCTAAGTCACGTTTTTCTAATCCTTCATTACTTGCCGGTGGGAATGAGAGAGAGAGTGTGAGTGAGAGTATATTGTAGAGTAGCGCTCTAGTGTTTGCACGTCGCGTGGTGACGTGACGTGCCGGCGGCCATCTTGAGGCTGCACGCGCATCCCGCAGGGATAAGCGCGAAAGTCGGAGAGCGAGCACATCGGATAGGCGCTCCTTAAGCTGTATAGTTCGAATAAACAGCGTACCTCTGCAACTAGCGTCCTGTGGTCATTCTGCAACCCTGTAACATTACAATGGCGATGAGGGTGGGATGAGGCACGAAGCACCACGGAAAAGAAAAAAAAGAAAGTAGAGAGAACAGAGGACAGAGGAGGCAGACCTGCTGAACCAGCCCCACAGACAACTACCACGCAGCAGTTTTCAAGTAAGAAGCCACACACGGGCAAGCAGCATTAAGGAGCACGGCAGAGCCCACAGTTTCCCCCCCACGGATGCTAGACTGAGCATTGGGGGAAGGAATAGAGTAGGAGGCGCGCTGGAGGCAAGAGCAACCGGAAACCATCGAACCCCACGATCAAGGGTGTCAGAGCTGGCTACCTCAGGGAAGAGCGAAGGGGCAGTCACAGGAAGCCCCCAGTTACAAACGGAGAAACAGGAAAGAGACAGTACACCAGGCAGTCCCAGTAGCCACAGCGGCACGCCACCCACAGAAAGGCGCGAAAGGATGTGTGCGCAAACGGCGTCTGCGACAGCACCTGTACAATTCTTACCCAAACCAGGGGAACCCCTCATGAAGTGGGAAGATTGGAGAGACTATATTGACAATTTCATTGAAGTGCTTGAGGACGAAAATGATGAAAAGTTCACTAGCAAGAGGAAGAAGCGGATACTGTTACATAATCTAGGCCCGGAGGGGCTCAGAATCTTCAAGAATCTGGTACCTAAACAGCGTGGGAGTACAAATGACGACGTGTATGCTCACGCTATCGATGACCTAAATGAACACTATAAGCCAGCGGTGTGTGTATCGATCGACAGGTTCAACTTCCAGCAAAGGAAGCAACGACCAGGGGAATCAGTGGAAGAGTATGTGGCGGCACTAAGAAAACTAGCGGCCACGTGTAAATATGACACATTCCAAGATGAATTTATCAAGGATCAGATTGTGATGCACACCACGAGCACAGTCGTGCAGGATAAGCTGTGGGCCAGCGGCGACGTCACGCTAAAGGAGGTAATGGTGATAGTAAAGAGGGCAGAATTGGCGCGAAGGTGCGCAGAGGCGGCGAAGAGAGAAACGACGGCAAGCCCAACGGTCAATAGGGTAGAAGATGAAGAGCCCCGCAAGAAATACAGAAGCAAGGGGTCCTCATCGAAGGGACCGCACAAGTGGCAAGGCAACCCAGGACCTCCGGAGAAACAGACGGGTAACAAGAAGAACGCCTGTTATAGATGCGGGAGCTGGTCCCACGAAGCACATGACAGGAAGTGCCCGGCGATCCGCGCCAAATGTATGTACTGGGGAATCGTAGGGCACTACGAAAAAGTGTGCCGCAGGAAATCCTCCAGGAGCGTGGTGAAATACATCGATCAAGAACAAGAAGGCCGGGGGAAGAACGCGGAGGAAGATGGTGACACCGTACTCTGCATCTACGACCAAGTATTAAGCGTAGACGACAAAAGATCAACCAAGCCTGTGCTGGACATGACGATCGGAGGAGTGCCAATAAGTATAGTGGCAGATACTGGATCGCCCTACACCATAGTCCAGAGAGCGGTATGGAACGAAACATTCAAGCCACACTTGGGCCCGGACCTGGAACGACTAGACATCCGGCCAGTCACGTACAACGGAGACCACATACCCATGGTAGGATTCAGGCCACTAAAGTTTGAATTCAGAGGACGCAGCGCCAACTGTAAGCTGTACATATCGGAAAGGGGACCATCGGTGCTGGGATGGCTAGACCAGGGCGACCTGGGCATCAAATTGGATCCAGGAGGGAAAGAGCAGATACTGCTCACAGAACCTGAAGTCTGGCCAGACCTGGACAAGTGGAAAAGAGAGTACCCCAAAGTATTCGGAGGCACAGTGGGAAAGCTAGAAAAATTCGCCCACAAAATAGTACTCAAGGAAAAAGCAATACCAGTATCTCACAAAGTAAGAAACGTACCACTGGCAGTGAGAGAGGCAGTGCAAGAAGAACTGCAGGAACTAGAAAGGAAGGGGATCATTGAACCAATCACGTGCGCTGAGTGGCTGGCGCCATTGGTGGTCGTCATGAAGCCCAGCGGGAAGGTCAGGCTATGTGTAGACCTGCAGGAATTGAATAAAAACAACGTTGTGGAGAAGTTCCCCTTGCCAAGGATCGAGGAGATGTTAGCCAAAACGCGAGGGATCAAGTGGTACTCAACCATAGACTTGACCTCAGCATATCACCAAAGCGCCTTACACCCGGAGAGCAGAAAATTGACATCATTCATTACCCCCTTCGGATGCTACCAATTCCGGCGCATGCCATTCGGCCTCGCATCGGCGGCGGCGGTGTTCCAGAAACTAATTCACCAACTGTTCAAAAACATGGATGGCATCCAGTACTTCCAGGATGACATCCTGGTGATGGGCCGAGACAGGTTGGATCACGATGCAAAACTGAACAAGGTACTGAAAGTCTTGGAGACTAAGGGACTCACGGCGGAGTGGGCAAAGTGCCGGTTGGGCATGGAATCAGTGACCTACCTTGGGCACGAAATCGGAGTACAGGGTATCACACCAAAGACTGAAAACGTAAAAGCGATTTGTGAAGCACCACCACCCACCAGTAAAGAGGATGTAAGGTCATTCCTTGGAATGGCAGAATACTATAGTAAGTTCGTGCAGCATTTTGCGACAAAGACACACCACCTGAGGAAGCTGACGAGAGAGAGCTCGGTGTTTTGCTGGACGGAGGAGGCACAAAGAGAATTCGAACCCTGCTTGACAACGGGGAAACAGCGGCCCTCATCCTCCTGAACCTCTCCGCAGCGTTCGATACTGTCTGCCACCGCACCCTAGTTCAACGCCTCAGCAACGTCGGAATCCAAGAGAAGGCACTGAAGTGGATCATCTCGTTCCTCGGCGGAAGAACCCAGAGAGTCCGCCTCCCCCCGTTCAGATCGGAGGCCACCGAAGTCATCTGCGGCGTTCCTCAAGGTTCATCACTCAGCCCCACCCTCTTCAACGTGTACATGAGCCCCCTCGCAGCCATCGCACGCCAACACAGCCTCAACATCATCTCCTACACCGACGACACCCAACTGATCCTCTCCCTCACCAACGATCCCGCCACCGCCAGAACTAAGCTACACGAAGGGATGAAAGAAGTAGCCGAGTGGATGAAGAACAGCCGCCTGAAACTGAACTCAGACAAGACGGAAGTCCTCATCCTTGGATCAACACCATCGGCCTGGGACGACTCCTGGTGTCCCCCGGCCCTAGGCTGCGCACCCAAACCAACGGACCACGCACACAACCTGGGCTTCATCCTCGACTCCTCCCTGTCGATGACCAGACAAGTCAACGCCGTCTCGTCTTCATGCTTCAACATCCTACGCATGCTCCGAAAGATCTTCAGATGGATCCCCACCGAAACCAGGAAGACGGTCACCCAGGCTCTTGTCACCAGTCGACTAGACTACGGAAACACCCTCTACACCGGAACCACAGCCAAACTGCAGAAAAGACTCCAACGCATCCAGAACGCCTCCGCACGACTCATCCTGGACATCCCCCGCCACATCTCCAGACACCTGAGAGACCTGCACTGGCTCCCCGTCAGCAAAAGAATCACGTTCTGCCTCCTCACCCACGCACACAAAGCCCTCCACGACCTGGGCCCCAGGTACCTTAACAACCGCATGACCTTCTACACTCCCACCCGCCAACTCCCCTGATTTTAAAACGGTAGTTTAGAACTGTTTATATTAGGCAGAGCCCCCTACCTGTGTTCTTTGACACGGACCGCATCCTTGCACTCTAAAACGCCGACGCATTCACTGCCATTTGGGCGGTTCGGTCCCCGCGCTTTGGTTACCTGGGGCGTCATCTTGGGTGGGGCGAAGAAGCACTCCTCAGCTATTCGCTGGAGCCAACCACGTGGACTGGCTAGAGCCCTTCATATCTATCTGGGTATGACGCGCAGCGTGTACGCGCATCGTGGACGCCGTAGCTACGCCGGAGTCACGCCAGAGTCCAGCCCGTCTGCGCCCATCCGCGCTGAGGACGCACTGGACGACTGGACTCTGGAACCTCACACACCTATTGCTTCTTCATATACCTATTCTCATCAGGATATGCTACGTCTGAAACCGCGAAGATTAGAGTGCTCACATTCCTGTGAGCCTGATGCGTTTCACTCTCCTCTACGATGCGGTTGTCAACAGGTAGATAGGTTTTTAACCCCTGCCTCCAGCTATTTAATGTCTGGCCGCCCTGATGAGATCAGCCCTAAGGCAGTAGGAGTAGAAGGCATTCTGATTAATGCCCGCTCCCTGGTTAAAAATAAAATTATGTTTAGGGAGATGGTTCAAGATAGACTGCCTGCTTTGGTGTTTATCACAGAAACTTGGGCGAAGGATTCATCTGGCCCCGACCTAATTGAAGCGGTCCCTGAAGGGTACTGCTTGGTCAGACTGGATAGACAGGAACGAATGGGAGGGGGGATAGCGATCCTTCATAGAGACCATTTGCAATGTCACACTGTGCCCATACCCGACTTTCCGTACTGCTTCCAAGCTTTTTATTTTACAATAAAGGAAGCACAACGCCCCTTTTTCAATGGGATCTTAATATATCGTCCTCCTGGTCCGAGGACTGACTTCATACACAACTTTTTACAGTCCCTGGAACCATATTTTGGTCGAGAAAACCTTTCCATTCTGGGTGATATAAATTATCATTTAGATCGGTATGACTCATCCGACACCTCAAGTCTTATTGAAGCACTAGGGTCCTGCGGACTCACGCAGCGAGTCAGCGGAGTTACACATCGTGCTGGTCATACTCTTGATGGAATTTTTTCCAACGACCACCGCCTAACCACCTTGGATCCAGTGCACCTGTCATGGTCTGATCATCTTGCAGTTCCATTCCTCCTAGAATACCATGGGGTGGAGGGAAGTGTAAGGTCAACCATATAATGGAAGCTGCCAGAAATTTTAGGAACATTAGCAGCGATTCCTTTGCGCCCTGGGCTGCCAGTCTGTCTATTACTAACCTGGATGCCGTACGGACGGCGGTTAGCAATTTCGAACAGGTCACTACGGAGGCCCTGAACGAATTGGCCCCAGTACAGACTCGCCGTCGAGCAAGAAAGAGACCATCTGCCCCATGGTTCTCAGATTCCCTCAGACTCCTCAGGCAAGAGGTGAGGAGGAAGGAGAGGCTTTGGCACTCTAGCTGGGACTTCAAAAATAAGGAAGCCCATAAAGCTCTGGTCAGGAGATATAAAGCCGAAATTACTCAGGCCAAACAAGATCATTTTGTAGCCCTGACATCTTCGCTTTCCTCACCAAAGGAGCTTTTTAAAATTGTAGATTCATTAGTCACTCTACAAACCCCTGATTTTGTTGTTCCATCGCAAGATCTATGTGATCGGATCGCTTCCTTTTTTCACACAAAAATTCAGGATATCCACACGGCTCTTGAGGAACAGAGAGCCTGTATCAGTGCACCTTCTGCTCGGGTTGAGATGATTACGATCCCCCCTAGCACCCCTCCACCGAGCACTTTGGACTGTTTTCCTCCACTGGCTCTGCCAGACCTTGAGATCTTGCTCAACAAGACCAAATCTGGCTCCCCCCTGGACATCTGCCCTCTGAAAATTATCAAGCAGTGCAGGGTGACCCTTCTACCTCCTCTACTAGAAATTATGAACTTAGCTATGAGAGAGGGCATCTTCCCCCTGGAGTGGAAGAGCGCAATTGTTAAACCTCTGTTAAAGAAGGCTTCCCTCGATCCGGAGGTCCTAAAAAACTTCCGTCCAATCTCGCTGCTTCCAGCTCCCGCGAAGATGCTTGAGATTCATCTTAACAAGCACCTTGCTGCCTTTGTCGAAGGTTCGGGCTGTCTGGACTTTTCCCAGCATGGATTCAGGAGGGAACACAGTACCGAGTCGGCCCTCACCATCGTGCTCGATAAGATCCGCACGACAGTGGATGGGGGCCAGACCACCCTCTTGGTCCTGCTGGACTTAACTGCGGCCTTTGATACCCTCTCTCCCTCAGTACTTACATCTCGGCTGAGGGAAGTGGGGGTGAGGGACGCAGCTCTGGACCTTCTGACCTCCTTCCTCACGGGCAGGACACAAAGAGTCAAGCTGGGGGAGTTTCTATCTCCGTCCCGACCTGTGCGATGTGGGGTCCCACAGGGGTCAGCTCTTAGTTCGACCCTATTTAACATTTATGTGACCCCACTAGCCAGACTAATAAGATCTTTCGGGATGGAGGTAGTCTCTTATGCGGATGACACCCAAATCCTCGTCTCTCTCTCCCATTCAGATGTACTTACCGCCTCCAAATTTAGATCTTGTACGGAGGCGGTCGGTCAGTGGATGATCATGAATTCACTCAAGCTGAATGGGGAGAAGACTGAGGTGATGGTGTTTGGAGGGAAAGAGAACATCTGGTCTGCCAGCTGGTGGCCTGACTCTTTAGGAGCTTGCCCTTCCCCCACTACATCGGCTAAGAACTTAGGGGTGATTATTGACCCGGCCCTGGATATGGGCAAACAGGTGAGTAGAACCATCTCCACCTGTTGGGGCCTAATTCACACCCTACGAAGGATTAGGAAATATCTCTCCTTGCAGTCCAGAAAGCAAATAGCGGTTGCACTTATTGGCTCACGCCTGGACTACTGTAATGCGCTGTATGCGGGGCTTAATAGGAGCCTCCTGCAGCGCTTACAGGTGGTTCAGAATGCCTCAGCCAGATTTGCACTGGATGCTCCTAGACGCTCTTCGGCCACATTGGCCAGGAAAGCGTTGCATTGGCTACCGGTGGAATACCGTGTTCGGTTCAAGGTCTTATGTATGACCTACAGAGCCATTGCAAAGGGAAGCGACACGGGAGTTGGGTCCATCATCTCCCACTATATCCCTGGAGGGAACTTGCGCTCCTCCGGGAAACTGCTCCTGACAGTCCCCCGGATTCGAAGAGCCAAGTGGGGTGGCAGGGCCTTTTCCTCCCTGGCCCCCAAATGGTGGAACGATCTTCCGCTTGATCTTAGATCGTTACCTTCCCTTCAGAAATTTCGAAAGGCTTTAAAAACTCTCCTCTTCCTTCAAGCCTATGTGTAAGGATGGATGTTTCAACTTTGATGTGATTGTTAGGCGCCTTGATACCTGCGGGTTATTGTCTTGCGCATTATAAATTTTTATCAAATCAAATCAAATCAAATCAACTACGATCGACCAACCACGCCCTCGCCGCCGTCCCACGCATTCGAATAACCACCAATGGAGGAAGATCCTTCTCCTACCTGGCAGCCAAGACCTGGAATTCCCTCCCTATCCACCTCCGCCTCACCCAAGACCACCTCTCCTTCAGGAAGCAACTGAAAACCTGGCTGTTCGAGCAGTAGCGGACCCCCCCCCCCCAGCGCCTTGACACCCTCCGGGTGAGTAGCGCACTATACAAATTTCCTGATTGATTGATTGAGGACATCAAGAAAGATGTGGTGGGAGCCATACCACTCAAAGGATATGACCCTCAGGGCAGAACAGTACTCACGACGGACGCCAGTGACAAGGGGTTGGGCGCGGTGTTGATGCAGGACCGCGGGCAAGGAGTGATGGAAACCCTCAGTTTTGCCTCTCGCACATTGAGTGACACTGAAAGGAAATATAGTGTCATTGAAAAGGAGATGCTGGCAGTCGTGTGGGCAACAACAAGGTTCAGACAATTCCTGTGGGGCACACGATTCCAACTAAAGACGGACCACAAACCCCTGGTCAAGGTACTAACGTCCAGCTGACATGCGAATGCCACTCCCAGGATTTCGAAAATGACATTAAAACTACTGGAATTTAGATATGATGTAGAATACATCCCAGGCAGTCGGAACAAAGTGGCTGACTACTTAAGCAGAGCGGCAGCCATGGAACCTGGAGAGATGGACCAGGCAGGGGGAGAAGAAATGGTAGCCCTGATGGACGACCAGGAAAGGGTTATCAGCAATCAGGAGTGGAGTGAAGCCTACAAGGAAGACATCCCCCTGCAGGAGGTGATAACATACATCACAAAGGGCTGGCCAGATAAACAACACATCAATGAGAACCTAAGACCATACTACGAGGTCAGGGAAGAGTTGTCAGTGGACGATCAAGGAGTGTTCGTTTATAGGGGAGACAAGGTCATACCTCCAGCAGGCATAGTTCCCAACTTACTGACAATACTCCACGAAGGCCATTTGGGGATAGGGAAGATGAAGTCGAGGACCAAGAAAAATTACTGGTGGCCAGGCATGGACCTACGGACTGAGCGGCACGTCAGGGAGTGCTTGCAGTGCCAGGGAGCGGACAAGACACTAAAACCCCTGAGACCAGCGTTGGGGAAATTTGATCCTCCACAGAATCCGTGGGAGGAACTGTCCATAGACATTTTAGGCCCAATCTTAGATGGGCAAGGCGTCCAAAAGTACGTGTGTGTCCTCATTGACAGATACTCGAAGTGGCCCGAATTGAAGGTGGAGGAGGTTATGGACACAGAGACCATATTAAAGTTCTTGACTGACACGTTTGTGAGAGAAGGCATTCCTAAAGCCATCTTGAGTGATAATGGCCCCCAATTTACCTCTGACAAGTGGAGCAGCTTTATGGAAAGGAATAGTATTCTCTCCAAACACACCTCGATCTATCACCCCGCTGGAAATGGGCTGGTGGAACGTTTCAACCGAGTAGTGATGGGGTCAGTACAGGCTGCGATATCAAGCAACAAGGACTGGGAGAAAGAAATATGGCACATGGTTTGGGCGTACCGGATCACCCCCACAGGAACAGGATATAGTCCCTTCCAGATATTGAGGGGCCGGGACCCCTTCACAAAGGACAATCGAGTATGGAAAGAGAAAACCATAACGAGCAAGTGGTCCCCTGCAGTAGTCCAGGCAAACTTGAAGGCGGTACAGGAAATATATGCCAAACACTACAACAGGCATAGGAACGTGAAGGATACTGGGCTAGAAGAAGGCGAATGGGTGCGAGTCAAATTGGCAACGCTGCAAAGGAAGGGGGACAGTAAGTACAGCAAACCACTGCAGGTTAAGGAGGTGTATGACAGAGCAGCCTTGTTGAGCGATGGGAATGTATGGTCTCAGGACCGCATGGCAAGGTGCAACAAAGTACTACGGTGGAGTAAAGTGGGATCCGAGTTAGAAGGTGTGGAAGAACCCTGCACCGAACAGGAACAAAATGATGAGGACATGGACTTGAATAGGAGAGACATGGCCGAGGGGCAAGGCGATAACAGCAGCCTGCGAACAGCAAAGGAAATGAACACGAGAAGGTCAGCGGAGAGTGCAACCGCGCTGAGCAATGAAGGGGACGGTGCAGAGACTCATGAGAAAGAGGCCACACCTGTCCCGGTAAGACTGACCCGGAGTGGAAGAACAGTAGTGAGACAGCCCGGTTTCAGGACTTTGATATGAGCGACGGACTGTAAGTTAAAAGTTTCATTGTTTGGAAAAAAGGGAGATATGTAGAGTAGCGCTCTAGTGTTTGCACGTCGCGTGGTGACGCGACGTGCCGGCGGCCATCTTGAGGCTGCACGCGCATCCCGCAGGGAGAAGCACGAAAGTCGGAGAGCGAGCACATCGGCTCGGCGCTCCTTAAGCTGTATAGTTCGAATAAACAGCATACCTCTGCAACAAGCGTCCTGTGGTCATTCTGCAACCCTGTAACATTACATATATATACATACATATATATACACATATATAAACTCTTACGGCCTTGGGAACACTTTTCTGCGCTCCTCCACGGCCATTATTCTGGTGTGGCCGTCGCCACAGTGCGGTCAACAGTCCGCTTAATGGCGCTGAATGCTGGTGCAAACACACTCAACAGACGCGCCATTCCTGTCAGTTTCACAGCAGACAGTGCAGGGATGGTGCCTCAGTAGCTGCAGCATGGAGCCTTTTGACCTGGAGAGTGACGCCCCAGCACGCTGGGGTCTGTAATTGACTGGGTGGGGAATCCCCCGAGCTGTGTGCCACCGACGCTCTACCTTGGTCAGTAATGAATATATATTTACGCCTTCAGGGGTTTGTATTGCCATTGTTGGGCACGAAGGCCTATGAGGGAACATGCTCCCAGGCACCACATTTTCCCAGATTGAATATTGCACTGAGGGCGAAGTGTTCCTGGGCTTTGAACCACATACTGTGGCTCTGTCCACTACAAAACCGTTGACTGGGTCCCCAGTTCCCCATTTGCAGCCACCTGACTGCCTACAGTAGCCCTAGAGGGGGTTTTAAGGCGCTATACAGGTCAGTGTCACCTACACTAGCACTAAAGCCGGTAATATTGCGCTATAAGCACCTGTTTCTGCCATAGTTTCAGGACTGTGCCCATTGCAGTAACTTTACGCTTTCCTCCCTGAGGCTGAAGCGGACGTGTATGAAGACCCTTTGGATGTCCTACACTGGGTTGACAACTTTTACAATGCGTTGGACCCTACCATTTACAGGGCAGTTGATAAAGCCATGGGCCCTATGGAGGAGCGCCTCGCACAACTGATTGCGCCAGAATGCGCCATAAGCCCACAAACCCCGCTGGAGGCCCGGATGCCCATTTCAGGCTCCCCAGCAACTCCAGATTTGGAACAAACCCCGGCAAAATGCTCTTGTGCAGAGGGAGTGGACTTGGATACCTTTGTCTGCCTTAAACAAGCCTTTATAGCCAAAAACCTTATGGGGCTCCAGCCCCTGACACAGCAGAACTACCGGAGCTCCCCCCTTCCCACTCCCCAGACCAGAACGATGACTTTCCCTCAGATGACGAAAAGGGTTCCTCCAGACTGTGGCGGCCCTGTCCCACCCGCCCCCAATGATGCCCCCGCTATAGAGTCCAGCTCTCATATGTTGGATCCAGGTCAAATTCTCCACCCTCGGTCATTGCAATGGGTCCCCGGCGACAAGGTGGTGCACTATGTGGCAAACCGTCTCTGCAAACCCCTAGAGAAAAAGGCATATAGCTGCCTGCGAGTGGAGTGTCCACGCCCGGGCCTGGCGGACAAGAAAGCATTGACACCAGAAATCAACCCTAGGATGGTTACCTTCTTAGCCAAATTTGTCAAGGACCCCAAAAAGGACATCAACAGTTCCTGGAGAGCTTGCGAGGACAAGATTCAGGACATGGTATGTCTGCTCACTAAAATCTTTGACAAGCGGAGGATGCAAAGTCTTCATGATCCCTGATATCTTCACAGGTCCTTTTAGGATGGGCACAGAGGACGATTATCTTTATAGGTAACGCCAACTGAATTATATCCAAGTAGCACTGTCGCACCCTCTTCATAAAAGTGGAACCGAAGCTTGGAACCTCGTCACCTCAGAGGCAGGGGCAGTGGCCCAAGGAGTGCTGTTCGGACAGCCTTCTATTAAAGAGCTCGGAAAACACTTTCACCTTGCTAGACAAAGCCCAAAATTCCATCAAAAGTGTTTTCCCCACCCGGTTTTTCAAGGGGCCGGCCTTTCAGCATCCCAAGCCCCCCCCAGAGGGCAAGGCTCCAGGCGAGGCTATTACTAAGACCAGCAGCAGTTCGCCACCTTTTACCCCACCAGGGGTCAATGCTTCAGAGGCAGAGGCTTCAAGGGGCAATCTAACCCCTGCCGATGAGTACCCATCATTCTTCTTTGGTCCAGGTGGGAGGCAGACTAGCGATTTTTCTCCACAGGAGGAGGACACTCACAAGGGGTCCTGCGGACAGTGCAGGGATTTCAAATAGAATTCTATGGCACCCTGCTCCAGCCCTCAGCTGATCTGCTTCTCTTCTCAGAAAGCCGCACTTATTATATACGCAGAGATTCCATCCCTCTTGGACATGGTGTGATTCAGAGGGCAGTCATCTATTGGTACGGTTTTCTTAGCAACCTATTCCTGGTGGACACGACCGATGGAGGGCGTCACCCTGTTATCAACCAGAGAGAGCTCAACAAATGTCTGGTTTACTGCCATTTCAAGATAGAGGGCATCCATCTCCTGCGTGACGTGTTGTACCCAAGCGACTTGATGGTCCACTTGGTCATCAAAGACGCCTATCTGGCTATCTCAATTTTGACCCCTCACAAGTACATTTCTTCAGTTTGTTTGGAGCCATCAGGAATTCGAGTTTTCCAGCCTTCCTTTCTGCCTCTCCATTGCCTCTTGGTGTTTCACCCAGGTTCTTAAACCGGTGGAGGAACACCTGCGGGGCAGGGGATGCACTTCATTATCTACATAGACGATATGCTTCTGAAGGCTCAGTGTCCCAGACGAATAGGCCACGTTACAATGCATATGTTTACAATGCATGCCATTACAACGCGGTCATTACAATGACTGTGTTGCTACATCGCATACCATTACAACACAAGTCATTACGACTTGCTGTAGGGGGTGGCTGGATTTTGGAATAGTATAATTTACTATTCAAACTCCAGTCTGTGCAACAGTAGGGAAGGTGTTGGATTTAAAATCCAACACCTTTTGCCCCCCTACATTAAGTCATTGTAACAACTTGCGTGGTATACACTGTAACAACACGGTCATTGTAATGACCGTGTTGTAATAGCATGCGTTGTATCGCATGCGTGATAAATGATGCCTACCGTCCCAGACAGTTGTCACTTTTACCTCAAATGCCGATAGACCTTCTGGAGGACTTAGGATTTGAAGCCAATGACACAAAGTCCCTTTTGGTTCCTTCCCAGGGAGTGACCTCCATGAGGTTCAACATCGATTCGACAACCTCCACCCTGTCTTGGCAGATAGTGAAGACACAAATTGAGGAGAACCCTAGCAAAGCTGTGCATGTCTTTACTGCAAATTGCCCGCCTCATTGTCCTTCTGTCTTCCTCTGTCCAGACCATGTTTCCGTGCACTCCTACATTATCAGGCCCTCCAAAGACTCAAGGTACCCATCTGCGCTAAGGCCTCACTTATTCACAGACAGTGTCCCTCTCAGAAGAGTAAAAGGAGGAAATCTCCTGGTTGCTTTCTCACACAGAAACCTTGAATGGAAGAGCAATTTTTGGAACGGCCCTAGACCTCGTCATCGAGTTTGACGCCAGCAGGTCAGGCTGGGGCACATGATGTGGTGGCAAATTTTACATTGGAGGGGCCTTATTCCTCCAAGAGCAGACCTTGTACATAAATTGCTTAGAGCTCTTGCAGGGTGATTCACATTCAGGTGCTGGACGAAGGATAGGAATCAATCTTGGGTTCTCCTCAAGATGAACGTCTCAGCAGTTCAATACATCAATCATCGGGGGCACACGTTCCAGGGTCCTCTCCATCCTGGCCATGAATTTCTGGCAATACTGCCTGGCCCATCTGGTCTCAGTGATAGCGGAGTACCTGCCAGGTCAGGCAAACAAGGTGGCGGATTGGCACTCTCGTCACCTAGGAATTCGAGCTTGTGGAAGCTCCATCTGGAGGTGTTTGCAGCCCTCCAGGAACGTTGGGGTCCATTATCAGTGGACCTGTTTGCATCGCAACTGGATCACCAGCTTTCCTGGTTATTCAGCTGGAGGCTGGACCCTCAAGTGGCAGCAACAGATGCCTTCATGCAAGACTGGGCGCTGGAACAGTCCTATGCATTCCCCCATTGGTAATGATCACCCGGGAATCAGCGCCGATCCGGAGCCAGGGAGAGGACGTGGTGAGGATTACACCAATATGGAGATCTCAAGTTTGGTTTCCAGTTCTTCTGGAACTTTCCTGGGATTCTCCAATCCCACTCCCCCTATTTCCTCAGCTTCTTCTCAAGCTGGATGGCAGGCCACACCGATTGGTATTGGAGGGCTCCCTGACCATTATGGCCTGGCAGATTACAAAGGATATTGGTCGGTCCCGGAACTTTCAGCACAAGCAGAGGACCTCTTGTCGAAAGCCTGGGCAAATGGTCCCATTAAACTGTACAGGTCAGCTTGGAACAGAGAGACACGTTGGTGCCTGCGAAGGAGTATGGATCCCATGGTCGCAGACTTTGTCCAGATCCTCAATTTCTTAGCGAGCTTGGTATCTGACGGTTTGGCCTACCGTTCCCTTAATACCTTCCATTCAGCTATACCGGCAGCTCATACCACCATAGACAATTCTCCCTTGGGGGGGGAACACCCTTTTGTCTGCCACTTCCTTAGAGGAATTCAGCTATCTCTCCCCTCAGCTCCACGCTATTTAATGCTGTGGGATGTGAATCCGGTTCTGAACCTGTTCTTTATTGTGGTAACCAAATAGGTTCTTATCGCGGAAGGAGCTTTCCAGGAAGCTGGCCATGTTATTATGTCTAGTATCATACCAACGAGTGTCGGACGTTCGAACCCACGCTGTGCAATGCAGCCAGGTGGAGGACATCAGAGGCTCCCACTCCCTGTCACAGCGCAAAGACCAATCAAGACGCTGCTGTCATGCTGATGACAGCAGCGTGATTGGCTAGGGGAGTCTGGGAGCCTGTGTGCTTTCTGCTTCGTCGAAAAAGAAGTACGGAGGAGCGGGGGCAGTACCCAGTTAAGTGCAATTGTTTTTTATCCCTGCCATCCCTGTTCGGTAGTAGCCCCCACTGGTACAGAGACACACAGAGAGTATAATTTGCCCAGGATCAGTTTGTTAAAATAGTAGACCGTAAGCTACAGCACTTTTTTACTTGGTGAAAAGTCTATAGATTTACCCCAATATTGCATGCTGGTGAATACTCCAGGAGACAATGCACTTCTCTGCTATTATAGGTAATAATCCATTCAGCTATTTTCACATGCTAATCAGCAGATTTTTAACTGATTGAAACTACTACCAACTATGCTAAAAAATAAATAAGAGAAGAGAACTCAGATCAAAATGAGATTGCCCAAGAGCACACAGTTTGGCTAAATGAGAATTAAAAACAGTGTATTTGGTTTCATGCTTCCAAATATTTTATTTATTTGTCAGATTTATAATGCGCATAGCTGCCCCAGCGACGGGGCATCCCAGCGCAGACCGCAGACTCCAAGACACGAACTAGAGAGCAGAGGGGTTTAGGCCGGAAAAAGCCAGGTCTTTATGGCCTTCCGGAATGCAAGGTGGTTCTGGATCACTCTGATGGTAACGGGAAGCGAGTTTCAGAGTTGTGCAGCCAGACTGCGGAAGGAACGGCCTCCCGCCCTAGCTTTCAAGACACGCGGAGTACAAACCAGAGCTGAGGCAGCAGATCTCAGAGGACGCCGTGGCACATAGAACCCTAGCAGCCCCGCCAACCCCACGGGTGCCTGAAGCGACAGAATCCTATGCGCCAAACAGAGTGCCTTAAATTGAATGCGTTTCTCCACTGGCAACCAGTGAAGTTTCCGAAGTACATGGGAGACAGAGCAAGAGTTAGGGATGGCCACCAACATGCCGGCGGCTGCATTCTGTGCCCTTTGAAGACGCTTAACACTGGCCTTATTCGCACCCAAGTATAAGCAGTTACCATAATCCAGTCTTGACAAAATTGTAGACTGAAGAATAGTTTGGAGAAGCTTTGGAGGGAAAAAACCCAACAGTGGCCGCAAGCCACGCAGAAGCCCAAAACAAGCTCCCGCCGCTGCCTTAGATTGGGCGTCGAATGTCAGGCCGCTATCAAACCAAATTCCTAGGTTTTTCACTGTCTCTTTGGGCAAGGCTGTCATTTGATGATTTAGGCATTCCGAGACCTTGGTAGTTCGGATCGACAGCTGAGCTAAACTATTTGGCTGATAGACCCCTGTGTTCTTGTGTTGTATATGTAGAGGTTTCTGGGGATATTAACCAGGGATGGGTCTTTAAACTTAGAATCCCTTTGACCCTCTCACAACGGTTGGTTTTTGATATTGTCCTTGGGCAAGGGGGCAGGTTTCAGGCGGTTCGGCCAACACTGCTCGGACCACAAACCCAGATCCTTCCCAAACAACAGGATCTCGGACTTACTGTCGTTGAGCTGCCAACAATTCGCCGCCATCCAGTCCGCAATTGCAGACAGGTCCTCTTTGAACTTGGTCAAGTTGGTGCACCTTTTTTTGGAGAATACAATCACCAACTGGGTGTCATCAGCATACGACACCAATGACAGGCCCCTTCCCTTCGCCAGCACAGCCAAAGGCTGAACGTAGATGTTAAACAGTAGGGGGCTTAACACTGACCCCTGCGGTACACCCTGGTGCAAGGCAAGCTCTTGAGAGTGGAAAGGAGGCACGTGGACTTGAAAGGACCTCCCCACCAGAAAAGAAAGGCCAGGTGGAATCAATTTTGATGGCAATGCCAAGGGGAAACGTCACTGTGCTCTGCCCAGCTCTAGAATACAATGTTTATTTTAAGCATATTCAGGAGAAGTGGTAAAGCGGAGATTAGATGTTAAGTATCCTAGTTCTATGGCTAAAACACACCCACTGGATAGGTGAAAATGAAAATGATTACGCACTTGTATAGCGCACGACTAACCCGTAGGCATCTTGGCGCTTGTACGAATACCGTCGAGGAACCCTTCCTGGCCTTTCCCTGTGAGGAGCCCACTCCTGGGCACCCCCAAGGTGAAGTCAGGCATCCTCAGCGTTTTTGGGGCCGTTGTAAAGATTTAGCAAGCTATTGCCCAGAGGTGCAGAGTGAGACTCATGATTAAAATAGGCACCGAAGCGAGAATTATCAGGTCCGAGGAAATTGAGCCCGAGACCTGCCGAGGTGGGAATTGAACCCTGGTCCCGGCCAGACTACTGCATCAGGGTCTGCCGCTCTAACCATTGAGCCACACTTCTCTAGGTGGATACTGTGCAATATTCATGGTAGATGTTGATATTTACTATTTGGCATTTCCAAGTTAGACTGTTTCATTTCATGTGGATACCAGAGTTGATAATGTAGTATGCTAGTATACTGTACCTTTGACATGTACATTCTTATTAGAGTGTTCTTTTCATTCCATCTCCCTTTGCTCTGTTGCTCCACAGCAGTTTGCTCTTGATGTTTGACACTCTAGCAATCTCCGTTGTGGGCTCCCTTTCTGCTGTACTTGTCTCAGAATAAACCTTGATTCAACTATCTCCGTCGATTCGCAGGTTATTCTTCACTTTTCCCCATACTACATTTTAGTACCAAGAGTGGGGTACAGTTTTTCCTTCAATTTTGTTCAATTCGACTTTGCCAGATTTTTCTCTGAACTTTATTTTTATCTGGAGCCCACAGGCGTACTTGTCTCGACCACCTCGAACTTCATTCTACGTTCCGGAAGGTGGGTCAGACATTACATACAATATTTACAACCTACACTGCAACTTACAGTTTGCCTCGAGGCCGCTCAAGCTCTTCTTTTCAAACGTATACATTCTCCCGGCACACTCCTCAACTTCTACAGAGACGCTCACGTCACAATCAGCCTCTTGCTGTCTTGTCATCACTATGCTGCAGAACCGCCGAGCATTGTGGGAGCAGCGTGACGACGAGAAGTCCTGCAAAGCACTCTGGGAACAGCGTGTTGACGTCACACGCTTGGCGGCCATATTGAGTAAGTCGCGAAGTTTCTCCGACTTTATTCCGTTTCTAGCGATCTCCTCGGAAAACGGTGACTTGCACACCATTATCCTCTACAAATCCAACGAGTCTCCACAACTCTTCATCCTATTTTTACTCATCAGTGCGTTTCATAAACGGTGATTCGCACACCTTCAACTTCAGTTTCGCATCACATTTTGAAACAATAATTAGGTACAAATGTAAGTTTACTGTTTTATTTTTCTTCCTCATCTCATTCTTTTGGGGTCATCTCATCCTCATGGCTACTGCTCAAGGGGTCATAGAGCCATCACCCTTTCTTCAGAAACGTGGTAAACCAGACATAAAATGGTCTGAATGGCTGAAAGACTTTGAGAACTACTTAACTGCAATTGATACCGATGATTATTCTGCCACTAGGAAATTAGCTCTTTTAATTAATCATCTTGGAGATGCTGGTCGCAGGGTCTTTGAGAATCTTCCCCATTTTCCTCTGCCAGTCTCAGAAGATGCTGTCTGGAATGTATTTTTAGAAGCTAAATTACGTAAGGGGAAACAATATCCTGACTCAACAAGTGTTCTTCTAGAGCAGAGGTCTTCAAACTTTTGTAGGTTGAGCCCCCCCAGCTGAATTTTATTAGATGTTGGGCCCCCCACCACCTGAGAAATTTCTGGACTCGACCGCCACGCGCACATTCCGGGCATATTCATCGAATACCATTCAATACAATAAGAGTGTTTAGTAAACTGCAGGTTTGTGAGTGGGTGGGTGTGGTGAAATGACAGAGGCTTATTACACAGCTCAAAACACCACTTGTTTTCTAGGGCTGCCTGAATGATCAATGACTGATAATAAAAGGGAGCAAAGATAAAAAGAGTCACATTACAAATGAATCGACAAATGAAGGGATAATCACCTCCAACTAAATGCTCTGAAAACTGAGGTCATTCTGATCTCACCTCCTGCAAAAATTGCCATCACCCAAACCTGGCTCAATCACCTAACTGCGCTCAATGTCCAACCCACCATCGTGGAATCTGCGAAATCCTTAGGCATCACACTTGACGCCAAGCTCAACATGCAGCAGCACATTAGCAAAGCAACTAAAGGAGCTAATTTCCAAATCAACACTTTGAGGAAACTTAAACCCTTCTTCCCAGCTAAGGACTTCCAAACTGCTGTACAAGCCCTAGTCATCCCTCGCATAGACTACGGAATTGTGGCCCTCAGTGGACTCCCCCTTTCAACAACTGCACCCCTAAGAGCCTCCTTGAACGCTGCCGCGAGACTCATCACTGGTTCAAGAAAACATTCGCATATATCCCCTGACTTAAAATCCCTGAACTGGCTGCCTTTTGAAGCGAGAATACAGCTGAAAATTGCCGTTATGACACACTCGGCCGTACACCACAAGTCACCCAACTACCTCACTCAAAAGCTGACTATATCAGGAGGCTCGAGATCCAATAGAAGTACAAAAAATCTACTCCTGAAACCTCGTAGATTCCGGAAGGAAAAACCATACAAACGCTCCTTCTCAGGAATGGCACCCAGGATCTGGAATGCACTCCCTCCTGAAACCAGGCTTATCTCCTCCACTGCATGTTTTAAGAAAGAGGTAAAAGCCATCCTTATGGCCAAGTTCACCTGAACTCTATTGTTGCTGGTTCAAAGACTTTGCACCGGTTTTGTATTATTGGTTACCTGATTGTTTATTGGTATTATATCTGTACATGATTGCTATCCCATTATGCTACTCACCTACTACCGACTACTGTATTGTACCCAATAGTTTGCTTAATCACTCTCCTGTTGTCCCTACCCCTTCTTTCTGTAAAGCGCTCTGATATCTGCAAGGATCTTGTTCGCGCTATATAAAACTTTGAATAAATAAATAAATAAATAAGGGGGGACCGGGAGCTCGTTAACATTACAAATGAATACATACTTATTTATAACTATATTTAGCAATTTGCAAGCTGTTTAAACACATGGCTGACTGGCATTTTGCGCGCCTGCCTGTGTAATTTTAAAAGAAACTTTCAGGGACGTTTTAAGGATTTTATGGCCTGTGGGCCAAATGTATTTTTGGGGCCCCTGTTCAGACCAGCTTTGATTTTATGATCTAGTCTCAGCTCTTTCATGCCTTCTTTGGTCAAATACTAAATGTGTGTACATCGGATAATCAGGGATAGTGATGTGTGTTTTCAGTATGTAACAACAGCAATTCACTAATATTACTGCAAATAATCTGTCACACCCTTCTATTTCTCATATGTGAGGTCATGTATTGATCTAAAATAAACTTTTTATATGGATGTCGCATGATGCATAAACACATTTTGTCTGCAAAATGTATGTAATAGACTTCTACACATTGAAAATGAATGATTGAAAAACGCTATTTACAACATTGTGTTTTAAAATGATTCATGAGATAAAATGAGTTATGACCTGATAAGTCTCCACTTATGACTCCTGATATTAACCCGAAAGCTTTCGGCGAGCAAGATATTGATTTAATAAGGTTCTTTTGGGACACTCTTACTTGTCTAGGCAGATCGATTAAAACAAAAATATATGTGGCAATTAAAGGTAGAAATATAGCTGGGTGGAAGGACCTTGGCCGTTTATGCATTATTTTACGTCCCCTACTCTCTTCAATCTGTTCATGGAACCACTCTCCGATTTGCTACAAACCTCAAACGTGCAGTTCCACATGTATGCAGATGATACCCAACTCTACCTCAAGATCAACACCTTGGATGACATTAGACTACTCAACAACACTCTTAAGACCACCCAAACTTGGCTGGATGTGAATCACCTCAAACTGAATGCTTTAAAAACTGAATTCCTTCTTATCCCCCCACCCGCCAAAGTCCCCACTATGCACAATCTGATAAAACACCTCACAGCACTCGATGTTCAACCAACCATTGTCGACTCGGCGAAATCACTTGGTATAACACTGGACTCCAACCTCAATATGCAGAAGCATATTAGTAATGCAACGAAGGGAGCACATTTTCAGATCAATACACTAAGGAAACTGAAGCCCTTCCTACCTCCTAATGACTTCAAGTTAGCAGTTCAGGCTCTTGTTCTACTGCGGCTGGACTATGGAAGTGGGGCGTTATGTGGTCTCCCCAAAACCACCACAGCTTCCCTAAGAGCATCCACCAATGCAGCAGCGAGACTCATCACGGGCTCGAAAAAAAGGGCCCATATCTCCCTTGACCTAAAGTCTCTAAACTGGCTGCCATTTGAAGCCAGAATCCACCTGAAAATAGCCTGCATGACGCACAAGGCCCTACATCATAGTGCACCCAGCTATCTCACACAAAAACTCACAATATCAGGAGGATCAAGATCAACAAGAAGTTCGGAAAACTTCCTTTTGAAACCACAAAAATTCAATAAGGAAAAAACCTATAATCGCTCCTTTTCAGGAATGGCACCCAGGATTTGGAATGGCCTCCCACCACAAATAAGACTTAACCCCTTCTCGTCCTCTTTCAAACTGGAAGTAAAAGGCATCCTGATGGCGAAATGTACGTAAACATTGCCTTACATGACTGTTTTTAAGAACCCCTATTTCACCCTTTTTACCTACCATTCTAAAGCCTGGCTTGTTTATATGCAAAACTTTGGTCCATATATTTTGATGTTCTCTTGTTCAATGTATTCCCATCATCCTTCTACACCGAGCTAGTTTCTGCACCGTATCTGATTTTGCCCTGTTATCTAGGATTTTCTCTACCACCATGCTCTATCGCCTTGTTTTACTCCTTGCACGTTTCTTTTATTTAAGATTTTGATGTTATTCTTACGTTCCTTTTATTTCCTTTTATGTCTTGCCTATATACGCTTATTGTAAAGCGCTCTGATACCCGTAAGGGTCTTGTTCGCGCTCTATAAAACTTTCACCAAAAAAAACATACTTGCTATCACTGACAATGTTTCTATAATTGACAAATTTACTGCAGATTTCCCTGATGTTTTTAAAAAATCTGTTGGCATTGTCAGAGGTTTTGCACACAGTATTTTATTGAACGATAACGCCGTTCCCATTGTGAACAAAGTCAGACCTATCCCTCTCAGTGTCAGAGAAGATCTTAAAACCCTTCTATCTAATCTTCAAGCTGAAGGCATTATTGCACCCATAGATGCCTCTGAATGGGTTTTTCCGGTGATTTAACGGAGAGAAAAAAAACTGGTGATCTAAGGTTGTGTGTTGATTTAAGGTCTCTCAACCAGAATATATTAGCTGACTGTCACCCTTTACCGCATATACATGAAATGCTAGATAATACAGGTAAATCAAAATTCTTCTCCACCATCGACCTACATTCAGCTTATCATCAAATCCAACTTTCACTAAATTGCCAACATCTTACTGCTTTTGTAACACCCTTTGGAGCATTTAAATACCTACGGTTTCCTTTTGGCCTCACATCAGCTGCGAGTGTTTTTCCAAAAACTTATGGACAATCTCTTTGGTGAGTTGAGTCAAGTACAAGCATTTCAGGATGACATTTTAGTACATACTGAAACTGAAGAAGAACATTTGATGATACTTAATAAAGTCTTTTCAATCTTACAAGATAAGGGCATGACCATAAAAGCCAACAAGTGTAAATTACTTGTCCGTGAAGTGGAATATTTAGGCCATTTAATTTCTAGTGATGGCATCAAACCTAAATTCTGTAACACTGAAGCCATACGCAGTGCACCTCCTCCCTCCGATAAAGACGCTTTGCGGTCTTTTCTCACTCTCTGCGAGTACTACGCAAGATTTGTTCCTGGTTACGCCCAACTAATACAACCATTAAGATGTTTACTTAAAAAGGGATGTAAATTCGTGTGGACTAACATCCTACGAGAAATTTTTGAGAAAGTTAAACTACTAGTAATTAATGCTCCTGCTTTGCAAACTTTTGTTCCAAAAGCAAAACCTTTCATGTCAGTTGACGCTAGTCAAAAAGGGTTAGGAGCAGTATTTGGCCAATGGGTGGAAGGTAAAGAAAGTACAATTGCTTTCGGTTCTCGTACTTTAACTATGGCTGAATGTAGTTATAGTACAATTGAGCGCGAAGCACTCGCTATTGTATGGGCTGTCCAAAAATGTTAAACGTATGTGTCTTTATTGTCTGGGAATGGTTTAGGCAAATCATCTGCAAGATTAGTGAGATTGCTTTCCAAGCAACAAGAATACAACCTTGTTGTCAAATACATCCAGGGAGGGAAAAATGTATGAGCAGGCGGTCTTTCCAACTTGTAACAACGAACAAGTAGTCCCTAGTTGGCCTATAAATTAGGCAGAGAGGGAAATTCCTCAGTTAGATTGACGATGGGGTAGGGGGGAGGGAGGGGGAAGCCAATCGGCCAGCAGATGCCATAACCACGTGAAAAATAATTCACAAATAATGAGGGAAAATTTCAGAGACACAATTCAAAACACAAGATGTATGTACTTGAACACATTTTTAATTCACAGTATACAAAAATTAATATATAATGCCAGTTTAAAAAACATAAAAATGTACTTAGAGATGTACATGGGTACAAAGAAATAATTTAAAAACACAAGAACACCAGTTGTCGACGCAGCGTTTCGGTATCTAGGATTTGACCTTCATCAGGACAGGGTTTCTAAAAGAAGAAACATCTTATTTAGAAATGGATCTATTACATTTTGATCAGCATCTTGTTCACATATTCACATCATTGAAAGAAGGACCCACGTTATCTAGCATGATTGACTGACAAGTACAGTGTCAAGATTTTCATTTAACAAAGATGGGCACATTTTCGCCTCTTTTATTAAGCATGTGGTGTGGACTTGAAAAGGGGGGGGGGGAGCAAATTGGCTAAGGTTAGTACATTTTGCGCCAGCCCAAGAGACTGGACCGGGGGTAGCCCATCTCTACAAGGATATTGCAGCCAGTCTGTTTAGTACTGGAGGACGTGGGGGATTGTTAATTTCCTGCCGCTACACACCCCATATGATGGACTTGTACAAGTACCTTAAAATGGAGAAGACAAGATCCTCTCTGTTGGGTTCTATGTTTGTGTTGTGACATCCAACCTTGTGGTGGCACGTTCCTTCGGATGATATGGTAATTCTAAAAGTTTTTAGAGAATATTTATATTGTTCATATCAAGTCGTCATGTGGATTGTTGCTTAGACATGAATACAATATGCAGAATTACCTTAACAATTAGTATTCTTGGTGTATTCTTTAGTCTTAACACCGATGAGATGGTTCAAAATAGGAACTCTATGGAGGCTACCTTCATCAATTGGTAAATCTCTATGAGGGTCCTGTATTGTAAAAAAACAGTATATCCAATATATGATGTCTCTAATAATATCTTAAGAGTATCTGATGGATGCAGTTTGTGCAATTACCTTAAACGAATTTGGTATTCTTGGTGTATATTTGGATAATTAACACCGCTGAAGTTGATCAAAAGGGTCTCTTTGGAGGTTACTTTCATCAGTTAGTAATTCTCTGTGGGAGTCCTCAGGCGTCCTATGTAGTAGGAAAGGCAATGTATACAATATATAATGTACCTATTGGGACTATATGAGCGGCTCAATGGCCCTAGAATATTTTTATAGTTACCTTATGTAATTAGGAAGCAAAGTGGGAGAGTGCAGGTAGCCACCGATAATTCATTGCTCACTGGTCATTTCTAGGGAAAGGTTAATGGGCACTATTTAGTGGTTTATCTTATATCACATTTTCATAGAGGTACAGTCATGGTGGTTAGGTACTTACCCAGGCATATATAATTTTTAATGTATTTCTTGAAATAGTAGTCCCATTTCTGACGTCACGTCGCAGGGAATAACTTGCTGCGGGGGACTGTTTTATTTCCACTCTGGGTAAGTTGTATCACCAGGCTAAAGATAGAGGTGCATAGTATTAATTTACGCTTTTTTATTTTCGAGGTGCTGGTGATCTCTACAGATTAAATCTCTTTTTAGAGTATTATTTCGCCCTGTTTGTCATTGCAGTTCCTCGCATACCATTCTTTGCAAGTCTTTGCGAGTGTTTACAAGTATTTACAGGTCATATTAGGTTGGGCCAATGGTAAATTATTTGCTCTTTGTCCGACCTCTAGTGGGAACATCCTACTCACAGCTTAAATTCGTTATAATGTTCCTTGATCAAAAATGCTCATAATAGCCTCGCTCTTTAACGTTTTACATTTTTTAGTGAACTATGTTTTGGGGCAGCTGATTGACGCATCGGGTGTCTGACTACAGCGGAATCCATAGTTTAGCCCTTCCAGCGGAATCGCTTACCTTGTGAGTGTACTGCGGCCTCCCTGCTACCTCGCGTCTCTCCGGTCACGAATGCAGCAGGGTGGCAGCAGACACTTCTTATACACCGTCGCGTCAGTTAACTCAGCCGGCGCTTGTTAAGGAAAATTAGTTGGCGCGCGTTTTCTGTCGCGCATTGAACTACTCGAGTAGTTCAGGTGGAAGAACTACTCGTGTAGTTTGGATTGTCTTCCTACATTTAATAATGCCTCACTTCCTGTCAGGCTGGAAAACCTCGGCTGATTTGGGATAATGAAATGCCGCGAGATTTTTGCCGCGCATTAAACCGCTCCAGTCGTTCAGAAAGAACTACTCGTGTAGTTTATATTATCTTACTTCCTCAAAGGAAGCCTCCCTTCCTGACATTGTGAAAGCCCTTAGCCGAGGTATATTATAGCTAGTCGGCCGTGTCTAATTATACATCATAATATTGGGGGTACAAATAGATCTCTTTTATTCTCCAAGTCTAGCACATTTCTGCAAATCCGTCATTTTCGGACACATGATATAGTGCGACGAACTACACGAGTAGTCCTGAATAAAGCGAACTGCAAGAGTAGTGAAGTTCCTGAGCGCTCCTTATATGAGCGATCCCTTCCTCATTTTTTATAAAAAGAATATTATTTCAATGTACTGAATCTATATAGACTTACTAAGGCGTTTCAAAAGTTGCAAGTTGCTATATTCTGGCAACCAAAATTTAAGCTAGTGGTTTTTTCACTCATCCATTATTACCACACTACTTGGAACAATGTCCAGCATGTGCCATTGCCACAGTGTTAAGCGCACGATGTTGGTATGAAATTAATGGCTATGCCAGATATATCACCTGAGTGAAAGTACCTTATTGGAACATGATGGGCTACCATCAATAAAGATGTTTATTGAATCAACAGTGCTTTTATGGTTTGTTATCATCACCAATTCGCCTATGCCATGAAGGCATACAGTGTTGGTTCCTGTAGATATGTAGATTATTCAAATCTACAGGTGCACACGAATGCATATGTGTCTATGGGAGCCAGACTAAATTAGGATTCGCTCCCAGTCCTCTTTGTTATTTAATCCCTTTTTCACTGTTTTAAATTTAGACATGAAAAATTGTTCTCTTTTCCTGCGTTTGGTTTCCATGTCACCGCCTCTGGCATTCATATGTATTTGTTCCAACACACACCAGGATAGGTCCTCCAGTGCGTGGTTGGCCTCCTGCCAGTGTTCGGTCAGGGGTGCTCCTTTCTTTTTAGTTCTTATTGCAGACCTATGTTCATTTAGTCTCAGTCGAACCTCTCTAGAGGTTTCGCCTATATATGGCAAATTACATGGGCATTTAATCAGGTATATTAAATTTTTAGACCTGCAGTTCATCATCGACTGAATTTTGTGGGAGTTTTTGTTTACATCTATACAGGCACCCTTAATTATTGACTTACAGTTGCCGCAGTTGCCACACGGAAAAGTCCCTGTTGGGAGGGGAGCGTTATTCATGCTTAATTGTAGATCAATTTTGGTTTCCCTGTATGTGTGAACCAAGCTATTTCTTATCGTTTTATTGCGTCTGAACGCAAACATAGGTTTGGGTAATTTTTCTTTCTTATTGTTGGTCACTAGGTGCCAATTTCGGTTTATTATATTCTTTATTTTGTTGCTAACAGAGCTGTAATTAGTCACAAAAATGAGTGGTTTGGTTGCTTCGGCTTTCTTTCGTTTATTCTGCAGGAGGTTGTCCCTGTTATAGTATTTTGCTCTTTTGTAGGCGTGTCTGATCATCCGTTTCGGATAGCCTCGATTGACAAATTTCTCAATTAGAATGTTAGCGTGTTTATCGAAATCTTGCATCTTGGTGCAGTTTCGTCTGAGCCTAAGAAATTGGCCGAAAGGTATATTGTCTTTCTGGCATGGTGGGTGGAAGCTATCATAATGCAACATAGTGTTGCGATCAGTTTTTTTAGTAAACAACTCAACTAGTAGTTTATTCTCCTCGTTTTTGATCAAGATGTCTAGGAATTCGCACTGCTGTGTGTCATGATTAGAAGTGAATTTTAAATTGCTGTCACCTAAGTTCAGCCATATAATGAATTCTTCCAATGTTTCTACTGGGCCTGTCCATATGAAGAAAACATCGTCTATATACCTAGACCAATTGGATATATTCTCATAAAATGGTGCCATGGGGTTAAATATGTGATTATCTTCGAACCTGGCAACGTATAGACATGCCAGGCTCGGCGCACATGTGGCTCCCATGCTGGTCCCCTTGATTTGTTTAAAAAAATCATTTTGAAATATAAAAATGTTGTTTTTCAATACTAGTGTAACACAGTCAACTATGAAGGTTTCTTGTGCGTTAAGGTCCCTCTCGTGACTTGTAAAGAGGCTTTCTATCATTTCAATAGTGCTATCTTGGGGTATATTCGTATACAAAGCCTCTATATCGAGGGTTACTAAAATTTGGGTGTCACTGTTGAATGGAATTCCCTCAAGTTTCTGAATGATATCTCCTGTGTCCTTGACATAGGCTTTTTGGTTAATGACATGGGGTTGGAGAAAAATGTCCGCGTATTGACTTAATGGCTCTGTAAGGGAACCGATGCTGGAGACAATAGGCCTCATGGGTGGATTCAGAATGTCTTTGTGAACTTTCGGTAACCCGTAGAGAGCCGGAATCACTGGGTTCTCATTAGCAAGGAATTTATATTCTTCGTTACAAATCACCTCATCTTCTAGTGCTAGGTCTAGCGTTCTTTTAACTATGGTTTTTAGTTGTAACCAATCTTCTCTTTTGACCTGTTTGTAGTGATCCTGATTATTTAATAGAACATGCATTTTCTCATTGTACTGTTGTGTTGACATAATAACAATGCTGCCGCCTTTGTCTGCGGGTTTAATAGTCAGTGTCTGGCAGTTCTGTAGTTTTTGTAGAGCCTGTTTTTCTTCCTTTTTTAAATTTAAATTAGTCCAATTCTTTTGGTCTAAGAGATCAGAAATACCCTTCTCAACTACTATCTCGAAAGCTTCTATATCTTTGTTTATTTGACCTATATTTGGGGTCCATGAGGATTTAGGTTTCAGCCCGGATTTATTGGAAGAAGGTATTTTTTCTTTACCTTCAAAGAAAGTTAATAATCTGACTTTCCTAAAGAAAGCCTGAAGGTCTCTCTCCAAGTTGAACCTTTCTATGGGGGATGCAATAGCAAAGCCTAATCCCTTTTCTAAAAGTTTTATTTCTATCTCTGTTAGATTAGTATCTGAGAGATTGATTACAGGTGCTTTTTTTACGTTTCCCAGGTTTTCTGGCTCCTTGTCTGGTATCGGTGGTTGTATTGAGGTCGAGGGGTGTAGTTGCTCTTGCCTTTCACTCTCCCTCGGAAACAATTTTTCATGTCTAAATTTAAAACAGTGAAAAAGGGATTAAATAACAAAGAGGACTGGGAGCGAATCCTAATTTAGTCTGGCTCCCATAGACACATATGCATTCGTGTGCACCTGTAGATTTGAATAATCTACATATCTACAGGAACCAACACTGTATGCCTTCATGGCATAGGCGAATTGGTGATGATAACAAACCATAAAAGCACTGTTGATTCAATAAACATCTTTATTGATGGTAGCCCATCATGTTCCAATAAGGTACTTTCACTCAGGTGATATATCTGGCATAGCCATTAATTTCATACCAACATCGTGCGCTTAACACTGTGGCAATGGCACATGCTGGACATTGTTCCAAGTAGTGTGGTAATAATGGATGAGTGAAAAAACCACTAGCTTAAATTTTGGTTGCCAGAATATAGCAACTTGCAACTTTTGAAACGCCTTAGTAAGTCTATATAGATTCAGTACATTGAAATAATATTCTTTTTATAAAAAATGAGGAAGGGATCGCTCATATAAGGAGCGCTCAGGAACTTCACTACTCTTGCAGTTCGCTTTATTCAGGACTACTCGTATAGTTCGTCGCACTATATCATGTGTCCGAAAATGACGGATTTGCAGAAATGTGCTAGACTTGGAGAATAAAAGAGATCTATTTGTACCCCCAATATTATGATGTATAATTAGACACGGCCGACTAGCTATAATATACCTCGGCTAAGGGCTTTCACAATGTCAGGAAGGGAGGCTTCCTTTGAGGAAGTAAGATAATATAAACTACACGAGTAGTTCTTTCTGAACGACTGGAGCGGTTTAATGCGCGGCAAAAATCTCGCGGCATTTCATTATCCCAAATCAGCCGAGGTTTTCCAGCCTGACAGGAAGTGAGGCATTATTAAATGTAGGAAGACAATCCAAACTACACGAGTAGTTCTTCCACCTGAACTACTCGAGTAGTTCAATGCGCGACAGAAAACGCGCGCCAACTAATTTTCCTTAACAAGCGCCGGCTGAGTTAACTGACGCGGCGGTGTATAAGAAGTGTCTGCTGCCACCCTGCTGCATTTGTGACCGGAGAGACGCGAGGCCGCAGTACACTCACAAGGTAAGCGATTCTGCTGGAAGGGCTAAACTATGGATTCCGCTGTAGTCAGACACCCGATGCGTCAATCAGCTGCCCCAAAACATAGTTCACTAAAAAATGTAAAACGTTAAAGAGCGAGGCTATTATGAGCATTTTTGATCAAGGAACATTATAACGAATTTAAGCTGTGAGTGGGATGTTCCCACTAGAGGTCGGACAAAGAGCAAATAATTTACCATTGGCCCAACCTAATATGACCTGTAAATACTTGTAAACACTTGCAAAGACTTGCAAAGAATGGTATGCGAGGAACTGCAATGACAAACAGGGCGAAATAATACTCTAAAAAGAGATTTAATCTGTAGAGATCACCAGCACCTCGAAAATAAAAAAGCGTAAATTAATACTATGCACCTCTATCTTTAGCCTGGTGATACAACTTACCCAGAGTGGAAATAAAACAGTCCCCCGCAGCAAGTTATTCCCTGCGACGTGACGTCAGAAATGGGACTACTATTTCAAGAAATACATTAAAAATTATATATGCCTGGGTAAGTACCTAACCACCATGACTGTACCTCTATGAAAATGTGATATAAGATAAACCACTAAATAGTGCCCATTAACCTTTCCCTAGAAATGACCAGTGAGCAATGAATAATCGTTGGCTACCTGCACTCTCCCACTTTGCTTCCTAATTACATAAGGTAACTATAAAAATATTCTAGGGCCATTGAGCCGCTCATATAGTCCCAATAGGTACATTATATATTGTATACATTGCCTTTCCTACTACATAGGACGCCTGAGGACTCCCACAGAGAATTACTAACTGATGAAAGTAACCTCCAAAGAGACCCTTTTGATCAACTTCAGCGGTGTTAATTATCCAAATATACACCAAGAATACCAAATTCGTTTAAGGTAATTGCACAAACTGCATCCATCAGATACTCTTAAGATATTATTAGAGACATCATATATTGGATATACTGTTTTTTTACAATACAGGACCCTCATAGAGATTTACCAATTGATGAAGGTAGCCTCCATAGAGTTCCTATTTTGAACCATCTCATCGGTGTTAAGACTAAAGAATACACCAAGAATACTAATTGTTAAGGTAATTCTGCATATTGTATTCATGTCTAAGCAACAATCCACATGACGACTTGATATGAACAATATAAATATTCTCTAAAAACTTTTAGAATTACCATATCATCCGAAGGAACGTGCCACCACAAGGTTGGATGTCACAACACAAACATAGAACCCAACAGAGAGGATCTTGTCTTCTCCATTTTAAGGTACCTGTACAAGTCCATCATATGGGGTGTGTAGCGGCAGGAAATTAACAATCCCCCACGTCCTCCAGTACTAAACAGACTGGCTGCAATATCCTTGTAGAGATGGGCTACCCCCACTCCAGTCTCTTGGGCTGGCGCAAAATGTACTAACCTTAGCCAATTTGCTCCCCCCCCCCTTTTCAAGTCCATACCACATGCTTAATAAAAGAGGCGAAAATGTGCCCATCTTTGTTAAATGAAAATCTTGACACTGTACTTGTCAGTCAATCATGCTAGATAACGTGGGTCCTTCTTTCAATGATGTGAATATGTGAACAAGATGCTGATCAAAATGTAATAGATCCATTTCTAAATAAGATGTTTCTTCTTTTAGAAACCCTGTCCTGATGAAGGTCAAATCCTAGATACCGAAACGCTGCGTCGACAACTGGTGTTCTTGTGTTTTTAAATTATTTCTTTGTACCCATGTACATCTCTAAGTACATTTTTATGTTTTTTAAACTGGCATTATATATTAATTTTTGTATACTGTGAATTAAAAATTTGTTCAAGTACATACATCTTGTGTTTTGAATTGTGTCTCTGAAATTTTCCCTCATTATTTGTGATTTATTTTTCATGTGGTTATGGCATCTGCTGGCCGATTGGCTTCCCCCTCCCTCCCCCCTACCCCATCGTCAATCTAACTGAGGAATTTCCCTCTCTGCCTAATTTATAGGCCAACTAGGGACTACTTGTTCGTTGTTACAATTGTTTTTCTCCTCGTCCCCTAACGGATTGTGAGGAGACCTCCCTTTTTACTTTTTTGGTCTTTCCAACTTACCACTGCCAGATTGTAGTGAAGGAGAAGACAGTCTTCATACTGATTGTGTTGTTGGTCTGATTGATACTGTTGCTTTGTGCCCAAATGGTATATCTCAAAATGAATGGGCATCTGCCATGGCAGATGATGAGACCCTCAAGAAGGTAGAAGTTTTCATCAAAACCAAATGGCCAAATACCAAAAGTCTTAACAACGAGTTGAGATCCTTTGCACAAATTAGTGATGAAATATCATTTGAAAATGGGATTTGTGTCAGGGATGGACTTTTTGTTCCTCCGACTTTACTAAGAAATAAAATCATTGGTATAGCCCATGAAGGTCATTTAGGCATTTCTGCTACCTGTAAAAAGTTGCAAACAATTTATTGGTGGCCTAATTTAGACAAACAAGTACAGTTTTTTATTGACAGCTGTCTTACATGTGTTGTCTCAGATAAACACTGAAAGGTCGACAAAAAAACTTTATTTCCTGTCCCATTTCCTGACCTACCGTGGGATAAAATTGCATTAGACTTTTCATGGCCTTTCAATTTACTACCTTTAGGTAAAAGATATTGTATTATTGCCATTGATTACCATTCTAAATGGATTTACTATTCTTTTGTACAAACAGCGAACTCTACTACTGTTATTACTTTTCTTCAAAATATTTTCAAAATTGAAGGTACTCCCAACTATATTGTTACTGACAATGGGCAACATTTTATTTCTAACCAAATTGTCAGTTTTTTACAATCTAATGAAATACAACACCTTAAAGTTGCTTCATATAACCCCTCTTCAAATGGCCTTGTTGAGAGGGCAAACCGTTTTACCAAAGAAGGAGTCCAAACTGCTCTTTGCATCTAATGTTGATGTTGCCGATTTTTTGCAAAACAAAATTTGGGCATATTTAAATACCCCTCATTCAATGACTAACAGCACACCTTTCATGGCCCTTGGAGAAGCCAAATCTAAACTCATGCCCAAATGGTTCACCAATTTATCTGCAGGTCAGAGTATTGTGGGAAAAAAAGTGCTGCAACAGATCTACAAGCCACTAAGGATTTTGTTGCAAAGAAACAATCACTTCAAAAAAAAATTTTTGATGATAAATCTAAATGTAATAACATTGAGTTGAATGGTAATGATTGGGTTCTCATTAAGAAACTTTTTAAAGTGTGTAAAGGTCAATATAAATTCACTCTACCCGTTTGTGTTATTAAGGTTACTAAATCTTTTCCTGGATAACAAGGGTTGGTGGAGCAAGAACAATGTAGTGAAAATTACCAACACTCAGGTCGAGATTTTTAACAAAGCATATCCCAACAGAGAAGTTGAAAATGATTCTGATTTTACTTTTGGTCCTGGTTTTGATTTCAATAATTTACAAAATGATAATTTGAATTCACTGTGTCCTCCTCAATCTTTTTCTAGAGATATTACACCTAATGTAAATGTTTCTGACGATAATGCTGTTGTTCACAACCATCGTAATCACAAATTACCTATCAAATGTAAAGATTATGTGCTTTACTAATTTTGTGTTTATGGGAGGGGGTATGTAGTATGCTAGTACACTGTACCTTTAACATGTACATTCTTATTAAAGTGTTCTTTTCATTCCATCTCCCTTTGCTCTGTTCCTCCACGGCAGTTTGCTCTTGGTGTTTGACACTCTAGCAATCTCCGTCGTAGGCTCCCTTTCTGCTGTACTTCCTCAGAATAAACCTTGATTCAACTATCTACGTGGATTCGCAGGTTATTCTTCACTTTTCCCCATACTACAGTTCATCTTCTAAACTGGTCTCTCAAAAGCTGCAATAACTAGTAGTCAATGCTTTTCTGCAACAGATGCTAAAGCTATTAAAAGCAGATTGGAACACAATAAACTCAATCTACGGGGGATTTATATGTTTTAAAATGACCCGATTTAGACCGAAGCACCAAAAATGCCCTCTGATCGTCACATCCCGCAATATATCTCCACAAGTTCAGAGTGCCCTACTAAGTTATAATGGGAAGTTGCCTACCCAACGTGAAGCGCCTTTTGTTCAAACTTTAATTAAAACCAAAAGAAATCTACATGCTTAATGTGAGTGCCCACAAAGCAATATACGAAAACTGAAGGTACAAGTCCCAGAATGCAAAGCGATACTGGATAAAAAGCCTGGCGTGACTTTAAAAGCTATCACGTGACACTAGACTACTTGACAGCACTGTAAGTAAAAACATTCAAACCCCCCCTCCGTTGAGGCCACTCCTACTCCGTGGGAGATATCAGGCTGTTTCTAGTTTCCACGCCCAGTGTTCGCCCGACCCTCATTTGGGAAACACATTTCGGTAGTTCTTTTAGGTTTCCCATCCGATCGCTCTCCGTGTATCCCCGCTCCCTAACGCCTTCTTACCCTCTTCGACACTTTGGACATATTGGAGTCGCACAGGCGGATGTACTCCGGGCTGTAGACATACACCGGTCGCGGCACCACTTCCCCCTCCATCTTCTGTTCTACTCCGACCCTGAATCCCGCGGCTGGGGAAAGAAGTCCTTAGAGTGTGTGTGTGTGTGTGTGTACAAGTCTGCCGTCTTCCCGCGGTTCGAGTATTTCACAGACGTGGAATCTGTGGTTCGTGAGCGGCAGCCATCTTGTAATAGCAGCAACTTATATTAATATTAAAAAGTACCTCATGGTCTAACAAGAAATGTTTCTGTTAAAAATTACAAACGATGATATTTATTTTGGGTGTGAGTCGATTCAAATCATATTACAATAATTATAAATCACTGGGTGTGTTTGTGTCAACATAAATATAATTGAAATAACCGTATATTGAAACGAACCTTAAAATATAGAATTGCCATCGTATTGGCTTTTTTTACTTCAGAAACGGCGTTTGTCCAGTCAACGGTGCCTACCGCCATACTTTTTACACTGGTGTCCTGAAGGTGTTCTTTTGTAATAAAGTCCTTCTTCTATCTCCTTATCACATGAGGATTAGGCTATGAGAAATCGACGTTACCATATCAACCCTGCCTGATGCCGACCAATTCGAGGGTTTTAGGTCCACCACCACTGTGTCAATAGCACGAACCTGTCCATCTCTAGTTGTGGTCTTGGCCTTAAGCAAATGCAGATTGTATTTTTAATTGCATTTATATAGCACCTACTACCCCTGACCTCGATGTGCTTTTCGGCGAGTAGGACGGTACTCCGGAACCCAAAAAGGATTAGTGGTTAATTAGTATAGGGAAATATGAGATTAATTTGAGCTGTGAACATGTGCCTCTGTTAGTTATGCGTCTGTTATTTAGATTGAAAAAGGATATTGGAGGTATAGAAGAGGGAAGGGTTTTCATTTATATAGCGCTTGGTATCCATGATGATGCCTCAAAACGCTTTTTAGCAAGTACCACACTACTCCGGTAACCAATAGGAACAGTAGTGAATTAGTATGGGAAACATGAAATTTATTTGAGCAGTGGACATGTGAGTCTGTTGGACTGAGAAGGATAAAGAAGGGAAATAAGAGGGAGGGTCTATAAAGTGTTTAATTGAAGATCATAGCAGCAGGAGGAGTGTTAAGATGAGTGGGTGGGGAGCATGGGCGTCCGCAGGGGAGGGCAAAGCGCTTGCCCCTTTGGTCTGTAATATTCACCATTACAACAGGCTGTTCCCCTGCAAGAAGCCCCAGGAGTTTAGATGGTCTATTACTTGGGGCTGCTCGCACTTCTCTTTGAACTCTAGAGGCTGCAGCAGCCCCTCCCCGACCTCGAGCAGACTGTGGACAGGCCCATTGTCATTCTGTCTGCTGATGATCATCACATAAAGAATGACAATGGGCCGTCTGCCTTTAACTTGCCTTGAAGGCGGGTGATAAAGTTAAAATGTTGCCCCCCCCTGGAAGGCGAGTGATGAAGTAAACATTTTGCCCCCTCCCCCCCCGGAAACATTTCTGTGGATGCCCATGGTGGGGAGTAGAGGGAGCAGAAGAAAGAATTCAAAATTTGCGAACATTCGTGACAAGAATTTTCAATTCTATTAAGGACAAGGAGGCGAGGATTATGCTATTCTCATTTCTTTAATGAAATGCTCAGCAGCCAATAAACAGTACAAAAACTACAGTACCCACGAACACCAGGGTAACCACCATAGAGACCATAGTATAAAAGGCAGTATAGACAGTCTCACTTCCTCTTTCTTTGTGGAGGAAACAGTTCAGGTCAAAACAGGAAAACAAGAATGCAGAACATCAGGAAAGAAGGTAACGAGCGTCGCAGACGTCCAAGATGAGCCAGGATGCAGGCAACTAAAGAACACCAGATCCAGAAATCCATGGAAGGCAAGCGAAGGCAGATGATGCAGAAAAAACCTCTACTTCGGGTCAGAACCTGAAAAGAGACATATAGCCGTAATTCACATTCAGTGCATAAAAGGTAATCAAAAGAAGGGAGGGAGAAACAACAAGGGATTTGAAGAAATCCATATGCAAATATTAACATGTTTACAATAGCAATATATGCATAAATAACAACGGGTGGGATAATCCTCGCCTCCTTGTCCTTAATAGAATTGAAAATTCTTGTCACGAATGTTTGCAAATTTTGAATTCTATGTCAGGACAGGAGGCTCCGATTATGCTTGTTTAAAGCTGATCCACCACCACAGAAGCAATATGATCAATCGGTTTTTAATAAAAAGTTTTGAATACAGAATCAGAGGACCAATCTGCGGCCTTCATAATGTCAAAAAGAGTGACACCCATCGAGAATGCTTTGGAAGCCATAGCCCCTCGTGCTGAATGTGCACCAAAAATAGAAACATCAATGCCAGCCTCTGACATGAGCCATCGTACCCAGCGAGCCAATGTAGCTGGGGTAACGGGGCGAAAAGGTTTCTGCAAAGCAATCAGCAATTGACCCTGCATATCTGATCGTAAAGGAGCAGTACTTACTTCATAATCTTTGACACACTGAACAACACAAAGGTTGGGATGAGTGGGAAAAGCAGGGTAGGTAATTGAAGTAGTGTTAGTTTTGGTACGTCTGGAAAGGAGAAATGTAACACCCTCGGGCGTAAAACTGCGACCTGCCAAGTCCAGAGCACGAACATCAGATACCCGTTTGCAGGAAACAAGGCACAACAACATAGTCAATTTGGCCGACAGTTGTTCACGGGATAATAAAGAATTGGAAGGCCAAGCCTCTAGAAATCGTAGAACAATGGAAACATCCCATAAAGAGAAGTACCTAGGACATGGAGGTTTCGCTAGACGAATACCCTTAAGCAACTTGGCAATCAAAGGGTGCTCACCTGCAGGTTTCCCATCAATATGAAGATGCCCCGCTGAAATGGCAGAACGGAAATTGTTAGTTCGATAAGCCAAACCGGAGGAAGCAAGAAAGGCCAAAAAATTAATGATCATGGAGACATCTGCTGAAGTGGGATCAACTTCCCGTTGAGCACACCAGTCACACCATCGCTTCCAAGACCCCTTGTATCGTTTGTGAGTATTGGGAGACCAGGCCTCACTAATGAATTTGGAAGCATCTCGAGAAAGGCCTGGGACCGACCAGCGATCCCCGAAATTCGCCACGCCAGCAGCTGAAGATTGCCGGACAGAATCAGGGGATGAGGATCGTCGAGAGGATCCAGCAGGAGATTCCACTTCTGAGGAAGAAGGAGAGGCACCGCGCAACACCTCTCCAGGAGAACCGGGAACCACGCTTGCGCCCTCCACATAGGGGCAACCAGAATCAATTCAGATTGAAAACGTTTCGTGTAAGCCAGGACCCTGGGAATCATCATGAACGGGGGAAAGGCATAGCACAGACCCGACGGCCAAGTCTGAAGAAAGGTATCCGTGGCCAAGGCTTCCGGGTCCGGACTCCAACTGTAGAACAGCGGGAGTTGGGTGTTGAGACGAGAGGCAAACAGGTCGATCTGACACTGGCCCCAGGTCCGGAGGAGAGAACGGAAAACGCGAGGATGAAGCCTCCAGTCGCTGAAATCCCGAAGATGCCTCGAATTTCAATCCGCAATCTGATTGTTGCGGCCGGGAAGATATTCTGCAATAACAGTGATCTTCTGCTGGAGACAATAATGCCAACAATCTTTGGCTATCTCCGCCAATAACCTGGACCGTGTTCCGCCCAGCTTGTTGATATAGCGTACTGCCGACACGTTGTCCATGCGGAGAAGTATGCAGCGACTGGACTGAAGGGGAGTGAAACATCGGATCGCAAAGGATCCCGCCAGGAGTTCCAGGCAATTGATGTGGAGAGACAACTCCTGGGAGGACCAACGACCCCCGAGACAGGACCCCATCGGGCTCCCCAACCCCACAGGCTGGCATCGGACTCTATCACTAGATCCGGGGACACACCGAACAGGGCTCGACCATTCCAAGCATCCATGTGGTCCAACCACCATTGCATCTCCCACCTCGCTTCCTCTGATAGAGGAATCTGATCTGAATAACGGAGGCCTCTCTGGAGATGACGGATCTTCAGGCGCTGCAGCGCCCTGTAATGTAGAGGACCCGGGAAGATCGCTTGAATGGAAGACGCCAACAGACCTACAACTCATGCTAACGATCTCAATGATACAGTCCGTTTCGAACTAACCGAAGTTAATTCCCGTTTGATATACCGAATCTTCTGATTGGGTAAAAGAAGATGACACGAAATTGAATTGACCTTGAAGCCCAGAAAAGCTATCACTTGCGTTGGAATCAAGACGGATTTCTGAACGTTCACCAGAAACCCCAGAGATTGTAAGAGGTCGACGGACCACTCCATGTGAGTTAGGAGTTTGAGCGGACAGTCTGCCATAATCAGAATGTCGTCCAAGTAAATAATCAGGCGAACACCTCGAGCGCGTGGGTGTTCCACGACAGGCCTCAGAAGCTTCGTGAAGCACCAAGGCGCTGACGAGAGGCCGAACGGGAGAACTTGGTACTCGAACCAAGTTCCCTTCCAAAGGAATTGAAGGAATCGACGATGAAGACCGAAGACGGGAATCGACAAATACGCGTCTTTGAGATTGAGACAAACCATCCAGTCCCCCTCTCGAAGAAGATCCCGCAACAGATGGATTCCCTCCATCTTGAGATGCCTGTATACGACCACTCTGTTGAAATCCTTCAGATTGAGAACTAGACGGGATCCGCCCCCCTTCTTTTTGACCAGAAACACCGTGCTGGCGAACCCCTTCGGATGACGGACAGTCCGGATTATCGCCCCCTTTTGGAGGAGGACGTCTGTTTTCCTTGGAAATGAATTCCTGATCTTGAAGGGAAAAAGACAGAGGAGTGGGAGGGTGGGACTGATACTGGGGCTGGTAAAACTCTATTCTGTCACCTAGGACAGTTTCCAGCACCCAGGCATCGCTGGAGATCATACGCCAATTGTGGAGAAAAAATCGTACCCTGCCCCCCAGAACCACATCGCAAGCAGGAATCAGGCTCACCTGAAGTGTTGGAATCCTGGTAACCACCTTGGTTTCCTCCGGAACGTCCTTTTTTGTACTGGCCTCTCCCCTTGCGAGAGGGATAGAAATTGGATCTGGTGGTATAACCGGTGTCCTGGCCTCCTCCTCTATTGGACTGGAACCCCCTGTGGGACTGTTGTTGAGAACCACGGCCGAACGAGCGTCCTCTTTGTCGTCCGGCCCTAGCAAAAACTGGACGCATCGCTCGCCGCAGCGAAGCCTGAGCTTTGTCCAAACCACTAAAAGTGGAAACAAACTTTGTGAGTTCCTTCAAAAAGGGCTGACCAAACAGGAGGCCTTGTGCCGCAGGACCAGATTCCGAGGTGGAGAGCTCAGCCAACTTTGGATCAAGTTTTAGAAGAATGGAACGGCGTCTTTCACAGGAAAGTGCACAGTTGGCATTACCCAACTGGCAAATGGCCCTCTGCGCCCACTCAATCAGTTTGTCCGGGTCCACAAGGGCCGACGACTCTTTAGCCAGAAATCCAAGATCCAGGATTTTGGTGAGGGGACATAATAAATCAAGGAGCTTGTCTTTACAGGAACGCCAAGACCTATCCAGGCCCTTTTACGGGTCCTTGGCGAATTTCTTGAGATAGGTGACCATCGTGGGGTCAACCTCAGGAGTCTCCGCTAGATGGTCAGTGAGATCAGGCCTAGGGCATTCCGAACGAAGTCTGGCCCTGACCTCTTTTTCAAAAGGTTGACGGATGTGTGTTTGAACATACTCTGCAACAGCAGGGGAGGGCAGCCAAGAAGTCGAGTGGGGATGAACAATATACGAAGGGTCAAAAGTTAGAACCGGAGGATGCGTGGGGGCATCCACAAAATGCTCTTTGCACACCTTCTTCATAGGGGAAGGATCCTCATGATCAGAAGAAGTAGAGGAATGTGTGTCGTCGGTATCCGTAGGAGGAGGGGCGGAAGCTTTCGCACCTATAGTAGATTTTGATGTATCAGACGCCAAACCTTTAGCCAACCTTTGAAAGTCAGACTTGTGAGGGTTGACAGGGGACTTGGAAGATTTACGTGAAGTAGGTAACCAACCTTGTTGCTGTGCATACTGACTTAAATGGCGTTTTAAAGGAGTAATGGCACGCACAAGTGCCGTGTTCACTGAGCGCTGTACACCCTGATCCAGAGCTTCCACTAAATCATGCTCTAATGAGCCAGAGGCATCATCCTTATTATAATAGTCTTCGTCATCGTAGTATTCCTCCATTATTACACTGCGTGTAAAGTAAATGCCCACAAGATGACGTAAATAAATGTGGCCAAAGGCACAATGCAGGGGGAGTGACAAAAACCCCACAGCAAGCCAACTGCACAGGTAAACCTGTACACAGTAATTATTCAAATGTGGAGGGAGGGCTTGCTGTCACCAAAAAAATGCACTCTAGGCAAAGCCTATGCAAGTTATGCAGCCTAACGCTATTTTGTTAGCAAAAAGCATAAAAGGGGTTAATTTCAAGAGGCTGTGGGCACTGCCGTGTAGAACGACCTTCTCACTCCCGGCGTTTTGAGGAGAAATGTAAACAACGCCGGGAAAATGGCCGCCGCGCATGCGCAGTGTCGGCCGCCTCGAGATAAAGCAGAGAGGAGCTCGCGCACCCAGCGCGAGTCCCCAAACCCCCGTTCTCCCGCTCCACAGGCAGAGACACGGGCAACAAGCGCCCGGTCTAAAGGGAGGTGTGCACACGTTCCCCGACCGCAATGCACAGACGCGGCAAGATAGAGAACGCGGCAAGGAGCCGCAAGGTAAAGAACAAATGCGCCGTGAACGCGAGCGAGTCGCATGTGAAAGCGCCAATGAACAATACAGCAAAATGCAACAAATTAGCAGGAACAAGGAACAGCTGTTACTGAGGAAAGCAAGCGCAATTAGAAGCGCTAAGCCAAAACATCAAATGTGAAATCACAAGTAGTAAAATGCACAGATAAGATGGATAATAATGAAAAAGCACTTAACTGGCTGCGGAGCAGCAAAGAAAGAGGAAGTTAGACTGTCTATACTGCCTTTTATACTATGGTCTCTATGGTGGTTACCCTGGTGTTCATGGGTACTGTAGTTTGTTACTGTTTATTGGCTGCTGAGCATTTCATTAAAGAAATGAGAATAGCATAATCGGAGCCTCCTGTCCTGTCCTGACATAGAAATGCAACGTTCAAGTTACTTTACACAGCTGATTCAATTATGCTCCGTGACCTGACCTGCCTTTCACCTTGGCTGCTGGCTCTGGCAGCAGTCATTGTGACATCAGAACATGATGGTAATAACTTCTAATAGACAAGTTCTACGGTATTTGTATTCTTAATAATCGGCGACTGGGTTCGTCACAAGTCGCCAATGATATGTAAATCAGAGACTATGGTTTATACAGGCATTATAGAAATCCATGTATTATATTGGAATTATATCATATGTGTAACCACGGGATGCAACTTACGAAAGCATTAATATTATACTGTTTGGAATAAAATCACATTGTCCACAAAGGTATAATCACAAAGAGCTGCGGATACATGAAGCCATCTAAAACCATAAACACTGTCTATATGTCTTAGTAGCTCATGCACCTTTACATTCTGTCACCCTAGAAATAAACTCAGGTCCGGTAACAACCAACACCAACACAAACATGTCATTTAAAGACATAGCAGACCTGACCACTAATCAGGCAGAAACTAAAGTCTACTCCGGGGAAGAAGCTGAATCCATCCATCTTATCACTGATACAGGATGTTCGATCTATTGGAGCCACCCCCAGGACATTACAACAGATGTTACGACATCTAAAATACACCATGAGAAAGGAGATCAATCAAAGCTTACATGCGATGACACTCATTGAATATCACAGAGTAAAATGCATACCAAGGGGTTTGCGAATATCTTTAAAACCAATGTTGTTTAAATATAACAAAGCATTTATGACACGCTGGTATGCAATTTTAAATAAATGCTCGCTGGATTTAATCCTTTTCATAATTGAGGAATTGTCAACCATCCTCAGAGAATTAAGTACCGAAATTGGCAATCTGAAAGATGAAATTACCAAACGTATGGAAACAGAAGACTGGTCGAAAACCCTCAATGATATAAATGCTAGACTAGACGCGCACGCCAAAGAGGGGCATGATCGCAAACTACGTAAATTTAAGTGAGACACCATCGATTACAGCTGGATGAGGTGTACTCTTGGGCTGAAGCGTACGCACAGGTTTTCTTTTTTTTTAAAACGGGTCCAACATCATCTGAGAAAAGTATTGTTTCAGATCGCGATTTATCTGTGCAAATATCACCAGTACCTGTAGCAGGGGACTCAATGTTCGTAACCACAGAAGGTGAGAGTTCTATCAGTGTAAAACAGTTTTTTGGGTGCAGACAATGAAGTTGCTTCTCTTCGTTGGAGGGATGTGGTGGAGCATAAAAAGTAGGCAAGATGATGGACTCCTCTACATGAAAGGGAGTGACAACTTTTGCAGAAAGGAAGCTTTAGTGCGAAGAACCAGTTTGGTAGATGTTCAAATATGGAGGCTTGGATGACAAAGCCTGAAGATCAATGACCCTCCGGGCAGATGTTACTGCCACCAAAAAGGCCATCTTGATGGTAAGGAGCCTACGACGACAGTTGTGCAATGGTTCAAAGCTAGCGCACATCAGAAAAGGTAGGACTAGATTAGGGTCCCACTGAGGCATGATGAAGGGCAATGGTGGGAACATATGTAGCAAACCTTTCAAGAACCTATTTACAACAGGGGATTTGAAGAGAGATGGCTAATTTGGCAACAGCAGAAAGGCTGATATGGCAGAAAGATATCTCTTTAGGGTGCCCGGAGCAGAGACTTGCTGGGCAAGAGAAAGGATAAAGGTATGGACCTGAAGGAGAGCAGGAAGAAGGTCAACCTGTTTCTCAGCACACCATGCCACAAACTTGCCCCAATGGCAAGGCTATACTGTCTTGATAGAGGAATGCATGACTGCCAGAATAACATTGCAGACTATGGGTGAAAGGTCGAAAGCTTTCAATTGCCGCCGCTCTCTCTCTACACATGAAGGCAGAGCTTTGACAGGTTCTGGTGGAGAAACTTTCCCTGCTGCTGCGACAGAAGATCCTCCCAAAGGGGCAGCCTGATCAGAACCATGCTCACCAGCTCGGGATTCCAAACACTTCGAGCCCTGTCCAGAGCCACAAAAATAACTTGGGCCCATTCATTCCTGATCTACTGGAGAACTCTGGGTAGGAGTGGTTTGAGCGTAAATGCATACAGGATTCCTGAGCTTCTCTCGAGATGAAAAGCGTCTCCAAGCGACAGCCGCCTTTGAAACTTCAGGGTGCAAAACCGCTGACATTGCGTGGTCTCAGTGGTGGTCTCAGTGGTGGCGAAGAGATCTAACCAAGGCTCTCCCCACTGCTGAAAGAGACCGTGCACCACATCTGCATGGAGACGCCACTCGTGACACACTAGGAATTCAGCGAACCAGTCAGGTGTTGAACCACCAGGGATATGCCATGCTGTTCCAACCAATTGCACAAACACAGGGCCTGTTGACAAAGGGTCCACGAACGCACTCGCCTAGTTTGTTGCAGTACCACATGGTGGTGGTGTTGTCCATGAACACCTGCACTAGCCTTCCTTTGATGGGGGGTAGAAATGCTATTAAAGCCAGCCGGATCACCCGGAGCTCCAGTGGGTTGATGTGGAATCTGGATTCCACAGGAGACCAGAGGCTCTGATCTGCACCTCTCCCAGATGGCATTCCCAGGAGTGACACATCTGTCATTACTTTCATATCTGGTGTGGAAGGGAGAGCGGTCTTCCGCTGACTCAATTATGGTTCACTACCCACCACTGTATATCTTTTGCAGTTCCCTTTGAGAGCTGGACCATGTTGGAGGGATTTCCCTGATGCTGTGCCCAGGGGAACTTCAGGCCCACTGCAGAGCCCACATATGCTAGCGGGCAAGTGTCACAAGCACAATGCAGGAGGCCATGAGGCCCAGCAGCCTCAGAGTCCATCTCATTGAACTCCAGAATAGAGGCTGAAACATTGGTATCAAAGACTGGATATTAAGGACTCACCGTTTAGGAGAATGGGCACACAGCTGCACCATAACCAGAAGAGCTCAGATGAAGGGAGCGCCTGAGAGGGAGTACGGTATGACTTTTGTACATTGATAGTGAACCCCAGCGAGTGCAGAAGGTCCACCAAAGTCTAGAGATGGTAGACGACAGCCTGGGGTGGGCACGCTATCAACAGCCAGTTGTCGAGATAGGGGGAAACTGGCACAACTGATCTCCGCAGATGTGCTGCTACCACCACACTCACCTTGGTGAACACCCTTGGGGCACTGGTGAGGCCAAAGGGGAGCACAGCAAACTAAAAGTGCTTGTGGCCTACTGTGAATCGCTGGTAATGCCTGTGGGCAAGCAGGACAGGAATGTGGAAGAATGCACCCTTCAGTTCTAAACTACCATCTAGTCTCCTGGGTCCAGAGCAGAAAGGACTTGAGCAAGCGTGAGCATCTTAAACTTCTTCTTTTGAGGAAGAAATTGAGAGCACAAGTCTAAAATAAGACGAAAGCCTACGTCCTTCTTGGGCACCAGAAAGTAGCAGGAATAACAACCATGACATACTTCTGCCATCTGTGCCCTCTCTCTAGCTCCCTTGGCCAAGAGAGTCGTCACTTCCTGGCAGAGTAAGGAGAGATAGTCCTACGTCAGCCTGTCACAAGTCAGTGGCATGCGTGGAGGGGTAGTCACGAAGTGGAGGGAGCAGCCCTTTCAGGCAATCTGAAGAACCCAGCGGTCTATTTTTATAGATCTCCAGTGAGACAGGTGATGGTGTAACCTGCCTCCCACTGGGTGCACATGATGGCAAGATGGCAAACTAAAGGGGTTTGGAGGCTGTGGCTGCTAGGGAAGTGGTAGACTGGCTCCTAACTTTGGTTGCCCGACCCACGGAGTCTGGGGGTACCATGTCCTGGGCCATGCAGAGGCTGTGAAGCTTACGCGCCATGGTAGCTGGGCAAGTTAATAGATAGCTGGAAATCCCTTCTGTGGTCACGAAATGGACTGGGATTGATGAGGGGCCATTGAAAGTCCCAAGGACCGGGCCGTAGCTCTTATATCCTTGAGTCCGCATTGCCTACGAAGAGATGGAATCCATCAAAGGGCATGTCCGCTCAGCCCTCCACAGGGCTTGGTCGCCCCACTCACTGCTGCCGCTCCTGCCTGCCTTTGCCGCCTCCTGCCTGCAGATTCCTTCGCTCGCTGCCCGCTGCTCCTGGGAATTTCCCGCTGCTCCTGGGAATTTCCCGCTGCTCCTGGGAATTTCCCGCTGCCCGCTGCTTCTTGGAATTTCCCGCCGCTACCTCCCTGCGGCCACGCCCCCCTGTGATTCCATTCGCCGCTCCGCTCCCGCCACCCAGCTGCTCCTCCCTCCCGGCTCCTTACTTATGACGCCCCCAGAGCGACCGCGCAGTGGACGCGCGCAGCGGGAGCGCCGAAGGTGCGCCAAAGGTAAGCCCGTCTGCACCCGTCCGCGCCTGGCCCGCGCCCAGCGCCAGGACCCCTGGCCCTCCCCGCCGAGGCAAGACGACCCGACTGACCTACGACGCCACCACTCTCAACGCACTCAATGCCGGCCGGACCCACGCCTGCTGCCGAGCCACCCCGAGACGCACCCACGGACCCTTCACCTGCTGCACCTGCAAGTTCACCTGCCTCCGAACCTGCCCCGCACCCGCCAAGACAAACACCAGCAGCAACCACCTCAAGTGCATCCTGATCAACACCCGCTCCGTCCACAGACACGCCGTGGAACTCTGGAACCTCCTCGACGCTACATCACCGGACGTCGCCTTCCTCACGGAAACCTGGATGAACGCCTCCTCCACACCCGACATCGCCATCGCCATCCCGGACGGGTACAAGATCATCAGGAGGGACCGCATCAACCAGACCGGAGGTGGCATCGCCATCGTCCACAGGAACACCATCCGCATCACGACCGACGCCAACGACTCCTTCGCCGCAGCCAAACATCTCCACTTCCAGATTCACACCGACCCTAAGACGACCCTCAGAGGCACCCTCGTCTACAGACCCCCGGGACCACGCACACAATTCAGCGAAGACATCACAGACTTCATCAGCCCGCACGCCCTCCCCTCCACCGACTACATCCTCCTCGGGGACCTCAACTTCCACCTGGAGAACAACAAGGACCGCAACACCACCGCCCTGCTGGAAAACCTCGCCAACCTCGGACTCAAGCAACTGGTCAACACCCCCACCCACTACGCCGGCCACACGCTTGATCCCGTCTTCTCTTCCAGCAAGTACATCACCTTCAGCCACGCCACCAGACTCCACTGGACCGACCACAGCTGCGTCCACTTCAGCTTCAAAAGATCCACGACCCACCACCACCCGCAACAGGTACCTCACAGGAATTGGAGCAAGATCACTGCAGACCAGCTCACCACCTCCCTCAGCCAGAGCCCACCCGCCAACACAACGGACCCCAACGAAGCAGCCCGCAACTTCACACAGTGGCTGACCGCCTGCGCCGACGACCTCGCGCCACTAAAGAACCCTCCCAGCAGACCCAGAAGCAAGAAGGCATCCTGGTTCACTGACGACCTCAAGGACTCCAAGAAGACCTGCCGCACCCTCGAGAAAGCCTGGCTCCTCGACCGGACCACCGACAACATGACCGCCCTCAAACACGCTACCCGCAAGCACCACCAGCTCATCCGCACCACCAAGAAGAAATCCCTGAAGGAACGACTGGACAACAACGCCCACGACAGCAAAGAGCTCTTCACTATCGTCAAGGAGTTCTCCAACCCCAGCACCAGCACCAACGACATCACTCCGTCACAAGACCTCTGCGACTCCCTCGCCTCGTTCTTCCACCGCTAGTTCGCCGACATCCACAACAGCTTCGGCGCCCTACCAACGCACCCAACTGTCGAACCAACGCCCCCCACCGCCACCCTTCGCACCTGGACCACGGTGACCACCGAAGACACAGCCCGCACGATGAACACCATCCACTCCGGATCACCGACCGACCCCTGCCCACACCACGTCTTCAACAAGGCAGACTCCACCATCGCACCCCAACTCCGGAACATCATCAATGCCTCCTTCAACACCGCCACCTTCCCGGAGAGCTGGAAGCACGCCGAGATCAGCGCCCTCCTGAAGAAACCTACAGCGGACCCCACCGATCTCAAAAACTTCCGCCCCATCTCGCTCCTCCCTTTTCCTGCTAAAGTCATCGAGAAGATCGTCAACAGACAGCTGACCGCCTTCCTCGAGACGAACGGATCCCTCGACCCCTCGCAGTCCGGCTTCAGAGCCAACCACAGCACCGAGACCGCCCTCATCGCAGCCACCGACGACATCCGGACCCTGCTCGACAAGGGGGAAACAGTGGCCCTCATCCTCCTGGACCTCTCCGCTGCGTTCGACACGGTCTGCCACCGCACCCTAGTCCAGCGCCTCAGCAACATCGGTATCCAAGAGAATGCACTGGAGTGGATCATCTCGTTCCTCGCCGGAAGAACACAAAGAGTCCGCCTCCCCCCGTTTCGCTCCGAGGCCACCGAAGTCATCTGCGGCGTCCCTCAAGGATCTTCACTCAGCCCCACCCTCTTCAACATCTACATGAACCTCTCGCAGCCATCGCACGCCAGCACAACCTCAACATCATCTCTTACGCCGACGACACCCAGCTGATCCTCTCCCTCACCAGAGACCCCGACACCGCCAGAACCTGCCTACACGAAGGGATGAAAGACGTCGCCGAGTGGATGAAGGACAGCTGCCTGAAACTGAACTCGGACAAGACGGAAGTCCTCATCCTGGGATCTTCGCCCTCCGAATGGGACGACTCCTGGTGGCCCCCAGCCCTGGGCACCGCACCCAAGCCAACCGACCACGCACGCAACCTGGGCTTCATCCTGGACCCCTCCCTCTCGATGACCAGACAAGTCAACGCCGTCTCCTCATCGTGCTTCAACACCCTGCGTATGCTTCGCAAGATCTTCCGCTGGATCCCGACCGAGACCAGGAAGACTGTCACCCAGGCACTCGTCACCAGCCAACTGGACTACGGAAACGCCCTCTACGCCGGAACCACAGCCAAGCTACAGAAAAGACTGACCTTCTACACGCCCACCCGCCAGCTACGGTCCACCAGCCTCGCCCTCACAGCCGTACCACGCATCCGAAGAGCCACCGCCGGAGGAAGATCCTTCTCTTACCTGGCTGCCAAGACTTGGAACTCCCTCCCCATCCACCTTCGGCTGACCCAGGACCATCTCGCCTTCAGGAAACAACTCAAGACCTGGCTGTTCGAGCAGTAGCATACCCCTCTCCCCAAGCGCCTTGAGACCCTCCCGGGTGAGTAGTGCGCTATACAAATGGCATGATTGATTGATTGATTGATTGTCCATAAGTGAAGCTTAGACATCCCCGGAAAAGCCAGTTGTTCTCAGCCAGACTTGGACCATAAGGCCACAGATGAAGCAGCCGCTCTGCCCAGTGAGTCGGCCGTGTCCAGCCCACATCGAATTGTGAACCTTGCTGCATCTCTCCCGTCAGACAAAGCTTGGGAGATTATGGTCCGGGCCTCCTCTGGGACCATGGACAGCACCTGCGCAACTGAATCTCACACAGCATTAGATTAATGCCCCAAAAACAACACTGTGTTCACGTACTGCAGTGTCAGGCTGGTGGTAGAAAATAATTTCTTTCCCAGGGTGTCCAGTGTCTTGGATTTCTGGTGGACCGGTAGGGAATGCACCAGGATTTGCACGGGAGGTGGGGGCTTGGACTACCAAGCTGTCCGGGGTAGAGTGTTGCTTGAGGAAGTTGGGGTCCCCTGGGGGGGAGGGAAATTGGCATCGGGTAATCGTCCTGTTCACAGGAGCCCCTGTGCAGGGTTTTGACCAAGTACCAAGTAGGACGTCCATGAGTGCTTCTTTAAATGGGAGAAGCATAGCTGCGGGGTGAATCCCAGCTGAAGCACCTTTGTCAAGACATTAGTCCGGATTGCCACTGAGGATAGACCACTTTGGCCGCAGATGACGTCACGCAGAGCCAAACGCCATCTTTCGGTGTGCACGGATACTACTCACTAAAAACTTCCAGATCCAGTCTGACGCTTGGAGATAATTCTAAGGTAAGGAATCTGCTGCTACAAGTGTCTATCAGATCAATAAATATTTAACACCACAAGTGATGTTGGTGGGGTATACGATCACATCTACTACACTTTGGTTAGAAAGAAGGAATATAAGTTGTTTCAGAACCTCCCTGACACAAGTGCAGACCATGACTTAGATGCTGCTATAGAAGCTCTCAACACCCACTTTGACGCACATCGCCATCCAGATTATGAGTGTTTCAAATTGTGGTGAGCCCAACAAAAAGAGGGGGAGACAATCGAAATATTCTACTACCGACTCCGGGGATGGTCAGCACCTGCACATCAAAACCCACAAGATGATGGACGGCAAGCTATCCTGGCTGAAGACGGCTGATAGCCAGAAACCGGTCCTAGGATACTTGATTCCGGTCCAGGAAAGACATGGCTTGGCAGTTCGGGCTGGACTGTTCCCATGAGGCACAGGGTCAAGGCTGATTTGCATATGGCCATGTCTGACCTGGGTTGGTGTGGAGTGCAAAAAACAATGGATTTAGGCCCAGATCTCTGTACTGGGGTGAATGTATGACATTGTTCTGCATTCTGTCCATCAACTGTTGTTTTTGCATCAGCACCTGCACAGGCAATGACTGAAGGAAAAAGTATGAGCTCAAACCATCTAGCATGTAAGTCTTTAGTGCTGCAATGTTCCCCCGTTTCACGCTGCAATGAGTGAGTTGGCACCAGCCAAGGATAAAGCTCAAACATATCTTGATTGTTGTCTGGTCGCACAAACTGTCCTGTAATAGAGTGGCAGAGATGGAAGTAGCTTTTTCCAGAGCCCCAATCCACTTGAACAATGTTGGTACTGTGACTAGGATGCTTAAAGGCCACTCCAATCAAGCTACATATAAAGAAATCAGTGAAACCAACGGCCATTAGGCATAGTTGGATACCATTTCACCTGGCCCTTTGGTGGAGCAGGAACTCGAATATCTTGAACAGCTGGATGTCATCGAAAAAGGGAGGGGCCCCATACCATGGGGGTCTCCCATGGTCATAACCATTAAACTGAAAAAGCCTGAGGCCTTTCGGTCTGTTTTGACATGAGACTCTCATACCTAGAGTATCCAAGGGTCTATACTGAATGTTCCGTACCCTGTAAACTCTGCAAGAAAAACAATACTGAGATAACCGTCGCAAAGGAAAAATCTTCAATAAATTGTGACATGCTTCATCATCTGGGTCTCCTCTTTATCAGTCACACTAGTGACTCTAATGGCTACAACCTTATCATAGTGATGGGGAGCCCGAGGATGTTTTAGTATAGTTGTATAAGCTAGTACCAGATGAGAGTAGTTGATTTTGTGGGAACCGAGTGCAGTGCATGGGTGAAAAGTGAAGTTAAAATTGAGTTGTGACAGACCAAAACTTTATTGATGTCTCTCACAAATCAAGTTAAAAACAGTGCAAAAAAAGACAGTGTTAACAAATAACTGTCTAAAGTATTAAAGTGGTCAACATGTTTCAGCACATATAGACATCATTCTGCCTGTGCCTTCGTCAGGACCCAGAGCTCTTACTGCCAAAATGAGGGCCATGTCTAAAAACTTTAATCGCACCTTCTGCACCTGTGCACAGCGGGGGCAGCAATGGGAAGAATCTGGGAACATGCGATGAATCCTCTTAGGGGTAAGGTATGATCCATGAAGGACCATCGTCTGGATGAACTTCAGTTTCGTGTTACGCGACACTTTTTGGGGGTGTTCTAGCAAGCTTTTCCAGGCCTTGTCAAAAATTTAAATATTAGAGTCCTCGGACCAGTGTGCTCTAAGGGATGTGAGTGCGATTGCTGCATGTGTCCGGATACCTGTGTATAACCAACGGACCACGTGTCCCCAATTTCCCACGTAGTATAAGAGGTGTACAAGGTTATGTTGTGGGGGTTCACTACGCTGTGGGGCCCAGGTGCTCCTAATATAATGTGACACTGTAGCGTGTAGTAAGTATAAGCGTGGTGATGCGCCCGTAGCCTGCAGAAAAGAGTCATGATCGAGTATGGTACCATCCCCGAAGAACGCTCCGATGCCCACCACCCCCGCGTCTGTCCAGTCCTGTATCCTGGCCTTCGTGAGTCTGCCTTGGGGTGTGGGAATGCCCAAGACGGGGATGTTCATTGCGTAAGGGGTCTCCGGGGAGGTATACGATAATGCCTTCCTCTAGCATTATAGGGCAGTTTTTAGTAGGAGGGGGATATCTATGGGAATCTTGGCTTTAGGCAATAGTAGTGAGTGCAACTTGGCCCGGTCTAACTTATGTGGTGTATACCCAATTTCCTGCAGATTTCTCCCCGCAGTCTAGTACGATAGCCACTGGAGCTGACTGGCGTAGTAGTAGGCCCTGAAGTCGGGAACTCCCAGGCCGCCACTTCGGGACTCATTCGTCTGCGGCCTGTGCCCCAGATAAGGTTCACAAGTATAGTATTCAGTGTGTTGAAAAGGGACTGTGGAATAACAACGGGCAAGTTCACGAAATAATATAATAGGCGACGTAGCATCATCATTTTTAAGATCGCGACTCTCGCCATCACCGATTACAGCAGAGATGACCAAAAGACCACACTGGCACGAAGGGCCGTTATAGCCCGACCTACGTTGCCTTCAATTTGATCCGCCTGCCTTCTGTAGACTTGAATGCAAAAATATTTAAAGGAGGTAGAGGCCACCGGTAGGGCGTAGTCGCCAGACTGCAGGTTATTTGGGTATGGTGTTTCCTGAAAGAAGTAGGCTGTAGATTTTCCCGGGTTTATAGCCAGACCCAAAAGACGTTCAAAATTTGCAAAAACATCGGGAAGAGCTGTCAGATCCCAGAAATACAAGAGTATGTCATCTGCATAAATGGAAATTAGGTGGTCCGTACCATCAATAGGGATGCAGAGCCAGTCCGCCGATCTTCTAAGTGCTATAGCAAGGGGCTCCAGTGCAAGAACAAACAACAGGGGGGATAGCGGACATCCCTGCCTTGTACCCCTATGAATAGTATATTGATCTGAGATGTAGCGTCCTCTGCGTTCTCTGGCTGTGGGGGTGGTGTATAATAAGCGTACCCATTTGAGATATGTGTCCGGGAACCCGAAACATTGCAAATGCGCAAACATAAAGTCCCAGGAGAGGGAATCAAAGACCTGCCGAAGGTCTAGTGCTATGCAGCCCGCAGACTGGTAAACATGTTGAGTGGCCTTTATGACGTAGTGTAACTGTCTGGTATTAAGGGATATGCTACGGTTCAGTAGGAACCGGCATTGGTCACTGTGTATGAGTGTATTAATATATGGCTGTATAAGATTAGCAAGGGCCTTACTTAAAATGTTATATTCAGTCCCTAGTATGGAAAGGGGTCTATAGTGTTTCAGCGTGGTCCATACGGGCAGACTGCAATGCCTCTTTTTTTTCAGGGTCTTTCACCCCCTCTTGTTCGAGTGTGTCCATCCATTGTTCGATGCTCAGTAAATATTAGTGCGTCTTCTGTCTGGTCCCTACCAACTGTCCTATCGACGCCCCCGTACCACCACTTTCAGGGCATCCCATTTGATCAAGTTAGAGGAGGCTGTGTTCCAATTTTCGGCTAAATAGTTAGTTATAGTGTTGGAAAGGGCTGTGCGAAATGGAGCATCTTCTAGTAACTGTGGATGTAACTTCCAGGTGGGCACTGGGGTGGGCACATTACCCCAGTTAAGTGTGAGCTCTAGGGTGTTATGATCGGAGAAGGTTTTTGCTAGATATGTGGACTGGCAGACCCGAGTGATACTGGATCTAGAGCAGAGGAATCTATCGATTCTGGTATGGAGACTATGTACTGAAGAATAAAATGAATATTCTTTGTGAGTAGGGTGTAGGCATCGCCATGCGTCAGAGACCGCCCATCCATCAGCCCATGTAGTGAACAGGTCGGCCAATTTGCTAGCGTTTGTACCATGAAGGGGGGATGTGATCTGTCCAGGGCAGTGTCCAATACAGAGTTCCAATCTCCTCCCAGTACCCAGGGGATACCATCCCAGTCTACTAATACCGCTGCTAGTTGATGAAGGAAGCGGTCCTGATCAAAGTTAGATTCATAAACGCTGCAGAGGACCACCAAGGAACCATCTAGTGTGCCTTTCAACAGGATGTATCTCCCTTGGTCATCAACTCGGCGTTCCAACTCAAGAAATGGGACCCCGTGGCGTATGCAAATGGTTGCACCTCTGGCAAAAGCAGAATAATTAGTAGAGTAAATCTGTCCCCTCCATATTTTGCGTGTTTTTTGTGTTTCAGACTCAGTTAAATGGGATTCTTGGAGGAACGCTACATGTGTCTTACGCCTGAGGAGATATGCTTGTACCTGATGCCGTTTCTGAATCGCCCCCAACCCACGTACATTCCATGTGATTAGCAGGGGCGGCTGGTGACATTTGAAAGTGGTGGGCATAAACTAATTTGCATATTGCACCGCAGCGGCGAGCGCAGCGAGCCCGAACCACCTTGCATCCATCCATATATCATTCATGCATCCACCCATCCATCCACCCATCCATCCATCCACCCACCCACCCTGCATCCATACATCATTCATGCATCCACCCATCCATCCACCCATCCTGCATCCATACATCATTCATTCATGCATCCTCCCATCCATCCACCCATCATGCATGCATCCACCCATCCACCCATCCATGCACCCAACAATCATTAATGCACCCACCCTGCATCCATCATTCATGTATTTTTATGACCATATAACTTGCACACAGCTTGTCAGTGTTCAATACCAGTCTCGAACCTTGTACTCCAGCACCAATGATACATGATTAATATTAATTGTTTTTAAAACATGTATTTATTCGACACCATTTTGTAATGCGCTGATAGTCACTGAAGAGGGCAGCGTCTGATGCTGCTTGGGAGGCAGAAGCGAACCCCCCCTCTCCCTCCCCCTCCCCCCCTCACACACACACACACACACACACACACACACAATCTCAATACATCCTGCTATGCACATGCTGCCCCGTAAGCAGATGTGGTACCCAGGCACACTCGAAGCAACCAAGTACCTCGTTGTCAAAGACTTAACAGACACAGGCATGAACCACTTGCCCCCAACCAGTAGCAGAAAAAAGGCTTGCCCTCCAGCTTACAATTGAGCACTGCAGCAATTGTTAACTTATGGACATCCTGTGAGCAGACAGTGGTCACGCTTGAAATGGAAAGTGCACATGGTGTGCTACTCTGGACCCGACCGTTCTGGATTGCAATGCATCACAATAGCAGCCCTAAACATGATCATGGTTGCTCTGCACGTCAAGGCCAAAAACGGGTCAAAAATACCAGAGGCTCACATTTTGGGTTATTCAGAGTAGGAGGTGCACACTTGCAGAGCCATGTAGGGAACCTTCCCTTGGACTGGATTTTAGGAATTGGTCTTAAAGAGTAAATTTTAAAAAAAGATTTCTGCGCGAATTCATGCCGAGATAGGAGAAAGTACTGCTGACGTATGTCTTCATATCTTTTGTGCAAAGGGGCACTTGCCGCTACGGAAATTATTTCATGATCCACACTGTGTCACAGTGTGACATATGTACTTAATGTATGTTACGGTAGCGGATGGCGCAAAGTCACACAATGATTGGCCTGCACATGGACCACTGGACCAGCCAATCCTGGCGCTGCATGCAGCGCCAGGGTTGGCAAGGGGCACCATGACTGCTCGCCCAGTCGCCCTTTATAACCCCGGGGGCTGCGGCCCGCCCCCTGGTCCTCTCTCTAAGGGAGACTTCGGCAGGAAACTATCTGCGCATGCTCAGGATAGCTTGTGCCCAAACATTCACTTGCGCAGTACTGCTGCAGCTGAGTGGACTGTCACTCAAGCTGCAGCAGGCCCAGTCCCCCCACCCACCCCTGCGCACTCCGGAAAAGTAGGGTGTCTCCCGGATTCCCGGCCGGCGGGTAGCGCGATCATGCTATATTTTTATTTCAGTGACGACGTGACGGCGCGGTGGGTCCATGGGGCTTAGTGGGGCTACGCCCCTATGCCCCAATGGACGCATCGCGCCTGGTGATTAGGTTGTAAGACCCTAGAGTGGTAACTGTTCTGGGCGTGTCACCGTGTGTAGTGAGGAGCTCCAACTCATGTGAAGCCAGTAGACCGAGCTCGACCAGGAGTCCCCTTTCCCCGAAACATTGACAAAACTTGTCTCAGCGCCCAAACTACGCTGGGCCCAACAATGATACACAAGAATTACATAACAGATAACGGTGCATACGCTAGTAGGGAGGCTGCCGCCCCTAGTCATGGTCACAGTAAGGTCCGCAACTTGGCAGCTCTACGGAACGCTGCCCGGGGGAGGGGTGTTATAATTAGACTTGTCAAGGACAGTATTCCCGTCTTAAGCAATCATTTGTAAGAGATGTCCGGAGTCCCTGCAAAAACATAGCTCAATTCACATATAGACAGAGGTTATTAATATACATCACTGTAGCAAACAGTTTGGGCCCTCTACATTAATACACAGGCTATAGCAGGGTGACAATGTTTGTATGTACAATTATTAAAAAAAGGATATGATGGGCTCCGGGATGTGGAGTCCATGTTGTCCACAGGAGCGAGTACCAAATAATATTTGCAGATTCGTTGTCAGTGTTCAGTTATCAATTATGTCGTCCGCTGCCCGGGGTGTAATCATGGGGAAGAGAGTTATACTGTGTTCAGAGTCTGAATTCAGAGCGCTGTCCTCCGAATCCGTGGGGATTTTGTTTGAATCTTCTCAGAATGCATCGGCAACCACAAGGGCCCCTTCCTGGTCACGACGTTGTTGTTCGCGCGATGGATCAGTGCTCCTTTGCTCTGGTTGGAGTTCTGGGATGGACGAGAGCCCAGTTTAGGGAGTTTGCTTGAGCCCTGTGAAGAGAAATGTGAGTGGCTGAGCTGGCTAGAGCCAATGCACATAACTTCCAGCCATTCCTCGGCATCTACTGGGCTCTAGAAGAAGTGACTTTTTTTAAGCGCACTACTTACCCGTGAGGGTCTCAAGGCGCTGAGGGGTGCGGGGGGGGGGTGCTGCTACTGCTCGAAGAGCCAGGTGTTGAGGAGCCTTCTGAAGTTGAGCAGGTCTTGGGTCTGCAGCAGATGGGTGGGGAGGGAGTTCCAGGTCTTGGCGGCGAGGAAGGTGAAGGATCTGCCTCCGGAGGATGTATGTTGGATGCTTGGGACGGTGGCAAGGGCGAGGCTGATGGAGCGGAGCTGGCGGGCGGGGATGTAGAAGTTGAGTCTGGTGTTCAGGTAGGCTGGTCCGCTGTTGTATTTTCTGAAGTTTCTTCTTTACAGCTTGATAGGACAATCTCTGCCTCTGTACCATGATGGTGTAGTCGGGGTACAACGATATGCGGTGGTTTTCAAATTGAATTGATGCTTTCTCTCTAGCTTTCTGCAGTAGGACGTCACGGTCCCTATAATTTAGGATTTTCACTATCAGAGGGCGAGGCGGTGCGCCAGGCCTGGGCTGTTTGGTTGGTATTCTGTGAGCCAGTTCGACACAAAAGTATGGAGAGAGTCCCTCAGGCGCCACATAGTCCCTGAACCATGCTTCCATAAATTCTGCCACCTTAACCCCTTCACTGCATTCCGGTAGGCCAATGACACGTGTATTGTGGCTCCTGTTCCTGCACTCCGCATCTTCCACCCGGTCTAAGAGGCTTGTCATCTGTTGTTGTAGCTGTTGTAAGGTTGACGAGTTTGCCGCAACTCGGGGGGCAGGGTCTGCGAGGGATTGTCCGTGGTCCATGACCATGTCTGCCAGCTTACCGTGGTCCGCCCTGAGTAGAATAAGGCATGTGGTGAGCGTACCAATCTGCAATTCGAGTGCCGTCCTGGAGTCCCGGATTTCCTTAAGAATTAGGTCCAGCTTATCGGGTCACCCCTCTATAGGCTCAGAAGACGGCGTCCTAGGCGATGAAGGACGGCTAGATAGTTCTGTCATGTTGGAGGTGGAGCCTGTTCCTTGTTGGCCATTCAGCGTCTTCGCCCGGACTCTACCCATGATGTGGGTTCTCAGCTAAGCGCAAAGTAGTCCCGTCCTAGTGGGTGATCAGGAAGGGTGTCGGCAATGTTCTGGGCAATTGCAGGAGTAAGTCCCGTCTTTTCCTCAGTAGTCGTTTGGTAGATGTTTTCGTTGAAACCATGCAGTCCAAAAGGGAAGTCTAGTAGCTGGAGGGGGGTTTACCCTTCACGAGGGGGCCAGCAGGATAACCCCTCCTATACAGTATCCACAGGGTTGACTGGTAGCAGTGTTGGATTGTCGGATGAAGTGTTAAGTAGGCAAATGCAGGTCCGAAGGTCCGGTATCGGCGGTTATTGGCGCAGTAAAGGTATGTTTGGCGATAGCGGCAGCTGGCCGTGCCTTTTCCTGCACATGTACAGCACTGCGCAGCTCAGCGGGACCTTTCTCTTCTTCTCCGGTCAGTGAAATGCCTCAATTTCAGTGGTGTAGGCCCCACCTCGGGGGAGACATGCACTACGCTGCGGCAGCTCTGTGAGGGTTAGCGCTACAGAGTATAAGACCTCTGGCGTGATGGCGCTCCCCACTGTAGGGGGGGGGGAAGCCCACTGCATTCGCAAGGCAGAATCCGTAGAAGTTTATTGCCCTAGCCCCGGGGCATTCAGTATGCATTCACATTGTCCAAGCCCCACCGGTCCTCGAGTCCAAAGGGATATACCCAGCCGTGCAGTCAGGCCGACAGCTAGACACTGGGGCGAGGTGTATGGCCAGTGCGGGATAATGCAGCACTCCCACTCACTGCACCATCTCTCGATGGGTCTCCCGAGCGTGTCATCACTTTCCTCTCGTCGGGTGCCACCGGGGTGGCACCGCCGCCAGGCTGCGCACCGCCCGCAGCTGTCAGGCCGCGCACCGCTCGCAGCCACCACGCGGGGTTCACCGCGCAGCGTGCCTGCCCCTGGCGGTGCGGGTAGTTCAGGGTGTTCGTTGCCGGGAAAGGGCAAGGGAATGCTGATGCCTCCCGGCTTGAAGCGGGCCTCGCACAGTAGTGCACAGGGCCCTTCGCGCCGTGCGCAGGCCCGCGCCTCATGTCAGGTCCCGGCCTCCGCCCGATCTATAACTCTATAACTCCGGCATATCACGGTCCTGAGTGATGGAGCAAGGATTCCCACGTAATGCGTCTTGCTTGTAATCAGTCTCTCGACATAACGTTAATGTACTAATCAACATGTTTGTATTATTAATTTCGCATGACACGACATCTGAGAGAAGCTTGCATATGTGCTTTTACTAATGTTAATCTGCTTGCAAATAAAATGGCTGCTGCTACGCGGGATTTCCTACTGCACATGCGTCTGTTACACTCACGTGACATGACGCATCTTTCGCTTGGAGGGAAACTTTTGCTTCTGTGCACTAGAACTAAAATGGCTGCTCTGTGTTACAGCATGCATGAAGCTTGCACTGCTGCTTTTGCTAAGCTGTTTGTTCTGCTTAACCTTAACGCAATAGTTAAATATAAAATAATGGTAATAGAGTAGAGATAAGTGGTATACAGTGCATTCGTTTATTCTGTGTTCTCAAACTGTTTCTTTTCTATTCTTACATGTAAATAAATTTGGGCCTGACACTTATCGCTGAACTCCATATTGAAAGAAACTGCGTCTGCGCAGAAGAAACACAAACCCTGAAGCACTGGCATTGAAACCCGGCCAAGTCATGACATGCTAGAAGATGTTCCTGGGAAAATCAACTTCTGACCCTTGTGAAGGAAGCTAAACTAAAATATGGACTACATTGTAATCAATATTGATACATTCACTGCCGGGTGGAATAAAATATACATGGGAAAATAAAATTTGATGGGCGGGAACGTTAATGGAATATTCAAAAGAAAAGTTTCATTTTAGTATGGTGTGATGACCTCTCCTCCTTCATTGTCCAATCAATATTGGGGATCCTAACACTTGTAACATTGGGGGGTCGTACACTGACCTGAAAAATAGTATAACTAGGGTAGGCTTAGCTAGTTAATTTGTCCGGCTTGTCTGAATAGCTGACCTGTCACTGACCCAACACACTCAATAGGTGACCAAGAGCAGAGGGCTGCGGAGCACTCTGTCAGAAGATTCAATAACCCAATCGGGGTTCTGGGAGCTGAAGTGCTGGTGAAGCATTTTGTCGGGGAAATCGATAACCCAATCGGGGTTCTGGCTGTTTGCTGCAGGGAGTGAGTAGCGCAAGCGTTGCAACTCAACTGCGGTGCCAGTCTTAACCTTTGGTGGTCCTGTCCTGATCCAATTTGGCTTTACCGGTCCTGATTCTGATCTGCACCTGCTAGACTACTGGCGACTGCAACTTTTGGGGTTCTGTCCTTTAAACTGACCCGTGGCCAGGGTTAGTTCTTCACACCATTCTAGGTAATTATAAAATCCATGTGGGTTCGTATTTGTTTTGTCTCCTTCTCTTTACCCTCCATATCGCTATATGTTTGAAAATAGTTTGTTCATATCATGTTCATTCTCTTTACCCTTCCCTACTGTTAAATGCTCGTAAACAGTTTAATACATCTTTTGCATAGTTACATGTTGATTCTAATATTCAGAATTCAATGTCTCTTGGTGTTTAATCTTTGGATCATGACATTTAAAAGATTTTAGATAGAGCTTAAACCTTTCCCGAGTTTGAGGTTATTATATGAGTGCAAATGTTATTTTCCTATTATTCTAACACCTTTGATCCCTTAGGACTTTAGGTACCGGTGACGTGGATTGGTAAGTCAAGGTATAAAAAGGTCAAAAGTCCTAAATGAATAAAATACACTCATAGTAGAGCGAAAGTTACCTGCTTAATTTGTGAGTTTATTGATTATGCGCCCAGGTGAGTATTGGTAAAAGACTAGACGGGTGACCTGCGTGATCATCCAAGGCATTCGGCAATGCTGGGAACTCCGGTGTCTCGGTATCAATGTCACTGGTTGAGTACTGGCCGGGGATGACTGTACAGGAGGAGTAAATCCCCCCAAGGGTCCAGAGCTCTACCAAGATCCGACCGCCATTTAAGGCAGCTAGACACGCCCCCAGCCAGACGCTATGTAATGTAAAAAGTACAGAGTGAATTAGCATTCTCTGGAAATGTTTTGGCTCAAGGTGACAAGATTGTACAGCCAGTAGGATTACATAGAAGGATAATGAATTTAGGACATGAGGGACATAGTGGAATGTCTAGTACAGAAAGGAAAATTCAGTAACAATTCCATTGACCCGGAAGAGAGAAGAGTGAGGGAGTGTTGTACTTAAAAGTGTTAAGGCAGCACATTTTTTGCCAGCTACTATGTGTGTTGTTGAGAATCTTGATAGACCTTGGAGAAAGGTAGTTGTTGACATAATGGTTCCTTTCATGGCTTTACCTGAAAAGGAGTCTTATGCATTAGTTCTTACAGACTATTTTTCAAAGTGGCCCAAGGTACGTATGGTGGTAAGTGGACAAGCAACTGGGCATAGTTCCAGAGAAAGCATCTGGGACAAGGGACTCGGTGGAGGATGGTAATATAAACAAAGGTATTGGTGTCAGGTTATGATGATTACCGGTAAGCTTCCAGGATTATGTGTTGAATTAAACTGCATCACTGTCATGGTTAATATAAAATATGTTCAATTGTTTTCTTATGGTGTTGTTACTTGAGGCATTATAGGAGTGACTAGTGTTTTGTTATAGGGAGGGTGATATGTGGTAGTCTCAATGTGTAGTGTATGTGTGCACGAGTTCAAGCAAGGAATGTTGTGGCCAACTGCAGAAAGGAGCCTACAGACAGACCGATTTGGTCGGCAGAGGCCTCCTGGCAAGTCCTGCTCCCGTGTGTGAATTGGTTGGCGAGTTAAGACCTATATATGACCTATATATCCTGATTCTGCTGGTATTGGCAACATTGGTCAAGCCACATTCATTAGGGACCAGCATTTGTACTCCTAGTCATTTTTACTATATAACTGTACTTGCAGAGTGATAAGATGTAGAATATAGGTCCCGAAGAATGCCGTACACCTCTTGGTGGGGTTACTGGGAATGGCAGAAACATGTCAAACTCTTATCATTGGTAGGATGAAATCATATCCCAATTGTTCCTTTCTCTTTTTAGTGTGAGCCTCGGGAACACCCATTGAAGCTACGATATTGGCCCAGAGAATTTTTAAATCACGTTTTCACTGTCCTTTATTACACTCTGCTCAATTTCACCTTCACTAAACAGCTCACGTAGGAATATCCTCAGAAGCATTTTCCAAAAGCTGATCTCCAGTCTTGTGAGAGTTGTAGCCCACTCCCATAACCCAGCTGTTAGTGGTGTGAGGAAGAACCCGATGATGAAGCATGCCACCACATGGTGGATGAGGATTTTCCATCCATAAAACAGAGATTTTTGTATTTTCTGTTTGTTTCTGTCTCCTTGTTGTTAGAGAATTACAAATGATTATGACTCTGTAGTTTCCTATTCTGATCAGACCCCTTGCATCGTGTGTGCGTTTGGTTTAAAACCAAAGCCCAACTGAAGGAAAGAGTGTGTTCTCAGGATTAGATGAGACAGTAGAAGACATGGTCAAAATATGTCAGGCCTGCCAACTGACAGAAAGAATGTGTCAGGGACTGTCCGGGACTATGTGGGGAACACAGTCAGGGACTTGGGCAAGGACTGGGAACTGGGTAGAAAACGTACACAGAAAGAGGAGTACAGCGCTGCCCAGGATCATACAAGGAGTCAGAGGAGAAAAAGGGATCCAAAGGGGAAGCTTGTAGAAGAGAACAAGATGAGTAAGACTCAGAAAGGAAGGGCACTCATGAGGCAAGTTAACTTTCAGACTAACTACACCCAGGACGGACTTGCAAGACATATATGTAATACAACATTACCAATAAAGGGTAGTGTGGGGTAAAGCACTCAGGAGCTCCACACGGTAAGACTGAAGCTCAATAAGTTTCTCAACCACAATTGCTGTTACAGATACTGACTGCAAATACCCACATGTAAGATATACAGTCAAAAGGCAGGGTCTGTTGAGCTTATACCTATGGTGATGTTATAAATGCAACTTAAAGACAATACTCACAGTGAACAAGAAACATCACCTAGGGGAGTGGCCAACGACATGGCTGGGTGAGACATGCACCTCCGCAGCTCCTGGCGAGCTGATCGTGATCCGACATTAAAAGCTTGCCCAAAAGTCCCGTTTTGGCTATCAAGGGACCGCACAAGGACCCAACACAAACTGGGGACCGGAATCGGAGCCCGCCGCAGCCGGTAATCGAAGTTTTGTGGCTCTGAAGTTGGCGCCAGCCCGGACGATTGGCCCAAGATGGCGGCGTGGTCCTAATGCATGAGAGGTAGGCCGGGAGCGAGATCGACTGCAGCGCAGTGAAGACAGGAGGCGGTCGGCGGCACCGACCGGAGCCCAGCACCTAGCAGTGCCCGGTCTGGGAAGGAGGTAAGGATGGCAAGGGCCCCGGAGATGGGCCCCGGGACACAGCGAAGCAAGGAGCGCCAGGGGCGGAGAGACCCACAGTGCGTGGCGGCACCCGGACCTGGGAAGGAGGTGAGGACACTCAGAGCCCCGAAGACTGGCCTTGGGGGCGCGGCGCAGCAGGGAACGCCTGCAGTGAAGAGACCCGCAGCACTCGGCAGTGCCCGATCCGAGACGGAGGCGCAGATAGCCAGGGCCTCAGAGATCAGCCACGGGGGCACGACTTAGCCGGAAGCGCCTGGGGCCAGCGGAGGGGAAAAAAGAAGCAAACACCAGGACCCCAAGACAGGGGACCCTGGACCGGTTCGCCTCGGCCCATCCCCCTACGGAGGTGCTACCCTCCGGCTCACGATCGGACACAGAACTCCTGATGGGAGCGATACAAGCTTCAAGGGCAGACATACAGGAGTCCCATGCGGCGCTGGAGGTCAAGATCGGGGAGGTGGGCTCAGAAGTCACACTAGTAAGGCAGGACTTCCGAAACTTGACGGAGAGGGTGACCACAGCGGAGACAAGACTGGGCGAGGCCGAGGACTCCATCTCTACTCTTCGGAAAGATATGGCGGAACTCCAGGCCTCGCATCGTCAACTGCTATGGAAGGCGGACGACCGGAAAACAGGGCCCGCCGCAACAACCTACTCTTTGTGGGCTTTCGAGAAGGAATCGAGGGGGCTCACATGGCGACCTTCCTGCACACCTGGCTACAGAAGACCTTCCCGGCGGCGCAGTTTTCTAATTGCTTTGTGATTGAACGAGTGCATAGGGCATTGCTGGCAAAGCCGCCGGAGGGGGCGAGGCCGAGGCCAGTCATTGTACGCTTCCTGAATTTTGCAGACTGGGATTTGATCCTGCGGGAAGCCAGAAAGCTGGGGAAGATCCGACTGGAGATTGCGCAAATAATGATATTCCCGGACTATAGCCAGGAGGTACAGAAGCAGAGGTGCTACTTTGACCTGGTGAAAGCAAAATTGGGAGACTTACGCATCCAATATATGATGCTCTTCCCGGCGAAATTGAAAGTGATCTACAAGGAGAAGACACACTTTTTTACCCACCCAGAGGATGCGTGGCAGTGTCTGGAAGAGCGCCCTCCACTCCGGAGAACAGAGGCAGAGAGGAGAGGGGTGGTTAATGAGATGGCTGCCAGTGGACTCCAATGGGGGCTGCCGAAGACCCAGAGACGTAGGAGATCAAGAGGTATAGGGCAAATGCAGACAACGTCGTATCCCAACCACAGCGCATCTGGAAGACGGAGGCGGAACTCGGCATCACCCGGAGCGGGAGACATGGCAGGTTCTAGGTTTCGCTGCTTGGAGAGGAATGCCCGCTCGGAAGGAGGAGGACAATGGGGGCCGCTCCTCCGGAGGGGAGGAAGAGGAGGCGCCGTCGCTGCACCCACTAGTAGCAGCAATTCGAGAGATGGAGCAGGACACGGCCAGACAGACAGAGGGGCCGCAGAACGATACCCAGGACTCACACTCTTTAACGGGGACTGGTTGGGAGGAGAAGATTCCAGCTCATAGCCGGGTGGCACGCAAGTTGATTCCACCCCTTTACCTATTGTTTTACATATTATTTTTTCGAACGTATATGCAGATCTGGTGGGACTGTTTTACATGCTCACTACATAGACTGTAAGTGCTGGTTGGTGGGGGGGTGAACTGTGGGAGGGTGACAGACCTTCTCCGCTGACAGTCCTATATTCTGTTTTTGAGAAAGATGGGACTGAAGGGGGAGGGCGGTGGGGTGGGGGGAGAGAGGGGGAGTTGTCTTTCTTCTAAGTTTAGGGAAGTTGAGGGGTTGGGACAGGGAGTTGTTGAGGGGAAGGATACTGGGGAGCAGGGAAGGTTGGGGAGGAGCTGGGGGAGGGAGGGGGGGTTGGAGCATGTCACAGAGGTCGTACATGTCAGCGTTCTAGACGCTCGATTAACACTGAGTCCAAGCATCCTACACCAGAACTCAGGGATTGATGTCAGGTAGCCACACGGAGACACCTCAGGTCCGGAGGGGGCTTCGGGTGTTAACTTGGAACGTTAATGGACTTGGGAGTAAAATAAAGAGGGGACTGGTCAATGCCTACATGAAGCGGATAGGCCCCGACATAATCATGCTCCAAGAAACACACCTGCAGGGTACCAAATGTGAGTTCTTAGCTAGAGGTCAATACAAGGTTCTGGTTCCACAGGTTCCAGGGGGGTGGCCATATTGAGTAGAAAGAACCCACCGTTCCAAATTACACAAACGTGGAATGATCCCCTAGGGACATACGTGGGAGTGAGAGGTACCTGGAGACGGCAGGAGTACACCCTGGTCTCGGTCTATGCCCCCCGAAATTGCAAGTAGCCACGCTCAAAGGGGTGATGGAGATTCTCCTTAACACGTCAGATACTCTACAAGTGATAGGAGGGGATTTCAATAATGTGATGTTCCCGACGCAGGACAGGACGGGTGACAGATCTAGGGGACCCCAACCTCGCTATCTAAGACACTGTCCACCTGGGCTTGACCGACATATGGAGGTGGCTACTACCCGGTGGATAGGGCACACTCATTCTTCTCAGGGGCACACAAGATCTACTCGAGACTTGACTATATCTTCATGGCCCGCAATACACTGACGACTGACGATACGGCCGAATACGAAGCGAGGGGATCTCAGATCATTCCCCGCTCCTAGCGTCGGTGGGGGGGAAGTGGAAAGGGAAGGGGAAGACTTGGAGGTTGACGGCATGGGATCTGCAGAATGTGACAGTACTGAGGGGTATCAGAGCCGATATTAAGTCTTATGTTGCGGAAAATGAGGGCTCTGTCTCGTCATAGGTGGTCTTTTAGGAGGCTTTTAAGGCGGTCATGCGAGACAGAGCGCAGAACAGGCTAGCGGAGGCGGCGCGGAAAGTACGAAACGAGGTCAGGATGATGGAGGCTAAAATACTGGACCTGGAAAGAGAGCACCTACTCAATAGAACATCGGAGACCCTTAGAAGGTTAACAGATGTGCAACGCCAATATAGAGAGGTACTGACAGGGGAGGCCAAAACACAGGCGCTGGCGACGCTGCACCGGCTGTATGATGTGGGGTACAAATCCTGGAAGTTACTAGCGTGGCTGAGTAGGAAGGAGAGGGATGCCAGATGGGTAGAACAGGTCAGAGATGCTCAGGGGAACCTAGTGCGAGCAGACGAGTTGATTGCAGAGGCCTTTGCTATGCATTTTAAATTATTCTATTACGCTAGGGAACTAGGGACGACGGATGACGCCCTACAATATATGGCGCATATTGACCTCCCAGTCTTGACAGATGAGGACCAGTGTGCCCTAGAGGCTGATATCAAGTTAGATGACGTTAGGGAAGCCCTGACCAAGCTCCGAGCAGGGAAGTCCCCGGGTCCTAATGGATTTCCTGCGGAATTTTTTAAATGCTCCTCAGATTTAGTGGCCCGCCATCTGCTGGGACTCTTTGAAGAGGCAGTGCAGGTGGGGGAGCTGCCGCCGGACCTCCGTATGGCTACGATAATTCCAATATACAAGGAGGGTAAGCGGGCGGAGGATTGCGCGCCGTACCGCCCCATCTCCCTATTAAACATAGGAGTGAAGCTCCTAGCGACTATCCTAGCCCTTAGACTGCGGGGGGTGATAACGGGGCTAGTACACTTGGATCAGACGGGTTTCCTCCCTGATAGGGCCACCAGGTTAAACCTTAGACAAATGCATAATTGGCTACAGGAGGTGAGCGGGTGGCGGGACTCACACTGGTTCCTGTCCCTAGATGCCGAAAAGGCGTTCGATGCAGTCCACTGGCCCTTCCTGGAAGGAGTCCTGATACGATTTGGTTTTGTTCCCAAGTTCCGGAAGTGGGTACAATTGTTATATACAGACCCTAGAGTGAAAGTCAAGGTCAACGGGGTCCTTTCTTGGGACTTTTCCAAGAGATACCAGACAGGGGTGTTCTCTGTCCCCTCTACTATTTGCACTAACTATTGAGGTGTTGGCAGGGATGATACGACAGAACGCGGACATTAGGGGGTTTCAACTAGGACCGTCAGATGCAACAGAGGAAAAAATATCCCTGTACGCAGATGATGTCCTCCTATATATCACCCGCCCAGACTCTACCATACCGACGTTGTTGTCAGAACAGGAAAGGTACGGAGCACACGCCGGGTACCGGATAAATTGGCACGAGTCAGTAATATATGACCCCCGAGGCCTGGAACAGTGGTCGGGGTTGCCAGAGCGGTTGCAAACGACGAGCGAGGGCTTTCAGTCTCTAGGGGTTTTTGTGACTCTGGACAGGGCCTGCTCCTACGAGAGGAACATCAGGAGGTTGCTCCCTCTAACAATCCTGGGTCGGGCAGCCATGTTTAAAATGGTGACGCTGTTGACAAGTTTGCCGCAACTCGGGGGGCCAGGTCTGTGAGGGACTGTCCGTGGTCCTTGACCGTGTCTGCCAGCTTACCGTGGTCTGCCCTGAGTAGAGTAAGGCATGTGGTAAGCGTACCAATCTGCAATTCGAGTGCCGTCCTGGAGTCCCAGATTTCCTTAAGAATTAGGTCCAGCTTATCGGGTGACCCCTCTATAGGTTCAGAAGACGGCGTCATAGGCGAGGAAGCACGGCTAGATAGTTCTGTCATGTTGGAGGGGGGGCCTGTTCCTTGTTGGCCATCCAGCATCTTCGACCGGACTCTACCCATGATGTGGGTTCTCAGCTAAGCGCAGAGTAGTCCCGTCCTAGTGGGTGATCAGGAGGGGTGTCGGCAATGTTCTGGGCAATTGCAGGAGTAAGTCCCGTCTTTTCCTCCGTAGCCGTTGGGTAGACGTTTTCGTTGAAACCATGCAGTCCGAAAGGGAAATCTAGTAGCTGTAGGAGGTTTACCCTTCATCGGGGGGCCAGCAGGATAACCCCTCCTATACAGTATCCAACAGGGTTGACTGGTATCAGTGTTTGATTGTAGGATGCAGTGTTAAGTGGCGCAGTAAAGGTTGTTTGGCGGTAGCGGCGGCTGGCCATGCCCTTTCCTGCACATGTACAGCACTGCGCAGCTCAGCGGGACCTTTCACTTCCTCTCCGGTCAGTGAAATGCCTCAATATCGGTGGTGTAGGCCCCACCTCGGGGGAGACATGCACTATGCTGCGGCAGCTCTGTGAGGGTTAGCGCAATAGAGTATAAGACCTCTGGCGTGATGGCGCTCTCCACTGTGGGGGGGGGGAGCCCACTGCATTCGTAAGGCAGAATCCGTAGAAGTTCATTGTCCTACCCCCGGGGCCTTCAGCATGCGTTCACATTGTCCAAGCCCCACCGGTCCTCTAGTCCAAAGGGATATACCCAGCCGTGCAGTCCGGCCGACAGCTAGACACTGGGGCGAGGTGTATAGGCCAGTGTGGGATAATGCAGCACTACCACTCACTGCACCATCTCTCGATGGGTCTCCCGAGCATGCCGTCACTTTCCACTCGTCGGGTGCCCCCGGGGCGGCATCGCCGTCGGCAGCCACCATGTGGGGGTCACCGCGCTGTGTGCCTGCCCCCGGCGGTGCGGGTAGTTCAGGGTGTTTGTTGCCGTGAAAGGGCAAGGGAATCCTGATGCCTCCGGGCTTGAAGCGGGCCTCGCACAGTGGCGCACAGGGCCATCCGCGAAATGCGCAGGCCCGCGCCTCACGTCAGGTCCCGGCCTCCGCCCGATCTCATCGGCGAGTAGGCCCTGGTCTATAACTCCGGCACATCGCGGTCCTGAGGATCATCCAAGGCATTCCGCAATGCTGGGAACTCCGGTGTCTTGGTATCAATGTCACAGGTCGAGTAGTGGCTGGGATGACTGTACAGGAGGAGTAAATCCCCCCAAGGGTCCGGAGCTCTACCAAGATCCGACCACCATCTTAGGCAGCTAGACACGCCCCCAGCCAGACGCTATGTAATGTAAAAAGTACAGAGTGAATTAGCATTCTCTGGAAATGTTTTGACTCAAGGTGACAAGATTGTACCGCCAGTAGGATTACAAAGTAGGATAATGAATTTAGGACATGTGGGACATAGTGGAATGTCTATTACAGAAAGGAAAATTCAGTAACAATTCAATTGACCCGGGAGAGAGAAGAGTGAGGGAGTGTTGTACTTAAAAGTGTTAAGGCAGCACATTCTTTGCCAGCCCCTATATGTGTTGTTGAGAATCTTGATAGACCTTGGAGAAAGGTAGTTGTTGACATAATGGTTCCTTTCATGGCTTTACCTGAAAAGTAGTCTTATGCATTAGTTCTTACTGACTATTTTTTAAAGTGTCGAACAACAAAAAAAGAGAGAGGTCTAATCTGGTCAAGTACACGACTACCAGAAATGTGGAGCAAAAGGATAAGTGGATAGTATTGATCACAGTCACTCTAGTTGAGTGGGATCACAGTCACTCTATTTGAGTATGAAAGCCCTCACACACCGACCTAGTCAGTGTCATGCTTCATCATCGGGCCCCACCGAAGAGACCGAGTGTCTCTTCGGTGTGCTACGACGCCAGAAAGACTGCGGAGCTGGTTGTGTGGGGAGGAAGTGTTGTGAAAATTCTCAAATTAAAAGTGACTAACAGGGTATCAAAAAAACTTTAATGAGTGATCCCTAAGACACGTGTGAGTGGTATATGTGTCTGAATTTAAAAGCCAAGGTTATTAGGATTTTGTTTAAATTCAGCTAAATACCACAAATTTATTAAAATTAATCAGTCAACATGTTTCTGCCTTCAGTGTGGTATATATTCACCATGGCATTCTTCAGGACTATAACCCCGGCGGTATGGACACTCTAATAGTCCACCCTAACCAGGGGGCGTGAAAGTGAAAAGGAAAAGTGAAAAAAGTGCTTAAAAATTGGGAGAGCAATTTGCTCAATCCAAAAAACCCAAATTAGGGGTGTATCAGCACTTTAAAATTGGGCGCTACTTGCACCATGGGTCTCGGGAGGGGGGTTGGAGCGCGCTTGGCACATCGCCCTCAGCGCTCACAGCCCGCTTGGCAACCTGTTAGAACCCTCTGGACCGGACCCCGACGTCGGGTTTTTTGGATTGAGCAAATTGCTGAATATATACCACACTGAAGGCAGAAACATGTTGACTGATTAATTTTAATAAATTTGTGGTATTTAGCTGAATTTAAACAAAATCCTAATAACCTTGGCTTTTAAATTCAGACACATATACCACTCACACGTGTCTTAGGGATCACTCATTAAAGTTTTTTTGATACCCTGTGAGTCACTTTTAATTTGAGAATTTTCACAACACTTCCTCCCCACACAACCAGCTCCGCAGTCTTTCTGGCGTCGTAGCACACCGAAGAGACACTCGGTCTCTTCGGTGGGGCCCGATGATGAAGCATGACACTGACTAGGTCGGTGTGTGAGGGCTTTCATACTCAAATAGAGTGACTGTGATCCCACTCAACTAGAGTGACTGTGATCAATACTATCCACTTATCCTTTTGCTCCACATTTCTGGTAGTCGTGTACTTGACCAGATTAGACCTCTCTCTTTTTTTGTTGTTTGACATTTAACCGGGGACTAAGAGAGTGTCTTTGAATTTCCCTACCTCTCTCCTTGTTGATATATATTTTTTAAAGTGGCCCAAGGTATGTATGGTGGGAAGTGAACAAGCAACTGGGCATAGTTCCAGAGAAAGCATCTGGGACAAGGGACTCGGTGGAGGATGGTAATATAAAGAAAGGTATTGGTGTCAGGTTATGATGATTACCGGTAAGCTTCCAGGATTATATGTTGAATTAAACTGCATCACTGTCATGGTTAATATAAAATATGTTCAATTGTTTTCTTATGGTGTTGTTACTTGAGGCATTATAGGAGTGACTAGTGTTTTGTTATACGGAGGGTGATATGTGGTAGTCTCAATGTGTAGTGAATGTATGCACGAGTTCAAGCAAGGAATGTTGTGGCCAACTGCAGAAAGGAGCCTACAGACAGACCGATTTGGTCGGCAGAGGTCTCCTGGCAAGTCCTGCTCCCGTGTGTCAATTGGTTGGCGACTTAAGACCTATATATCCTGATTCTGCGGGTATTGGCAACATTGGTCAAGCCACATTCATTAGGGACCAGCAATTGTACTCCTAGTCATTTTTACTATATAACTGTACTTGCAGAGTGATAAGATGTAGAATATAGGTCCCGAAGAATGCCATACACCTCTTGGTGGGGTTACTGGGAATGGCAGAAACATGTCAAACTCTTATCATTGGTAGGATGAAATCATATCCCCATTGTTCCTTTTTAGGGCTCGGGGCGGAGCTCCGAGATCCTAATGTTAAAGAAAGAAAAAAAAAAAGTTTCTTTAGGGCTTCGGGAAAGACACATTCCTTAGTTTTTTCTTATCTGAATGTTGATTGGTCGTCGCGGTGCTATTTTTGTAGTAGTCTTGATGCCATAGGGCATTAAGCGGCCATGTTGGCATTTTCTCGGCGGTTTCGCGCACGGCCGTCCATAAATATCAATTAGGAGCTGTCAGGGAGGTGCTGTAATGGAATCCAGATGCTGTGTGCGCGTTCACCATTCTGCAGTGCGTGTTGGTGGGCGCGCGCCATGCATTATTTTGTTGCTCCTTTCATCTCAGGTTTACTCGGCTAATTTCAATGTTTGAATAGCTGAAATGCTTTTACCGAAATTTAAAATGTTTGTTTGGAATAAAAGGTTTACAGTTTTCAGCTAGCTTGCCCCTCCTTGTTTGAACACGGAATGTAAAGCGAGTTTGTTTTAGAGCACTGATAGCCCTGTGAGGTGATACTTCACGGTCGACGTGGTGGGTGCTTCGGGCTGGTTTGGTAGTGCAGAATGGTAGTGCAGAGTGGTAGTGCAGAGTGGTAGTGCAGAGTGGTAGTGCAGAGTGCAGATTGGTAGTGCAGAGTGCAGATTGGTAGTGCAGAGTGGTAGTGCAGAGTGCAGAGTGGTAGTGCAGAGTGGTAGTGCAGAGTGCAGAGTGGTAGTGCAGAGTGCAGAGTGGTAGTGCAGAGTGGTGGTGCAGAGTGCAGAGTGGTGGTGCAGAGTGGTAGTGCAGAGTGCAGAGTGGTGGTGCAGAGTGGTAGTGCAGAGTGCAGAGTGGTAGTGCAGAGTGGTAGTGCAGAGTGGTAGTGCAGAGTGCAGAGTGGTAGTGCAGAGTGGTAGTGCAGAGTGGTAGTGCAGAGTGGTAGTGCAGAGTGGTAGTGCAGAGTGCAGATTGGTAGTGCAGAGTGCAGATTGGTAGTGCAGAGTGCAGATTGGTAGTGCAGAGTGCAGAGTGGTAGTGCAGAGTGCAGAGTGGTAGTGCAGAGTGGTAGTGCAGAGTGCAGAGTGGTAGTGCAGAGTGCAGAGTGGTAGTGCGGAGTGGTGGTGCAGAGTGCAGAGTGGTGGTGCAGAGTGGTAGTGCAGAGTGCAGAGTGGTGGTGCAGAGTGGTAGTGCAGAGTGCAGAGTGGTAGTGCAGAGTGCAGAGTGGTAGTGCAGAGTGGTAGTGCAGAGTGCAGAGTGGTAGTGCAGAGTGGTAGTGCAGAGTGGTAGTGCAGAGTGCAGAGTGGTAGTGCAGAGTGCAGAGTGGTAGTGCAGAGTGCAGAGTGGTAGTGCAGAGTGGTAGTGCAGAGTGCAGAGTGGTAGTGCAGAGTGCAGAGTGGTAGTGCAGAGTGGTAGTGCAGAGTGCAGAGTGGTAGTGCAGAGTGCAGAGTGGTAGTGCAGAGTGGTAGTGCAGAGTGCAGAGTGGTAGTGCAGAGTGCAGAGTGGTAGTGCAGAGTGGTAGTGCAGAGTGGTAGTGCAGAGTGCAGAGTGGTAGTGCAGAGTGCAGAGTGGTAGTGCAGGGTGGTAGTGCAGAGTGCAGAGTGAGAATGCAGATTGAGAGTGCGAGTGGTAGTGCAGAGTGCGAGTGGTAGTGCAGAGTGCAGATTGGTAGTGCAGAGTGCAGATTGGTAGTGCAGAGTGCAGAGTGGTAGTACAGAGTGCAGAGTGGTAGTGCAGAGTGCAGAGTGGTAGTGCAGAGTGGTAGTGCAGAGTGGTAGTGCAGAGTGGTAGTGCAGAGTGGTAGTGCAGAGTGCAGAGTGGTAGTGCAGAGTGCAGAGTGGTAGTGGTAGTGCAGAGTGGTAGTGCAGAGTGGTAGTGCAGAGTGGTAGTGCAGAGTGCAGAGTGGTAGTGCAGAGTGGCAGTGCAGAGTGGTAGTGCAGAGTGGTAGTGCAGAGTGGTAGTGCAGAGTGCAGAGTGGTAGTGCAGAGTGGTAGTGCAGAGTGCAGAGTGAGAGTGCAGATTGAGAGTGCGAGTGGTAGTGCAGAGTGCAGATTGGTAGTGCAGAGTGCAGATTGGTAGTGCAGAGTGCAGAGTGGTAGTGCAGAGTGCAGAGTGGTAGTGCAGAGTGGTAGTGCAGAGTGCAGAGTGGTAGTGCAGAGTGGTGGTGCAGAGTGCAGAGTGGTAGTGCAGAGTGCAGAGTGGTAGTGCAGAGTGGTAGTGCAGAGTGCAGAGTGGTAGTGCAGAGTGGTAGTGCAGAGTGCAGAGTGGTAGTGCAAAGTGCAGAGTGGTAGTGCAGAGTGCAGAGTGGTAGTGCAGAGTGCAGAGTGGTAGTGCAGAGTGCAGAGTGCGAGTGGTAGTGCAGAGTGCAGAGTGTTAGTGCAGAGTGCAGATTGGTAGTGCAGAGTGCAGTTTGGTAGTGCAGAGTGGTAGTGCAGAGTGGTAGTGCAGAGTGGTAGTGCAGAGTGGTAGTGTAGAGTGCAGAGTGGTAGTGCAGAGTGCAGAGTGGTAGTGCAGAGTGGTAGTGCAGAGTGCAGAGTGGTAGTGCAGAGTGGTAGTGCAGAGTGCAGAGTGGTAGTGCAGAGTGGTAGTGCAGAGTGCAGAGTGGTAGTGCAGAGTGGTAGTGCAGAGTGCAGAGTGGTAGTGCAGAGTGGTAGTGCAGAGTGCAGAGTGGTAGTGCAGAGTGGTAGTGCAGAGTGCGAGTGGTAGTATAGAGTGCAGAGTGTTAGTGCAGAGTGCAGATTGGTAGTGCAGAGTGCAGTGTGGTAGTGCAGAGTGGTAGTGCAGAGTGGTAGTGCAGAGTGGTAGTGCAGAGGGCAGAGTAGTAGTGTAGAGTGCAGAGTGGTAGTGCAGAGTGGTAGTGCAGAGTGGTAGTGCAGAGTGCAGAGTGGTAGTGCAGAGTGCAGAGTGATAGTGCAGAGTGCAGAGTGGTAGTGCAGAGTGGTAGTGCAGAGTGCAGAGTGGTAGTGCAGAGTGGTAGTGCAGAGTGGTAGTGCAGAGTGCAGAGTGGTAGTGCAGAGTGGTAGTGCAGAGTGCAGAGTGCAGAGTGAGAGTGCAGATTGAGAGTGCGAGTGGTAGTGCAGAGTGCAGATTGGTAGTGCAGAGTGCAGATTGGTAGTGCAGAGTGCAGAGTGGTAGTGCAGAGTGCACAGTGGTAGTGCAGAGTGCAGAGTGGTAGTGCAGAGTGCAGAGTGGTAGTGCAGAGTGGTAGTGTAGAGTGATAGTGCAGAGTGCAGAGTGGTAGTGCAGAGTGCAGAGTGGTAGTGCAGAGTGGTGGTGCAGAGTGCAGAGTGGTAGTGCAGAGTGCAGAGTGGTAGTGCAGAGTGCAGAGTGGTAGTGCAGAGTGGTAGTGCAGAGTGCAGAGTGGTAGTGCAGAGTGGTAGTGCAGAGTGGTAGTGCAGAGTGGTAGTGCAGAGTGCAGAGTGGTAGTGCAGAGTGCAGAGTGGTAGTGCAGAGTGCAGCGTGGTAGTGCAGAGTGCAGAGTGGTAGTGCAGAGTGCAGAGTGGTAGTGCAGAGTGGTAGTGCAGAGTGGTAGTGCAGAGTGGTAGTGCAGAGTGCAGAGTGCAGAGTGGTAGTGCAGAGTGCAGAGTGAGAATGCAGATTGAGAGGGCGAGTGGTAGTGCAGAGTGCAGATTGGTAGTGCAGAGTGCAGAGTGGTAGTGCAGAGTGGTAGTGCAGAGTGGTAGTGCAGAGTGGTAGTGCAGAGTGGTAGTGCAGAGTGGTAGTGCAGAGTGCAGAGTGGTAATGCAGAGTGCAGAGTGGTAGTGCAGAGTGGTAGTGCAGAGTGGTAGTGCAGAGTGGTAGTGCAGAGTGGTAGTGCAGAGTGCAGAGTGGTAGTGCAGAGTCCAGAGTGGTAGTGCAGAGTGGTAGTGCAGAGTGCAGAGTGGTAGTGCAGAGTGGTAGTGCAGAGTGCAGATTGGTAGTGCAGAGTGCAGATTGGTAGTGCAGAGTGCAGAGCGGTAGTGCAGAGTGGTAGTGCAGAGTGCAGAGTGGTAGTGCAGAGTGGTAGTGCAGAGTGGTAGTGCAGAGTGCAGATTGGTAGTGCAGAGTGCAGAGTGCAGATTGGTAGTGCAGAGTGCAGAGTGCAGATTGGTAGTGCAAAGTGCAGATTGGTAGAAGTATTACGGGCAGCAGTACCACTACCACCAATGCTACTGCTACCAGTACCACCACCACCAGTACTCCCGCTACCAGTACCACCACCACCAGTACCACCACTACCAGTACTACCACCAGCAGTACTACCACCAACAGTACTACCACTACCAGTATCACCACCTCCAGTACTACCACTACTACCACTACCAGTACCACAACCACCAGTACTACCAGTACCGCCACTACCAGTACTACCAGTACCACCAACACCAGTACTACGACTACCAGTACCACCACCACCACCAGAACTACCAGTACTACCACCATCAGTACTACCAGTACTACCACCACCAGTACTACCACTACTACAGCCACCAGTACTACCACTACTACAGCCACCAGTACTACCACTACCACCACCAACAGTACTACCACCACCACCAGTACTACCAGTAGCAGTACTACCACAACCAGTACCACTACCACCACCGGTACTACCACCACCAGTACCACCACCACCAGTACTACCACTACCAGTATTACGGGCAGCAGTACCACCACCACCAATGCTACTGCTACCAGTACCACCACCACCAGTACTCCCGCTACCAGTACCACCACCACCAGTACCACCACTACCAGTACTACCACCAGCAGTACTACCACCAACAGTACTACCATTACCAGTACCACCACCTCCAGTACTACCACTACTACCACTACCAGTACCACCACCAGTACTACCAGTACCACCACCACCAGTACTACCACTACCAGTACCAGTACCACTACCACCAGTACTACCACTACCAGTACCACCACCATCACCAGTACTACCACTATCAGTACTACCAGTACTACCAGCACCAGTACTACCACTACTACAGCCACCAGTACTACCACTACCACCACCGCCAGTACTACCAGTACCACCACCACCAGTACTACCACTACCACCACCACCACATTAACACACTCCATAACACTTAGCAAAAATACATTACCATTTACAATGCCATTAGCTCAAACTCAAATATATCCGAGCCCGATTGCATTTCTAATGCTTGTTCTTTTTAGTGTGAGCCTCGGGAACACCCATTAAAGCTACGATATTGGCCCAGAGAATTTTTAAATCACGTTTTCACTGTCCTTTATTACACTCTGCTCAATTTCACCTTCACTAAACAGCTCACGTAGGAATATCCTCAGAAGCATTTTCCAAAAGCTGATCTCCAGTCTTGTGAGAGTTGTAGCCCACTCCCATAACCCAGCTGTTAGTGGTGTGATGAAGAACCCGATGATGAAGCATGCCACCACATGGTGGATGAGGATTTTCCATCCATAAAACAGAGATTTTTGTATTTTCTGTTTGTTTCTGTCTCCTTGTTGTTAGAGAATTACAAATGATTATGACTCTGTAGTTTCCTATTCTGATCAGACCCCTTGCATCGTGTCTGCGTTTGGTTTAAAACCAAAGCCCAACTGAAGGAAAGAGTGTGTTCTCAGGATTAGATGAGGCAGTAGAAGACAAGGTCAAAATATGTCAGGCCTGTCAACTGACAGAAAGAATGTGTCAGGGACTGTCCGGGACTATGTGGGGAACACAGTCAGGGACTTGGGCAAGGACTGGGAACTGGGTAGAAAACGTACACAGAAAGAGGAGTACAGCGCTGCCCAGGATCATACAAGGAGTCAGAGGAGAAAAAGGGATCCAAAGGGGAAGCTTGTAGAAGAGAACAAGATGAGTAAGACTCAGAAAGGAAGGGCACTCATGAGGCAAGTTAACTTTCAGACTAACTACACCCAGGACGGACTTGCAAGACATATATGTAATACAAGATTACCAATAAAGGGTAGTGTGGGGTAAAGCATTCAGGAGCTCCACACGGTAAGACTGAAGCTCAGTAAGTTTCTCAACCACAATTGCTGTTACAGATACTGACTGCAAATACCCACATGTAAGATATACAGTCAAAAGGCAGGGTCTGTTGAGCTTATACCTATGGTGATGTTATAAATGCAACTTAAAGACAATACTCACAGTGAACAAGAAACATCACCTAGGGGAGTGGCCAACGACATGGCTGGGTGAGACATGCACCTCCGCAGCTCCTGGCGAGCTGATCGTGATCCGACATTAAAAGCTTGCCCAAAAGTCCCGTTTTGGCTATCAAGTGACCGCACAAGGACCCAACACAAACTGGGGACCGGAATCGGAGCCCGCCGCAGCCGGTAATCGAAGTTTTGCGGCTCTGAAGTCGGCGCCAGCCAGGACGATTGGCCCAAGATGGCGGCGTGGTCCTAATGCAGGAGAGGTAGGCCCGGAGCGAGGTCGACTGCAGCGCAGTGAAGACAGGAGGCGGTCGGCGGCACCGACCGGAGCCCAGCGCCTAGCAGTGCCCGGTCCGGGAAGGAGGTAAGGATGGCAAGGGCCCCGGAGATGGGCCCCGAGACACAGCGAAGCAAGGAGCGCCAGGGGCGGAGAGACCCGCAGTGCGTGGTGGCGCCCGGACCTGGGAAGGAGGTGAGGACACTCAGAGCCCCGGAGACTGGCCTTGGGTGCGCGGCGCAGCAGGGAACGCCTGCAGCGAAGAGACCCGCAGCACTCGGCAGTGCCCGATCCGAGATGGAGGCGCAGATAGCCAGGGCCTCAGAGATCAGCCACGGGGGCACGACGTAGCCGGAAGCGCCTGGGGCCAGCGGAGGGAGAAGGGCGCAGCGGCCCAAGCCCTGGCCCGTACCCGGTAGATACACCCCGCCAGAACGGGGAGGGCCCCACAGACGGAGACCGACGGCCTACACAACAGAGCCTAATTCGGCAAGGCGGGCCCGAGGTATCCTGGGAGCGGCTCCCTCTTGCGCTGGGATGAGGAGCCTCGAGGAGTCCGGAGGAAGGCAGGCCAGAGGTAAAGGGGGACAGCCGGCTGTGACCTGGATAAGGAGTGCGCCGAGGGGGCCTGGAGATTGCGATCTGGGAGGCCCCCCCCCCCCTGCCAGCTTCCAGCCTCAGTGGAGGGACTGCACCTACATTGCAGGACAGCACTGCAGCCTGCACCGGACTGGGGATTGGGCCAATCTCTTCCTCAGCCGACCAGTAACATCTATTGGAGTGCAAGCTGGTAGAGAGCGCCCGCACTGGGGGAAGCACAGGGGGCCGCACCGAGTGGAGTTTGACTTGAGGATTGGGAGTGAGACCCCCCTGGAGGAGAGGAGGAGAGGTTTGAGTGGGGGGCTCTGCTTTGCTTGCGTGCCCGAAGGAGCGTCCAGAATGGGGAAAAAAGAAGCAAACACCAGGACCCCAAGACAGGGGACCCTGGACCGGTACGCCTCGGCCCATCCCCCTACGGAGGTGCTACCCTCCGGCTCACGATTGGACACAGAACTCCTGATGGGAGCGATACAAGCTTCAAGGGAAGACATACAGAAGTCCCATGCGGCGCTGGAGGTCAAGATCGGGGAGGTGGGCTCAGAAGTCACACTAGTAAGGCAGGACTTCCGAAACTTGACGGAGAGGGTGACCACAGCGGAGACAAGACTGGGCGAGGCCGAGGACTCCATCACTACTCTTCAGAAAGATATGGCGGAACTCCAGGCCTCGCATCGCCAACTGCTATGGAAGGTGGACGACCAGAAAACAGGGCCCGCCACAACAACCTACGCTTTGGGGGCTTTGGAGAAGGAATCGAGGGGGCTAACATGGCGACCTTCATGCACACCTGGCTACAGAAGACCTTCCCGGCGGCGCAGTTTTCTAATTGCTTTGTGATTGAACGAGTGCATAGGGCATTGCTGGCAAAGCCGCCGGAGGGGGCGAGGCCGAGGCCAGTCATTGCACGCTTCCTGAATTTTGCAGACTGGGATTTGATCCTGCGGGAAGCCAGAAGGTTGGGGGAGATCCGACTGGAGAATGCGCAAATAATTATATTCCCGGACTATAGCCAGGAGGTACAGAAGCAGAGGTGCTACTTTGACCTGGTGAAAGCAAAATTGAGAGACTTACGCATCCAATATATGATGCTCTTCCCGGCGAAATTGAAAGTGATCTACAAGGAGAAGACACACTTTTTTACCCACCCAGAGGATGCGTGGCAGTGTCTGGAAGAGCGCCCTCCACTCCGGAGAACAGAGGCAGAGAGGAGAGGGGTGGTTAATCAGATGGCTGCCAGTGGACTCCAATGGGGGCTGCCGAAGACCCAGAGACGGAGGAGATCGAGAGGTATAGGGCAAATGCAGACAACGCCGTATCCCAACCACAGCGCGTCTGGAAGACGGAGGCGGAACTCAGCATCACCCGGAGCGGGAGACATGGCAGGTTCTAGGTTTCGCTGCTTGGAGAGGAATGCCCGCTCGGAAGGGGAGGAGGACAATGGGGGCCGCTCCTCCGGAGGGGAGGAAGAGGAGGCGCCGTGGCTGCACCCACTAGTAGCATCAATTTGAGAGATGGAGCAGGACAGACAGAGGGGCAGCAGAACGATACCCAGGACTCACACTCTTTAATGGGGACTAGTTGGGCGGAGAAGATTCCAGCTCATAGCCGGGTGGCACGCAAGTTGATTCCACCCCTTTACCTATTGTTTTACATATTATCTTTTCGAACGTATATGCAGATCTGGTGGGACTGTTTTACATGCTCACTACATAGACTGTAAGTGCTGGTTGGTGGGGGGGTGAACTGTGGGAGGGTGACAGACCTTCTCCGCTGACAGTCCTATATTCTGTTTTTGAGAAAGATGGGACTGAAGGGGGAGGGCGGTGGGGTGGGGGGAGAGGGGGGGAGTTGTCTTTCTTCTAAGTTTAGGGAAGTTGAGGGGTTGGGACAGGGAGTTGTTGAGGGGGAGGATACTGGGGGGCAGGGAAGGTTGGGGAGGAGCTGGGGGAGGGAGGGGGGTTGGAGCATGTCACAGAGGTCGTACATGTCAGCGTTCTAGACGCTCGATTAACACTGAGTCCAAGCATCCTACACCAGAACTCAGGGATTGATGTCAGGTAGCCACACGGAGACACCTCAGGTCCGGAGGGGGCTTCGGGTGTTACCTTGGAACGTTAATGGACTTGGGAGTAAAATAAAGAGGGGACTAGTCAATGCCTACATGAAGCGGATAGGCCCCGACATAATCATGCTCTAAGAAACACACCTGCAGGGTACCAAATGTGAGTTCTTAGCTAGAGGTCAATACAAGGTTCTGGTTCCACAGGTTCCAGGGGGGTGGCTATATTGAGTAGAAAGAACCCACCGTTCCAAATTACACAAACGTGGAATGATCCCCTAGGGACATACGTGGGAGTGAGAGGTACCTGGAGACGGCAGGAGTACACCCTGGTCTCGGTCTATGCCCCCCGAAATTGCAAGTAGCCACGCTCAAAAGGGGTGATGGAGATTCTCCTTAACAAGTCAGATACTCTACAAGTGATAGGAGGGGATTTCAACAATGTGATGGTCCCGACACAGGACAGGACGGGTGACAGATCTAGGGGACCCCAACCTTGCTATCTAAGACACTGTCCACCTGGGGCTTGACCGACATATGGAGGTGGCTACTACCCGGTGGATAGGGCATACTCATTCTTCTCAGGGGCACACAAGATCTACTAGAGACTTGACTATATCTTCATGGCCCGCAATACACTGACGACTGACGATACGGCCGAATACCAAGCGAGGGGGATCTCAGATCATTCCCCGCTCCTAGCGTCGGTGGGGGGGAAGTGGACAGGGAAGGGGAAGACTTGGAGGTTGACGGCATGGGATCTGCAGAATGTGACAGTACTGAGGGGTATCAGAGCCGATATTAAGTCTTATGTTGCGGAAAATAAAGGCTCTGTCTCGTCATAGGTGGTCTTTTGGGAGGCTTTTAAGGCGGTCATGCGAGACAGAGCGCAGAACAGGCTAGCGGAGGCGCGCGGAAAGTACGAAACGAGGTCAGGATGCTGGAGGCTAAAATACTGGACCTGGAAAGGGAGCACCTACTCAATAGAACATCGGAGACCCTTAGAAAGTTAACAGATGTGCAACGCCAATATAGAGAGGTACTGACGGGGGAGGCCAAAACACAGGCGCTGGCGACGCTGCACCGGCTGTATGATGTAGGGGACAAATCCGGGAAGTTACTAGCGTGGCAGAGTAGGAAGGAGAGGGATGCCAGATGGGTAGAACAGGTCAGAGATGCTCAGGGGAACCTAGTGCGAGCAGACGAGTTGATTGCAGAGGCCTTTGCTATGCATTTTAAATTATTCTATTACGCTAGGGAACTAGGGACGACGGATGACGCCCTACAATATATGGCGCATATTGACCTCCCAGTCTTGACAGATGAGGACCAGTGTGCCCTAGAGGCTGATATCAAGTTAGATGACGTTAGGGAAGCCCTGACCAAGCTCCGAGCAGGGAAGTCCCGGGGTCCTAATGGATTTCCTGCGGAATTTTTTAAACGCTCCTCGGATTTAGTGGCCCGCCATATGCTGGGACTATTTGAAGAGGCAGTGCAGGTGGGGGAGCTGCCGCCGGACCTCCGTATGGCTACGATAATTCCAATATACAAGGAGGGTAAGCCGGCGGAGGATTGCGCGCCGTACCGCCCCATCTCCCTATTAAACATAGAAGTGAAGCTCCTAGCGACTATCCTAGCCCTTAGACTGCGGGGGGTGATAACGGGGCTAGTACACTTGGATCAGATGGGTTTCCTCCCTGATAGGGCCACCAGGTTAAACCTTAGACGAACGCATAATTGGCTACAGGAGGTGAGCGGGAGGCGGGACCCACACTGGTTCCTGTCCCTAGATGGCGAAAAGGCGTTCGATGCAGTCCACTGACCCTTCCTGGTAGGTGTCCTGATACGATTTGGTTTTGGACCCAAGTTCCGGAAGTGGGTACAATTGTTATATACAGACCCTAGAGTGAAAGTCAAGGTCAACGGGGTCCTTTCTTGGGACTTTTCCAAGAGGTACCAGACAGGGGTGTCCTCTGTCCCCTCTACTATTTGCACTAACTATTGAGGTGTTGGCGGGGACGATACGACAGAACGCGGGCATTAGGGGTTTCAACTAGGACCGTCAGATGCAACAGAAGAAAAAATATCCCTGTACGCAGATGATGTCCTCCTATATATCACCCGCCCAGACTCTACCATACCGACGTTGTTCTCAGAACTGGAAAGGTACGGAGCATACGCCGGGTACCGGATAAATTGGCACGAGTCAGTAATATATGACCCCCGAGGCATGGAACAGTGGTCGGGGTTGCCAGAGCGGTTGCAAACGACGAGCGAGGGCTTTCAGTATCTAGGGGTTTTTGTGACTCTGGACAGGGCCTGCTCCTACGAGAGGAACATCCGGAGGTTGCTCCCTCTAACGATCCTGGGTCGGGCAGCCATGTTTAAAATGGTGACGCTGCCACGGTTCCTATACGCTTTTCAGAATGAGTACTATCCTCTCCCCAATAGGGTGTTTCAGGAAATAAATGCAGAGTTGAGAGCCTACCTATGGTTGGGTAAACAGCCTAGAGTGGCATTGGCGACCCTCAACAGACATCAGTATAGTGGTGGGATCTCGCTACCCAACATAGAGGCCTACTATTGGGCAGAACACCTGGCCCCTATAAATGATTGGCTCCATGCCCCCGCCATGCACCCCAAATACGCTCTGGAGAGAAGTGGTTTGGCAGCCCGTACATGCACCCACTACCTGTATGGGGGCAAAGGAAAAGGGTCCCTGCTTCCGGCAACCAGGCTTACCCTGACAGTATGGAATCGGGCAACAAAAATAATAGGCTGGGAGAAGAAACCGACTAGGCAGACTCCACTGTGGCACTGTACCTGGTTAAAAGAATTGAACAAATTGAAAGGGTTTCAGAGATGGGATGATATAGGGATATCGACGCTGGGAGATGTGATTGTGAGAGGGGAGCTGAAATCATTTCAAGCATTAAGGACGGAATTCGGACTACACCGCACTCAGTATTTTAAATATGCACAGTTGAGACATGCTTGGCGGGCAGAGGGATCCTAATTGAGAATGCTCCCAGAATATGCGCCTCTGGAGGGCCGCCTCCTCCAGGAACAAATCCCGGACAGGGCGGTTTCCCATACGTACAGAACACTGATGAATAATATACCCGATGGACTGATCACCCTTAGGAGGAAGTGGGAGGGAGATGTGGGAGAAATGGACGATGTGGACTGGGATACGGTGCTGATGCACCCGAGAGAGGTAGCAATTAAATCCCGACTGAAGCTAATCCAATACAACATCCTACACAGGACATACTTTGATAGGGTGCGAATGCACACAATTGACGGGCAGTAGACCCGAGCTGTATGAGATGTGGTCACGATAGAGGGAATTTCTACCACACTATCTCGTCCTGCCCCACACTTCAAACTTACTGGGGGGAGATCCTGGAAGAGTTGGGAGAGGTGCTGAAGACCGCCCTGCCGTTGGATCCTAAGCTGGTCTTGTTGGGCATGACTAACGATGTGGATCTTGCGCGCCCACTGTTGATTTTCCTGGTCCTGGGCCTAGTGGTAGCCAAGAGAGATGTAGCACGGAAGTGGGGGGTGGCGGCACCACCGCAATTGGAGGAATGGAGGAGAGGGCAGGATCTATATACGGCAGCTGAAAGAGTCACCTATAAGGCGAGGGGGTGCCCTAAGAAATTCGGTAAGGTGTGGGGCAAGTGGAGGCGATACCATGGTTTAGATGGTGGTCTTTAAGCCCAGAAGATGTGGAGGGTCCATTCGAAGGCGCTGGAGGCTACATAAGATGAGATATTTTGACGACACTGAGAGGGTCTTAAACAATTTCGAGGAGGGGTGGCCCGACTTGGAAGGGAATGTACAATTGTTATTAAAGATGCTTGACGGGTGGGGGGCGGATGGGACGGATGTGACGACAAATGATGACATGCCTGTTATGTTTTGGAAGAATAAAATGCTAATAAAAATATTTAAAAAAAAAAAAAAGAAACACTACGAGGTAGTTAGCTGTGCCCACGGATCCTGGCGATCAAACAGGAACACGCAAGGCAGTAACAGCAGGAGTAGAACTAAACACAAGCACAATAGACAAAGAGCTAGCAAGGAGGAGTGCTTAACAGGAAAGGAAGGAAATGACAGGGTACACTTTTGCAGAAAGCAGGTAACACACGTACTAGGCAACAGAAGCAAGACAACAGAATAGAAAGACAGCAAACTAGGAACTGGAACCAAGGAATTGGGAAGAAAGGCAGGGACTGGAAAGGGATATACAGAAGGTGAGGCTACAAGTGTATACTAGAATAGTGCAGGTTAAGGAATCAAGAAAACAAAGTAGCATAGAAGGCAGTGCTGGGGCAGGAACAATAATTGAGCTAAAGCTCAGGAGTCTAGGTAACACTGCAGGCATTGCTAGTACAGAAATAGGGAATTACTAAGGTTTTAGGAGTCAAGGTAGCACTGCAGGCAGTGCTAGTTCAGGAACAGGGAACAAGGATCGCCTCACCGGTAAAGAGCTACAATGACCTATCTTGGCCTGAAGGGAGCTGGGGCTTAAAAGAGCTCACAGTAATCATATGCATCAGGTGTGAGAAGGCTAGCAGCAACCAGCCACAGTCGAGCTGAATTCCTCCACCCATCCTTGGTCTGCAGGGGTGGAAACAAAGCAGTGAGCAGGGAATTCTGGGTAATGAAGTTTCAGGCATGAATAGCCTTGCTTCAAGTATAAGCAGGCTGGCTTTCACAAAACCTGGCATGGATTGGGAATGGATGTCAGTTCCCAATAAGTGTCCAAATGGCTGGAAATCAGGATATGCATTCAGGGGAGGGTCTGGAAGCTTATTAGAAGACTGAAAAGTCCCACTATGTGGCCTGCTGGTGGTAGACACGAGAACACAGGGAGAAAATCATGACAGAATGCATCATGTTCCAGTGGTGACTAAGAAACCATGCAGAACTCCTTAGGTCAAGGTCAGCGTGGATTTTGGTAGCTTTCCAGATGGGTGACACTTAATAGTGGTGGTCAATGGACATTCCAGATTTCCGGTGGTGGAATCTACAGACTCAACAGTCCTGGCCTGGATATGACCCTTCTAGAAAATACTTTTGCAGTGTTAGGGCTAACAACTGCGATAACAGCTGACAATGGCCCCTCAATGCAAGGGGCCAAATTCAAGGACTATTCAGGCCACCTTGGAATCAAAGCAAAGAAAAATCACCCCACAATGACCTCAGGCCATTGGAGATGTAGAGCATTTCATACAGACACTTAATAAGGCATTACATGTAGAACTGGACCAAGGGGAAGATCTCAAGTGGAGTCTTCTCCATTTCTTGAGGGTGTACCTGAATGCATCGAACTGCTCTCCAGTAGCCCTCATGCTCTGGAGGCCGTCATGAGACACCATAGCGGGAGGCTCAGGATGGTATCCCAGAACGCTCTAAATGTCTTCGACTCAACAGTGGTGAAGTAGCTTGAGCCGGTGTGCTAAAGATCTCCCAATATGATGTGGGGACAGAGCACTGTTCAGGGACAGACATCCAGGTTGGAAATTCAGCTCACCATTTAACAGAGGTTCCAGGACCAAAGGCATAGGTCAAGGATACCATGTGCCGACCTGCAGAGAGAGAGAAAGAAAGTGTTGCACCCAAAGTGTCCTGTATAAAAAAAAATCTCAGGAAGAAGAAATAAGTGACTGGGGAGAAGACACTGTGGAAGATGCAGATTTCTTCCTACCCAGCCAGACAATTCTGAATACTTTGGTGCTCAGGAGATACCAGCCAATGCCAGAGGGCAGAAACCACGAGCAAGCAAGGAAATTAACAAATCCAGCAGCAGAGATGGAGGAGAGGCTTGTGAGCAATGACTCCCAAGTAACATATCAAAGTCAGAGGTCCAATATTTGTCAAAATCCACCTCAAGTCAGACAATGCTTGTCTATGTATGTAGCATTACCCCAGATAATTAGTGACCAGAGTAAACTGCAAAGATGTAACCAAAGTGGAAACAGCCGTAATGAGCCATCTGACCTCTGCTTAGTACGAGTATGTGGGGTACATGTGCCTGAGGCTGGGTGTGGCCAAGGGTATAACTGAAAGGGAGATGGCCCACTCCCAGACAGCAACCACCACGTCTGGATCATCATTATGGTGGTAGTCCCAGGGCTGGCCTACCACTGTACAGTGATATTGGTGTGTCACCTACACAGCTCTAGTAAATGCAGTGCGTGAGTGTTAGCAACACCTGTGCAGTGATCCCTGGCAAGGGTACACATTAGTAAAGGGCGCTGGTCTACCTGGACAATAGCTCTGAAAAGGGCTTTTATGGAAGCCAATAAGAGATGTGCCAATGGGTGACTGACACAGCTGTTTCCATGAACATATCGTCTTGTGAAAAGTTACACAGGAAAAGACTTATTACCATGCCGAGCTGTGATTATGGTGTCTTTCTTAGTGTCCACTTGCCAAAGTTTGATTTCTTATGTTACCTTAAATTTGCTCCACACATCACAATATTGTACAAGTACCTAAATCCCGATTTGAATGTCCGATAGTTGTGACCGCCTGTCACCAGTTACTTGTTCATTGTGACCTTTCCAACTCATCAGGATCTCACTTTTGGGGAGGCGCTTTGCTGTGGTCTACCCACCATCATAGAAGTTAAAGCGTTGTTGGTTTGTTACAGAATCCTTTAAGGAACTTTATACAGCCCACACCGTGTAGTCTTTTTCTAGCCCTCTGTCTTGTCTATTAAAACATTCTGTTTAAAGCACAGCGTTCATCCAACGCGTCTCCTGGCGCTATGGAAGAGAGTAAGAAAGGTAAGGAGCACTCCATTCTGTTTATCAGATGTTTGTTATTGAGAAGCCAGAATGTGATCTTTCTAAATATAAGGTTATTGTCTATTGGCTTAAGAGAAGGGTTATTGTTCCTAGGTTTTGTGCCAGAAGTATCTCCCGCCAGGTTTGGCCCACCTAACCCTCAGCACAGTAACAAGAAGACCAAGAATGGAGCACAAATTGTGCAGGATCATTGTGTTTGCTAAAATAACATAAGGGTGTGAACTATAAAAGTGCATATGTGTAATGTACAAAGATTTAAATACAATTATTTTCCTTCCTGGAAGCTAGTGAACCTGCCAAAAGTGTGCCAAAATAGAAAAACATTTATTTTGGCCATTCTGAGTATGTTGTAATCTATATTTGAAGAAATGCAAGCCTCTAAGCGAGTAGTAACAGACACATTAATATCCTTTAGATCTTATTGGTAAATGAGAAGGGGGGAAGAATTCTCCAGAGGTAATAAAAACAATTCTTCGGTGTATCTGAGGGTGTGGGGCAGGATCCCATCTTTCCAGGCCATAAACTGCAACTCAAAGAGCACAAACATCGTGGGGCAATCTTAGTGCGGTTTATTTTAAGGCTTTTTGCATCCATCCACCAACAGAATTAATCCACACCTAGAGAAAGTCATAAAACTGGCAAAACCATTACCACACACATAGTCCACAGTATCTGTGTACCAACCATACACATGAAGAAGGAACAAATGGACCTCATGCTGGAGATGAGCTATCCTACATAGGTTGAATAGAAGGACCTACGCATTAAGTGGGCTCTAATTCAATTAATCACAGAATTCTCAAAATAGAGATATTCTAAAAACTGAAGGAAAATTCAGTGGCAGACAGGTATCGAGGCCACTGGTGGGTTTAATGAGATCAGGGCCTGGCACGGTTGCCACCCTTCACCATCTGTAGTTCTTCCAGTTAACAGAAGTGACTACCATCTTGGGACCATGATCCACTTTGACTATATCTATGATTGAGTTTAATTCCACAAACTCCTGCGCTGAATGCAGACTATCCATTCAAGAAGTTGAGCTGAATAAAACAACAAACAAATGGAAAGGAATGTTGCATGCTGTAGAATAAATCTCTCTAAATCCCCATGAAGTGAAGGTTACCTGCCTGCTTTGTGGAGCAGAGAAAACAGAAAGGTGTTGTTAGACCCCTACCTCATAAACTATTATAGTCACTTCGTCCGTGATTGGACAAGTTTAGGTGAGTATATCTTGGCGTAGGCCCCAGCTTAGGGCACATATGGAAACATATGTATTGGTAATTTTAAGACTTTTATTTTATGCCAGTTGAATACAAAACAACTGAGTAACTTACCTTTGGTAACAGTCTTTCTGGTGTATGCTGTATCTACCTGCAGATTCCTCACCCAACGAATAACCCCAGGTGGCAAACTGTATCGCGAGAAGTTTTCTTCCGCAATTCCCTCATGCATCTATTGGATGCATTGTGCAGCTCCACATTGGATCCATCCTGCCCATCGGGACCCCTATTAAGCTGCCACCTCTGCACATTGATGTCAGTTTCTTTCTGATACCTGTCTGTGCTGTTGGAGGTGGAGCTTAGTTATTAGATTGTGCTAGTGCGCACATCTCAAAATTGGAATACTATTACCATAGCCCAGAAGAGTCTATTGCACAGAACAGTGAGGTGGGTACGTCAGTGAGGAATCTACATATAGATAAAGTTTCCACTGGAAAAAGCATCACTGAAGGTAAGAATCTTGTTCTTTTGATGGATACTTATAATCGCAGATTCCTCACCTTGTGAATAGATAGCAAAGAAGGTGGTGGGTCTGTGGAATGGCTCAAATTAGGTAATCGAGCAGGTTAGAGCAGGCAAGAAGCCCTTTCCACTAGACTTGAGTATCCGGGCAGTGGTGCCAGTGAAAGTGTGAAATGACGCCTATGTTTCAGGCTGGCAGATGTCACAGACTGGCACCCTGTGCGCCAGCACTGTGGTAGCAACCATTAGTCTGCTGAAATAAGTGACTGGGCCTTCTGAAGGCTGTTTCCTGGCCATTCCGAAGCTTGTTTTGATGCATAGTAAAAATCACCTGAAGAGGATTAATTTCTGAACAGCATTCCCTTCTTCTCCCCAGAGAAGCCTACAAATAAGTGATCGTGCCCCCGATGTACCTTGATACGATCAATGTAAAAGCTTAAAGCTCTTTTAGGGTCAAGGTGATGTAACCTCTTTTCTTGTTTTGGACGGATGAGGTGGGGAAAAGAAAGCTGGCAAGGTTGTAGACTGTCCTACATGAAAGTGCCTGACAACTTTCTGGAGCAATGCTACTTTAGCACGTAGTACTAGTTTTTAGGTGTCGCCTAGGCAGCGCTTGCGCTGTCTCTTAAAGACATGCTGTATTCAGGATATGTGGATAATGCCAAGCCTACTTCCCACCCATGTTTTTAAATGGCTCTAGTCCCTTTCCTTTGTAAATGGTGGTTTTCATTGGTCATCAGGATTTTTAGTCCCTCCTTTGTACCGCCATGTCTCTTCTTGTAACCTCCCATTAGGACACCCCCTGTTACATGTGTTGTTACGTCCTAGGTTTTAATTACAGCCTTAAGGCACTATTTTCTTAATGGACTTCAGGCAGGACACTCACTTAGTCCTAAACTGGGTTGGTAGTCGTTACTTTACTCGCTAGCACATCTCAGAATTATACTAGACCTTCTATAAATTCCCCTTCATCAGCTCCGCATAGAGTACAACCTAATCCGGAATTAATATAATAATTTTTTTGTCACATTTCAAAGCTACTAATTGTATATATGGACATAGCTATTTGAATGTACTCGTGGTACTGTCTTGCATGCAAAGTATTGTGGGTAGGGTAGATTTACCATATCTTCAAAGTTTATGATGCTCACTAGGGACCTCTAAAAGCAGCTTGTGGTACTGCACCTAGACAAGCAGTACTGGTGCCTTGCTCACTAGGGACCTATAGGAGCAGATTGCGGTACTGCACCTAGACAAGCAGTACTGGTGCCTTGCTCACTAGGGACCTATAGGAGCAGATTGCGGTACTGCACCCACCAAATCTCACATTTATATTAGACCTTCTATTAATTTCCCTTGATCAGCTCCACATAGATTACATCCTAATGCAGAATGAATATAATAATTGTTTTGTCAAATTTCAAAGCTACTAATTGTATCTATGGACATAGCTATTTGAATGTACTCGTGGTACTGTCTTGCATGGAATGTATTATGGGTAGGGTAGATTTACCATATTTTCTGCAGGGCGCAGTACCATATGTGACCAAAAGTATATGATGCTCACTAGTGGCCTCTAGGAGCAGCTTGCAGTACTGCTCCTACCCAAGCAGTGCTGGTGCCTTACTCACTAGGGACCTCTAGGAGAAGCTTGCGGTACTGCAGCTATTCGTGCAGTGCTGGTGCCTCACTCACTAGGAGTTCTAGGAGCAGCTTGCGGTACTTCACTGAGACATACAATGGTAGTTCCTGGCTCACTATGCAACCATTTGCAATGCACTAGGTCTCGCATTACTGAAAGTATGATCTATTGGCGTTGCATTATTATTTGCAACGCCATTACCTCAAACCATCAGTAATGCGAGACCTATTGCATTGCAAATTGAACAATTGTGCTTTGGTCAAATGGAGTGCACATGAGGAAAGTGAGAAACAGATTGAGGTCCCACTGGGGCATCACAAAAGGTGTTGCTGGGGTCATATTGGTCAGCACTTTGAGAAAACGCATCACAACAGGTAATTTAAATAAAGATGGCTGATCAGGTAAACTTAAGAAGGCTGAAGTGCCAAGAAATAACTTTGGACTTTTGCCACAAAACAGCAGAATATCACACAACGTTGCCTGTAAAGGTTTGAGATTTCAGGAAGAACACCAGACAACAAATCTCTCAATGTGTCTTGAATAGATGATTTTAGCCGAGGGCACCCGGCTGCCAGACAGACATTCACCACTTAGAATAGAAAAGAAGGCAACTGTTGGCACTAATCCCCAAGCATAGAGGTGTAGATTGTGCAGGCTTGGGTGCAGGACCCCACCTTGTTGCTGCAACAGGAGGTCCTACCGAAGAGGCAGCCAGATCGGAGGGCAAATGCTCATTGGCCAGAAGTTCAGCGTACCCCACTCTCCTCGCCCAGTCCAGAGCCACTAGAGTGACTTGGGCCTGGTCCTTCCTGACCTTATTTAGAACTTGAGGCAGAGGCAGAAAGGCGCACAGGAGTCCCAGGCTCCAGTCCAAGAGAAAGGTGCCTCAGAGTGAGAACTGCCTTGGGAACTCCAACTTGCAAAAGCTTGGACACTGTGTGTCCTCTGCAGTGGCAAAAAAGATGGAGCCAGGGTTCTACCCATTGCTGGAAGATGCCATGAGTTATTCATTTACCATTTGTGATCCGCTAGGCAACACTTGCTGAGTTTGTACCCTCATGTTTAAAGATCCTGCCTGTTGCTGTATGACCAGAGAGATGCCCTGACTGTCTCAGGAGAAGGACCTCTTGGCTCAAGATCCATGACCTTTCAACGGCCTGTTGGTTTCACTACCACATGGTGGTAGTGTCCTTGCAAACTTGCACTTGATCCCCTGATGAATAGGAAGAATACTTTCAATGCCAAGCAAATCACCCACAATTCCAGAAAGTTGATGTGGAGGGCTCGGATCTTCACCTCTCCCAGATGGCCTCACCAACCCAGCAAATATTCATCTGTTGTGACTCTTAGCTGGGGGCTGGGTATGGAGAGGGCTCTGCCACCGGTCCAATTGCTGTCTAGCAGCCAACATTACATATCCTGTGCAGACTCCTTTGGATACCTGGATGAAATCTGAAAGGTTCACTTGGTGCTGATTCCATAGAAACTTCAGATCCCACTGCAGAGCCTGTATGTGCTACCGGGGGCTCTATTACACAAGGCCTTGGGGTGCAATGGGCGTTTGTACCCGCTTTGTGTGCCCGGGACACTGTGGTACTACAGAAGGGGCCACAGATGCTTGTGCAGCCCCTTTTGTAATAAAGATAGAGCTAGCACTATCATTAGAGGTCATTCCCTCATTTTCATGGGAGGGTATGCAAATGAGGGAATCACTTTGCCTCTGCACCCGCACTGTATTACCGATGTGGGCACAGTGGCAAATATGCCTTTAGAAGGCGCATTGAAGTGCCCCCCAAAAGGTGCTACACTTTCAATTAATCTTCTAAATGTAGCCTCTAAAGTAAGGAAAGGGGATCTCATGGACCCACCAGACATCCCCTTGCAGGCGGGTGCAGTCACTCACTGCACTCATCTGCAAAGAGATCTCTACTCCCTTTTAAAAGAGTAGGCGGGTTGCCACCTGCACAGTGAAACACGGCTTTTAAACAGCTGCTCTGTATTTCTCTTTAATGCGCTGCCCTGGCTGCCCCGAGAGCAGCACATTCTTCCTGATAGAGTGCACTTTCCATCTTTTCACCTGGTGCACCTGCTTTAAGGTGCGCAGTGGCGCAAACATGGAAAGTGTGCCTTATCTGTAATAACGACTCTGGAGTGGTCCACCTCCAGAATGCAGGAAGCCACGAGGCCAAGAGCCTCAGTGCAGCTTTCACTGGACCCAGGTCAAGTTTTGAACTGGACTTGTTGCAGTAGACGGAAGGCTCAAAGAACATAGTATACAGGATGACTCCAATGAAGGGGAACCTTTGTGAAGGAATCATGTGCGACTTCAGAATGTTGATGGAAAATCTCATCGATGTTAATAGACTATCCATCATCTGGCGATAGGCCGTAACTGTCTGAGGTGAGCTGTTCTTCAGCAAACAGTCATCGAGGTATGGCAATAATGCTATTTCCAAACCACTGAAGATGGGCAGCAATCACCAGAATGACTTTCATGAACACCCAAGGTGCACTGGTAAGGCTGAAGGGGAGCACTGAGAACTAAATGTGCTTTTGTCCTTCCTGAAACTGCAGGTAACACCTATGGGACTGTAGAGTAGGAAAGTGGAAATTGGTGTCTTGCAGATCCAACACCACCATCCAGTCTCCTGGGTCCAAGACGGACAAGATTTAGGCCAGGGTGATATTTCTGAACTTGTCCTTCTCGAGGAAGAAGCAAAAAGGACAAAAATTGAGGATTGGATGAAGACCTATGTCCTCTTCTGCACCAGAAAGTAACAGGAATAACAACCAATCCAACCTCTGATGCAGGCACCATCTCTATAGTTCCCTTTTGCCATTGCTGCCCCTGGAGCACCTCCCCCCCAGAATTCCCCCCAGCAGAATTCCCCGGCTCCCGCCTCCTAGCCTCTCCTCCCTCCCACCTCTCCTACTTAATGGCGGCCGCTGTGCGGTCACATGCAGTGGGTGCGCCACCGGTGCACCAAAGGCAAGCCCGTCCGTGACCCGACCGGGGCCAGCGCCAGGAACCCTTGCCGTCCCACTACCCATCGCTATGACACCACCACCCTCATAGCACTCAACCCTGGAAGACTTAGAGAATGCCATCAGGCCTTACGAACACGACCCACAGCCAGTTCTCCTGCCTCCACTGCCGCCAGCCCCTCACCCACCACCATGGCCTCCAATACAGCCGACCCCAGCACCGGCGACACCTTAAAATGCATCCTCCTCAACATACTCTCCATACACAAACAGGCCATGGAAATCTGGAACCTACTCGACTCTTTCTCGCCCGACATCGCCTTCTTCACAGAGACCTGGACCAACGCATCCTCCGCCCGACATCAGCACTGCCATCCCAGACGGATACAAGATCCAGAGGAAAGACCGCCCCAACCACCCAGGAGGGGGCCTTGCCATCGCACACAAGAGCACCCTCCACCTCATCATTTACAGCGATACCTTCCCCTCCGCCGAATACACCTGCACTTCCAGATCCAGACCACCCCCAAAGCCACACTCTGAGGAACCCTTGTCTACAGACCCCCATGCCCCCGAACATCCTTCACCATCACCAACTTCATCGCACCCCACGCTATCGCCTCAACAAACTACATACTCATTGGAGACCTGAACTTCCTCCTCGACAACCCCAGCGACCCCAACTCCAGTATCCTTCGTGACAACCTCGCCAGCATCGGGCTTAAACAACTCTTCAACACACCGACCCACAGAGCAGGACACACCCTTGACCCCATCTTCGCGGCAGGAAACAAAGTCCAATTCAGCCACACAATGCAGCCGCCATGGACCGACAACCACTGCGTACACTTTGCCATCAACAAACCCAAGGCACCCAAACCAGCTCCACGCCCACCACAAAGGAACTGGAGCAAGGTTACCGACGAGCAACTTAACTCCACCCTCACCCGAGACAGCCACATCTGGCTCCCGACAGAAATAACGCAAACAACGCAGCCAGAGAACTCCACACCTGGATCTCCAACGGCACAGACGAGCTTGCCCCGCTATGCAACCCCAACAGACAACGCCCCAGGAAAGCCGCCTGGTTCACCACGGCTCTCCAAGAAGCAAGACACACCTGCAGACGCCTGGAGAAGAACTGGAGAAACACCAAGGCAACCAAAAACCACACCACCTACAAGACGCCATAAAGGACTACCACAACCAGATCAGAGCCACCAAGAGGAACTTCATCCACAACAAAATCCTGCCCAACTCCAATGAATTTTTCAGTGTCATTCAAGAATTCACTAACCCACACAGCAAAGCCACGTACATCACCCCATCCCAAGACCTCTGCGACAAGCTTGGAACCTATTTCCACCTCAAGATCAAAAACCTCTACGACAACTTCATTGAACATCCACCAGGCGCCACAGACGGCCCCCGCACACCAGAAACACCAGTCAGCTCACCATCTCCAACAGGACACCAATCATGGCCGAAGACACCACCTCGACCATGAAAAGCATCCAATCGGGGGCCCCCATCGACCCCTGACCTCTTCACATCTACCACAGAGCCGCTGCCACCATCACATCCTAAATGAAAAATGCACCATCAACACCACCCTCAAAACAGGCACCTTCCCAGGTGACTGGAAGTGTGCAGAAGTCAGATCCCTGCTCAAGAAGCCCACAGCTGGCCCATCTTGCTCCTCCCCTTCGCAGCCCAAATTGCAGAAAAAACAGTCAACAGGAAACTGACACGATTCATTGACCTTCAGTGACCTTCTGCTGACCTTCAGGAGACTTCTCAAGACCTGGTTGTTCGAACAGTAGCAGCTCCCCCCCCCCCCAGCGACTTGAGACCCTCGCGAGTGAGTAGTGCGCTCTACAAATGCTTGATTGATTGATTGATTGAACAGAATGCTGTCCTCGACCCATCCCAATCCAGATTCCGAAGCAACCACAGCACAGAGACCTCCCTACTCGCCGCCACAGATGACATCCGCACCCTCCTGAACCAAGGCCACTCCGCAGCCCTCATCCTACTTGACCTAACCGCGGCCTTCAACACCGTCTCCCAACGCACACTAGTCGCCAGACTACACGATGCAGGATACAAGGAACAGCCCTAGACTGGATCCGATCATTCCTCACCGGAAGAAACCAAAGGATCAGACTCCCACCCTTCCTGTCCGACCCCCCGATAATCACCTGCGGAGTCCCACAGGGTTCATCACTGAGACCCACCCTCTTCAACATCTACATGGCCCCCCTCGCAGCTATCGTTCGTCAACACGGCCTCAACATCATATTTTACGCCGACGACACCCAGCTCATTCTCTCCCTCACCAAAGACTCCACCACAGCCAAACTCAACTTCCAGAAAGGAATGCAAGACGTCACATGTCTGGATGACCAACAGCTGCCTGACGCTCAACGCCGAGAAGACAGAAGTGCTCGTCCTCGGTATCACCCCTTCTGCATGGGACAGCACCCAAAATTCTTCACCCTGTATTAGGGGAATTCAAGTGTAATACGTGCTCCCAGTAGGATATGTGTGTCATTAGCCCATCTCAATGAAAGGATTTGAAGCCGTATGACGCGTGCTTGTTTCCGAAAAATCCGACGAATATTAAGGTGGCAACTTCTTGAATATAGAGAGGAGGATCACAAAATATCTTTGAGAGCGTCTATCAAGTATAGACCGCCAGTAATACAGGGAGGATAATATTGGAAATTGTTAAGCACTGTTCATAGGGGGCTGCCTTAAAAGAATACTATATATCGTGAGAAGAGATCGAAGAACCTGCTAGTAACGGATCAAATTACTGTTTCTTGCCCTGAAGAATTCCTTTTGGACGAAACGCGTTGGCTACGGTCGTGTGAAGAATAAGAATAAAGAACATTTAAAAAAAGACCTACTGAATGAATTCTAATTTCTGCTATACTTATTCATTGTTGATTTCCTTGTGTGGAATGCTGGATCATTGTATTTTATTGTAAATTGTGGGAATTTCCCTTGGAAGCTTAGGGGTATTGAGCTTCAGGTCCTTAGCACCCAGATTTTATGTTTACTTTAACCAGATTGTTGATAGGTGCAGTCATTATTGCCTTATACCCTGTGTTCTCTTTGTTGTGTATAGATATTAGAGAGGGCTTTATCCATGTTCTGTAGGTTAAGATACCTGTAAATGTATTCGGAAATCTGCAAACCTCTATGACCCTTTTCATATGCAATAGAAAGTAGGCCCGGTACTATTAATTTCTCATTATCTTCTGGTACCTAATAACTTACTCCCAATTAGAAAGATGCATCTTAACTCTCAGTTCATACATGGTGGGCCAAGATAAATTTCACTGGACAAGTTAATGACTACATTTGATGAACACACTTCTGTGGTCATGATTATCACATTTAATTTTACTTTTATGTTTTATCTCCTGATTAACTATGATTTTAAAATACTGAAGTACTAAAGTATTTACTTCCCTATTTTCCAAGTTAACTGATGTGTACCATTTTCAGTGTATTGTTCATATTATATTAAAAAAAACTCAATTAAATCTTTTCAACATAAAAAACAGAAGCAGGTCTGGGTGGGCTCCAAGCTCATGAAAATTCTTTGAAGGAAAGAGGTTTGGCATCCATAATGAGGATTTAATCTCTTCTTTACATAGCCCGTCATACACAAATGTAAACAATAGGTGTTACTATACCACATTTTATGGTATTCAACTTCCCTACCTTCAAAGGATAGACTCCTAGCCAAGATTCAAACTCATAACCAGCAGATCACTGCTTTTTTCAAATGAAAACACTCAACTCACTGAGCCAACTCACCAGTCAGAGAGTACCTGTAATAAGCTCATGGAGTCATGTTTTATCATATGGCTGCTGAAGAGGGGTAGACCTACCAACACTTGCAGTAGCCAGATCACAGGTGGAAATATGAGAAAGGGCAACAATCAAGGAAGAGGCTGACCACTTTTCTGTCTACACTAATCGCCTATTCTCTTTAACCCAGAGATTAAAAATTTCTGTCTGCACTTGTCATAGCATACATCAATATTGTCTTTACTGATATTGACATGGTTATGCATTCCTAAATCATGGCGTACATCAACATTGATTTGACAATGCTTTCATTCGTGCATAGATTATGGAATAAATTTTTTAAGGAGATCAGACAGCGTAATTTGTAGAAAAGGATTTATTAAGATAAGAGCAGCAAACCCCAGCAGCCGTTCCTCCTGCTGATTGATTGATTGATTGATTGATTATAGGATTTGTAGAGCGCAGGCGTCTTGGCGCTGAAATGACTGAGACTGTTTGAGCGGAGGGCATCTGCTGCAACGTCCACCTCTGTCCCTAGATTCCACAGCTGGATTCTAGTGATAGAAGCTTACAGTTGTCGTGATCCGGTTGCCAGGTAGCAAAGAACAAAACATTGCAACATACAAAATATATAGAACATAACGCCATTGACATTGCAGCTGCCAGGATCGTCGCTGTTGTTCAGGCATAGATTATGGCATACATTGACATTGCATTTATGGTGATTGACATTTTTATGCAAGCACAGGTTATGGCATACGTTGACATTGCATTTATTGGTATTGCCGAAGTTGGCCCTGCACATATCATGGCACATACCCCACCCTCCATGGCGGCCATCAAGTCCAACACGTACTGATGTTGCATTACCATAAGGTGGATGGCTCTCAGTTCTTACTTGATAGCGTTTAGGCCAAGCTCAGTATTATTAATCACCTTCAGCAACTCCCACCTAGTTATTTAAAACCAGCAGGCATTTCCCTTTGTTTGCATGTTGAAGAAGGGTATTGACCCTCAGGCATTTACTTGAGTGTCTGTGAACTGTCTAAATTCTTCTGGAATGTCTTTGTACTGAGCCCAGCCAAAATAATCAGCAGTTCTTCTCTTTCGAGCCTGATGCAACCGAGTTGTTTTCTTCTGTGTCTGATGTTGAGACAATTCAAATAGATCTTCTCCAGGGATGACCAGGTTTGGTGTGTGTATGATCACGAGGGAGCAGAGCCCCGCCTTCGGAGACAAGCTGGGTGGAGGCAAGGTTGCCACATTGTCAGTAGAAATTGACCAACATGGAGGTGTCCCATTGCAGGTCCGGTATGACAGTATCACAACACAGTTCTCATTATTGCACAAAGGTATGGTTCCTATTCCTCTAAAACATTAAGCATACAGTGTAAGTTGCTGTACAATTTGGAGTTGCCCCTTCCCCTCCAACCATGTGTACCTATTAATCCCAGATTTCCTAAAATGGGGTGTCTATGCTAACATTGGATCCCCTCCCCTGGGACTCATTTCCCCTCACATGATTTTTGATGAGTGGCCCAGCACTGAAATTGCATGTCCTGGGTCCACTTGTCATTAAAGAAGGTGGCACCAAAGATGTTAGGGGCTACCCTGAGACCACAGACGGATGCGGGAGCGGACGTATTTGTGCACTGGTGCGGTGGTCTTGCTACCTCTAGGAACCACTTTTCTACTAATACCCGGGGCTGAACGGTGCCCATGGTGGCTCTTCTGCACATCCTAAGACTGCAAAATACTCTACCTATATATTTTCAATTGTGCCATGCATCACCTATTTATTGACTGCTCTGGCTAGACCATGACCCAAAGTATTCACAAAAACCGTAATAAATTAAACATTACTTATTATTTTTTCATAATATATACATTGATGTATCAAATACAGATTTCATGTTAACAAGTTGTGAAAAACAAGTCCCATTTGTCGCTAACCAATCATCGAAAAAATAAAAATTCACACTCTGCCATACTCATGCACACCACATATAAAAGCATTCTGGACATATAAAAAAACAACATAATGTAAATCAGGCTCCCTCATCATAAAAAGACAATGGTGTAATAAGAATTTACACAACATGAGTCACTGTCATAATGTAATGAATATATGCAGAATTAAATTACATTTAGTAAAATATTGGAAAGAAATGTCTGTCTTTCAACATTGAAAGAAATTCTTCCAAGTATATTAATAGACTTTCCACAAAATGGTGATAAAAATATGTTCATGGAGGGAGCAAATTCCAGCGCCAACGCGAGTTTTGGTGGAAAGACGCTTATCTGGGTCTCACATTCTTCAGGGCGCATACAATAATAATGAAAAAGGTAGGTAAGGGGACCTGTCAAGAGAAACAACAAGGAGGTTTAGTCTGCAATTTCTCTCACTAAAGTTAAATGCGTAGCGTTGGATAATTTCCAAGTTAATAGCCGGGGTAAAGAAAAACTCAACACTTCAAAGGCGGTATCTCATACTCTCCGAACAGATGACGTCTCTAGGGCTCCTATAAGTGTAAGTTTAACGTCATCGTATAAATCGAGGATTCGAAAAAAATGTCCTCTGATTTACAAGGGAAATTTAATCCGTTTCCCAATTAGTTGTTTAATGTGGCGGCTATCCTGAATGGCGTCGCATACATAATCCAGAGGATACCAGAGATAAATCAAATGATAGTCTCTGGATTAGAGTTCGTATACCACATACAGCGGTATTCCAGCGTGGCGTCCTGCTCGCTGATAGAAAAATCTCAGATTGAGTGGTTCTTCTGCACATCCTGTCTATCTTGAATTGGATGTCGCTAGGCTCTGGGAAGAGATAATGGGGTTGGACTCATACTAGGTGATGTTTACTAGGGCCCTTTGAGGTTCTACTCTATGGGGTTGGATCTTTGCTCTGATCCTACATAGCTACAGATGGAAGAGGCGTTTTGCTTTTTCAGGGGCTATCTCCTAGGATAGGTAAAGCATGTCTGCACCTATGGCGTGGGGTATCAAAGAACATATGAAACATGACCTATTCGTAGTTTGTGTGTGTAGGAGAGTGGGGTCTGCAATCCTATGGTCACCCCAGATTTTTGCTTTTTGCTTCACTGGTTTACGACTTTCCCTGGCTGTGGGCCTGCTAATCAGACCCACAGCCTAGCTGTTCTCTCTCTAAATTGACAACCATGTACCTTAGGTGCATTTACCAATTGGTACTGGGCCACCGTATCAGTCCCTGTACAGTATACCTTAGGTATCCAGGGCATAGGTGTACCAAGGGCCTACCAGGGGCTGAAGCATGTATTATGCCACCCCTGGCTGGCCATCTAAAATAGACACAACTGGCTGCACGACAGCTGGGCAAGGTGGTGTAGTCACCCTTTGCTGTAGATATAGTATACCTATATCTAACCCTAAAATGGACACATATATTCCTATCAGTCACTCCTATGGCAGGCCTTATCAATCCTGAAGGCAGAGTGCTTGGAATTATGTGAGATGGTGCTCTGGCATGAGCTGAGCCCGTTTGCAGCTTGCGGAACCAAGTCCTAATAGCTGTTCCATGATAACGCTATACCATATACTCTTAAGTGCATTATCAACCTCGCTGTTAAATGCTAACTCTGGTATAACATTATCAAAACATGTCGAGTAAGGTGTCATACGAATTGGAATACTACCCCCTCGCCAATTCTGGCGACGGGGGTAGCATTCCACCCTTCTAGAGGGGCTCGACATGTATGTAACTGAGAACCCCGGTTAAAGTTAACTCGAGCCTTGGCATCACAAAATGGATGCCACCACCACAGACACAAGTCTGACCTCCTGCTGCTGGGAGTCCTTCCAGCAAGGGAGGCTTGGACAAAGGGTTTCCTGCCTTGGGAGGTGCTAGCACCACCCCTGACAGGATTTTGTGTATTGGGGAGGACAGGCCTGAAAGGAATGAGACATGCCCGGGGCACACAAGGTGTCCTGTGCATACACCGGTTCAAACCAGTTGCTGGGGCATCCCTGCCCCAGCTCTGGCGCGAAAGCCGGACAAAGGAGAGGGGGTGTAGCCACCCCTCTTCCTGGTCCCATCCAGGGGAGGGACCTAGTCAGTAGTGCAGCCCCCTTTAGGAGAATAAAGGTAGGAGCTGGTCCCATTCCAGATTAGATTATCCTGAACATCTTTACAAGAAGAAACTCTGGACTTCAACGTTCTGCTCCACAGAAGACTGAAGAATCTCCCTTGTGGACAAGGAGTGTCCACCCTGCACAAGCAGGCACCATCAAGCGTCCAGCGGCTTCCCTTTGTCGTCTTCCCTCGAGGATCCAGACTTCAGAGCCCGACGAGACCCCGATTCCCAGACCTTTCCGACCTCTACCTACATCTGCAGCACAGCTGAGATCTGTGGGTGCGACGAGACACGTGGGACCGGCCATCTTGAAAGAACCTGCACTTCGCTTTCAGCACGACTCCCAAGGTAAACTCGACCAAGTGCTTTGGGGACTGAGAAGCCCCAGCCCCGAGCAGCTCCTGCACCGAAGACCAGCCCTCCAGCCTCCACGAGATCTGCGTGGGGCCCTTCTGCTTGTTTGCTGCTCGACGCGTTGTCTGGTCACTTGCCGGCTGGCTAGTGGCCTCCTAGACGAAGAACTTTGAAATCTTCACTGCTGCTCTGGTTGCTCCAGACTGGCCCTTGCTCCCTTCCAAAAGAGGAGCACCCTGGACCCTCCTGGTCCACTCCAGACGCCGTTTCCACTCACCGCGTGGGTTGCCTTTGCCAAGGCCAGTTGACGCCGATTCCGGATCCAACACCGCCGACAGCGAGAGCCTGCATGGGACAGCTCGTGCCTCCATCCTGGTCGTCGAAGACACCTCCTGGTCCATGTGGCTGCAGACAAGCGTCTACTCTTCACCTGATCGCGACGACGACACCTGGTTCCTTAAAAGTAAAGTCCACATTTGTAAAGCGCACAATCACCCGTAAGGGTCTCTAGGCGCTGGGGGGCCGTCGGGAAGATTAAGCGAGCTATTGCCCAGAGTCACATGGTGCTGGGCTGACCTGCCGCCGGAGCCGGGGATCGAACCGTGGTCCCCAGATTCCAGCGTCAGTCGCCCTGGCCGCGGCGCCACACCTCTTCCACTGGTTCCACTCCAGTCACTGGCTAGTGACTTTGAACATTGTCCCCTCTGCTTTCAGGTCCTCTTCTTCACCGATCCACCCTTAGATCGCACCGGACATCTTCCTCCTGGTCGCCTGCAGCATCTTTTCCTCCAGGCTCCATAGACTTCAACGCGAGAACCCGACACACTTTGACATCTATGCACCCGCAGCCCGTGGGTGAGGTAACGAAAGCATTTCGGTGCTCAAGGGTAGTTTAACTGTCCTAGTGTCCAGTTCACCAGTCGTTTTAGTCCTACCTAGTCAGGATTGTCCGTACTCACCTTTTAACTTGAACTGTACTGTCCATAGACGTTGTTACGCATCTCGCGTGTGAGTTCACACTCTGCACACGCGTCCCGTGGGCCTCCTATTACTTACCTAAGGTGAAGATAGCGTAGTCCTAGCGAACCTCCAGCCTCTGGACAGCTCCATTCCTACTATCGACTTTCACATTCCACTTACTTAGTATATGGTTTGTCGTGCCCCTAGGGCACCATTGTAATTTTCTGCAACTTATCTTATTTTTCCTAAGAGATTGTCATGTGCTTAGCCCTCTGACCTCATAAAGAGCTCAGAGGTGTTTGTTATTAATAAATATACTTTTTATTTTCATAACAACCTGTGTGGTGTCCTTTCATCTGGTATTCAAGGGGTATATTGTGGTAAAACAGCTGGCTTCACATGCCAAAAGAGTTTAGCCTAAGACGTCCATGCTACCATTAGGATAGCTGGTCTATAAGGTGGACTTACAACCAATCACCATAAGGGTTGTTTGGACTGATACAAGGTGATCACTAGAACTAGTGAGCATCATATATCAGGCCAACATCTCACATTGGTGTGCAGCGGTTGGGATTTGAGCTTGCTGTTGTTTTTACCACATATAATCTTGAAATATCATTTGAAAGATCACATAAGGTACCATAGGTACATATAACAAGCTTAGAAATACTCTGAGTTCTACTGAACCAGCTGTTGTAGTAGAAAGGGCCTAGCACACCCTGACTACAACTCTTAGCAAGGGATCAGTAGGAAAACCCATAGTGTAGGTAGGTGCATCACTTACACCTCACTAGAAAGCATGTCTACCCATGGAGAGACTTCAGAGACTCCCCTAGTGGTTAGTGACCCTCCACAGGTCCTTTCCAGATATGCAGCTCTCAGTTTCCAGGAGATGAGACAATTGTGTACCTCCAGGAAATTGAAACAGGGTTCTAACCCTACCACTCCTTTTCTGTTAGGTCTCCTAGAGACATATGGTGCTAGAAGGGCTTCTAACCCAGGCCCCTCTAATCCAGATGGGAGCATGCCCCCCTTAGAAGGGAATCCTAACTCCAACCCCCCTGAAACGGAGAATGTAGATGAGGAAGAGGAGGAAGAGGAAGAGTCCTCTGGGGATGAGGCAGACAAAGGTCCAGTGGTAGTCAGCAGACTCACAAGGGCCAACTTAAGCCTACATGAAGGTGGCACTGGGGGAGCCCCAAGACAATCCTCAAGCAGGCCTAACCTTGGGAATAGACGAGTTAGATCTCACTCCAGCGGCTCTAACATATCTATTCACACCCATGTCTCTCAGGCATCTTCTCAGAGAGGGATGACATCCCCCCAGAGAAGAGAGCATGAAGCAAAGATGAGGGAAGTGAATCTGAGGATTGAAAGGGAAGAACTTGCCCTTGCCAAAGAGAAACTTGCCTTTGCCAGAGAGCAACAGTTGAGTGGGGTAGTCCCCACTGGTGGCAGCAATATCCCTAGGGATAGAGAAAGGGGTTTTGATACTAGAAACCTGAGCAAGATAGTGCCCTCCTATAAGACAGGAGATGATATCCACAAGTGGATAACTGCTCTGGAGAGGGCCTGCAAAGTACAGCAGGTACCCCAGAGTCAGTGGGCAGCTATATTGTGGCTCTCCTTTGAAGCTATAGGAAGAGACAAGCTCCTCACTGTTAGAGATGAGGATGCTAATGATTACCAAGTCTTGAAAACTGCACTGATTGATGGGTTTGGCTTAACAACTGAACAGTACAGGTTAATGTTCAGAGACACCCAGAAAACTCAGGCTCAAGATTGGACTGACTTTGTTGATTGTGCCACTAAGGCTTTGGAAGGCTGGTCACTGGGTAGTAAAGTTACTGATTACACAGGATTGTATAATCTAATTATGAGAGAGCAAATCTTAAATAATTGTCAGAACCAGTTGTTGCATCAGCACCTGATTGACTCAGATCTGACCTCTCCCCAAGAATTGGGAAAGACGGCAGACAGATGGATCAGAACCAGGGTTAAGCAGCAGAACCAGAACCAGGGTGGTGGCCAGAAGAAAGCAGACCAGAAGGGTAATGAGAATAAGCAAAACGACAAGAAGTCTTCAACAGGGCCCCAACAACCTAAGGAGGGTGGGTCCCAAAATTCCCAAAAGAAGAAAAATGATGGTCCTGAGAAACCATGGTGCCAATACTTTAAAAGTAAGACTCACTGGTTTAGTGAGTGCACCAAGAAAGGCCAAACTCCTACCACTACTGTCCCCACCTGCACCCCCTCGTACAGTTAGTAGTGGTAGTGTACCTCCCAAGGCTATAGTTGGGTTAACCCTGGGAACTGAGGTGGGTTCTGACTTAGTTAGAATACATACTCAGGCAGTTCTTGTTTGTACTGGGGACATGGATATGACCCCTACTGTAAGTCCTAGTACTCTGGGCAAATACAGGCAAACGCCTTTGATAAATGGAAAGATGGCTCAGGCCTACAGGGACACATGTGCCAGTGTCACTATGGTGACACCAACATTTGTGGATCCTGACCAGATCATGCTAGGTTCAGAATACCTATTGACCAATGCTAGCAATGTCACTACCAATCATAGTATGGCAGTTGTTAATTTCTCCTGGGGAGGGGTAACTGGCCTCAAAAGGGTTGTAGTTAGTTCAGAACTCCCAGTAGATTGTCTTTTGGGCAATGATTTGGAATCCTCACTGTGGTCAGATGTGGAGTACAGGACTCATGTAGAAATGCTAGGTCTCTCCTCACATGTCCTTGCTGTGACTAGGTCACAGGCCAAGAAATGCCAAGCTGAACAAGTGCTGGATCCTGGAAGAATGGACCAGACACTATCCAAGAGAAAGAACAGTAGGGGTAAGGCTGAGCCTTCCCCCCTGCCTCAGGTTGAGGATCAGCTCTCTCAGGAGACTGACCCCAAGACCCCAGAAGGAACTGTCCTAGAAGAGCTTTAGCCTGAACAGGTTGAGTTTCTTGGGACAGGGGGACCTTCCAGGGCAGACTTGAGGCAGGCACAGTTAGACTGTTCCTCCCTTGAATCCCTCAGACAGCAGGCTGCTGCTGAGGCTGCAGGGAATGCTACAGGTGCCCATAAGGTATATTGGGATGATGGACTCCTATACTCTGAGGCAAGAGACCCCCAAACCTGGTGCTACCAGGAGGCTGGTCATCCCCTTGTCTCTTAGAGGTTTCCTTCTCACCTTAGCCCATGAGATTCCCCTTGCAGGTCACTTAGGCCAGAACAAGACTTGGGACAGGCTTGCCCCACACTTTCACTGGCCTCATATGTCTGAGGACACTAAAGAGTTTTGTCGCTCATGTGTCACCTGTCAAGCCAGTGGCAAATCAGGTGGCACAACAAAGGCCCCCCTTATACCACTACCTGTGGTGGGGGTTCCCTGTGAAAGAGTGGGGATTGACATTGTTGGACCAATGGACCCCCCAACAGCATCTGGGCACAGATTTATCCTGGTGATAGTGGATAATGCCACCAGGTACCCAGAAGCTATTCCCCTTAGGACCACTACAGCTCCTGTTGTGGCCAGGGCCCTACTTGCAGTTTTTACTAGAGTGGGGTTTCATAAGTAGGTTGTCTCTGACAGAGGTACAAACTTCATGTCAGGATACTTGACTGCAATGTGGAAGGAATGTGGTGTAAACTACAAGTTTACCACACCCTATCACCCACAGTGCAATGGGCTTGTGGAGAGATTCAACAAGACCCTCAAAGGGATGATAAAAGGGTTACCAGACAAGCTTAGGCGAAGATGGGACATCCTTTTACCCTGCCTTCTGTTTGCTTACAGAGAGGTCCCACAGAAGGGGGTTGGTTACAGCCCTTTTGAGCTTCTGTTTGGGTATCCTGTAAGAGGACCCCTATGTCTGGTGAAGGAAGGATGGGAGTTACCTCTCAAAAAGCCTAAACTTGACATAGTGGACTATGTACTTGGTCTCTGCTCCAGGATGGCAGAGTACATGGAGAAGGCCTCCAAAAACCTTGAGGCCAGCCAAGAACTTCAAAAAGCTTGGCATGACCAAAAGGCTGTCCTAACTGTTTACCATGCAGGACAGAAGGTGTGGGTGTTGGAGCCAGTGGCCCCAGCTGCTCTCCAAGACAAATGGTCTGGACCCCATACCATCATTGAGCAAAAGGGAGGTCACCTACCTGGTGGACCTTGGAACTCCCAGGAGCCCTCACAGAGTACTTCATGTGAACAGGCTCAAAGCATTTGTTGACAGGAAGGACATGAGCTTGCTCATGGCCACAGATGAGGGGCAGGAGTAAGAGAGTGACCCTCTCCCAGACCTGCTCACTCAGAACCCTGATGATGGGTCAGTAGATGGTGTAGTCTTTTCTGACAGCCTCTCTGAGCATCAACAAGGGGATTGTAGACAGGTTCTTCAATCCTTCAGACAAATGTTTTCTCTGACCCCCCAGTCAGACAAACTGGTGCACACATGAGGTGGACACTGGTGACAGTCTGCCTATAAAGAGTAAAATCTACAGGCAACCTGACCACGTCAGGGACTGCATAAAGAAAGAAGTACAAAAGATGTTGGAATTGGGAGTCATTGAACCCTCAGAGAGCCCTTGGGCTAGTCCTGTAGTTCTAGTACCAAAGCCTCACACCCAGGATGGTAAGAGAGAGATGAGGTTTTGTGTAGACTACAGGGGTCTCAATGCTGTCACTAAGACAGATGCCCATCCAATACCAAGAGCAGATGAACTCATAGACAAATTGGCTTCTGCCAAGTTCTTGAGTACATTTGACCTGACAGCTGGTTATTGGCAAATCAGGTTAGCTGAGGATGCCAAGGCCAAAACAGCGTTTTCTACCCCAGGAGGTCATTACCAGTTTGTGGTGATGCCTTTTGGTTTGAAAAATGCACCTGCCACTTTTCAAAGGTTGGTGAACCAAGTTCTCACTGGGTTGGATGACTTTTGTGCAGCATATCTAGATTTAGCTCCACCTGGGAGGATCACCTGATCCACCTGAGGAAAGTTTTGGAGGCCCTGCAAAAGGCAGGCCTCACTATCAAGGCTACTAAGTGCCAGATAGGGCAGAGTCAGGTTGTGTACCTGGGACACCTTGTGGGTGGAGGCCAGGTTCAACCATTGGAGAGCAAGATACAGGCCATAAAGGACTGGGCTCCTCCAACCACCCAGACACAGGTCAGAGCTTTCTTGGGCCTGTCTGGTTACTACAGAAAGTTTGTCAGAAAATATGGGTCAATTGTGACCCCTCTTAATGACCTGACAAGCAAGAAAATGCCAAAGAAAGTTCAGTGGACAGCTAGCTGTCAAAAGACATTTGATGACCTAAAGCAGGCCATGTGTACTGCACCTATTCTCAAGAGTCCTGACTACTCCAAAACCTTCATTGTCCAAACAGATGCATCTGAGTTGGGTGTGGGAGCTGTTCTATCTCAACTGAATATTGATGGTCATGACCAGCCCATTGCTTTTATAAGCAGAAGGCTGACCCCTAGAGAGAAACGTTGGTCAGCTATAGAGAGGGAGGCCTTTGCTGTGGTTTGGGCCCTTAAGAAGTTGAGGCCCTACTTGTTTGGAACTCACTTCAAGATTCAGACCGACCATAAGCCCCTCTTATGGCTAAATCAGATGAAGGGTGAAAACCCCAAGCTTCTTAGGTGGTCCATTTCCCTACAGGGGATGGACTTTACAGTGGAGCACAGACCAGGGCCTGACCATGGCAATGCAGATGGTCTCTCCAGGTATTTCCACTTAGAACAGGAAGACTCACCTGGTCAAGGTTAGTTTAATGTCCCTAAGTTTGGGGGGGGGGCGGTTATGTAGGAGAGTGGGCTCTGCAATCCTATGGTCACCCCAGATTTTTGCTTTTTGCTTCACTGGTTTACGACTTTCCCTGGCTGTGGGCCTGCTAATCAGACCCACAGCCTACCTGTTCTCTCTCTAAATTGACAACCATGTACCTTAGGTGCATTTACCAATTGGTACTGGACTACCTTATCAGTCCCTGTACAGTATACCTTAGGTATCCAGGGCATAGGTGTACCCAGGGCCTACTAGTGGCTGAAGCATGTATTATGCCACCCCTGGCTGGCCATCTAAAATAGACACAACTGGCTGCACGACAGCTGGGGCAAGGTGGTGTAATCACCCTTTGCTGTAGATATAGTATACCTATATCTAACCCTAAAATGGACACATATATTCCTATCAGTCACTCCTATGGCACCCTTATCAATCCTGAAGGCAGAGTGCTTGGAATTATGTGAGATGGTGCTCTGGCATGAGCTGAGCCCGTTTGCAGCTTGCGAAACCAAGTCCTAATAGCTGTTTCATGATAACGCTATACCATATACTCTTAAGTGCATTATCAACCTCGCGGTTAAATGCTAACTCTGGTATAACATTATCAAAACATGTCGAGTAAGGTGTCATACGAATTGGAATACTACCCCCTCGCCAATTCTGGCGACGGGGGTAGCATTCCACCCTTCTAGAGGGGCACGACATGTATGTAACTGAGAACCCCGGTTAAAGTTAACTCGAGCCTTGGCATCACAAAATGGATGCCACCATCACAGACACAAGTCTGACCTCCTGCTGCTGGGAGTCCTTCCAGCGAGGGAGGCTTGGACAAAGGGTTTCCTGCCTTGGGAGGTGCTAGCACCACCCCAGACAGGATTTTGTGTATTGGGTAGGACAGGCCTGAAAGGAATGAGACATGCCCGGGGCACACAAGGTGTCCTGTGCATACACCGGTTCAAACCAGTTGCTGGGGCATCCCAGACCCAGCTCTGGCGTGAAAACCGGACAAAGGAGAGGGGGTGTAGCCACCCCCCTTCCTGGTTCCACCCAGGGAGGGACCTAGTCAGTAGTGCAGCCCCCTTTAGGAGAATAAAGGTAGGAGCTGGTCCCATTCCAGATTAGATTATCCTGAACAACTTTACAAGAAGAAACTCTGGACTTCGACGTTCTGCTCCACAGAAGACTGAAAAATCTCCCTTGTGGACAAGGAGTGTCCACCCTGCACAAGCAGGCACCATCAAGCGTCCAGCGGCTTCCCTTTGTCGTCTTTCCTCGAGGATCCAGACTTCAGAGCCCGACGAGACCCAGATTCCCAGACCTCTCCGACCTCTACCTACATCTGCAGCACAGCTGAGATCCGTGGGTGCGACGAGACATGTGGGACCGGCCATCTTGAAAGAACCTGTACTTCGCTTTTAGCACGACTCCCGAGGTAAACTCGACCAAGTGCTTTGGGGACTGAGAAGCCCCAGCCCCGAGCAGCTCCTGCACCGAAGACTAGCCCTCCAGCCTCCACGAGATCTGCGTGGGGCCCTTCTGCTTGTTTGCTGCTCAACGCGTTGTCTGGTCACTTGCCAGCTGGCTAGTGGCCTCCTAGACGACGAAATTTGAAATCTGCACTGCTGGTCTGGTATCTCCAGACTGGCCCTTGCTCCCTTCCAAAAGAGGAGCACCCTGGACCCTCCTGGTCCACTCCAGACGCCGTTTCCATTCACCGCGTGGGTTGCCTTTGCCAAGGCCTGTTGACGCCGATTCCGGATCCAACACAGCCGACAGCGAGAGCCTGCGTGGGACAGCTCGTGCCTCCATCCTGGTCGTCGAAGACACCTCCTGGTCCACGTGGCTGCAGAGACAAGCGTCCACACTTCACCTGATCGCGACGACGACACCTGGTTCCTTCCTGGTTCCACTCCAGTCACTGGCTAGTGACTTTGAACATTGTCCCCTCTGCTTTCAGGTCCTCTTCTTCACTGATCCACCCTTGGATCGCACCGGACATCTTCCTCCTGGTCGCCTGCAGCATCTTTTCCTCCAGGCTCCATAGACTTCAACGCGAGAACCCGACACACTTTAACACCTATCCACCCGCAGCCCGTGGGTGAGGTAACGAGAGCATTTTGGTGCTCAAGGGTTGTTTAACTGTCCTAGTGTCCAGTTCCACAGTTGTTTTAGTCCTACCTAGTCAGGATTGTCCGTACTCACCTTTTAACTTGAACTGTACTGTCCATAGACGTTGTTACGCATCTCACGTGTGAGTTCACACTCTGCACACGTGTCCCGTGGGCCTCCTATTACTTACCTAAGGTGAAGATAGCGTAGTCTTAGCGAACCTCCAGCCTCTGGACAGCTCCATTCCTACTATCGACTTTCACATTCCGCTTACTTAGTATATGGTTTGTCGTGCCCCTAGGGCACCATTGTAATTTGGTGCAACTTATCGTATTTTTCCTAAGAGATTGTCATGTGCTTAGCCCTCTGACCTCATAAAGAGTTCAGAGGTGTTTGTTATTAATAAATATACTGTTTATTTTCATAACAACCTGTGTGGTGTCCTTTCATCTGGTATTCAAGGGGTTATATTGTGGTAAAACAGCTGGCTTCACATGCCAAAAGAGTTTAGCCTAAGACTACTTTGTCCATGCTACCATTAGGATAGCTGGTTTATAAGGTGGACTTACAACCAATCACCATATGGGTTGTTTGGACTGATACAAGGTGATCACTAGAACTAGTGAGCATCATATATCAGGCCAACTTTTCACAGTGTGCCTACGTCAGTCATGTGTTGATATCAGGTATTGGATAGGAGTGGGCTGAAGAATACTAGAGTTTGCTTCAGTGTAGGTGTATGTGAGGTGAGAGAGGTCTCTGCGCATGCATTTCAAGGATGTAGAAGCATAATTTACAACATTAGGCATACGTCTAGCTCCAAAGGGCTCAAGAGCACCTCAGCTAAATAGAGCGTGTACATAAATGCAAAACATATATAGCTTAAAAAGCATTTGTAGGCTGTAGGGTCATCTTCAAGGTGAGGTGTCTGTCGTTTGGGCACCCAGAGCTGTCTTGTCTTCGTACAGTGCAAGCTATGTCTTTCAAGAGGTTGTTGCAAAAGTCAATGTATCCTGTATTACTTGAGTGATTGGCCTGGTGAAAGAAAGTCTTTTTGAAAGCTTTGGTCAAAGGAATGGCAATCCGTGGAAGTGTTGGTGCACTTTCAGCTTGATCACGGACCTGTGGGATAAGATCTGCGGTTTGTAGGTTAGTTTGGAAAAAAACACATCATTAGACTGTTGTCTGGAAAATACCTGCATTTACATTTTACCAATGTGCTTGATGATGTAATTGTGAGAAATGTATTTTCCTCATGGGGTCCTGAAAAGGAAGTGCTAAAGTTTTAGGAGGAGGATGGTGAGTTTTAAACTGGTTTAAGAGGTGCTTGAATTTTTAGGGGAGTAGTGTGCGTTACATTCTTTTATGCTCTTGTATTTTGGGTTCCCCTCTCTCCTAGCTACGGTGGGGACAGTACTCTTTTCCTGTGGTCTGTCCCATTTAAAGGTGTGATGCTTTGATCGAAGAGGGTCGTCCTTTTGAACTGTATGTGCTGAGTGCAGTTGTAAAGGGAAGTGGGTGTTTGGATTTTAGGTTAATGTTTCCTCTCACACGTGCGCATCCCTTGGGCCTCAGCACGTGGCGTGAAACAAGGTTTTGCTCTAAAAGGGCTGTTACGGGGTAGTTACCTGTTTTTTTTAGCACTGCAAATTTTAACAGGGTATATTGGAGGTGGTTGGAAGGTCGTGTGTGGACCCCAGTTGGGACCTGCTGGGAAATGGCTGGAACTGTGTTTGTTTGTGGTGCTTCAGTCAGAGGTCTCGTTGGGACTTTACGTGCTTGGCCTGATCGTGGTGTTGTTAATGCATTCAATGGATTTTCCAATGAACTGGGGGTCACATGATTAAATTATTTAGGAGTTTTGAGGATATTGCTGCCATTGTGGTCATCACTGCCCTCTTCATGTGGGGAAACCCAGCTTTCGACACTGATACTGAAGCATTCGCCTCATTTTGGTACTAAAGGAGAGCCTCCACTTGGCGGTAAATCTTGAGGCGGTGGAGACTTGTATAGCCCACACAAAATGTAGCTTTTTTTTTTACCAGCTGGTGGGCCCGCCCTGCTCTTATGCCAGACTGTCCTCCTTCCGCGGACGCGGTCAGCTGACCCCGACCCGGGGAATCAACAGCAGTGCTGGCCCAAGGCCATTGCGGGAATTTGGGTGGCGAACTCTAACGTGGATACTTGGTCAACATATTATAGCCAGCCTGCAGGCTCCTTGCGGCGGGAGGTAAGGAAATGTGACTGAGAGTGGTATGAAGGGGATAGGTCATTTCGGAGGATGGTCTTGAACTTATGGTGTGTTTGTACCCTGTGATTGTGCTAGGACATTGCCATCCCACACAATCACCCCACCTTGCCGTAGCTGTGGGTCCAGTCCGGCAGGACTGAACTTCCTTTCTGTTGCAGCGATTGCTCTCTGCTCAGCAAACCACCCAGTGGAGGGGCTGCAGCTTGATTTCCATGAAGCTGATTGTGTGATACATGTGCGTTGTTCTGAGCTTGGAATTTGGTGTGTATGCTCTGTGTGGGCAGTCATGGTATTATCCGAAACTGATGGTGGTACATTTTTAGACTGCACCAGTTAGCCATGTGGCCCATTCTTTGAAAATAGTGGCACTCTACAAGGCCGGTTTGGACCCAGCGTCCGTGACCTCAGCCACTGTGTCTGGGCAGATACCCTCTGGGGTCCATAAGTGGAGCTCCCTTTGAGACAGGTGCCATCTGGACGTTCACGGCTAACGCAGCCCCATCTATGGTGTACTTCTTCATCTTATGCTGGGTGTGTCTTTGGGTCTGCTCGTGCTTCTCCTTGTCCTTGTCCTGTCTTTTCCGGTAACAGTGTAGTATGTGGGCCTGTATTTCCCACCAAGGTTTTGGTGTCCAGCCCTACTAAACTATCTGATAGGGTCTGGGTCTCAGTTGGTAGTCCTCTCTTGAGGATGTTGTAGAGAAATGCAAGCTGGTGACCCGTGTCGGTCTAGTGCTGTTCACCCTATTTGGGAAGCGTGGGTCCCATGCTCACTACGCCACTGGAGTCAAGCTATCCTGGCTGATGATGGCTGATAGTCAGAAACCGGTCCTAGGATGCTTGATTCCGGTCCAGGGAAGACATGGCTTAGCATTTCGGGCTGGACTGTTCCCATGAGGCACAGGGTCAAGACTGATTTGCATATGGCCATGTCTGAACTGGGGTGGCGTGGTGAGCGAAATAACAATGGATTAAACCAAGATCTGTGACTGGGGGTGAATGTTTTGCCAATGTGCAACATTCCGTCCATCATCTTGTGTGTTTTGCTGTTCGCCCTATGTGGGAAGGGTATGCCCAGACGTGGGTCCCGTGCTCACTACGCCACTGGAGTCAAGCAATCCTGGCTGATGACGGTTATAGCCAGAAACCAGTCCTAGGATGCTTGATTCCGGTCCAGGGAAGACATGGCTTGGCAGTTCGGGCTGGACTGTTCCCATGAGGCACAGGGTCAAGACTGATTTTCATATGGCCATGTCTGAACTGGGGTGGCGTGGTGAGCGAACTAACGATGGATTAAACCAAGATCTGTGACTGGGGTGAAGCCAATGTGCAACATTCCGTCCATCGTCTTGTGTGTTTTGCTGTTTGCCCTATGTGGGAAGGGTATGCCCAGACGTGGGTCCTGTGCTTACTACGCCACTGGAGGCAAGCTATCCTGGCTGATGACGGCTGATAGCCAGAAACCCGTCCTAGGATGCTTAATTCCGGTGCAGGGAAGACATGGCTTGGCAGTTCAAGCTGGACAGTTCCTATGAGGCACAGGGTCAAGACTGATTTGCATATGGCCATGTCTGCACTGGGGTGGCGTGGTGAGGAAAATAATGATAGATTAAACCCAGATCTGTAACTGGGGGTGAATGTTTTGCCAATGTGCAAAATTCCGTCCATCCACTTGTGTGTTTTGCTGTTCGCCCGATGTGGGAAAGGTATGCCCAGACGTGGATCCCGTGCTCACGACCCCACTGGAGTCAAGCTATCCTGGCTGATGACGGCTGATAGCCATAAACCGGGCCTAGGATGCTTGATTCCGGTCTAGGGAAGACATGGCTTGGCAGTTCGGGCTGGACTGTTTCCATGAGGCACAGGGTCAAGACTGATTTGCATATGGCCATGTCTGAACAGGGGAGGCGTGGTGATCAAAATAACGATGGATTAAACCCAGATCTGTGACTGGGGGTGAATGTTTTGCCAATGTGCAACATTCCGTCCATCATCTTGTGTGTTTTGAAAATTGAAGCAGAAATTTTTTTTTGTTCAGGGATCAGGTCCATGCAAAGTGAAAAAGTATAGTAATGTACAGGGACATTCACTAGGCTGTCTATCAAAGAAAGTGTGCCTAAGCATCTTTCATCATTTCAGAATGTTAGCTGTTCACCACTCTGAAATGCGGAAGTTAGTTAGAAGACTTTACTATATTAAAACTCATGCACTATACTTAGGAGTACTGAATAGAGCTCTTTTGCATGGTACAGTAACAGAGATAGAAAAAGTTTGTGATGATGTTCAATTTAGTTTCTTTTGTCCTGAAGAGGAGTGTAGGGAAAATGAGGATTTGCCATCTGCAGGTGTACTGGAACAGGAGACATGGATTAGTACTGATAACTTTGTAGAAGAGATTAAACAGTTCAACACAGTTTCCTCTGAAAAACCAAACTGTGTTTGTTTGGGTTGTTGATGTACTCAATACTAAAGTCAAACTCATATTGTTGATTTGTATTGAAAAATTGAAACAGAGAACCATGATAAGTGGCAACAAATCCTCTGTATTCTTAAGAAGGGATCTGTGATGCTATTGCACTATTTCAAATGAAGCAAGCAAAATTGAGCTCCCATACGTGTTTGTGAGAGAAGTTTAGAAGCTCACTGTTTTCCACAACTGTTTCCCACTGGAGAAGGTGGACTCTTTGATGACAACCCTGTACAGATACCAGGATGTGAATAGAGTCAACAAGATTATACTCAGAAGATCCAAGATTTTGGCAGTGTATTCCCTACATATTTCATCTTCTGTTTGAGAGTGGCTTGTCTGGACTTTCGTATGCTGTTAACCATATATTGAAAACAGGACTTCATCTACAAAACCTCTCTGCAAGAGAATTCATGTACAAGGTTCATGGAATGGGGCTCTACAGACTCCTTGGCTCATGCTGGGGGCTGTGACCAGTGTTCCTGTGTTTGGTTGTGCCCCATATTACCAGTACTCAGTGCCTGCAGCAGAGGGACCAGCTTCTGAATGGTAGAGCTGCAACAGTATCTACCATCACCGCTGGGGACTTTATATCCCAGAAGCCCCTTCAGCCCACACACCTGTGCAGGATTACAGCTCTACAAAGTGCAAGTCTCATTCCTGCTGCGCTGAACGTGCGCGAGCCACACCTGGGCCAAGGGCGGGCCCATGTTTTCCTGTCATCGGCTGGAGGAGACTTGGTTTTTGCTGTTACCATTGTTTATTGCTTGGACTTGGGGTAAGTGGACACTGAAGTAGAGGCGAGGCTGACCCCACTGAAGCTCTTTTATTTCCATGAAGTGTGTGGGTTAGTGGAAGTGGGGATAATGGGCAAGCAAAAAGTGCTAGCAACTTCTCCAGGCGCTTCAGAGCTTCCATCTTATACTAACATTGACACTCTCCTAGTCCGAGCAGCTGATATTATTACAAAGGAAATACAGCTTGCTAAAAGAAGACTTTCCCTCACATCTGATGATTTGTCTACTGCAAATACACAATAACCAACCTCACCTCCAATAGTATCCCGTTGCCATCTGGGTGTGGCCTGTCAAAGGACCTGTTGTGTGGACATCCTCACTATACAACCTAGTACTCTCCCTGCCTGTTCTGTGTGACATAGGGGTGGGGAGAATGAGGTATGTGAGGAAGACGGTCAGGCTAGGTTTGGCGAAGATATACCTTCCCTGAACCCTGGCCTGCGACCAAACACAGAAAGAGGGGCATCAAAAATAAGGCAAGACTATCTAATCCCCTGATTACCACCACTAATTTACAACCTGGGGCAGTAAGGGCCCACCCAGGCCAGTAATAACAAGGGTGAACACCTCTAGGGAAGTGTGAGTGGGGGAGCTAGATAAGACAGGGATTGTTTGTGCTACAACTGTTGCTTCCCTTGCGGCAGACACTAGTGACCTCTCTGATACCAAGCATACTTGGGTAGTCATTGCGCCCGTGAGTGAGCCTGTGAACCAATTCTGAGAAGAACCCCTTCCTGTTATTAATTTACCCCCTGCTGCCTGCTCATCTGTGGCCCTTTTAGTTAATGTCCCCTGCTTAGCACCTGGCAAAACAGAGTCCACCTTTGCAATAAACAAAGTAATTCACTGGATAAATAGCAAACATGGGGAGTGGACGTTACCTGCACGAATAAATTATCTTCGTGTTGAGAGTAAGTGGATTAGGACCGGTACTCAGCAAAACTCAAGCAAAGCAAGCAATAATAATAGCAAAACATTCCATAAACATAAACATCGGAAAACCACTGTTTCGGTTGTATTAATGGCGCGAAATGGTGTAACCACTAATAACCACAGTTTTATTAAGGTATTGAAGTCACTGGAAAACACTGAAAAAACCCCACCAGAATTTACCAAAAATAGAAACTGAAAACAGGAAACTTTGTTCTAAGGTAAGTACTTTTTGAGTTATGAATTTTTAAAGTTTGCAAAAGAAATCACTGTTCTGCACAATTACACACAATATAAGTCAATGGAAAAAAGCATAGAATGCCACACAGTGGGTTCTCGAGGTTCAGCTTCTCGATTCAGGTAAGTAGCAAGGCCAGGTCCAATGTTCCCGTAGCAGAAGTTCGGGAGTGTTCTGGATTTGGCCAGGAGCAGGGGGCTAAGGTCATTGGTAGCTAGCGCTGTGAAGAAGAGGGCCACCAGAAAACACACTGCACAAGAGGACTTAAAGGTAAGTCTGAGGGGTTCCACTTGAGGGAGCAGGTCCAAAAGGCCTTTCGACCACAAGGGCATAGCTGGTTTGTCATTACCTAAGGCTAGGCAGGCTGGGTGCAGAGCAGAGAGGGCAGCCAAGGTGATCAAGACGGTCGTCATAGTAAGGGGCTGGCAGGTTGCAGAGGAGATTCGAGACAGCTGAGACACCCATGGAGTGGGTCTCAAGGATCTTAAAGTTCTGCGATGCGTGTCTGAGCCCTGTGGCATTGGAGTACCCGGGTACTGGTACAGCACAACTCCAGTAGTCCTCCCACTTGGTGCAGGGGCAGATCTGACCCTTTGGAGCTGATGTATCTCTTCATGCTTGAGTGCTGCGTTAGAGTCACTGGGGATCAGCAGATCGGCAAACCAGACTTCACGGTTCAGGCATGCATGCAGCAGGGGAGTAGCTCCTCTACTCCAAGGGAGGTTCTCGGCAATTTGTCGAAGGCTTGTGGTGCTTTAGGGTTCTACGTGGCTTTACAGTTGCAGGACGAGACAGGAGGCCATGACTGTTGAGTCTGGAAGCATCCCGCAGGGTTTGATGCCAATTTTTTGCAGCAGGTCTTTGGTTCTCTGATTAGCAGGTCTTCTTTGTCCATTGCTCTTCTTAGGTCCATCGAATCCAAGTTGCAGGGTCCAGGGATGCCACTTAAATACTACACTTATGGGTGTTAAAGGGGGAGACAGGTAGTAGCCAAATAACTACCTACCTTTAGGGTGTCTATACCCTCTAAGTAACCACTTAATGTGGGAATGGGCACTGCCCTATCCCGCATAGATTAATTCCTGCCATCCCAAGATGGAGGAATTGGAAAGATTGGCTTACATCACCTACCCCACCTAAGGGGTGGTGCTTGCTGTATGTGGACACACCTCCTAATTTAACACATTTTCCCACATGTCGTCCCGCCAAATGTGGAGCAGGAAAGCAGGTTTGGTATCCTCCACTAGCGGGAGCTGCCTGGTTCACATTTCAAAGGTGGCATCACCTTTGAAGCTACCTAGCTTGGAAGGCCATCCTGTCCTGGGGGAGGTATGAAGCACCTCTGCCCACAGTAGGCTTTGGCCCTGGCCTCTGAGAGCACTGGACCTCATCCCATGAGTTCAGAAACATGTTGGGTGGTGGCAGGCTGGCTAAGATCACACCAGTGCTTGGTAGATTTCCAGGGGGCCCTCTAAAGGGTCTCCTGTGTGCATTTGTGAATAAATCCAACACTGGAATCAGTGAGGATTTAGTAAGACGAGATGTTTGGTACCAAACATCTTAGGGTACAGCAAAGCCATTATGGAGTTAGGAAACTCGTAATGACAAGTATCCAGCCCATGTCCTCTCTTTAGCTTCCCTGTGCACTTACAATATCCAATAATGGACTTGATATTGTAAGGTCATAGCTGCTCTTGCAGATATGTCCACACATGGGATATAGTGCACCCTGCCTTATGCCAATAAGGCCTGCAGTAGAGGTGACTTACCTATACCTGGTGCAGTGTATGGGGCATGGCACACAGGACTGTTCGCCATGTCGACTATTCTGTTTTCTCTGCACCAATACATGCAGCCTGCAATGGCAGTGTGCATGTTCTTGAGGGAGGGTCTCAATTTATGCTGCAACCCCAGTGCATCCTCCCCATTACCCATGCTCTAGGTACCAGGGGTACCACTTACTAGAGACTTACAGGAGAGGCTGAAGTTGTGCCAAACGTTGTACAGTTTTGCGAAAGAGATCTGGCACTGGGAACCAGGTTAGCAGGGACCCAGTTTCAATTTGAAATCACATCATGAAAAAAGTCGGGGCTAACCATGTCAAAAGAGGTACTTTTCTACATGACCCCCAAACGAAAGACTAATCTTTCCCAAGAGAGTCTTCATCGTCTTAGTGGGAGAACCTGGAAAAGCCATCTGCATTGTAATGGTCTGTCCCAGGTCTGTGTTCCTGTGTAAAGTCCATTACCTGTAGGGATATGGACCACCTTAACAGTTTGGGGTTTTTTCATTTCATCTGCATGAGCCATCTGAGAGGTATTTGGTCAGTTTGTACAAGGATGTGGAAACCAACTAGGTATGATCTCACCTTCTTCAGGGACCAGACCACAGCAGGCTTCCATCTCAATAGCGCTCCAACGCTGCTCTCTGGGAGAAGCCAAATGTCAAAACAGAAATTCCCCTTTGGGTGAATTGCTATACCATATAAACTTTCAAACACAACACTTGATTCAAAAGAGAGCAAAGAGGAAAAATAAAGTTGAACGGTTTATTCAATTGAGTTTAAAAACATAGAATATCCTATCATCAATACACAGTTAATAAAATACACAATTTATACAGAATAAAATTACAGTATATAAAAAATTAAAAAGTTGGGAAACAAAAAAAGTAAGGAATAAATGAATCCTATTATCATGAGATAAATACAGTAGTCAAAGCGTAATCACACTCTGACATCTATATCACTATTACAGTCAGGGTTGTTACTTCATGGACTTAACATATTTCAACTCAATAAAATGGCGTTTCGGTGGGCACATATTTTAAGAGCCAACACCTTCTTCAGAAGTACGGTCAATCAGGGCATGCGCCTCAGCTGGACCATCTGAGGCGCACGCCCTGATTGACCGTACTTCTGACTTCTAGCAGAACGCTGGCATTTGTGCGTATCAAATAACAGTGGTCTCGATGGTTCATCTGATGACCTACTATTTTTGCAGTAACCGTGGAAATAAATAGATGAAGATACTGTTGGAATAAAGATAGCCACTAAGTGGCATCGCATTGACAGTTTGGAGAGTGTGAGGAACGCCAAAGTCACTATCTATAACTATGCGGATGATCTCCAACTTGTCTTTCCTCTTAATACTGCAAACTCTGTGATAGAATTTCAGAACACCATGACACATATACAGAGGTGGATGAACCTCAACCATCTAAAACTTAACCCAGGCAAGATAGAATTGATCTTGACTGGGAAAAGCGAATTAAGCTGGTTGATGGACAGAATGTAGAACAATGTCTTACATTCACCCCAGTACAAAGATCTGGGCCTAAATCCATCGTTTTTTTGCACTCCACACCACCCTAGGTCAGACAATGGCTATATGCAAATCAGCCTTGACCCTGTGCCTCATGGGAACAGTCCAGCCCAAACTACCAAGCCATGTCTTTCCTAGACCGGAATCAAGCATCCAAGGACCGGTTTCTGGCTATCAGCCTTCTTCAGCCTGGATAGCTGGACTTCAGTGGTGTGGAGAGCCTGGGACTCACGTCTGAGCATACCCAGCCCACTCGGGGTGAAAATTGCAAAAAACACAGTTGATGGACAGAATGTAGAACAATGTCTTACATTCACCCCAGTACAAAGATCTGGGCCTAAATCCATCGTTTTTCTGCACTCCCCACCACCCTTGGTCAGACAATGGCTATATGCAAATCAGCCTTGACCCTGTGCCTCATGGGAACAGTCCAGCCCGAACTACCAAGCCATGTCTTTCCTAGACCGGAATCAAGCATCCAAGGACCGGTTTCTGGCTATCAGCCTTCTTCAGCCTGGATAGCTGGACTCCAGTGGTGTGGAGAGCCTGGGACTCACGTCTGAGCATACCCAGCTCACTCGGGGTGAAAATTGCAAAAAACACAGTTGATGGACAGAATGTAGAACAGTGTCTTACATTCACCCCAGTACAAAGATCTGGGCCTAAATCCATCGTTTATTTGCACTCCACACCACCCTCGGTCAGACAATGGCTATATGCAAATCAGCCTTGACCCTGTGCCTCATGGGAACAGTCCAGCCCTAACTACCAAGCCATGTCTTTCCTAGACCGGAATCAAGCTTCCAAGGACCGGTTTCTGGCTATCAGCCTTCTTCAGCCTGGATAGCTTGACTCCAGTGGTGTGGGGAGCCTGGGACTCACGTCTGAGCATACCCAGCCCACTCGGGGTGAAAATTGCAAAAAACACAGTTGATGGACAGAATGTAGAACAATGTCATACATTCACCCCAGTACAAGGCCCAGATCTTTTCCCATGAGGCACAGGGTCAAGGCTGATTTGCATGTAGCCATTGTCTGACCTAGGGTGGTGTGGAGTGTAAAAAAACGATGGATTTATGCCCAGATCTTTGTACTGGGGTGAATGTAAGACATTGTTCTACATTCTGTCCATCAACTGTGTTTTTTGCAATTTTCACCCCGAGTGGACTGGGTATGCTCAGACGTGAGTCCCAGGCTCTCCACACCATTGGAGTCAAGCTATCCAGGCTGATGAAGGCTAAAAGCCAGAAACCGGTCCTTGGATGCTTGATTCCGGTCTGGAAAAGACATGGCTTGGTAGTTCGGATTGGACTGTTCCCATGAGGCACAGGGTCAGAGCTGATTTTCATATAGCCATTGTCTAACCCAGGGTGGTGTGGAGTGCAAATAAAACGATGGATTTAGGCCCAGATCCTTGTACTGGGGTGAATGTATGACATTGTTCTACATTCTGTCCATCAACTGTGTTTTTTGCAATTTTCACCCCGAGTGGGCTGGGTATGCTCAGACGTGAGTCCCAGGCTCTCCACACCACTGGAGTCAAGCTATCCAGGCTGATGAAGGCTGATAGCCAGAAACCGGTCCTTGGATGCTTGATTCCAGTCTGGGAAAGACATGGCTTGGTAGTTCGGACTGGACTGTTCCCATGAGGCACAGGGTCAGAGCTGATTTGCATATAGCCAGTGTCTAACCCAGGGTGGTGTGAAGTGCAAAAAAATGATGGATTTAGGCCCAGATCCTTGTACTGGGGTGAATGTATGACATTGTTCTACATTCTGTCCATCAACTGTGTTTTTTGCAATGTCCACCCCAAGTGGGCTGGGTATGCTCAGACGTGAGTCCCAGGCTCTCCACACCACTGGAGTCAAGCTATCCAGGCTGGTGAAGGCTGATAGCCAGAAACCGGTCCTTGGATGCTTGATTCCGGTCTGGGAAAGGCATGGCTTGGTAGTTCGGACTGGACTGTTCCCATGAGGCACAGGGTCAGAGCTGATTTGCATATAGCCAGTGTCTAACCCAGGGTGGTGTGGAGTGCAAAAAAACGATGGATTTAGGCCCACATCCTTGTACTGGGGAGAATGTATGACATTGTTCTACATTCTGTCCATCAACTGTGTTTTTTGCAATTTTCACCCCGAGTGGGCTGGGTATGCTCAGACGTGAGTCCCAGGCTCTCCACACCACTGGAGTCAAGCTATCCAGGCTGAAGATGGCTGATAGCCAGAAACCGGTCCTTGGATGCTTGATTCCGGTCTAGGAAAGACATGGCTTGGTAGTTCGGGCTGGACTGTTCCCATGAGGCACAGGGTCAAGGCTGATTTGCATATAGCCATTGGCTGACCTAGGGTGGTGTGGAATGGAAAAAAACAATGGATTTAGGCCCAGGTCTTTGTACTGGGGTGAATGTAAGACATTGTTCTACATTCTGTCCATCAACTGTGTTTTTTGCAATTTTCACCCCGAGTGGGCTGGGTATGATCAGACGTGAGTCCCAGGCTCTCCACACCACTGGAGTCAAGCTATCCAGGCTGATGAAGGCTGATAGCCAGAAACCGGTCCTTGGATGCTTGATTCCGGTCTGGGAAAGACATGGCTTGGTAGTTCGGACTGGACTGTTCCCATGAGGCACAGGGTCAGAGCTGATTTGCATATAGCCAGTGTCTAACCCAGGGTGGTGTGGAGTGCAAAAAAAACGATGGATTTAGGCCCAGATCCTTGTACTGGGGTGAATGTATGACATTGTTCTACATTCTGTCCATCAACTGTGTTTTTTGCAATTTTCACCCCGAGTGGGCTCGGTAGGCTCAGACGTGAGTCCCAGGCTCTCCACACCACTGGAGTCAAGCTATCCAGGCTGATGAAGGCTGATAGCCAGAAACCGGTCCTTGGATGCTTGATTCCGGTCTGGAAAGACATGGCTTGGTAGTTCGGACTGGACTGTTCCCATGAGGCACAGGGTCAGAGCTGATTCGCATATAGCCAGTGTCTAACGCAGGGTGGTGTGGTGTGCAAAAAAACGATGGATTTAGGCCCAGATCCTTGTACTGGGGTGAATGTATGACATTGTTCTACATTCTGTCCATCAACTGTGTTTTTTGCCATTTTCACCCCGAGTGGGCTGGGTAGGCTCAGACGTGAGTCCCAGGCTCTCCACACCACTGGAGTCAAGCTATCCAGGCTGATGAAGGCTGATAGCCAGAAACCGGTCCTTGGATGCTTGATTCCGGTCTGGAAAGACATGGCTTGGTAGTTCAGACTGGACTGTTCCCATGAGGCACAGGGTCAGAGCTGATTTGCATATAGCCAATGTCTAACCCAGGGTGGTGTGGAGTGCAAAAAAACGATGGATTTAGGCCCAGATCCTTGTACTGGGGTGAATGTATGACATTGTTCTACATTCTGTCCATCAACTGTGTTTTTTGCAATTTTCACCCCGAGTGGGCTGGGTATGCTCAGACGTGATTCCCAGGCTCTCCACACCACTGGAGTCAAGCTATCCAGGCTGATGAAGGCTGATAGCCAGAAACCGGTCCTTGGATGCTTGATTCCGGACTGGGAAAGAAATGGCTTGGTAGTTCGGACTGAACTGTTCCCATGAGGCACAGGGTCAGAGCTGATTTGCATATAGCCAGTGTCTAACCCAGGGTGGTGTGGAGTGCAAAAAAACGATGGATTTAGGCCCAGATCCTTGTACTGGGGTGAATGTATGACATTGTTCTACATTCTGTCCATCAACTGTGTTTTTTGCGAGGATCAAAGAAGAAGCGGGGAATCCAACGACGGCTGCCAAGCAGAAATCAGGTAAGCGGGTTGAAAGATGAGACCAAGCGAGGGGGCGGTATACGCGAGCGGTTTAAATACCTTCCAACCGCTCGCGTATGCCGCGTGAGACCTTAATTGCCGTTTTTCTCCCGTTCACATATGCACATTTGACATTTAACTCCACAATTCGTTTGGCCCAAGAAAGCTGCAGTGCTCCACATTTAAAACATGATGATAATCTTTCTGCAGAACGTTACAATACCCGGTGTGCAAAGAATAATTATGACAGTTTGCAATACCAACAAACATAATGGTAAAGGATACATGACTTCTGGATTACGATTCGTGAGAATGTTTTTCCTTAAGCACAGACATATGGGAGGAATAAAAGGACTGAGCGATTAACTAGGCTGAGCAACCTCAGCATTAACAGGGATCCCAGTTATCATGACAGTTCCCCCCGGAAAGATGGCCTTACAGGTCTAGGTTTATTCGGATTTCGGGCATGAAAAAGTCTGACTAATCTAGGTGCATTCACATTGGACGCTGGTTCCCAAGATCTTTCAGCTGCATTGTACCCTTCCCAATCAATTAAATAATGCAATTTCCTATTAATTCTTTTAGAATCAAGAATTCGATTGACCTCATACTCTAAATGATAATTTACAATGATTGGGGGAAGGGGATTATCTCTTCTACTTTCAGGATGAAAGGGTTTTAGCAAGGATATGTGAAAAACTGGGTGTATTGTGTATTCAGCAGGTAATTCCAATTGAACTGAAACTGGGTTTATTCGTTTTTGAATTAGAAAGGTACCAATAAAACGAGGTTGTAATTTTCTAGGACCGTCAAGATGGATATTCCATGTAGGTAGCCAGACTAAGTCCCCAACTGAATAGGTAGGTTCACAAGTTCGATGTTTATCAGCTTGTCTTTTCATTATGATTTTACTTTTGGCCATACAATTCCTAGCCTTTTCTTGTAAATATTGTAATTCCTTTATTCTGTCTGAAACAGCTGGCCTAACTTGTTGGTGAGTAAGTGGTGATGATATTGAAATACATTTAGGATGATAACCAGTCAAGAAATAAAATGGTGAACATCCTAACGCAGAGTGAATATTATTGTTTTATGAAAACTCTGCCAAGGTTAATGCCTTGTCCCATTGTGATGTAACAGTAGTCAAATAGCTGCCGAGTGGAACCCCTGATTAGAGTAAGCACTGAAGCGAGAATTATCGAGTCCGCTGACCCAAGTCCATGACCCTGCTGCGTCGGGAATTGAACCCTGGTCCCGGGCCGACTTCTGCTCCCGGGTCTGCCGCCTCTAACCAGTGAGCCACACTACTCCACATGACCCATCTTTGATAATAAATCTACAACCACCAAAATAGTAGTAAAACCATTTGACAAAGGCATATCAGGTATCAAATCCAGACATATCGTGTGCCATGGACTTAAAGGAATGGGTAAAGGTTGTAAAAAACCGGCAGGGGCAATATGTTATGATTTATTACGTGCACTAATGGGGTATTTTCTTTACATAATCCAGAATATCTTTGCTCATGGTTTCCCAGCAAAATCTTTGAGAGCACAATTCAATGTTTTTATGACTCCCTGGATGTCCTGTTAAACTTGAGTCATGATGCCAGGCTATGATTTGTTCTCTTAGTTCCTTAGATGGAATAAATAGTCTTTCTTTATGAAAGTAAAGAACATCCATGATTGATTTTATCTTTTTTCCTTAACCATGTATTCTTGTTAATTGTTTCAGATTATTTTTTAATTTTAGACAGAAAGTTATCAGATTGAATTACAGCTACTATTCTGTCTACAGGTATTATATTTTCTTCTTTTTTCTGTTCTTGTGCCTCCTTTTCATGTAAACGAGAAAGAGCATCAGCTAATAATTGTTTTTGCCCTGGGTGGTAGGTTATCGAAAAATCTAATTCACTGAAAAAATTTAACCATTTCACTTGCCTTGGGGTTAGAGCCTTAATTGAAGTGAAGAACTGCAAGTTTTTATGATCAGTATAAATGGTTACTGTGTGTTTCGCTCTAAGAAGATGATGCCTCCATTCGGAGAAAACATCCTTTAGAGCCAACATTTCTCTCACAGCAATTGTATAATTTTGTTCTGCTGGTAATAATTTACAAGAATAATAGGCTAGTGGCTGTAGATACCCAGCTTGTGGATCTTTTTGCATAAGAACCCCTCCTACACCTGTTTGAGAAGCATCTACTTCAACAATATAACAGTTGATCAGGGTCTGGGTGAGTCAAGACTGGGGCTGTGGTAAAAGCCTTTTTTAAATCAGAAAATGCTTTGTCGGCATCTTCAGTCCAGTGGAAAGTTTGTCCTTTTTTCAGTAATTGTGTGATCGGAGTTACAATTCTAGAAACATGTGCAATAAAACCACGATAGAAGTTTGCAAATCCTAACACTCTTTGTATCTCTTTAACAGAAGTTGGAACTGGCCAGTTAATCATTGCTTCAACCTTTTTGGGTCCATTTCTAAACCTTTTGGTGACCGCCAATAACCTAAATATTCTACTGAATGAACATTAAAGACACATTTTTCAAGTTTAGCAAACAAAGAATGTTGTCTTAATCTTTGTAAGACAGTTCGTACATGCACAATGTGTTCTTCCTCAGTATCAATATATCGTCAATATAAACGATAACAAACACATGCAAAAAATCGTGGAGAACCTCATTAATGAAATATTGGAAGGCCGCCGGGGCATTACACAGCCCGGAAGGCATCACTGTATATTCATACAGGCCAAATTTGGTGCCGAAAGTGGTTTTCCACTCATCACCCTCACGCATTTGTATCAGGTGATAAGCACCGCGAAGATCTAACTTGGTATAGATGGTTGAACTTATTACTTGGTCAAGCAGGACCTGAATTAACGGTAATGGGTAACGATTTTCATTGTAGCTTTATCAACAGCGCGATAGTCAATACATGCTCTCAAATCTCCTGACTTCTTAGCCACGAAGAAAAGAGGGGAAGATACAGGGGAAGTTGAATGTCGAATAAAGCCTTTGTCAAGTAAGTCATCGAGATATTCTTTCAAATGCTGATTTTCTGGTTCAGTAAGGGCATAAATATGACTACAAGGGAGAGGAACCCCAGGTATTAAGTCTATTTTGCAGTCGTATACTCTGTGAGGTAGGAGTTGAGTAGCCTGTTCTGGGTCAAATACGTCAGCTAAGTCATTATATTCTATGGGTAAGGCAGTCTGAGTGAGTAGAGTAGAAGCGCAATGAAGAGGGTAGATAGGATCCTGAGCTTCTTGATAACAGTGATTTCTACAAAAGAGTGAGTCAAGGTTTACAGTCCATTGCACCCAATCTATCCTTAGATTGTTTTTTTCAAGCCAAGGTATTCCAAGAATAATTCCAAAAGTAGGGGTATCGATTAAATCAAACATGATTTGTTCAGTATGTCCATTTTCACTTACTATGGTCAATGGCACGGTATGGAACCAAATTAATCCGGATGACAGAGCTGAGCCATCAACAGCTCTCACAGGTTCGGGTTCATCTTTAGTAATGTGAGGAATGCCTAATTTTTGAGCAAGAGCAATATCAAAAAAGTTTTCCGTAGCTCCAGAATCAACTAGGACAGACAAAATATGTCTTTGTTGAATGGTTACATTAACTGTCCCTAATATCATCATATGTTTGGCAATCCTATTGACAACATTGGGAATATCTTTTGAGACCCTAGATTTATTTTTACTCAAATAAACAATCTCAGCTTTCTTTGAGCAGGTTAGTTTTCCGATTTAGTAGACTCAGTAGGTGAAATGTCTTTTCTTTTCTTTGGTTTAATCGACATTCTTTGGAAAAATGCCCTGATTTTCCACAATATAGACACAACCTTTCCTTGTGCCGTCTATCTTTTTCTTCTGCTGATAACGGTCCTTTAATACCTCCTATCTGCATAGGCTAAGGTTCAAGGATTCTAACTTCCTTCTCTTTCCTTTCAGTTTTTAGAACAGTTGGGCGAAAATCTACTCTAGGTTTCTCACCCTTTCTTTCTGTTATTCTATGATCTAATTTAACTACAAGATCAACAAATTCACTATAATCCTCAGGTAAATCTACAATGTGGGCAAGCGAATCTTTGAGATCCTCCCTCAGTCCTCTATAAAATAACGAGGTACGCTTTTCTTCAGGCCAGCGGGTTTCTGACAAAAGGCGATTAAAGGTTGTGATATAAGCAAGTAAGTCCTTTGTCCCTTGACGCAAATTCAACAGTTTACTATCACTGGATTGGACAAATACATGACGAGCAAAAAGCCTTGTCATAGTTTCTTTAAACCCAGTAAAATTCTGCAAGAGTGGATCTTCTTTATCAACTAATGGAATGGCCGAATCAGCTGCTACTCCTCCTAGGTAGGAAATCACAAAGGTAGTTGGCGGTATGAGTGTCAAAAACTTGAGGCTTACAAAGGAAATGCAATTGGCATGGACTCATAAAAGTTGCGAAACGGGCACTATCTCCTTGAAAGCGTTCAGGGTTGGCAAGAGGGACAGGCTTTGGGATAACTACAGTAACTTGAACATTTGAATCAGGGTTTTGAGATGTGGAGCTTGAAGGGGAGAACGCAGTTGGACCAAATTTGGGAGCTGCCAATATAAGACGTTTATCAGAAATTGTAGGGTGCCTCCATTGGGAAGTCATTTTTGTTTTTAGATAATTCTTCCCTCAGTAAATGGTTTTCCTGTTTTAACTGTTGCATCTCTATTTGAAGATGTCTAATAATTTCGGAAAGCTCTGAGGTATTACTAGGATCCATGTTTGATCGTCGCAAAAGAAGAATCTTTTTTATTTTTTGGCTTGGTCTTCTGTCGGACTAGCCACTGACCTGTTCTCCTTGATTCTTCTTCCGCGATGCTCGAACTCGAACTCTCCTCAGTTGCCCCTCAAACGGCAGAGTCCTTAAATTACTCTGATTTTCGAAGGACCCCCAGGGGGGAGAAAGGAGGGGGAAGGGGAATGGGAATCAAAAGTGTCACGGGTCCGACGAGCATGAAGCTGTTAACCCCAAAGACTGGTGGTCCGCCACCCCCCTTACACCCTGCACCTTTTCCCCACAGCCACAAACCAGTACGTGGTACGAGGTACCTGGAGACGTCGAGAAGGAATGGTCAGACGGGATGAACATGTGCGGCTCCTTTAAGGCAGAGGATTGTGATGACGAGGCTCCACCCCTGGTGACGACAAAAGCAGGAAGTTCAAGCATGAAGACGGACGGCGATTCCCCGGCGGAGGTGGAAGCAGAACGAGGACGAGAGGTGACCGAGAACGACAAGCCAGGAGGCCACCGGTTGGACGCTTCGCCCTGCCACGCGCCCACGGGAGGAGCGTGGCTTCGAGAGGTACGGGGTCGGGAGGCGGAAGCAGCCACCATTGTAAAAACCCCGCAAGAGAACCCTTCCCCTGAGCACGAGCACTCCTAGACACGTCCGTTTGACTAAGTTTGTGCACTACACCCTGGTTGTATTCCCTCACTCCCGGTCCTTATCGCCCTTCCCTGAGTACAGGACGTAACTCGTCTTTCTCTTCATTTCTTTATGGTACAACGCGAGAACCGTGGGCAGAGACGATTCCTGGAAGATTACTACCAAGACCACAAGGCACCACGACAGATCTCCTTGTACAGAGACTAGAGACATCTTTTGTGATCCATGAAAAAGACATATATCCCAATAAAGCCCTCCATGAAACCCTTATTGAAGGCACCTGTGTTTCTCTTTGAGGCACCAGCCCCGCCTCAGGTGGTCGACCCCCCTACAAACCCGGCACCCCCGGGACAAAAAGACAAGAGAAAACACGCTGTTTTGCCTGGCGTAGAACTAGACAAAAGGTTCGCTCCTACCTTTGACCAGCATTCAAATATTTGCAATTTTCAGTTCTGACAACATCATATTGTCTATCTAAAAATAAATAGCACAATATAAATAACATACTATGTTACTATTCTAAATGTTTCATTGAATCACTATTTTCATAAATATGATTACCTAAAACTATTACATTGATTGTTGACTACTTGAACAAGCATTGAAATACTCTCTTGGTGTTTTCTTATTGCTCTTGTCCTGTAAAAAGAAAAAAGATCATACCATTGCACCTTTAGAACAATATGTCAATCAAGCTCTTGCTGTTGTAACCCTGTTTACCTTTGATGTGTGGTAATAATTCTTATCACATTAAGAAACACAAATATGTAGTCTTTTAGTCTTCTATAAGGTCTCTAGAAAGCCTTATTATTGTCCGGGTGATCTTGTAGCCCTCCGGGATGGCTATGGCGATGTCGGGGGCTGAGGAGGCGTTTGGACCGTGCCCAGCGCCAGGACCCCTGGCCCCCGACGATGCCAGCCCACGCGACAAACTTACGACGACGCCACCCTCAACGCACTCAACGCCGTCCGGAACCCCGCCTGCTACCGAGCCAACCCGAAACGCAACCACGGACCCTTCACCTGCCAAGCCTGCAAATTCTCCTGCTTCCGAACCAGCACCGCTCCCGCCAAGCCAGGGACCAGCAGCACTCACCTTAAGTGCATCCTGTTCAACACCCGCTCCGTCCACAGACACGCCGTCGAACTCTGGAACCTCCTCGACACAACCTCACCAGACGTCGCCTTCCTCGCAGAAACCTGGATGAACGCCTCCTCAGACCCCGACATCGCCATAGCCATAGCCATCCCGGAGGGCTACAAGATCACACGGAGGGACGGCGTCAACCAAACATGAGGAGGCATCGCCATCGTCCACAAAAACACCATCTGAATCACAACCAACTCTGACGACACGCTCACCTCCGTCGAGCACCTCCACTTTCAGATACACACCGACCCCAAGACCACCCTCAGAGGCACTCATCTACAGACCCCCGGGACCACGCACACAATTCAGCGAAGCCATCGCAGACTTCATAAGCCAGCACTCCCTTACCTCCTCAGACTACATCCTCCTAGGAGACCCAAACTTCCACCTGGAGAACAACAATGACAGCATCCCCGCCGCCCTCCAGGACTACCTCGGACTCAAGCAATAGGTGAACACCCCCACCCACTACGCCGGTCACACGCTCGACCCCATCTTCTCCTCCAGCAAGCACATCTCCTTCAGCCACTCCACCGGACTACACTGGACAGATCACAGCTGCGTCCACTTCAACTTCAGGAGAACCACGACCCACCACCACCCGCAACAGGTTCCCCGCAGAAGCTGGAGCAAGATCACCGCCGACCAACTCACCACCTCCCTCAGCCAGAACCCTCCCACCAACACGAGGGACCCCAACGAAGCAGCCCGCAACCTCACACAGTGGCTCACCAACTGCCCCGATGACCTTGCGCCACTGAAGAACCCTCCCAGCAGACCTGGCAGCAAGAAAGCCTCGTGGTTCACCAACGACTTCAAAAACTCCAGGAAAACCTGACGCACCCTCGAGAAAGCCTGGCGCCACGACCAGACAACGGAGAACATGACAGCCCTCAAGAACGCCACCCGCAAATACCACCAGCTGATCCGCACCACCAAAAGGACAACATTCAAAGAACGTCTGGACAACAATACCCACAACAGCAAGGAACTCTTCAACATCGTTAAAGAGCTCTCCAACCCCAGCGCCTGCAACAATGACATCACACCTCGCAAGACCTCTGCGACTCACTCGCCTCATTCTTTCACCGCAAGATCGCCGACATACACAACAGCTTCGGCGAACAGACCACGCACCCAACCACCGAACCAGCGCCCCCCACCACCACCCTCTGCAACTGGACCCCGGTTAGCACCTAAGACACCACCCGTACGATGAACACCATCCACTCTGGCTCCCCCACCGACCCCCGTCCACACCACATCTTAACAAAGCCGACTCCATCATCGCACCCCAATTCTGGGACATCATTAACAGCTCCTTCGCATCCGCCACCTTCCCGGAGAGCTGGAAACATGCAGAGCTCAGCGCCCTCTTGAAGAAACCCACTGCGGACCCCACAGACCTCAAGAACTTCCGCCCCATCTCGCTCCTCCCTTTTCCTGCCAAAGTCATCGAGAAGACCGTCAACAAACAACTCTACGCCTTCCTCGAGACAAACAGATCCCTCGACCCCTCGCAGTCCGGTTTCCGAGCAAACCACAGCACCGAGACCACCCTCATCGCAGCTACCGACGACATCAGGTCCCTGCTCGACAACGGGGAAACAGCTGCACTCATCCTCCTGGACCTCTCAGCAGCCTTCAACACCGTATGTCACCGCACCCAGATACAACGCCTCAGCAACACCGGAATCCAAGGAACGGCCTTGGAGTGGATCATCTCGTTCCTCGCCGGAAGAACCCAGAGAGTCCGCCTCCCCCCGTTCCGATCCGCGGCCACCGAAGTCATCTGCGGCGTTCCGCAAGGATCCTCGCTCAGCCCCACCCTCTTCAGCGTCTACATGAGCCCCCTTGCAGCCATCGCACGCCAACACAACCTAAACATCATCTCCTACGCCGATGACACCCAACTGATCCTCTCCCTCGCCAACGACCCCGCCACCGCCAGAGCCAGCCTCCAGAAAGGAATGAAGGACGTCGCGGAATGGATGAAGCTCAGCCGTCTGAAACTGAACTAAGACAAGGTGGAAGTCCTCATCCTGGGACCATCCCCCTCTGCCTGGGACGACTCCTGGTGGCCCCCTGCCCTGGGCACCGCCCCCAAGCCAACGGACCATGCTCGCAACCTGGGCTTCATCCTGGACTCCTCCCTCACGATGTCCAAGCAAGTCAACGCCGTCTCGTCATCTTGCTTTAACAACCTGCGCATGCTCCGAAAGATCTTCCGGTGGATCCCCACTGAAACCAGGAAGACGGTCACCCAGGCCCTCGTCACCAGCCGACTGGACTACGGGGACACCCTCTACGCTGGAACCACAGCCAAACACCAGAAAAGACTCCAGCGCATACAGAACCCTTCTGCACGACTCATCCTGGACATCCCCCGTCACAGCCACATCTCTGCCCACCTGAAAGACCTGCACTGGCTCCCCGTCAACAAGAGGATCACGTTCAGACTCCTCACCCACGCACACAAGGCTCTCCACGACATGGGCCCCAAATACCTCAACAGCCGCCTTGCATTCTACACAGACGCTCGCCAGCTCCGATCCGCCAGCCTTGCCCTCGCCACCGTCCCACAAATTCGCAGATCCACCGCCGGAGAAATATCCTTCTCCTACCTGGCGGCCAAGACATGGAACTCCCTCCCCACCCACCTACGGCTGACCCAGGATCATCTCTCCTTCAGGAAACAACTCAAGACCTGGCTGTTCGAGCAGTAGCGACTCCCTCTCCCCCCAGCGCGTTGAAACCCTAGCGGGTGAGTAGTGCGCTCTACAAATTTGCTGATTGATTGATTCAACATCGCCTCCTATGCCAACGACACCAAGCTGATCCTCTTCCTCACCAACAAACCCACTATCACTAGAAAAAACTTCCATGATGGGATGAAGGCCATCGCCACCTGGAAGAGATACAGCTGCCTCATGCTTAACTTGAACAAGACCGAAGTCCTCATCCTAGTGCCTGGAGCAGAGGCTTGCGATGACTCCTGGTGGCCAGCCGCACTTGGAACCCTCACACCCACAGACAATGCACAGAACCTATGCATCATACTGGACTTCTCGGTCACTATAAACCGACAGATCAACGCGGTCTCCTCATGCTTCCACACGCTTTGCCTGTTTAGAAAAACCTTCAGATGGATCCCTACCGAATCCAGAAAGACGGTTGCCCACGAGCTCATTAGCAGCAGACTCCACTAAGGCAAACTCTACACCAGCGTCGCCCAGAAACTCTTCAGGAAACTACAGAACACTCACAACGCCGCAGCCAGAAGGCAATAAACTCTACGCCAGCGTCACCCAGAAACTCTTCAGGAAACTACAGAACATTCACAATGCCGCAGCCAGACTGGTCCTTAACATCCCCTGCTGAAGCCACATAACTAAACACCTGCAAGAACTCCACTGGCTCCTAATCAACAAAAGAAAACAAGTTACTTACCTGTAACTACAGTTATCCAGTATTGGTATCTTTCATAGATTCACATGCCTGAATCATTCCCCGTCGCCGAGGCGGGAGTCCTACGGTAACAAATATACAACAGCAGTGCCTTAGTAAAAACTGTAGTAGGCTGACAAGAGTGTTGGCCCAAACAGACTTAAATCTTAGTAGCCTATCTACCTCCTTGTGTAAAAAGAACTGAAAATAGTTCCAACCAATCAGAAGTCAGCACCCTCTAGAACCTTCCCAGCAGAGGCAGTTCTCTTCAGATTTTCTTAGCACAAGTGAGGAGTAAGTATCCCCATTAGAGAACTGTCCTGCCCGGGGAGGAGGGTGGGTGCATGTGAATCTATGAAGGATACCATAACTGGATAACTGTAGTTACAGGTAAGTAACTTGTTTTCTTATCCAGTATTGGGGTATCTTTCATAGATTCACATGCCTGAATCAGAGTAGCAAGCAGTAAGTCTAAACATTTCGTTTACGGAAGGTGGGAGACAAAGCGTCAATCTACATATCCCCACTCATCCGGAAGGTTATAGAGCACTTAAAATATGCACATACATATAAATGCAAAAACCTTCTGAAATGAAATAATTATAGCCATTTAACATATTTCATATTTAAGAACAAAATTTGACAATTAGAAACATTAGAAATCAATCTGAGAGACATTCAGAAATCTAACCTTAATGAAGATGTCGAAGAACCGCTTCTCCCACTGCTGCATCGTCCTGCGACGCAGATTGTAAGCAGTAGTGTTTCGTGAACGTGTGGACATTCTTCCATGTCGCAGCACGGCAAATGTTCTCCAACGTGACCCCAGCAAATAAGGCTGTAGAAGCGGACATAGTTCTGGTGGAATGTGCTTTAACCTTTCTGAGTTAAGGTTTGTTGGCTTTATCATGACAAAACTGTATGACAGAAGATAACCATCTGGCTACCGTTGCTTTTGTAACAGCTTGTCCCATCGTGGCATGACCATAAGCGATCAACAACTGATTAGATTTTCTTATATCCTTAGTCCTTTGAAGGTAGAACTTCAAGCAACGTTTTACATCAAGAGAATGTAAAGCCTTTTCTGCTGGTGTAACAGGATCCGTGAAAAAAGTCTTAAGCTTTACTGGTTAGTTCAGGTGGAATTGAGACGGTACCTTTGGAAAGAATTTTGGATTTGTTCGTAAAGTAACGTAATCCTTAGAGAAATAAAGAAAAGGTTCTGAAATTGTGAAAGCCTGGATTTCACTAACCCTCCGGGCTGAGGTGAGGGCTAACAAAAGCGCTACCTTCCAGGTTAAAATTTTTAATTCAGTCTTGTGAATTGGTTTGAAAGGCCTTCTCATCAATTGAGATAAAACTGTATTGAGATCCCACTCTGGAAGTGGAGGCCGAACTGGAGAAAATGCCCGGAATAGCCCTATTAGAAATTGTTTGATAAGTGACGAAGAACAAAGTGATGGCTTGTTAGAGCTCTTTCTGAATCTAGAAATTGCAGCGAGATGGACTTTGATAGATGAGAACACTAGACCTGCTTTAGCTAGTGATAGTAAATAAGGAAGAATATCCTCTGCTGGGTCCTGAAGTGGATGTACGTTATTTGATTCGCACCAATGACAGAAGTACTTCCATTTAAAGCGGTATGTTCTGATAGTGCTTTGAGCGCGGGCTTTAGATAGAACATCTCTACAGTCCTGAGAAATTTTGAGATCCTTGAATTCTAAGAAGTCAGGAGCAATGCGTGCAAGTGGAGCGATTGTGGATCCGGATGCAGAATCTGACCTCTTTCCCTTGTCAACATGGTTAATGTTGGATGGAGGCAAATCGGTGTTGTTGTGACACCAGAAGTAACTCCTGAAACCAATACTGCCTCGGCCAGTGAGGAGCAATTAGGCTAAGACTGCAATGTTCCCTCTTCATCTTCTGCAGAACCCTCGGGATTAATGGTATCGGGGGAAAAGCGTACGCATAAATCTCTGACTATCGCATGGACAGGTCATTCCCTCTTGATCCCCGTTGAGGAAATCTGCTGGCGTAATAGAGGCATTTGCTGTTCTGTTGCGTTGCAACCAGGTCTAGAGTTGGTGTGCCCCACATTCGGAAGATTCTATTCACCTGCCATTGCTCTAACTCCCAATCGTGGCAACCTGCGAGAGATCTGCTGAGGTTGTCGGCTAGGGAATTTTGAGTTCCTTTGACATGCTCTGCTCTGAGGCTTATGCCGTGCTTGATAACCCACTCCCACATCTCTTGAGCTTCCTGCGATAGGGAGAGAGATCTCATTCCCCCTTGTTTGTTGAGATAATACATGCTGGTGGTATTGTCCGTATGCACCAGCACCGAGGAGTTCACAATTCTCGGAAGGAATGCTTGTAGAGAGAGGAAAATGGCCCTCAGTTCGAGACTGTTGATGTGTTTTTGCTGGTAGTTTCGAGATCAACGACCCTGAATTTAAAGGTCTTGGAGATGTCCTCCCCACCCCTCAATAGATGCATCCGTAGTCAGGACAAACTCTGGGAAAGTGGCCAGGAACGTGAGACCCGGAGATAAATCGCTTCTTTTGACCACCAGTGGAGAGCCTGTATCATTCGTGTGGTCACCTTTATGGAATCGTGGAATGACCCTCCGGCCTGCTGCCATTGTTTGTGCAACTCTTCTTGCAGTGGTCTCATCCTGAGTCTTGCAAGTGGGACTAAATTGATCGCTGAAGAACACATCCCCAGAAGAGAAGCGAATGTTCGGACAGAAACGGACTTTTTTCTTGAAATCAACCTTGCCAGGCTTTGTAATTTGTTCTGGCGATCCTGAGTCAAGAACGCTTTGCATTGTTGGGTGTCTAGAGTTGCTCCCAGAAAGGTCAGAACTTGGAGGGGTTGCAACTGCGACTTGTTGGCGTTGAGAGTAAGTCCCAGATTTTAGAATAGATTGAGGCAACTTTTTACAGCTTGTTTCGTAGCCTGCTTTGATGGACCCTTGCGCAGCCAATCGTCGAGGTATGGAAAGACTTGTATTCCTTGAGACCTCAGTGTGGCTGAGACTGGAGCTAGGCATTTTGTGAATATTCTTGGGGCTGATTTTAGCCCGAACGGAAGCACCTTGAATTGAAAGTGGACGCCAGCCACAGTGAATAGTAGGTATTTGCGATGTTTGGGGTGAATAGGGATATGGAAGTAAGCGTCTTCCAAGTCCAGAGAAGCCATAAAGTCCCCTTCGTTGAGGCAGCTCAACACATCTGTTTACGTCACCATCCCAAAACTCTGTTTCTTCAGAAACTTGTTGAGTCTGCGCAAGTCTAGAATCGGGCGCCACTCCCCCGATTTTTTCTTTATGAGGAAGAATCGAGAGTAGGATCCTTTCCCTTTTTGCGAGACTGGAACTCTTTCTATTACATTCTTGCGGAACATCTTTAAGGCTTCTTTGAACAGTAAGTGAAGACGAGGGGGAGGGGGACCCTTGGGCGGGGTCGTAGGGGGTTTCCTTAAGAACTCCAGAGTGTGTCCTCTTCGAACAAGGTCGAGGACCCACTCATCTGATGTGATGTTCTGCCATTGTTGGGAAAAGGCTGAGATCTTCGCGCCCACAGGGAGGGAAGAAGGTTGGACTGGCGTCCGGCAAAGCTCATTGTCGCTTATTTGAGTCGCGGCCTTGATTGCTCGATCGCCGGCGTCGAGAGAAATTATTTGAGGATGATTGCCTGTATGACGACTGATAATAAGGCTGTTTGTATTGAGATTGGTATTGTCTGTTTTGCTGATTGTGGTAATTTCCTCTTGAGGAAAAACCACGGCCCCTAGATCCTCTGAAAAAACCTCTTATGTTGCAGGGTACCCAGCGACTTAGCCGTGTCCGTGTCTGTTTTGATGGTCAATAATGCGTCATCTATATGCTTACCTGTTAGACGGGGACCCTGAGGGTCGGCCGGATACTGAGGGGGAGATCCCCGAGGGGGACCGGCTCCGGCGATCGTACAGACAAGTTACCTCCCTCCCCACAAACAGGCACCACACCAAGTCGAGTTCAAGGCTTTATATAAGGTTCTTAAGGCAAGGATATTAGCGATACAGGATATCTCGGACCCGGGGGTCCTCTCACTTCTAGTCTCTGTAGGAAAAGGGGGTAGCGGGACAGTCTTGGTACCGGATCGGTACAGGTAGTGGTACGAGGCGAGCTCACAATCCTCGAGCTGGAGTGTCTGTGGATCGGGCCGCGGCAGCGCCAGCAGGCCAAGATGGTAGTCTCACAAGGCAGAGGGCCGCGGCAGCGCCAGCAGGCCAAGGTGGTTTCACGAGGCAGAGGGCCGCGGCAGCGCCAGCAGGCCAAGATGGTTTCACGAGGCAGAGGGCCGCGGCAGCGCCAGCAGGCCAAGGTGGTTTCACGAGGCAGAGGGCCGCGGCAGCGCCAGCAGGCCAAGATGGTTTCACGGGGCAGAGGGCCGCGGCAGCGCCAGCAGGCCAAAACGATGGTTTCACGAGGCAGAGGGCCGCGGCAGCGCCAGCAGGCCAAGACGATGGTTTCACGAGGCAGAGGGCCGCGGCAGCGCCAGCAGGCCAGTCACGGATGAGTTCTTCTCGGGTCTCTCGACTCCAGGATACAACTCCCTTCCTGGTCTGGCCCTGCCCCAGTTATAGGTCTGGTCCCCTTTGATGTCCGGACCCTCGCGCCTGGGGGCCGGGAGGTCCGGGATGAGGGAGTCCAGACGCCCAGCAGGGGGGTGGAGCCAGCGCCCAGGGCGGCCTGGGGTGATCGACACCTGGCGGAGGAGAGCCGTTGACGATTCCTTCTCCCATTGACTCGCCAAGTGGTCACTCTGCCTCCTGGGAGGAGGTTGGGGCCTCGATGTCGGGGCCGGCCGGGCCCGGGGTTAGGGTCGAGTTGAGGCCACGCGGCCTCGTGCTGCAGTGCCCCAAGATGGCGGCCGGGTCGATGTCGTGGTGTGGATGGTGACCCGGGCCAGCTGGGTCCGGAGCTGGTGTCTTGTAGTGGAGGGATTGCAGGGTACTTCGGGTGGTCGGTTGTGGATTCTGGCTGGGGATGCAGGGAGAGCCAGGGTCCCGGTCCCATTGCGGGGAGGGGGGACAGCCCGAACATGCGGCCTGTCCAACATGCGTCCCCCCCAGCTGAAGGCGGGGAGAGTCAGCCATCTTCCTGGGGACTCTCCTCGCTGAGGCGGAAAAAGCGTGACAGGCCGTCGGCGTTGGCGTTGGCGTGGTCCTGGCCTGGACGATGTTCCACCGTGAAGTCCATCCCCTGCAGGGAGATGGACCAGCGCAACAGCTTCGGGTTCTCCCCCCGCATTTGCATCAGCCATTGCAGGGGTCGGTGGTCTGTTTGCACCCGGAAGTGGGTGCCGAAGAGGTAGGGCCGGAGCTTCTTGAGGGCCCAGACTACGGCGAAGGCCTCTCTCTCAATGGTGCTCCAGCGCTGCTCTCGGGGCAAGAGGCGTCTGCTGATGAAGACCACCGGATGGTCGACCCCTTCGGCGTTGAGTTGGGAGAGGACGGCCCCCACACCATGATCGGAGGCGTCCGTCTGCACAAGGAATTCCCGGCTGTAGTCGGGAGCCTGGAGCACGGGGGCCGTGCACATGGCGGTCTTTAGCTTTTCGAAGGCTGATTGGCAGTCCGGGGTCCAGTTGACGGTTTTGGGGCTCTTTTTGGAGGTGAGCTCTGTGAGGGGCCCCACGATGCTGCCATAGTCCTTCACGAACCGCCGGTAGTATCCGGTGAGCCCCAGGAAGGCCCGGACCTCCGTTTGGCTCGTAGGGGGTTGCCAGGCCTGGATGGCAGCAATCTTGAGTTGGAGAGGGGCCACCAGCCCGCTTCCCACTTGGTGTCCTAGGTAGGTCACGGACCCTTGGCCAACCTGGCACTTGCTGGCTTTGATGGTGAGCCCGGCTTGCTGGAGGGCGTGTAGAACCTCCCGCAGGTGGCGGAGGTGGTCGGTCCACTGGTGGCTGTACACAGCAATGTCGTCCAGGTAGGCGGCGCTGAAGTCTTCCAGGCCCGCCAGTACCTGGTTTACCAGCCGTTGGAACGTTGCCGGGGCGTTTTTCATGCCGAAGGGCATGACTTTAAAGTGGTAGTGCCCGTCTGGGGTAGAGAAGGCGGATCGTTCTTGGGCCCTAGGGGTGAGGCCGATCTGCCAGTAGCCCGCTGTTAGGTCGAAGATGCTCAGGTAGCGGGCGGCCCCCATCCGGTCAATTAGCTCGTCTGCCCGGGGGATGGGATGAGCGTCGGTCCGGGTAACTGCATTCAGCCCTCGATAGTCCACGCAGAACCGGAGCTCAGGGGCAACGCCCGGGGCAGCTGCCTTGGGAACCAGGACGACTGGGCTCGCCCAGGGACTGTCTGAGGGTTCGATCACTCCTAAGGTCAGCATCTTGGACACCTCGGTCTGGATGCAGGCTCGTACCCGGTCTGGTACGCGGTATGCTCGGTGTCGAATAGGAGGGCTGTCCCCGGTGTCCACATCGTGGAGGCACCAGGGGGTGACTCCGGGGGTGAGGGAGAACAGGGAGGCGAACTGCCTCAGGAGCGTTTGGCAGTCTTGGCGTTGCTCCGGGGACAGGGCCTCGGAGAGCTGGACCCCTTCCACTGAGCCGTCCTGCTCGAGGGCCCTCAGTAAGTCCGGAAGGGGTTCGGAGTCTTCTTCTGTCCCAGTATCGGTAGCCATCAGGAGGCTGAGTTCGGATCGCACAAAATGGGGTTTGAGCCTGTTGGCATGGAGGACCCGTAGGGGGTTCCGGGCAGTCTCCATGTCGATTAAATAGGTGACGGGCCCCTTGCGTTCGATTACCTTGAAGGGCCCGGACCATCTGTCTTGGAGGGCACAGGGCTCAACCGGGGACATCACCCAGACCTGTTGTCCAGGTTCGAACTCAATGGAGGACGTGTGCTGATCGTACCACCTCTTCATGTCCTCCTGACTGGCCTCGAGGTTGGCTTTGGCGGTGTCTCGGAACCGCCGGGTCTGGTTGCGGAGAGCCAGGAGATACCGGTAGATGTCCGGGGGAGTTTTCTGGGGAGGCTGCTCCCAACCTTCCTTGACTAGGCTGAGGGGGCCCCGGACGGGGTGCCCGTACAGGAGTTCAAAGGGGCTGAAGCCGAGGGACTTCTGCGGGACCTCCCGATAGGCAAACAGGAGGCATGGAAGTAGCACGTCCCACTGGCGTCGAAGGGGTTCTTCTAGACCCATAATCATCCCCTTGAGGGTGCGGTTGAATCTCTCGACCAGTCCGTTTCCTTGTGGGTGATAGGGGGTCGTGAATTTGTAGGTGACCCCGCATTGCTGCCAGAGGGACTTCATATATTTGGAGATAAAGTTCGTGCCCCTGTCACTGACGACCTCCCGGGGGAACCCCACCCGGGAGAAGATCCCCATCAGGGCCCGGCCCACCACGGGGGCCGTCACAGTCCGAAGAGGGATGGCCTCGGGATAGCGGGTGGCGTGGTCTACAAGGACCAGGATGAACCGGTGTCCTTGGGCTGTTCGAGGGTCGAGGGGCCCCACAATGTCTATTCCCACTCGTTCAAACGGGGTGGTGACGACCGGGAAGGGTTGTAACGGTGCTTTGATTTTTCGGCCACTTTTTCCGCTGGCCTGGCAGGTGGGGCAGGCCTTGCAGTGGTTGGTGACATCCTTCCGCATGTGGGGCCAGAAAAAATGGGTCACCAGGCGGTCGTAGGTTTTATCCTGCCCCAGGTGTCCGGCAAGGGGGACATCGTGGGCTAAGTTCAGGAGGAAGTCTCGGAAGCGAAGGGGCACCACCAGCACCCGACTGGCCCCTAGTTCTGCAATTTTCTGCTCGCTGTAGAGCAGGTCTTGGTCCCAGTAGATCCAGTGGGCCCCCGAGGTATCTCCGGTGCTCTGGGCCAGGGCTTGATGCCGGAGTCCTTCGAGAGAAGGACAGGTTTTTTGTTCGGCCCGGAATTGTTCCTGCGTGGGGCCTCCCTCCTGCTGCCATTGGGCCAGGTCAGGGACGTCCCGAAGCTGGTCGGGTCCTTCTTCGGTTTGGGTCGAGGGACTGGCGTCTGGGGCGGCCTCCTCTGGGATGAGCGCGGGAGGAGGCTCCGGCCACTCGGGCTCTTCTAGACTGGGGACCGCGCGGGCGGTCATGGACCGGGTCGTGACGCAGACCCATTCGGGGAGGCCAAGCATCCCCAGGTGTTCTCTCCGTTCGACAGCTGCCCAGGGAGAGCTTTCAAGGTCGTTTCCTAGGAGGCAGTCCACGGGGGCATCATCGCGGACAGTTACTTTTAACATCCCTGTTACTCCTCCCCACTCGAAGGGGACGCAGGCCATGTGGCATAGGCTTTCGGAGTTGTCGGCTGATCGAACAGGGCAAAGAATGTTCGGCAAGATTTGGTCTGGAGTGACGAGGTGGCGTCGGACCGCCGTTACACTGGCCCCGGTGTCGCGGAGGGCTTCCGCCCGGCGGCCATTAATGTTGACCCATTGACCGTACTTCTGTGTGTTGGCGGGAAGGGGGGCCCGCGGAATCATGTCTCTCTCCCCTAAGCAGACCAGTGCCACGGCGGCGGGTGCCCATTCAGAGGGATCGGTCTCGTACTCTTCTTGGTCTTCCGGGATTATTTCTTCCCCTAGGGCCGCCGCTGCAACTTGGCGGGGAGTAGTGTTCGGATTCTTTGGGCAGTTGGGATCACTGGCGTAGTGGCCGGGTCGCTGGCACCTGTGGCACGTAATGGTGGCCCGGAAACCGGCCCGGACGGCAGGGCTTCCTCGGCCAACCGGGGTCGAGGGGTTTCTGGGGGGTGACGAGGGGCCGGGGTCCCTCCCCCGACCCTGACTCCCTCCTCCCCCTCGGGGGCGATACGGTCTGGATAATTCGCTGGGTGTGCTCCGGCCAACTCGGGTGCTTTCCCACCGGTCGGCTTCGGCGGCGAGTTGTCGAGGGTCGGTTAGCTTACTGTCCAGGAGGTGTTGCCGGAGCTCCACGAAGCAGTTGTTCGACAGGTGTTCCCATACGATGAGGTCAAAGAGTTGTTCGTAGGTGGTTACTTTGTTGCCCTTGATCCACCCCTCGAAGGCTCGGCTAAAAAAGTTCACGTACTCCACCCAAGTTGTACCCGGAATCCGTTTGCAGTCGCGGAACCGTTGGCGGTACATCTCCGGTGTGAGCCCGTATCGAGTGAGGAGGGCGGCCTTCATGTGGTCGTAGGAGGTCATCAGCTGGTCCGGGAGTTGCAGCAGGGCGTCCCGCCCTTCGTTGACAAACCTCCCCCATAATCCGGCTCCCCAATCGCTTCGGGGAATCCGGTGGGAGGTCATTGCCACCTCATAGGCTTTAAACCACTGCTGTATATCATCGTTCTTGTGGTATTCCCGGATGACATCTTTGGGGATGTGAACCTTGGGTTCGGTCGAGGCAGACGGGGTCGGTCGTTCGGGGAGCCCGAGGTCTTTATTCTGTTTCTGGATCTCCAGTGCTTTGAGATTGCGCTCATGTTCGTACTCTAGTTTCTTTTCCTCTAGCTCCCTCTGTCTTTGCTTGTCTTCCCGCTCTTCCCTGAGCCGTAAGTGTTCCAGGGTTATTTTTTGTTCTGCCAGCTTGAGTTCCCCATCCAAGCGAAGTCGGGCTAGTTCTAATTCGTGGAGTCTGGTTTTTTCTCTTTCTCGGATCTCTTCCGGGGAGAGATCCGCTCTTTCTTTAGATGGTGCGGGGCTCGTTTCGGTTGTTTGTGTTCGGGGTACGGCCGTACCCGTTTCCGCCCAGGCTTCCAGGGCTCGTTTGAAGTCTTCCTTCGTACTCAGACCCGTGGTTGGGAGACCAAGTTCCATGCAATATTGCTTCAGTTCTCGGTGGTTGTAGTCTTCCAATTTCTCCATCTGGAACTTCTCCGTTGTTCCGCTCTCTGTTGTCATGGTGGTCGTGTGTCGTGGGTCGGGTGACTTTCTGTACGATTATGCGTAGGTTCGGATCCCGTCGCTGGCCACCAATGTTAGACGGGGACCCTGAGGGTCGGCCGGATACTGAGGGGGAGATCCCCGAGGGGGACCGGCTCCGGCGATCGTACAGACAAGTTACCTCCCTCCCCACAAACAGGCACCACACCAAGTCGAGTTCAAGGCTTTATATAAGGTTCTTAAGGCAAGGATATTAGCGATACAGGATATCTCGGACCCGGGGGTCCTCTCACTTCTAGTCTCTGTAGGAAAAGGGGGTAGCGGGACAGTTTTGGTACCGGATCGGTACAGGTAGTGGTACGAGGCGAGCTCACAATCCTCGAGCTGGAGTGTCTGTGGATCGGGCCGCGGCAGCGCCAGCAGGCCAAGATGGTAGTCTCACAAGGCAGAGGGCCGCGGCAGCGCCAGCAGGCCAAGGTGGTTTCACGAGGCAGAGGGCCGCGGCAGCGCCAGCAGGCCAAGATGGTTTCACGAGGCAGAGGGCCGCGGCAGCGCCAGCAGGCCAAGGTGGTTTCACGAGGCAGAGGGCCGCGGCAGCGCCAGCAGGCCAAGATGGTTTCACGGGGCAGAGGGCCGCGGCAGCGCCAGCAGGCCAAAACGATGGTTTCACGAGGCAGAGGGCCGCGGCAGCGCCAGCAGGCCAAGACGATGGTTTCACGAGGCAGAGGGCCGCGGCAGCGCCAGCAGGCCAGTCACGGATGAGTTCTTCTCGGGTCTCTCGACTCCAGGATACAACTCCCTTCCTGGTCTGGCCCTGCCCCAGTTATAGGTCTGGTCCCCTTTGATGTCCGGACCCTCGCGCCTGGGGGCCGGGAGGTCCGGGATGAGGGAGTCCAGACGCCCAGCAGGGGGGTGGAGCCAGCGCCCAGGGCGGCCTGGGGTGATCGACACCTGGCGGAGGAGAGCCGTTGACGATTCCTTCTCCCATTGACTCGCCAAGTGGTCACTCTGCCTCCTGGGAGGAGGTTGGGGCCTCGATGTCGGGGCCGGCCGGGCCCGGGGTTAGGGTCGAGTTGAGGCCACGCGGCCTCGTGCTGCAGTGCCCCAAGATGGCGGCCGGGTCGATGTCGTGGTGTGGATGGTGACCCGGGCCAGCTGGGTCCGGAGCTGGTGTCTTGTAGTGGAGGGATTGCAGGGTACTTCGGGTGGTCGGTTGTGGACTCTGGCTGGGGATGCAGGGAGAGCCAGGGTCCCGGTCCCATTGCGGGGAGGGGGGACAGCCCGAACATGCGGCCTGTCCAACATTACCAAAGAGTGACTCGTCATCGTAAGATATGTCAAGAATATTTGTCTGCACCTCAGTTCTAAACGAGGTCGCTCTGAGCCATCCCTGGCGTCTGATAGCAGCAGATCCTGCTAGCTGCCTAAAATTAGTGTTTGCAATGTCTAAGGCGCAATCAATTATTTCTGATGCAGCCCATTCTCTTTCAAGCACTATCCTTCGTGCTTCCTGCTGACGATCTTCAGGTATCAGCTCCAGAAATTCTGATAACTCTGACCACATCTAGCGGTCATAACGTGCCAAAATTGTCAGAGAATTGGCTGCCTTGATGGATGAGGCAGCATTGGTGGAAAACTTCTTTCCTATCAAGTCCAATCGTCTGCCCTCTTTATCTGGTGGTGTAAAGATTGGGGTAGATGGAATTTTTTTACCTCTGTTGTGCAGCCTGCGAAATTACTGAATCAGATTGCGGGTGACCCAGCAGACAAGATGGAGCATCTGGTGTTGCCCGATATTTCTTCTCGATTCGAGGAAGGACTGCAGGAATAGAGGCAGGCGTCTTTATAATCTTAACTCCTTCCTTCCAAATGAAATCTATAATCAGTATAGCCCTGCTGATTCTCCTATACCCTTCTTAAAAGTCTTGAAGAAAACAATCAGACTGTTCAATAGTGACTGGAAGTTCAAACCGCGCAGCAGCTCTTTGCATGATATTATGAAAGCCGCCAATATCCTCCGGTGGCGAGTCAGATGGTTGTGGTATAGGAGGAGAAGGCATGGGGATTACATAGTCATCCCAAGGATCTCTAGTCACATCATCATGAGGTAATTCCCCTTCTTCTCTTCCGTCATCATCGGAAGATGAAGTATCCTGATTACCTTGTGGCACTGGTTCAACAAGGTGTCTTGGTGAGGCAGGCTCTTGTGACGGTGGTGGTGGAGTCGGTGTAACCACCGGTACAGTAGGTACCGTCGGAGTAGAGGTTGTAGGTGGAAACCTCTGCCGATAATCGGCCAACATGGCTTGTAAATCTTGAATTAATGAAGAAGGAAGATGACCTGTGTCTTCCGATCTGGGTTCTCTATGCGACTGTCTATGATAAGGCGTAGACAAGTCTTCTTGTTAAAAATGCTCATGAAAGGTATCCTCTTCGTCCTCATCTTGACATTTTATCTGTAATTCCGATGGATGGCGCGCAATCCCAAAAGGACCTTCCTCCTCATTATCATCTTCATCAGAATCTTCTTCCTCTACATATGTCTCTAAGATATGAGAGGGTAAAAATGGGAAAATGTTGGTATATTTCGGTCTATGGTACGTTTCAATTGAAAATGGGTATACGCAACAGGTGAAGCTTGAGGTAACCCAGACCAAGATTTCAAAGGTGGACTTTTGGTCAGAAAAGGGCTCTTCATCGACATGGGCGTCTGGACCAAAGATACAACAGCCGACTGTATCATAGATGGGCTCGTCGTCGAGGGAATCGCCGTCGACGGTGCTGCCGTCGATGGGCTCTTCATTGACGAGGTCGTCGTCAACGGGGCCGTCATCGATGGACTCGATGGACGTACGTTTTCAATTGAAAATGGGTATACGCAACAGGTGAAGCTTGAAATCACTGAGGTAACCCAGACCAAGATTTCAAAGGTGGACTTTTGGTCAGAAAAGAGCTCTTCATCGACATGGGCGTCTGGACCAAAGGTACAACAGCCGACTGTGTCATAGATGGGCTCGTCATCGACGGAATCGCCGTCGACAGTGCTGCCGTCGATGGGCTCTTCATTGACGAGGTAGTCGTCAACGGGGCCGTCGTCGATGGACTCTTCGTCGACGGGACCTCCGTCGATGGACTCTTCGTCGACGGGTCCTCCGTCGACGGGGTAGCTGTCGTCGACGGGACCGACGTCGACGGGATCTTCATCGATGGACCTGCCGTCGACGGGCTCTTCGTCGACGAGATCTTAGACGTCGACGGGCTCTTCGTCGATGATGACTTCGACGTCAACAGGGTTTTCGTCGACGATGACTTAACTGATGGTACCGTCGTCGACGGGATATGATGTTGAAGAGATAGTGTCCCCAGAAGATTTCTTAGTGGTCAAAATTTTAGATGACACTATCGGAGAAGTTATAGCTCTAGTAGATACCGTAGAAGAATTGCTTGAAATAGAAGAAGCCACAGACACTGTGTGAGAAGACACCAGTGACAGAGTCTTGACCTGGGCTTTACTCGCTGTTTTTGTTGCTGAAGACTTGGTAGGTTCTGTAGGCGGAGGTAAAGGTTATCCAGCAGGAGGTAAAGACGACCTCTTTGTGTGATCTGAAGCTCTGTGAGAGGATTTATGATGTTTTTTCCCCTCAGGAGAAGAGCAGTCTCTGGATCTGGCTCTTTTGCTGGAAGTAGAGGCCCTGTCCTCCTCATCTGTAGAAGATGATTTGAGCCATAAGAGAACTCTTGCCTCCCTGTCCCTGATGGTCTTGGCAGGGAAGGTTCGACAAATCCTACAATCCTTTACAATGTGATTAGGATGTAGGCAGTAGATGCAGTCCTTGTGCTTGTCATTTACATGGACCCTCTTTTTATCACAGGTCCTGCAAGCCTTGAAGAGAGCTTTCTTTTCAGACATCCTGAAAGAACAATGAAGAAAATTTGAGCAGGCACTCAGGGAGACTCCTTTCCACACGACGTGCGGTGAAAATCTGAGGAGAACTGCCTCTGCTGGGAAGGTTCTAGAGGGTGCTGACTTCTGATTGGTTGGAACTATTTTCAGTTCTTTTTACATAAAGAGGTAGATAGGCTACTAAGATTTGGGCATGTTTGGGCCTATACTCTTGTCAGCCTACTACAGTTTTTACTAAGGCACTGCTATTGTATATTTGTTACAGTGGGACTCCCACCTCAGCGACGAGTAATGATTCAGGCATGTGAATCTATGAAAGATACCCCAATACTGGATAAGAGTAACTTTCAAACTCTTTAAACAAGGCTACAAAGCCCTCCATGACGCTGGACCAGCATACCTGAACCACCGCCTCTCATTACTAGTACCCATCAGACACCTCCGCTCTGCCCAACTGGCCACTGTCCCATGGATCCGCAATACCAGGACTGGCGGTATCTTTTTCCTACCTCTCCGCCAAGACCTGAAACACCTTGCCTATCCACCTCAGGCAATCCTCCTAGCTTACCCAATTCAGGAAGGACCTGGCTCTTTGACTGAATTTCACTGCCCAGACGGATCAGCAGCCACCCATTGCCCCCAGTGCCTTGAGACCCTCACAGGTGAGTAGTCGCGCTTTACAAAGACCGATTGATTGATTTCATAAACAGCAGTTGAGTAACCAGGTACACAACGCAAACGTCAATAATCAGCCAGGCAGAGTTGATTTCCACCACCTGACCGTTACAGCAAAGAAAATAAATCTTCATTTTTGTAGTTATGTTATTAATATTAGATGATCACTATTTCAACTGTGCGTTTGTTCTAGGTATCAAGATCACTCATAGCTCCACATCAAGCTAAGTGAAATGTGTAGGAGAGTAGGGTCTGCTTCCTATGGTCACCCCCACTTTTTGCTTTTGCTTTACTGGTTTTCGACTTAGATGTGGCTGTGGGCCTGCTAATCAGACCCACAGCCCAGAACTCTCTCTAAATTCACACCATGTACTCTAGGTACATCCACAATTGGGAATTGGTTCACCTTGTCAGCGCCTGTAGAAGTGTACCTTAGGTATTCAAGGCATAGGTGTAACCAAGGCCTACCAGGGGCTGCAGCATGTATTATGCCACCCCTGGCTGGCCACTCAAACTGACACAACTGGCTGATCACTCAGCTGGGGCAAGGTCGTGTAATCACCCCTTGCTTAGGTATAGTATTCATATATCTACCCTTATATATAGACACACAGTAACCTATAAGTCACTCCTATTGCAGGCCTTAACAATCCTGGAGGCAGAGTGCTTGGTTATGTGTGAGATGGTGCTCTAGCATGAGCTGAGCATGTCTGCAGCTTTCGGAACCATGTCCTTATAGTTGTTCTATGATATCGCCATACCATATACTCTTAAGTGCATTATAATCCTCGTGGTTAGATGCTAACTTTGGTTTGGCTTTATCTAAACATGTCGTGTAAAATGTCATACGCTTTGGAATTCTACTACCGCCACACCAATTCTGGCGATGGGGTAGCATTCCACCCTTCTAGAGATAGAAGACATGTTGTTGCTGACTATCTCGGTTAAAGTTAACCAGAGCCCCAGCGTCACAAAATGGACGCTGCTGCCACAGACACAAGTCTGACCTCCTGCTGCTGGGAGTCCTTCCAGCCACGGATGTTTGGACAATAGGTTTCCTGCCTGGAGAGGTGCGAGCACCACCCCAGACAGGACTTTGTGTATTGGGACAGGGAGGGCTGAATAGAATGAGACACTGCCTGGGGCATACTAGGTGCTCCATGCATACCCCAGTTCAAACTGGTTGCTGGGGCACTCCAGCACCAGCTCTGGCGGGAAACTGGACAAAGGAAAGGGGGTGTAACCACCCCCCTTCCTGGTCCCACCCATAGGAGGGACCTAGACAGTAATTCAGCCCCTTTTAGTTGTATAAAGGTAGAAGCTGAGTCCCAGGATTTTAGATTAATCCTGAAATCGAAACTTGACACGAAACTCTGGACCTTCGACTTCCTGCTGAAGCTGAAGACTTAAGAATCTTCCTTGTGGCCAAGAAGTGACCACCCTGGGCAACCAGCCACCATCCAGCAAATCAACGGCTTGCTTTGTCGATGCTCCCGCCGGGACCCGAGCACAGAGCCTGACAAGACCCAGACTTCCAGACCTCTCTGACCCTCTCTTCACGACTGCAGCATAGCTGAAATCCGTGGAGGCGACGAGACACGTGGGACCGGACATCTTGAAAAGCCTGCAACTTGCTACCTGTGCAGCTCCTGAGGTATCCTCGAAGCTGTGCACTGGGGATTGAGAAGCCCCAAATCCGAGCTCCACCTGCACCGAAGATCAGCCCTCCACACTCCACGAGTTCTGCGTGGGGCCATTCTGCTTGTGTTCTGCTCGACACGTTGTCCGGTTGCTGGCCCGCTGGCTAGTAGCCTCTGTGACGACAATCCTTTTGAACCAACTCGCTGGTCTGGTTCCTCCAGACTGGCCCTTGCCTCCCTGCAAAGGTGAGGCACCTCAGAGCTTGCTGGTCGGCATCAGAAGCCTTCTTTGAATCCTGCGTGGGTTGCCTTTGCCAAAGCTTGTTGACTCCAATCTGGCAGTAGACCCCTCCATCTGCGAGAACCTTCGTGGGACAGCTCCTCCCTAGCTTCTGGTTGTCGTCGACGCCTCCTGGTCCACATGGCTGCCAAGACAAGCTTCAAGACAGCACCTGATTGCCCCTCGACGTCGTCTGGTTCCTTCCTGGTTCCACCCGGTCACTGGCTAGTGACCCAGACTCCTTCCCCTCTGCTTTCAGATCCTCTTCATCCTCGATCCACCCTTGGATCAACCCGGACATCTTCCACCTGGTCGCCTGCAGCATCTTTCTTCACAGGCGCCATAGGCTTCAACGGCGAAACCCGACACATCTTCACACCTATGCACCCGCTTCGTGTGGGTGAGGTAACGCGAGTACTTCGGTGCTCCCAATGGTATTGACTATCCAAGTGTCTAGGTTTTTAGTTGTTTCCTCCTAGCTAAACCGGAATTGTCCTAAATCCTTCTTTTTCTATCTTCTAAGTTCCCATTGACTTAACATTGACTCACGCGTGTGTGTAAAGACACTGCACGCGCCGCCTGTGGGCCTCCTAATTCTAAACTAAGGTTCAAATAGTGTAGCCCCAGCGATGCCCTAGGCCTTTCCTTTTCTCGTGACGTGGTACTTATACCACTTTCTTAATATATGGTTTGCTTCACCCCTAGGGCCTAACTGTAAATTGTGCAACTTAACGTATTTTGACTAAGTAACTTGTTATGTGCTTTGGCCTCTGATCTCATAAAGAGTTCAGAGGAGTGTGTTAGTAAATAAATACATATATATTTGATATATATCCTGTGTGGTGTCCTTTCATTTGATATTCAAGGGGTTACATATGGTAAAACAGCTGGCTTTACACGCCCTCAAGAGTCTTTTAGCCTAAGAATGTTCTGTCCACGCTAACACTAGGATAGCTGGTCTATAAGGTTGACTTACAACCATCACCATAAGGGTTGTTTGGACTGGTGCAAGGTGTTCACTAGAATAGTGAACATCATATACCAAGCCAACTTGTCACATTAGTGAACACCTTGCACCAGTCCAACTTCTCACATTGGTGTGCAGCGGTTGGGATTAGAGCTTTCTGTTGTTTTACCACTTGTAATCTTGAGATATCATTTGAAAGATCACATAGGTACCTATAGGTACATATAAAAACAAGTCTTAGTATACTTAAGTTCTACTGAACTTAGCTGTTGTAGAGCCTGGATCTAGCACACCCTGACTACAACTCCTAGAGAGGTTCTGTAGGAAAACAAATAGTGTAGGTAGGTGCAACACCACACCTCACTAGAAAACAGGTCTCAGACAGTGAACCCCAGGAAATGTACCTTGGAATAGCGCATTTTTAAGGAATGGTTCCATCAGTTCTATAAGAACAATCATTTACATGTCAGAACACATAACTTAGTAGGGCCACTTTGAGACCACCATGTGGACTAGGTAGGCTATGTGAATGTTGTCAGTCCAAGTTGGTATACTGGTAGTAGTGTTTCCCATGAATTATAGTGACGTCCTGGCTGTGGTAGGAGAATGGTGGTGGCCGAGAAAAGCACGGATGTGCAGGCACTCCCCTACTCATGCCCCTGATCAACCTAGTTGAACCTGAAGGAATCCGTCCCACACTGCAATGAATACTCAGTAGTACGAGGAGACAACAGTACCCCTAAAGGTTATCGTGGTAGGGGTAGACAGGTGGCTACCACCGACCAGGGCTGGCAGGCCATAGTGCCACCCTTCCTCCTCACCATGCCACTTTCATATGTATTAATAAACACCTCTACCTGGGTGCTCCACTGGCAGGGTTCTCCCCTTGTAATTGGAGGCCAGGAGGAGAGTGGTAAAACTTTGGCCAAGGAACTCAAAGCTAAAACTCAGATCTAAGTGTGGTTTCCCAAGATCTGGCAGATTAGAGCCTCAGGCAGGCAGACTTTTTCAAAGCACAATCGTATTTGAATATTTGGATTAGTAAGCTATAATTGATTTAGTTGGTCCATCCAATGTTTCTCAAAGCAAGCATCTTGATACAAAGAGTTGCAAAGTTCTCTTCTGCAAAGGACAGAAAGTCAATCTACGGCACACACATACAAGAGGAAACAAGAGAATGTGCACAACCCACAAATGGGACTTATTGCTCGTCTAGACAAAGAGTCCCCTCTGCATTCACCGAAATAAGCAACAAGATAAAGACCACACCAAACAAAAAGGTTTCCAATTTATTTTCATTTTAAAATCTATCTTGCAACATTGAAAACAAATACTCATGATTTAATTGATGAGCATTCTAGTTCTATTAAAATATAAGAGTTAACAAACATGACACTTCCAGTATACTGCATTAGTGTATTTATAAAGCTCGGTAAACGAGGATGCTGACCCTCAATCATGACGTGGGTTATGGGTTGACCAAGTTAAAAAGAAACAAAAAGATGCAAGTGCAAATCTACAAGGTGCACAATCAACAGCGTCCAACCAAAGTGGCCAAACTTTATTTATGCCAGTTATTACACAGGAGATTTTCAAATAGGATTTTGTTTTTTTTACAATTATTCCTTTTCTATTTCGCTTATGTAGATGGCACCGTTGTACTGTACACACATTGAGATGAAAGTGCCCTGTTAAAGGAACGCCTCGAAATGTCCATTATATTTGAGTGTCAAAAAAGAGAATGTGTACGTGTTCAATCACATCGAGGTTATATTAAAAAAAGGAACAACTGGCACCTGACTGCAAGCAAAGAAACTCCCAACTTGAACATGTTAACCATTTCATCTCGGAGAGGTTAAGAAGGGTGCGACTCATGTACAATGTCAAGGAGAACAGCGTGGCAAAAACTAAGTAGCATCTAATGTCCTTAAGTACATCAAATTTAACAGAGTTGGCTACGTTTTCGTTACACGCAACACTAACAAACTGAAGGGAAAGGAAGGAAGTGTTCCAAGACTCATGCTACTATTATAATTAGGTTACAGTAACATACCAGTCTATCTAAAGGGCAAGTAAAATACCACCGCTTACGGGCTATCGCTAAGAGATGTTCATCACAATAAGGTATCACAGGCATGTTAAAAAGTTAGTATCATTTAGCTACAACTTATGTAAAACCAGGTTATACCCATAGTTTAAGGCACTCTTCAAAAATGCACATCAATATCCAGACAGCAAACTGCTTATTCTCGATGCCATGATAGGACGAAAAATTTGGGTTATTGGTTCCAAAAAGCACAAGATGGAATCTGTCCACTCATTGCCCCACAGATTGAACAATATTATGGTGGCTGGTCAAAAGTACAGCACCTGAGCATTGTATATACTGGTAAAATTACGGTGTGAATTAATTGAAATGACTCACATTACATGTGGTCTGTTCTTCCTTTTTCTTTGACATCTTCTTCAGGTTCCCAATTTGTTGACAGTAAGTTCGTTAAAGAAAGAATTCCAGGAAATTTGCATAACAAGAATCAAGCATGGCTTAAGTTAAATATACAATAGACCATGATATGGATAATATTTTCATTTTTGTATTAGCAGAACGAAGGAGAGACTTAGCTTCCTGCCTTTCTTGATTACATATAACATACCTAGTCTCAGGCAGGTTTTCATGCTTTTGTAAAAGGTGAACACAGTTCAGGAGTCAATAAAAGCTGAGTCATAGGTGCCTTTGGTACAACTGCCTTACCACCAAATCCGAGAAACTACTGAGCAGAATGTATTTCGCTGTATATCATAGGTGAATCAAAAGAGTCTTTTGGCACTTATTCTTATTAGTAGGATTTGAATCCGGCCTGGGAATAATAATGAGAGATTTCCTTTTAAGTAAAAATCATGGGGCATCATGAAAAGGGCAAAAGGATTTACATCCTACAGGCATGACTCATTTTACAAAAGGACAGCATGCTGATGATTTACAGTCTTATCATATATAGCCCGTCTCCCTCGGAGGAGGATCAATATATGAGGAAAAAGATATTGATCCCAGAATTGTAGTTTGATGGCACAACTGTCCCTTCATAAATGTTTATCAACTTAAACATCCTTTTAGGCTAATCTAAAAGCAAACCGTGTATGGTAAAAGCCACTGCCTAAAACCATGATAAAGAGTTGTTAAATAACTTATAGTCTAGCAGACATTATTATTGTCAAATAAAGGTTCAAGTTTGGCTAAGCAAATTCTTTTTGTAATATGCTTCTATGTTTAAGGATTCGCAGACACAATTGTGGACGTTCACTGATGCCTTGTAAAGTAAAGTCCATAATGTAAATTATCCACTCAGGATTTTTTTTGGCCCAGGCATGACACCAGAACTGTGTCGAGTACCTGAGACAATACAATAGCTTATTCTAACGGTGGCCAAGCTATCATGCAGGATCTTTCTAGACTTTCTGCATTTTGCGGCAGTATTCGGTCACCTACATGCATTGGCTTGGAGTTTCTGACGAATCCATAATACAGTGGTGTTCTTTCTTGAGCCCCACGGCATCAAACTTATCTCTCCAATTCTGTTTCTATAGTATAGTTCCCTAAGAATCACCTCATTTACTTCGCTAGTTAACATGTAAATATACAACCTCACCATTGCATGATTAAAGACAACATTGTAGTAACCACTTTTATGGCGAAGGCACTTTGTTTATATCAATGTCATGCCGTTCAGTTCTCTCGACATGCAAACACGTCTTGTTACCTTGAATCAACTCATCCCCTTCAGCAGAAAAAGTATCTTTATGTGTCACAGAAAGTTAGTAAGTAAATCTTTATTTCATGATTAATAAAAACTTTTGCAACAACAAGTATAGATCCGTACCTAGTGCATATACTATTCTAAGCCTCTATGAAAGGGTTACACTGTATTGCCCAGTTTGAAGGGAAGCTTTCCGACGTTGAGGTTTCAGTTTATAGTAAACTGGAAATACGGGTCGGCAGAACTATCATGTCCACAAATGATATTGTTAAGTTCTTGTACTGTACACTTCACATCTTCACAGACATGTATGATGCTGCTATAAGGGGCACCACCACAGTTCCTTTGAATTGAGGCACAGAATTCACAAAGTCAAATGATGTGAAGGTTACAGTACTTTACAGATGAGGATAAGAATTAGTTAAATTATATCCATACTCATGATCTTCGTGTTTTTTTTTTACACATGAAATATTAATTATTCTAAAAGGTTGGAGGGAAGAAGCGCTAGACCTCATGACCTGAGGTATAGTAGATCGAGTATCGGGGAGACTGACACAACAAATAACACTAAAGTTTTAAATGCCTCTTGAGAGGATGATTATCCACTTTCTTTATCGGTAAAGTTAAAACTGTGAGAAGTAATCTGAATAAACGGGTTCCCAGACACCCTTCTTATTAAAACTACTGTTTCTGAGACTTTCATAGTTCAGCTACACGTTTGTCAAATCTCTGAAATACGCAGGAGCCTACTGACAGAGTGAGTACCTTGCAGGATGAATATTCCAGTTATTAATATGAGTAAACCAGGTGAAAGAATGCAGCAGAGAACAGTTCGCGTTTCTTTTTTACAGATCAAATTTGTGATCACCTCCTGTTGATACATAACATGAACTCTTTCTTCTATTGTGCTCAAACAGCGTTAGCTTCATAATGCTCCCAGACCGCACTTTTTTTGAGGATGGACATTAGACGTCAGGGAGGAACATCTTTAAACAAACTGCACATGGTCTAAAAACAGAATGCAATGGTTCTCCGGGTCCAAAGATCCCAACACAGTGCCAATCATGCAAAAGTTATTGAAATGTGTTTAACAAACATGGCATGCTTTGCAAAACGTAAGACTTCTGTCGTAATAACAAAGGGGCACATGTAAAGGATCATATAAACTTGAAATGAGAATAAAAGAGTGAGGAAAATGGAAAATAGATAATAGATAATACAGAATTTAAAACAAGATTCAATCACCGTGCCCTCTTCAAGAATCTTGTTATAGCACAAGGTGAAGTGCACCACAGCAAAACGAGAAATGGATAAAAGTTAAGGTTGACGTAGGTAGACACCTGTACAGCAGGAGTCACAAAATGCAGCGTAGGACATTTGTACATGAAGGGCAGGTCATGAAAACTATAAAAATGAACGAAGCTAAAAGAAGGATGCATACTAATGCATCACTTCATACAGAAAAACAAGGCACAGATTTGTAAAGATATAAACAATACATGCATGTAAATCAACATGCACTCGCGCAGTCTATGAATTGTGTACACATATACAGTACACAAATCTATGCAGACCAAGACAGCATTAGATCTCGGACACACACACACACACACACACACACACACGTGTAATTACAGAGATAAAAGGTACAGACATACACAATGTATACATTTCATACACAAACATATATCGACAAACATAATACATGTACTTATGTGTTTGATTTCATGATTACGAATGAGATTCACAGCAGTTATAAATAAGCTAGTAAAAAACACCCTGTGAGTTATTTGTGCCTTAGGATAGAAGGAAATCTGCTTAGAGGCACATATCCCTGAAGTACAAAGACCTTAATCTGCATGTGGTAAGAGGACATACATGAGCTGAGTGCACACACCTCAAGACAGGCATTCTAAGTAGGTAGCTAATAAAAGTGGAAAAGAGAAGTCACAAACATAAGTATACGGACAGCTACCGACATGTCTGCCTTAAGTCCTGGAGTAACTGCTGAAAAGTACAAAGTACCAACCCTTGCATCCTTTCCAGGGTCAAGACAGATGTATAATTTTTGGCTGTCCCATGACCCAAGGACATACAAGTCATATTTTAAGAAGCAATAAGAAAGGGAAATGTGCCACCGGCAATTCAATGTCAATGTTATGAAACAAGCAGCACACAGGCGGAGGTAGGCTTTCCCTGTGAGGAAAGCTCTGCTAATCTGAAGTGCCAAGAAGCCATTTGAATAGCAATAGATGAACAAGCCACCCCCCACTCTCTGCTTATTTGGCCCTCGCTCACTTAAATTTGCCATTAGGGAGCTCAGTTGGAAGACTGGTGCAGTATCAAATGTGTCAAAAGCACTTATAACAATTTCGAGGAAATATATGTCTAGAATCAAACCATCAACCCCTAAAGCAAAACTCTAAAATTCTACTTCCTGGTATAACTGTGTTTTAACACACTGCCGCCTCTCATGCCCACTACCACACACAACAGTGGATTGTTTACTGAATAAATAGTACTGAACACAAATCCTCCTTAATGAATCAGTAGTCCAAGGATCTCCCTGAGCTCAACACCTCCATGCCCATAGATGCCAACACCATATGCGAAACCATGGCAACAATAAGGTGGAAAAGGGCAAGTACCTGTGCGTTTTCAGCCCTTGGATTATACCTGAAAGATCAAAAGGTAAAAAGTGGAGTGCATTCAGAGAGCATCAACTGTACAAAATGGCGGGCATGAGAGATGTCCGCTAATTGGCTGTCCTATGATGATTTTTCAGAAAGGCAGGCGATGACTCATTTCCTTTCCAGCCCTCTTACATATTGTGCTAGTCTACTCTGAAGGCAGCGAGATAAGGGAGCATTAGTCTACTGCATGGCACAGCCACTGCTGGGGAGGAATTCCTGTACGTAAATAGCCACGGATTTGGAGAGGTAGGTCATCGAACCAAAGCGACCACTGGGGGCACTGTCGTACAGCAGTTTGCAGATTCCGGTGGCAGGGTCTTTCTCCAACATTTTGTCATCCGCGCCGAGTGCTTTCTGCAAGAAACGAGAAAAACATTACTATTTTGTTTTCTTTTTTTAATTAAATTAATAATAAGTTGGAATGGAATTCGGATCTTTCTTTCTACTTTCTAAGTTGTACTCCTAATAAATATGTCAGCAACAAGAGCGAGAAGCACAAATAGGCCCACACTTAAGCTTTGATTGGAGCACTTTGAATAGAGGGGACAGAACCATCTTCAGAACCGGAATCAAAAAATATAAAGGGCAACCTTCATTGTGATGGAACTTTGCATGTTATGAGGAGTATTTTTTTGTTTGAGCCTAGAGGCAACGCGCGCATGCGCTGCTCTGCAAGGCATGGTGTAATTGCAATTAGAGTTAATGCCACACACAACACTTTCCATTTGTTACTTCCTGTGTCTTTCAAAATTGGTTTATTGTTATTGGTGAAAGGCTGTTCTTTGTCCCGCCTGTGGGCGTGTTCTCACGTTTGTGGCGACTGCCCCTATCACAAGTGCCCTTACTGTCGGGTTTGTGTATCCTTTGTTGGGCGCACTCTTTTTAGGTCTCGCCTGAGCCAGCGCATGCGCTGCACTGGCGAGACATTTAGTAGCTGCTTTAAAAGTGCTACTTTGCCGGCCACCAACTTGCTAATATGCGCACAGCACTTTCTCCTGTCGCGCGCGTGCGCACCACTCGAGTTTTTAAAAAAAAATTCATTTTTGTGCGCGCACACAACTCCCGGTCGCGACCAATGCTTGCACTTTTTCCCATCGCGCGCACCACTCGCGTTTTTTTAAATTTCATTTTTGCGCACACGCAACATTTCTGACACCCCTGCCACTCCTCGGCCCTACAAAATCTTCTGTCATTCTTGTCTCTACCTCTCTGCTTTTTAGTTTAATCCAATAAACCAGATGAACAGTTAGTTCTGACTCCACAAGTTTCGGCCATGATGACAGCAGGAATTATTTTGTGTTCTAGACTTTTGGGAGCTAATTTGGCTTTAAACATGAGACAGTTCAATTTGAACAGAATTCTATCATAAATTCGCAGCCTATGTAGAATCAGCTTGCATAGAGAATCTGTTCCCGTCTCCTGACCACCGAGATGGCCCGTACTACTGAATTTTCAAGTGCTAAAACGCGGCAAATGTTAGCTTAACACCCTTTTGAAATTACCCATCATTCCTAATTAACCTCGGAAAGCCTTTGTTCCCCTTAAGGAACTTCACTTTCCGTTTACATTTTGTAGTTCAAAATCATCATTTCAATGCAAATTACAGCAAAATAGTAACGAGAAAAGCAATAACAATGCAGCTCTGACACCTTTAAGATGCTTTGATTTTTTTCTTACTCTCTACTTTGTCACTGAAAGCGTGATGTGAGCCGGAGCACAGTAGCTCTCTTAGGTTTCCTTTCTATTATGCGTTTTAAAGCCTGCTTTGTGCGACAAGGTGAGTTATTTTGAAAGTACGATATGCTGCTATTCACGATCAGTCTGTAGGCGAGGGAGTCATCTGTCTGCCCGATGGCTCATTCTTGCTTTCTAACTTCTCCAACCAAATTTGTTGTAAAATATATTGAATAGACGATGAGCAAAGCAAAGCTAACAATGTGAAAAAAAGTACTTCTACGAATAAATCGAGAAAACTGTCTTGCTTCATGCAGCTCACAGACTGATCATACGGATGCTTCGAAACCCTACAAAGTACACTGGATTTCACAGGAAAGCTTTATTGAGTGAACATATATATATTAATGGTTGTATATGTTAAAATGAAAAATATTTTATATTGTTTCATTTGTTAAAATATTAGACTAAAACTCAAAGTAAACAATCAACCAAAGACAGTTAATCAAACTGTGATATACGTGAATTCATGGTTTTGCCTTTGGGGCCTACATGTATTTAGTTATACAGCACAATATCCTTCCTGCAACAGCATCAACTGTTGCATGGCTAAACACTTATAAGGTCCCAAACGCGAGACCTATTGGCTATGCCAATGCTTGTTTTCCTAGGCATTCAGTGGTCCCACGCCGTTTCTCGCTTGCCCGCTGTTGCTCTCATTCCCTTCATGCATACCTATAATCTGCTCCAAGCACGAGTGCTACCATGTTGCCTTCGCTCCCGCCCCCTCCCTCGTTCCTCCTCCTCTCCCTTTCCTGGGTGTGTGATGAGAACAGCGCGCTGAAAGCAGACAAAAGCAGTTCTACGTGGGATTCATTTATGCACTTCTTGTGTTTTCACTTGTAATCAGTGATCAAGTGCGCCTATGCAACGCATGCTCTTGCTAATGGGTGCTGCGCCTAATTATTGATGCCTCTGTGGACGTGATAGGGCTGTTTCTGCTTTGCTGTGCATACACTGCCCCCAGTCTTGAGTGGGTCCCTGTGAGCGCTGCTGCACACACGTCCCCTTCTTATGTCTGTAGGACAGTAGTACCCTCAAGGTTACTTCTATTTGGAGTACAGGGTCGCCCCATACTAAAGGAGCCCTGGAAGACATCGGAAAACAATTCCACTATGTGGTGGTGCACACTGACCTCTTATGGGTCACCGGGTTTCTAATATCAACGCCCTGAGTACATGCGAAAAAGAAACAGACGTAGCCCTTCCATGTGCCTTTTAAAACCCGTTTGAAACTTTAAAAAGCAGAGAGAGAGAACTGGGTTAGCAGAGAGGATTGATTTATCAGCACAAGCTAGAAAGTGCTGCGCTATTTTCTAATCCTGCCTGCGGGCCATATTAGATTTTACTTCAAGGTTTCAGGTGTGCCTTTAATGAAGCCAGAGCAGACATAGCTGCTGGCTACGTACTGCAATTGCCTTCGTCTTCTGGCAGACACTGTGAAATTACCTGCAGAAGGAAGGTATTGTGTCCAGAGACAGCGTGTACGCAGGTCTGGTTTTCAAGCGCCCTCCCACCCCCAACAAATCCCTTCAGTGGCTTTTCAGTAAATCGCCTGCAGTTTTAATATTCTCCGAGACTGTCGGTGACTCACGCCTGCTACTTTAAACCCCTACTGTTTGTAGCAAGTCTCAAACATGCTAGAGGCTGCAGAGACTGTAACCTATAGTTTACTGGTTTTGGTGAGACTGATCTAGTGGCGAGGCAAAATGGAGAATTTTGCATCTAGATCAGAATCGTGCAGAATTTTTCTTTAAACATGTCCTAATCTGGCAGAATCAAGACAACCTTCTTGAATTTGTGTGTCTTTAGGCCGTATGCATGTGCTGCATAGTTTAAGCAGAACAGATTTGCCCCTGCTTTTTAAAGTCACTGCTACCACAAAGTAACCCCGTGCTGTTGAGCTCAGTCAAAGGTTTCGTTCAAATGAGAACGCGCTGCAGCAAAATGGTTCTGTCTCTTGGTTTAAGGTCAACTCCTATTTGGTTTACTTACTGGACCCCTTTGCTGATCCACAAATCAGTTTCTGGTGGATGGAGAGCGCAAGTAGTCACCGCAGCTAGACTCAAACCAACTTGTTATGTTCGAATGGTAACTAGCTTAAGGCCTTTATATTCAGAGTTGGCGCGCCCTTCTTTACATGCCTCCTCAAATGGCATTCTTAGCAAGTTTAGCTCATCCCGCCTTGACTGTGGCAATACTCTGACTAGGTTACCTGCATAGTGCAAAGAATACAAACTGCATCAACAGTGTTGGCCTGATGAACAAAGAGGACATTCACAAGCTCGCTGATCCTGGTGCGTATTCATCGGCCACTGGTTGACGTGCATAGATGTACAAAGTCTACAGAGATGTTTACACATCACATGCACCATTTTATAGCCCATCTTTAGAAGTTGAATCCCAATCCAATCCAATCTTTCTTTATTTATTTCGGTCCGTGGACCAAAAAAGAGCATTGCCAAAAAATACAATATATAAAAACTAATGTAAAAACTAAAACCCAGATAAAACAAAATAAAATTATTTACAGAATCAGATAAAAATATTAGCTCCATTGCAGGTTCCTAAAAAAGCCTTTCGTGTCCACCACATAGAAGTAAAAAAGCGTGATACAGCATAAACAATTGGCATTTGCGTGTTGTGCTTTAGGAGGCTGAATGCTTCTTCACAGCTCTGTGTACCTAAGTTCCAGCACAATTGTACCAACCATCTTTGTCTAATTGTTTTGTATCTAGGACAGAAGAAAAATATGTGGAGTTCGGTCTCCTCTCCTCTACTGCATGCTGGGCAACCCAAGGCAGAGCTGCTGGGCCATTTGTTAGAAAATGCACACAGAGGGAGAGAGCCTTGCCTGAATTGTACAGTTTGCTAGCTATAGCCGGTTGTATTTCATCTAGGCATGACTCCAAGTTATAGGCATCCTTTATTATCAAAAATAACGCTGTAAGAGAACCAGTGGCAGAGTTTGCGTGGATTTGGGCAAGTTTCCCCCCCCTATAGCTATAACTAGTTGTATGTGCAAGATTGCAGCAGAGGCTAACTCCGGGTTGCTCCATAGGGTGTCTCTACCTATGATAAAGAGACCTTCCTTAATGTGTGCAAACCAAGCCAGTTTACCTATGCCAGGGAGTCCCAATATTTCTTGTAGCTCAGTCCTCTATTTGGCCAGTTCAGGGGTCACCCATTAAAAAATCCACCCTTGACCCTCAGTGCCCTAATAATTATTGTCCTATTTCCCTCCTCTGATACCCTGTAAAAATTCTTGAACGCCTGGTCAGTAAAACCCTTTCTCAATTTCTGAAAATCAACCAGGAACTTGAAGATATGCAGTTCGGTTTTCGACCAGGTCATGGGACAGAGACAGCTGTAGTAATAGTCTTAGACGAACTTAGAATGCGGGCAGACAGTGGCCAGTCTACCGTCTAGATCGTACTAGATATGTCTGCCGCATTTGACACAGTCAACCATAAAATATTACTGAGGCTGCTTGCTGAACTTGGGCTGGAGGGCCTGGCCTTTAACTGGCTTCAGTCCTACCTGGAGAATAGGCAACAAGCTGTGGCCCTCCCCCTTTTCTATATAAATTTAGAACGGTCCAGCATGGGGTTCCCCAAGGGTCATCTATTAGTCCGATCCTCTTTAATATCTATTTGAGACCATTGAGTCCCATCATTAAATCGTATAACATCAAGCTGCTGAATTATGCAGACGACACACAGCTCATCCTGTGTCTAGAAGGCAGAGAGTCTACATCACTCAGTAACTTCCATGAATGCATGTAGAAGACTGCTAGATGGCTGACGGATACCTCCCTGCAGTTTAATGGTGGGAAAACAGAAATCTTACACTGCACTGTGAAGAAAATCCCTCGTCCGCTTCCAGACAACTTCTGGCCCATTCAGGCAGATACGCCTCCCACACCAGCGGAAAATTCTCCCCATGTTACCTTTAGCTGCTAGGGCTCTAGTAGTTACAAGTGTTATTTTAAGCCGGCTGGACTACTGTAATGCCCTGCTCCTCGGTTCAGCTAATTTCCTCATTCTGAAATTACAAAGAATACAGACTATTACCGCTAAGTTGGCTTTAAAGAGGACTCAAGGCGATTCTGCATCTGCGGCTCTCCGTGGTCTCCACTGGCTCTCTCTAGCTCAGAGAATCCTGTTTAAATCACTATGTATTGTCTTTAAGGCCCTTCATGGACTTGGACCTTTGCCATTGCAGGAAAAGTTTGTCTGGCACGCTCCATCACGGAATCTTCGTTCTTCCACTACTCACCTGGTTTGTACTGCCAGAATAAGAACCTCCAGGTTTGGGGGGGGGGGGGGAGAGCTTTCAGCTGTGCGGCTGCCCATCTGTGGAATAATCTCCTGCCCAATATCAGACAAATAGAAGAATACCTTCAGTTTAAGAAGAAACTAAAAACTTTTCTCTTCACTAGGATGTAGTGCAGACTATTCATCCAGTGGGTAAACAAGTGCATGTAGAGGAACCTCTGTCATTCAGCGCCAGGATACTCGTGGGGTGATATTGTGCTTTAGAAATTCTGATTACATTACTTTACCCATAGACGTCGCCAAAATAATAGGGGTCTAAAACCAATTTCCTCTGCGATAGGTCTCACCCCTAGGTCTAAACGCAGTGGAACTAATGGGGAGCTCACCTGTAGACCAAACAGCTGTCTAAGAAAGCTGTTCGCAGTTTTGATAATGGTCTTGGGGAGACGATAACCCCAAACTTTGGCCCCATACATAGCAGCGCTCCTTAGTAGGGTTTTGTAAATCCTTATAACTGGTCCCACAGGCTTATGAAAAGAGTTTCCGTATTGCTTGGCCAGCCCACCAGCGGCCTGGCCTAGCTTAAGGCTTGATTTGTCCATTTGTGGCTCCCAGATTATTTATCCTGTTTGGGTGAGTACTAAACAGTCAAAAACAGATACCCGCTTAAGTTGGATAACATTCATTGGACGGTTTGAACAAGGGGGGGCTAAAGACCATATATTTTGTCTTTTGTATGTTCATCCCCAGCCCCCTATTTCTACTAAACTCACAGAACCCATTGAGGATTCTCTGGATGCCCATCGGTGACTTGGAAAGCAGGAGAGTGTCATCTGCAAACATCATGGCTGGAATGAACTTATGCGCTAGCTTGGGGGCGTCTATATACTTCAGTCCGCTCAGCACACCAACTAATCCATAAATGTAAATCCAAAACAGGGTGGGGGCGAGGACACAGCCATGTCTGACCACCCTATTAATTGGGATCAGTGGAGTGAGTGCCCCGTGCTTCCCATGCCTAATTTTCTTGGGAGAAATGCGCATGCGCAGCCATGAGCGCATGCGCAGTTTTCTTAAGCATTACTGGTACGGCGAGGAAGAGGAGGAGGGCAGCCTGGGGACGGCACAGTAAAGAGGTAAGTGGTTTTAAGTTTATTTTTAATGACTGTTAACTTACTTATTAATAGGGCGGTTGAGCGGGAGCTGGCCAACTTCGCTCCGCTGTAGAGTGTGTGGAGATTTGCCTTTTCCGTGTTCTCCACGGAACAGGCAAATTTCCACACACTCCGCGGGCGGTGGTCTCGGCCCAGGGTTACTTAAAGGCATCTCCTTCATGAGACCCTCTGTAGCCATTGATTACCAACATGCAGGTGTCTGTCCTATTTCAGGATCACAGAAAGAATGGGCCCAGAAGGGGATGTTAGCATTTGTTTAATTATTTTTTCACATGATTTGTGTTGCGTAGCGTTCTATATTGTTGTAGAAAAAATGTATATGTGCCGGGGTGGCTGACTTATGTGTGGTACCTGGCCTCAACTGCTTAGTTTCGATGGCATGGTGTGCGTTGCACAGGTGGCTGTTTTGCATTATCTGTGGCAAGCGCTTTAGGGTGCATGCAGTCATTGGCCCCTCAGTGCAGCATTGCAAACACACTGTTAGAGTGTGTACTGAAGAAACCAATCAAATTCCGTGAAATAGAGAAGTGGAGGGAGACCTGAGATCAAAAGCTTTCAATCAATCCGTTGAGCCAGTGATAGAGCGAAAATTGATTTGCACACCTTTTAAGAGAACAGAATGCGGGCTGCATTTAATAAGCCATTTATCAAACTCAATGACGTCTGCAGACATCAATACATTCATCAGGGCAGTGCTGGCAGGACTGGTGAGATTTTCCAACACCTGCCTGCGCAGAATCTTCAAGAAAGCTCCTCGAAGCCCAACGTTGTCAATTATTTTTGGAAATGGTGAGATATACACAAATGGGCTTTTATTTTTTGCATGAACCTGCATCCTATGTTCTCCTAGAAAACAAATCACAATTCCTAATCCACTTGTTGCGCATAAAGCAAGACTCTCAATCAGTTGTTGCTCTGCGAGGCATGCTGTATTGAGGTATGGCCTAGAAGCTCCACCCATTTTTCGCTCATCTTTTTAATTGGCTCCTCTCACTGTCCTTGCGAAATCATAGCTTTTTATTTGTGAATAGGCTTAATAGTCCCTCCTTGGTACTATTTGCAACCTTAATCAAAAAGGGATTATGCCGTTCCTCTCGAGTCAGAGAGTCTGTTCTCCTCGGTACTTCCAATCCTATTTTAACTCACTTCACCACATCTACACAATACTGGCCCCATACCCGCACTTCACCACATGGCTGTTGGATAAAAATATCTCCGATAAAGAGCCCCTACCATAGGGAGCCCATTGGGAATTGCACCGCCGTCCCGAGGAGCAACCAAGATGATGAAGCATGACACCTGCAGGGGTGTGTGAGGGCATTACTATCCAACATATGGATTCCCTGGACTGACCCTTTCTGGGACACCTGGGACTCCGGTCTTTTCTGATTCTGCACACTCTGACTCGAGAGGAACGGCATAACCCCTTTTTGATTAACGTTCCTTTGGGCCTTTGTTTATGCTGGACCTCCCACTCCTGGGTGAGTGGATAAAAGGCCCCCTACGTCCCTACTTATTGTATACAACTATTTGCAACCTCCCTGTTTGACTTGGCCCTTTTTGCAGGGTTGTCCCTGAACTTTTTGCTTTCCTCCTAGCCTTTTTGCTGATGTGGTGTCAGTGGTTTTAGGACTCTGGGCACTTTAGCACTGGCGCTCTCTGCCCTCCATAGGTTAACATCGGGAACTCCCCCCTTATGGGATAATTCCTAAATAAGACAAAATAAGTATGTCATGTTTGGTATGTGCGGAATGGGAATGATAAATCCTGCGAAATGGTGTGCGCAGATTTAGTTTTACTATTTTAGAAGTGCCGCTTTTAAAAGTTGGCATTTATGTGTGCTGTGGGCCTGCCTGCATGTCTGTTTCTAGAAGTGACCAGGGCTGGTGAGGAGTGGGTGGCTCCAGGGAGGCTGAGTGGGAGGTCTGCAACTAGGGTAGTGGGTGGAGGAATCCCCTGTCCAGGTCAGTGCCTGCCCTGGGCAAGGTTAGCTCCGCCCCCTACTAACACCCCTCCCAGTGCCAGAAGCCCCTACCCCCAGACCCTTCCAGAAACTTCTACCTCCTTCCAGACGCAGGGCAGGGGGGTGTATAAATGCAGGGGCTGTGAGTCCATGAGGTTGTTGTGCTTGTGCTTACGTGAGGGGACAACCTGCCAGGAGGAACCGCCGCGGGACCCTGCATGCAGGCCCCTGTGCCCAACTCTGCCCCTCTACAGGACCCAGGATGAGACCCTGCTGGAGTAAAGGCTGCTGCACTGGGAGGATTGCCACCTTGCTAAGTTAGACTGTTCTTAGGAACTGCTACTTTGTTGGGCTGAGCTGCCCTACTGCCTGCTGACCTTTGCACAGCCTGTGCCTATTTCCTAGCGCCTTGTGGGTGCCACAATTGGACTCCTGCCCCAGAGGACTTTGCTCTCTGCCTGCAGTTTGTTTAAAGAAGGCCTGCAGCGCTGTGCTGGGTGGGAATCCTGGTGTGTGAGATTACCCCTTACAATTTGCCACGAAGAGCGGGAGCCCACCCCGCATGTGGACACCTTTTTAATCACAAGCAGGAGCCTACCCCGCAACTTTATGCTTTTTAAAAGTAAACGGGTGTCCACTCCGCACTTTGGACTTAAACTGAAACCACTTTGTATTTAAATTAAAACGGGAGCCCACCCCGCACTCCTAAATTGCACTGAGGGGTTTACCACCGCTAGCCCGGGAGCCGCGAGTAGGACGGCAAAGGGCTTCCCCCGTGACGTCAGGGGAGCCGCGCTGCGATTGGCGCCTGAACCAGGAAGCCTGGGTGTGAGGCGGGGACCGGCCAATCAGAGAGCTGCCCGAGAAGGAAGCAGCCGGTCTAGAGGAGGGACTCTCGTAGCCACGAGGGGAGCCCCACAGGCACTCGTCCCGGTTGCCGTGCCCAGTGAGGTGTTCCCCGGTGATGGGAGGTGTAGCCGTGGTCAGAGGGGCCCTGGGAGCCGGAGAGAGCCCAGCGGAGAGCACAAGCTGACAACCGAGGGAGACCTAAGACCGCCGGTGAGTGCAGGCCAGCCCAGTAGAACGGAGACCCCAGGAAGCCCCAGGTGAGTGGGGGCTTCAGGAGGGCATGGTGTTGAGCGGCCCCGCAGGGCAGCAGGCTGCTCAAAAGTTGGCAGCAGAGATCGCTGGACACTGGTGGCAACGGACGGCGGCTGAACACTTCGCTCAGCTCCAAGGAGTGGGGAGTGGGGCTGGGACTCTTCTCTTTCTTCCTTCGGTGGTGTTCTCCCGGGCCGCAGTGGTGAGTTGCAATGCTGGTGACTGTCCTTCGTGAGCGGTCCCGCGGGAGAGCGGGCCGCTCCAACGTTGGGGACAAGTTTGTATGTAGAGATCCCCAGAGGCAGAGCTAATTCCCCCGGGGGCCACATTTGTGTATAACATGTGGAGAAGTGTGGCTCAGGGGTTAGAGGCAGCAGACCCGGAAGCTGAGATCGGTCCTGGACCAGAGTTCAATTCCCCGCCTCGGCAGGGTCTTGGGCTAAAAAAAAAAAATTCCACGGACTCGATAATTCTCGCCCCGGTGCCTCCTCGACTCACGGGTTCACACTCTGCGACTCTGGGCAATAGCTTGCTTAATCTCCACAACGGCACCTCGCGGCGGGATGCCTGACTTTCACCTTGTGGATACCCTGCTATCTCACAGGGGAATACCAGGAAGGGTTCCCTAAGCAAGCGCCGGGAAACCCACTGCGGGTAGCTGTGCGCTATATAAGCTCAACTACATTTACATTTACATTTACATCCACCGAGCGGGGCCCCAGACGTGCCGGTGTCTTTTGGGCACTTTTGTATTTTCGAGCCCCAGAGGGCGGCTCCAACTTGGGCAGTGCATTGTGGACACACAGCGGCACCGCAGTTGGGGACCGCTGCAACGTTTGGGGCACTTGACTCTTGACTGAGTTCCAGTGGGGGGCTGCCAAGGCACAAGGGTGGCCAGGATAATTTGACACAGCTGTCCCGCCAGTTAGCGGCAGCTGCAACGTTGGGGCATTTTTGACTATTGAGTCTCAAAAGGGGGGGCCTACACCTGTCAAATGTGATCTATGCCCCATGACTGGGGTAGAATATATTTCTATGCCTACTGAGTCTGCAGGATATGTTTAGCTTTTGCACAGGGTGTTTATGCTAATGTGGTGATGCTATGTTTATGAGCCTGCCAGTAGGTACTGGCTGTTATACATCCATTACTGAGGGGCTTGCATTCACTGTTTATGCCTCTGAGACCTTATGATTATGCTTAATGACATTAGTGGGTTGTGCCTACCAGAGATACCGAGTATACATGGGGTTACTGTGATTCACTAGTGCCATAGTGTTCAGGCCTCATTATGGGTAGGCTGATGTTTGCTAAACATGATTTATTTATACCTCATGATTGTTGCCTAATGTATTTTTATATGTAACGTTGCATTTATGCTCATGGGGATGCATGACGTCAGGTTACTAGGATCATGCCTGAGCTAATGTCTTTTATGCCTCATGTTAATATGATGCTAAGTTTATGACCTTGCCAGTAGGTACTGGGTATTCGTTATTGATGACTTGTACTTTTGCGATGGTTCTGGCAGCGTCCCGAGGGGCGCTGCCCTGTACATAATGGAGTGGAGTGTGGCTGTGGAGTGGTGTGGCTCACTGGTTAGAGGCGGCAGACCCGGAAGCAGAGAACGCCCCGGGACCAGGGTTCAATTCCCGACGCGGCAGGGTCGTGGACCAGGGTCAGCGGACTCGATAATTCTCGCCTCAGTGCCTACTCTAACCAGGGATCACACTCGGCAACTCTGGGTATTAGCTTGCCTCATCTCTACAACGGCCCTCACATTCGCCGGGGATGCCTGGTTTCACCTTGGAGATACCCAGTAGGGACCATCTCACAGGGATAGCCAGGACGGGTTCCCCAGCGGTCTACAGCACCACGACGCCTCAGGGCAGCAGTGCGCTTTACAAGACACATACATTTACATTTACATAATCCCCTGTAAATAATGTCATAGTGCCTGGAGGCACAGTGTATATGTCTGTGATTCTAATTTGTTTTTTATAAAACTAAGGCTATTTTTACATAACCTTGTGTGGAGTCTCTTTTGTAGTGTGCCTAGTATGCCGCTTTACACATTGCCTCTGGCATAAGCCTGACTGCTCGTGCCAAGCTACCAAGGGGGTGAGCAGGGGTTATCCTCAGGGTGTACCTCCCTTGCCCTGACTAGAACGGGGGTTTCTGCATGGCTCTGGCGCGTGCCCTAGCCTACCGGGAACCCCCGTTTCTAACACTCCCATAAAGACTGGACTTTTTACTTGTGTTGTTACACAGTCTGCTTTATAAGTGGTTGAGCACTATTTTGTTTAATGATCTTCCCCTATTCCACCCACGACATTGCTACACCCTTTTGGTAAAGTATTTATTTAAATTACAGGGCAGTCTTCTACACCTATAGCTTATTTAATTAACCGCGTGGGCAGCTTTCACTTTAGCGGCTGCGCCTATTTAATTATTTATTTTACAGTGTGGGCGCTTTCACATTAGCAGCCATGTTTATTTATTTATTTAATTAACAATGCAAGCTGTTTTCACTCTAGGGACTGCACTACAGAACCTTTAAAAAAAAAAAAAAAATGATTTCACTTTGGGTGAAAACGCCCCATATGTGCTTTCACTTTAATGTTGGCCAAGCCCCTTTCTTTAGACAATTAGAAAAAATGTCCTGAGCACAACTTTACTCAGAGTATAAAGAAGTCCAGTTAAACTTCTTTAATGGTGATTTTATTCATTAAGTCAGATAAAATCTTCTCTTCAATCATATATGGCAATCTTCAACATTTCATCCAAAGCCAACACGTGTTTCGTCAATAACGATGCATCCGCATCTCTGACTTCTTCAGGGCTATCAGGATGTTCCTTTAATTTAAAAATTTTTTACCAGCTAGTCCGTATCGCAGGAAGAAAAGATTCCGCTGTATCAAATTGTAACACAGCTCGGTCTATATCCCATTTAGTTGTCCAAGTGGAAGGTACAAATTCACTTGATCTATTGATGTATATCCAAGCAGCGGAGAGTGCTCTTCATTGCATCGAAACGCCGTTCAGAGTAAGCCGAACTTACTCTGAACACTGTTTTGATGCAATGAGGAGCACTCTCCTTGAGAATATTCCCTAAGTTTCATATTGTATTGAGCAGTACTCCTACATGTCGTTATGTGGAATAGTGCGACTCCATGTTGACGTTGTTATAGTCCGGAAGTGAAGACACCCCCCCACGCCCCCCTGCCGCCAGCAATTACCTGCTCACACCCACAAACATAGATCCCAACCGCCTGCTCACCCATAGGGACCCTTTCACAACTCAAGCCACAATCTCCATCATGTACTTTGTGCACTCTGGAGCACCCATGGACCCCTGTCCCCACATCTTCAAACTCGGGAGCAATATTATTGGTAACATGCTCAAAAATGTCCTGAACACCTTTATCACCCCAGCCTCCTTCCCTGAAGACTAGAAACACGCCGAAGAGAGCCCCCTCCAAAGAAACCATCCACCAACCCAGCAGAACCGAAGAACTACTGTCCTATATCCCTGATCCCCTTTCCAGCAAAGATTATCGAGAAGGCAATTAACCAGAATTTCGCGGACCACACACAACACACAACAACCTCCTAGACCCCTCTCAAACTAGATTCTGAGCTAACCACAGCGAGACAGCCCTGATGGTAGCCACAGACATTATCAGGGCCCTCCTGGACCGCGGCGAAACGAACAGCAGCTCTCATCCTCCTGGACCTGTCAGCCACCTCCGACACCGTCTCCCATCACATCTTGTTCAACAGACTCCCCCACATCAGAATCCAGGGAGACGCCTTCAAATGGATTGCATCATACCTCACTGGAAGAACCCAGAAAATCTGATTCCTACCGTTCAAGAAGATTATCTGTGACACCACCAATGGATCGTCCCTCAGCCCCGCCTCTTCAACACGAACATGATACCCTCAACACAGTCATATCACCCGGGCTCAATACTATCTCCTATGCCGAAGACACCCAGCTCATCCTCTCGCAGGCAGAAGACTCCTCCCACCACCAGAGTCAACTTCCACCAGTGTGTGATGAACGTCGCCAACTGGATGAAGGACAATTGTCTCAAGCTCATCGAGGACAAGATAGAAGTCCTCATCTTTGGTAACACCTCACAGTGGTATGACGCATGGTGGCCTGCTTAACTCAGATCTTCCCCCACCCCGACAGACCATGCTTGCAACCTCAGTATCATCTTGGACAGTAAGCTATCTATGAAGAAACAGGTAAATGCAGTCTCATCCACCTGCCTCCACATACTATGCATGCTCCGCAAGATCTTCAGGCAGCTCTCAGTCAACATCAGAAGGACCGTCACACAGGCACTTGTCACCGGCAGGCTGGACTATGGGAACACACTACGTAGGAGTCACAGAACGCCTCTTGAAGAGACAACAGACAATACAAAAGTAATCGGCAAGCCTCATCCTCAACCTCCCCGGGCAGACCCACATCACACCCCACCTTAAGAAGCTACACTGGCTCCCGATCCAGAAGAGATGAGAGTTCTTGATTTTAACCCATGCATGCAAAACCTTGCACAACGAAGGACCAGCATATATCAACAAACACATGACCTTCCACAAACTGACCAGACACCTACGATCCGCATCCCTCTTACACGTAAACACCCCCTGGATCCACCAAGGCAACTACGGAGGATGTTCGTTCTCACAATTGGCGGCAAAGCTTGGAATGACCTTCCCCTACACCTCAGGACCACTCCATCGCTCCGGCAAATCAGGAGAGGACTTAATACCAGGCTGTTTGAATTAACATATTACTATGACTATGAGGCAGTTAGCAACTCCAGGGCCCTGAGACCCTCAAGGGCGATATGCCGCACTTTATAAACCTTTGATTGATTGAAGAGCAGAGCTGCATATAAGTGCCATCCTTATGTCAGTTACCTTCTACTATGTCAGCCCCCTAACATCCATCAGTAAATTGGCATACCCAGTGTGCAGAGCTCTAAAGTGGGACCTTTTTAAATGGAAAGAGTCAAGTTCACAAAAAGGTTCAGTGGCAGGGTCGGGTGAGGAATTTGCAGTCAAATAACCACCAGAAAAAGCATTACTGAAGGTTATTAACTTGCTCTTCTGATGGATACTTCTTACTGCAGATTCCTCACCTTGTGAATAGATACCACAGCAGTACCTCCCATGTGGTGGGTCTGTGAAGTAGATCAGATAAAAAAAAAATCCTGCAAGACCGAGTGAGCAAAATGTCCCTCTTAGTGTACTTGACTGTCCAGATGTTAGTGCTTGGTGAATATATGAACTGACGTCTAAGTAGCAGCCATGCAGTTATCCAGGACAGGCACTCTGCGTGCTAGAGCAATGATGGCAGTGTTGACTCTGGTTGAAGGCTGCTTTTAAGCCAATTTATAGAAGCTCTTGATGCATAGAACAATCCATTAGGAGATGGTCCAGTTTTGCACTGCCTTGCCTTTCTTTGTGCAGGGAACCCCACAAAGAGCTAATCGTCCACCTGAAGTTTTTTGGTGCGATCTATGTAAAAGCGAGGGATGAGATGCGCAAAGAATGCCAGAAGGGTAATAGCCTGCTCGTCATGAAATAGAGTAACCACTTTCAAAAGAAGAGAAGCTTGGTCCTTAATACCAGACAGTCATGGAATAATATAGTATAATGCGTACCAACAGAGAGAGCCTGCACCTTGCTCACACAGCAAGCCAATGTATTGGCAATGAGAAAGACTGGTTTTACTGCTAAGACAGAGTGCAACTGTGCAGTGGCTCAAAGGGAGTGCACATCAAAATGGCTAGAACTAAATTCAAATGCCACAATGGCATCATAAAAGGTTTCGGGAGAAACAAGTGTTGCAACTCTTTTAAAAATCACATCACAACGGGGGACTTAAACACAGAAGGCTCATCCGGCAACTGAAAAAAGACAGAAATGGCTGACGAATAGCCCGTCTATTGCCAAAAGCAAGTCCTTTCTGGGCTAGAGACAGAGCAAACAATAAAACCTCAGACAGTTTAGATTGTAGTGGGTCAATTTGACGTATGCCTCAATAAGCCACAACGTTTTTATAACTGCCCTACTCTGATTCAAAAGGATGCCTCGCTGCAGAAATTACATCAACAACTTCAGGAGGGAGATCAAAAGCAGTAAACTGTTACTGTTCAATGTTCACGCATAGAGATGCACGCTCCACTCTACGAGGAATGTGTCTCTGAGAGAGAGAGCCCTCTTGGAAACTGCAACGCACAGAAGGAATTAGTTACTTACCTGTACACTATAGTTCTCCAGTATTATCTTTCATAGATTCACATGCTTGTATCTTCCCCGTCGTCATGGTGGGAGTCTCACGGTAACAGAATGACCAAAGCAGTATCATAGAGAAGAAAACTGCATTGAAAAGCCCCTAGGGACTGTAGTATTTGGTAACCGGACCTCCTCATTGTTTGGTCCAAAAGCCAGCCAATCAGCATTGCTGCCCTGCCCTCACACTCCCCAGCAGAAACTTCCTGCCTCAGATTTCCAGCCCCAAGTGAGAGACATGGATAAATACTGAGACAATAGGTTCTGCCCGAGAAACGGGGAGGTGGGCGGGCACATGTGAATCTATGAAAGATAATGCTGGAGAACTATAGTGTACAGGTAAGTAACTAATTCCTTCTCCGGTATATGCACCTTCAGCGAGGCATGAGACAGACCTGCTTTTGATAATGACAACAGGTAAGGCAGAATACCCTCTGGGGGTACCATCAATGGGTGTAGACTTTGACTGGTACACCAGTGACAGAAGCGTGTCCATTTGGCTGTGTATGTCTTGTTGGTTGACATAGCTCTGGATTGCGAAAGTATTTGTCTGCAGTCTTGTGGAATACCCATGGCTTGAAATTCCCGCTCATGAGGTTCCATGCGGATAATTTTAGCGATGCTAAGTCCGGATGCAGAATTTGTCCGTTGCTCATTGATATGAGGCTCTGGAATGTCGGGAATTGCACCTTGTTGCCTTTCGACATCTGCAGCAGATCTGAAAACCATGCCTGCCTCGGCCAAGCTGGTGCTATCAGAATGACATGACATGGTTCTGATCTCATTTTGCGAATCACTCGTGGTATTAAAGGAATTGGTGGGAAAGCGTAAGCGAACATTCCCGTCCAGTCCATGTGAAACGCATCTCCTTTGGAATCCCGCTGAGGTTACCTGGGTTGCGAACAAGTCGAACGTTGGTGTGCCCCATCTTTGGAATGCTCTGTGAAGCTAAGTGTCGTTCAGTTCCCACTCGTGCAACACACTCGTCGTGCGACTTAGGACGTCTGCTCATGTGTTGAGGATGCCCTGTATATGCTGCACCTGAATAGAAATGTTGTGGTTTATCAGCCATTTCCAAATTCTTTGCGCCAGCGCAGAAAGTGGCTTGGATCTTGTTCCTCCTTGCTTCAGAAGATAAAACATAGTCGTGGTGCTGTCTGTCTGAATGAGCACGGACGAGTTCTGTATTCTGGGCAGGAAAGCTTGAAGTCCCAGAAACATCGCTTTTAGCTCCAACATATTTATGTGAAGCTGTGCTTCCCACTCTGACTAGTGGCCCTGGATCTCTAGCTCCTGGAGGTGCGCGCACCATCCTTGCAACGAAGCGTCCGTCGTCATCGCGTATTTGTGATTCTGAGGTACAAAGTTGAGACCCTGATTCAAGTTCTTCTGAACCTTCCACCATGACATGGCCACCTTCATACGTTGAGGGATGGTAATCGGATCTTCGAAGGTTCGTTTGGACTGAACCCACTGCTCGTCTAGATGTTCCTGCAAGGGTCTCATTCGAAGACGGCAGTTTGGAACCAGTGGGATGCAAGAGGACATCATCCCCAACAAGGATTTGTACATCCGCACAGAAGTGAACCTTTTTGTTTGAAGGGATGTTGCAAGGCTCATTATTTTTCTCATCCTTTCCTCGGATGGGTATGCTTTCGTTTCCTTGGTGCATATCCATGCCCCTAGGAATTGAATGCCCTGAGCTGGAATCAGTGAAGACTTTTCCAAGTTGGTCCTTAATCCTAAATGATTGAAAAGGCGGATGCAGCACTGAAGGGACCTTCTGGCTCTTGTGAATGATGATCCTGTCAATAGCCAATCGTCTAGATACGGGTAAATGCAATGCCCTTTCAATCTTAAGTGGGCCGCCACCGGGGCCATGCATTTGGTAAACACCCTCGGGCCGATTTGAGGCCAAATGGCAACACTTTGAATTGGAAATGGCGACTCTCCACGGCAAATCTTAGGTATTTCCTGTGCTTCCGATGGATTGGAATATGGAAGTATGCATCCATGAGATCCAACGAAGCCATGAAGTCTTTCCTTCTTAACAGTAGGAGGATCTCCTGTAACGAGAGCATTCGGAAGGGAATTTTCTTTATATATTGATTCAGATCCCTCAAATCCAATACCTGTCTCCACTTCGTAGTTTGCTTCTTCTTGATGAGGAAGAAATGCGAATAGAAGCCTTTCCCTCTGTGTTGGTGAGGTACTTCCTCTATAGCCCCCTTCTGCAAAAGTGAATGGACCTCCTTTTGCAGTTCCTGACGATGTTGATGGTGTCTGAGCACCGGGGAATGATCTGGTGGTATTTGTACAAACTCCAGGGTATGGCCTCTTCTTATAACATCCAAAACCCATTTGTCCGATGTTATAGACATCCAATTGTCGAAGAAGAGAGACCGATAATGGTCGTTTTCCAGGATCTGCTGTGTGGGGAGCGCTAGCATTAAATCATTGTCGCCTGTTTTGTTGATTCCTTCCTCTATTGGAGGACTTGCGTCTGGATTGCTGTTGGAAAGAGGAATTTGAAGGCCTATATTGATTGCCTGTATTGTATTGCTTATATCCCTGCTGGTTATAAGGCTGATATCTGCTGGATGGAAATGAAGATCTCTGATTAAACTGGCCCCTTGCACCTCTTTTACGAAAGGACTGGAACCTTCCTTGCTGAAGGGATCCTAGCGCCCTAGCAGTGTCCGTATCTGACTTGATGCCCTGCAGCGCCTCATCAACATGTTTGCCAAAGAGATTTTCACCATCGAATGGCATGTCGACAATCTTCGCCTGCATCTCCGGACGAAAGGATGTAGCCTTCAGCCAACCCGGTCTTCGGAGAGAAACTGCTCCTGCCATCTGTCTGAAGGCCATAGAAGAAACATCCATGGCCACATCAATGGATTCCACGGCCGACTTAGCCCCATCACGGAAAATAGCAGCTGCTTCCTCGTTTTTATCCTCTGGGAGTGCAGCCATAATGGGTGTCAAATCCGACCACATTTGCCTGTTAAAACGGCTAATCAAGGCCATCGCATTGGCCGCTTTAATAGTAGAGGCTGCCATGACCGCAAACCTCTTCCCGGCTCCATCCATCCTCCGTCCCTCTTTGTCTGGCGGCACCATAGAAGTAGCCACTGGGTTCTTAGAATTCCTCTGAGCTGCTTGTGTCACCACCGACTCCGGTCTCGGGTGTCCTATCAGGCAGGCCGGAGAAGACTCTGGTGCTCTATACTTCTTTTCGATTCTAGGAACCGAAACTGCGATGGAGGCCGGTGTCTTAAAAATTTGTAGTCCCTCTTCCCAAAGGTGAGGGATGATCGGGATTGAGCGAGTAGACTTTCTGGCGTCATCTTTGAAATCATATAAGAAACATTCAGTTTCTTTGACCTCCATCTCCAGGTCAAATCTCTTGGCTGCCTTTTCCATAATGTCATGGAAACCTCCAATATCCTGTGGAGGAGAAGTGGTTGGCGGTGGAGTAGGTGAAGGATGCGACGGCAAAATGTACTCGTGCCATTCCTGACCCCCCGTAGAATCTTGAAGGATTTCACCTTCCTCAGGTTGCTCATCATCGTCAGTGTCCGTTAGATCATCCCTGATCGTGACCACTGGAGGTGACCTCAAAGACTGCGTGTGAGGAGTAGAATGGGTTCTCGGAGGCTGTGTTGCAGGCGCTGGCGTAGAAGGTGTAGGGTTATTCGCCTCTGGGAAACGACGATAATAGTCGTTAATCATGAACCTCAGGTCAGAAACCAAAGCTGTAGGAATGGAGACTGACTCTCCTCGCGACTCCTCTCGCGACTCCTCCTTCTGCTCATCTTCCTCAGCATAGTCACAAGTCTCCTGGAAAGATTCGTATCTTGCAGATTGAGACTGAGCTCTCTCCTTAAAGGAAAACACCTCCTCATCATCTGTTGTAGTGTAGTTCCTATTATCCCAATAGGCTCTGCGCATTGGAATAATACCTTCAATAGTATAGGCCTAGACCAGACGTTAACTAGGTCTACTACTGTCGATATTAGACTTAAAGTTTTGGGTTTGCCAGCTAGCTCAGAGTTCACTAGAAACTTTCTCGAATGTTCAGGAAGGAATTAACTTCCCTGATTAGACAAGAAGGGATTTAGTTTCTGACAACCATAGAACATGACAACTTTGCTCTCCCCTAATCAAGAGTGTATCTTGAGAGTCGTGTGAACAAAAGGCAATTTATTTTACTCAGTCAGTACGTGCATTCTTAGTCTCATCAGATTGTAGAGAAAAGGAAGAGACGGGCGTGTTCAATAAAAGATGTTTTCTCATACAAGAGAAATGGATCGATATTATTGCAATACTTATCGTTAAGTAAAGTGCATACATTAAAAGCAGAAGTATAAAATAATACTGTAAAAACATTGATATGGTTTCTAAGCCATATGAAGGTTTAAAATGAATAAAATATATTACATACACATATACATTTGACTAAACGTACTCAACTGGTGTTTCTAGATACGCCTACCTGACCTAAGCCTAATACGTGGGCGGGAATAGAAAGTTACAGTTTAAGTTAAGTTTGTTTTTGCCAAGTGACTGACTAAAGAATTCTCTGTGAGGGGTTATTCAGTTCTGTACCTGGAAGTTAGGATGAATGAGGGATGGTATCTCTCTTCTCTGCTCTCGATATTCCAGGCTGCCTGCGAGGGCTACCCGGAAACGCCGGTGCTGGATTTCTCGGCAGGAGAAAGCAGCGCGTCTCGTTCTCAGCGCGTCAGTAAGGCGGGGCTGCGCCAGCGGGGTCTGCTCTGCTCTGGGCTTCAGCAAGTATGGCTGCTCCGTCTCGTCACCACCGCGTGTGTTTGCATAGGGCAATATCGGTAATATTTATACCTTTAAGGTGCCGAGATTGACGTAAGGATGGACATAGATACGTCAATAAGGATGTCATACGACCAGGTCGTTAGCACATTCTTTTGCTGAAGTTCTTGGTGAAATCAAAACAATGGCCACAGGGTTTTTCCCAGGTTGTCATAGGTTTGATTTGTTATGAGAACTCCGTATGCCTTATCAGGGGCTGGAGGAATATCGCTTGTCTAATTAGATCGCACGCGTTATGACCTAATCAGATAACACGTTCCTGTGCCGTAGTGTGGCTTCGTCAGATAACGGTATCTGCATCATGGGGGTTTGCTGCCTCATGGGCTGACTGCTAGTTAACTTGTTGGTTTGTTAACCAGAATAGGGTCAGGAATAGGGGGATCGATTCAGAACCTATAGGAATACATCACACCCACTCCACGCTAACTATGGTCATATTTACTAATCTATGCATAGTAAAACATAGTACAATATATTATAGAGTATTGTGTATACCTTACCACCCCAAAATACATAAATGCATTTTGAAATTTTCAAATATACGGAAGAAATGCAGTCATATGTATATTATGCGCTCAAGCTGTAAAATAATGCTAAAGTAATAACGCATTTGTATACATTATTGCTATTCGGTATATGAGATTTACACATGAAATGGCTCTTAATACAGAAAAAAAGTTCGAGACCACTTCATCACAGAATATAATACAATGAACATACCAGCGGGCAGCTAATGTCTATAAGCAGTCTAAAAATAGAAATCTTAGTTCTCTAGGAATAGTTTCTTACTTTAAGCAGAAGATAAGTGTCCCGAAAAATTGTAAAAAATAATTTGGGGCTGCTGAAAAAATTGCTGTCCGTGAACTGGAGGGAAAATTGTTCATGTGACTTTATTATTGAAGTTGAAGGCCAAATTCAGGGAACGCCGTGTACGAGTTTGTTCAAAAGTCCCTATTTCTGTTCTGGTGAGAACATCATATCATTTAGGCTTTCGAAAAAGTTGTCAACAGCTTCCTGGGAGAGTTCCACTAACTCGGAAATAGGTGTAACCATGCATTCATGCGCATGATTGTCTCCATTGACATTCTGATTCGGATTGCTGACAGAAGGTCGTACCTGATCGATGCTGCTTTCATCTTGTACTTCACTACCCCTTAATCGTAGTGGTGAAGATCCACGAATGCCGTCATCAGGATTGGTAGCCTTTGAGGGCAGCACAAAGCATGAGCCTTGATCGGACTCAACAATGTTTCTGCATCCATTGGCGCATCCAATTGTAGCGTCAGACAGGTGTCTAACACGCATTCTTCTCCGCATAGCAGGCACCTTAATACAGGTAAAACACATCGTTGCCACATAGGTCGAAAGGATAGAAACCAAGTCATGTTCAGGTCTCTAAGCCGGGATAGTCCCAGGATTCTTGATATCCGGTCCCGGTATCCAATGGCTAGGATTGTTTCTTCCCTTGTCGCAGGTGTTTTGTCTGTGACATGGTTTGCCATAACGAAAAATAAGGACTAGGAATAGGATTCCTGCAATCAGTCCTAAAATGAGGGGAAGTCCGCCAAAAATCGAATGGACGAAGTCTGGAAAAATACCCAGTATGGCTTTGAATGGTGTTAATGCCATCGAAAATACTGTCTTAAATACTTGTGAGACCCCACTGGTATCAGAAATATTTAAGATTTCATTCAGGATTTCTGCGAAATGTATGGGGGAATTAGTTGATAACAATGAATGTATCTCTGCAGTCGTCCTTGCGACTTGTAGATCATATGTTTCTTTTGATGACGTGAGCCTGGTCGGCGTCTGAAGAAGCACTGTTTTCATTCTGCTTAAAGTATCTATTCGAATAGAAGTAATTTTCAAGTTGGGCCATGCCCTTGCCTCCCTGTCTAGAAAGGAGCTGGGGAACAATGAGTGTCCACAGCACTTGACCTTCGCAGTCGTAGTTACGAGATAAGGAGTCCCGGGCATAAGACTAAAACATCTGCGATCTACAATTAGAATGTAACTCCCATTATAGAGTCTTTGAAAGAATGGTTCTATCTCTGTTGCAGGTGCGCCTTGCTGGTGACATGAAAGGTTATTTGAGTTCCCTTCACAGGCTCCGTGCAAACTAATTCCGTTACACAGAAGTGTACCGCTTAGTGACATTGCACAATTATTGCCACTAAGAAATACTTTCTGTCCTTTATTACTGACACATGCATGTGAATAGGGCAGGTCCCATGTTGTTTTAATGTACCCCTTTCCCAATTTCTCGTACATGCCAGCCTGTATATATTTTTGGCAGTATTGAAACCTAAAGGTAGAAATTGGAATATTTATTATCCCATGTATTATCCATTCACTGACAGGTCGTTCTGACATTGTCACTGGTAATCTCTCAAGTTTCTCAATGCTCAGGATTGTATAATCAGCTCCCTTTTGGGCCATACTGATTTGTCTATCAGTAAGGTTAAAGATATAGAATAGTGACGTTGTGTTGATTAAACGCCAAGGCACATAGCCTGAACGCAGATTTTGTAACGTCCAGCCAAGCTGTACAATAGAACGCAATTGGGACTGACCGTGTTGTAATAACAGTAAGTCTTGCGATAATATGTCGATTGCTGAAGACACAATGCTGTCCAAAGAAAAAATTCTGGAGGACAGAGTCATTAACCCATTGTCCACTACAGAAAGTGATTTTTCCAAATTAATACGGTCAATTTCCCGTATTCTCTCTGCTGTTTCAATTTGAGTAACCTTCCAGGCCTCATTGTATGCTGCATATACTGAGGCTGCTATGAAACGCTTTGGCATTTTGCGTAACATCAGGCCCATTCTGAAGTTCTTTGACTGCCGCACCCGCCAATTAATTGTCCAGGCGACCATCCTTTCCAGACTGGACTATGCCAGCTCTCTTTTATTGGGGGCAAATCTAGCTGAAATCACTAGATTGCAGAGAGTTCAGAATGCGGCAGCCAGGGCTCTGGTAGGTCTCCCGCGCTATTCTTCGGTATCTGGAGCCTTGAGAAAACTGCACTGGCTCCCGGTGGGCAAAAGGGTCCAGTTTAAGGCATTGTGCCTAGCTTTTAAAATTCTTAAAACCTCCTCTCCCCCAATGCTTTGCCCGCTTTTGTCAGAATACATCCCTAGAAGATCGCTCCGTTCAGAGGGGCAGCATCTTGCAATCATTCCCCGCACCAGACTGGCCAGAGTGGGCGGCCGTTCCTTTAGCTTCCTGGCGGCCAAGTTATGGAATAGCCTGCCTGAAGCTATCCGTGGGATACAGGATCTCTTAGCCTTCAGAAAGGCTGTCAAAACCCATCTTTTTCAATAACTTTTCCATTTTATAACTAATCTCTTCTCTAACTGCTCTATTTCTGCGCCTCTCTTCTTCTGTAAACTGTTTGTTCACAGCGCCGGGACGCCCCTTGGCTGAGGCAGCCGTGCGCTATACAAATCACCATAACATTAACATTAACATTTTGACGCTGTTTACGTGGTCCCATAGTGAAATCACGCAAGTCAGCACCATCAGTAAGTAAAGTTAGGTGTTTTGCTTAATTTCTACCAGTGTGGAAGTTTGTAGCCATTGAAGGCATAATTTGCCCACACTGTAGCTGGTTATTATCCCTGGGTGATGTCTTTGAGGATATCTAGGGTCTGGCCTGGTCATTTTGAACCCCTGTGTTTTGTTCAGGAATCTGTCTTGACAGTTATTAGTATCTGTGGGCCAGATCAACCATTGTTTCCAATCTGGATGTGTTCTGTTTTGGTTTAATACATAATTTACGTCTATCTCTTCTTCTGTAGAACTATTGCTGTTCATTGTTGGTTTTGGAATAGACGGTTTAATTAAGTCTTTGATTTTGGCTAGGCCAAGACAGGTGGTTTGTTGAACAGTGTCATTTAAAAATATAATTTGTTCTGGGATCATGCAGGCTCTAAACAAAGATTCTATACCCTGTACTTGCCATTCTTTTGTACCCGAAACACTTTTCAATTCAACATTTTTGTCCCAATAATCAAAACCAAAAGTATTCATTTGTTCAAAGAATGAGTCTGAATATATCAATTTCGTGTTGGTTATCATGGTCTTCATCCCTGTCTTATTTGACAATTTGAAATAAAATGTTTCAGCATTACATATGTTAAAACCTGAAAAATATTAATATTTGTCGTAAACGGTTCTTGAGCTTCCTTTTGGAGGGGTTGCACAATGTTCCCATTGATTATAATTTAAAACATTTCTAGGTTGTGCAGATCTATGTAGAAAATGGTTACCATAGTGGTTATAACAGTACATACTATCATAATTTGTAGAACCCTGCAAATAATCATGTTTGGTAAATTTAGCAGACATTACTAAGTCAGACATCATATTATTAATGCTTTCGAAGTCCCAATCATCAGCAAATGAGCTTGGTTTTACAAAGTCACTCAATGAGATCTTAATTTGGTGTGGATATTTCAGGATTTCGACCGGACCATAAATTTCATAGTCAGTGTTATCCCATGCTACCCCACCCGGTATAGGATTGGCTGTGAAGTTGGCTGAAGAAAGTTCTCTTTTCTCGACGTGTGAAGATGTGTGTGGTTTGAGGATCAAGTTGATTTTCTGACTTGCTGTGTCCATTTTAGCATATTTTCCCTCAATGAAGCGTCCCAAAGTTAGTACCATGATGAGCCAAAGTATGAGGATAAATGCACCAAAACCCACCCAAAATTCAAGCCATGGAGAAACCAGATATGTTTCTTTCAGTTGTTTCAAAAGTTATTTAGCTTTATCTTTAAAGGTTTTTGATGATGGCTGTGTCTTTGATTCACTGCAGCCTTCAGAGGAATCATCGAAGTTTATGAAGTAGCCGGATGCAGTTCTGTCAATTGTTCCAATTGGTTCAGGATTACTGTTTCTTGCATTTGCACTTGGCACTTCATTATAGATTGGTGTGTCTCTGCTAAATGTTTTTATTTGGGTTTTCAGAGGTCTAAGTTCCATTGCATTGTTGCATAGTCCTTGTTGTTCTTCTCTAGGCGTTTCGAATGTAGTGAGCCTCTTAGTTAGGACCTCTGTACTGGTAGCAAACCTTGGTGTTCTGCTACTTATTGGGAGTCCACTTGGCCTACTATTTGTTATCGGCCACATGATTGTGGTTTTACCAGGTCGATGGATACAACTCGGTTCTCCTTTTTACCAGCAAGCGGCGGTAGTACAACTGATCTTGTCCCGTTGACAGACAAGACAGGAACTGCTTTTCTGTAAGAAGGCCCAAATTCCTTCTTTACCGCGATCTTTTCTCTGACCAGATCCCCGACTTTTGGAATCCAGACAGGTCTTGCTGGGACAGGTGGTGGTTCTTCAGTGGTTGTTGGCTGTTGTTTCAACTTTATGTTGCTCAGGTCTTTTCTTGTTTTGTTTAAGTCCTGCAAAATAGCCAAACGGTCTTTGATATCAAAGCTTTTTTCTTTCACCACTGAAGTCTGACTATCAAGGTCAGAGATCAACATCCTAGTTCCAAATAATAATTCGTACGGACTGAATCCCTTCAGAGAATTTCTTGGCAAGTTATTTAGACTACGTTGGATACTTATTAGATGTTTGACCCACCCAGCTCCCGAACCTAATATCCTTTCCGTTATAGATTGCTTTATGCCTTGGTTTTTTCTTTACACCATCCCGTATCCCTCAGGAAGGAAGTGAGAAGATTCCCGCTGTGCTATGCTCATTTGGCCATGTGTCCCCTCAGGCTGGAGGGCTAGAGTGAAAACAATGGTCAAACGTAGCATGCTCTTAGCGTATATGCCATTTAGACTCGCAAATCTTTGTATAACAGTCCAGACGTCAGCCGAGTGCTGGTGGTCTACATTATAAGTGGAAACTAGCCTGTATATGTTAATCGCAAGCCTTGCTTTTTACTCTTGATTTTTTCTGGAGTAAAACGACGAGGTATTATGCTGTTTCTCTCCCCACTGCGATCTCTGTTGCAGTTTGGGCAGTTTCTTACAAACATGGTGTGATGCAGGCTCATGCCTGGCCACCAGTACCGTGATTGTAATTCTTCCAGAGAATCTTTTAGTTTGAGGTGTCCGAGACCCTCGCCCATATGTGCGTCTGCGATTAACAAGTTTCTCCTGTCCATGTTTGGAATCACTCTATCCCCCACTCCAGGGATTCGAGCAAAAGGGACGGAGTTTGCATCGATTATGTATGTACAATTGAGTGGATAGTTGATCGGTAGCGCTGAGCAGTCGCCTTTTAATGACGTTTTCACCGCCAGCACTGTTTCACCGTCAATGTATTTTAATGTACGCTTTTTTCGAACTACGGGAGCCGATTTAGTTGCTACCGCTGTGGCTGTGTCAGCCAATGAATTCCCTGCAACGTGAACGCCATCACGCTGATGACTCAGCGTATGTATCACGTGAGTCTTTGGTAGTTCTTTTTGTAAAAGAACTACTTGTTCCCAGAGCATTTTATGCTTGATTGTGCCACCTTTCGCATCCTTGAAACCATTCTGAAGCCAGATCTGCAAGTATTCATTGTAAGACTGGATGCAATAATACGAATCGCACACTATGAGTGTGGGGAATTCTCGATCGGTATTTTCAAGCGCCATCTTGAATGCCAGTAGTTCAGCTCGCTGAGCTGTACAATCTCCTAGAGATTGTGTTTTAGTGATTGCTGGTTTAAATTTTCCTTCGTGCCAGCGACCTTTAACGATCGCGCACGCAGCACTGTAAGCTTGCTTACCCCCCACTGCGGGTTGTGCTGATCCGTCTGTATATATTATACAGCCGTAGTGTTCTAGAGGCAGAATTTCGGTCGGCGGAGGACATTCAAATTCATATTGGAGAAATTCTTGTGTTTTGAAGTAAGGATCAAATTCGTAAGCCACGTCTGTTGCAGCAAGAGAATTAGCCCATTGTATCCATCTCGGATGGAGAGCTTTAGCATTTGGAATGCTTGCTTTTGTTACAGCCTCTAGGGCTGGTATCGGTGTCACGATTATTATTCGTTTACCTTGTGCCAGGGCTCGTTCCTTTGCTATAGCTGTCTGTGTTGCGGTAAGAATTTTTTCCGTTGGGCTAAATTTCATTTCAGCCTTAGTGTACAAGTGTGATTTGAATGCAATTGGTACCTTTTCTCCCTCATTAGAGGTCAGGTATGTGAATCCGCATCTCCCTGGGATGACTCGGATCACAAGATTGCGTGTGTTATCACGTGTTTCTAATTTTGTTTTAATTAGCATGTCTGTTTGTAAGGATCTCAATATTTCTGTGTGTATTTGAGTCCAATTAGATCTTTTAAAATCTGGTTTTATTAGATCATAAAGGGGTTTGACCCTTTCTGCGTAATTTGCAATATATGTTCTTCCGAAATTTAGGAAGCCTAGAATTGACTGTAGGTTTTTTAGTGTTCTAGGTGCTTGGAGTACGGCACATTTTTCTAGAAAATTGTCAGCCAGGCTTTTGCCTTCACTTGATAATTCATATCCTAAGAACAGGACTGTCAGATGGGCAATTCTGGATTTTTTAAAGTTGAATTTGTAACCTTCTGCTGCGAACCCAAGTATTATGGTGTTCACTCTCTTCAAGTGAGTCTCCAAGTCATCATCTGTTAAGTATATGTCGTCGACATATGATAATGCTTCGTCGTCATATATTTGTAGTAATTCTGTTACTCTCGCTGAGAATACTCCCGGGCTGTTCTTGTACCCCTGGGCTAACCGACAGAATTGTTTTTGAGTGCCATTTATTGAGAACGCAGACAAATATCTGCTCTCTGGTGCTATGTTTTGACAAAAGAATCCATTAGAGATGTCTAAGGTTGTTTTGTATTTTTTGCGCACTATGTTATTCATTAGTGCAGCACTATGTGAGTTTTGCACTGCAAAAGTTTTGCAACATGAGTTAAGGTGTCGGTAATCCAAAACTAGACGGTATGAATTGTCTGGTTTGGAGACCGGAAACAAAGGGTTGTTCATTTGTGAGGTGCAAGTTTCAATCACCCCCTGGTATTCTAGCTGATCTAGAATTTCTTTTACCTGTTTTTTAGCTTCTTGCTTAATTGGGTACTGCCTTTGTGCAGTAGGTTGTGATTTTAACTGGATTTTGTGAGGAGGAGAGCCCTCATCCCATCCTACGTGATTTTTATATAAAGCAGGAGCTAGAGCTACTGCCCACTTTCTAGCCAGTGTGTATTTTTTATGAATTGGGATGTGATTTGAGAAGGCAGGCATAATTACTTCTTCGCCGTGAGGGCACTCCCTGACAAATTCTGGTGGCCAGTCTTTTTCAGCTAGAAGGATGTCATAGCCCCTGGAGAGATTATCCCAAAATAGTCCCCTTATTTTTCTAGTCTTATCTCCCTCTATACGTAATGTTATTTCGTATATTTTGTGAGGTTTGCTAACTCTGGTGTCTGCAGTTTCCACTTGAAGATATTCATTCGTGTCCACTGTCTCCAGATGATTCATAAGGACTTTGCGAGCTATGCTCACTTCTGCTGCGCTGTCTAGCATTGTCTGAGCCCATTCTCCGTTTTTCAGTTGTGTCCTCCGTATTCTCGGCATTGTTAACTACCTTGATACTGGCTACCTTCTTTTTTGGAAATTGTAATTTCTTTTTTAGCTGAGCAGGTTCCTTGTCTTTGGACTTGGCGTGCTCTTCTCTTTGTTCTGATCGTCCTCTTCTTTCCGATTTCTGCGAGGAAGTCTGAAAAGATTGAGAGGGACGTGTATCAATGTCTTGATATCTATCAGGCTTTTTTATATTATCCCTATTTCTAAGGTTATATCTTTTCCCAGAGGGGTCACTCTGGGGTGACCTGTGTCTTTGGGTCGGAGATTTTTCTCTTCGCCTTGGAGACCTGCCTCTGGACTGGAATTTCTTTTCTTTAGGATTGGATTGTTTGTTTCCATCCCAGCTCTTTTTCTGTGATGTTGAATTATTATTAAAAAATATTTTTTCAGGACTTTCAATCAGTTGTGGTTTTACTGGTATTCCACCTAGACTATCTCTACCTAGTTCCTCATAGGATTTTTCTATGATTCTGGCAATTTCAGCTGGTTGGTCTGCTATATCTGTCTCCTTTAACCTCTGGCGGATCGCCACGTTTGCTGCTTCTCCCTTTATGTTGGCTAATAATATAGCTGAGACCTGCTTGAAGTCTTTTAGTAATTTCATACCAAGAGTTAAAGCGGGTTCTGGACCATATTCGTCTTGAATTTGTTTTAGCACATCTGGTATTACCGAAATGGATGGAACACCGTGCGTTTTTGTGTAAATGGAAGCAAAGACTGTACCCCAAGTGTCACAGTCCCCAATGTGTGGTGCGATTCCCATTGGAAGACAGATAGTCAGAATCCTGTGTTTTTCTAACGGGGTGGTGTCAGGAAACACCGCCTCTATTTGGGTTATTTTCTGTGCCAACCAGAATGGTATTTGTTCCGGTTTAGCTGGTACTTTACCTAGGCAGGACTGTATGTTCTGTGGTGTAATTTTATTTGTGTTCCCCTGGTGAGGGGTCAGCTGTGGAATTTTAATTGCTGGCTGAATTGCAGAAGTCCGCATCACATACTGGACTAATTGTCTATGTATTTTTATTAATTGTTTTAGCTGTGTTAAAAGGTTTGCTGCAGACATCCCGTCGATGTCTGGATGTGGTGTGTATCCGGCTAGGACCGGCCACGTTGCTCCTGGTCTACCTAAGGGACCGAGCCTGGTGATGTGATTATTATGTTTTAGGGCGCCATCAAATAAGAGCAGGTGCTCTTGAAATTTGAGTGGTACTTCCACCTCCTCGAAAGGAGTGTACGTTTCAGGAGGTTCCTCTATTTTGTAATAGTGGAAGTACTTTGTTACAGCATTTGCTGCTGGAAAATTTTTCCATGAATAGTATACCTCTGTCTGCCGATATTCGTGTGCCTCAATTACGAATATGACTGTACCACCTCTAGGTGTCAGTCCATTTTCTATAAGTTTTAAGGTTATAGATTTCCTTTTGATGACCGGGATGAGTATTATGTCCTGGTCTGCATCTTGTATAGCAGCATCAGCGGCTGCGAGTTCAGTTGCTAATCTAACTGTCTCTCTTTCTTCATCACTGTCTACCATTTTACTGACAGGATGGTTACTTTGTTTGTTTGCAGATCAGGTTTCTTATGGAAACAAAGATTAGATGCACAATATTCTGGAACAGTGTATCCTTCAACGTTGACTATACCAAGAACCATACATAGGAGTTCCCTCCTGCGAGGTCTGGCGGATATTACCTTTCACCCACTCCAGACGTCTTTGGAGTATTATGGGAAAAGGGGTCTGAGTGAGAAAGCACGACTGAGTTACTTTAAATGTCTTACGTTAGTTTTATCGCCCTTTCCAAACGCGTTGGGCGCCATGTAGTGTAGTTCCTATTATCCCAATAGGCTCTGCGCATTGGAATAATACCTTCAATAGTATAGGCCTAGACCAGACGTTAACTAGGTCTACTACTGTCGATATTAGACTTAAAGTTTTGGGTTTGCCAGCTAGCTCAGAGTTCACTAGAAACTTTCTCGAATGTTCAGGAAGGAATTAACTTCCCTGATTAGACAAGAAGGGATTTAGTTTCTGACAACCATAGAACATGACAACTTTGCTCTCCCCTAATCAAGAGTGTATCTCGAGAGTCGTGTGAAAACAAAAGACAACTTATTTTACTCAGTCAGTACGTGCATTCTTAGTCTCACCAGATTGTAGAGAAAAGGAAGAGACGGGCGTGTTCAATAAAAGATGTTATTTATTGATCAGTCTCTTTTCTCATACAAGAGAAATGGATCGATATTATTGCAATACTTATCGTTAAGTAAAGTGCATACATTAAAAGCAGAAGTATAAAATAATACTGTAAAAACATTGATATGGTTTCTAAGCCATATGAAGGTTTAAAATGAATAAAATATATTACATACACATATACATTTGACTAAACGTACTCAACTGGTGTTTCTAGATACGCCTACCCCGTGTACCTGACCTAAGCCTAATACGTGGGCGGGAATAGAAAGTTACAGTTTAAGTTAAGTTTGTTTTTGCCAAGTGACTGACTAAAGAATTCTCTGTGAGGGGTTATTCAGTTCTGTACCTGGAAGTTAGGATGAATGAGGGATGGTATCTCTCTTCTCTGCTCTCGATATTCCAGGCTGCCTGCGAGGGCTACCCGGAAACGCCGGTGCTGGATTTCTCGGCAGGAGAAAGCAGCGCGTCTCGTTCTCAGCGCGTCAGGAAGGCGGGGCTGTGCCAGCGGGGTCTGCTCTGCTCTGGGCTTCGGCAAGTATGGCTGCTCCGTCTCGTCACCACCGCGTGTGTTTGCATAGGGCAATATCGGTAATATTTATACCTTTAAGGTGCCGAGATTGACGTAAGGATGGACATAGATACGTCAATAAGGATGTCATACGACCAGGTCGTTAGCACATTCTTTTGCTGAAGTTCTTGGTGAAATCAAAACAATGGCCGCAGGGTTTTTCCCAGGTTGTCATAGGTTTGATTTGTTATGAGAACTCCGTATGCCTTATCAGGGGCTGGAGGAATATCGCTTGTCTAATTAGATCGCAAGCGTTATGACCTAATCAGATAACACGTTCCTGTGCCGTAGTGTGGCTTCGTCAGATAACGGTATCTGCATCATGGGGGTTTGCTGCCTCATGGGCTGACTGCTAGTTAACTTGTTGGTTTGTTAACCAGAATAGGGTCAGGAATAGGGGGATCGATTCAGAACCTATAGGAATACATCACACTGTGTCCTGGTTCTTTATCTTAAGTTGCGAAGGACAGTAGGCCACTCCAGACGAATCCTCTCCTTCTGAATCCTGCTCCAGCAAAGAAGATGGGGTAGAGGCGAAATCTGCGTCCACGACGTGAATTCTGCAGATTTGCTTATGGTCGCCGAACCTCTCGACGACTGAAATGAGCGGAAGGATATCAAAGTCTTCGATTGCGGTGATTTAAACGCCTTTGCCGTTTAAATTATACTCGTCATCGACGGAGTCGTCATCGACGAAGTCATCGTCGACGGAGCCGACGTCACTAAACCATCGTCGACGGGACCGTCGTCGACGGGATCCCCGTCGACGACTTCGACCCCGATTTCTGCGACGCTTTCTTCGTCGATGGTATGGTCAAACTCGTCGACGTAGTTGTCGTCGATACGGTCTTAGCTCCCGTCGACGCAGCTGTCGTCGTCGAAATAGTCGTCGTCGACGGAGCAGAAGTCTTTGCCACAGATTTTACAGCAGAAACCAGGGAACTGGTTGACGGAACAGACCCTGCCCCCTTCTGACCTGACGACTTCTTGATGGGAGTAGGAGGGAGAGATGAGGCCTCCTTCACCTTAGATTTAGCCTTCTTAAGCTCCACCATTTCCTCAGAATGTGAGGCCTTTCTCTTCTTAGGTGTTAAAGTAGTAGACTCCTCGCCAGAATCTGAATCTGATGCGGTCTTCTTTTTCTGAAGCCACAACAGCAGACGAGCCTCTCTGTCCCTCAGAGTTTTAGCAGAGAAGGTTCTACAATATTTACAATCCTTAGCCACATGCTTTGGATGGAGACAGTATAAGCAGTCCTTGTGAGGGTCTTCAGAGAAAAGCCTAGCCTTTCCACAGGATCTGCAAGGCCTGAAAAGCCTCTTTTTAGAGCTTTCAGCCATCATAAAAGAAATAGGTACACACAATACCTTAATCCAGAAGATAATACAGTAGAAAAACCAAAGGTCAATAGTTCACACTGGAACAGCAAACTGAGCAGAGCTCAGGGAGACTCCTTTCACACACGAAGGCGGTCGGAAATCTGAGGCAGGAAGTTTCTGCTGGGGAGTGTGAGGGCAGGGTAGCAATGCTGATTGGCTGACTTTTGGACCAAACAATGAGGAGGTCCGGTTACCAAATACTACAGTCCCTAGGGGCTTTTCTATGCAGTTTTCTTCTCTATGATACTGCTTTGGTCATTCTGTTACCGTGAGACTCCCACCATGACGACGGGGAAGATACAAGCATGTGAATCTATGAAAGATGTAATACTGGAGAATTGCTAACATTTCATGGCTTCAGCAGTGGCAATAAGATGTAGCCAGGGTTCTCGCAATTCTAGGAGATGCCTTGTGCCACCTAGGGTGTAACTGCCATTCGTGATCTGCTAGGAGGCAGTGGCTTAGTTCGTGAACTCTGGTGTTTAGAGGTCATGCAGGTGGTTAACCATCAAAGCTATCTGAAGAGAGGACGGAGTGTAGTCACTCTTGGCCTGGCTCTGCAGTTGAGCCTGGGCCGTCTGTACGTCTCCCCGAGTTTCTGGGAGCCCGAGTGCCTCTCATCAAACTGAGAGAATTTTATTAGGCCATTCACCTCATATTTGGACGGCCCATCCCTGCTGCATTGCCTTTGAGCCCTGTGGGTTTAGAAGGGGCCCCTACTGTTTCTCTGCCGGCGGGTCAACCCTCTGTACCAGTCCGGCCCCTTGGATCCACAGATGGATTCGGATCCACTGTTGCCGCTCCCGGCACCATCCCCATTCTTAGCCCCAACTCCGACATGGAGCCAGGGGGATGTCACCCGATGCCAACACCGCCTGAAACCGTTCCCTCCTGGCAAGAGCCTGAGACCTATTCCTATGGGCTATGACTTGGGAAAGATTGGGAGGGGACACTGGACCCTGAAGAGTACGAACCCCTAGACCTAAACAAGGACTAATGCGAGGATGTGGCAGATGCCATTAGACTGGACACCTCTCTGGATACTGGCTTGGTCTCTTCTCTTACCGGGGCTACAGAGGAGTGAGCATCATTTGCTATGGTGTTAAGGAAGGTGACTGAGGTCCTGGACTTTCAGCTGCCATCTGCAACTGTCAAGACTAACGGCTCGATGAAGGTGTTTCTACCGGAAGTCACCCCTTCTAAATAGCTTCTTTCATTTGACAAAGCCCTCATGGACGTCTTGCTTTAGCCTGGCCAAAGCCTTGCAGAGGGGCACCTGGGAAAAGGACAATTGCCTGCCACCACTGCCCCACCCCAGGGGACCCCTCTTTCTTTCATTAACACCCCACCCCGCAGAGCTTGGTGGTCCAAGCATTCATCTCCAGAGTAAATCCTGATGCATTCCCTACCACTCCACTAGATAGGGAATCCAAAAGCCTGGACACCTTGGGCAAGAAAATGTTTTGATCCACCAACCTGACATTGTGGTCTATGAACACTGAATGCCTGTTCGATCATTACTCTCATTTTGGGATTCCGTTGCGCAGGTGAAGCCTATGGTCCCGGCGGAGGCCCGGGCCATACTATCCCAAGCTATGGCTGATGGGGGAGACGCAGCTAAAATCACAATCCAATTTGGCCTAGAGACGACCGACTCACCAGGCAGAGCAGGTTCTTTGTTGGTAAAAGGCTGGACACCTTGGGGAAGAAAATATTTTGTTCCACCGACCTGATATTGTGGTCTGTGAACACTGCTTGCTTTTTAGGTCGTTACTCCCATTCCCTTTGGGATTCCGTTGCGCAGGTGATACTATGGTCCCAGAGGAGGCCCGGGCAACACTCTCCAAAGGTATGGCTAGTGGGGGAGATGAAGCTAAGTTCACAATCCGATGTGGCCTGCACACGACTGATTTACTAGGCAGAGCGTTTCTTCGTTGGAGGCCGTATGGTGCCTCGCATGGCTGAGGACAATTGCCATTTCACGGGATCTCCAAGCTTCACTTATGGACATGCGCTTTGATGGCTACAGTCTCTTTGGAGACGAGGGGAACTGTGCACCGGAGCGATTCAAGGACAGCAGTGCTACAGCCAGGTCCTCGGGCCATTTCATGGCCCCAGTTGACTGCAATCTGCCTTTTGCTCCTTTGCTATCCTAGAACTGCACCCTCTCAATTTCGTCCTGAAAACATTTTCATGCTTGCATAAGTCCTGTCTGCCCTGGACCTGGGAGACTGTATGGTAGTGTTGGACTTGCAGGGCCCATCCCTGTCCTGACTGCCCACAGACGTCACCTGCGGTTTATGGTAGGTCAAGAGCACTTTCAGTTCACTGTACTCCCCTTTGGCCTTATCAGCGCCCCTTGGGTGTTGCTCACTAAGGTGATGGTGGTGGTTGCAGCTCATCTGTGGAGATCAGGGGTGCCAGTCTTCCCCAAAATTGACAACTAGCTGTTGAAGGCAGGCTCGTTCCAGGATATTCAGACTATGACACTGATGTTTCAGCGTCTATCCTGGATTTCGGTGGCCCTGACTCCGAGGGTGCTGGGCCTCAGGATCTCCTGCATCCTGCTTGTGACACATGCCCACTGGCATATGCAGGCTCTGCAGTGGTACCCGAAGCTTCATTGGGCGCAGCATCAGGGGAATCTCTCTGACATGGTCCACATCTCATGAGGGAACTGCAAAAGATCTGCAGAGGTGGTTAACGAACCGCAACTGGATCAGGGTTAGTGTCAGCCCCCTCTCCCTTCCCCAACCATATCTGACAGCTGTGACCGATGCGTAACTCCTGAGCTGCGCGACCATCTGGGAGAAGTGGAAATCAGTGGCCTCTGGTGGAATTTGGGCTTCACATCAACCTGCTGGAGCTCTGAGTGATCCGACTAGCCTTTCTCCCCTCCATCCAGGGAATGCTAGTGCAGGTGTTCATGGACAACACAACCGCCATGTGGTAGTGCAACAAACAAGGTTGGGTCGTGGACCCTTTGTCAAGAGGCCCTGTGTCTCTGGACATGGCTTGAAAGTCAGGGCATTTCCCTGGTGGATCAACACCTGGCGGGATCTCAGAATGCCAGAGCGGACAAACAGACGAAGAAGTGGATCACGAATGGTGTCTCCATCCGGAGGTGGCGCAAGATCGCTTTCAGCAGTGAGAAGAACCGTGGTTATATCTGTTCGCCACTACTGAGAATGCGCAATGTCAGCAGTTCTGTGTGCTGAAGTTTCCAGGCAGCTCTCATTCTGAGACGCTTTTTGTCCCGAGTGGAACTCAGGCCTTCCTTTCCACCGAATACCACTTCTGTCTAGTGTTTTAAAAAAAATCAGGAACGACTGGGCCCAAGTATTCCTGTGGCTCCAGGCTGTGCTCAGAAAGTCTGATATCCGAACTCGCTGAGCATGGCCATCGGTCCTACGATCAGGCGCCCCTTCGGGAGGTACTTCTGTCATGGCAACCTTTCGATTCTCTGCCTTCAAGCGTGGAGATTGAGCAGCGACAGTTGACAGCTTTGACCTTCCACCTGAAGTCCGCAATGTCATCTTGGCAGCCAGGTGTCCCTCCACCAAGATGGTACACGTCTGCCGTAGAAGCAAGTTTGTGTCATGGTGTGCAGGGAAAACAGGTTGAACCCCTTTCTCAGGTCCTTCTATTTATTCTTTCTTTTGCTCAGCATGGCTCTGCAATGGGCACCATAAAAGGTTATCTTTCTGCCATCTTGGCATTTCTGTGGTTTCCTGACCAGCCCTTCCTTTTCAAGTCCCCTATTGTACATAGGTTTCTGAAAGGTCTCCAACACTTGTTCCCACCTCCATCATGCCTCAGTGGGACCTAAATGTTGTTCTGAGTTTCCTGATGTGAGCTCCTTTTGAGTTGCTATACAACTGTCCCCTCAGGCTTCTTACTGTCAAGACGGCCTTTTTAGTGGCAATAACATCTGCCCAATGAGTCAGTGAGCTCCAGGCTTTGTTATTTAAGTCTCCGTACCTCAACATCTTTCCAGACAAGCTGGTCCTTCACACTAGAGCTTCCCTCCTACCAAAGGTGGTCACTTCCTTTCATTTGGGTCAGTCCATCACCCTGCCTATGAGCGACTCCAACTACTGAACCCAAAAGGACACCGTTGTTTTACCTTAACCACACAAAAGAGCTACTGTCTTTTAACAGTTCCAGGGCAGAGTCCACCTTTTCGCCAAAAAGGCAAAAGCCGTCGCAGGAGATGTCCATTAAGGATGCCAGGACACCCTCAGGAAAGCCTGTTGACCTCTTCCATGCGTAATACAAAAGTGCAATGCTTGTACCAATTCCCTGGCCTAGGCGGTCAGTGATATTCAGGCCACAATTGTTGACAAACTTCAACACATTATGGCTGGCCTGAATAGCTAGGGTCAAAAATCCCAAAGGTATCCATAATCGCTGGCAAAACTTGGGCCACTGTGTCCAAAAGTGCAGGCAAATAGCAGTCTAGGAGGCAGCAGGCATTTACAGAGTGCAGAGCAAGACTGGCAGAGGAGAACATGTGTTTGCCAAACGTTTTGAAGAGCTTGGACTCATGATCAAGCATGGTGTTGGGGAAGGCGTTAGGAATTACATAACATGTAAATACCTGCACCACCAAGCTCTAAGGTGTAGGGTGTTGCTTAGCACCGTACACAAGAATTGTCCGGACTTATAAATTAGGAGCACACGTTTGCGCAGACATACGGCTCAGCCACTATTGTTTAATATATTACTTAAAAAAGTCAGAGTAACCGGATGCTGGTCAGTAGCGACTGGCTCTTTGCCTGCTTGCAGGTGGACCAGAGCTTGGTTTAGTCCATACATCTGAAAGGGAAGAGGCTCGTTGCAGAGCAACGGAGGTTCTGTGCATATTTGACCTGGTTGAAGAACCTCTGTGAGGACACTGGTCTTGACTTCCATTGTGGGGGACTGTATATGTCAAATACTTCTGCTGCCCTCCATACAACAACAGTTAAGGAGATGCTCTCCTCATTCGCCAGACCAGGTGGTGTCCAGGCCACTGGCATTTTGTAGGTTTTCATATTAACTGTCGTCAGTATATTGGGGACAACTTCATCCCTTTAATCAAGTTTATCCACATCAGAGTCTGTGCCTCATTGTAAGGGGCTTTGAATAAGATGGGTTGCTGGAGGGCTTCCCAAATGGGAATGGAGCACGACCCCAGTTGATGTAATTTTGGCTAGGAGTTGGGGAGCACAATGGGCTGTGCCTCTACCGGCACCAGCGATTCAAAAGGAACCACCGCAGGTCATGGAGCCGGAACCAAGGTCAGCACTGGTGCACAACCCGAAGCGGTTCTGGAGGTTCAAGATGGAGCAGGGGGCTGAAACACTGGTGGAAATCTGACTGAAGACCCTTGCGGATCCTTGTGGCTGACTGCAATGCAGATCTTCAGGGGAAGGGTACCTTCTTTTTTACTTCGAATGTTCATGGTGCGAAGTGTTCCGATGCTCTGTGACGGAAAGTTCTGCCTTATGGACGGTCTTGTATGACTCTCGTATTCATCTGGGTGAAGCCGTCATAGGGCCTAGAGTTGTGCTTCAAACACAAGAATGAAATGCATACCTTGTAGGGATTTGTCACAGACATCTGTTTGAGCCAGTCCCTATACGATTTGAACCCTGTTGGTTAGAGAGTAGAATTCTTTTTTTGCACTCTGATATACTTCAAACGTTGATGGAAAAAGTTTTGTGAGAGACAAAAGAGTAGCTTTGTATCCGCCTCTGAAGTTGCGGAAATAAAGGAATGGAGGTCATCACATGGGTGGTACTTACATGCGACTCCGCTCATCACTTTCAAAGGTGAATGACGTTGACGCAAAGCTGCAAGATCTCACCTACCAGTGTGCAGGAGTACTGCTCTAAAGTTTTCAGATCCAGTCTGAAATCTGGGGAATATTCACAAGGTGAGGAATCTGCAGTTAGAAGTATCCATTAACATGAACAACTAGGACCAATGGTAGTAATCAGTGTGTGAGAAAGACTGAGCTACAGACATATTAGTGGCTGCTGTGTTGCAGCAGGTAGAAAATTATACATGATACATAGGACTTGCAATCCTAAATCCATCTTAATTTGATTTCCTGGGTATAATGTTGTTTCTTAAGCAAGGAGCAATTACTTCATGACAACAAAGATCTGAACTTAGTATTTTCTTTTTCATAGGCTGTCCCTTCTGCTAAACTAACCCTCGCCCTCCCACCCCTCAAGCCATTGTTAAAGCTTGGACATCTCTAATCCCGATAACTTGCATCCTCGTAGGAGCCAGTTTTTACCTCCTGCCTTTCCCGTTAGGCAGATGGAAAATAATTACATTTTATTATTAAGGGAAGGCTCATACAAGTCTGGCTTTTTAAACTGTGAAGCAGGCAGGCAGCTGCCAGCCTTTGTATCTTTTGAATATTGTAACATGATTTCTACTCTGTGCCACCCAGCCCTTACTCCGACATCTACCATCCTTTCCTCTCCTTAACCATTCTTCCTGCATTCATTCTTTTTTTCATTCTCGCCCTGGCTGGTTTTCCATAAAGCACTGTTGCCCTGTCTAGTGAAATAACGTCTTGAAGAAGACCGCCTCAGCCCACATGGCTCTTTCTTCTTTCCCTTTGTCTCGTCTTCCCTTTATCTCTCCTTCATCGCTATGACTTGTGGTGGCATAATGGCTTATACAAATAATGCACATACCATCTTAGGAAAGCCAGAGTCAAAAATGAAGTCCCTAGCACTACAATTTTAAGTTACCTATAACACAGTTATCCATTATTTATTCTGTCAATATATTGGCACAAATATTAGAGGGTCACATTTACAGTTTGAAATCTTTCATAAAAGGTCAGAAAAGTTGCCACCTCCTTCGAAGCATATGTGCTTACATATATGAAGTTTGGTAAACACCGAGCAATGATTTTTCAGTCTAAAAGATGTTCTGACCTCTATCACAGTGTGGTTTGCTTTGCAGGCTAATTGAAGCTCAAGTTCATCAAAAATGCACCTAATTGCACTACATTTCAAAGGCATATTAAAACTATTTAGTTGAAGTGTTCATTTAAAAAGGAAAAAATTGACTCCGCCATTTGAAACCAAGCATGTTAAACATATCTGAGACTTATCTATAGTGTAGGGTGTGGATATGAGACAAAAGAGCAAAAACAAAGGGTTTAATTCACAAAGCTATATGCTTAACTGTAACTTACTCATGCAACTTACCACTTTTACAAGAGCAAAATCACATATAATTAACAGAAATATATTTGCTCACTTTGAAATTTACGTTTGAGAACATTTCCTCCTGTGCGTGGGGGTGCGCATTACATGATAGGAATGCACCAGGAAATTTGCAAACCCTTTTCTGACTCCTTGACAGACTGAAAATAGTCACTGATTAATCCCATTTAATGTTAGGAAAAGGACATCTCTAAAACAGATCTGGGACTGGAGCATCAGGCTTAGCTGTGAGGGATTAGCAGGTTTGCAGTTTGTCAGAAGCGTGTGGTTTTAATGAGTATGTTGGGATTGCAGGATGTGTCAGAGGGGTCCAAAGTGTGGGGTGTTGCAAGTGGGCACGGAGAGAGTCACAAGTCCGTAAGGATTACAAAGTCTGTCAAATCAGCAGGGTTTGCAATGTCTGCTAGGAGTCAGCAAGTTCCCATAGCATCAGGGGTCAGCTGGCTAGAAGTGTGAAGCTGGTGTGGAGGATGAGGCAAGCGCTGAAGGAGAAAGGTTGAGGCAAGCTGGATAAGAACAGATGATTTTAGGGAGAAAAGGGCTGTGACCATCCTTAATTTATTAAATGAAATAATATTAGACACAGGGGCCCAAAAATATCCTAGCAGTCTGCTGCAGTGCTGCTGAATGTCAGAGCTGATAATACCTAGACTGATTTCGCTTTCGGCCTCATTTTTCCATCACTATACACTTCCTGTCTATTTAACTCACTCTTGCAGGTTCTTGATTATCCCTGCTTTCTCCTTTTGTCACATTTTCCTACCTTTAAGCTAGCTCTCACTTTTCTATCTTTGAGTCTCTTGCTCTGGGTCAAGGTCTAAAGATGAAAAACAAGTCCCCATCTCATAAACTGAGTGACTGTGCCTACAACGGCACAAAGAAAGCACTGGTTGTGTGTAAGGTAATGCGTGAAGAAAGAATAGAAGGGAACTCACTAAGGGAAGTTAGTAAGGGATAAGGAAGTGTTATACAGCTGCAGTTTGGAAGATGGGCTGAGGAAGAACTACTGAGTGGTGTGGGATAAAGGGGCTTTTGTACTATATCGTTGAGAGGTAGGAATGATGTCATGAGGGTGTAAGGGGAGATGAAGGACTGATTGTGAGAATTACATATTCCTTCTCAGTGTCCCTTATGAATGAACCAGTGTTTTTCGTCTCACTGCTGTACACATTCCACAATGAGGAAGGAAAGAGACCAGGAGAGATGCCCAAAGATCGATCGATAGAGAGAAAGACACCTAGACCGAGAGACAGTCCTTGCAATACAAAGAGTGATAGTGAGTGGATAAAACCCAGTATTATTTTACAGTAATTAGCTTAGAATATCAATGCACAGGGACTTTGGCTGTAAATTATAGCTGTCCTAAGCTAATCTTGGTAATTTGTATGATTTTTTTAAGTGAATATAAGGTTAGCTCAAAGTCCTGATATCAGGAAGAGGGGACAAAGGAAACAGAAGAGGGGGAATAGGTAAGAGAAAATGAGAAAGGAGACTTGCAGGTGGACTGGACTTATCCAAGACAGAAGAAACAGTGCTTCATGGGTTTATGGAGGTCACTGGGAGAAGATAAGGTAAGAGGACGTTCCTTGATAAAGAAAATACTGCAGGCAGATTTTTCACAGATGTTACTATTTTATATTTTGTCCTTTAAATATTCATTGTTATGTTGCATGTTTGGGTATCTGGTATTTCCTGTGGGAGCACCGTAGCTACTTACACTTTGTGCTTGGTTTGGGTGTTTTGTGCTGTTGTACTGCCAACATCTTTTCAAATATGTGCTGCATTTCAGACCATGTGAGTGCCTGAGCATAATAAAAACCAAGAATAGTTGATAGGAGCTGAAACTCGGCTTAACTATGCATTACCAAGGATTGCAGATTCTGCATGCTCTGTGCTAAAACGGCCCGGACATGAGGGAGCCTGTCCATGACAGCAAGAGAGTTGTCTCCTGTACTGACATCTGACAGAGAGGTCTGTGAGGTGCCTCTTTGAACAACTATAGCAGTGGCAAAATAATTCATATGGGGAACAAGTAACTACTCACAGTTCTTATATCACAAGACTCAGGAACTGAAAAAGGGCACCTGAAAGGGAATGTTCTGGGGCCACATGCCTCGGTGTTTTATATCTATGAATGTGGTCAAAACAGTTTAAAATTAATCCAAGTTTTGAGAGGAATGGCTTCCATGGTTTAAGAAATACGGCTGAATTTCCTAAGCTTGCTCTTTATCTGATTGATTCGAATTTTGAACTGTCCTTTGCCAGTACAGAGGAGTTTAGACACTGACTCGATCAGGGCTTACCGTTTCGGCAGTCTTGTGTTACATTACTATGGGTCCCTGAGAGTCCTTGATGGGTTAAGGACAGGGCTATATGTTTATTAATCTACAATCATGATACATGATCATACCCATACTCAATCTAGGGAGACCGGTTCTAAGAAAACGATCTCTATTTTTAGAGAAATGTGCGTGCAGACATTTTTACATGCTTTCTGTTCTTAAGCTTGATTTACAGTATTTGCACTTAAGGCTTTCTGTGATGGAAGGGGCTTGGCTATAAACATAGGCAAAACTAAGTTTTTAGTCCTTAACCCGCCCAAAAAGTCTGTTTTTCCACCGGCCCTAGACTCTGTCCCACTTGATCGAGTCAAAGAATTTGACTACCTGGGTATACGTATCAGTGATACCATGAGCTGGAAGGCACACCACCAAAAGGTGTTTCTGACTCACAAAAGGGTGGCAGGTGCATTGCTCAAGGAACAGCGTGCCTCATCACTAAAACCAATTGGGGCCCCCCTAGATATTTATAGGGCAAGGGTTGTGAGCGCGGCACTATATGGTGCCGAACTGTGGGGCACTCATAGAGTTGACACTCTGGTTCATCTTGAGAACAACTTTCACAAAGACCTTATGGGCTTGCCCCACAGCACACCAACAATCCCACTGCTGCTAGATGCAGGTACCCGGGCAATATGCGACCAAGCGAAATTACGCCCGCTTCTCCTATGGTGTAGAATCTGGAATGTGCAAGAACTTAGCAGTTATGCAGAAGCCTTAAACGACATTATGTTCCTACCGGGCTCACATAAGATCATCTGGCTTAGGGAGGTCAAAAAGCTGCTTTATAAATTAGGACTAGGAGAGGCTTGGGTCAACAAATCTGCACCTCCAAAACAACAGCTAAAGAAGGCTTATTGGGCATGGGTAGACAATGAGAGGGTTCGTAGTACAAATCATTGTAAATCCGTAGCCCTGTTTTTGTTAGTCAAAGAAACCCCGTACAGGGAACCTTATTTAGACACTATCCAGAGCTCATGGGACAGATCATTGTACATTAAGTTTAGGGTGGGGGTGCTCCCATTGTGTGAGTTTACTTCCACCTGGAAACCGCCCGCCCAAACCGTACCTTACTGTCCCTTTTGTGATCTAAGGGTAGAGTCCGTGTCCCATGTGTTGTTCGAGTGCAGTGTCTATGCAGCCCCGAGACGTAGGTGGTTGAAGCCCCTTTGCAGGTGTCTGGGAACTCGTTCTCATTTAGAAGCCCTACATATACTACGTACAGATGCTAGACCCCTCTTTTCCACTTGTATGGCAAAATTCTTGGGCTGGGCCTGGCGTTTAAGAACGGCAAAAAAACTACTAATCCAGTGAATGAGCCCCCCTGCCCAATATGCTGCCTTGTATACAAAATGTTTTAATGTTGATGATTGTTGATAAAATTGTTTTTAAAGATGTAAGATATGCTTTTATGATATGTTTTTATCGAATAAAGCTATTACAACAACAACAGTATTTGCACTAATAACCTTCTAGTGCTAAAGAAATCGACAAACTCCCCTTGAGGGGATGATACATTATACATGATTTGTGGTGTGTGTTGGAGTCGTGGTTGTTCATGCAGTGTATCAGACAATTGGATTATGTATAAAACGTATAGGGTGAACAATGCACCATAAAAATTAATGGTTTGGTGTAGTTTGTTCCCCTTTTCAGAGCGGTGCCTCCTTTATCCTGAGCTGTTGCCAGGTGGGGTGAGGTAATTCCTCCATACTTTTAAGGTAAGGCTCGGTGGACGAGTGCCCACTATGAGGGTTAGCCTGATAACTAACTATAGTTGCATAGGCTGTATATAGGAAATTCATACTGTTCTCCAAGACTTTTCTATGTGTTCTGTACATTTTCTGTATTTCTTATAGATCCTTCAAGAGATACAAGGATTGTGAACTGTGAGAAACAAGCTGTAAGGTTGTATTGTTTCACAGCGTATCCTTTTTGGTACTATTTCACGTTTTGTTGTTAGAATCACTTTTCAATATTGCAGTAGCATTAATACTAAATAGGTCCTGATTAAAGCACTAGGTGTACATCTACCTTCAGGTGCTGAAACATGTTGACCGATTATTTACGGACAGCTATCTGTTGAAACTGTTCTTATGCACTGTTTTTAACCTTTGATCGTATCAGACAATAATACATTTGGGGTCTGATTACGCTTCAATTTTAAATCTCACATCATTCATTGCACTGCACTTTCCCATACACTCTATAAAAACATTTGCTCAACACCCAAAAACATCCTTGGGCTCCTCCATCATTAGGGTGGAGTTGAAGCCCTATTTAAGGAGACCCAGATGATGAAGCATGTCACCTGGAATGGTGAGTGATGGGAATCCATACAATTTTTGTATATTCCATTAGAGTCTTGGTCAGTTGTAGTATTTGTGTTCCTTATCACTAGACCCCGGGATATATGTTGTGTTTTGAACGTTTATAGTGGGGCTGCATATCCCGCCGAGTCTCTACATTTTGGCCTCTGACCCTACCCAAAGTATAGTGTATTATGAATTTCCTAAGGCACAGCTTTCAAAAGACCAAAGTACTGAAGAATTGCTCCAAAGGATAGAGCTGGCGGGAGGGAGTTAAAACAGTCTCTTTATGAAACAGAAATCAGAGATGGGGGAGTGGAGTTTTCATTCGCACACAAATATGTAACCCACTTTTCTAGAGGCACAAGGACGTAATCATAATAGGAAAGCGCCTATAAATCTGGGTCTGCGATACCAAAAGATTCGACCAGGCACAATCTACCAGGCAGCTTGGTGTAAGCTTTCAATATGTTGTTGTGTTATTTTTGTTCCAGTAACATTTTAAACTTATTAAAAAATAAAAGAGAGCTTGTTTTGAAGCTTCAAGGCTGTGGACTTTGGGGGTCACATACCTGGTCATGATAAAACAAATCACTGGCTATGTGCACCATTTTCTCCACGTGAATAATGCCCCCGATGGTGTGGATGTCGATGTCTGCCAGCATGGTGAGAACTAGGATCGCCTCTACCAGAAGCTGGCGGTACTCCGGCTGGGGCACTCGGTTCAGCACGGACTCCACGTGGACGGAGAACTTGATTTCACCTGGAGTCATCTGGGGAAGAGAAAACAGACTTTAACACAACACACTTTCACTTCAAAATAGTCAGTCTGTGGCCACTGCACATACCTTAGCAGGATACACAATTGCAACCGTGGTGGGACTCAACACCGCAACTATAAGGCAGAACAACTGGAGCAACATGAACCGAGGATTAGAATTTAGCAAGACTCACCAATTTGAAATATCATGAGTCTGCGGATATTTAAATAATAATTTTAACAAGGGAATCCTATTTTGAGCCCAGCAGCCATGATGCTGCTTTTGCGCACGTTACTACATGTCTTCATTTTTGCAAGTCTCTGTTTATGCCTTTCACATGAGAACCATAGGCTTGGTTCGTTCTCTGCCTGTTCCTGGAGTTTAGTCTGAACACTGTGAGCAAGGTCGATAAACAATGCCCCTTGTTATTCTGTCTGGTCAGTCCCTAGCACCTAGACAAAACATGCTAATGCAGCTGCTGCAGTATACTCGTGCTTTGATATTATGGGGCAGCATGTTTCGGTAAGACACACTTGGAGAGGGAGCTTTCCAGGGAGAAGAGCCTTGCGATCCTATGATGTTGATATACCATCTAGGCACTAAAGTAGGGGGTCTGCTGACAAAGCCTAGAGAGTTTCTATTATATAATAAAGCTTCTTCTTAGCAAGGGGAGGGTGGTTAGGCCTTTCAGTCCCTTATCCACTGTCTTTATATGATGACATCTCCCTTTATGATATCTGGCCTTTCTGCAATGCTGTGTTAGGTTTGTGAATCTTGCTGCTGTGTGTCTTGTATACTGCGTTTTAGAGCATGATAGTTAAACTAAACATTTTAAACTATAGTCGTGTTTCAGTCAGTTCTTATTGTGGACATGTACGAGAGGGTGAGCAAAAAGGTGTCTTGTTACCGTGATTCCTGAGAGATTCGGGATGTTGTGTTCTGGGGTGTCTAATCATGTGCTTCTTCATGAGTGTGTAGGAGAGCGAGTGAGACACTATAGCTAGTCAGTCCTGGGTTTGTGGGTACTAAGGTGGTGGGAAGGCTTAGCCCCTATACACCGAGGTCCCATATTCGTGCAGATAGTTCTGTGTATGTGCAGAATCCCTGCAACAGTTGCAAACTCAGGTAACCAACATTGTGGCATATGAGGAAGGCAGGTCTGTGGTAATCACTGATAGCTTTACAGTAACCCAGAACATCAGGTCCTGCACGTAAAACCTCTGTCAATAAGTGTGTGAGAGCAAACTCGAGCCAGGGATGAAAGCTACACACAAAAAGAAAACAAGTCACTTACCTGTAACTACAGTTATACAGTATTGGTAACTTTCACATGTCTGAATCATTCCCCGTCGCCGAGATGGGAGTCCCACGGTAAAATACAAAAGTAGTGCCATAAGTAATAAATAGGACCAAAGAGGCCAAATCTTAGTAGGCTATCTGTCCATATAGGAAAAGGACCAAAAATCAGATCCAACCAATCAGCTTTCGGCACCCTCTAGAAAACTCCTAACAGAAGCAGTTCTCCTCAGATTTTCCAAGTACAAGTGGGAAGTAAATATCCCCCAAATCACAGAGAACTGGTTCCACGGGGAGGAGGGTGGGTGCATGTGAATCTATGAATGATACCAATACTGGATAACTGTAGTTACAGGTAAGTAACTTGTTTTCTTATCAAGTATTGGGGTATCTTTCATAAATGTACATGCCTGAATCAGAATAGCAAGCAGTACAGAAATTGTACTGTTGTTTGTGGGAGACATAACATTTAACACTCCCAATATAAATTCACAATTTTTAAACATTGCAATGACAAAGCGTAACAGCAATAACTATACAGAGGTTATCCACAAGTGAAACATAAATTGAGCGACTTAAAAGCATGAACAAAATAATCAGTGCAACAGTAAAGAAAATTAATAATAGACAAGCGTTAAAGAAATGTAAATAATCTGACCTTAATGAAAGAGATGACGTAACACACCTTGTCCAACCGCTGCATCCTCCTTTTGTGCAGATTGGAGGCAGTAGTGTTTTGTGAACATGTGGACATTCTTCCATGTCGTAGCACGGCATATCTTATCCAATGTAACCCCAGCAAACAAAGCTGTAGATGCAGCAACCGTCCTAGTGGATTGTGCTTTAACTTTCACCTTGAGAGGTTTGTTTGCTTTTTCGTGGCAGAAGTGAATAGCTGATGCGACCCATCTGGCTATTGTGGCTTTTGTTACAGCAGTTCCTTGTTTCCCTTGACCATAGGCCATTAGTAGTTAATCCATTTTTCTAATATCCTTTGCCCTTTGAAGATAGAACTTCAAACATCGTTTTACATCCAATGAATGTAATGTCTTCTCAGCTGTAGAAGATGGATTCGGAAAGAAAGTCTGCAGTATTACTGGTTTGTTCATGTGAAACTTTGTGGGTACCTTTGGAATGAATTTAGGATTTGTTCGCAGGATTACCTAGTTCTGTGTAAAATGCAAGAAAGGCTCTTTGAATGTAAAACCCTTACCTCCTTGCAGAGGTAAGAGCCAGTAAGAGGGCTACATTCCATGTGAGGTATTTAAGATCTGCTTTATGGATTGGTTCGAATGGTTGTCTCATCAGTTGTGCTAATACCACATTGAGTTACCATTCCGGAGGAGGCGAAAGCAAAGGAGGGAAAGTGCTAAAAAGTCCTTTCATGAATTGTTTTACAAGAGAAAGACGAACATAAAGAAGGAAGCTGCAGAGATTTCCTGTACCTGGAATAGCAGCCAGGTGAACCTTGACTGACGAGAAAGCAAGTCCAGTCTTGATCAGTGAAAGTAAGTAAGGTAATATCTGTTCATCAGGAGCTTGAACCGGATGAACTTTATTGGTTTCACACCAACAACAAAATCTCTTCCACTTCAAACGATAGTTTCATAGTGCTCTCAGCATGAGATTTAGACAGTATGTCTAGACAGCCCTGAGAAATACTGAGATCCCTGAACTCTAAGCATTGAGGAGCCATGCGAGAAAGTGCAGGGACTGCACTTGCTTGCATGGCTATCTAACCACTGGACTATCTAACCACTGTTCCGTGATAACGTGGTCGGTGTCAGATGCAGGCGAATGGGTTTGTCTTGTGACAACAGGAGGAGCTCCTGGAACCAATACTGTCTGGGCCAACGGGGTGCAATCAGAATTAGGCGGCAGCCTTCCATTTTAAATTTCTTAAGCACTCTGGGAATTAATGGAATGGGAGAAAAGTGTAGGCATAGATCCCGGACCATCTCATTGAAAGGGCATTTCCCCATGATCCCGGTTGAGGGAACCTGCTGGCATAATATCAGCATTTCCTCTTCTCCTGTGACGCAAACCGATCTAGAGCTGGTTTGCCCCACGTTCGGAAGATCCTGTGCAACAGGATTTGTTCTAACTCATGGCAGCCAGATAGAGACCTGCTAAGCGAGTCTGCTAGTGTATTGTGTAACCAGGCCTTCAAGGTAATTCTGTGTAACGTTGTCGATTCCCACAATTCCTGAGCTTCCTGTGAAAGTGTTATGGACCTTGTACCTACTTGTTTATGTAGTACATGCTGGTCGTGTTGTCGGTACGGAGCAGCACTGAGGAACCTGCTATACTTGGAAGGAAAGCTTGAAGAGACAAGAATATGGCCCAAAGCTCCAGACTATGGATGTGTTGCTGTTTCTGTATCTGCGACCATCTTCCCTAGATCTGTAAATCCTGCAGATGACCTCCCCATCCATCCATGGAAGCGTCTGTCGTCAAAACGAAATCTGGGATGTCTTGCAGAAAGGAGAGACCTTGGGCAAGATTTGCTGTTTGTGACCACCAACAGAGTGCGTCCACCATACGTGTGGTTATTTGGATAACATCCTCGAAAGAACCCACTGCCATGTGCCATTGACTCTGAAATTCCTCTTGAAGAGGTCTCATTCTGAGTGGCGCCAAAGGGATCAAGTTGATCGCCGAGGAGCACATTCCTAGAAGCGATTTGAAAGTTTGAACAGAAACTGATGCTCTTTTTTAAATGGCTGTCGCTAATTTTTCAGGCGCACTTGACTTTCCTGAGACAAAAATGCTTTGCACGGGACGGTGTCCAGGGATGATCCGAGGAAGAGAATGTTCTGAGTAGGAATCAGATTTGATTTGCCCTTGTTCAAAGTGAGCCCCAGTGAATTAAACAGACGGAGACAAATTGTTGTAGCACCTTTGGCTTCTTGCTTTGACGGAGCTTTGAGTAGCCAATCGTCGAAGTATGGTATAAGAAAACTTGGATCCCCCTCGATCGTAAAGTTGCTGCTACTGGTGCTAAACATTTGGTGAAGATCTGTGGGGCTGATTTTAGGCCAAACGGTGGTACTGTGAATTGATAGTGGGTGTCAGCCACTGTGAATCGCAGATATTTTTGGTGTTTTGGATGGATAGGGATACCAAATTAGGCATCTTCCATGTCCAAAGAAGTCATGAAATCCCCTTTGTTTAAGCTCCCCAGAATATCGGAAAGCGGTACCATCCAAATGTTTGTTTTTTGAGAAATGTGTTGAGATTGCGGAGATCCAGGATCGGTCGCCATTCTCCTGGCTTCTTTTTGATTCAGAAGAAACACGAGTAGAAACCTGTTTCTCTCTGCGTGCATGGTAGTTCTTCTATTGCTTCCTTGAGGAGCATGATCAAGACTTCTTTGCGCAATAAGTGAAGACAAGGGGAAGGGGGACCCTTGGGCAGAGTGGTAGGTGGTATCTGAAGAAACTCCAGCGCATGACCTCTAGTGACGAGGTCCAGCACCCAGCGGTCTGAAATGATCTCGCATAAACAGAACTCTTTGCACCTACGGGTAGGGGGCAAGGTTGACTGGCACACTGCAAAGTTCATTGTTTTCTGGCACAATCACTGCCTTACTGCTGTGTTCGTTTTCGACCATCCTGGTGAGAGAAACCAGCAGTCGATGACTGACGGGAAGAGGATTGGTTGTACAACTGTGAGTATTGAGGTTGGTATTGTCTATACTGTTGGTTTGACTGATAGCCGCCCCGATATGTAGAGAATCCTCACCCTCTGGCTCCTTTGAAAGGTATGCAACGATATTGCAGAGCACCTAAAGGTTTTGCTGTGTTTGTGTCATTCATCTATATGTTTAACAAACAGTGAATCCCCATCTTAGGCCATGTCCAGTATCTTCATCTGCACTTCTGGTTTAAAGGTAGTCGCCTTAAGCCAACCTTGGCGCCGAAGAAGGATTAGTTACTTACCTGTAATCCTAGTTCTCTTCCAGGGGTATCTTCATCAAAGTCATAAGCATTAGAATATTCCCGCCCATGCGCGGGACCCCGGAAACACTATATTATATGTGCCCCATATATATATATAACCATATAACCCAACCCGGAGTGTCTCCAAGGTATTGGGGAGAGGGAGCAGACAGTATGTCTGTTTAATGGACTTTCCAGCAATGATGGAAACCGCCAGCGTTTTCCCGCAATGCCAAAAGGAGCCGACACCATTAGCATTATTATGTGCGAAGTTAGGTCACTGCACCGCACTCTTATTGACTGTTGGTTCCACATTGCGGGACTCAATGCACTTCACCCGAGGTCTCTTGGTGAGAGTAGTGGCAACAACGATCTGAGGAACATTCCTTGTCCGCTTTCAGTGAGAGTGATTGCCGGCAATGAGAAGTCTCGGTTAGCAGCTCAAAAACAGCAGCTTCGGAGCATTTCCATCTTGGCAAAATTCAGCGAGTACCCGGCACTGATGAGGCACACGCCGAAACGCGTCTGCCGGAGGCTGACTCTTGTGGACACACGAAGTGTGAATTATGTGTGCAATGGCGGAATAAAGAAATTTGCTGGTATCCAGAGCATGTGTCAGACCTGTTTTTAATGAAAGCAGGATTTGGAGGAGGATATATATATATATATATTCACTGAAAAAACCATAGGTTATAGACCATATATAGTTAGGAATTAGCATTTACAAAACCTTGAAAATTCACTGAAAAAAACATAGGTTATAGACCATATATAGTTAGGAATTAGCATTTACAAAACCTTATTTTACTCACACAAAACCATTGAAATTCGCATATATAGTTAGTTGCACTAACTATATATCGCGCACCCGCAATCCACTGCTGATCATGTCACATATTACATTATTCATGACATGGTCAGTGACATCACTGATGACATCACTGATGACATCTCAAATGACATCACTGATGACATCTCAAATGACATCACTGATGACATCACTGATGACATCTCAAATGACATCACTGATGACATCACTGATGACATCTCATTTGACATTACTGATCACATCACTGATGACATCTTTCATGTGATAATACGATGAACCTCTTCAGACTCTAATATAACCTTAGATACACTCAGTGTAAACAGACACTCACAGACTGTCACTCATCCATGGAGTTACTCACACACCTAGTCAGTCATGCAAAGAATCAATCACACCTCCATTTCCTCAACTATACAGTTATACACACCTTACTTATTCAAACATGTACTAACACATATTTACTCTCTTATACAATCCCTGATACAAGTTCACAATGATCCATACAGCCACTCACACATTCACTGGCTCTTATGCACAGTTATTTATATATGTCAACTCTCACATGTACTGTGTTTTACATATGTACTTACTTTGACATGTAGCACTGAGATATCCATTCACTCACCAATACACTCATGCACACAGTCAACCGCCCATACAGCTGTTTCCACATGCACTTTTGAACCCATACATCTAGTGAATCAACTGCTCACACATCTATGCACAGAGTAATACACCTCCCAGCCACCCACACACACACACACTCTGTCTCCCATACAAATACTTGGGCAACCAATCAATAACCCATATAGTTACTCATATAGCTACTGATCAACACATGCAGCAGTTTACAGAACAACAGACATAATGATGCACAAATTAAGACAGTTTAGTCACTAACCCATGCACTCAGTGAGACACATTTAATCACTCACTCATACAGTCAGTCATGCACCTACTAAATCCTTCATCCAGACACTTATACATCCACTCATTCTTCAATATGTAAGACATATTTTAACTTTACAGAAACATACAGTCACTGGATGTTGTCATCAGTGATGTCATCAGTGATGTCATTTGAGATGTCATCAGTGATGTCATCAGTGATGTCACTGACCATGTCATGAATGATGTAATATGTGACATGATCAGCAGTGGATTGCGGGTGCGCGATATATAGTTAGTGCAACTAACTATATATGCGAATTTCAATGGTTTTGTGTGAGTAAAATAAGGTTTTGTAAATGCTAATTCCTAACTATATATGGTCTATAACCTATGTTTTTTTCAGTGAATTTTCAAGGTTTTGTAAATGCTAATTCCTAACTATATATGGTCTATAACCTATGGTTTTTTCAGTGAATTTCAATGTTTTTTTAATAGCAAATATCAAAAGCTGTAAAATGTATTGTTCTTTTAAAGGAAAAATATATTTTATATGTATTTAATATAAGTTTTTTTATGTATATAAATTTTTTGAGGGAACGAAATTATCAACTATCATGCTGAAGAAGAGTGTGGGGAAAAAAAACCAAAGAGGAGGACTAAGAGGAAAGAACAATCAGTTCAAAAATACAATTGCTTTAAAGCATGAAGTGCTTTTCCACACATTTACATTTAAAAAACCCATATTAGAACATACAAAATATCTACAGAGGAGACGGTGTACATTGAATTTTAGACTCTTCATTGGTACCTACATGTTGGTACTTACATCACCCACACAACACAACAGCTCTATTCAGAGCTACCCTACCTCAAAGCACTCTAAAATATTATTTTACTATTTCCCTTGGTTTTCCCCTTGTTACGCTTTCCGGAACGCTACCCGGTGCGCGGACCGGGCGCTAACCGTGCGAAAATTTGTTTTTTTTTACATATATGGGCCTCCTCAGCCACCCTCAGAAAACCCAGGGGGTCAGGATATGTCTCCCGTGCCCCCTTATACCCATTCCCAACATTGTTTATCCTCCATGTTGTGACTAAATTTGTCCGAAACACAAGATGGCGGACTCCCGTTACGCTACCGGTGAGCTACCCAGTTCGTGTACCGGGTAGCGCTTCCACCGCAAAAAAAAAAAAAAAAGTCTTTTATTTTTTGCCCCGCGGGGCCCTTTAATAGCCCCCATATTAATCCTAGGGGGTCAGGAGGGGTCTACCTTGCCCCTTTCATTCATTTCCCCCTTCGTTTATTTCCACCTCTTGTCTCTCGATCCTACCGAGAGACAAGATGGCGGCCGCTCCGGACTGTTTAGAATGTTGAGAGTCACCGGAGAGCCAATCCGCTTCTCCTCGCGAAGTTCCGTTACGCGACTGGTAGGCGAACCGGGGCGCTAACCGGGACGCTGTCACAGATATATATATTTTTTTGAACGTTAATTTCTCAAAATCCACTGGAGCATATATCTTGAGACATAGCAAAGGCACATCGGGCTACCAGTCCCTACAATTTTGCCAAGTTTTGTGGAAATCCATTCAGCCGTTCGAGCTAAAAGTGAGTCCAACCGCCCTATGGAAAACTCAATGTTAAAAACACGTTTTGGGACCCCCCTTTTATCTCGGCCCCCGCTTGACGAAACCCCCCCAAACTTTCAGGGGACGCTCAGAAACAAAATGTGCAATTTTCCTGAAAATTTCAGCCAATTCCGTCCATCAACGCCAAAGTTATTCAACATAGAATTTTCAGACATCCCTATTCAAAAAAATCCTAACTATATATACCTACTGGCGACCGCCAGTAGGTAATATATAACATTTCTATGGCAAAATGAAACCCCTCATTTTGTTCCTTTGCAAATTAAATGTTTTAAGTGTTAACACTTTATTCCAATCAAGATGACTTCAGGTGTGCCATACTTTTGTCATAAGTAAGACTGTTAGCGCTCTAGTTGTTCTTTAGAACACTCTGGGACATTCTGTCACTGGGCTATAGTTGGGCTACATCTGGCTGATATTTGGGCTACATTTGTTTTTTTTTGTCTCTGGTGGCCATCTTTGGGCTACATTGGGCTACATTTGGGCTCTAACATATATATAGCCAAATGTAGCCCAATATATATTTTTCAAAGTTAATTTTCGTAAAAACCACTGGAGCATATATCTTGAGACATAGCAAAGGCACATCGGGCTACCAGTCCCTACAATTTTGCCAAGTTTTGTGGAAATCCATTCAGCCGTTCGAGCTAAAAGTGAGTCCAACCGCCCTATGGAAAACTCAATGTTAAAAACATGTTTTGGGACCCCCCTTTTTTCTCGGCCCCCGCTTGACGAAACCCCCCCAAACTTTCAGGGGACGCTCAGAAACAAAATGTGCCATTTTCCTGAAAATTTCAGCCAATTCCGTCCATCAACGCCAAAGTTATTCAACATAGAATTTTCAGAAATCCCTATTCAAAAAAATCCTAACTATATATACCTACTGGCGACCGCCAGTAGGTGATATATAACATTTCTATGGCAAAATGAAACCCCTCATTTTGTTCCTTTGCAAATTAAATGTTTTAAGTGTTAACACTTTATTCCAATCAAGATGACTTCAGGTGTGCCATACTTTTGTCATAAGTAAGACTGTTAGCGCTCTAGTTGTTCTTTAGAACACTCTGGGACATTCTGTCACTGGGCTATAGTTGGGCTACATCTGGCTGATATTTGGGCTACATTTGTTTTTTTTGTCTCTGGTGGCCATCTTTGGGCTACATTGGGCTACATTGGGCTACATTTGGGCTCTAACATATATATAGCCCAATGTAGCCCAATATATATTTTTCAAAGTTAATTTTCGTAAAAACCACTGGAGCATATATCTTGAGACATAGCAAAGGCACATCGGGCTACCAGTCCCTACAATTTTGCCAAGTTTTGTGGAAATCCATTAAGCCGTTCGAGCTAAAAGTGAGTCCAACCGCCCTATGGAAAACTCAATGTTAAAAACACGTTTTGGGACCCCCCTTTTTTCTCGGCCCCCGCTTGACGAAACCCCCCCCAAACTTTCAGGGGACGCTCAGAAACAAAATGTGCCATTTTCCTGAAAATTTCAGCCAATTCCGTCCATCAACGCCAAAGTTATTCAACATAGAATTTTCAGAAATCCCTATTCAAAAAAATCCTAACTATATATACCTACTGGCGACCGCCAGTAGGTGATATATAACATTTCTATGGCAAAATGAAACCCCTCATTTTGTTCCTTTGCAAATTAAATGTTTTAAGTGTTAACACTTTATTCCAATCAAGATGACTTCAGGTGTGCCATACTTTTGTCATAAGTAAGACTGTTAGCGCTCTAGTTGTTCTTTAGAACACTCTGGGACATTCTGTCACTGGGCTATAGTTGGGCTACATCTGGCTGATATTTGGGCTACATTTGTTTTTTTTGTCTCTGGTGGCCATCTTTGGGCTACATTGGGCTACATTTGGGCTCTAACATATATATAGCCCAATGTAGCCCAATATATATTTTTCAAAGTTAATTTTCGTAAAAACCACTGGAGCATATATCTTGAGACATAGCAAAGGCACATCGGGCTACCAGTCCCTACAATTTTGCCAAGTTTTGTGGAAATCCATTAAGCCGTTCGAGCTAAAAGTGAGTCCAACCGCCCTATGGAAAACTCAATGTTAAAAACACGTTTTGGGACCCCCCTTTTTTCTCGGCCCCCGCTTGACGAAACCCCTCCAAACTTTCAGGGGACGCTCAGAAACAAAATGTGCCATTTTCCTGAAAATTTCAGCCAATTCTGTCCATCAACGCCAAAGTTATTCAACATAGAATTTTCAGAAATCCCTATTCAAAAAAATCCTAACTATATATACCTACTGGCGACCGCCAGTAGGTAATATATATATATATTCACTGAAAAAACCATAGGTTATAGACCATATATAGTTAGGAATTAGCATTTAAAAAACCTTATTTTACTCACACAAAACCATTGAAATTCCATATATAGTTAGTTGTACTAACAATATATATCGCGCACCCGCAATCCACTGCTGATGATGTCACATATTACATCATTCATGACATGGTCAGTGACATCACTGATGACATCACTGATGATAACATCCAGTGACTGTATGTTTCTGTAAAGTTAAAATATGTCTTATATATTGAAGAATGAGTGGATGTATAAGTGTCTGGATGATGTATTTAGTAGGTGCATGACTGACTGTATAAGTGAGGGATTAAATGTGTCTCACTGAGTGCATGGGTTAGTGACTAAACTGTTTTAAATTGTGCACCATTGTGTCTGTTGTTTTGTAATCTGATGCAATTGTTGATCATTAGCTAACTATATGGGTTATTGATTAGTTGGCCAAGTATTTGTATGGGAGACTGAGTGTGTGTGTGTGGGTGTCTGGGAGGTGAATGACTCTGTGCATAGATGTGTGAGCAGTTGATTCACTAGATGTATGGCTTCAAAAGTGCATGTGGAAACAGCTGTATGGGCGGTTGACTGTGTGCATGAGTGTATTGGTGAGTGAATGGATATCTCAGTGCTACATGTCAAAGTAAGTACATATGTAAAACACAGTACATGTGGTAGTTGACATATATAAATAACTGTGCATAAGAGCCAGTGAATGTGTGAGTGGCTGTATGGATTATTGTGAACTTGTATAGAGTAAATATGTGTTATTATATGTTTCAATAAGTAAGGTGTGTTTAACTATATAGTTGAGGAAATGGAGGTGTGATTGATTCTTTGCAAGACTGTGAGTGTCTGTTTACACTGAGTGTATCTAAGGTTATATTAGAGTCTGAAGAGGTACATCGTATCATCACATGAATGATGTCATGAGTAATGTCAAATGAGATGTCATCAGTGATGTCATCAGTGATGTCATTTGAGATGTCATCAGTGATGTCATCAGTGATGTCACTGACCATGTCATGAATGATGTAATATGTGACATCATCAGCAGTGGATTGCGGGTGCGCGATATATATAGTTAGTACAACTAACTATATATGGAATTTCAATGGTTTTGTGTGAGTAAAATAAGGTTTTTTAAATGCTAATTCCTAACTATATATGGTCTATAACCTATGGTTTTTTCAGTGAATTTTCAAGGTTTTGTAAATGCTAATTCCTAACTATATATGGTCTATAACCTATGGTTTTTTCAGTGAATTTCATTGGTTTTTTAAAAGCTAATATCTGTAGCTGTAAAATGTATTCTTCTTTAAATCCAAACATATATTTTATATGTTTATTAATAATTTTTTTTTTAATACTTTTTTTTTGTAAGCTCCCGGGGCGCAGACAGGTGAACGCACGGGTAAGCGCAATCTTGCGGCGCGCCCCGGGGCGCGTACTAATACGCGTCCCGGAAGCGCTATTGCCGCGAACGAAAACAACATCGTGACGTATCCCGTAGCCGCCACGCCTTGCGTCATAAGACACGTATCGCGTAGCCGCGAGATGCGTCTTATGACGCACCGCGTAAGCGCACCCGGAAGCGCATACGATCGCGCAACGTAAGCGCCCCGATGCGCTTACGATACACGCCCGGGGCGCGCCCCGGGGCGCGTAGCGTAAGCGCGTCAAACCATGTGACTTTAAAATAACACTTTTCATTGGTTCAGAACTTTTTTTTTTCCAAATTGTGTGAAACCCACCCATTTCTCTCACTATTGCTTTGTACTTGGAGAGAGCAAGAGCTGTTCTGTCTACTCTATCTCCTACTTTTCTGATCTCCAGCAATGGCTGCAAGAGAGTCATCCAGCAGTGATTCAGATGGATTTTTAGATGAGGACCCTCCTCAGCAAAAGAAAAAAACCCATTTCATCTGGAAATTTTACGACATCCCTGAAGGACAGAAAAAAGTCAAGGCTCCCAAAGTAACCTGCAAAATATGTGGGAGTAGTTTATCCAGAGGCAATCCTCTGAAAAAATATAGTTTTGGGAATGCTAATTTGATCAGGCATGTGAAAAGAAGACACCCTAACAACTTTGCCAGGGAGAGTGTCAGAGAGCTGGCACGGAATGTACCAACAGATGGCGGCAGCACCTCCACTGGTGGAGCAACACCTTCGGGACCACCCCGTGGAAGAATGGTCCCTAACATTCAGCCGGTGTTTGCAGGCATCAAATTTTTGTGCACGGAGTGTGACGAACTGCTCTGCTATGGGGAGCAGAGTGTTGAACTGATTGCCCTAAAGAAGCAGCAACACCGCTGCTCTGCCAGTCCCTAAAATGTGAAATTTTTTTGCTCCTGTTGAGCAGTTTTGCAATCCCTGTTTTTGTTTTTCCCTTGACAAAAATCCAAAAAATATATAAAATTGTTTTAAAAAGTCTAAAAAAAATATAAAACAAAAACAAAAAAAATATATAAAACAACAAAATCAAAAAAAAAATATATAAAACAACAAAATCAAAAAAAAAGTTCTTTTCAGAACTACCTCCAATTTATAAAAAGAAGCTTTTTTTTTTAAAAAAAAAGTCTGTCATTTTTAATCTCCATGGTACGCTCCCCCGTAAGCTCCCCGGTGGGGGTACCGGGCGCTCCCCCCGCGAAAATCGATTTTTTTTTTTTTTCACCCGCGGGAGCCTTTTATGGCCCCCACATCAAAAGTAGGGGGTCAGGGGGGTGTACCCTGCCCCCTTTTGCTCATTTCCCCCCTTTGATTCTTGCCACCTCTTGTGTCTCAATCCCACCGAGACACAAGATGGCGGCCGCTGCGGACTGTTTCGAATGTTTACAGACACCCGAGAACCAATCAGCTTGCCGTGCGCAAGTTAAGTGGCGTGCCTGAAGCGCTCCCCGGTACGCGTACCGGGCGCGGCTCTAGATATATATCTTTTTTTAAACCTAATTTACTCAAAATTCACAGGACCACATATCTTGAGACCTAGCAAAGGCACATCGGGCAAACAATATCTACAATTTTGCCAAGTTTCGTGGAAATCCATTCAGCCGTTCGGGCTAAAAGTGAGGCCAACCGCCCTATGGAAAACTCAATGGTAAAAACACGTTTTGGGACCCCCCTTTTTTCTCGGCCCCCCCTTGACGAAACCCCCCCAAATTTTCGGGGGCGGCTCAGAAACAAAATGTTCCATTTTCCTGAAAATTTCAGCCAATTCCGTCCACAAACGCCAAAGTTATTAGACATATAATTTTCAAAAATCCCATAGAGAAAAAATCCTAACTATATATACCTACTGGCGACCGCCAGTAGGTAATATATATATATATATATATATATATATATATATATATATATATATATATATATATATATATATATATATATATATATATATATATATATATATATATATATATATATATATATATATATATATATTATTCACTCAAACATACTGGTGTCCACACGATCCTGGGACAGTATGAGGCACAAACTCCAATAGCGTGTTAAAGATATTTAATCAGCCAAGATAGCAGAAAAGCATAAACACACTCGACGCGTTTCGGGGCTCCTCCCCCTTGGTCACGAGTAGTAAACAGAGTAATAGGATGGTAGTACATATACTCAAGGTCACGTGGTCTAAGTGAAATGAACATAAACAAAATACTTCGCGCTTATAGTCAGCGCTGTGAGGCAAAATTATAATAGTGCTTTTACTAAATAACATATAATCAGGGTCTGATAAAAAACGCATAAATTTAACTGATATTGACCCTATGCAATATTGAGACAATAGCAAAACAAATTCTGTAATTACTTTGACATTCTTAATCTAAGGATTAAACATCAATTGCCCAAGTGGGCTTTCCATTATTCACGTTTACTCTAGATTGGCTCCTATACTGTAGGCAATGACAGGCAATCTAAAGGATGATATTCAGCCCCTGTGGGCGACGCAAAATAGTTTGGAAAATTAAAATAAATATGTCCATAAAATGTCAAAAGAAAATGCCCATGTGGGCACAAAATCATTACTGCATGATGAATTCTCAGTTCCAATGCCGTTTCATTGTTAGTTTCTTAAAGGGTCGATAATATCGTTCAATACAGTTTTACACAACAAATCCCTGAAAAAAGAAATAAAAAGTGATCAGTGAAAATGAAAAAAAGGGACCAGTGATTCAAAAATAATTGAAACTAATAAAATTCTAACGTGAATCCTACATAACTTGTATACAGGACATAGAAGTTAAAAACAATCGAGGGCGTGAAATCTTTAAATACACGACATGTTTGCATATTAAATCCCAATTGGATTTCCTACTGGACAAAACTACAGAATGCTCAATGAAACCAGAATATTAAAATAAATCAACCCAAGTGTACTTCCATCTCTTCATCACAGTTATGGCCATTCGGAACCAGTGTTTTGTATTGAATAATCATGCGTGATTCCAGTCTCCTTAATTTCTGTACACGATTACCGAATTGGTCACACGTTGGGCAGCGAATAACCATGAATGTTCGTTGAATATGTTACGAATGTTAATTGAATTTGCCACTAAAGATACTGAAAGATTAAAAGGAGAAATCGAAGCTTTAACAAAAGAACTCAGAGATATATGCACTGAAAACGAGTTCAAATTAGAAATGGACAAAATAGAAGCTAATCTGGATAAAATTGAAATAGATATCAGAAACAGGAAACAGAGCAAATTCCAAAGGGATCTAGTGGATTACCAACGAGGGCAAATACTCACATTTGCCAAGAAGTATGACAAGATGAGAGCAGCAATGCAGTCGCAATCTAATCCCAACAATCTAACGGAAGAACTGGCAAGCACATCAAATGTATCTGAAGATGGCTTACAGTCACTGACGAGTGGTAGTGACATCTCGACTGTGAGCAATTTCACGGGAGTAAAAACCAACGTTTTAATGGAGTTCTCGATGTTGATGCAAGACAATCAACAGGGATATCGAGGGCGAGGAAGAGGCAACAGAGTAGGAAAAAGCAAAAACACATCTGCAGGAGGAAACCCTGCAAGCCCTGTGGGAAAACGTACAAGGGGCCAAATGAAGCTGAAATAATGGAGAGGAAAACAGTAATTAATTTGTCAGAACGCATCTTGACCAACACTGAGGTAGAGTTACTATCTTTGGGTTTAACATTTTGTCCATCTATGAATTTTAACTATACGCAAAGCAAAATTGACTTATTTTTCTTTACCAGAAAATTAAAAATAAAAAAGTGGTATGCAACCAAAGCAGGGTCGGGCAATGTTCTTACTAAAGATGCACCATATCATGCAAGTATCTCTGAGGTCAATCTAGCTCATTCCCTGAAAGTTCTTAATGGAGAATGGGAGGAAAGTCATGACCCCTATCAGGACCTGGTTGATGCTGATATATCACTGACAATGAGTTCTGGGAGCAATTTTAAACCCAAATCTATCTTCCTTCCACAAATTCACAATGAGACAATTGAAGTGTTTGAAAAATGCATGGTAAATGAACTTAACAAAATTGAAACTAAGAAATATCATCAGAAATGGAGTAACATTTCCAAAGAGCAAAGCAGATTGATTGACAATCTGCGCAGAGACCACACCATTGTGATTAAAACTAGTGACAAGGGTGGTAACATAGTGGTTCAGTCAAGGGAGAATTACATATTGGAAGGACTAAGACAATTATCAGATACTAGTAACTACTGCAGAAGCAATCGTATGGAATACGAAAATTCGATCAGACAATTTGAAATACAATTGTTAGAATGGAAAACCAAAGGGTTACTTGAAGAGGAGGAATATAGATTTTTATTGTGTAAATCTCCCAAGTTACCAGCATTATATCTCCTCCCCAAGGTCCACAAAAGTATATCACATCCCCCAGGCAGACCTATTGTTTCTTCCAATGGTAATTGTTTTGAATGTACCTCCCAATATGTTGATTATTTTTTGCAGCCCCTTGTTCAACAGTTGCCATCCTATGTCAGAGATTCAGGAGACTTCCTGAACAAAATCAGAACAGTGGTATGGGAAGAGGAATTTTCACTTCTTTCATTAGATGTGACTAGTTTATATACTTCTATTCCTCATCAATTGGGACTTGATGCCTGCATGCATTTTCTTTCTACGAGATCTGTCTCTTATCTTCACCACACCAAAATGCTTATCACCATGATGGAACTATGTCTCAAGCAAAATTATTTTTTGTTTGATAACAAAATCTTCAGACAGACCCTCGGGACCTCTATGGGGACTTGCTTTGCTCCCAGCTTTGCGGGTCTCCATATGGGGTACTGGGAGGAGAGTGTAGCATGCAGGTCGCCTATGTACCGTAGCCACGTTATCAAGTGGCTGCGGTACATAGATGATGTGCTGATTGTGTGGAGGGGGACCCAAGATGAGGCGAATACTTTTGTGCAGGAACTCAACCAAAATACTTTCAATCTTAAATTCACCAGCAATTGGTCCAAAGAGAGCTTGGAGTTCCTTGATTTGAATGTGAGAGTTGAGAAGGGTAAACTAGAAACAGTTCTTTTTAGAAAAAAGACAGCGGGAAACAGCATACTCCACGTACGAAGCTGTCACCCTAATTCACTAATTAGGAGTATCCCAGTGGGGGAACTGTTACGAGCCAGACGCAATTGCAGCACAGAAGAAGCTTTTTTGGTTGAACAACAAAACATGGCAAAAAGGTTCTCTGAACGTGGATATTCCACCAAAGCCATTACTGATGCACAAAAAGCTGTAAAAAAACGATCTAGAGAATCACTTTTACAGCCGAAACCTAGCGAACCTGTAGACAAAGAAGAGAACAATACACGGTTCATAACTACTTATAGTAGCCAAGCAGGTACACTTAGAAAGAGTCTTAATAAATTTTGGCCAGTGCTATTAAACGACTCAGACGTGGCCAAATTTGTTAATGAATTCCCTCAAATCTCTTTTAGAAAAGTGAGGTCCTTAAAGGACCAATTGTGCACGGCAGTGATTCCCAAGAAAACCATGACCACCGGAGTGAGAGGCTTTTTCACCTGCAGAAATTGCAAGGCTTGCAAGAACAGTCGGAATCTGAAAAAAGTACGACTGTCGCCCACATCCAAGATTCTGATTATCCAGGAACACACTTCATGTACCAGTGACCATGCAGTCTATGCCTTATTCTGTCCCTGTAATAAGACCTACATAGGGAGCACGATTAAACCTGCCAAATTGAGAGTGCTAGAGCACATGCGTGCCATTACCAACATGGATAAATCTTATCCGATAGCGCGCCACTTTCTCACTCATCATAATCAAAATGCAAAACTATTGAGTTACTGTGTATTGTGTACAGTCAAATTTGATGAGAGAGGGGGTAATCGTGTACAGAAATTAAGGAGACTGGAATCACGCATGATTATTCAATACAAAACACTGGTTCCGAATGGCCATAACTGTGATGAAGAGATGGAAGTACACTTGGGTTGATTTATTTTAATATTCTGGTTTCATTGAGCATTCTGTAGTTTTGTCCAGTAGGAAATCCAATTGGGATTTAATATGCAAACATGTCGTGTATTTAAAGATTTCACGCCCTCGATTGTTTTTAACTTCTATGTCCTGTATACAAGTTATGTAGGATTCACGTTAGAATTTTATTAGTTTCAATTATTTTTGAATCACTGGTCCCTTTTTTTCATTTTCACTGATCACTTTTTATTTCTTTTTTCAGGGATTTGTTGTGTAAAACTGTATTGAACGATATTATCGACCCTTTAAGAAACTAACAATGAAACGGCATTGGAACTGAGAATTCATCATGCAGTAATGATTTTGTGCCCACATGGGCATTTTCTTTTGACATTTTATGGACATATTTATTTTAATTTTCCAAACTATTTTGCGTCGCCCACAGGGGCTGAATATCATCCTTTAGATTGCCTGTCATTGCCTACAGTATAGGAGCCAATCTAGAGTAAACGTGAATAATGGAAAGCCCACTTGGGCAATTGATGTTTAATCCTTAGATTAAGAATGTCAAAGTAATTACAGAATTTGTTTTGCTATTGTCTCAATATTGCATAGGGTCAATATCAGTTAAATTTATGCGTTTTTTATCAGACCCTGATTATATGTTATTTAGTAAAAGCACTATTACAATTTTGCCTCACAGCGCTGACTATAAGCGCGAACTATTTTGTTTATGTTCATTTCACTTAGACCACGTGACCTTGAGTATATGTACTACCATCCTATTACTCTGTTTACTACTCGTGACCAAGGGGGAGGAGCCCCGAAACGCGTCGAGTGGGTTTATGCTTTTCTGCTATCTTGGCTGATTAAATATCTTTAACACGCTATTGGAGTTTGTGCCTCATACTGTCCCAGGATCGTGTGGACACCAGTATGTTTGAGTGAATTGATGGGCTCGCTGCCTGGCACGAACCACTGTTGTTGTGGAAGGGTCCAAGCGGGGTGCAGCGTCTTGCTGCATAGTTTTTTGGAACATATATATATATATATATATATATATATATATATACTTTATTGTTGTTTCTCATGTTTCTAATGCATGTTATTCATGTATGGTGGAAATTCTTTACAGCATGATTCAGCTCTAGTGTTTATTAGGCTGCAATTGCTTACTTTTATATATATATATATATATATATAAAAATAAGCAATTGCAGCCTAATAAACACTAGAGCTGAATCATGCTGTAAAGAATTTCCACCATACATGAATAACATGCATTAGAAACATGAGAAACAACAATAAAGTTTGTTTTGGAACTGTTTTAATGCTCAGAAAACAGTAGAAATTCTTATAAAACACTGAAAGCATAGGAAGCTCCCAGGCTGCATTGCAAACACACAGTCTAAAAAGACTGAAAAGCTAACCTGTAGCTGCATGCAATAAACTGACACCGTGCCTTTAAGGCACTCCTGACCCCCAGCTTCCCATCATGCCTCAGGGGTGACAGTTAGTTCAGTTGTTCTTTGCGGGGACTGAAAAACCATGAAAACTAAGAGGTTAACAATATCTCCAACTTAAAATAGTACTTTGCCCGGGGAGGCGGGAGGGATGCTTATGACTTTGATGAGGATACCCCTGGAAGAGAACTAGGATTACAGGTAAGTAACTAATCCGTCTCTTCCAGGGGATCCTCATCAATAGTCATAAACATTATAATAGAATAGCGAGCCTCACCTCATCTCCCTGTGGGCAAAGGAAAACACAGTAAATATAATCAGTAAGCTTAGTTAAAAACACCAAGCCAGGATAGAGTAAAAAGCCACTATCCGAACAGATTCCTCAAGGAGGCCTGGCCTACTTGAGCATCAGCCCTGGAATCAGACTCTAGGCCTGGGGTTCCCAAACTGTGCGCCGCGGCGCCCTGGTGCGCCGTTATTGGGAGCCAGGGGCGCCGCGCACGATCTGGGAAAGGAAGTGTGAAAGTCACACTAAGAATGTGTCACTTTCGCCTCCGTGATGAATAGGTTGCTCTGCCCTTAGTCTCTGCTTTTCTGAAGCAGAGCATCACAGCGGCCGGCGAGGTGGGTGGTGGGGGGGGGGGGTGGTGTGGGGGCAATCAACTCTTTCAGCTGCTGATGAGCTGTGAAAGAGATGCTGGTCAGTGGCAGAAAGGAAGGTGTTGCAGCACAGGAGGGGGTCATGCTCCATGTGGAGTAAATTAAACTAATCTTTTCATTTTTTTCCCCTCAATTTTTATATAGAGCAAACCCAACCCAAACATATTGGAGTGCTTTACATGAGCACCAATGACATTTCATAAGGACATGTTCCTTTTTTAGATACGGAGAGATTAAGTGATTTGCCCAGGATCACAGGATGTTGAGCCAAAACCAGAATCAAACCTAATTCCTCAGTTCCGAAGTGGGTAGCTCTGACCTCAAGCTCCATCTTCTATATATATATATAATTATCCTCAAAATGTAGTGAAACTGCGAGCTGCCAATTTTGGAGCTGGGGAACCGGGTTCGACCCTCGACGTCAGCTCAGAATCTGGTGTCATTCTGGGCAAATCACTTAATCTCCCAGCGCCTACAAAAACAGAATACATGAATGTATCCTTGTGTAATGTGATTGGTGCTCTTCGGGTCGGGTGCAGGGTCAGGGGTCAGGGGCCTGGTGGAGAACGTTGGGTGGGTGGGTGCAGGGTTAGGAGCCTGGTGGAGAGCGTAGGGTGGGTGCAGGGTCAGGGGTCTGGTGGAGAGCGTTGGGTGGGTGGGTGCGGGGTCAGGGGCCTGGTGGAGAGCGTTGGGTGGGTGGGTGCAGGGTGGGGGGCCTGGTGGAGAACGTTGGGTGGGTGCAGGTTCAGGGGCCTGGTGGAGAGCATTGGGTGCGTGCAGGGTGAGAGGCCTGTTGGAGGGCGTTGGGTGGGCGCCTTATGCCCTGATGCAGCCGCACTCTGCCAGCTTCTGTCTTTGCCTCACTCCTCGTTGAGGGGTCGTCACTCGTGACTGCTGCATGTTGGAGAGTGTGAGGGGAGAAGGGTTCAAGGCAGAGGGGAGAAGGGTTCAAGGCAGAGGGGAGAAGGGTGCAAGGTAGAGGGGAGAAGGGTGCAAGGCAGAGGGGAGAAGGGTGCAAGGCAGAGGGGAGAAGGGTGCAACGAGGAGGGGGAGAAGGGTGCAAGACAGGGGAGAAGGGTGCAAGGTAGAGAAGAGAAGGGTGCAAGGCAGAGAGGAGAAGGGTGCAAGGCAGAGGGCAGAAGGGTGCAAGGCAGAGGGCAGAAGGGTGCAAGGCAGAGGGGAGAAGGGTGCAAGGCAGAGGGGAGAAGGGTGCAAGGCAGAGGGGAGGAGGGTGCAAGGTAGAAAAAGGTGCAAGGCTGAGGTGAAGTAGGGTACAAGGGGAAGGGGGAGAAGGGTGCAAGGTGGAGGGGGAGAAGGGTGTAAAGCAGAGGGGGAAAGGGTGCGCGGCAGAGGGGAGAAGGGTGCAAGGCAGAGGGGAGAAGGGTGCAAGGCAGAGGGGAGAAGGGTGCAAGGGGGATGGTGATGAAGTTAAAAATGTGCCCCCCCCCCCGAAAACATTTCTGCAGATACCCATGATCAGAGCCCACCTCATGTAAGCTTCTTGTAACGCCACAGAGCTCCTTGAGCCTTTCAATAGCCTGGTTACATTTAGTGCGAATGCTTTATACTACTCTATGTATGTATTGAGATGTACTTTATAAGATCTTTGTGATTGCAAATAAAGTTTTATGACAGTGATGGCTACTCTCTGAATCCTTCATCACGTCTAGGCTTGATTCTTCATGTAGACCAGTGGTTCCCAAAGGGTGCGCCGCGGCACCCCGGTGTGCGGGTAAAAAAATTGTGGGGAGCCACGGCCAACTGCCAATTAGGTCAAGGGAGCCACGGGTCAAAAAAGTTTGGGAACCACTGCTCTAGGCAGTAGTGCCTCATAAAAGTATGAACTGATTTCCAGGTTGCGGCCTTGCAAATTTCTGCCATAGGGACGTCATGCAAGAATGTAACAGTGGCCGCTTTCCCCCTGGTGTAATGAGCCTTGGGAGGTAAAGGTAAGGGCCTTTTCACCAGCTGATAAGCTAAGGTAATGCATGACACAATCCATCTTGAAATGGATCTCTTAGTGGCTGGGAAGCACGTTCTCATGGCGCCATAATTAACAAACAATTGATCTGTCTTCCTTATCTCTTTTGTACTTTGTAAGTAGAACTTAAGTACTCTTTTAAGATCTAAGGAATGAAGCGACCGCTCAGCTGGGGTCGCCGGATCAGGGAAGAAAGATGGCAGGGAAATGGACTGATTGATGTGAAAATCAGACACCACCTTAGGGAGAAAAGAAGGATGTGCCCTCAAGACTACTCTGTTATGGTGGAAAACAGTGTAAGGCTCATTGGCACATAACGCTTGTATCTCGCTTACTCTGCGCGCTGATGTAATCGCTACTAGAAAAGCGGCCTTCCAAGATAAGTGCTGCAAGGAAGCTCTGTGGATGGGCTCAAAGGGAGGGCCCATCAACTTAAACAACACCAGGTTCAATTCCTACGGAGGAGAAGGGTTTCTAACAGGGGGATACACTTTCTTTAACCCCTGTAAGAAGTCCTTGACCACCTGCATTTGGAAAAAGGAGGGCTGACTAGGTGACTTCCTATAAGCTGTAATGGCAGATAAATGCACTCTGATCGAAGCATATTTAAGACCAGATCTTGCTAGGTACAGAAGGTAAGGGAGAATAACATCCTCCTGTCCCTTCGTGGGATCAAAGTGATGCTCTCTACACCAAAGAAAACACCTTTTCCATTTAAACGCATATGACGTTCTCGTGGATGGTCTTTTCGCTTCCTTTAAAATATGCATACAATCAGGAGGCAGATTTAAATGTCCGTATTGTAGGACTTCAGGAACCATGCTGTCAAGTTCAGTGAGGGAAGGTTGGGATGAAGAATCCTCCCTCCCATCTTGGACAGCAGGTCCGGCCTGCAAGGTAGTCTCCTGTGTGAAGCACCGACAGATGTAGAAGGTCTGGGTACCACCACTGCCGTGGCCAGTCTGGAGCTATCAGAATCATGGTCATGTTGGATCTGAGTAGCTTGGACACCACCTTCGAGATCAGGGGCAGAGGAGGAAAGGTGTAGGCAAATGTCCCTGACCAGTCCATTAAAAGAGCATTCCCTCTTGTCCCTGGACGGTGGGACCTGGACGCGAAGGGGTGGCATTTTGTGTTTTCGTCGTCTGCGAACAGATCTATTTCCCGACGACCCCAACGATGGAAAAGGTCTGCCACCACCTCGTCGTGCAGCACCCAGTCTGGCTGATCTTCGAAGTGCCTGCTGAGGGCGTTTGCCTTGACGTTTAGCTCTCCTGGAAGATGCTCTGCCACCACCGAGAGGTTCCGGGCGAGCAGCCAGTGCCAGATGGCCTGAGACTCCAGGGAGAGCGGACGTGACAGAGTTCCACCTTGCTTGTTCAGGTAGAACATGGTCGTGTCGTCTGTCGGGACCAGGACTGAATCGGACTCGATTGCAATCAGGAAAGCTTTCAGAGCTAGATGGACTGCCGGGAGTTCCAGCTAGTTGATGTGGTAAGTCTGTTCTTTTGCCGACCACCGTCCTTGAATTTGAAGGCATTCCCATGTGCGCGCCCCAGCCTCTCAGAGATGCGTCTGTCACCACCGATTGCACTGGTAGTGGTTGGTGAAAAGGGACTCCCACCATCAGATTCCGCTGCTGGGTCCACCATGAGAGGGAGGATCTGGCCACCTGAGAGAGAGAGAACTGATCCTCCCAGCGACCTGTCGACTGATCCCACTGGTCCTCCAGAGTCTGCTGCAGAGGACGCATCCTCAGCCTGGCGTTGGGAATTAGGAAGATGCAGGACGCCATGGATCCTAGCAGGGATGCCACCTGCCTGGCTGTCGGATTCTGCGCCTGGAGCAGAAGCCTGCATCTGTGCTTCATGGAAGACAGTCTCTCCTCCGAAGGATACGCTCTTCCCACGCTTGTGTCCAGAATGGAGCCGAGATAGTGGATGGTCTGGGTGGGCTGCTGCACCGAACTGATGGGGACGAGACTTTTTTGGTGGAATGTCCTTCGGAAGCGCTCGGAAACGTAGTGCATATCCATTGCTCAGTATATTCAGCACCCAGCGATCTTTTGTGATGCTGGCCCACTCTGCTAGATGTTGAGAAGTACTTCCTCCCACTGGAGTGGGCAACGGAGGCGGAGGAAGCCACTGCTCAGGACTTCCCTCCTCTCGTCGTGGTAGAGGACTGCTATTGGTGACCACCTCTACCTCTGTTGGACTTCCTCCTCGAAACTGGGTCTTCCCCTGGTTCTTATTTTGAGACCACTGAGGGGTTTAAACCCTCTGTTGAGGCCCTTTGCCACGGTTGGATTTATAGCGGCGCTTACATTCTTCTTTCTTCTCCAGCCAACTGCCTTGACCGTGTCCAACTCAGTTTTCATCCTAGTCATCTCCTCGTCAGCGTGGGAGCCGAAGAGAGAAGAGCCGGAGAACGGGAGGTTCATGATTCTTTGTTGAGCGTCTGGTTTAAGTCCTGTTAACCGTAACCAGGATGCTCTTCTGGTGCATATTCCATGCGCGTAAGAGTGCGCTGATAACACCGCGCCATCTGCCGCTGTGCTTATTGCTTGGTTAGCTACCAGATATCCCTCTGTGACTATCTCTGTAAAATCTTTCTGGTCTTCCTTAGGGAGCTTGGCTTGGAAACGCTCTAAAGAGTCCCAAAGAGCCCTGTCATACCTGCCAAGCAACGCAGCCGCGCTGGAGACCTTAAGAGAAGCCGCAGCAGAAGTGCAGACCTTGAGACCCCACGAGTCCTGGGACCTGCTGTCCTTGTCTGGTGGAAGAGAAGAAGTGGCCGAAACAGCATGTTTCTTTTTCGCTGCAGCCACAATGACAGAGTCGGCAAGAGGGTCTGTCTTGACGAAGATTGGATCTGAGGTAGCCGGCTTGTATTTTTTCCAGAGACGAGACGGAACCGCCTTAATGGTGCTGGAGTTAAAAACGTGTCCATGACTGGGTCAAGGATCCCAGGAACCAGTGGCAGTAGAGGTCGAGATGCGTTCTTCTTATGGACAGTCTTGAAAAATCACTGTTGTTGTGACTTGCGGGACAGACATCTCAATATTAAGCTTTTGGGCACCTCTTTGCAGAACCTCATGGTAGGTGGCAATATCGTCTATGGGAGAGATCCTGGTAGTCGGGCTGTCCGATAGTGTGGGAGAGTAATCTCTCATGGAGGATCGGGTGGAGGAAGACGAGGACGTAGATGGTGTTCTCCTACGCCGTCGATGTTCAGCAAACCTCCCTTCTCTTGATCTCCCAGTGCGGTCCTCGCGTCTCGGAGAGCGAGACCTGTGGCGCCTTGTCTCTGGAGACCTCTCCTGTCTGTGTCTAGGAGGGCTCGCTCTGTCTGCTTCGTCCACTAGTCTCTGCAAAGGAGACCTATGTACAGAGCTGGCATATTCCTGCATCCGCCTTGCTGCTCCAGAGTCCTTCCAGTGACTTGCAGGTAGGTACCATCTGAGTCGCAGCAGGGGCCCCCTTCGATCGTGAAGGAGACTTGCGGACGCGGGTAGCAGGTTCCGGAGTGGGCGACTTTGTATATGCCCTCCTGGAAGAGTGAGGAGAAGAATGACATGACGCCGACTCCGTCACCAGGACCACTGAGTCCCCAGATCTCACCGAGGCTTGCCTCGACGTCGAACGCATTCTGGACGCGGATCTAGGTTCCTGCCGTCCTCTTGACGTCGAATGCATCCTCGGCGTCGATCTGTGCCGATGAGACGCAGGTGAGTGCTCTCTCGACGTCGAACAGCGATGAGAAGCGGACAATGGAGGACGTCTCTCACTCGACGCCGAATGTCTTCTAAACGACGGCGGAGCTGGATCCAGTCTCGACGTCGAAGGTCTTCGAGACGACGGCAGAGGGGTTTGTCTCGCCCTCGACGCCGAACGCAGTCGATACGACGACGGAGACTTCAACCTCGACGCCGATCGTCGCCCAGTTGACGACGCCGGAGGTGTCCTCGTTCTCGACGTCGATCACTGGTAGGATTGCGACGACAGAAGAGAACCTGCCCTCGACGTCGAATGCCTTGCCGACGTCGACGGATGGCCTTGGTACCTCGACGCCGATCGCCCTCGAGATGACGACGGCAAAGGGTCCATGCTCCTCGACGCCGATCGTCGTCGGGCAGACGACGGCGGAGGGTCTCTGCTCCTCGACGCCGATCGTCGCCGGGTTGACGACGGCGGAGGAGTCTTGTCTCTCAACGTCGATCGTCGCCGGGTTGACGATGGCGGAGGCTTCTTGTCTCTCGACGCCAATCGCCGCCGGGTTGACGACGGCGGAGGACGAATCTACGACATCGACGACATACTTTTTCTCGACGGCGATCCCGCCGTCGAGGGTCTTTTCTTCGATAAATTTCTAAGATCTCTTTTCAGCGCCGAGCCCGACGCTGAAGCTGAAGGACGCGAGGACTTACTACTAGAAGATGTTCTAGCACTCTTGGAGCCCTTCTTGACTGGAGATCCTTCTCTTGACAGGCCATAAATAAGAATTCGCTCTCTGTCTTTCAAAGTTCTGCTGGTCAGGTGCTGACAGTGAGAGCAGGCCTTTGGGTCATGGTCTTCAGGGAGACAAAGGATACAGACTTCGTGAGAGTCTGTTTTGGCCTTCTTATGACCACAAGAAGGGCAAGAGTCAAAAAGAGATGGCATTTTAAGGAGTTAAAAATGCCTTCATCTGTCAAGAAAGGACAGTCTCTTACTTCTAAAGATGTAAAACGTCGAAGTAAAGAGAAAAAGTTGTCAAAAGTGAAAAGATTTTTCTGAAGAAATCAGAAAAGAGTGGAGCTGTGTTGCCAGGATCCTTCCAGAAGGAGCCGGAAAGAACACCTGACCTAACTGTCACCCCTGAGGCATGATGGGAAGCTGGGGGTCAGGAGTGCCTTAAAGGCACGGTGTCAGTTTATTGCATGCAGCTACAGGTTAGCTTTTCAGTCTTTTTAGACTGTGTGTTTGCAATGCAGCCTGGGAGCTTCCTATGCTTTCAGTGTTTTATAAGAATTTCTACTGTTTTCTGAGCATTAAAATAGTTCCAAAACAAACTTTATTGTTGTTTCTCATGTTTATAATGCATGTTATTCATGTATGGTGGAAATTCTTTACAGTATGATTCAGCTCTAGTGTTTATTAGGATATATATATATATATATATATATATATATATATAAATATGTGTGTATATATATATATATATGTATATATATATATATATATATGTATATATATATATGTATATATGTATATATATATATATATATGTATATATGTATATATATATATATGTATATATGTATATATGTATATATGTATATATGTATATATATATATATATATATATATATATATATATATATATATATATATATATATATATATATATATATATCTATCAATCCGGTTTCTGCCAACGCAGAGTGTCTCCCGCACTCCCGGTTTTAAGTACGACTACAAAGCAATTTTAGTCGTTTCAATTTTCATTTATTTTACAGCTCGTTACCAGCATACTCCTCGACGCGTTTCGGTGTGGTGCCGCAAAACGCGTTGAGGAGTATGCTGGTAACGAGCTGTAAAATAAATGAAAATTGAAACGACTAAAATTGCTTTGTAGTCGTACTTAAAACCGGGAGTGCGGGAGACACTCTGCCTTGGCAGAAACCGGATTGATTTATTGGCAGCGGGGCCCTGCTGCAATTTTCCACGCACCGCCAAGAGAGCACTCGGAAGCCCCTGTTCGGGCCATTTCAGTTGGATATATATATATATATATCCATACAAGATGCCCCAGCTTTTTAAGAGGTCACACGCATTACTCTGCCCTCCGGCTCTGTAAACGCAGCCTGCTTTTCAGCTTCACAGTCTGTTTGATTCGCCAACGCGTTTCACGGCATCCTCGCCGCTTCTTCATGGGCTCGCAGTAGCAAAGTATTCAGCTCTCCCCTGATTGGTTCACACTTTATTTATTTAACATGCTTGCATTTGATTGGCGAGATATTACAACCATTTGTCAGGTGCATGTTGGACTATTGAGTCTCTTTCAGGGGTCAGTTCAATGCTTTGCAAGCATTTCTGCAACGTTATTCCTTTGAGTCAGGTTGAAAGCTTTCTGGCAGGTTTCATTAAAGCATATCGAGCAATGTGCCTTTCATTTTCGAACAGTTCGACATGATTTGCATCTCCCTGCAGGCACTCAGTTCATTACCTGCAGGGGACGGTGCTCCTCTCCACGGCAGGACGGCCGTGTAAACAAATCCATACAAGATGCCCCAGCTTTTTAAGAGGTCACACGCATTACTCTGCCCTCCGGCTCTGTAAACGCAGCCTGCTTTTCAGCTTCACAGTCTGTTTGATTCGCCAACGCGTTTCACGGCATCCTCGCCGCTTCTTCATGGGCTCGCAGTAGCAAAGTATTCAGCTCTCCCCTGATTGGTTCACACTTTATTTATTTAACATGCTTGCATTTGATTGGCGAGATATTACAACCATTTGTCAGGTGCATGTTGGACTATTGAGTCTCTTTCAGGGGTCAGTTCAATGCTTTGCAAGCATTTCTGCAACGTTATTCCTTTGAGTAAGGTTGAAAGCTTTCTGACAGGTTTCATTAAAGCATATCGAGCAATGTGCCTTTCATTTTCGAACAGTTCGACATGATTTGCATCTCCCTGCAGGCACTCAGTTCATTACCTGCAGGGGATGGTGCTCCTCTCCACGGCAGGACGGCCGTGTAAACAAATCCATACAAGATGCCCCAGCTTTTTAAGAGGTCACACGCATTACTCTGCCCTCTGGCTCTGTAAACGCAGCCTGCTTTTCAGCTTCACAGTCTGTTTGATTCGCCAACGCGTTTCACGGCATCCTCGCCCCTTCTTCATGGGCTCGCAGTAGCAAAGTATTCAGCTCTCCCCTGATTGGTTCACACTTTATTTATTTAACATGCTTGCATTTGATTGGCGAGATTTTACAACCATTTGTCAGGTGCATGTTGGACTATTGAGTCTCTTTCAGGGGTCAGTTCAATGCTTTGCAAGCATTTCTGCAACGTTATTCCTTTGAGTAAGGTTGAAAGCTTTCTGGCAGGTTTCATTAAAGCATATCGAGCAATGTGCCTTTAATTTTCGAACAGTTCGACATGATTTGCATCTCCCTGCAGGCACTCAGTTCATTACCTGCAGGGGACGGTGCTCCTCTCCACGGCAGGACGGCCGTGTAAACAAATCCATACAAGATGCCCCAGCTTTTTAAGAGGTCACACGCATTACTCTGCCCTCCGGCTCTGTAAACGCAGCCTGCTTTTCAGCTTCACAGTCTGTTTGATTCGCCAACGCGTTTCACGGCATCCTCGCCGCTTCTTCATGGGCTCGCAGTAGCAAAGTATTCAGCTCTCCCCTGATTGGTTCACACTTTATTTATTTAACATGCTTGCATTTGATTGGCGAGATATTACAACCATTTGTCAGGTGCATGTTGGACTATTGAGTCTCTTTCAGGGGTCAGTTCAATGCTTTGCAAGCATTTCTGCAACGTTATTCCTTTGAGTAAGGTTGAAAGCTTTCTGGCAGGTTTCATTAAAGCATATCGAGCAATGTGCCTTTCATTTTCGAACAGTTCGACATGATTTGCATCTCCCTGCAGGCACTCAGTTCATTACCTGCAGGGGACGGTGCTCCTCTCCACGGCAGGACGGCCGTGTAAACAAATCCATACAAGATGCCCCAGCTTTTTAAGAGGTCACACGCATTACTCTGCCCTCCGGCTCTGTAAACGTAGCCTGCTTTTCAGCTTCACAGTCTGTTTGATTCGCCAACGCGTTTCACGGCATCCTCGCCGCTTCTTCATAGAATATATATATGCTACGAGCAGCCAAACCCCGACATGATGGAGTGGGCTCAACGCAACTTGGACTCCTCAAGATACTTAGTTGAAATATTGGTGAAGTACGCAGAAAGAGACAGGGTTGAATTACAAAGGCAAATTGTAGCGCTTATGGGCTCTGTGGAAGAAATAAACAAATTAAAAGCAGAAATGACTGTCTGCCTGCGCAAAGAGGAGGACAAGATTAAAGAGCGCAAAGCTTTTAAATTCCACCGAGACCGGGTGGATTATGAATGCGGATGCATTTTTACTTTTTCCCGGAAATATGATGCCATAAAGACTGCTAACCACTTAGGAGCACACGCGGCAATTGCAGGCTCTTCAAGTAACAGACAGCTGACAGATTCTTCGTATTCAGAAAACAGCTCAGCCATCGAGAGTGAAACTGAAGGTGATGCTAATAGAGCCCCCTCTGCTATGCCTCGTGTTGCCCCTACTCCAGCTGAAGAGATCAATTTTTTAGTGGAAGAACGTATGGCAACTCTGCGACCCAGGACACGCCAAAATCCAGCAGGCAGAGGAGAAACTATAAGCGCAGACAAAGGCGCAAAGCCCAAAAACGACACGACCCCGCGAAACAACAACAAGAAACGCGCGAAGGGCTGGTGGAACCGTCGATAAGCGCAAATATACCCAATGAAAAAACTGTCATTAATTTAACTGAAGCAGTCCTGACTAAAGCGGAAACACAAATACTAGCTCTGGGTTTATCATTTTGCAATGAGTCCAATTTTGATTACCCCAATACCCGTATGGATATTTATCAGTTCGTAAGAAAGTTGAAATTGCGTAAATATCATGCCTTAAACAAGTCAAAAAAGACAGTAGATGAAGCAGTTCCCGCTACACAAAATACACAGACATTCAAATCCACCCTGATATCGGGTACTGAGCAAACATTACTAACGGTACTGACGGATTTGCACAATGAAAATAACTCTGTGGAAATTGACCTTTTGTCCCCTACATGTTTTAGCCAACCAGTGACTAACACCAATATTGGCATAAGAACAACTCCTTTCAAGAAAAAATCAAAGTTCAATCCTATATTGCTGCGAGGTGGTATTGATATATTCAATGAGCACGTAATAGAAGAAATTAAAATGCTCAACCACAAAACTTGTAAAACAAGAAAGAAAATTTTAAATAAAAACAGGCAATACTATAATCTGATTACCAAATTGCAAAAAAATCATGATGCAATTGTGAGGAACTCAGATAAAGGAGGAAATGTGGTGCTGTGGTCCAAAAAGGTATATGTGAAGCATTATCCCAACTCAATGACCGAACCTGTTACAGAATTAGCAGTGCAGCGGCCATTAGAGAGACAAACAATGTATTTTACATGAAACTGGTTGCCTGGAAAAGTACTGGATTAATAACAATGGATGAGTATCAGTTTATGAGGAATGACCATCCGGTCATTCCTAACATTTATTTCATACCGAAAGTACATAAAAATGACATCAAACCTCCAGGACGTCCTATTATATCGGCTAAATTAAGCTTATTGGAAAATGCTTCAAGATACATTGATTTCTTTTTGCAAGAATGGGTTATGGGACTACCATCTTATCTAAGGGACACGAGCGATTTTTTAAGTAAAAGCAAAGACTTTGAATGGGGACAAAACTTTCATCTTTTGACTTTAGATGTGTCCTCTTTGTACACTTGTATTGATCACAAGGATGGTCTACGTGCTTTAGAATATTTTCTTAATAAGAAGAAAGCCATTTGAAATGAAATGAAATGAAATGAAAAGAAACTTCTAGAGCGCACTGCGGCCAAGCGGCTTCCTGGCGCTAAGGAACACATCAACATCTGCCAAGGGGCCCGGTGGAATTAGCCAGGGAAAGCCTGAAGAAAGAAGAAAGTTTTGAGAGCTTTACGAAAGTGTGAGAAGATAGGAATGGAGCGAATAGAGAGGGGGAGAGTGTTCCAGATCTGGGGGGCCCGCACCGAGAAACGGGTGCCTCCGGTGCGGGATTTACAGAAGCAGGGGACGTGAAGAAGAGATAGAGAAGACGAACGAAGAGAGCGGCTGGGGGCGTGAGAAGAGATTAGGGAGTTGATAAAGAGAGGAGCGGAGCGGGCATGCGCCCGAAAGGCCAAGCAGGCAAGTTTAAACTGGGACCTGAAATGAACGGGGAGCCAGTGAAGGGTTTTGAGGGCAGGAGTGATATGCGAAAACTTGGGAAGACGGAGAACAAGACGGGCCGCCTGGTTCTGGATGGCCTGGAGCCGTCGAGTTTCGTAGGCCGGAATGCCTACGTACAGGCCATTTCCATAATCCAGGCGGGATGTAATGAGGGAAGTGATGATAACTTTGAGGGCATCAACAGAAAACAAACGGGAGATTTTGCGAATGAGGCGGAGGGAAAGGAAGCAGGAGGAGACAACGGAACTGATATGCGCATGCATAGAAAGATCATTACTGATCTTGATGCCCAAGGTCCGGACAGAGGGAACTGGGGAGGGGGGAGGACCAAAAGAGAGGGGCCAGTGAACAGAGGACCAGGGGTTAGAGGGGCCACCTGTGAGAACAAGCTCTGTCTTGTCGGGGTTGAGCTTCAAATGATTGAAGCTCATCCACTGGGAAATGAAGACAAGAGTAGAGCTGAGCTTAGGGAGAGAGTGAGTAGGGGAAGATAGATCAAAGACGAGCTGGAGGTCGTCTGCGTAGTTGTACACCGAGACCCCCAGCTCAAGAAGGGAAGAAATGAGGGGGCGGATATAAAGATTGAAAAGAAGAGGGGAAAGGGAAGAGCCTTGGGGTACCCCACAAGTGACCGGGAGGGGGGATGCAGAGAAATCAGAAAGGTGAACTGCCTGTGATCTGCCCCGAAGAAAGGACGCGATCCAGGAGAGGGCAGTGCCCTGGATGCCCGCTGCGCTGCCACGGTCGAGAAGAATGGCATGGTCGACCGTGTCAAACGCAGCGGACAGATCCAAGAGGACTAAGGCCTGGGGGAGATTACTATCGGCCTTCCCTTTCAGTTCATCCAGGACCGCAAGGACAACACTCTCAGTAGAATGGCCAGGTCGAAAGCCAGCCTGGTGAGAGGCCAAGATGTTATTCTCCTCGATGTAATTGGAGAGGCAAGATGTCACATGGCTCTCAAGAATCTTCCCTAGATAGGGAAGAAGGGAGATCGGCCTAAAGTTCGATGGAAGGGAGGGGTCCAGGCCAGCTTTCTTCAGGATAGGAAACACAATGGCAGTTTTGAAGGAAGAGGGAACAGAACCCAGAGCCAAGCAAGAATTGAGAAGAGTTAGGGGAGGGGTAGGACAACTAGTGTATAGGGTTCTGAGGATCCGTGCAGGTGCACAATCCGCCGGAGAGCCGGACTTGACCTTAACAAGAAGGTCGAGGAAGAGCTCAGGTGAGATGGGTTTAAAATGATCCAGAACAGAGGAAGAAAAGGAGGAATGAACCGGCGAGTCAGGTTGGGGCACGATCGGGATGTTGGCCTTGATGGTGATTATTTTATTGATAAAATAATCATTCAAAGAATGACAGAAAGATTGAGAAGGAGCAGGGGAAAGGCCAGCACGGTCAGAGGTGGCAAGACTACGCACCAGTGAGAAAATCTCACGAGATTTATTGGCCGAGAGGGCTACGCGCTCCGTGAAATATTTGGATTTGGCCGCTAAGATGGCCAATTTATAGTTGTTAAGAAGAGCCTTGTAATTAAGGCGGAGAATGGGGCAATAGTTGCGGCGCCAGCGACGCTCAGAACGCCTAAGCTCTAATTTCAGGGATCTGAGGTCGTTGGAGAACCACTTGTGAGCATCATGAAGGTGGGCTGATCTGATCTTTTTGAGGGGAGCGGCCCGGTCGCAAGCCGAGGAAAGCCAGATGTTAATGGCATCCGCCTGATTCTCCACAGAGAGGTCGGTCAGGGTAGGAGCCGATGAGGACAGAGAGGAAGAAAGATCATTAAGATCGGTCCTGTTCCAACTCCGAGCCCAGATGTTTTTGGGCAGGAGGGCTTTCTCGGGTTGGCCTAAGTAGATAGAAAAGGAGATCAAGAAATTATCTGACCAAACACAAGGGGAAATAGATGACCGAGGGATGACCGAGGGATTGCACCGTAAAGACCAGATCTGGTCAAGGATGTGACCATAAGTGTGGGTGGGGGCCGAGACGTGAGGTAGGAAATTGAGACAACGAAGAGTGGCAGAGAAATCTTTGGAGAGGGAATCCTCCCTCGGATCACCCGGCCAAAAATTGAAATCACCGAGCAGGAGTAACGAGGAGTTATTTACAGCCAGGGTGGCCAAGAGATCCTGCAGGGTAGACACAAAGGATGGCATGTTTTGAGGGGGGCGGTACAGAAGGACCACCGTGAGGGGAACCGGGAGGTTAAGAGAGCGGGCCACCAGAAAATCAACACCAGGAATACAAGGATGCGGCAGGAGCTGGAATTGCAAGGAGCGGCGGACTATCATAGCCACTCCACCTCCAGTTTTTCCATCAGGGCGGTCAGCGCGAAGGGCATAATGGGTGCCTGGGAGAATGGCCAGAAGGTCGGGGAGTGAGTCAGAAGAAAGCCAGGTCTCGGTGACGAAAAGGAAATCAGGGGAGTCAGTGTCCAGAAGGTTAAAAAGAGCAGTTTGGTTTTTTACAGCAGAGCGAGTGTTGAGGAGGATAGCAGAGGCAGCAGGGAATCCGGGGGTAACACGAGTGAGGGGGGGCGTGGAGGGGGGGTGGGCAAAGCAGGGCCAGGAAGGGGGGGGACAAAAATACCGTGCGAAGATAAGTGTTTGACTGCGGAAGGGGAGAGGGGGGTGGAAGCGGAGAGAGAAAAGAGTTGGGCAGAGGAGTACACCAGAGAGAGGGCAGAGTCTATGGCCCCTGGTCCCGGCCCGTCGCGGACGGGCGCAGACGGGCTTGCCTTAGGCGCGCCTTCGGCGCGCAAACGGCGCGCCCGCTGCGCCCGTCCGCTGCGCGAACGGTGAAGGCACATGATTAATAGTGCAGCTAGGAGGCGTGGCCAAGAAGTGGGCGTGGCCTGGGGAGCGACCGCTGAAGGCGGCAGGCAAGTGAGTAAGAGGCCGCAGCAGCGTCAACCTCGGCTGCGCGGGAGGGAGGGTCGAGGGCAAGGTCCCTGAGGCAGGTGAGCAAAATAAGTTAAAAAGCGCGAGCAAGCGCTACAAAGGTGACAAATGCAGGGTTAAAAACAAAATAAGGCTATGTGCTCCCGCGGATGTCAGGGAGTGATCCAGACAGGCTTGAGCTCGTATTCAGCTCCTATGTACCGGCCCATTTGCCCCCAATATGACATTATGCTTTTGGACATGATCAGCTTTTATCTTAATAACAATATGTTTTCATTTAACCAAATGTTTTATCAGCAAATGCGGGGTGTGGCTATGGGGGCCAGCTGTTCCCCCAGTTATGCCTGTATATTTATGGGCTGGTGGGAGGAGCTGGTCCTCAAAGGCACGCACAAAAAGCTATATGATGACCACATAAAAAAGTACTATAGATAAATCGATGACCTGTTTTTGGTGTGGGATGGAACAATTGAACAAGCTATGAATTTTGTTGAGTCCATAAATTCAAATAATGTCAACTTGCACTTTACTTCTACTATCAGTAGTAATAAAATCAACTTTCTAGATGTAGAGGTGTATGTGGCTGAAAACAAGTTTGAAACTAAATTTTACAGAAAAGAGACGGCGGGTAACTCCATTTTACACTTTTCGAGTTTCCATCCTAGGCATTTGGTACGCAGCATCCCCTATGGGGAGATGCTGCGTTTCAAAATAATCTGCAGTAATCAAGCAGCCTTGGTTGAGGCCCAACTCCAATGTAAAAACAGGTTTCTCGCAAGAGGATATCCCCTTAACATCATACAAACTGCAATAGACTCTGATTAAAAGTGACCCAATAATAGGCGCTGAGATGCCAGTTAAACCCAGCATCACCTTCAAAAGAGCACCTTCAATGCACAGTGAATTAGTTTCCAATAGTCCTGAAATATCACCATCCGCCAATTGGCTGATGGTATCCAATGGGTTTACTAAGTGTAGAACCTGTAAGGCGTGCCAATATGGCGTCAACAAAAAAAGCTATTGCACCGCTTTCGGTGGAAAGGAAACTAAAATCTCCAAGCCCCTCCACTGTAAGACGGAATATGCAATTTACATTTTAGAATGCACATGCCCTTTAAAATATGTTGGCAGCACGAAACTACCGGTCCATAAAAGGGTCTTGCAACATATTCGGGCAATCAATAACAATGACCCAACGTATCCTGTTGCGAGACACTTTAGAGAGGTCCACACTAATAACCTTCAAGACCTCTCGTACTATGTCATTGATGCCATCCTTAAAACTAAAAATGGTGGTGATAGGGAACACAGGATGCGAAAATTGGAAACCCGCTATATCCTCAATTTCAATAGTAAAACCCCAAGGGGTTTAATTAACACAGAGGATTTGCACACATGCTTGTAAATCATTTAAAGTAGTGAATTGTGGTTCCTCACCGCCTTTCCATGCTCTGCGTATCCTTCTCCAATGCAATGGTCAGTAGCTAAATTTAACTGACACTTACCTCCAAAATAAATCCTTTTATATTTAGTTCTTGCATTCAAGTAAACTTATGGTTCCTATAGCTGCTGAAATTGCTTTTAACCAATGATCATTTTGTTTTTTTAATATTATCTTTTTCTTCACCTTATGCACTTTTCTCACTGGTGACACACCGTGTCTCCTAGATGCTACGGGTATAACACTTGGAAACATCATTTTCGGCCTCCAATTCAGTGGTATACAACTAAACCTTGATCCTGTACACCAGAAGGAGTATAACTGCATTTAAGCAGTAATAATTCGAAAGTTGAGGTGGTTTAAGATTTGTATAAAAATGGATATGACTAGATGATGTGACTACATGATTCTGAAAAGCTATTTTTGCACATGTTCATGAGGTTTTTACTCAATTAAAAATGAATTTAAGTAATTTAATTAAGATCCTTCTATATTAACATAGGTTTTAAGTTTTTTTTATAGAATTTAGATATATATTTTTGTATTTTCATATAATATTTTTATATGTTGATATAATATATTTGAGTCGTATTTAAAATGATTTAATGAATTTTAATATTAACCTGCCTACATGCACATTTTGCTATTATATTGTATAACATCTTTTTTACAGAACCATGTATATATTGTATCTTTTTAACACACTCTAATCTTTTTGGTTAGTATGGCCGTAATACCTGAATGTTTCTTCTATGTTCGCTTAAACACACTTATCACGTGCAAAGGTGTAGCTTCTTAACTGGTTCGTGATTGTTCAAGCGCTGTCATGTGATCAAGTCACTTCTGGTGGTGAAACGCGTAATGGCCGACAAATAAACATGGAAGTTTAGCACCTAGAACGGATCCGTGTCTGCTTGCTGTAAGGCGATTTGGGAACAGCTTTTTGAAGCAGCTCTTTGGATATATATATATATATATTCACTGAAAAAAACATAGGTTATAGACCATATATAGTTAGGAATTAGCATTTAGAAAACCTTATTTTACTCACACAAAACCATTGAAATTCCATATATAGTTAGTTGCACTAACTATATATTGCGCACCCGCAATCCACTGCTGATGATGTCACATATTACATCATTCATGACATGGTCAGTGACATCACTGATGACATCACTGATGACATCTCAAATGACATCACTGATAACAACATCCAGTGATTTTATGTTTCTGTAAAGTTTAAATATGTCTTACATATTGAAGAATGAGTGGATGTATAAGTGTCTGGACGAAGGATTTAGTAGGTGCATGACTGACTGTATGAGTGAGTGATTAAATGTGTCTCACTGAGTGCATGGGTTAGTGACTAAACTGTCTTAATTTGTGCATCATTATGTCTGTTGTTCTGTAAACTGCTGCATGTGTTGGTCAGTAGCTATATGAGTAACTATATGGGTTATTGAATGATTGCCCAAGTATTTGTATGGGAGACTGAGTGTGTGTGTGGCTGGCTGGGAGGTGTGTGACTCTGTGCAGATCAATGTGTACTTGTATCAATGATTGTATAAGAGAGTAAGTATGTGTTCGTATATGTTTCAAAATGTAAGGTGCTCTATGTTTAACTGTATAGATTAGAAAATGGAAGTGTGATTGATTATTTACAGGACTGACTAGGTGTGTGAGTAACTCCATGGATGAGTGACAGAGTGTGAGAGTCTGTATAGGTGTATGAGTGCATATGATAGTGTTGTAAAGATGAGTGATTGTATGTATGAATGATTGTATGGATAAATCAGTGAATGTGTATGTAAACATAGGAATCACTGAGTGCGTATGTAGTAACTAGTATTGGTGTGTCAATGGTTTCAAAAATTATACTCTGTATTTAACACTGGGTGTAACAGAGGTTATATTAAAGTGTGAGGAGATGCATTGTATTGTCACATGAATGATATCATCAGTGATGTGGTCATTGATGTCAAATGAGATGTCATCAGTGATGTCATCAGTGATGTCATTTGAGATGTCATCAGTGATGTCATTTGAGATGTTATCAGTGATGTCATTTGAGATGTCATCAGTGATGTCATCAGTGATGTCATTTGAGATGTCATCAGTGATGTCACTGACCATGTCATGAATGATGTAATATGTGACATCATCAGCAGTGGATTGCAGGTGCGCGATATATAGTTAGTGCAACTAACTATATATGGAATTTCAATGGTTTTGTGTGAGTAAAATAAGGTTTTCTAAATGCTAATTCCTAACTATATATGGTCTATAACCTATGGTTTTTTCAGTGAATTTTCAAGGTTTTGTAAATGCTAATTCCTAACTATATATGGTCTATAACCTATGGTTTTTTCAGTGAATTTCATTGGTTTTTTAACAGCTAATATCTGTAGCTGTAAAATGTATTCTTCTTTAAATCCAAAAATATATTTTATATGTTTATTAATAACTTTTTTTTTTAATATTTTTTTTCTTCGTTCCCGCTTCGCGAATCGGGAAGCTTCCCGTTAGCTGACCTTGATGCCGCGAAATAGACCGCGAGCCGGTAAACGTTTCTTTACCGCAACTGCCGCGTTAGAAAACAACATCATCACGCCTCCCGTCCGCATGACGTTTCGCGTTGTCGCGTGATACGTCATATGACGTGCTACGTTAGCGAACTGGTACGCTTACCGAGTTGCAAAGCACAGGTTTCTGGAAGCAAACCGGGAGGCCCTGCAAAGCGCGTAACGTAAACACAGCAGGTCATGTGACTTGGTAATAACACTTTTCATTGGTTCATTTCACTTTTGGTTTCCTAATGATGTAAGACTAGGTCATATAATATAAAATGAACACTTTTCATTGGTTGAGAACTATTGTTTTTCCCAAATGATAAAAATCCCTCCTTCTTTCCTCACTCTGACTTTCATCATTGTGAGAGAAAGACCCTTTGTTACCAGTGAGCAATGGCTTCTTTAGTAGCTTCAGCTGGTGCTTCCCCACCACCTCCACCACATCCAAGGAAGAGTGGACCACCTGCTCAAGTTATAATTCAGCAAGAAGAGGAAGAAGAGGAACAGGACGACGAGCACGAAGAGAGGCACTTTTTGCCTGAGGAGCCCAGGACGTCTCACCGGAAAGAAAACTTCATTTGGCAATTTTTTAAAATTCCCAAAGGTCAGAAAAAAGTAAATGCAAGATACGTAACTTTCCTTATATGTCAAGATAGACTGTCCAGAGGGACCGACAAAAAATACAGTTTCGGAAACTACACAATGCATCGCCATATGACTAGGTGGCATCCTAACAACTACAGTGCTGCACAGTTTCGTAACAACCTAGATAATCTCCCTATTATGGCCAGAAGATCTGTTGTACCGGAAGTAACTGGACCAGAGGGCAGGGAGATGGTGCCAAATATACAAACAAGATTTCGTGAAGTAAAACAAGTCTGCGTACATTGCAGTGGATTCATTTGCTACGGAGAAAGAAGCATCACTCTGATCAACAGAGCTATTGACTATCATATGCAAGTTTGTAAGAAACGCCCCAAATAATAAATTCTTTTTTTTTTGTTTTGTTGCTCCTGTTGAGCCCTTTACAATGAATCGTTTTCGTTGCACCCTCCGAAAAAAAACCAAAAAAAATATAAAACTGTTCAGAAAAATTCAAAAAAAGTAAAAAAATGTTCAGAAAAATAATAAAAAAAATATAAAACAACAAAAACAATAAAAAAAAAAGTTCTTTTCAGAACTACCTCCCCGTTATTAAAAAATTGGTACAATATTTGGAACTGTGCCAACCTCTATTTCTCTTAGTTCGCTTCCCAGTTCGCTCCCCGGTACGCGAACCGGAAGCGAACCCCAAATTTTTTTTTTTTAAAAAGAACAGTAAGTATAAGGGAAGGAAACAGACAGTTATGTTAAAAGAAAGACAGCTATAGGGGAGTAAACTAGAGATACTATTACCCGTAATCCACTGCTGATGATGTCACATATTACATCATTCATGACATGCTCAATTACATCATCAGCAGAGGATTGCGGGTAACAGTATCCCTAGTTTATTCCCTATAGCTGTGTTTCTTTTAACATAACTGTCTGTTTCCTTCCCTTATACTTACTGTTCTTTTTAAAAAAAATTTTTTAGATCAGTCAGAAACAGTGAAAGTAATGAAATATAAAAGACTACGTAGAATATGAGCACTGTATGCAACAACTTTGACACTTACAGAAGCCTCACCTTCTCCATGCCTCCTACACAGTTCTACATGTACATCATAAATGCAAACAGAACAGAATTAATTATACATGTTAAATGGTTTATTTTTGCTGTTCTCCGAATGTATCAAATTTCACTAAAACAGTGACTTGAAGGTATTCATCATATAACAGCGGGGGAAAAAAAACACAATCAAAATGATTGTGTTTAAAAAACCCATACAACATAACAAATCAGAATTCAGAACTCCTTAAAGTTAACTTACTTTCCATGACGGCCAAGGATGTCCTATGAACAGCTTACACTCTGTTGTGCTGTTATTACTTTCAACCCGCCACTTTCTGAAAGAAAACCTCCATCGTTTTCAAAAACATGTTACATACAATAAATGACTTCTCGCTCTCTACCACACGTTTCCACAAGGCCAAATCGTGTCTGAGCCATTTATAACTCTTAGAATTCTTTTAAACCAATCCCGTCATGTTGTATTTCCGCAACTTTCACAATTAAAATGTTGAAGATCATTTTCACAATCCTGGACTAGTAATATCTTCCCCTTCTTGCTCAATCATGTTCTACATTTCCTATCACGCTGATACTGCTTACTATGAAGCAGACTTACACTACCTTTATGACTAGTACAATTATTTAATTCTCTACATCACTTTTAATCACAAAGCAATGTAAAACAGTAGACAGCATTGCAGACTTACATTCCCTCTACTCCATGTTTTGATTGGCTGCTTCAATTAGCTTATAAAAAGAAACAGTTTTTCTGAACTCATTCAAAGTGCACGTATTTCTCCATGACGTCCAGTGTTATGGTAAGAAGTTATGTCTCTATACTACACTTATCCTCAAGGCCAAATCGTGTAGGAGCCATTAGAACTTCTTGAAATTCCTCAGAGCACATCCCGAGATTCTTTCCCTAAAATTTTGGTTTTAAAAACACCAGGTAAGAGTTTTTAAGGTCATACGGCAATTTTTTTTTAAAAATTAAAACAGAATCATTGCAGAATGACCAGCCATTTCTACACTTTAAATAAGCTGTATAATGTCCTGATGTTATTGAAGGACCATCATGATATATAATTGCTACAGTTACAAAAGTCCTTCCTGATATTGACAACTGTGAAGCCACAACATTTTTAATTAAAGTTGTCAATTTTGTTCCATCAGGCCTACATCGTTGGAACATTAAAATGACATACTGGCCATATGTTCGTATAAATAATGTGGACATCATTTCAGATTTACATTGGCTACACTCCATGTTGTGATCAGCTGCTTTTACTAGCTTATTAAAAGAGACTGATTTACTGTCTGGCAAAGTTAAATATATAAATCTTTCTGAGTCTACACTAGTAGTACTTGATACCCTACAGTTCTCGCAGTCATGCTGCCATTGATAAGAAAGCCCAAACAGGTGATCTACATCTACACCTTCATCATGCAATACATCAAGCATATACATTAAAAACTCCTGACAATCTTGCTGACTATTTTGAGAGAATTGTGTTTGGCCTGAACATCTGTCTAACAGATTTCGAATTTCAGACACACTTTCTATGTTTGTTCTATCAGTGCTACATTTCTCTAACACAGAATTTAACAAACTGCAAAATCTTTGATCAGAATTGACCACAATCTCTTCTTTTACATTTTCTAGAGAAAACAAAACAGTAACCACTACATTAGCATAGCAGTTGACACCAGAACTGTTTTCAAATTGAAAACCAACAACATCTTCAACAGAATCCTTTTTGTTTCTGCTTATAATTTCAGGTTCATCAACTTTTCGTCTTTTTGCTACAACCTCCCCAGTATTGGTCACATTTCTTCGTTTCCGGCCTACCACACGTTTCTCAAACAAAGGATACTGAGGCAAATGTGGCGCATACTCTCTTCTTAACCTATTGTATTCCTTAACACAATCTAGATCCGCACAAATGTTTGTGACATCACACTCAATCAAGTACAATCCCGATAAAGTTCTAACTCGTGACAATGCCACATATGCCATACCCTCCTTGAACACAGAACTGCCAATATTCACCAATGCACAGTCTACACTTAAACCTTGCGATTTATGGATTGTCACCGCATATGCCAAGCAAACAGGAAACTGCTTACGACGAACATATAAGTCTTTTACAAGCAAAAATCTAGCAGAACAACGACCAATTAGCTGTACTTCCTCAATGCCATCAAATTTAATTTTTCCTTCTTAAAATGATACGGCAGTTCAAGCACACATTCAGAGTCTTTTCAAAAACCCGCAGTTTTAGATATACTCTTCTCTAATGAATCCAATTTTGTTTTCAGATTCTCAGACAAAATAATTGTTGATCCCATATGCTCTACTCTGTCAATAGCTTCCAGTTTCACAATCTCTTGCTTTTCTAAATGCAACATTTTGTTGTTGAATTTGACACATTCTGCAAGAGTTGGCATCAAACATATTCCAGATTTTTTCTCAGTAACTTTCTGAAAAATATTCTCAGGCACAACATCTTCGTCTGGATATAAATTTGTCAGTAATCGTGCATGTAAAGCTTCTTTCCCATGCTCGGTCACTTTTCCAATTCTAACATCTTGTAGAATAGTCTTGTAAACTTCATCCTTTGCCTGACGCATATTTTCATGCAGTTCAGCATAATTGAAGTTTAACCATATATTGACGTTGCCAATGCTCCCTAAGCACTTCCTGGTATCTTCATGCGTGAGCATTTTGAACACAGGTTGCCCTTTCACTGGTGTCAGCTGCAGAAGATCTCCGAAAACAATGATGTGTTTGCCACCAAATAACACATCATACTCTATTTTGAGAACTTCTTGCATTCTCAAATGCACAAAGGCAAGCATGACATTGGAAACCATGCTTACTTCGTCAATGATAAGAAGTTTCATTTTCCTCAAGACTCTTGAAACTTCAAAACAAGCATCTCCAGATAGCTTGTGATATTCTAATTTGTTGTCATGCTCCACTGGCAGCATCAGTAAACGATGTAAAGTAATCCCTTTAATGTTATGTGCTGCCAGTCCAGTTGGAGCGGTGACAACACAAGACAGCAATGACTCTGTCCTTTCCTGCAAATAACATGAAATTGCTTTAATAAGGAAACTTTTTCCAGTTCCCGCTTCTCCACTCACGTACAGTCGGACAGGCTTCAACGACGTACATGAGCACTCTTTCTTGTCATGACTTAATCCATGATCAATTTGCATGGTAATCTCGTCATATATTTTCCTCTGCTCAACGTTGAGTTGTCTTTCCAACTCTTCTAAGTTAACCGCATCCTCCTGAGCATGTGCCATGGCTCTTTCCACTTCATTCATAGCAGTGGCAGCTTCATTTTCGATAAGAGGTCCTCCTAGTGGATCCTGACTCAATGAAGCAGAACTCTGACTGTCCTGAGAACTGTCTCTGGCAATCTCGGCTGCAATCGTTGCTTCCTGCTCAATTTCCACATTCAACATTTCTACATATTTGGGAAAAGCAGGACATTCTATGGTCTCCTTGGCAGCATTGAATGAGTCTTCGTAACAAAGGAAATCTCCAAGCAGTTCCTCTTCTGCTTGCCAAGGCTTAAAAAGTTGCAAAAGTGCTAAATAGAAAAACTCCTTTTTTTCAGGAGATTCGCCACTCAATTTTCGATGGTTTATCAAGTGGCATTTTCTTTGCTTGACCAGACATCCCTCACTTCCTATTACAGCATACACTCCTTTCTCAGTATCTTCTTTGATGTTCCTCTTGAACATGTAATTTTGCAGAACCTCATACAGACAAACATTCTCGAGGTGACTGCTTCGATTTGGATAATATGTATCCAACATGTTGCTCTTCAAAATGTCGGTACTGTTTGGCTCCTTTTCCGCCAAATACTCAATTTCCCGCACAGGTTTCAGAACTCGATTACGCGTTGCAGCAAGACCAACACTCGCCCAAACGATACTCCTGGACTTGGCATAGAGACTTGCTGAAGACAACCGGTCAGAACATTCGTAAGCTCCGATTTCTCGATGCGACAACATCTTCAGACTGAAACTGTACAACTTCTTGCTGAGGCTCTTTTCATGGGAAATGTCCTCCCACATATCCTTCAATTCTGTCTTCTCTTTTTTGGTGATGTAAGATGTCACATACCGAGCCACAGCCATACAGTTATCAGCCACAAACTGTATATCCATGTTAGCATTCCACATGGACAAAATCACAGGGTTGTAGTCGTTGATGTACTTAGACTCTTCGTTCCTCTTCAAATTGTATGTGTTTTTAGGTGATTTCTTCATCACATTATGTCGCAGCGAAGACATCAAACTGTTCACTCGTCCTTTAGAAATCACCGGTCGTGGAAAGCCGAAACGACATTTGGTGTAGAACTTGTCTTTGTTCCGGAATTTACGACGACAGTACTTTCCACATCGATGGCTTTGGAAACGTAGAACTTTTTCTCTTAGGCTTTTTTTCTCCTTTGCGTTTGGAACAGCACACGTAGAATACTGTTCTATGAAACTCATCACTGAGTCTTCTGCATCCGTTACAAATTTAGGTGCATCCTTGATCCACAGCAACATATGTATATGAGGAGCACCTCTTGCTTGGTACTCCTTCCTCCAGAAGAAATCCAACACCTCTCCAAGAGGTGGATTCTTCTTATTCATGATGAAAGACATCATACCTTCAAATCTATGATTGAAGTACCTACATACATTGACTGGATCCAAAGAGCACAGTTCTCCGGGTGTCTTGAATTCGATGTTTTCTACGTTAGCATTTGCCTCTCGTAGAAATTCAAGTAAGTCTTCCCAGCCATACTCAGCACAGCTCAAAGTGAGGAACCATGTGGGAGTTCCTAAGTTCCTCAGCATACATTTTAAATCACCATGACGACGGTACCAGTACTCATTAGTACCACGCTGACACGCCATGAGATTAATCAGGTGAGAATCCAAAATACTGTCTTGGACATTGACTTTATCCATAAAGTCACTTGCCGAGATGTTTTGCATGTGTATACCACTTTTCAAGATGTGGTTCACTGCATATGACAGTCCAGACAGATCGCTTTCAAACAGGAGATGAAACAAATAAGGAATGCATTGTCGAAACCTAGGATCTCCTGCATACAATCGCAAAGTCCGGTATTCAGAAGCAGGAATTTGATGAGGTCGCTCATCATATCTTCCTCCCTGACCTGTTGGAAAAAGCTGTGGGAAACACCGAGCTTCCAAACTTTCCTCCCAAACACTAATGGGACTCCCTTTCGCTTGTTTCATTTGAAACAACTCAATAGCATTCCCCATGACTTCCTTGGAATGCAAAGGATGAACACTATAATGTTCATATATTTCTTCACTAGTACAGGGTTCTACTTTCTCAATTTGACCAGCACACAAATCGCTATCCTCTTCCTCACTTACTTCCTCTTCTGCAACATATACATTTTTATAGTATTTATTATATTTTTTCAAATACAATGTTGCCCTTTTGACTTTCCTAACATCTACTAAATCTTGCCATATTTTCTTATTCTTTGTCGGAACCCCATTAACTAAGATAACAAGAGGTTCCTCTTCCACTTTTTCTACTCCAATTGTGTTAATGTTTTTCTTCAAATCTAGAGGCAAATAAACAACTCTTCCCTTTAATCCTCTCTGTAAATCTGATGGAGGCAATTTCCCTGTCTTTGGCTCCATTCTTACAATAGCCTGAAAGGGATGGATACTTTGAATCAAAATAGATTCATAAGTATTTAAATCCTTCAATTCAGAAGGAATCTCAACCAATTCCAGATTATTATGAACTGCTCTAGCAGGCATCTGGTTTTGATTTAATTTGTTACAACAATAAGTACACACACGTTGATCCAATCCCAAATCAAAACAATTTTCTACCATCAAGTATGTTGTAAAATCCTTCCATTCACTATTATTTTCCCTTTCACTTTTTGCATATAAATCCACTAACTTAGTCTGATTCTTATAATAAGTGCGTCGACAACACACACAAGTGAAATTTGGCCTCTCACTTGATTTCCCCTCAAACGTCGCAATTTCCCTCTGGAAATTATCTGTACGGGAAACCTGTACACTATCTTCCACATTACTCTCTTCTTCTTGGTCAATTTCAACATTCTCCTCTTTACTTCCAAAGTAACAAAACTCAATTTCTTCACATATATTCTTCACATCTATTTCAGAACCATGCAAAAGAGCAGCGCATAATTGTTTAAGCATAATTGCTGGACTCTTAGCATAATACAACATTCTAACTAATTTCCTCACTTTATTATGATGCACTGCTAGCATCCTGAAATGATGAAAAACACTCTGGCATACTCTCCTGGAAAGACAAGCCAGTGAATGACCATGCAAACCTATCACTTCTCTCACTCTGCAAGGATCTAATTCTTGCAACAACTTCATTTTCTGCTTCAAACTTTTCTTATTAAATGACCGTATAAAATCACAAAGCAAATTGATGGAATCCTGTCGTACACTGCAAATACTACTACACTTCCAGGTGTACACAGGACCCTTAGGACGTCTCCCTAAAACCTCATTACCTAACACCTCTTCTATCTCTGTTGTCACAAGTTTTTCTTTTTCAACTGGACAACCATCTTTCACTTCATAAGCTCGACCACTGGTGTCAACTGCATGCACCAAATCATTATCCTGGAAATAACTCTCCTCATTAAAAAATGCCTCAGAGCTTGAACTATGCATCCATTCTCCAGAAAAAACTTCACAAAAATTACTACGATTAACTATTCTCTTCCATCTACTATTTCTTTTGAAATCATAAATTGCCTTGTTTAGCTTCCTAATTCTATTGATTGTCAAAATAAATAACTTACGTTTAATTTCAATTGCCTGATCAATAACTTTCTCAACTATTTTTTTTCTCTTATAAAAAACCACTTTCTGTTGACCTTTCTTAATATTTTTTAACAAATTGCCAATTATCCTGTTGCGGAACATTCGTTTACGAATGTCCCTAAACTGTTGTTTCCTTCTACTTTCATGCATAGAGTTATCTCTTACTCTAGCAGTAACATTTCTCATTGGCCTTTCCTTACCGTTTGAATTGCTTCTCCTTTTCTGGACTGAAACATTTTCTGTAGTAATATTTTTTTTACTAGAGATATTTCTTATGAATGTTTTTGTACTCTTACCCGGTGCTTTCTTGGTGACTTGACAAATCTTTTTGTTAGAGGACTGCTGCTTTTTTTCATTCACCTGCTGTCTTTGACGTTTTGCAGCCTTTCTCACTCTTTCTTTGCTTGGCATCCTAAAATCTTGAAATAATCTGCAGTTGAATCTGTGGTAAAATATAATAAAAAATGTTATTAACCACTATTACCCAACAGTAAATTAATAACAGTCATCAAAAACTTAACACACTACTTAACATTTTTACATAGAAGAATTTTTTGTACATGGCAAATTTAGAATACAGAAATAGCAGAAAAGAAATGGAATTTATATTCATTTTACCTGTCCTGTTTTATATATGAATCTGATCTAATTTTATGACCATATTTTAATATTTTATTGAAGACACTACACATAACCTGTTTTTGAAGGTGTCTTTATTTTTAAATTAAACGGTTTACATATTTACTTTTTATTTATTATAAATTTATAAAATAAATGTTTATAGTTCCATAGGCTCAAGCAAGTCAGCTTCCCATCCTATGTCATACAATTCTGACAAATCTGCATCCTCATCACGTTCTTCTTCATCCTCAGGATTGAAATCATCCAAGGGATCAACATCCACTGATGTTTCAATTACGAGTTCAATGATGAGGTCGAAATCAACTGATTGCTGATTGTCGCTCATGTTGATGTTGTCTTTATCTTTAAAGAAAGATAACAACAATGAGATGTTGCACAGTAAGAGACAAATCTCAGAGATTACAATAGTAAAATTGTTTAACAAGAGTAACATTTTGCAGCTATTATTTAACCATGTCCAACGATGCTGAGGAGCAGAGGAGGTGAAGCCTATCTCCAATTTTTCACTGAACAGGACTCATCTCTTCTTAACCTTGGATAAACCTCACCGACTCTGTGTCCCCTGCACATAATTAAATGTAAAGGGGCAGATTTATATTAACTAGCACATCCCCAGGGATGCACCAGTTAACGTGCACCGCTGCTCTGCCACCCACGGTGTGCCGCATTTACAATCAGATAGGACAAAGCTACATCAAAACCCTGCGCCTGCTTGAAGCAGGCATAGATCTTGACGCAGGTAGGCTGAAAGCTAAAGCAACAACTAAGTGTCGTGTGCAGAAGTTGCAAAAAAGGAAAAATGGCGTTTAAACCAGTAATGAGCCCATGCTAACTTAACACAGAGTAAAGATATCCAGGATCTACATCAGTTTGGGGTTCACGAACCTGGCAGGTACAAGGCACTGAGGCTTTGCACCGTGCATGTCTCATCCCAAATCATATGTTGTTTGTGAATGAAACAATTTCCCAGACCAAATGCTTTGGATTGGCTACTTCTAAAAAATTAAACACCCCTACTATCCCGGAGTTACAGGAATATGATGGTTGGAGTAATTTTACTCGTTGTCCATTAAAGATTTACAGGCCCTACTCCGTAATTCTTCCTTTAACATTTCCAGTATAAATCCAAAAGGTTGACTGCTTTGGCAACGTGCCTTATCCACGGTTTAATAACGCTGCCTTTTGCTTTATATAAGTTTTCAAATTGTATGAAATATATACCAATAGGTCGTTATTAACCTTTAGGTAGTGGTTTTCTTCATGAGGTCTGGTCGCTTCCATACACATACAGATTTTCAAAGATGATCAAGAAGTTTATCTGAATGGAGAGGAATGCACTGAGACGCCAGATCATTCACTAATGTGTAGGCACATACAGTTACACGGTTCATGCAACTAACACCGACCAAATATGGCTTGCGTGTTGCAAGGCACGCCAGTTCCTGCTATCATCCCCACGTTCAAGTTGTTGGAAAATGGTAGTTATTTGATGCTCAATAATGAAGATTGTTCTGGGTTAATTAAAAGTATTCCTTTTATCGTAACAGTAAGTGAACGGGTTATTTGCTGCAGAAATGTTCTATTTCCTCCCACACATGAACATAGGGAGTTTTCAATCTGGCCACAAATACCAACCTTGGGAGCACATTTCAACGGCATGGCAAGAATAAGAGCTCTTTTGTCTCAGAGAGAGGTGGCCTTGACTTCGGCCCGTGAAACTTTCGTGCTTCACATAGCGAACACCCGTACAGAGGTGCAGACCCTTTTAAATACAGATTCGCCTTTCCATTTCAGCAAGATGGTTCGGACTATCTCTAACGCGTCCTCCACAAAGGGCCTGGCGCACTTTTTTAAAGTTGTTACCAGTGGTCTTGTGACTTCATTTGAGAAAATCTTTGGAATCATCCCTGCTTTCTTTCATTCTATTTTTTCCACTGTGCTTGGTGGATTCCCATTTTTACTTGCATTACCAGCGGACGCTCTTGTGCTTTTTTTACATTTTTAAATATGGATGTCCCTCCTGTGCAAGCTCCCGCCCTGCAGCTGCTGACGCTGTTCCGCAATCGCATGCTTGAATATTATGGCACAATGCCGTTGGCGATATTAAGCACGGCATATGGATTATCTTTTCGATTCTCCTACTTCACCTGTGTCCAGCCTGTATTTCACTGCCTGACCTGTGATTTCGATTGGGCCATTGATTTGTGTCGCTGCGGACCGGTTTCTCCTGACGTCGACTTTAATCAGCTGATGAGTCCTATCATTACTCACGAGTTGGTTTGTCCTGGCGAAAGGATTATGGCTGTGGCATTGATCCATGGACTAATTGGTCCCTGGAATTTACTGGCGGCAACACAGTCTTTCTTGGAACAGAGCTTTCTTGAAAACCCACCGAGCTGTCCTCTGATGGTGATAGAGGATCCGGTGCTGGGAGAGCACGTATGTTCTTTTCCGCTTTTAAATTGGATGGCTGAACTCTTTTTGGATGAAGACGGTGACTTCCTATTAGAGGCTGTTGCAGCTTATTTTGCATACACAGTTATGTCATAGACCTTTTTCATGTTTGATATGCTGAGTACTAGCATTTCATTGACAATTCATTGACTTATTTGTCAAGTTTTTATTATTTAGCTTGCCTATTGGCTTAAGCCTCGATAAAGTAGTTGGCTGTTTTATTTTTCTTTAGCATTAAATTTTCCTAGTTTTTAATGTTTTACCTTGCGGACCGTCCACATATAAAGTTGCAATCTGCTCTCATGAGATGGCACTTCTATTATCTTATTCAGTTCGTTTCCGGATCATGGGGAGGTGTCATGTAGATCCTGGATATCTTTACACCGTGTTAAGTTAGCATGGACTCATTACCGGTTTAAACGCCATTTTTCCTTTTTTGCAACTTCTGCACACGACACTTAGTTGTTGCTTTAGCTTTCAACCTAATAGTTCATCGTGATTTACATGAGAATAATATGTTATTGCTCTACTATCTGCTTTACTTGTTAAACTATATCTGTACAGCGAGTGCTGAAGTTTCAAGAACAACACGATACAGAATTGTTATGAGGTCTGATCTCCACGACTTCATACTCATAACATAAGTGCAGCTTCTGCCAATTCTGGGCATGAGGCGGGTTTTATATTGCTTTGCCGAACACACATACACAACACTTGATGCGGTTCACATGAAGAGAGAGCTGGTGTATGCTGATGTGATTCCTTCAAATCTAAGACACTAAAGTATCTAAACCAACACAAAGAGACCTTCTTAGCAAATAATATAATATGTGTATTAGGGAGGGTGAGATATAAGCAGCCGCGGGCCGTGGAGGGAGTTACGGTGGGGCAGGGAGGCGGGGAGGGGGAGTGGCAGGGTGGAGCCCTCTCCACCCTGCCCCTCCCCCTCCCCGCCTCCCTGCCCCACCGTAACTCCCTCCACAGCCCGCGGCTGCTTATAAGTGTTGCTAACTCTTATTCATTTACAGCATGTTAACATACTGTCACCATTCGCTTTTTATGTACTAGTAACTATGCTGGTAATTTTGCTACTGATAATATGTGTACTTCTATTATCTAAGATACTACGCCTGAGAAGACGGCATTAGTAAATAAACATTTCAAATACACATGTGTTCTTCTTAACTCCATGTTCTGGTTTCTAAGAAATATATAACGACCGAGTGTTCATGAGTTCCACGTATCCTGAGGTACTATAAGTTCATATTCTGGATTGTCTAAACATTGAGAGTTTGTTATATCCAATGTGACACTGTACCTAGCTTGCTAAGGGGTTTTTGATTACTAAGGTGAGTTTTGGGGCACCCTAATTCGCCGAGGTTCCAATCCTCTGTCCACAGTTCTGTGTGAGAACAGAAACCCTGCGACAGGGGCACCCCTGAGCCTTGCTGGAGCTTCATCACACTTGCGATACAACTCCAGCAATGCGCCACCTTTACGGCACAGATACGTCACGCATCTGTGCTGTTTTTGCCCCATGATGCGCCGCATTGTAAATGCAGCACACCATAGGTGACGGAACAGCGGCACAGAATGACTAACACATCCCTGGTGATGCGCCAGTCATCATAAATCTATCCCTATGCTTCTTATCTTGTTAGAGATGAACCGCCATATGTATCATCAAAGTTTTTTGCATTTCCTAAATAGCGAACTTTAAGGAATAAATAGCGATTCTTTACCATTCCTAGTTTGCGATGAGCTATTTGCTAATTACAAATTACCCATTCATTTCCATGCAGCAGGAGGCCCATAGGAATGAAGGTGCAATTTGCGATTAGCAATTACCTCATCGCAAATTACGAATTTTTCCGAGGGTGCAGGAGTGTCTCAAGAACACCCTGCTGCACCCCTGAAAAAGAAATTTGGGGGCATATGGCGCACATAAATTTTGAAAACATTCCTTTACCTCAAAAACGATTTTCAACTCATAATTTGAAAACACTGCACATGGGGAAATGACTTAAAATGTCCTTAAGACACATAAAAGCGTTTTTTGATTGCCTTTGCAGCATGTTTCAGTCACCTTTAACATGCCTATGTAACGCAAACATTCAAAATCTAAATTTGCCATGCACAGGTGGGAGCATATTTACAAGCAATTTGCTCCACAGACAAACTTCTTACATTGAAATGGGAAAAATAACATCAGAGACTCTCAATTACCTTATAAAGAAGCAGACACCATTATGTCCTTCTCATCAATATTAAAACCATTGCTTTTTCTCAAAAACGATTTACAAGTCATAATTTGAAAACACTCCACAGCTCCTATGCACATAAAAACCCTGTCAGTACTAATACTTCACATTTTCTCCAATTACAATTTCTCAAAGAAACAAAATCTATTTGTAAAACACTTGAGACAAAGCAACATTTGAAAAACACAACTTTCTTCATAATTTTCTCCTTAAAGCACACTATTTTCTATCTAAATTAAAGAAATCTTTTCTCACCTTAGCAAATACTTTGAGTTTCAAAACAGTCTCAGAAACACACCAATTTGTCTTCAGCAGAGCAAAAGGTATGCACTCCAGAGTCTGCAGCTATCAAAAGCACAGAAATGCTGTAATTCCTCACACATATCTCTCATGTCACCCAATCAAAACTCTTCCCTCACTTTTTTTCAAAGCAAAACCCTTCCCCCCTCTGCCCTCTCTGCCTTTTCTGCATAGCAACCACCTCTTGCAAGACCTCTGGTGTTTCCAAGTTCACACAACAATGTTGCAATTGAACTCTGAACTCTCAGTGCACCTGCATATCCAGTGCAATCTCATTTAATGATTTTTTCTTCGCCACTCAAAATACATCTTTCAACGAACTCATCCATGCACCCTAACTTTCTGTTTTCAGCAATCAAAATCCACCAATCACTCTTACTGCTTCATTAACACAGAAACTCCTCAGTTTTTTTCATTTTACACTCTCATTTTTTCAACTGCCATTTCATTGCCACACTTCATCTGACTGCAGGAGAACCTTCTCTCGCCATGTTTTCTGTCTGGATTGTTGGACATAGTTACATCTATTGGGCTCAGAGGTACGCTGAAAACAGGAATTTACCTAACCTCAATTTACAAGATGTGGAAATTAAGTGGTTTGGCCACAGAGGATTAAAATGTCACCAATTGATACCATTGGTGAAAACCTTTATGCATTTGCCAAAACCTGACCTGTTAATTGTGCACTGTGGAGGTAATGATTTGGGCACTTTGACTGGGGTAGGTCTGGAAATGCTTTTAAAGGACACCTTTGAGCAATTGATGGCACTTTTTCCTCAGACTGCCTTGGTATATTCAAATATATGCCAAAGACAAAAATGGAGGTGGTCGAACCAATTTTGTCCACAAATTGAGAAATCGAGGAAGCATGTAAACAAATCTGTTTCAGCTTACATGAGAGACCATGGAATGGGCTCCCTGTACAACAATAACTTGCGTTACTACATGCAAGATATCTACAGAGGAGATGGAGTTCACTTCTCAGATGAGGGCAACAGAATTTTCACTCTGAATTTAAGACTGTGCATTGGTACCTACTTATAAGTACCTAAATGTACCATAAACCCAAAAGCTCTTCTCAGAGCTACCCTACATCTGATCACTCACAATTATTATTTTACTCTAACTTTTTTCACTAATTTTCAAGAAAGTACGCTCCCCAGAACGCTTCCCGGTTCGCGAACCGGGCGCACTCCACGCAAAAAAACTAAAAAAACGGTATATATTTTTTTTGCCCTGCGAGACCCTTTTAAAGCCTCCACATCAAACCTAGGGGGTCAGGGACGATCTACTATGCCCCCTTATGGTCATTTGCCCCTTCGCTTTGGCCTCCTCTTGTCTCTCGATCCTACCGAGAGACAAGATGGCGGCCGCTACGGACTGTTTGGAATGTTTACAGACGCCGAAGAACCAATCAGCTTCGCAAACCTCCGTAACGCGAAAAGTACGCGAAGCGGAGCGCTGTTACAGATATATATCTTTTTTTGAACGTTAATTTCTCAAAATCCACTGGAGCACATATATTGAGACCTAGCAAAGGCACATCGGGCTACCAGTCCCTACAATTTTGCCAAGTTTCGTGCAAATCCATTCAGCCGTTCGATTATTATTATTATTTTTTTTTTTGCCCCGCGGGGCCCTTTTAAAACCTCCACATCAAACCTAGGGGGTCAGCGAGAATCTACTATGCCCCCTTATGGTCATTTGCCCCTTCGCTTTGGCCTCCTCTTGTCTCTCGATCCTACCGAGAGACAAGATGGCGGCCGCTACGGACTGTTTGGAATGTTTACAGACGCCGGAGAACCAATCAGCTTCGCTTCACAAAGCTCCGTTGCGCGAAAAGTACGCGAACCGGAGCGCTGCCCGGTCCGCTGTTACAGATATATATCTTTTTTTAAACGTTAATTTCTCAAAATCCACTGGAGCACATATATTGAGACCTACAAAAGGCACATCGGGCTACCAGTCCCTACAATTTTGCCAAGTTTCGTGCAAATCCATTCAGCCGTTCGGGCTAAAAGTGAGGCCAACCGCCCTATGGAAAACTCAATGTTAAAAACACGTTTTGGGACCCCCCTTGTTTCTCGACCCCCCCTGGACGAACCCCCCCCCAATTTTCAGGGGCTGCTCAGAAACAAAATGTGCCATTTTCCTGAAAATTTCAGCCAATTCCGTCCACAAACGCCAAAGTTATTAGACATAGAATTTTCAAAAATCCCATAGAGAAAAAATCCTAACTATATATACCTACTGGCGACCGCCAGTAGGTAATAACGCTCCAACTCCTTCTCAATTAATGAATAAGGACAAAACAGCACTCGAAAGGAAGATATGCCAGTCACGCTAGTTTATTCTTCGGGGAAGGGGCTCACACAGACGCGTTTCGGCGTGCTGCCTTCGTCAGTGTGTCTATATATATATGGTTATATATATGTGGGGCACATATAATATATTGTTTCCGGGGTCCCGCGCATGGGCGGGAATATTCTAATGCTTATGACTATTGATGAGGATCCCCTGGAAGAGAACAGCTGATCCAGCTAACTGTCGAAAACTTGTGTTGGCAATGTCCAAAGCACAGCCAATCATTTCGGAGGCAGCTCGCTCACCTTCTAAAAAGATCTTCCGTGCCTCATCTCTTTGATCTTCCAGGATTAGATCTATGAATCCCATCATATCTGACCACATTTGGCGGTCATAACGGCCAATGACTGCTAACGCATTAGCAGCTCTAATTGAAGTTGCAGCCATAGAAGAGAACTTTTTGCCCAAGAGGTCCATACGACGTCCCTCCTTGTCTGAAGGAGTAGTAATCAGTGTTGTAGGGCTTTTAGAACGCTGTTGTGTAGCCTGAGAAATGACAGAGTCTTGCCTCGGATGACCTATGGGGCAAGATGAACTGTTCTCTGGAGCTCGGTATTTCTTTTCTATTCTAGGCAACACCGCAGGAATGGATGCCGGCATCTTCATGATTTTCACTCCTTCCTGCCAGATGTAATCAATGATGGGAATAGAGCGAGGGACCTTCCTAGTATCTTCCTTGAAGTCATGTAAAAAACAGTCTGTTTGCTTGACTGTCATAGGGAGCTGAAACTTGGCAGCTGCTCTCTGCATTAAATTATGAAATCCTCCGATGTGCTCAGGAGGAGAATCAGAGGACAAATGCGAAGGCGGACATGGTGTCTCAATTATATAATCGTCCCATGGATCTGGAGCATCTGCCTGTTTAGACAATTCGCCTTCCTCAACTTTTTCATCCGAGGTGGAAGTATCTTGAGGTCCGGTGGTAGGTGGATTTTGCACAGGAGCCGCTGTACTAGGCCGAATAGGCTCTGGTACAAAAGCAGGTACCTCTACCTGCGGAATTGGGTTCTCTATTGACGGAGGAAACCTTTGAAAATAATTCACGAACATAGCCTGTAAGTACTGTATCAGTGTAAGAGGAAGATGAGATGTTTCCCTCTGACGAGACTCCTGACTGTGATGAAACTGGTATGGTATGCATGCCTTGGAGCCATATGCATGCCTTGGAGCCATATACAATTACTGATATATCATTCACTTAATACTCTTAAAGCAACAACATGCCAGAATTATACATGAAATTAGAGGAAAACAAACCATTATCCAAACAACATAAGCATGCAGAAGGCCAGCAGAAATACTGCAAGGTACATTCTCCAATGAAAACAATACACAATAGTGCTTAATTGCCAATAGTGTACCACTAATTAAACAAAACACTGCATATCCCATACAGCAGACTTATATTTCATTTTGCTCAACTGTATGACAGACTGAGAAAATATCCAAAATACATCCAGTGTCAGCCTAAACCTTATTCAAGTGTGGGATTAATTATGCATCCCTAGGCAAGTGAGCCAAATGTTAAGAGGGGAGATGCCATTATATGCAAAAGTAGATTGGAGTTTATCTAGTAAAGCTGACCTCGTCAATATTCAGAAAAATATGAACAATCAGCACCAAAGACTACATCAAGTCAATATCACAATGCAACGCTGCAGATAAAAGCCTGAAAATACAAACAGTAGGTAGTGGTAAGCACTCCAATGTACACGTCAATCCGTGAATCTTGCCACACTGAGCTATCAATTATAACGTACACTCACCAAATGTGTCAATGTCGCACAAACCAAAACCTGAATTTAAAAAAGGGGGAAAACAAGCGATCATCATCACTCCATGAACAGCTACCACATAAAAACTCTTGGTCATCCTTGCAAGAAAAAGAACATACCTCCTAAACCTTTAACCAGCAAGTTGGGTTCAGGCAGGCATCTGTATGTGGCGTCCACCAATTCAATTGTGTGTGTTCGCTGTTCCTGTAAGCTACCATCTTAGATCTCAGGGAGCGCAACAAAAATAAAGACTCATCTTTGAGTACTCTACGGTTAACCTCTCTGTAATAGACTACTAAATTGCATGGACAGCAGAATGTACAATCTACTAGTACGTCTCAAAAATTTGTGTTATGAGGTGTTGGGCTGGGAGCTTCCCCGCTCGCCGAAGTTGGGCCTCCTACATGTCATGGAACAAGTGGGGGGGAATTTATACAAACGTCATCTGCTTCTCTTGGGCCTCATAGTGGCCAAAAGAGATATAGCCCGGGCCTGGAAGGCTCCTAGAGCCCCATTGCTGGAGGTGTGGAAACGGGGCTTGGACTTTAACATGGGACTAGAACGCCCAATATTTGAGGGGGTGTCCCACAAAACATTTTAAGATCTGGAAGAAATGGGCGCACTACAGGGGCCTTCTGCTGGACCCCCCGGAGCCTCGGACAACCGACGCGGATCGCGTCCTTACTGACTCTGGGTGAATTGGTTCACATGCAGCTATTGAGACTGCTAGGCTCCTCTTGATGGACACTGTAGACACCGTGCGGGGTGGAGGGAGGGCACCGGGTGGGATACTGGGGGAATGTTGGCTGACTGTATTTGAAAGTGATACTTTTATAAGCACACTGCCTCTCTGATTCTTTGATAGCGGTGTTTTATTTCTAGTATGCTGTCAACTGCCAAAACCTAATAAAAATTTTGTTATGAAAAAAAAATGTGTGTTATTATAGTAAACACCCCACAACTCTATGTTATTTTAAAAAGAGAACAACGAAAGACCTTCAATCCTAAATGATGGACTACTTTTGTGTGTGAAGGCAACATCTTAATCAATCGATGCATTTACTTATGTTATGGCGTTTATTGCCGTTGCTATCTTAGAACTCATTCTTCACAGCAAATATTAATAAGATTAAAAAGCTAAATGCCCCACAAACAATCTACTATCAAAATCTGTTTGTCAACTCGTCATATAAGGCATGGAAAAGAATCTTCACTCGAACAGAGTATTCTAAAAGGTCTCATTTAACGGATGAATGTGCCTCTCCAACACTGACTGTAATAGAGGAGATACTATATATTTTGTACATATTTTAATTTCCATATCAAAATGAATCTAACTCCTTATTTCTACACACAGCGACGCTCCAGAAAATAGCAGAGTTTATAAGTTAAAGACAGTTTAGGATTCTAATTCCCTCAAAAAATATTAAAGACTACAGACAATATTGGGGAAGTAATGAAACATATCACGGAAATAATGTATCAGTTAGAGCACCATTTCTCACAACAATTTAACATTGTTATGCAAAATATCTCTAAACAAAGGTTACCAAGAAATAACAGATATAATTCAAATGACATCATAAACACCACTCATGTACAGGTACTTGTTTACTCATGCAAATAATATTCCCAAATTTTTCACACAACCTAAAACGAGCCCTCAGTCCTCACTTAAGAATTTCCTTGCAGATCTTCATAATCCATATTTAAATCACAGCTTCTGAGCTCGTAATCTCATTGTCCACATTGCCTCTGTGTGACGCAACACGAGTTCCCGATTACCTCCCCTAGGGTTGACCTCCACTACTTCAATGCCATATAAATGAAATGGTAAGTGTGGTATTTTCGACTGTCAACATGAACATGTGCCGCAATGGGGTATCTTCTATCACCTGTCTTTACAGCTCTCAGAGGGGTTGAGCTTCTTTCTCGTAATGTCCTAATGGTGCCCCTCATATAGATTCTGCCACAGCTGCACATTAAAATGTACACTACATACCTGGTGTAGCATGAAATATCATTTACAATCGTATAGTGTTTGCTCCCATTGTGACTAAAAGTTTTTCTCTTTTCATCAGCAAATTTACATAGGACACATCTCACACATTTGTAGTAAAAGTACTCCACTAGTTCGGATTTCGATTACTGTTCATTGGGTAACTGGGCACAGAATGTTCTTAAAAGTCTCAAAGATTACTGTGACGGGGTGGCGGGGCTGGGGAGTGACAATGCTGATGTACACGCAGACGGCTGGTCTGCTCTACCGTTGACCCCCCTTTCTGTTGTCCCTATACAGACTGATGCCTATGCTGCCGTACCTGGGGATTGGTGGTCGGCTGTCCCGCGGATACCCCCGGTCACCCCTGCAGTGAATGATGACCCTGGCCTGCAGGACTGGGGCACAAAGGAGACCGATAGCATATGGAACTTTGCTCCGGTAAAAGAACACGGCCCCTTTAACTACAGACTACACGACGGCGTGGCCACGCCCCCTGAGGGCGTCGAGGAGTCAAAAGCCGGAAGAGAGAAGGAGACGACGGACGGCGTTTCCCTGGAGGCGGAAGGTGTGTTGGAGTGGAGACGGAGAGCAGTGGAGTCGAGTGTTGGAAGCGGAGGTGAAGCGTGTGGAAGGAGCCCAGCTGAGAGCGACAAGCCAGGAGGCCACCGATTCGGCGCTTCGCCCTGCCACGGTCCCACGGGAGGAGCGTGGCTGGACAAGGTACGGGGTACTGTGGCCGGCTGGGTGGGGAGGAGCGACCCGAAGAAACCGAGAGCCCCAGTGTAAATAATGTACAGTCAGAATATTCCCCACCCCTTCACGAGCACACCGAACGGCTGTTGTTAACTGAGCACTTGGTTGTCCCTCACTCCCTGGGCCCTTGCAAGTCGTGCACGGACATCCCAGTGATTGTGCCTTCTCTTGTTTTCTTTCCTTTCCGGGACGCCTCCGGACGAGTCTGCACTCCTGTACCAGAGGGCGACGAGATCTACTTCCCTCCATACCGGCGAGAGCGACTCGATACCCTACATCACTCTGGAGTATTCAGGATTCACAAGAGGTGTCAGGACGGAGACCTCAGACTTTGCCAAACTAAGAGTGTCCTCTAAAAGGCGTAAAGCATACTTAAAAATAAAACCTTCTTTAAGAGCACTCTTCCCTGACTCTGCATCTTTGGATCCCACCCCCCTGGCTTCTGCTGCGTCTTCCCCTGTGTTCCCCGAGCCTGCCCCTTTACAATTACAATATTATTTTTGGATGAATGAAGAGGAGTGCTCGAGGGCTCAAATGTTCATCTAATTTAGAATTTTCCCCATCCTGGAGTGACCAGCAGCAACTCAGAACCCCACAAGCCCTACTGGACTGTTTGTTTGCTTGGAAGTGTGCGCCCATCAGTTTCTCCTGGCTGCTGGATTTGTGTTGTATCTATTCTGTTATCTGGTTAACAATTGGTCACCCACAGTGTGCTTTAGACCACCCTGGACTTTAACAAATGCCATGAAACAAACTGTTGACTCACCTTTGAAAAGGTCACTCTCCTGTGTGCCTCATTTACACTTTCATCAGAAAATGTATGGATTGTTGGGCGGTAAAACATTATTTGTACTTGGACTGCGTACGACTCCTAAATTAATGTTTTGACACACTCTCCATTCAGCCCTGGCGTCGGGAAGGCAGTAAGAAGACTGACAACACTGGGAGTTATGAAATGACCAGCTTAATTTGTTTGACCACATCTGCACTTTTTTTCAATAAACAAAGAATTGAAAGCAAAATGCTTCCCGTCAGTATTTTTGTGCAAGAAACAGAAAACCAAGAGGCTTAATCATAATTAGGGCTCCCGGTTTTATGGTATTTATTTTTAGTCCATTTCCGTCTGTATTTATCCATATTTATTTTTTGGTCATTTTATCTATATTCATCCATATTTATTTTGTGTTTTGCGTATAAATAAAGTTATAAAACAGTACATTTCCATATTTATTTAACTGATAGACGCGCACTCATACTTTGATGTCTGTTGTGTTTTAGCTAATTAAGCTGCCAATTATTACATGACAATACATTCACTGGAAATGATTCATAATGCAGTGTGTACGATAAAGAAGACCAATGCGTCTATCAGTATCTTGTGTTCTTGAAGGTAAGCTAGATTGCCTGGCATTGCACGGTTTGTTTGATTAAGCGCTGCTTAACAAAACAAGCCGTGGCACTGCCAGGCAGTTTCGCTTACTTTCACAGTCAAGCGAGACCAATAAGTATGGCCAATGCCTGTTTATAGTACCCCTTCCACGGCTGTCAAGATCAATGTTGTTGCTTCCACTTTCCTGCTGCAGTTTTTCTCGTAACCACTGGGTGGCACTGAAATGCAGGCAGATTCTGGTTCTGTCCTCTTGGATGCTGCGTTCGGATCTAAACAAATTACCTTCCTGTGGCGGTTTGTTTGTTGGTGTGGCCCTTATAGCAGCCACTGACGACATCAGGTCCCTGATAGACAACGGGGAAACTGCTGCCCTCATCCTCCTGGACCTCTCAGCAGCCTTCGACACCGTATGCCACCGCACCCTGATACAGCGCCTCAGCAACAATGGAATCCAAGGAGCGGCCCTGGAGTGGATCATCTCGTTCCTCACCGGAAGAACCCAGGGAGTCCGCCTCCCCCGTTCCGATCCGCGGCCACCGAAGTCATCTGCGGCGTTCCGCAAGGATCCTCACTCAGCCCCACCCTCTTCAACGTCTACATGAGCCCTCTCGCAGCCATCGCACGCCAACACAACCTCAACATCATCTCCTACGCAGACGACACCCAGCTGATCCTCTCCCTCACCAACGACCCCGCCACCGCCAAAGCCAACCTCCAGGAAGGAATGAAACACGTCGCAGAATGGATGAAGATCAGCCGTCTGAAAATGAACTCAGACAAGACGGAAGTCCTCATCCTCGGACCATCTCCATCCGCCTGGGACGACTACTGGTGGCCCCCTGCCCTGGGCACCGCACCCAAGCCAATGGACCACGCACGCAACCTGGGCTTCATCCTGTACTCTTCCCTCACGATGACCAAGCAATTCAATGCCGTCTCGTCATCTTGCTTCAACACCCTGCGCATGCTCCGAAAGATCTTCCGATGGATACCCACCGAAACCAGGAAGACGGTCACCCAGGCCCTCGTCACCAGCCGTCTGGACTACGAGAACACCCTCTACGCTGGAACCACAGCCAAACTCCAGAAAAGACTCCAGCGCATTCAGAACGCCTCAGCACGACTCATCCTGGACATCCCTCGCCATAGCCACATCTCTGCCCACCTGAAAGACCTGCACTGGCTCCCCGTCAACAAGAGGATCACGTTCAGACTCCTCACCCACGAACACAAGACCCTCCACGACAAGGGCCCGAAGTACCTCAACAGCCGCCTCACATTCTACACACCCACCCGCCAGCTCCGATCCGCCAGCCTCGCCCTCGCCTCCGTCCCACGAATTCGCAAATCCACCGGAGGAAGATCCTTCTCCTACCTGGCAGCCAAGACATGGAACTCCCTCCCTACTTGTTAAAAGTTAGGCTGAAAACCGTCAACATTATCGGCGCCCTCTTGCTCTCCTTAAACCTTTTGTACGCGTAAAACAGCCGCCATTTTGGACACCATGGCTTCCCTGCTCTCGCCGAGAGCCAGCGCGTCTCTCTCTCTCTCCTAACTTCGCTGGCAACCCCCCTGCTTGCACCTGCCTTGAGTCATAAACCCCTCTTCGGCGCTGCTCTGCCCCAGGCCCTCATCCTGTTCCCAGCGCGACACCTCCCTGCTTCCCCCTCATGACCTCCGGCCTTTTGATGCAAACCCCTTTTCCCCGTGTGCCCGTTTGTCTTCCCCGTTCCCAGGCCGACACCTAGCTCTGCCGATACCAATCTCTTGCCCCTCCCCATACAATAGGAAGCTTCCCTCCTCAAAGGACCCCCGAGATGATCAAAGCCCCCCCCCCCATCCCACGAGATCCGATCGAAACCCGCACACTCCGTGAATCGGCGGAATACCCAGCTGCGCGATGATCATCACCTGTTGTGAACGGGGCGGGGACTTCCACTGTAGCCTTGCATGGGAACGGGCTGGGAAAGGGGGGATTCTGAGGATGTCTTTCCGTACTTCAAAGTGTCAACGAGAATGTGTTACATGCAATAAACAGATAAACTTGTGTATAAGAGGCCAGGCCTCAGGGATGCAGTTAGAGCACCTCAGAACGATACCTTCTGTCCGTTTTCGTTGTGTTCTCCTCCGGAGCGAATAAAAACCTTGTTTCCTGCCTTCCAGTCTCCAGCGCCTGCCTCTTCAATAGTTTAACTTCTTTGTGGGTTCAAGAGGCGACATCGCCGGGCAATAATTAAGGATCTTATATTCTGGTTGGTAGTGCCCCCCCAGTTTTAATTTTTCTACAATTGGCGTCCCAAGCGTGGGGCCCATCAGCGACCCATGGATCCAGTGGGAGAGGTCCTGACGACAAAGTGAACGACTGCAACGATCGGGAACGCGTCTGTCCAATAGACCCTCGTCTGACAGCCGATCATCCGAACTTCACTGGTTCCGAACAGACCTCTCTCGAGTGATCTACGGTCCTGACTGGGAACCATCAGGAGTGCCGCGAGGATAACGAAGAAGAGAGGACGATCGGGCGCTGGATTCGGAAGTCAGGAAACTGTCCATGCGGTCCGGGTAAGGTCGTGTTACCACGACAAATTGCGAAAAAAAAATTGCTTGATTGTTAAATACTAGTATTGCTCTTTTTGTTTATTTGGAGATTCACTGTCTGCAAACGGAGAAACAACAGGCTCTCTCTTTGCAAGCAGTGGAGGATAGGTAGGGCAGACAACCGTGCTTATTTTTCTCCACCACTCAATAATCACCTGAAACTGAGCTGTTGTTCACAAACTATTGTTTCCTGGAGATTCCCTGTCTGCAAACAGGGAAGAGACCACCCTTTTTGCAGATAGTGAAAAGGGTAGGTAACGCAGATCTTTGCGGACCTACTCATTCTCCCCATTGTTATTTATCGGTCTTTTGTTATCTTGATCTATGAGGGATTCACTGTCTGCAAACGGAGAAACAAAGGTCTCTCTCTTTGCAAGCAGTGGAGGATAGGTAGGGTAGCAGCCGTGCTTATTTTTTTCTCCCCCACCCTATAATTGCTTGAAACTGAACTGTTGTTCGCAAAATTATTGTTTCCTGGAGATTCCCTGTCTGCAAACAGGGAAGAGACCACCCTTTTTGCAGATAGTGAAAAAGGTAGGTAACGCAGATCTTTGCGGACCTACTCATTCTCCCCATTGTTATTTATTGGTCTTTGGTTATTGTGATCCATGAGGTATTCACTGCCTGCAAACAACGTAGAATAGAAATATTCTGTCTAGTCTTTGCACCTAGTGATAAGATAGGCAGTGCTGACTTTTTTTAGTCCCTCGTTACGAGCCGTCATGTCTGTCTTCTCCCCACTGATTGGTAGCCTGTTTAGCCCGGACCGCTTATTAGAGATGGACCATCCAGCCCCACTGGAAGGCACCCCTAATAAGGACATGTTCATGAAGCATGGATTGACCGCTATTGCCTATAGTAAACTATGGCATAAATATACAAAACAGGGTCAAGAAAGTCAATGGCCCCTGATAGGATCCTTCGATGATGATAAAATAAAAACGCTAGAAACTGCCCTAGGTAAAAACAAGACAACACCTACTATGCTTGATAGCTTCGGCATGTGGCGAAAAGAAACTGAACAGCGTAAAAAGAAAACTGAGAGTAGGTTGGAAAAAGAGCTGCAAAAAGCAGCCCACCTAGCTGCTCAGAAACTAAAAAAGGAGATAGAGGAAAGAGAGAAAGCTAAACAGAAACTAGAAAGGGAAACGCCAAGCCAGTGTCCGGTTAGAACCCCCTCCATGCTCTACCCTGATTTACCCTCGAAACGACAAGCCAATGAGGACCTGCTGTTAGGTCCCCCTATCATCTACATGCCCCCTCCATATGCCCCTTCTCAACCCTTGGCGCAGCACGCGCCACCCCCAGGTACAAACGAAGGTACCGCCACAGCGTCGGCCCCAACGACCTCTGTGCCAGCCGAACCCCTTGTATTAAAACCCGCATCAACGACAACGTTAGACGAGCATGAGACTCGAGGGGCTGGCCTTGCAAGAACAAACAGGCTAGACAAAGATGAGCGAGCGGGGATCGACAAAATAGCAAGGACACTGGTAGAAAGGAAGGATGATGAAGAGTACATCACAGATATGTTCAGCTCGTATACAGGGAGTCACAGGCGACATTTTACCGTACGACTGTGTTATCATGTCTTGAATGCATACGAGGACCGATATCGAGACAAACGTCCCGAGAGCCTAAGGACTCTGTACCGGAAGGTCGATATCGGGGATGAGGGCGAGTGTGATGTGTCGGACCTCCTTACGCGTACGCTTGAGGTTTTCCGCCACCTCACTGAACGAAAGCCGGGAGCTAAATCCGCGGCCCCCGTAGCGACCGAACCACCAACCGAGCAATCTAACACCATGATGCCGATACGTGAGGCTGCCCCTTACTGGGTTCCCCCTCGAGGTACAGGGACTCACGATGATGCAAACAACCAAGATGCAAAGGGAAGGGTAGTATACAACTGGGTCTACCAGCCATGGGACCGGCAAGAGATACTGACATTCCGGAAATCTCTACCCGACCTACGTAAAAACCCCACTGCCTTCTATACTGAATTGGGTACAGCCCTGGGTTCAACTATCATGACCCTGGCTGACATCGACTTGTTCTTCGGGTTATGTCTACCAGCTGATGTGTGGAAGCAAATCCGGAAAGTCGACCACCTTGAGCTGTTCGGACATACCTGGCCACAACTCGATGACTTGGACAAACAACGGGGACCAGGACAAAAGCCGTTGAAATCCATTCTAGACCTCCCAGATAAAATTGTAGAGAAATTAAAAACCCTAATCCCAGAAAAGAAAGTGGACTGGTCGATAGTAACAGCCTGTCGCCAAAAACCCCAGGAGGATGTATCGGAATACTTCTCCCGGTTTGAAACGGTGTTCTCCGATTACAGCGGCCAGGACATGACCACTGCAACCGGACACCATCTGTTTGTCCAGAATTATGTTAAGGGCCTATCATTGGACATCTCCCAGAAACTACAGGCCAGCGAGAGTAGTTGGGCAGCCTCCAAACCTACAGCGATTCTCCAAATGGCCCAATATTATGAGCATCAGAAAAATGAAAACGATAGGGCGACAGAGAAAAAGAAGAAAGACTTAAAAGAGAGGGTGATGATTGCCAAACTGCAAGGGGTGACTATAGGACGAGACCAATACCGGGGAAACTACCAGACAAACGTCCCTAAGACTGCATTTCCCCAGGACCGCACTCTGACTCCCTACAGTGGACGCACAGACCTTAGAGATGACCAGTGCGCTTTCTGCAAAGGGACTGGCCATTGGAAATCCCAGTGCCCAGTTCTCCTGGAAATGATCAGGAACAGAGACCCCAGGGATGTAGCTAACGGACCGAGACCTAAGGGACCACAACGAGGGCCCCCAAATGACGCGACTAATGACAGATCAAGCAGACCGAATACGTTCGATCGACCCAGACAGAACCAATATCAACAATCTGACTATGACGACGCTCACACCTTTGCATAGGACAGCCAAGGGCGAGGGAGGGATCCAGTCGAGCTCTATGTTGACCAGCAGGGCCCTTATGTCACTGCTAAGGTCCTGGGTACCAAGTCTCCATTTCTGGTAGACACTGGCGCAACACGTAGTGCGTTATCTAAACGACTGATTCCAAGGGCACCCTTGTCTGGCTCACTCATAACATCGACAGGTTTCGATGGAACGCCCTCCACCAACCCTTTGTCTGCCCCGATTCTCTTTGACGTAGAAAACAACACCACCGACACCACGTTCTTGCTTTCCTCCAATAGCCCTGACGCCATTATGGGACTTGACTTACTGAAACACTTCCGAGCGACGATTAGGTGTTCTCAAGACGGAGTTCGAGTGTTTCTTTACGACAACCCCGTTCTGCTTAAACATTGTTCCCCCCGACACATGTTTTCCATCACCGACGTCGACGCGTCCCTGCTTGACACCCTACCTCCGTATCTGTGGGCCAAAGCGGATTCGGACGTAGGGCGTATGTTAATTGACCCAGTGCACATTACTGTCCGACCAGACGCAACACTCCCAAAACTCCCACAATATCGGATATCGCCAGAGGGCGAGAAGGCATTGGTGATGATTATCCAGTCACTGATAGACGCAGGAGTGGTAGAGGAAGTGGTTAGCAACGTTTGCAACAGCCCTATCTTGCCCATTATCAAGAAGCAGGGAGAGGGAGATGAGAAAGCATACCGTTTCATCATCGACCTCCGAGAGATCAACAAAGTGGTGGTACCCCAGTACCCTGTGGTCTCAGACATCACCACCATCCTGACCTTGATTCCATCCACTGCCACCACCTTTTCCGTCATCGACCTCAAGAACGCATTCTTCTCCATCCCCATCCACCCAGACAGCCGATATCTCTTCGGCTTTACCCTAAAATCCCGCTCATATAGGTTTTGCCGAGCCCCTCAAGGCTACACGGAGAGCCCTAGCATCTACAGCCAGGCCCTCAAAAGGCAACTAGACCAAGTCCGGTTACCCGACGGGGTGGTGTTGGTACAATATGTCGATGACATCCTTTTGGCAGCCGACACCACCCCTCTAGCGGTTACCGCCACCATTCAACTCTTGCACTTCCTTGCGGAAAATGGCCACAAGGTCTCCAAGAAGAAGTTGCAATTCTGCCTACCCCAGGTCACTTACCTGGGTCACCTTCTGTCCAAAGATGGACGGAAACTCACCCCTGATCGAATCCAGACCATTCTAGACACCCCTGTCCCTAAAACCCAGAAGCAGGTTCGCTCCCTATTAGGCCTCACCTCCTTCTGCCGACAATGGTTGCCAAACTTCAGCCTCGTTGTAAAACCACTGCTCTCTCTCCTAAACAAAGACGTCCCTTTCCCACTCCCTTGGACTCCCGAGTGTCAAACCTCCTTCACAGAACTACGAGATGCCCTTTGCTCAGCCCCTGTCCTGGGTACCCCTGATTACAGAAAGCCCTTCTCCCTTTACACTCACGAAAGGGAGGGGTGCGCTTTATCTGTCCTGACCCAGGCCATCGGTCCTAAGCAACGACCGTGCGCTTACTTCTCTGCCACTCTTGACCCTGTCGCCAGAGCCTTGCCTGCCTGCCTTCGAGCTGTAGCTGCTGCTGCAGTCTCTATCCGACAGAGTGAGGGGATTGTACTCTCGAATTCCCTCACGGTACTGGTACCCCATGCAGTCGACACCCTCCTGAACCAAACCAAGACGCAACATCTGACGAGTGCACGACTGACTGGATACGAACTAACCTTGCTTGCCCCCCATATCACCCTGAAAAGATGCACCACACTGAACCCAGCAACTCTGTTACCCTTGCCAGAGAACGACCCCAATGTGCACCCCGTACATGACTGCGTGACTCTTACGGACGAACAGACCAGGAGTAGGGTCGATCTCAGAGACACAGCTTTCCCTGACCCCGACGGGGAGTTGTGGGTGGACGGTTCTTGCATCAAACTCTCCGATGGTACCACTTCCGCTGCCTATGCAGTCACCACGGCTCGAACTGTAGTAGAAACAGCCCGCATCACCCAGCGATCTGCCCAGGCAGCGGAACTGATTGCTTTGACGAGAGCCTGCATCCTGGCAACAGGAACCACGGCGAACATTTACACCGACAGCCAGTATGCCTTCGGGGTGGTTCACCATTTTGGGCTCCTCTGGAGGGAGAGAGGATACTTGACCTCACACGGCACACCCATTTTGCACGGGGATTTAGTCTCCGCCTTAATCGAAGCTGTCCTCCTCCCCAACAAACTTGCCGTTATCAAATGCCAGGCACACAAGAAGGTGACAGACATTATTGGACAGGGAAATGCACTAGCCGACATCACCGCCCGAACGACAGCTGAAAATAGAACGACAACACGTATGTACGTGACCAGGTCACAAGCAGAAAACTGGACTGACGCCAAGGACACAATTAGAGACATACAAACGGCTAGCACACAACACGAATTGACTGAATGGGCACGGGTGGGATTGAAAGACGATGAAGGCTGCTGGCGGACAAAAGACACGAACAGATGGTTGCTACCTGATTCATACTTGATTCCCATATTAACCATGGCACACTCCCCTGCCCACATAGGATCAGCCCCCATGATCGAACTTGTCTCCAGGGTTTGGCACAATGACAAGATCCCAGATTCCGCCAAACGCCTGGTCCAACAATGCTTAATATGCCTGCAACACAACCCCGGGAAGGGAACTGTAGTACCCCGGGGGGGATTTGGGGTCCCAAACCACCCATTTGAAGTCCTGCAGATGGACTACATCCAGCTAGACAGATGCCAAGGCCTGAAATATGTACTTGTCGTGGTGTGCGCATTTAGCAAATGGGTGGAAGCATATCCAACCCGTGACAACACCGCTATGGCCACTGCAAAGGTCCTGTTAAAGGAGTTTTTCCCCCGTTATGGCCTCTGTCGTGTTTTATGGAGTGATAATGGCCCCCACTTTGTAGCCAACGTTATCCAGCTCATCCTAAATGGGCTGGGTATCAAACAGAAATTCCACGCAGTCTTCCACCCTCAATCTGCTGGGCTTGTCGAACGACACAACGCCACACTAAAGCTTAAACTGGCCAAAATAGTGGCTACGACGGGCCTGAAATGGCCAGACGCCCTCCCATTGGCATTGCTATCGATGCGCTCTACCCCCACCCGACATCACTTAACCCCTTATGAAGTTGTCTTCGGTCGACCCATGAGCGTCTGGTCTGCCCCGAAACCAACGTCCATTCATGACGTTCCGGATGTCCTAATGTCTGATTATCTGTACAAATTGACTGAAACTTTGTCTGTCCTTCATCAGCAGGTGCAGCAGGCCATCCCCGATGCTTCCAGGGGTCCGGGTCACGCCATCCAGCCGGGGGACTTCGTGCTGATCCGAAACTTTCAGCGATCAAAGAGTTTGGAACCCCGGTGGACGGGCCCCTGGCAAGTGCTGATCACCACTCGGACCGCACTTCGAGTGGAGGGGAAGAAACACTGGCTGCACGCCCATCACTGCAAAAAGGTCTCTCCAACCCTGGCCACGACAGACACCGTCAACACCCAAGAAGAGCTCCTGAACCAGGACCGACCATCGTTGAACTGCTATCCTGACACAGAGACACTTGAACTTTCAAAACATCCTGACCCCACTGTGCCATCTCGAGAAGGGTATTTCCTGCGTCGAAAGGAGGGAGCTTCGGCTAAGTAGGCCACGGACTAGGTTAAAGAATCTCAGAACGGTGACCCAAAACTACCAAGGGTTACCTGGAGAGAAGCTAAAACTAAGTCTGTGGTCCTGCCCACTACCGAGCACCTTGAAGACGAAGATGATGGAAGCACCAGATAAGAAGATGATGGAAGCGCCAAACAAGAAGCCGACTGAGACAACAGGAAATACCCACTACAGAAATCCGAGAACAGACAGACTCCATAGCTCAAAGACAATTGCACTCTTCATCGTAATCCTCCTCTGTTTTCTCCTCATGACTACGCTCTGGATTATGGAAGAACACGCACCTGCACACGAAACATTCCTAACCACTGCTCAGCCTACCACCATGAAGGAACATTATCTAATTTCGCTCTCTCCTCAACTAAGAGAGAGGCGAAAGGAGTTTTGGAACAACTCTTTCGTGCAGCTACTTCACCAGCACAATCTTGCCACCAACGCCACCAACTGCTGGATCTGTGGGTTGCTACCCCATGCCACTGGACATTCAATACCATTCATCCCTTCACCCTTCTCCGTCCACGGCTCCTGCCTTGCCTGGCTGATCCTCCTGCAGGAGAGCTATACGGGAAATGCCACCTCCAGCAGAGCTGCAGCACATTCTTCTCATGGGGCCGGGCGAAACAAGACAAAGACACACTTCTGCCCGCTGACCCCCAGCGACTCAATCCAAATGGACATTCCGGCCAAAGAACGAATCGAAATGCAGGTGTTCAACAATCCAACCAGACCCACCTTCTCCTATCTGCGGAAACGAACGGCTGCCACTCTGACTGTGGCCCTGACGGTCATCAACGTCACAGGCCACATGTGTGTAGAAGGACTTGGGACACAGCTGGTGGGTCACAGCGCTTGCCGCTTTACCAGAACTTTGGACTCCACGGATCCACCTTCCTTTGTGTCATCCCCAAACATGTATTTCATCTGTGGCACGAAGGCCTACACCTGGCTCCCCAAAGGCTGGGGGGGCACTTGCTACATCTCCTTCGTCCTTCCTCCAACTTATGTGGCCCCAGCGAATCACCACAGACAAAAACGAGCCAAAGACGTTGAGCAAGCCGACTCAACAGGAGCACAGTTCCTCGATGCTATGAAAGGACTCGTCCCCCTCTGGGGCCCGATGGCAAACAGCCGTGCCATCCGACATTTGACTCAGGCAGTCGAGACAACCATGAACATCACAGCAGGCATCTTCGCCAACAACACTGCCGAGCTCCAAGCGGTCCGTTTGGTGGCTCTTCAGAACCGCCTCGTTCTAGATGTGGTTCTGGCGGACCGTGGAGGAGCATGCCGCATTATTGGGGCCAGCTGTTGTACATACATACCGGACAACTCGCCCTCAGTGTACAAAGCCATCGAACATCTTCACAGACTCTCTTCGGAAGTTCACCAAGAGCAAGAAGAATGGTCGCTTGGTGGTTGGTTCTGGGACACCGTCAAAAGCTGGGGCTGGAGACTGCTCACCATTATCCTGATTCCCGTAGTTGTAATATGTGGCCTATGCTTAGGAATTCAATGTTTGCCACCTATGTGTTCTTTATGTGCGAGTTGTATTTTTCCCAAAACTGTGGACATTGGAAGCGAACATATGAGGGCATTGTATGATACCGAAGTTAGGAATCTGATGAAAATTGACATTGAGTAAGCAAGTTGGCTAGATATGTTGAAAAGGGAGGACTGTTAAAAGTTAGGCTGAAAACCGTCAACATTATCGGCGCCCTCTTGCTCTCCTTAAACCTTTTGTACGCGTAAAACAGCCGCCATTTTGGACACCATGGCTTCCCTGCTCTCGCCGAGAGCCAGCGCGTCTCTCTCTCTCTCCTAACTTCGCTGGCAACCCCCCTGCTTGCACCTGCCTTGAGTCATAAACCCCTCTTCGGCGCTGCTCTGCCCCAGGCCCTCATCCTGTTCCCAGCGCGACACCTCCCTGCTTCCCCGTCATGACCTCCGGCCTTTTGATGCAAACCCCTTTTCCCCGTGTGCCCGTTTGTCTTCCCCGTTCCCAGGCCGACACCTAGCTCTGCCGATACCAATCTCTTGCCCCTCCCCATACAATAGGAAGCTTCCCTCCTCAAAGGACCCCCGAGATGATCAAAGCCCCCCCCCCATCCCACGAGATCCGATCGAAACCCGCACACTCCGTGAATCGGCGGAATACCCAGCTGCGCGATGATCATCACCTGTTGTGAACGGGGCGGGGACTTCCACTGTAGCCTTGCATGGGAACGGGCTGGGAAAGGGGGGATTCTGAGGATGTCTTTCCGTACTTCAAAGTGTCAACGAGAATGTGTTACATGCAATAAACAGATAAACTTGTGTATAAGAGGCCAGGCCTCAGGGATGCAGTTAGAGCACCTCAGAACGATACCTTCTGTCCGTTTTCGTTGTGTTCTCCTCCGGAGCGAATAAAAACCTTGTTTCCTGCCTTCCAGTCTCCAGCGCCTGCCTCTTCAATAGTTTAACTTCTTTGTGGGTTCAAGAGGCGACATCGCCGGGCAATAATTAAGGATCTTATATTCTGGTTGGTAGTGCCCCCCCAGTTTTAATTTTTCTACATACTCACCTACGGTTGACCCTGGACCATCTCTCCTTCAGGAAACATGGCTGTTCGAGCAGTAGCACCCCCCCCCCCAGCGCCTTGAGACCCTACGGGTGAGTAGCGCGCAATACACATTTTGTTGACTGATTGATTGATTGTAGTGGCAATTGTCCCTTAATGAAGTTCCTGGAGGACAAAAATACGGTAGCATGAAAACTCCCTGGGTAAAAAGTAAAGCTCACTGTGTCTATTTTAAAGAGATGGTAACAATAAGATTTGCAGACAGTTGCTGTGTCAGACCAGACCTAAAACATGGCGATGGTCGAGAACTGAAACACGAAAAATAAAAAAAATACAGAATGTTTTGTTGAATAAACAAGGACGAATGAGGATTTTTTTTTCCCATCCCTGGGGGTGTTTTTAGTTTGGCGACGGAACAATGAATCAAAAACTGCACGGAATCAATTAACTTGTGACAGTTTTTCAAAATAGGAGTACAAAAAAAAGCCGCAAATAAAAAGAAGGCGAGGCCACAAGATTTTGTAGCAGGTTTATTTGTGTTGCTTTAGTTTGTCGTCAACAGGAAACCTCCACCCACTGCTCGTGCATCGCACAGAATAGGGGAGAGGCCATCCCACATTCCAGAGCTGGGTGGGGGTACAAGGCCTGCAGGGGTTAAAAGGGCAGCACCACCAGGAGGGCAGGAACGGGATGAAAGTTCGGTCACGAAGTGTGCGCTGGAGCCAGAGAGTACAGGACTCCCCAAATAGGAGGGGAGCCAGATACAGTACCCATAGGAACAGCGTTGACACACAGCACTGAGCACCCAGCAGAAACCTTACAGCACGGCCACAAGAGCTAGGGGTTTCAACTCCCACCACCTCCACCCCTATTCTGCTGAACACTTGCCTTCTTCCCGAAGCTAAAACAAGCTGGGTTGGTTCATCTGTGCCTGCCCACAGATGCCTAGTTATAGGAGGGAGCAGAGCGCGTGCATTTGTTTTTTCCTGCATGTGGAGAGAGGGAGGAGAGCGCATGCATATGTTTGAGCAGAGCGCGTGCATATGTTTTGGCAGAGCGCGTGCATATGTTTTGTCCAGCGTGCATATGTTTTGTCCTGCGTGCGGAGAGAGGGAGCAGAGTGCCTGAATATGTTTTGTCCTGAGTGCGGAGAGAGGGAGCAACCGAGCAGAGCCATGCGCGTGCACATCTGCTGTGTCTTCAGCTAAGCTGTTAGACCGACGTATGCATGCACATGTCCTGGCTTGAAAGCGTGCACATATCCTGTTCCCTTTCGCCCACCAAACCGACAAAATTGGTCACGCAAAGGCGAGCAACTCATGCGCTGCATCGCTAGGCGAGACCTAAGAAAAGTGGAAATGAGCCCTGGATCCGCTTTGGAAGGTGCAGAAATTAAGGAATCCGGGAACATTGACGCTCAGGAGTAACAATAATATGTCCCTCAGATATCACTTCTGGTGTGGGATGGACCCAAAGTGGAGCTACATGATGCCACCTACTGGCATGTGAAGGAACCGTTAAGTACACTCTTTGGATCCAGGGTGACTCTTGGGGGTATTAATTAACCCTGGGCGTAGTTCACGAAGTAGCGCTACGCGTAGCTACGCAAAGTGCACTTCGCACTACGCGAGCTACGTGAACTGCGCAGTGCACTGTGCAAAATGCTGTTCGCACTGTACAATCAGTACAAACAGTAATAAACAACAAGCATTTACAATGCAATGGTCTCGGCATTGTTAAAGTTAGAGCTATTGGCATTGCTCATGACATTATTTTTATGTATGTTTTGGTTTTTAAAACATTTAAAGAAACTGCATTGTCATTTACAATGTCAATAGCTTAATCTCTCTCTAATCTGAGACCTATTGCATTTGCACGACACACACAAAGCCACTCACACACACAGAGCCACCCACACAGAGCCACCATACAGAGCTACCTACACAGAGCTATTCACATAGATCAACCCACCCACAAATAGAGTCACCCACACAGAGCTACCTACACACACACATAGTTACCTACACACAGACAGAGCTTCCCACACATAGAGTGGCAAGTTAGATGAGAACCAGGCAGTTCTGTTCTGCACCCACAGTAGTTCATCCAATTAAAAGGCTTCCACCTATATTGTGAATTGTTCCATGCTGGAAATTAAGGGCAGCTTTGCCTATACGGTGACATTTCTGGTAGAAATGTTGTTATCGCTTTCGTTTTTTTCTGGGTTTCAACTTTTCACAAATAATTATCCCATCAGCTGTATTATCCTCACCCTAGGTCTCCATTGCTCATTTTTTTAGAATTGTTTGAAGATTATGTTTTCTAGTTGATTAATAAACGTGTGCATCAGTGTGTTTTAAAGTTGTAGGTACTGGGGCCTCCCAGGTCAATGCGCAATAAAAATATGTGCCCAAGATCACATTCTCACTGGTTGTTCCTGCAGAGGAACTGCAAGATGCTCGGGGTATCTCAAGATTACACCACAAGGGTAGCCTTTAACTCATCTAGCATCGCTGGCTCTGGCCTTAATCTTATGATGTCTGGAGCCCCCTAGCCGCACGCATCTCAATGGGCACTTGACAAATCTAATGGATTCTTCTGGTACAGATCACCTCCGCGGCTGACCCGGGGCAAAACATCTAGGGAAAAGTTAAAGAAACATAGTTTTCAAAATGATTCATGCAAAGAGGTCGAATCTTCAGCCAACAGCCCTTAGCATGCTGGGACTTGTAGTTTCAGCATGGTCTCTCAAGGGTATACAATAAGTTCTTTCAGGGTTAGCATGGTTACTTGCATTTTCTTGTTGGCACAAATGTTATAAATGTCTGAAAGCCAGACCCATGACATGGGACCAGTTGACAGATATAAACACTTCTAGAACAGTTCTGTGTTAAAAAAATATTGCAAAAAAAATTAAGCTCTATATATTTTGCGCAACTTTTGCTGCCACAGAATACATTCTTTGGTGGTCACATTGCACAAACATTTTACACGTAGAGTAAAATGGAACGCCCTGCAATTTAATTTTTTAGTAATGTAGTGCAGTACAAGATCAGAATAAAATCTGAATGCGTCATGAGGTGTGACGACGGCAACAAAAATCGTGCCCTGTGGACTTGCAGTAGCTTGGGAAAATGGCATAAGTCGTGTGCGTGTGTGTCAACCCCTGATTCCAGGCCGCTTCTGAGCAAACCTGGTCAAATGTGTCCAAGATTCCAAAACTCTGGTTTCAGCCTCCTGCCTACAGCTAGAGGCCAGCTCAAAAGGGTGGTCGTGTTGACTGCCAACAGCAAACCCCAAACTCTGCCCATGTGTGCAGATGGCTGCCAGACTGTCACTCACTGCCTGTGAAGACAGGAGACAGTGTTCGCAGACTTCCGGCTCCTCAATTTTCTGCCCTTAAAGTGCATGCCCTACTCTGTCTCCAGCTTTACACTTTCTGCGCCAGCTCCTATACTTTCCTGCATGGCTCTATGCAGCTTTTTGAAATTCACTCACTGCGTTGTCCCTTCGCAGTTTAACTGGTGCTGTTTTTGTTATTAGTCTGTAATAAAAGCAATGTACCCAATTCCACAGATACAACAATATGTGCGCGCGCACCCGAAAACGAAACCTAGCGTGGGGGCGGGACTTCCATCTTGTGCGCGAAGCCCGCGCCCACGGAGTTCCTGGTCCGAGGAGCAGTGGTGACGCGGGGCTCCCATGCCTGAGGGAGAGCCCCGCGGAGGCGACAGAACACCGGATTGGCGGTAAGTGGGCCTTGGGGGGCGCTCGTGTGTGTGTGTGTGTGTGTGTGTGTGTGTATGTGTGCGACCGCGGGGGTGTCCCTGTATGTGTGCGTGTATGTGCGCTCCTGTGTGTGTGTCTCTGTGTGCGACGGCGGGGGGTGGGGAGGAGTGTCTCTGTGTTGGTGCGTGTATGTGCGCTCGTGCGTGTGTGCGCACGCGTGCAGGGGGAGGTGTGTGCCTCTGTATGTTTGCGCTTCCCAGGAGACAGCCACGGCGAGCGTGGCGCGTGCCAGTTTCAAATCGCCTCCAAGGCGATGCGCGCGACCAGGATTGTCTCCTGGGAAGCACACACGGCCACAATAGGTTCTCGGCGAGAACGCGCTTCCGCGCGCTTAGCCGAGACCTAAAAAAAGGGCTCCTTTCTGTGTTACTCAAATCAAGCTATACTCTATTCATGACTATCTCAGAAAATACAGTAGAAGACCTCACATATTGTTAGAACAACACAAAAAGTTTTATCATATGTTATCTTAATTTTATTTATTTAAAAATACAAGCTCACTGCCTAATTCACAAAAATATTCTCTACAAATACATTAAAATACATTAATTCTTCATGTTGTTTTCACTACAAAAGACCATTGTATCTTCCTTTACCAACTGTGAATACTAACTCTGGGCGAAGCACTACGCTACGCTCCCGTAGTTTGCGCTACTTCGCACTACACGAATTGCACGTAGCACAGTGCAAACATGCGTAGCGCAGCTGTCCTTTTGTGCTTGCTCGCAGTCCTCAACGTCAAGTTGGCGACCGCGAGCAAGCAAAATGACATCCCGGCAAGATTTTTTCCTCGTTCGCGATCAGCAACATCAAGTTGCCGATCGCGAGCGTGGAAAATTAACCTCCAGGCGAGATTCTCAACGCGGGGAGGTCAGGTTTCTCATTGCGAGTGGTCGAGTATGCTCGCGACCGCTCGCAATGAGAAACTACCAGTCCGCGTTGAGAAAGCTGCCGCTCGAGTAGAAATCTACTCGAGTGGCAGAAAACGACCACTTGCACTGTGCAAGATGCAGCTTGCACTGATTGTTCTCTAAAAAGAGAGTTTCCCAAAAACCCTCAATTTTATCACTGTTTTTAATCTCGATTGTATGAATTTATGTGCAAATATTGTTTATGCGCTGTATACAAAAGAAGGTACTGAATGGTACACAAATTAATTGGTAAAGGAAGATACAATGGTCTTTTGTAGTGAAAGCGACATGAAGAATTAATGTATTTTAATGTATTTGTAGAGAATATTTTTTTGAATTAGGCAATGAGCTTGTATTTTTAAATAAATAAAATTAAGATAACATATGATAAAACTTTTTGTGTTGTTCTAACGATATGTGAGGTCTTCTACTGTATTTTCTGAGATGGTCATGAATAGAGTATAACTTGATTTGAGTAACACAGAAAGGAACCCTTTTTTTGTTTACTACTTGTATTACCCAGTCCTTTCTGGTTTTTGGGAAACTCTCTCTTTTTGGAGAACAATCAGTGCAAACTGCATCTTGCACAATGCAAGTGGCCGTTTTCTGCCGCTCGAGTAGATTTCTACTCGAGCGGCAGCTTTCTCAACGCGGACTGGTAGTTTCTCATTACGAGCAGTCGCGAACATACTCGACCACTCCCAATGAGAAACCTGACCTCCCCACGTTGAGAATCTCGCCTGGAGGTTAATTTTCCACGCTCGCGATCGGCAACTTGATGTTGCTGATCGCGAACGAGGAAAAAGTCTTGCCGGGATGTCATTTTGCTTGCTCGCTGTCGCCAACTTGACGTTGAGGACCACGAGCAAGCACAAAATGACAGCTGCGCTACGCACGTTTGCATTGTGCTTCGTGCAATTCGCGTAGTGCGAAGTAGCGCAAACTACGCGAGCGTAGCGTAGTGCTTCGCCCAGAGTTAGTATTCACAAAGTGAGCAATTTACAGTTAGAAATATGCAACAAAAATACGGGTTTTACATCTTAAGTCAAAAACAGAAAGAAAGGAAAACGGTAATTAGGGAGAAATCAGAGCCTGGCGAAAAAGCAAAGTTTTGCTGTAACGTTTAAATGCCACAAGAGAACATGTCAGTTACAGCACACTGTATGCCAAAGATTTAAGTCTTACTTGTTGGGGAAGTGGGAGGTTAGAGGAGACGTCATGGTCACCACCAAGTGCATTAATACAATTTGAAAACATTTACTTGGAAAATTAAAGGGAGTGACTGTCTTACCTCTCGAGTTGTGGATGAGGGGAGCACAAAGCCTTCGACTGAAAGTCCATGGCACTGCAGGGATGACAAAAAAGACACAACATAGATATATTTATCAACCTTTTAGACTGACAGGCCCCCAAAATCATTAATCAACTTCTCACTAATCATATACCAACTATTCACATCCTTGTACCAGACTATGCAAACTGCGTGAATATACTATTCACATTAAAGTGTGAGTGTTCATTTGATTAAGGGTGTAGTAGGTATGAGTCCATGTGTGGGCAGTTCATAATGCCCTTTCAGCGGCTTGCTATGCCCGGGAGAAAGGATGAAATGTTTAGTAGGGGAACAGTAGTGAATTACTTATGGTGCGGTAGTTTCTCCATAAGATGACAAGTGCTTGAAAATCCTGGACTGGAACCAAAAATGCTGGTGCAAGTATTGTAAAAATAAGCGTGGCAAAGGCAAGCATGCTCATTGCAGGTAATAAACAGAGGGGTGGGGAATAGACTTAGGATGAAACAGGTTGCGAAAACAAATACAGCATAAATGGCAACAGGGCTTTATTGCTGCAATGCAGGGCACTGAGAGCTCAATCACGTTCTGGGACCCAGGACATGACACAGGACATAAACCTGCCTGCCAGGAGGTAAGAAGGAAAGACAAGAAGTAAGAACAGGGACTCAAAGACACCCAGGAATGAACCACATGCCGACAAGTAGCGTGTAATGACAGTCAAAACAAGAACAAATTAACAAGCATTGGCATAGCCAATAGGTCTCACCTTTAGGACCTTATAAGTGTTTAGCCAAGTAGCACATTATACTGGGTGCTATGCCCCAGGGATTGAAGAGCTATGCCAAGAGCACATGCTGGTATTTGCAGGCCACACTAACAGCATGAAAAGTTAAAAAACAATAGGCCCAGAAAAAAAATACATGGCCTGGCCGCCCTTATCGTGACAGTGGGCATATTGGAGACGAGAGTGGTAATCGGGGAAACCAGTGGTTTTAAGTCTCGGCCTGATCGGGCGCATGCGCTGGACTGGCCGTGACATTTAGTAGCTGCTTTTAAAAGTGCTACTTTCTCGGCGACCATCTTACTATCACGCGCACAAGAGCGCGCGCGCATGCTCATAATAGCAAGCTGCTGGCCGGCAAGGTAGCACTTGCGGTGATGCACGTGCACACCAATCGCAGTTTTTAAAAATTTCATATTTGCGATTGCGATGACTTTTGCGGCCGCGCGGCCAATGCTTGTTTTTTGAGGGATTGCTTAAAATCTTGTGCACTCCTGTTTCTCTAACACACTATGGTTTGACACCCCAACCAGTGCCTTTCTCCGTCACCTTTGAGGGGTAGTTTCATCTGTACCATGCTGTCTGTTTCCTCTTTCCGGGTGGGTATTTTCTGCTAAACCACTCCCGCACGTCACAGGAATTCATTTTTCCCATACCGACTTCTCTCTCATGCAATTAACTCTCTTTGTCCGTCAGGCCTAGGACAAGTAGTGACCCTCTCACCACAGGCGCACAGCCAGCATCCGGGCCACAGATAAATGAACTAAACAAGCTGTCCGGGGAACAGAATCGCCTTCAGCATCTGACAGGACGGTATGAAAGTCTCTTGTCCCGTCAACGCTATCCACTAATAACGGCAGCTGGCAACGCTTTACGCTCTAACGAGGCCTGAGCTGCATCAAAAACGAGGCAAAACTGCCAAAAAACGCCATTTTTCATAACGTATGTACAACGAGGGAAGGCTTGCCACCTGCACTCAAGCTCCAGTTTCCTTCCTGCTCCAAGCCAAGCGCCGGCTCTTCAGCTTATTACTCAAAAATTAAACTGGCCGAGTCCATATCAAATCTGCTCCATTTTGGATCTTTCGCGCATATTCTTGGCTTTTAGGCGCCTGCAGTGTGCTAGATCCAAATCAAGGGGAATGCGGGGTTGAACTGCAAGGATTGACACTTTTCTAAATAGAAGAAGGCAGTGAGATGTCACCGAGGGTGGTCTCTTTCTGCACGGAAGGAGGCCGGGCCGAAGGAGCCACGCTTGGGTTCACAAACAAGGACAGATGCACCAGAACCTTCCAGAAGGAGCCCAGTTGGACTAATTACCGGTGACTTATGGGAGCCCGGCACGCAATGCACGCACGCTCTCTTCCAGCCGCACACTAATTTGGGTTTGATGGCTTCCAGGTGCGGTGCCTGCTGAGGGCCGCGCCTTTGAGTGGGCCATCCACGGGGGCAGAGCGCCCATGGCTCGATCAGTAATTTGAGAGTCTTGAGTCAAGCCAGCCTTCGGCACATGCCAAGCCTTCTAGGCGCTTCTTTCTGTGCCTCGTTCCCACAATGGTCTCGCCTTTCATTAAGTTAAAGCCATTTGGTTTGCTATACAAGACCATTAGCAAAGCAAATGGCTTTAACTCAATCAAAGGCGAGACCTATTGCATTTTCAATGCTTGTTATGTAGTGAGATTGTACATTAAATAGGAAACCAATGGGTTCTAGGTGCAGGTGAAACTCAACGGATCTGTTTGCAGCAGGCTTTAAATATTTCACAAAGGTTCCTGAGCTTGGACCAGGACCTCAAACATTGTGATTTAAAGACCTTGAAATTATGACTACTGGTCACACACTTCACTTGTTCAAGCATCTATACAATCTAGCTGAGTATCTCCAGTTTTATGAACCATGGACAAAACTTGCCAGGGTTAAAGTGAAAACATGTTTTTTTATGATTCCCTAGGAGTGTGCCAAACTGCTTAATATTTTTCAAGAAATTCGAAATACATTTCACAAAATAACACTTTTTGAGCGATGATGTTTGCCAGTGCATTGCATCATTTTCCACACGAGTGCAATGTTTGGTTGTAATACATAAGGCATTAATACATAAGGCATTAACACACTTGTAAAGACCTGAAAGCTATTTATATCAGAAAGGCAGGATGACTTAAATACACGATTGCTATTTTTTTTACTGTGCTTCAATAAAACTAGGATTATTACTTACCTTAATAAACTGTAGTTTGGCCCCCGCAAATCTGCAGTAGGCATATTGACCCACTGAACTATCTTACTGGAACTAGCATGGCAGAGACAACAGTAGTCCAGGAGGCTTACCAGACATTAATAGCTGGAGGTTCTTCAGTGTGTGGGTTTCAGCTGTTTCCCAGATAGGGGGCAATTAGTATGAGATTTCAGTCTAAATCCAGGTTTAGCCATATGTCCGTAAGGGGTCGGGAAAATGGAGTACAAAATTGGGTAGTTTAAAACACATATTTGCAGCACACAGAAACAGAAGCTCAATATAAAAAGCTGTAGAAGAATAGTTATTTTGATTATTACAGTAGAATACACCAAGAAGAGCACAAATCAAATGAACGAAAGTGGGCAACTTATGGTTTGAAATCAATCAAAAACTTTTCCATCTCTCTAGCCCAAAATAATCGAGTAGCCCATCACAAGACTTCAGTACAGTCCGCCAGTAAACCGTTGAACATAAAATGCCTGCCATTACATAACCACACGAAACACGTGTATTTGCCCCACCATATTTCTGAAATTTACTTTGGACTCAAACTTAACTTCTAGCCTTTCTCGGCAGATGAGCCCAAAGTGAAAGCGATGGTAATAATAAACAAATAAAGGCGCTTCGCCATGCCGTGTAGGGAGGCGGGGGGGAGGGGGGATCTGAAAGCACCGGTGATATTAAATAAATAAAGGCGCTTTGTCATGGTGTGTTGGAAGGCAGGAGGGATCTGAAAGCACCAGTGATGATAAATAAATTAAGGCGCTTTCCCAGGCTGTGTTGGGAAGAGAGAGGGGCCTGAAAGCACCGGTGATACTAAATAAAGGCACTTTGTCATGGTGTGTTGGGAGGTGGGAGGGATCTGAAAGCACCAGAGATGTAAATAAAGGCGATTCACCATGCTGAGTTGGGAGGGGTACTCCAAGTTAAAAAGGAACCCAAGTGCTGGCACACATGGTCTCAAATATCCTGCCTTGTTTCGATAGGTGCTCATAATGCAGACATATTCAAAAAAATCTTCACCCTGTCAAGAAGTTTCCGTCCTCTCCTTCTGGAAAAAGCAGCAAGGACAATCATGTGTGCTAAAAAGCATTGACTCATCAGGTTTTGTTTCTAAAAGGAAGGAATCCTGAAGATTAAGCTGTTCTGTGGAATTTCAATGTGTATGCTTTACAAGACTGCTGTGAACATCGATTTGCAACATAATGAACAATCAAGGGCGCCTCGCGCTGAAAGGAGGCAACAGGGGGAGAGAGGAGGGGGCCTGCGCTTTCCTTGTGGGAGCTAGCAAACATGTTGCCAAAGCTCGCTCCCGCAGGGGAATCGCCAAACGTGCAGGCGTTGCCTTTGAAGGCAATGGAACGCGTGTATGTTTTTGGCTGAAAAGCTGTGCCGATGACTAAAGGTCTCTTGCCTATGCAGCGCATGCCGCTGCGTAGGCGAGACCTAAAAACAGGCACCATGTGCAAATTATAAAAGAAATGCACGCGGTTTTCGGGACAAGCGAACCACTCTGAGTAATCCTCTCCTCAAATGGTGAGGAGTTCCTTTCTTACCTGGAACTGATTTATGTTGTATAGGGACACAAAACATGCACGTGTCATTTTTAATTCGAGAACAAATAGAATCGATGAAATGGGTAATCGCAAGGCAACACCAAAAATGCAGGTGTTATTTTTTAGAAAATGTGCTCCTTTTCGAAATAAAGCGGTGTGGAGTTAAGCTATTAAACTCACAAGTACCATGCTAGAAGAGCACCGAGTCTTCGCCCTCCCATACATACTACTTACTTATTAGCGGAGTAAGCGGGACATAACATTCCTCAGTTATCCAAGATCGGTCGCCTCAGCGATCCGCGGATTCAACTGGGCGCTATGAACCGGAAATCCCCGGCGGCGCGTGTGGCCGGAGTTTGATCTGTTTTGAAAACACTGAACTGTATTCAGAAGAACATAAAAGTGGAGTTCCCAACTAATACATCAGCTGACAGAGCGTGCTTACTCTCACACTCCCCCGGCTTACGTTAGGGCCATCATTATGCAATGGGTAGATTTTCGAGAAATTAAAAAGTCTTATAACTGAAAAAGGTTACTGCTACACAGAACGAAGACTGAGAAGTCAAAACGAGCAATACCAGTTCTACTGAGACATTAACTGATTAATACATTTTAATTCAATTATATTTCACTAACAAAAATGGTCTGGGGGATATGTATTCATCAAACCTTTGCCTAACTGTAAATCCAAGGGGCTCTAAAGCAAAACCTACTCTGTTTTTTTTTACACAGATCCACAAGGAAGCCACGAATCGCTCACATCAGAAATGTGCATAATTCACGTAATGTAGGATACAATCGTAATCTTTCTAGAGCGCTGCGGATGGGGCCTATATTCCAGTCAAATCAAAGGCATAAAAAAACAACATAGCAATATACAAATGTATAGTACTTAAGTGCCTGGCACTCTCCTAAGAGAGGTAATTACTAGAAATCTCAACTTTTAGAAGTTGTGTATGAAGTTTGGGGCTGCTCTTGGCGGATAAAGAATGTTACCCTTATCCTAACAGACACAATGGACGACATTGGTAACCTCCACAGTCTGTAACGACTACGGAAAAGCTAATTCAGAGAAACGAGAATCAAAGATGTCCAACGTTTTCTGCATTTGCTCTGAACTATTCACATTATTCGAAGTGATTAGAAGGCATAGAACACATCTTGTAATGCTCGCTTATTTAAAAAATAATTTGAATGAAACATAATAAACTGAGTCGTAGTTAGACACAAAAAAAATCCATAAATTGTTAATCCAGTCCAATAAATTTCAGTGAACTTAAGTTCTGCTCGTGCAAACGTCACAGGAACTGAGTGAATAAAAATATCTTGTCACATTGTCCAGAACCATAGTGCTTCTGATTCCTCAAACAACTTTGTCCCTTCAACAGCGCCAGAATATTTCACAGATTGTGCGACTGTTTTAATGTCAATGAGCATCAATATATTTGCTGTGGGGAAAAACACGTAAGCTGGAGTGCCAAAACTGTTGACCTGGCTGCAGGTGATTGACTGCAGACAGCTCTGACCAGTCCAACATAACACAGAAACATGTCACCCTCTTGGGCTGGATAATTCAGTAAAGAAAACCTAAGTAACTGACGAAGATTACTGTCTCAAACCATCAGCTCAGATCCTGAGCTTAGGTGCCAGTAGCTATGGTGGCAGTAGTCTCACTTTGCACTCGAAAGCCACTAAACACAACCAAGGAACTGCTTATAATGTGCGGAAAAAGATAAATCCTTTCTCTTATGCAGGAGCATCATAAGGATTTTGAGGGCCCCTAGGCGAAATGCATTTGTGTGTGTGGGAGGACCTGTTCAGAACAGGTTTGACTATATGGTCCAATTTCAGCTGCTCTTTCATATCCACCTTGGCCAGGTCACTGACAGTGCACAGGCCCACTCGTCTAAGTTCTAAATGTGTTTACATCTACTATTCAAGGATAGTGGGTTGTGGTTTCAATATTGTAACACAACAGCAGCTTACTAGCATTACTGCAAATGATATTTGCAGCACCCTCTCATTTCTCATATGTAAGGTCCTGATTTGCTCTAAAATAAACTTTTTTTTATGAATGTTGCTTTAAACAAACATTTCTCTGCAAAACGTCTGTAATAGACTCTCACATATCATCCACATTAAAATAAATCAAAGGAAAGTGCATTTAAAACAATCTGCTCAAGATTTATTTAAGTTAATCAGGGCAAGACTCTGCAGAACAGAGCTGGGTCTATCAGAGGACCCCCTGAAAGGCTGGGGCTCTGGGCCAGAGCCCACTTGGCCCATGCCTTAAACCGTCTCTGCTTTTATAAGCTGAAATTGTAATCAATGCTTTACCCAAATACTGCTCATGCTTGCATTAATACCATGATTTCTGTTTATTATCGTTTTTTAGGTTTTGCCCTGGCCGTAGCACTGCGTAAGCAGTGCTCCGCCCAGGGCGAAATCTTATGTCCTACATATGGGGCTTTGGTCCCGCCTCTGTCTTCCATTGGCTAGCTCCATAAATGGAGGCTAGCCATTGGAAGAGATTGGCTGTCAATCACGCTTTCCCCGTGAAAACGCGATTCGGGGGCGTTTCCGTGTGTTTTTTTAAGTCCCGCCCTCTCCTCTTCCCATTGGCTGGAATTTTACCTTCCAGCCAATGGGAAGGGGAGAGCACGAAAAACACGCCCCCGAATTCCTACAGGGCGTGCTGTGCTTTCAGTCGACAGTCTGTGTATAACACTCACCCTGCCACCATGCGTGCATCATATGTTACCGGGGAGCCAGTGGTAATTACATTACCAACGAAATGTATTGCATTACTCAGTAATCAGTAATACAATTTATCGTGCTCTGAAGAAAATTAGATTGGTAATAATAGTGCTTAGGTAGACTTTTGTATTTTCCAGATAATTTGATTCAAGTCTAAAATGTTCATGGAATGCATTAGATTTTGGTGATCCTAAATTAAATCATTAATACCTCCGTTTAATAGCATTAAAATATTTCCATTCTAAGATGCCCGCTATGGCCCTCCACTTTTGCCCAGCTTTTGTGTTTGACCTGTTGCATGCTTTAGATTCCTATCTTGAATGTACGTCATCAACTGACTTTTCAGTCATTCTTTCATGCACGTTTATTTTTGTTCAGTTTTAGATGGCGTAACATATATTGTCGACATGGTTCTGTGTAGCCTATTGCATGTTTTAGATTGATACACTATCGTTTCATGCCGTTTTAGTCCTTCATTCATGTCTTCAGGTGTCAGGTTCCTCGGGGAGTCTGCCACGCAATTAAAGCCTTGAGGACTGAGTCAGTAGAACGGAGAGATGACCGAGCGTGCCGAACAGAGGAAGGAGTGTGCGCATCTCTCGACCAGCATGCAGTAAAGCAGCTGAAAGCAGAGCAGCTAAGTGTAACTGACATCCCTGAAGAAATGTATTATAGAGCATGTTTCCTTCATAAGTAGCAAAGTGGTATAGTTTGTGTTACTGTGAATATGCCTTTCGTTACTTTGCTTTTGGGAGATACCGTTTTTCGTTAAATCTACGCAAATCACCAAAACCCTTCGTGTTTCTTGTTATTTAGGGCAGAGGGCGTTCTGGTCTTCTGCATGCGTAGCGCGTGCATGTCACCCAGGGCTCACTTCTGTGAGATTGAGTTGGGTGGTTGCAAGCAGGGTCAGTGGAGTGTGAATTTCACCCAGGGCTTTGTACGTTGGGATTACATGGCCTGGGATACATATACATATATATATACATACAGCTGATTTGAGGAATGTAAACAGCTGCTCTGCTGCTGCTCGTTTGTTTGGCCTAATGGCTAGGGCAGTAGACTTGAATGTTGGGGAGCTGCAGAACGATGTTCAAGGCTGGCTTGGACGTCTCGGAATCTCCCCCTACCTACAACAATTTGTTTCCTCCTGTAATGCAACAGGCGGTCATGTAAAGCACTGTATAAAACGCAAAAGGCTGTCAAAATAAGTATCTCGAGGCCCCCGCTCAGGCCATTGGTTCTCTGCTTGTGATAAACTGTGGGCGTAGGCCGGGGGTGCGAGGTTCCTGCTGTCTTTCCGTCGTGTCTGTTTGATGCGGGTGGTTGTTAATTAGGCACAGCTGTGGGTTGGGTCTGACCTCGTAGGATTGAAGTAAGCCTGACTTGAAATCTCCCAGTTCGTCCATCGCCCGTAAGCATTTACACAGCATGCATAGTCCGGCACAAGTATGAGGGGTATGCAATCAAGATGTGCTTGCCCCCTACAAGCACTGTTATTGTGGGTGCGGGCGCATGGGGGCCGGCAGGGGTTCCGAAACAGGGTCCTCTTTCTGCAGTGGGTGAGGAGTTTGCTGGATGGTTGTTTGCCAAGGGCTGGGGGTGAGCACAGGTTCGAGCATGTGGCTCCATGCTGCGTTGCACTCTGGTGCCTACAGGCAGCATCTGAGTTTTACTCATGTGGAGTTCGGGCCCCGTTGGTTGTTTGTTCATTCTCCTGGCACCGCTCTAAAACACTTGGGGGCAGGATGAAAGCAGCAGTCAAGTCCAGACAAAATAAATAAAACAATAATAACCTTCACTTGTCCCCGAAGGTCTCAAATGTTTTAATGCATGGGCAATATGGGCGCTGGACACACCCTAGCCTTTCTGCGGGCCACATGATGGAGCCTGCTCTGATATGCTCCTCGTTGTTTTGGCTAAAAACCACTAGCAGGGTTCAAGGCCCTGTCTCTGCTGCGGTCCCTCGGGTCCGTTTGAAATGCCCTGTCCAGTGCACCAAAAGGTGTCATGCTGCGAAGACTATTTTAGGGGGTTTGCCTTCTCATGTACGTGTTCGCCTAATGTGAGGCCATACATTGATGCTTTGCTGCACTTGCTGCCATCTTGTGCTCGGGGGCCGCACCTGCATCTTCGGCGGTGGCAAGAGTTGGCATAACAGCATGGGGGTTTCTGAACCTTGTAATTTTATAAACGTCCGTAATAACAGATGTTGGTGTTTTTACAGCTCTTTGGTCATCTCAGACTGCAAGGACTTCCCGTCCATGCTGGCCCTGGAGGGTGCGTCCCGACGGGGGGGGGGGGGGCTGTGTGTGTGTCTGTGTATGTGGCTCTGTGTGTGTGTGTGTATGTGGCTCTGCGTGTGGCTCTGTAGGATGTATGTATGTGGGACTCTGTGTTTGTGTGTGGCATTTGCGAGAGATTAAGCTATTGGCATTGTAAATGACAGTGCCATTTATTTATCTGTTTTCAAAACCAACACATAAATAAAAATGTTGTCATTTACAATTCCAATAGCTCTAACTTTTTCAAAGGCGAGACCGTTGCATTGTAAATGCTTGTTTTGTGTAAGTTATTGAAAACCTGAAGGGTGCAGAAGAATACAACATTTGTGAAAAGAGGGTAGCATCCATTGAACGGAGGTGTGTTTCAGCCAGTCTTTCACATAGAGATGTTAACTTTCAGGCCTCAAGGTTTCTGCTACTAATGACAACACTTTGGTGAACACTGGAGGTGCTGTTTGGCTGAAAGATGGACCTAAAACGGGTGAATGGTGGCCACTATAATGGAGCATTTGCAACACATGCATTGTGCCAGAATGGGGTATGAAAGTAGGTATCCATGTATGATGGCCACTGTGCTGCATACATGGTGACATCCGGAGGCAAAAAAAGAAGAAAACAAACATTAGCGAAGCCGATTCGCTGGTACGTGAGATAGCAAATTATGAGATCTACTGGTTTTGCCAGTGCTTGTTTCACACAAGTAGGATCAACATCTCTGTGGCTATCATCTACCACATCAAAATAAATCCCATCAGATGTCCACTCCATGGTTTTATTTACATTTGAAACTCTCTTTTTAGTGAATACTCTAACAGGAAATTCCTCACCTTTAGAATGCTCCAAGGCACCAGACACGATCTAGACAATTTTCCAGCAATACTTCTGCATGCCAGTAGGGGGCGCCATGTAGCTTAGAGGTCATTCCGTTCAACCCCAGAAGTGCCAGGGCGGAGCTGCTTATACTAGCCACCCCTGCACACTAACGCCAATTTCTCAAAATGTCTCATCCGCACCCTCAGACTTTGCACATTTCAAATACATTGTCAATGAAAGCATGCTAATCTCTTATTTGGGACTTTACTAAGATGTTAAGGAGAACACTATGCAGCGCGGGTTGGGGCTAGAGGGGTGGGTTGAAGAGAAGGGAGGGCCCCGAGGGAGCCCATGAACGTTCTATACAGCTGTTGAAATTAACTGGCTGTACAGCCAAGTCAGCTTTCTATCCCAACAACCTGGTCCCATAAAAGGACATATTCAGAAAGGATGCTTTCAAGTCTCTTAAAAACTCAGCTGATCTCATCCAGGCATGCCTTCTATGCAAAATACTGGTGCAAATAGCTCTATTAAGCAGCCTGCAGTGTCTAAGTGGGTCCCGGACTCACTGTGCCCCTGGATACAAGCTGGTCCCACGATGCTTGTTTCTGGTCCAGGGAGGACCTAGCTTAGCAGTTGGGGCTAGACTGTTCCCATGAGGAGCAGGGTCAAGAACAATGAATGTAATCCAAATCTCTTGACTGGGGATAAATGCTTGATTTGTTCTACATTCCTTCCATCATTTGTGTGTCTATTGCTTTCTCACCCGAATGCCTAGACGTGGATCGCGCCAACAATGTAACATTGGATTCAAGGTAGCCTGGCTGATGAGGGGTGATACTCCAAAACTGGTCCCAGTATGCTTGTTTCTGGTCCAGGGAGGACCTGGCTTGGCATTTGAGGCTGGACTGTTCCCATGAGGAGGAGGGTCAAGACTGATCTGCATATGGCTGTCTAAACTGGGGTGGCATGGTGAGCAAAAGAACTATGGATTTAACCCAGATCTCTTGACGGGGTGAATGCTTGATTTGTTCCACATTTCGTCCATCATTTGTGTGTCTTTTGCTTAAAACCACAAATATGCATATGGCACAGTAACCCACATGCCCCTTCTGGTTCTGCTATCACTTAGCTATACAGGGGTTACAGTAAATAAAAGCGGGGCCTAGAAGTCCCGAAATATCGCGAGCAGGATAATCTTAGTAACACTCATGACAAGTCGTGATAATAGAGGTGGTCGCAGTCAGTGGAATAGCCATGAATCAGACAGGAAGAACAATAATGCACAAAATCTTTAAAAGTAGTCCTTGAAGAACAAGTTAATTGCCTTCGGTAACAATATATCTGTAAGAAACATAGGTTAGTTATAGATTCCTTTCCTTAGAATTACCCCCAGGTGTCAGACTGGATCTTGAAAGTTTTTCGCCAGCAGTACCTCTGCGCATCGGAAGGGGGCGTCGGTCGGCTCTGCATCCGTCGTTAGCGATGTGGTTGCCAGGATGACATCACGGTAGCTACACAGACGCCGCCCTCGCGCGCTGTCAGTTCCGCACACGACTTTCCGCGCCAGAAACGCAGAGCCATGCAATACACCGACCACTGGTGCAAAAAACTAGGGCCCTGAAAGGATGTCCTTAAGCCTAGAAATCAGTTCGCAGAACGGGGAGGATGGGTGGGGCGGTAACAAATCTATAACTTACCTATGTTTCTTACAGATATATATCGTTAACGGAGGTAAGTAACTTGATTATCTGAAAGAAACAGTTAGTTATAGATTGTGAGAAGTTGGCCTGGTATATGATGTCCACAGTTCTGTGGGCACCTTGTATCAGTGCAAACAATCCCTTATGGTGGTGGTTGTAAGTCAAACTTATAGACAAGCTATCCTAGGGGTAGCATGGACTAAGCAGCCTTAAAGGCTTAACTCCAAAGGACATGTGAAGCCAGCTGTTTTACCATATACAGTCCTGTAATATCAAATGAAAGGACACCACACAAGTTATATATTATCAAAATATATGTATTTATTCTTAGAATAATCCCCACTACTCTTTATGAGCAATGAAGCACAAGCGTTTAAATAAAAGCACAGTTAAACATAGACAAGTTGCACGTTTTGGATGAGGCCGGTGGCCACTCAAACCATATATCAAAAAAGTGGTATAACAATCACTAATCGATGTGGGGTAAGGCCTAGGGCCTTGTGAATCGCTGGGACTACACTGGACTAACAGCAGTTAGGACGGGAGTAGCCCGCGGGATTCGGGTGCAGTGCGGGAAGCACGGCTTGCACCAATGCAAAGTCAATGGTGCGTAAAAGTTACAAAGTTATTGCAAAAGGAGTCTTCCGACTGGACTAGGATTACCAAACTTTAGACTTAGGCACTAGAGGTGTGTACCAGTGTGGGAACACCGGCACTAGTAAGTTACCTCACCCACAGGAAGCGGGTGCACAGGTGCCAATCTGTGTCGGGTTTCGTCACGCAGTTCGATGGTGCCTGAGGATGAAGATGCTGCAGGCGTCCAGAAGAGAAGTGTCCGGTGCGATCCAAGGGTGGATCGAAGTTGAAGGGTACCTGAAAGCAGAGGGGACAGAGCCTGGGTCACTAGCCAGTGACCAGGAAGGAACCAGGAAGGAACCAGGCGATGTCGGGCACAATCAGGTTGATGACGGGTGCCTTGTCTCCGCTGCCACGTGGTCTCTGGGGCACTGAGGATGTCCTGGAGTGGATCACGAGCTGTCCCACGAAGGCTCTCGCTGTTGGCGGTGTCGGCTTCCGGATCGGAGTCAACAAGCCTTGGCAAGGGCAACCCACGCAGGATTCGAAGAAGGCTTAACACTCGGACCAGCAAGGTCAGAGCGGGTGCTCCTTTTCAGGGGAGCGAGGGCCAGTCTGGAGCAACCAGACCAGCTGTGTAAATTCAAGGTTTCGTCGGTACTGGGGCCACTAGCCAACGGGCAGGCGACCGGACCAACGCGTCGAGCAGGAAAATGCAAAAGGGCCCCACGCAGCACTCGACGAGTGTAGAGGGGTGAGCTTCGGTGCACAAGCTGCTCGGGGCTGGAGCTTCTCAAACTCCAATGCACAGCTTCGAGGGAGCCTCGGTTGCTGCACGGTCAGCGCTTCGTGGTTTATCCAAGATGGCCGCTCCCACGCTTCAGGTCGCCTCCACGGGTCTCAGCTCTGCATAGACTGTGGATCGGGCTGTTGGAAGGCAGGAAAGCTGGCTCTTGTCGATCTCTGTTGCTCGAGTTCCGGCGGGAACTGCAACAAAGCAAACGTCGAGGTGCTGGATGGTGCCTGTTTGCACAGGGTGGTCACTCCTTGACCACAAGGGAGATTCTTCAGTCTTCCACGTCGAGTGGGATGTCGAAGGGTCCAGAGTTTCGTTTCATAAGTTTCAGTCAGGATAATCTGATGTGCATTGGCACTGCTCCGACCTATATTCCAAATCTGGGGGCTGGATTACCTGCTAGGTCACTCCTATGGGTGGGACCCAGGAAGGGGGTGGTTACACCCCTTTCCTTTGTCCAGTTTGCCGCCAAGACTGGGGCTGGAGTGCCCCATAACCGGTTTGACTGGAATCTGCCCAGTGACACCTTGTGTGCCCCAGGCAGTGTCTAGTTTCTTTCAACCCTCCCTGCTACAATCCACTATCTCCTGTCTGGGGTGGTGTGACACCTCCCTGTGACAGGAGATCCTTTGATTAAGCGTCCTCTGCCAAGTTTCGGTCAGCAGCAGGAGGCCAGACTCGTGTCTGTGGCAGCAGCATCCATTTTGTGATGCTGGGGCTCTGGTTAGGATTAACCGCGTTTTCAGTAAAGTAACATGTCTTCTCCCTCTAGAAGGGTGGAATGCTACCTCCGTCGCCAGAATTGGCGAGGGGGTAGTATTCCAAAATGTATGACACCAAACACGACATGTTTTGATAAAGCCAAACCAAAGTTAGCAATAACCGCGAGGATTATAATGCACTTAAGAGTATATGGTATGGCAGTATCAGTAGAACAGCTATAAGGAAATGGTTCCGAAAGCTGCAGACAGGCTCAGCTCATGCTAGTGCACCATCTCACATAAAACCAAGCACTCTGCCTCCAGGATTGTTAAGGCCTGCCATAGGAGTGACTTATAGGTATATATGTGTCCAGATATAGGTTTAGACATAGGTATACTATATCTAAGCAAGGGGTGATTACACCACCTTGCCCCAGCTGTGTGAACAGCCAGTTGTGTCGATTTAAGTACCAGCCAGGGGTGGCAAAAGATATGCTGCAGCCCCTGGTAGGCCTTGGATGCACCTATGCCCTTGGCACCTATAGTGCACTGTATAGGGGCTGACAAGGTGTCCAGTACCAAATTGTTTATGTACCTATAGTACATGTCTGTGAATTTAGAGAGAGAACAGCAGGCTGTGGGTCTGATTAGCAGGCCCACAGCCACATTAAGTCGAAAACCAGTGAAGCAAAAAGCAAAAATTGGGGTGACCATAGGATAGCAGACCCTACTCTCCTACACAGATGCTTTACCTTAGAATAGATACCCCAGCAATACCAACCCCGGACGTGGGTCTGCGAACCAAGTTCACACCAGAAAGTCCTGGAAAACAGAACGGCCAAAGAAGCTGTCTCTCCGGACTTAGCTGTCCAGGCAGTAGTGTTTTGTAAATGTGTTCAGCGATGCCCACGTAGCTGCCTGACAGATGTCATACAAAAGGACTCCTCGTCCCAAAGCAGTAGTGGCTGCCGTCGCCCTGTGGGAATGGGCGCGTAGCCCCACTGGAGGCTCCTTTTTTGCTCTGGCTTTAATACACAAAACAATCCATCAAGAGATGGTCCACTTGTGTACGGCCCGACCTTTCATGTAGACAACAAAGAGCTAGTCATCCACCCGGAACTGTGTGGTGCGATCCAGATAGAAGGAAAGCGCACGTTTTGGGTCCAGATGGTGGAGCCTCTCTTCCTCTTTAGAAGGATGTAGAGGCGGAAAGAAGGTGGGCAAAGTGATGGTTTGCCCGATGTAAAAGGAGGTGCCCACCTTGGGAAGAAATGATGGACGAGTTCTTAGGAGAACCTTGTCCGGATGTCCAGCCAGAAAAGGAGGCTTGGATGAAAGAGCCTGGAGCTCGCTCACTCTTCCTTCAGATGTGATGGCTACCAGGAATGCAGACTTAAGAGTTAAGAGTCTTAGAGGACAGTTGTGAAGCGGCTCAAAGGGAACGCAAATCAAATAGGTCAAGACAAAATTCAAGTCCCACTGAGACATTACGAAGGGAATGGGAGGAAAGAGATGAGTAATGCCTTTTAAGAAATGATTCACAACCGGGGATTTGAAGAGAGAAGGCTGATCAGAAAGGCAGAAATGGCCGAAAGATGGCCCTTGATAGTGCCCAGAGCAGAGCCCTGGTGGGCCAAAGAAAGGAGGAACGAGAGAACCTCAGAAAGAGGGGCAGAAAGGGCATCCAAGGCCTTTGCTGCACACCGTGCCACATATTTTTCCATCAGCAGGTGCATACCGTCTTAGTGGAGGGACGTCTGGCTGCCAAGATTACATCACAGACTCCGGGAGGCAAGTCAAATGACTGCCGCCGCTCAATCTCCACGCAAGGAGGTGGAGGTTGGACAGGTTCGTGTGGAGGACCATCCCCTGCTGCTGCGACAGAAGATCCTCCCGAAGAGGCAGTTTGATCGGAGGATCGATGGCAATGTTGAGCAGCTCAGGATACCAGACTCTTCGTGCCCAATCCAGAGCCACGAGAATGACTTGGGCCTGGTCGCGCTTGATTCTCTTCAGCACTCTGGGCAGAAGTGGTATAGGCGGAAAGGCGTTTAGAAGACCGCAACTCCACTCGCAGAGAAACGCGTTGCCTAGCGAGTACTGCCTTGGAAATTCCAACGTGCAGAATTGCTGACAGTGCGCGGTCTCTTCGGTGACGAATAGATCTAACCAAGGCTCTCCCCACTGCTGAAAGAGACCTTGCACCACCTCCGAATGAAGACGCCACTCGTGGTCCATCATGCACCTGTGGCTGAGTTTGTCCGCCCTGGCGTTCAGAGACCCTGCCAGGTGTTGAACGACCAGGGATATGCCCTGATGGGATATGCCCTGATGTTCCAGCCATGTCGAGAGGCGGATGGACTCCTGACATAGGGTTCATGACCCCACACCGCCTGGTTTGTTGCAGTACCCCATGGCTGTGGTGTTGTCCGTGAACACCTGCACTACTCTTCTCCAAACAGAGGGAAGGAAAGCTGTGAGTGCAAGACAGATCACCCGACGCTCTAGAAGGTTGATGCGGTGCTCGGACTCCGACGGAAACCAGAGGCCTCTGATCTCCGCCTCCCCCATGTGACCGACCCATCCCAGAAGGTATGCTTCTGTCACCACTGTGTGTTCTGGTTGAGGAAGGGAGAGGGACCTGCCGTTGACCCAATCCTGGTTCATGAGCCACCACTGCAATTGTCGTGCAGTGCCCTCTTAGATCTGAATGCAATCGGACAGATTCCCCTGATGCTGCACCCACTGGAGCTTCAGGTCCCACTGCAGAGCCCGCATATGCCACCTGGCATGATCGACCAGCAGGATGTGGGAGTCCATGAGGTCCACCAGCCGCAGGGTCATCCTGACCGAAACCCGGGATAGAGGCTGAAAGATCAGAATCATAGCCCGAATATCCCGGACTCGCTGCTCGGGAGGATAAACCCGAACTACACTGTGTCCAGAACCACTCCGATAAAGAGGAGCTTCTGAGAGGGGGTCAGGTGTGACTTCGGCACATTGATGGAAAACCCCAGAGAACGCAGGAGGTTGGCCGTAGTCTGTAAGGTGGGAGGGGACAACCTGGGGCGAGCCCGCCTTCACCAGCCAGTCGTCGAGATAGGGGAAGACTGGAAACCCTGATCTGCGCAGCTGAGCTTCGACCACCGCCATCAGTTTCGTGAACACCCGAAGGGCGCTGGTAAAGCCAAATGGAAGCACAGTAAACTGAAAGTGCTCGTGGCCTTCAGTGAACCGCAGGTAACGCCAGTGTGCTGGCAGGATGGGGATGTGAAAATAAGCATCCTGCAAGTCCAACGCTACCATCCAGTCTCCAGGGTCAAGGGCAGACAAGATCTGAGCGAGCGTCAACATCTTGAACTTCTCCTTCTGGAGAAAGCGGTTGATGTTTCTAAGATCCAAGATAGGACGCAGGCCCCTGTCCTTCTTGGGTACCAGAAATTAGTGGGATTAGCAACCATGACCTACTTCTGGGGGCAGGAACGTGCTCGATGGCTCCCTTGGCCAGGTGAACTGTGACTTCCTGTTGGAGAAGGCCCAGACGATCCTCCGACATACGATGGTACTGAGGTGGCATGGCTGGAGGGGTAGCTTCGAAGGGGAGGGAGTAACCCCTTCGGACTATCTGCAAAACCCACCTGTCCGATGTGATGGTGCGACAGTGGGGGAGGTGATGGCGGATCCTGCCGCCCACTGGTGAATGATGGGCCTGAAATGTCAGACTAGGAAGGTCTGGAGGCTGAAGCAGAGGCGGGGTTGGTGAACTAGCCTGCCCGCTGGCCCCTAGAATCATGGCGGTGGTTACATGTCTTGCAATCAAAAAGAGACAGAGGAACTAGAACAGCTAGTTCGTTTCCCCTGGGGTTAAATGAGTAAACAACAAGAACTAGCTATTAGGGTAGTGTTTGCGTACTCTGTGTTTAGTATGGGAAACCATTTGGTTTATTAGGCAGGCCCTCACCCATCAGCCTAGTTGGTGGCATGCTTCATCATCGGGTCCCACCCGAGGCACCGAGTGTGCCTCAGGTGTGCTGCGACGCCAGGCTACTGCAGAGCGGGTTTTTGGAACGTGAGTGTGCTGTGCTGATGTGCTGCGTGAGGTTTAAAATGCTGTCTCCTTGGGGTCCCAAAACAGTAAGTTTATTGGTGGGCCCCAGGCAGAAATTAAAAACAAAGGCTAAGGACGTGTAGGGGTAGACTTATGGTCTCCCACGTCCAGTGTGGTCGACTAGTATCAGCCAGGCCTTCTATTTAAACTGGCTTTCATCAGGACCTTTTATGTGTGGGTGTATTTACAGGGATACATATGATTCAGTACCCTGAATGTGTGGCACACGCTAAGGTGCTCTATATGTGAAAGGTGTTTCTTCTCAGTTCGTACCTGTAAGGAAAAGGAAGGCCAAGACAAACAGAAAGAACACATATTGTTTAAAATACGCAAATTGTTCAACCACATGTATTGTGGCAGGGCGCCTGGTGCCTAAAAGTGGGCGGATAAGGCACGGGTGTCCGGCGCTTGTGGCGAAACGTGGTAAATGCCGGTTTGGTGAGATATGCGGTAATAGTGCTAATATCTAAATGCGGCATATTGTGGTGAAATTGCGGCGAGAGAAAGATGCACTTTTATTGGTAATGTTGTGCTTACTCCTATCTACAGGGGACAAACTCCAAAGATCTTCTGCCGGTAGGTCGGGACTCTATGCACTCTTAAAAGTTAAAAGAGAAGAAAGAAAGGTTATGAGTAGTTGTGGCTAAGTGCTAGGAGCGGTAATGTCCTGCTCGCACAGTCACGGCCAAAGGCAGCGCGACTGGCGGCTGTACCGCGAGCTTGGCAAAGCCTTCCCACTTACTTGCTATGGTCTCCTGACCCGCTGAAACACCTGTCCTCCGGCCGAGGGATCCGTAGTAAATGAGCTCCTGTGGCCGGCATGTTAAATACCCAGTGTTGGATGCAGGTGTTGCTCGTTAGAAGCTGGGCGGGGCTTGTGTGAGTAGCGTTTCCTCAGCTGCAATTGGTGCGCTCATAGTGGGCGTGTCTCAATGTGAGCAGCGTCTCAGAAGGAAACATAGAAGACATACTCTCGAGCCCTACTGCGCCAGAACTATGATGGTAAAAGAGTTCGAGGCATTTTCCCTAGCATTTTAAAGGTTTTGTTAAAAACAGCAAGGGGTCTTCACTAATATTCAGAGTGATATACCAAAACAATATGAGTGATGGTAAAATGGATGCGTGGTGTTGTTTGGGCAAAAATATGCGTAGACAAAAATACGCGTGGACTTGCCAGTGTGTCTGAATGTGGCGTCCATAATGTTATGGTATGAATATGGTTGGGCCATTAAAAGGCGCGTGTGTGTTGCTAAGCCCATGGTGAAATAGGACGGGGTTGTCACTACATGCTGTTTAGGGGGTATTTTCCCAAGATGGGTTGCCAGAACTATATAAAATGGTGAACAGACGTGTGGTGCTGTCTGGGCAAGGATGCGTGCGCTTGCTGGTGGTTGCCCTGTGCCTGAGTATGGCGTCCATAATGTTGGGCCATTGCAGGCGCGTGTACAGAGCTAAGCGCGTAACGGCCCATGGTTGCCGCCTCATAATGTATTGGATTAGCTACAGCTTTGTAGGGGGGGGAGTGATGCCACGTAAGTGGCTAGTCATGTCCCATGTAAGGAATGTGTGGCTATCATAAGTACTGGTGATTCAGGGTGTACAGGCCGGGTGTCTGAGGTATCAAGGGGTGCCGACGGGGTCAAAGTCTCGTTATCAATAGGCATCCTGTCACTTGTTTAGGCTATTCCACGGAATATTGTCATTGAGGCCTTCAAGGTGAGTGTATAATCTGTAAATCCAGCGTTGTTCCTTCAGTAATAGGTTTTTCTCATTGTCTGTCGGTTGAACAGGGATTTGCTCAATTACTGTCCACCGTATGTCATTAGGTGTGTGCCCTGTTTGGAGGAAACGGTCCATGAGTTTGCTGTTAGTTTTTTTACACCGGATAGTGCTTCGGTGCTCCGTGATACGTGTACGCACTTTCCTTGTGGTCATTCCCACGTATCTCAATTGGCATGGACATACAATTAGATATATAAGGTTTGCCGAATTGCAATTGGTATGTTTCAATTGGTGCCATGTTCTCCCTGGTTCCAGGTCTAGGGTCTTGCTGTGGTGAGTGAGATGACAGATGCTGCAGTCACCGCAGGGGTAGTGACCTGTGACTCTGGGTAGCCCTCATGTGGTGTGTATTATGGGGAGTGTGGTAGGCTCCCTTTTCTTAGGTCGTGTGGCCACTAGTTGATCCCTTATGCTGGTGGATTATTTGTAGGCAAAAAGAGTTTGTTCCCATTTGCGGTTTCCCGTGTTCAGGATCCTCCAACTTGGGTGGAAATGCTGTTATAGGTTGTGACACAAGTGAGTGGGGGGGTATATTTTGGTCTATCTGGTGTCTCCAATAGGGCCTCTCGGTTTTGTTTTTTTGCACGTTTTTTGGTGTTTTCTATAATTCTCTTTGGGTAGCCACGTTGTTGTAATTTCTTGGCTAGATCACTGGCCTGTTTGTTGTAGTCCTGTCTGGTGCTGCAATTACGCCTGATGCGTAAAAATTGCCCGAAGGGCAGGTTTTCCCTGAGTGGACGAGGGTGGAAGCTTCCAAATTGGAGTAATGAGTTCCTAGCCGTCGGTTTGTAGTAGGTTGTGGTGGCAAGTTTGCCATCTCTGGGTTCAATCAGTAAGTCAAGGAACGGTAATTCTTTGCGGCTGCTTGTGGCTGTAAAGCGCAGGACCTGGTCTTGCTTGTTCAGCCAGGTAAGGAAGAGGCTCAGTGCTTCCTCACTGTCATTCCAGATTAATAGGACATCGTCGATGTAGCGGCGCCAAAAGGCCATTGAGCCTTTGAACGAGTTGGCGGGTGACAGGATGTGTGTTAGTTCCAGGTTGTAGACGTAGAGTCCGGCCACACTGGGGGCAAAAACGCTGCCCCTAGAGGTGCCATTGGTTTGAAGGTAGTATGTGCCTTCAAATTCAAAATAGTTCTCCTTGAGAGCTAATCTTGCGCAATCCAGAATGAACTCTCTGGGTGTTGTGTACTCCCATTGGCATCTTGTGAGCGTTTCCTCAAGTAGTTAGAGTGTGGCATCCTGGGGTAAGCTAGTGTACAGGTCCCCAGCCGGACGAAGGTTGGGGAACATGCATCGGCCTGTGGCTCTGGGTGGGACGTAGGGGGGAATCCCTTCCGTAGCCATGAAAGGGGCGAAAAGCAAACTGCTCAGGGTGGCTGGAGAGGCCCAAGGACTTGGCCGTAGTCCATGAGTCCTAGAAATGCTCTAGAGCGTGGTCTGCTTTGTTGCCAAAAAGGTGACGGCCATCAAAGGGCATGTCCATAAGGGTGTTCTGGACTTCCCCAGAAAAGCCAGTTGATCTCATCCAGGCGTAGCGTTGAAGGGCTACCGACGTGGAAATCGTCCTGCCTAGAGAGTCGGCGGTATCCAGCACACAACGGATGGTAAACTTTGCTGCGTCCCTCCCAGCGAGAACTGCCTGGGAGAGTACGGTCCGGGCCTCCTCTGGACACAACCGTGTCCCACACAGAGTGGGAATAACGGTCCAATAGACATGCAGTGTGTACCGACCACAGTCCCTGTAGGAAGGTGGATATCTGACTATGTTTACCCCAACTTTTTGCTTAGTGGTTTGCTTTTTTTTTTACTTAGTTGGCCTGGGATCCTGCTATTCAGGGCCCCAGGCTATCTGCTCTCCCTATAAAATGGACTCCATGTACTTTAGGTACATACTTGATTGGGTATTGGGTCACCTTTGTGAGCCCCTGTATAGTGTACCATAGGTACCCAGGGCATAGGTGCATCCAAGGCCTACCAGGGGCTGCAGTAGGTATTATGCCACCCCTGGCTGGCCATCCAAACTGACACCACAGGCTGATCACTCAGCTTGGGTAAGGTGGTGTAATCACCCCTTACTTGGATATAGTATATCTATATCTACTCATATATATAGACACATATACACCTATAAGTCACTTGTATGGCAGGCCTTGACATTCCTGAAGGCAGAGTGCTTGGTTTTATGTGAGAGGGTGCCCTAGCATGAGCTGAGCCCTTCTGCAGCTTTCGGAACCATCTCCTTATAGCTGTTCCATGATATAGCCATACCATATACTCTTAAGTGCATTATAATCCTCACGGTTAATGCTAACTTTGGTTTGGCTTTATCAAAACATGTTGTGTAAGGTGTCAAACACTTTGGAATACTATCCCTCCCGCCAGTTCTGGCGCCGGGGGGGAGCATTCCACCCTTCTAGAGGGAAAAGACATGTAGTTACTGCTTTACCCGGTTAAAGTTAAACAGAGCCTCAGCATCACAAAATGGATGCTGCTGCGCCAGACACAAGTCTGACCTCCTGTTGCTGGGGGAAACTTCAGCAAGGGAGGCTTGGACAATAGGTTTCCTGTCGAAGGAGGTGCTAGCACCTCCCCAGACAGCCTGTAGTGTATTGGGGCAGGGTGGGTTGAATGGAAAGATGCTTTTCCAGACACTGCCTGGGGCACACAAGGTGCTCCATGCATAGCCCGGTTCAAACCAGTTGCTGGGACACTCCAGCCCCGCTCTGGCATGAAACTGGACAAAGGGAAAGGGGTGTAACCACCCCCTTCTAAGGTCCACCCATAGGAGGGACCTAGTAGGTAATCCAGCCCATTTCTTTAGTATAAAGATATGTGCTGTGTCCCCAGAACTTTAGATAATCCGGGAATGAAACTTTGATACAAACTCTTGGACCTTCGACGTTCTATACCGACTAGAAGACTGAAGACATCTCCCTTGTGGTCAAGGAGTGACCACCCTGTGCAAACAGGCACCACCACCACCAGTAACTTGCCGGTCTGCTTTGTCGACGCTACCGCCGGATCCCGAGAACTCAGCGACACAGGAACTGGACTCTCAGACTTCTCTGACTCCGACCCACATCCACAGCAAAGCTGAGACCCGTGGCGGACACGAGAGACGTGGGACCGGACACCCTGAATATCTTGCATTTTGCTAACAGTGCAACTACCAAGGCACCCTCGCAGTTGTGCATTGGGGTATGAGAAGTCCCAGACCAGAGCGCCATTTGCACCAAAGCTCAGCCCTCCACACTCCACGAGTGCCGCGTGGGGCCCGCTCTTGCATTTCAGCTTAACGTGTCTTCACGGTTTCTAGCCCGCTGGCTAGTTACCCCTCCGAAGACCTTCCTTTGAAACCAAACTGCGTTCCTTGTAGCTCCAGGCTTGCTCCAGCTTCCCTGCAAAGGAGGAGCTCACCAGAACTTGCTGGTCTGCTCCGAAGCCAATCTTCACTTCCTGTGTGGATTGCGGTTACCAAGGCTTGTTGGGTCCAGTCCGGATACAGACACCGCAGTCAACTAGATCCTTCGTGGGACAGCTCGAATCCAGCTCCTGGTCGTCGTCGACACCTCCTGGTCCTCGTGGCTGCAGAGACAAGCTTCACCTCTTCACCTGAAATCAACTCGACATCGCCTGGTTCCTTCCTGGTCACTGGCTAGTGACCCAGACTCTGTCCCCTCTGCTTTCAGGTTCTTCTCGTCTCCGATCCACCCTTGGATCCACCCGGACACTTTTCCTCCGGTCACCTGCAGCATTTCTTTGCAGATCTCCATAGAAAACATCGACGAAACCCGACACGAAAAGACACCTATGCACCCGGCTTCCCTGGGTGAGGTAACTCGAGTACTCCGTTGCTCCCGTGGGTCTAGACTCTCGAAATGTCATAGTTTAAAGGGGTTTTACCATAGCCCATCCGGAAGTGTCTTAAAACTGTAACTTTGCAACTTCTTCATTCTCCATTATAAGTCAATGATAACTCGCGACTGGGTTTAGACACTGCACGCGTCTCCCGTGGGTCTCCTACTTCCTAACCTTTGGTTGTCTCGTGTAGCCCCAGCGATTCCCTAGGCCCTAAGCCTATTCACTGTTTCTGAAGTGGTCCTTATACCACTTACTTAGTATATGGTTTTTGAGGCCCCTAGGGCATAACTGTATTTGTGCAACTTATAGTATGCTAATTGAGTAACTTGTAATGTATTTCGATCTCTGACCTCATAAAGAGTGCAGAGGGGTTGTGTTAGAAATAAATACATATATATTTGATATATACCTTGTGTGATGTCCTTTCATTTGGTATTCAATGGAATATAATTGGTAAAACAGGTTGCTTTACATGCTCTCTGAAGTTTTAGCTTAGGACTGCTGATCCATGCTACCACTTGGATAGCTTGTCTATAAGGTTGACTTTACAACCACCATCAATACGGGTCGTTTAGACTGGTGCAAGGTGTCCACTAGAAGAACGGACATCATATGCCAGGCTAACTTCTCACAGTCCCAAGCTGGCAGAAGAAAAAATCTTCTTCCCAAGATTATCAAGCTTCTTGGATTTACTATCTGGTGGAGCTTTTGGGAATGCACTCTTGGAAGTAGAGGCTTGGACCACCAAGCTTTCAGGGGTGTAGGGAGCTCGAGGTGGAGAGCCTCGGCCGCCCTTCGCAACACCACTGCATAGGAAGCTCCCTCCTCCGTAGCCACAGTAGGAGGAGACAGCAAGCCAAGGTCAGGGAATGTATCAAGACCACTGGCCTCCCCTAGGTCCTCTCTCCAGTCCAGGTGATAATCCAACTGGTCGGTTAGAGGGTCACCTGACCCCTCCCAGTCCTCCTCCTCGTCCTCTTGGTGCCAATCTGGCCTGAAAGGGACCCCAGGAGTGAACAAGGGCACGAAAACCCCACTCAGCGCCAGAAACAGCATCGGACGACGCTGGTCCGGCTCTGTGTCCACATCAGGATGGAGGCAAGCGTCGAGTGCCGGAGGAAGCGGCACCGGTGGAGGTGTAATGAGGTAAACCGACGCCGATCCGGATCTAGGCCTGGATCTATGGGGGCCCTTTGGCGCCGGGGCCAGAGCCGCCGCCGGAGAAGGCCTAGGACCCCCAACTGAGTCTGCGGGGCCCGAAGGCACGCCAGCGGAGTCGGGCTGCCCAAAGATGCCATAGATCGCCTCGAAAAAATGACGAAGCTGGGCTGGCGTCGCTCCGGGTCCCGGGAAGGGAGGGAAACTCGGAGTCGGCCCTTCATGCTCTGTACACCCAGAGCTGCGGGAGGGGCACCGCCCACATCCCTTGTCTCGTCAGCCGACCGACAGGGAGAAGTTGAAGAGCGACAATGCTTTTTCGACTTCTTCTTCTGCTTCGACTTACCTGACCCCAAGTGCGTAGACTTGGATGACAACTGCTGATGGCTCCGTGACCGGTCCCTGGACCTCCCTCGTGACCGGGACTTCAAATAGAGAACAAAATGCAACACTTATTAAATGTAACAGTGTAAACCAGTAGTAACCAATGGCAGAGCAAGCCTTGCCACAGTCAAATGTGACTTTGGTGTTTTTGCACTGCCAGTGCATGCAAAACATTAAGTATACATGTCCTACCTCTTAAATACCATGCACCCTGCCGTACGGGCAGTTTGGGCTTACCTTAGGGGTGTCTTCTGAGTATTAAAAGGGAAAGTTTAGGTCTGGCAAATGGTTTGTTTTTTAAGGTCGAATAGCAATTTGAAAATGCATACCCACGCTGCTGTGGCAGGCATGTAGTGCCATATACTAGGGAATTAGAGTAAATTAAATGTGCTACTTTTACCATGTTGGAAAAAGAGAGCACAAGCACTTTACACAGGTTAGCAGGGGTAAGTGCAGAGATTTATAATCAACAAAAATAAGGTTCAACAAAAAGGCAAAAAATCCCAGGTGACCATGCAAGAAGGGCAAATTTCCAACAACATTGCTTCAGAAGTGGACTTCAGAGAGTGTCCATCAAGAGAATGAGCCCTTTTTAGATGGTCTTGAGAAACCTTCTAAATCTTCATCCGATGATGGGACGTCTCTAGATTTTGCTTTCTGAAGATAGAGCAAAAGTCTACCATCTGTCCTAAAGGTTTTTGTGGAAAATGTAAAGCACCTGGGGAAAATAGTCACTGGGCAATTACAAGATTACATTGCTAAAAATGATCATGCATTCTTTAACCTCATGGTTAGGACAGGGGCAACAACATGCATTCTTTATGTGAATATTTAGAATGCAGTCTCTTTTTAATACAGGTTCCATAAAGTCTGATGAGAGCTGGATTGGAAGTGTCACACATGGTCTGCTTAAACCAGCGGTTAAATCTGAGGGGTGTTGTCTGAGCTTGAATATGATTGGTTGAAGTCTGATTCTTCTGAAATGATGTGAATAGGTTAATGCTGTGATCATATTAAAGCTTTCAATGCTATGTTTGACATTCCACTGCTCAGTAGGACTACTGTGCGACTCCAAGCTCGGCGACAGGGACGATTCAAGCATGATGATTCAAGTATGGGAATCCATGAAAGTTCCGATAATGGAGAAACCAAAAAATTTACAACTTTTCATAACAACTACCTAGAAAATACTGGACATCATTCTGCAGCAGTCAATTCCAGATTTGATAATGTGTAGTGAAACTAGTGCAACATTCAATCCTCCCACAGCAGGTACCATTAGCTTGAAAATAGACTGCACCAAAGGCCTTATGCTGCAGAAAACCCTTTTAAATGAGGGACAAATACACCGTTGCTGGAAGATCTGCAAAAGAAGTTTCGCATCAACATGGACATTTCTTTCACCAAGTAGATAAATTCTCAATTAAGCGTTTACATGTGTTATCTCCTCCCTGAATAAATCTGCCTAACTCTCAAACCGCTGCATTTTGCAAATATTCTTCTCTTCGCAACTGCCAACCAAGTAACTCTGAGCAACCTCCTCGCCATTATTCTACTTCTATTGTAAAGTTCCTGTTATTTCATTTCCTATATAGTTTGTCAAAACTGGTTCATTTTTTGGGGTGAAGTCCACACTATGGAAATACAGTTAATAAATGGAAAAATAAGCTACCTGTTCAAAACAAGTAAACCTTTAAAAATGTTGTAGAAAGTTCCTTAGCTTAAATATCAAGGTACACATCAAAACACTTTTATTAACATGCCACTTTACATTTCATTTCAGTCACACTGGAAAAACTTTGCTTGACAAGTTAGACACAACTGAGATCTTTGGCAAAAACATGTAAGAGACTTATTCCTTCGAATCAGTGGGTGACCTGTACTCCTCTAGAGCTCACTGTGTATTTAAAGAAGTGCAGAACGACTATGGACTTCCTTTAGAACAGTTGCTTACATACTGTAGACTGACATATGTCATCAAAATGCTGTGGGACTCTAGTAGTATCGAACCATCCACAGACGATATATTACTGACCCTCCTAACCTGGGGTGTGGTACGTAGGATGATATCACACTTATAAAACATTGTAGTGTGAACATTGGGAAACCACTCACAGAGATAAATAAGTACAAGAAGGAAGGCCCTGGTCACGGTCCCACAGATCCACAAGACTAGAGCTGGAGGAAAAGCCTTCTCCTACATTGCCACCAAGATCTGAAACACCCTACCTGTCCACCTCAGGCAATCTCCGTCGCTAACCCAATTCAGGAAGGACCTAAAGACCTGCCTCTTCGACTGAAGCCTGGCGCCCAGCCAGATCAGCGCCTTAAGACCTTCACGGGTGAGTAGGCACACTATATAAACCCCTGATTGATTGAAGAGAGTTTAGGGATGAAGAATTGGTAAAAATTACAATGCACTCAGTCTTAGTATCAAGAAACAGCAGATGTAAATGTATACAGTTTAATTACTGCCAGCACACCTACCACATCCCTACTAGGCAGTGAATCCCCAGATGCAGCCTTCTTTCATATGGTATGGGATTAATCAGAGATGACAAGATACTGGGATATGGTTGTACACCATGTTAACATGGCTCTGGGAGAATGACTGACAGTGTTGCTGGGGTATTTCTTTTTAGACTTTTCCCATGTTTGGGACCTTATAAAAGCAAGAGCAAATTAACATTAGCGTTACTATTAGCCAAGCGCAATATAGCCAGGGACTGAAAATAACCTAAAGCATCGCCAATAAAGAAATGGCCAGATGGACCTCATCCGAGATAGCATTTCTACATAACATATCTATAGAAACAACCGAAGGCATCCAATTGGAGACCTGGGAACAAGTTGCCAGGTGCCATGCTCCCTGGAAACATTATACCAAGACTGGACCGAGGACATGACAAAACGCTTTCATGCCCTAGTGAATGACCTACATTAACTCATGTAACTTTCATCTAGGTAGCTATATTCACCAGGAATTGGCTACTGAACCAATGTATGGTATAGGGCTTGCAAAGTGAAAATCACCTCCTGACTTCTGTAGAAACTCCTAGTTCCTGCTAATGACCTATTCATGACAGACTAGAGAATGTATATTTTTTGTGACTTTGTGACTTCACATGGTAGGGGTAATTGTTTTTTTGATTGGGAAAAAAAATAATGCAATCAATTAAGTTTATAAAAACAGAAAATGTATAATGTCTTTTGCATTCTATGACTAAGACAAATATCACAATAGCACAGGCATCTTAATATAAAAGAGGCAGTTGCTCACCTTTTGTAAAATCTTCCAGACTTTCTGATAAAATCCCACTGGTACCCTATTGAGAGCCCCGTCCAGCCGTCTCCTGCGCAGCCACTGACCCTGATGGCTATGGGTAGAATGGTCATCGGCAAAACCAGACATGTCTCCAGAAATTGACATTCCAGGTTTCTTCAAATGCAAGGAAAGAGATTACTTAAATGTTTAAAAAGAGGATCTTCGACAATAAGCATTTTTTTTCAAACATCAGACATCAAGTATACCCCTTTGCAGTAGAGTAGTGTAATTGGTGTGTAATTTAATTACCTTATTCCGGCAAATAGATAATGCTGCCAAGCTTTACAGGTTTGCCGTTAAGGTGCGGTCAGAAAATCTATATGCAAATTATGCACAAGGTTTGTCTGAATCTTGAAGCAAGTTTACAGAACTGCCTAAAACAAATGAAAATGCTAAAATCCGGAAAATGGATGAACTTGTAACAAGGGTTGTCCAGCTAGGCTATATTCACTACAGATGTACATTCAGAATATCCTCTAGTGTAAACATGAATTTTTGATTGACCGTAAGCCTGAAATGATTAAAACCAATTTCATCATATTGCCGAACCACTGCTGTCCCATTTGAGTTTCCTCCAGCATTTACACAAGGTCTTAAGAATTTGCCTAATGAAAATTGATGAAGCAGGATTTCAGCAATTCATTGCAATCAGCTTTTTAGGTCTCGTTCCTAGCGTTGCTGTGCGCAGCGCGAGATTTCTTGTAGGGGGTTTGAAAACTGACCTAGGAATCGCACACGCTCTTGTGTGTGCTATTTGTTTTGGGCCAGGCTATTGGCCTTTGCGTGCGTCTTTTTACCAAAGACAGCACGCAATTGGCCAAAGGCGGGAGCATTGCTCCGCCCATGGCATATTGGTGTCTGTTACCCGCACGGCTGGCATCATGTGGTTTTAATTATCATGCCCAGACATGGGCGCGATAATTAAAGCCATGCGCTGTGGCGCGCACGCGCACCACTCGCAGGCTTGTTCTTTTTTGGATCCATTTTACAGGGAAGCAACTTTACATTTTGATACATTGAATCGATATGAGCCCATATGATTTTGTTTGTGTATTATGCTAAATGAAAGAACTGTTTTCTATATAATAGTTTTGCCTACGATGCTCTGTATGTTCAATTAATTCGTTATTTTCATATTGGGGATTTTTCCCGGGGTGTTGCAAACGGTAAGCATTTCACACTCTGCACCCTCCAAGGAATTAATTATTTCTCCCTTGTGTACGCTCTATTTATTTTCTCCAATGTCGCTGGTGTCCACAAAGGCCACCTTGCGTTTAATTTTTAGAATCTAAAGTGCTATGTATACGAAACATAAGAAAACAAGTTACTTACCTGTAACTTTAGTTCCCCAGTATTGGTAACTTTCATAGATTCCCATGCTTTTGTATCATTCCCCGTCGTCGGAATGGGAGTCTAGGTAACAAAAATAACATAGCAGTAGGCACAAAAGAGAAAGAAAAAGGCCTGGGCCTCATTCCCTTTTGTAGCCCATCACTCTCTTTGTGTAAAAGAGACCAAACTTAGGCATCAGCCAATCAGAAGAGCCTCACCCCTTAGAACCCTCCTGAAGGAACCTCAGAGCCTCAGATTTTCGTAGCCGTTGTGTGTAGCCACCATTTCTGCTGAAGGCTGAGCTTTCCTCGGGGAGGTGGGTGGGCACATGGGAATCTATGGAAGTTACCAATACTGGGGAACTAAAGTTACAGGTAAGTAACTTGTTTTCTTGCCCCAGTATTGGAACTTTCAGAGATTCCCATGCTTTTGTATCAGAGTAGCAAGCAGTTAGCAATATAAAACCCACATATTGTGTCATAGTATACATTGCAAAGCCAACATGACAAAGATACAAAATGTGCAAAAGTACGGAAGGTGGGATAGAAAGGAAAGCTCACCAATTAGTGGAAGAGGTTCCTCAGGACTGCCTGGCCCACCGCAGTATCTTCTTGTTGCAAGGAATCCAAGCAGTAATGCTTAGTAAAGGTGTGGACACTGCTCCAGGTAGCAGCTCTGCAAATGTCCTTTATCTGTACCCCCGCGAAGAGGGCTGTTGAAGACGCCACTGATCTTGTGGAATGTGCTCTAACCCTGCCAGTCAGTGGTTTACCTGCTGCAGAATGGCAATGTAGGATGGCACTGGTAATCCATTTTGCAATTCCCTGATTTGACAGAGAGAGACCCTTTCTCGGACCACCAAAAGCCACAAACAATTGTGAGGATTTCCGAAATCCCTTGGTGCGATCCAAATAGAATTTCAAACATCGCTGCACATCCAGAGAATGTAGCGATCTCTCCGCTGGTGTAGCCGGGTGAGAAAAGAAAGCCTTAAGAATAACCGGCTCGTTCAAGTCCGAGGGTACCTTGGGTATGAACTTCGGGTTGGTTCTCAAGATAACTGTGTTTCTTTTGAATTGTAGAAAAGGCTCTTGGATTGTGAGAGCTTGTAATTCCCCAACACGCCTTGCCGATGTGAGGGCAAGAAGGAGAGCCAATTTCCATGACAGGAACTTCATGTCTGAACGATGAATTGGCTCAAACTGACTTTTCATGAGTTGAGAAAGGACGAGATTCAGGTGCCAAGTAGGAGGCGGAGGTCTCACTGGTGGATAGACCCTAAACAAGCCTTTTAGAAACTGCTTAATAATTCTGGCAGACCACAAAGAGGGTCCAGACTCCGACCGTCTGTATCTTGAAATTGCTGCCATGTGCACCCTTATAGAAGAATGGGCCAGCCCAGACTTAGCCAAGGACAAGAGATAAGGCAGAAGCTGATGAGGTTTTGAAGAAAAAGGGTCAATCTTCTTTCTCCTGCACCAAATGCAAAATCTCTTCCATTTGAGGCGGTACGTCCTGTTTGTGGAAGGGGCTCTCGCTTGGGAGAGGACTTCTTTAATTTCGGTCGAGATGGGGAGATTCATAAATTTTCGCTGCTCAGGAGCCATGCTTTCAGGTGTAATGACTGTGGATCCGGATGCCAAACCTGTCCTTCTGACATTGTGACTAGGTCTGGAATAAGGGAAGAGGCGGAGCTAGCGTCAACAGATGGAGCTCCGTGTACCAGAATTGTCTCGGCCAAGCAGGGGCTATCAGGATCATCCTGCAAGGTTCCACCTTGAACTTCCTGATCTGTCTCGGGATCAGTGGGATGGGGGAAAGGCGTAGACAAATGTTCTTGACCAGGCTATGGAAAGCGCATTCCCCAATGATCCGCGGTGGTGAAGCCTGCCTGCATAAGACCGGCATTTTTTGTTGGACGGCATGGCTAAGAGATCTATCGCCGGTGTGCCCCACTGGCGGAATACTTCTTCTAGAACTTGTTGGTTGAGCTCCCACTCGTGACTGACTGATGATAACCTGCTCAGTCTGTCGGCATTCTCGTTCAAAACCCCTGGCAAGTGTTCCGCCTGTAGTGACATTCCGTGAAGGATAGCCCATTCCCAGATTTCCTGAGCTTCCTGTGACAACGGGAGAGATCTGGTTCCTCCCTCCTTGTTCACATAATGCATGGCCGTGGTGTTGTCCGTCCTGATGAGAACTTGTGAACCTCCTAGACGTGGGAGAAAAGCTTGAAGAGCCAGTTTTATCGCTCTGAGCTCCAGTAGATTGATGTGGAGCCGTCTATCGTGAGGAGACCAATGGCCACTGACATGCAGGTCCTGCATCACTGCTCCCCAACCATCCAACGACGCGTCCGTTGTCACTACTTGAGGAGATGGATCGTTTACGAAGAATAGACCTTGGGACAAGTTGCTTTGGTCTGTCCACCACAGAGCCGCTCTCTGCATTGTCGGGGTGACAGACACCTTGTCGTCGAATGATCCGTGCACCTGTTTCCATTGGATGTCCAATTGTTCCTGAAGAGGCCGCATTCACAGCCTGCAATGAGGAATCAGGGGTATGCATGATGAAATTACCCCCAGCAGAGACTTGTAGCGGCGAACTGAAAGACACCTTCTTTTTCGTAGGTCCAGAGCCATGGTTTGAAGTTTTCTCCGCCTTTCTAGAGTTGGAAAAGCTTTTGAAAGGTTTGAGTCCAGGATGGCTCCCAAGAATCGTGCCTTCCTGGATGGAACCAGAGATGATTTGTCCTTGTTTAACGTGAGTCCCAGATTTTGAAATAGGTTTGTACAAGCCTGAACAGCGTCCTGCGCTGCCTCCCTGGACAGAGCCTTCAGCAACCAGTCGTCCAGGTAAGGGAAGACTTGAAAATGATGTCTTCGTAGGAATGCCGCCACCGGAGCCAGCGCCTTCGTGAAAATCTTCGGGGTTGAGCGAAGACCAAAGGGTAAAACCCTGAATTGAAAGTGTCTCTTGGCTACTGTAAACCGTAGAAACCTTCTGTGTGCTGGGTGAATCGGTACATGAAAGTATGCATCCTCGAGATCGAGAGTGGCCATGAAATCCCCCGGATTGATTAACCTCAGGATGTCTTGAAGGGAAACCATCCGGAAAGATAGGGAGATGAGATAGGTGTTGAGCTCCCTGAGATCTAGAATGGGACGCCATTTCTCTAACCTCTTCCTGACCAGGAAGAACCTGGAATAGAATCCCTGTCCTCTTTGGTCGGAGGGAACCGGCTCTATAGCCCCTTTGAGGAGCATTTCATGAACTTCGAGCCTCAGAAGACGTAGGTGTTTCGATGGAACGGCTGCAGAGGGCTTTGTTGGTGGGATTTGGGTGACTTCCAAGGTATGGCCCTTTCTAATGATGTTGAGCACCCAACAGTCCGATGTTATCTTGGACCAACTCTGAAGGTATTTTGATACCCTGCCGCCAACTGATGACTTCTTGGAGGAGGGTCCAGTAGGAAAAGCCAGGAGGCCACTATTGGCGCTTGGACGTATCGCGTCCCTGGCGAGCCTGCTTTCCTTTGTTGTTAGGCCTTGAGTAATTGGAGGATTCGCCCTGCCTTTGTTGGTAAGGCTGGCGGTACTGCTGTGAACTTGAACCATAGGAAGAGTATCTTTGCTGTTGGTAAGATCCTCTGTAGTTCACACTCTTACCCCTGGATCCTTTAAAAGGTGTTTTACGGTACTGGAGCGTACCCAAGGATCTTGCGGTCTTAGTGTCTTTTTGATGTCTTGGAGAGATCAGTTTCCCGAACAGTGCCTCTCCATCAAATGGAAGATCCTGGACTTTATTTTGGATCTAGGGTCGAAACCAGGTTGCCTTCAGCCACCCCTGGCGACGAAGGACCGCAGCTCCCGCAAAAGAACAAAATGCCGTCGTGGCAATGTCCATGGAACAGTCAATGACCTCCATCGATGTCGCCTCCCCCTCTTGCAAGACCTTCCTTGCTTCTGCTTTCGCTTCTGGAGGTAGCTGGTCCAGGAACGGTGCGACATCACACCAAAGCTGACGGTCATATCTGCCCAATATTGCTAGGGCATTAGCTGCTCGCACAAGAAGACTCGCCATGGATGAGAATCTCTTCCCGGCATTGTACAATTTCCTTCCCTCTTTGTCCGGAGGAGCTGTTAACGGAGCAGAGGTGTTGCGGGATTTTCTCTGCGCCGCGTGGGAAATTACTGAGTCCGGTTTCGGGTGGCCTGTCAAGGCAGCTGGACCATCATCAGGCGACTTGTACTTCTTATCTAGACGCGGTATCACAGGGACCACCGTCGCTGGATTTTTCATGGCCTCAAGGCCCTCATCCCAGAGATGTTGCACTATTGGATTGGATCTTGTCATTCTTCTGTAAGGTTCCTTGAAATCGTACAAGAAACACTCGGAGGACTCTGCAGGCATTGTCAGTTTGAATCTTGCAGTCGCTCTTTCCATCAGCTCATGAAAACCTCTGATATCTGCAGGTGGAGAATCCACTGGATCCGGACATGGAGATGGAGGGTCCGGAATGACGTAATCATCCCACTCAGAGGCCTGATCATCTCTACCCTCCGAAGTATGATCCTCCTCCGAGGAATCATCATGCGTGTCAGCAGGTCTGGAAGGCTCCCGTGGGGTCGATGTCAGTGGCTGAAGAGACACCTGCGGTGGTGATACAGGAACAGCCGTTGAGGTTGGTGCCATGACAGGCATGCCGTGCGCCACAGGAGCTGGAGCAGGCTGTGCAGCCTTAGACTTATAATCTTGCAGCATTTTATGCAGGTCCTGTAGGAAAGATGATGGTACAGTAACCATCTCTTGACCAGAGTATTGCTGTGGTGGGGCAGCATGACGTTCATAGCCCTCCTCTTGGTCATATCCCCCTTCTGAGTCCGTTTCCTGGCATTTAACCAGCAGCTGAGAGGGGCTGTTGGCATGGCCATATGAGTCCTGATCCTCCTCTTCAGACTCGTCCTCATCAAACAGTAGAGCTGGAGGAAAAGGGGTTACCCTCCTGGGAGATGTCATGTCCGGGGTAATCCTGGTAACGGAAATTGTGATCCTCTTTTCCGATGACAAAATCGTCGACGGTCCCGTCGACGATGGAATTGAGAATGCAGCCGTCGGCGGCTTCGTCGACGGAGTATGTGTCGTCGACACAAAAACACTCGACGACGAGATGGGTGTCGTCGATGCCGTTGACGATGAGACTGTCGACACCCCAGCCGTCGTCGTCAATGTTGCTGTCGTCGAGGCTCTCGTCGACGACACTGTCGTCGTCAACGCTCTCGTCGACGATGCTGTCGTCGTCGATGCCTTCGTCGATTATGCCGTCGTCGGCGAGTCCCTCGTCGACGCTGCTATATCTGTCGGCGACGATCCCGTCATCGATTGTCCAGTCGACGAGCCCGTCGACAGAACCAGTTTCAGCTTCTGTTTCAATTTCTTCGTCGACGGAACCTCCGTCGACGACACCTTCTTTGTCGACGACTTGGAACTTCTGTCAGAAGAATGGGAAGAGGGTTTCTTGAAGGCTGGATCAGTCTTCAATCCTTCAGAAGGCGTAGATGGTTCTACCCTCTCCTTTTCACCTTGGTGAGGAGATTTGCCTGGACCATGGCTCTCAGACTCACTGGGGGTCTTTTTTGAGGCCTTAGAAGGACGCTCCACAGAAGGAGAAGAGGAACCTCTACCCCTTTTCAATGACCTTCTTGAGGAAGATGCCAATGCCGAATCCTCACTGTCACTGGAGACAGTATCCTTCCTGGATTTCAACTTCTGAAGCCAAGTCAGAAGCCTACCCTCACGGTCCCGGAGGGTCTTAGTTGAAAAGGTGCGGCAGATTTTACAGTCCGCAGCCTTGTGGTCAGGATAGAGACAGTAGATGCAACCCTTATGCTTATCCTCAATGAAAAGCCTTTTCCTACCACAGGTGGAACATGGCTTGAAAAGGGCTTTCTTCTTCTCAGACATCCTGGAAGGATCAGCAGACAAACTGAAGAGAAAAACTGAAGAAAAATGTTGAAGAATAAACTCCTGAAGAGTAGATTGAGCAGAGCTCAAAGGAGACTCCCTAAGCACAACGTGCGGTAGAAAATCTGAGGCTCTGAGCTGGTGCCACCTCCCCTGCCAATAGTATTCACAGGGGAGGAGAAGCAGAGAAGGATAAGTTTTCGCGACCGACTCTCCTGTTTGAAAACTTCCTCTGGTGCCTAACGACGGCTGCTGCATTTTCAGCCAGTTCACCTGCGAGGACAAAGAGGCGCAGAGCGCCAGGGAGTCGGTGCACCCGCCGCGGGTAAGTCTTAGAGGTGGGTGATGCAATCCTAAGGAGGAAACGGTGACCCTGGGCAGGCGTGCCTTGTCTCCCGCACCTCGTCTCCCGCACCTCCCTTTGCGTGGCTGTACGAACGCCCAAACAACTGACTTATTCTTATTTCCTATAACTTGTAATGTTTACCCACCTTTGTTTGTGGTCAGTTTCAGTTTATTCCTAGGTGGCTCCAGCGGGAATTAACTTCAACCTTCCCGGCTCGCGGGTTTTGATAAGTGCTTCACAAATTGTATATTTTCATTCCATTTTTTTCTTTTTTATAATTCCTGACTTTTAGAGACGGGGCGTAGATAGGCCTCTGTGGGGCAGGGGGTGCTGCTTCTATCTCATGCCTCCCCTTAGTGATGATATGGTGGGGTGAGAGGGGGGGTGGTTATACCACTGCTTCGAGACTTCTATAGTGCGCAAGGGAGACATCATTCAAGCTCTCATACTTCCTTACACCTAGCTGTGCCACTCTTTCCTTAGTAAATTGGCCTCCTTGTTTCATCATGTGTTGCACCTGACCAGCACTCTGCCTGTGTTTACGTATGTGATTTAGGTGTATAGCAGAGCACCGCACACGTCACGTTTGTAATTGCCTCATATTGTGGCGTTGTTGCTGAACCCTGCAGAGTAATATCCCTAATAGAACAAGCATTTGCAATGCAATAGGTCTCGCATCTGTTATGCGTTTTGAAAACCAACAGAGAAATAAAAGGTTTGTTGTTTACAATGCCAGTAGCTCAAAGTTTTGCAAATGGGAGACCTATTGCATTGCAAATGCTTGTTTATGTTGTCTGGATTGATGTAGAGAATTGGCCAGGTCACATTGTAACTACAGTGACAGCACTGATGTAACCAATGGGCCAATAGTACATCTGGGCATGCGCTCCAAAAATATCTCTTACCTGTACTATCTTCACGTTTCCATGCTCCAAATGCACCCTTAATGCTAACATTTTAAATACTACTTAAATGACCTGTAGACACCCTAACATTACCCTATCTTCCTCTGAGTTTTTACTCATTGTGTATCCTTATGTTTCATAATAAAATTACTATTTTCAAAGATGATCCTTTCTGGGATGACAATTCACCTTCTCTATCTACCTATGCTTTCCAATAGATGGTGCACTGAACAGTCTTTCAGAAAAACTTTCCTTGAATTAATTTTTTTCACATCAACACCCTTTTGAACTATTTTACAAGGGCAAATTGGGTTAGTTCATAACAGCACTGCACTAGCCTCCAGCTATACGACGTTGAACAACTAAATCAAACACTAAAACAACATAATTATCAAATGTAAATACAAAATCGATACAATTTCATTGCAACTATACATCACAGCTTAGACTCCACTTATTGCCTTCTGAAAGTGTTACACACTGAAGTACCACTGACGAACGACAAGAGCAGCACAAGGTTAAACACATTAACGTATGTTCTACAATGAAAATCAATGACTCCGGTATGAGGAACTTTTACTTGGGAAAGAAAACAGTTAAGACAAAAGAGAAACAATAATGACAAACCTTGCTATTAATGAAAGCCTATTAAAAAACAAACTTGTGAAAAAAGGAAAATGCTACGTATCAGTATGCATCTGTTCTTGGCATGTAGAGCTGCAGAGTTCTACACTTTGCATTAGATCGCCACCTGGTGTTGGGCTCGGATGATTGCATGTTGTTGTCGTCTTGGAAGAAGTCTTTGTAGTCACGAGATAGGTGACTCCTCCCTTGGACGATATTGCGCATGGGCATCGGCTTCATCCTTAGATTGTTTTTTGCCATGATGGGAAATGATGGAGTTAGTAGAAAGAAAGAAAGGATGTCCATGCGTGTATATCTAATTAAGATAAAAATTGGGACAGATACAGGTCCCGGGGAGGCGGGAGGGCGTGTAGAGAACTCTGCAGCTCTACATGCCAAGAACAGATGCTGGTAAGTAGCATTTTCCGTTTGAGGCATATGAGCTGCAGATTCTACACTTTGCATCGATTGTGCAGCAGTGTCTCACCTAGCGGTGGTCACCTGTATCAGTTGCAGTAGTTTAAAAGAGAGTTTTGAGAACAGCTTGACCTACTGCAGCTTGCTGCTTGGCTTGCACATCAACACAATAGTGTTTAGTGAAGGTGTGTGTTGTAGACCATGTTGCTGCCTTGCAGATGTCTTCTAGGGGAATGTTCCCTAAGAAAGCCATCGTGGCTCCTAGTTTGCGTGTAGAGTGCGCTCTAGAAGGAACTGTTAATGTGCGTTTTGCTTTTTGGTAGCATACTTGTATACATTTAACAATCCACCTTGCAATTCCTGATTTGTAAATGGGGTTGCCTTTATGTGGTGGAAAGAAAGCTACAAATAGTTGTTTTGTTTTACGAAAGGCTTTTGTCCTATCAATGTAATATAGAAGAGCTCTTTTGACATCTAGTGTGTGTAGAGCTCTCTCTGCTACGGAATCTGGGTTTTGAAAAAACACAGGTAATTCTACAGATTGGTTTATTTGAAAAGGAGTAATTACTTTAGGAAGGAATTTAGGATTAGTCCTTAGAACTACTTTTTTACGGTGTAATTGAAAGAAGGGTACTTGTATTGTAAAAGCTTGAATTTTACTAACTCTTCTAAGAGAGGTAATAGCAATGAAAATTTTTAATTCACATTTGTGTAAAGGTTCAAAAGGGGGTCCCATGAGCCTCGTAAGAACAATGTTTAGGTTCCACACTGGAGACGGTGGAAACCTAGGAGGAATAATTATTTTTAATCCTTCCATGAAAGCTTTTATTGCTGGCACTCTGAACAACGACATATGTTGTCTGTTTTGCAGGTATGCTGCAATGCCTGCAAGGTGTAATCGTATAGACGAATAAGCTAGATTACACCTTTGTAAATGAAGCAGGTAACAAATAATATTTTGGATGGAAGCATCCAATGGATCAATCTGATTATTTTTGCAGTAAATGGCAAATCTCTTCCATTTAGCTGCATAGTAAGCTCTAGTTGTAGGTCTTCTAACTTCTTTAATAATATGCATACAGTCTGGTGGTAGGTTAAGATAACCAAACTCAAAAACTTCAGGAGCCAGATCGCCAGATTCAGTTGATTTGGATCTGGATGCCTGATGTCTCCATGGTTCTGCGTTAGCATTGATGGTGTCAGAGACAGTTTTTGGTGTGGAACTAGAGAGAGTTCTAGCAGCATGGTGAACCACGGTTAACGTGCCCATTTGGGAGCTACTAGGATCATCTTGAGAGACTGTTGTCTGAGCTTGCGTACCACTAGTGGTATTAGTGGGATTTGCGGAAAAGCGTACGCAAATCTGTCTGACCAGTTCATCCATATCGCGTTGCTCTTGGACAACAGGTGTGGAAGGCTGGCGGCGAAGGCTGGGCATTTTGCGTTTTCATGTGTGGCAAACAGGTCTATGTCTGGATGACCCCACTTGTGAAATAATGGTTGAAGAACTTGTAGATGTAGTTCCCATTCATGAATCTGTTGTGTCTGTCGACTTAACAGATATGCTATCTGATTGTGAACTCCTGGAAGGTGTTCAGCAAGCAGATATATGTTTTGTGGAATGGCCCAACCTCCAAATGTTTTGTGCAAGGTGGGACAGTTGCAGGGAATATGTGTCTCCTTGTTTCTGTATGTAGTATATGGCTGTCATGTTGTCCGTCCGGATTAAGACAGCTCTGTTCTGTATGTGACCCTGAAAGGACTTTAGTGCCAGGAAAATTGCCAGCAACTCCAGGTGATTGATATGAAGCACCTTTTGTTGAGCAGTCCACCTTCCCTGAGTTGTGTGGCGGAGCAGATGTGCTCCCCATCCTGTTAGGGATGCATCTGTTGTTAGTACTATTTGTGGTACTGGCTCTAGGAACGGCCACCCCTTGGATACGTTTTTGGTGTTCCACCACTGCAGAGAGCAATGTGTGCGGCTGTCTATCAACATGAGGTCTGTTAGCTGTCCTTGAGCCTGGTTCCACTGTTGTTCTAGACATTCTTGTAGTGGACGCATTTGCAGTCTTGCATATGGCACAATAAAAATGCAGGATGCCATCATGCCTATTAGTTTCATGAACACTCTGGCTGGGAGAGATGTTGACATTTTGTGACTAAGGCTTGAATGCTCTGTATCCTTGCTGGACTGGGATACGCTAGAGCTGTAGACGTGTTTATTGTAGCCCCTAGGTATTGATGTACATGATAGGGCTGCAGATGCAACTTGGTGTAGTTGATTGTGAAGCCCAAGTCGTGCAATGTTTGAATAGTCTGCGTAGTGTGTTGGACACACTGATTGATTGAACTGGTTTTTATGAGTCAATCGCCTAGATATGGGAAGACATGGATTTGTTGTCTTCTGAGATGTGCTGCTACTATTGCTAGGCACTTTGTGAACACTCTTGGTGCAGTTGTGACCCCGAATGGAAGGACTTTGAACTGATAGTGTTGTCCTTCCAGTACAAACCTCAGATACTTCCTGTGAGAAGGATGTATAGGAATGTGGAAGTAGGCGTCCTTTAGATCTAGTGTTGTAAGGAAGTCGCCTTGTTGTAGCAATGGGAGCACTTGTTGTAAAGTGATCATATGAAAATGATTTCAGTGTATATATTGATTGAGGGGCCTGAGGTCGAGAATCGGTCTTAGTGTCCCGTACTTTTTGGGTATTAGAAAGTACAGCGAGTAAACCCCTGTTCCTTGATGTTGTAAAGGGACTATTTCTATTGCGTCCTTTTGAAGAAGTGATAGGACTTCTTGTTTGAGCAACATGAGATGTTCTGCGGACATTGGACGCTGCCTGGGTGGTATGTGTGAAGGGGTAGCTGCAAGTTCGAGGCAGTAACCATACTGGATAATCTGTCTTACCCACTTGTCTGTTATAGTATTCCAGATAGGTAGGAACTGTGTTAGTCTGCCCCCCACAGGAGTGGAATGGTGTTGGGGGAGCAGATGCAAGTCACTTGTTTGTGGTGGAAGAGGTTCGATTATTGTTATTACCTCGACTTCTTCCCTTATTGTTGTTGCCTCTATAACATCCTCTACTGGAGGATGTTTGTGTATTTGATTTGAAGGAAGCTGAATTGTCTGCTCCAGTCTGTTTGGAGCCTCCTCTATAGAAGGAGCGACGAAAGGAGCCTCTAGATTGGGAGGATTGTAAAGCTCCCATAGATTTGGCTGTATCTGTATCTTTTTTCATCTTTTCAAGTGCTGTGTCTACCTCTGGTCCAAACAATTGCTGTTGGTTAAATGGTTGATTTAAGATGGTAGTTTGCACTTCCTGCTTAAATCCTGAAATGCGTAGCCACGCATGACATCTAAGTAGGACACTGGAGTTTATAGCTCTAGATGCAGTGTCTGCTACATCGAGCGCGCACTTAATTGAGGCATTAGAAATTAATTTACCTTCCTGTATGAGGTCAGTTGCCTGTGCTTTGTATTGATCAGGAAGATGTTGTAGCAGTGTTTCTAACTGATCATAGTGAGCCCTATCATATCTTGCAAGGAGGGCTTGTGTATTAGCTATACGCCATGTATTGCTAGCCTAGGCAGCTATCCTCTTGCCTGAATCATCTATCACCTTAGATTCTTTATCAGGGGGTGGTGCTTCACCTGATGTCTGTGAGTTTGCTCTTTTCCTAGCATTTGACACTACTAGGGAATCTAATGGTAGCGGTCCTTTAATGTAGGCAGGATCTACAGGAGCCGGTCTGTACTTTTTCTCTATTCTAGGGTTTAAAATCCTAGCACGTACAGGATCTTTAAATACCTCAGGAGCATGTTTAATAACTCCTTTAATCATAGGTAGGATCTGAACAGATCTTTGTGATTGTTCAAAGGTATCTAATAAGAAATCCTCCTCTGCCTCATCTGAATGCATGGTGACTTTATGATATGTGGCTGCCCTGTTTAGTAAGTGCCCAAAGCCAATATTGTCTTCTGGTGGAGAAGGTTTGGATGGGTAATAATGTGGGTCAGGAATATCTGGCACATCTTGTGGGTTTGGGTACTCCCAGTCTGGATCATCACTAGGATAGGGGGAAGGCTCATCGGGGTCTACCCCTCCTCTCATGCTGTATTCATCAGCAATACCTTGAATCTGACAAACTTCTCTTTAAACAGGAACTAGCGACTTATAAGTCGCAGATTAAGTGCGCTAAAGCTAAGTTTCTAGAAGAGACTTTGCTGTCAGCTTCAAATAAAGCTCAGGCCCTGTTTAAAATCGTTAAAGACCTTTCACGCCCGGCCTGTGTCATAACTGATACTCCAGCCTCCCAATTGTTATGTGACGCGTTGGCCAAGGCCTTTGAGGACAAAATTGCAACTATCCTGAGTAATTTGAATCCTCAGGTACCTGTGGCTGCTTCTCTAACCACTTTGGAGAGGGAGAATGGGAAGGCCCGGCTGGACAGTTTTCCTCTCCCTTCCCTTCTGGAGTTTTGCTCTCTAGCGGATGGAATATCTTCCGGCTCTCCCCTTGATGTGCTTCCGCACAAATTCTGGAAGTTGTTTAGGGATTAACTTTTTCCTCCACTCCATGCAATTTGCTGTCAATCTCTTGATTCTGCCTTGGTTCCGGACAATTGGAAACTTGCGGTAGTCTCTCCACTACTAAAAAAGGAATCATTGGACCCTTCCTGTCCAGGAAATTATCGACCTATATCATTGCTCCCTTTTCCGATTAAAATCCTGGAAAAACTGGTCACAAAACACCTGTCCAGTTTTTTGGAGACAAATAATTACCTGGACTCGACGCAGTTTGGCTTTAGACCAGCCCACGGAACTGAATCAGCCTTGGTGACTGTTTTGAACGACCTTCGTTCGCGTGCCGACCAAGGCCGAGCGGCATTTTTAGTGCTGCTCGACATGTCGGCAGCGTTCGATACGGTCAGCCATGGTATCCTGATCAGGGGATTGGAAGAGGCTGGGGTGGCAGGCCGGGCCCTAGACTGGCTGGTTTCGTACCTTGCCGATAGACATCAGGTGGTTGCCCTGCCTCCCTTTAAGTCTTCCATCAAAAGGGTTGAGCAGGGCGTTCCCCAGGGCTCGGCCGTCAGTCCCATCCTCTTTAATCTTTATCTTTGCCCCCTGATCAGGCTTATCAAATCTTTTGGCATCGCAGTCACCAACTACGCCGACGACACCCAATTTATCTTCTCTTTTGAGGGTAAGGATGCAGTGTCGCTGGAGACCTTCCATCAGTGTATGGTCAGCACGGCGGAATGGCTGGGTAATAACTCTTTGCAGTTTAATAGTTCCAAAACTGAGGTGCTCCACTGCTCAGTAGATCGTATCCCGCGGCCTCTCCCGCAAGATTTCTGGCCCCTTTCCTTCCAGGGCACGGTATCAGCATCCGACTCGGTCCGCAATCTGGGAGTGATGATGGAATCCAATTTACAACTGGATGGTTTTGTAAATAAAACTGTGTCCATCTGCATGGCGCTGCTGCGTTCGCTGCGGAAGATTCTTCCATTTCTCCCGACCCATGCCAGACCAGAAGTGGTGCGGAGTATCATCTTGAGCAGACTCGACTACTGCAACGCACTGCTTCTGGGGGCTCCTATTATCCTGTTGGGCAAATTGCAGCGGGTTCAGAACTTCGCTGCAAAACTGGCGCTTTCTCGACGGCGCCTTGACTCTTCTTCAGCGGAACTTAAAGATCTCCATTGGCTGCCCATTTCCCAGCGTGTGGAATTTAAAGCTCTGTGTCTGGTCTTTCGGGCTCTCCATGGCCAGGGACCGATCTCTCTGCGGGAATTGTTTTCTGGTATATTCATACCAGACCTCTGCGTTCGGCTGCGGCTTATTTAGTGGCAGTCCCCAAGATCCGAAGGATTCGGATGGGCGGCCGTTCCTTTGGTTATGCTGCATCCAGACTGTGGAACGCGCTACCATTGCCCCTCCGTAGCCTGGGAGACCTCTCTTCTTTTAAAAAGGGATTAAAAACTCACCTGTTTCCAAGGACACTGTAGCTGACTGTTAATGTAATGTTTCTTGTGTACAGGCCATGAATGATCACAGCGCCAGGATACCCGTTGGGTGACAGTTGCGCTTTATAAGTGTGCCATACAATACAATACAATAATAATAATCCACATTTGTAAAGCGCACAATCACCCGTAAGGGTCTCTAGGCGCTGGGGGCCGTCGGGAAGATTAAGCAAGCTATTGCCCAGAGTCACATGGTGCTGGGCTAACCTGCCGCCGGAGCCGGGGATCGAACCCTGATCCCCAGATTCCAGCGTCAGTCGCCCTGGCCGCGGCGCCACACCTCTCCCAATACAATTTTGAGGTGTATGTGAAGAATGATGAGGAGAGTTTTCTGGAGAATTTATGGGTGAGATGTTAGGAGGAATAGGAGATAAACGAGATGAAGGAGAGGGAAGTATAGGAGAAAAAGGGTGCATAGCAGATGTGGCGCTATCTTTCTTCTTGACAGGCACTGCTGGTGTAGGTGCTGTGTCTGATTTCCTCTTCCTGTATGGTGTAGTAGATACATGACCAGTCTTTGGATCAATGTTCTTTTGTAGAGGTTCAGGTTGGAAAAGCTCCACTTCCTGTGCAACCGTTTTCGGCGCCGATTTCTTCCGTTCCGGGCATGGTTTATGCTTATCTTTAGCCTTAGGAGTTGTGATAGGGTCCTTTGGCTTAGGTTTGGGCACCGAAGGTATTGTCTTCGGAGCCGAAGGCTGTTTCGAGGGCTTGATGGCGTCGGAAACAGGCTTTGTCGGTTTTGGTACCGAAGGTATTGGCTTTGGAGTCGAAGCTGGTTTCATCGGCTTCGAGGCGTCGGAAGCAGGCATCATATTTTTGTCCTTGGAAGTCGACGGTTTCGGAATCGGGGCTTCTTTCGGTGCCGAGGGGGCTGGTGGGATCGGCATGTGCCGTTTGCTCGGTAAGGAGCTACCGGAAGGCTTAAGTATTTTCTTTGTGGCCGGGCTCGATGGCGGGGCTTTCGAAGTGTCTTTTCGGTCGCGACCGGTCCCCGTGGGCGGAGATTTGACCTTTGCCTTCGATTTAGATGATGGGGATAGGTCAGGGGCAGTAGTACTCACGCATTGACCTGATGGTATGGAGTCATCGGAGTCGTCTGCCTTGGACACGATTTGTAGATCATCAGAATCTTCTTCTGGAACGAGCGGAACCTCTTCTTCGTCGAAGATATCCACCGGTCCTGGCGCCGATCTGTGCATGTCGTGTCGTCGGGCCCTCCGATCTCGAATAGTCTTTTTCGATCGAAAAGATGCACAGGCTGTACAGCTTGACTCGTCATGTTCTGGCGATAAGCACAGGTTACAGACCTTGTGGTGGTAACTGTGTGGAAACTTTGCTCCACACTCGGGCATCTTTTAAATGGCGTCTGTTAGAAATGGGATCTCTGGTTGGCTACGGCTTGGGCCAAAGCCCGGCAGAGACCACCACTCTAGTCAGGGCTTGGGAGTTACACGCCAAGATAACCCCTGTTCACCCCCTTTGGTAGCTTGGCACGAGCAGTCAGGCTTATCCCGAAGGCAATGTGTAAAGCATTTGCGCAACACACACACACACACACACAGCAGCAACACACTAGGCACACCACAAAAAAGAACTCAATAACAAGGTTATATATAAAAATAGCCATTGTATTACCATAAACACATTAGATCATAATCACATAGATACACTGTGCCAACTGGCACTGGGCAGTATTTACAGGGGATTATATACACATGACAGGGCCACATGGGCCCCTGTCAGAATCAGCACTTAGTAGAAATAGCACTTCTAGAACATGGGATCATTGTAGCACAAAATAACAATTTGTAGGACACAACCAGTAACCACTGGTAAAAGGTAGGTACACACTAAGCAATACTAATCACCATAGGCATAGATCACGCAGGTAAACTTAAACTCACGAGCATAAACTATACTAGGCCAAACAACCTCCTAAGCATGAAACCACATTTAGAGGTATCAGAGGCATAAAAGCATTGCACATTACGCATAAATCACATTAAGCAACTATTATCACAAACACAGAATACCATCACCCTGCACAAGAATCACATTAGGCATAGACACAGTGCGCTCCAGGCGGGGGCACAACACAGGCAAATTGTCCCCAGGCCAACTGGCCTCCCAAAGGGCACCAACGCCCTATGTCCAAAAGTCAGGGCTGGCTGCGCAGGCAGCAAAAGCGGAATACGCAAGAGTCAGGGGCCTAAACGTGGCAGCTGCCCACTAATTGCTGGGCAGCTGTAGGATCACCAAGAGATGGGCACGGGCTCTCATTGCGCCCTAAGAACAAATGCCAACAAACAAGCACTGGCACTACAGTGCCTCTGGGCCCTACTGGGACTCCACAACAAATGGGCCCTGAAACAACTGTGGCCTTGTTGGAGCCACGAAGGCCGTGGGGGCAAGGGTGCAACAAATGCGGGGAAGGACCTGGGCCTCTCGGGACCCGTTAAACAAGGATGTGCCCCCTCGGTGGAGTCCCGCTCTGGGGACTCGGAAAACAATGGCCCCCCACACGTTGGAGTCCCGCTCTGGAACAAGTATGGCCCCTGTTGGAGCGACGGGCGCTCTAAAATGATATATGTCCTCAAAGAACTGAGTACTGGCAGGAGGGGGCGGACACCTGGCAAGGTGCCCCAACACACCACCCAACCCCTTCAACATGAGCCTCACTCACCGGGCTGGCTGGGGGCGCTCCTCTGGTCTCCAGACTTGCCACGTGGGACTCTCCTGGACTCCTCGGTTTTTGATGTCAGCTTGCACAGGGCTGATATGCGGGGGGGGGGGCAGGCACCGACAATGTGCCTCGTGCCCCCAGACGGCTGCCGGCTTCTTCTTGGGACAGGTGGGGCTCTTGACAGCGTGAGGAGCCCGAGAGGCTCGCCCAGCACTGGAGCTTCACTGGGTCCCTCTCCGGGGACACGGGACCTTGCTGGGGAGCCCGCAGGACTCCAGACGGCTCCCCCAGCAGCAGGCGGCACGTCCTTTCTATGCTTCCGGGTGGTCACATGGGTGCGGGGCTTCCTTCGGAAAACGGAAGTCCCGCCCCACCTCAGGCAATACTCGGTCTCACTTCCGGTTTTCTTGGTGGCTCGGGTCAGCGGAGGTGACCCGGGGCAAATGAGGGGTAGGCTTCCTCTTGAATCGATATATATAGCGGGGTGGGCACCCGCTCAGAGTTAGGAAATGCGGGGTAGGCTCCCGGTCATAGAAGTCACTTTCCGCTGTGGCAATGACGCGGTGTGGGCTCCCGCCTGGCAGTTAAGCATGGGGGAATCCCTCGAAAAGCTCCCATAAACGGGGTGGGCACCCGTATAAATTAAAAATAGTACGCCATGACACAGGGTGGGCACCTGCGCACCACGAATACCCAAATAAGCGGGGTGGGCACCCGCGAGGCGTAAGAGGAGGGGGAATCCCTATGCCAGGGATTCCCTCTTGACAAAATGCAGCTCTACGCTGCGAAGCCCCCACATGCTCAACTTCTTCTGGGGGCCAAAAATACAGTGCTCCTGGAAAGATGGAAAATAAAGCGCTGCCAAGGCGAGAGCATCAAGGTTCAGGGAAAGTCTTATAGAATGCAGGAAGGGGGGGGGGGCAAGGCTGGGCCCAGGGGCCAGCTCACAGGGCCCTCCAGCAGGGAGGTAGCACCCAGTGGCGGTTCCTCCTGGTGCCCAGCAGCAGCAGCAGGCCTCCCTCAAGTCAGGATCCAGAGAAAGGAAAATGCTACTTACCAGTATGCATCTGTTCTTGGCATGTAGAGCTGCAGAGTTACACACTATGCATAGAGGGCCACCTAGTGTTGGGCCCGGATGTTTGCAGTTTGTTTTGTTGTAGAAAAGTCTTTCGGAGTCACGGGATAGGTGACTCCTCCTTAGGATGATACTGCGCATGGGCATCGGCTCCATCCCCAGATTGTTTTTCGCCAGTAGGGAAGTAATGAAGCTGTAGAAGAAGTAGTGATATCCATGTGATTTGTATCTAATTAAGATAATACTGGAACAGATAAAGGTAGCCGGGGAGGCGGGTGGGCGTGTGTAACTCTGCAGCTCTACATGCCAAGAACAGATGCATACTGGTAAGTAGCATTTTCAGTTCGAGGAACATGAGCTGCAGATTACAAACTATGCATAGGTTGTATAGCAGTACCCACACCTAGCGGCGACCACCTGTATCTGTTGCAGTTGTTTGAAACAGTGTTTTTAATACAGCTTGGCCCACAGTGGCTTGTTGTTTAGTTTGCACATCTACACAATAATGTTTTGTGAATGTGTGCGGTGTAAGCCATGTAGCTGCTCTGCATATGTCATCTAAAGGGATGTTCCCTAAGAATGCCATTGAAGCCCCTATCTTTCTTGTTGAGTGGGCTTTTGGGGGAATTGTTAACTTGCGTTTTGCCTTTTGGTAACAAATTTGTATGCATTTAACTATCCATCTGGCGATCCCTGAATTTGAAATAGGGTTGCCCTTGTGTGGCGGCGAAAAAGACACAAAAAGTTGTTTTGTTTTACGAAATGATTGTGTCCTTTCGATATAGTACAGCAGTGCTCTTTTAACGTCTAAGGTGTGTAGAGCCCTTTCTGCGACAGTTTGAGGCTGCGAGAAGAATACGGGCAGCTCAACCCATTGATTTAGATGGAATGGTGAAATGACTTTAGGCAGGGATTTTGGATTAGTACGAAGAACCACTTTGTTATGATGCATTTGCAAAAAGGGTTCTTGAATGGTAAATGCTTGTAGTTCACTAACCCTTCTAAGAGAAGTAATTGCTACCAGGAAAGCTACTTTCCAAGTTAGGAATTGCAATTCGCATTTATGTAATGGTTCAAAGGGAGGACCCATTAACCTTGTAAGAACAATGTTCAGGTTCCGCACTGGTGCTGGTGGCGTTCTGGGAGGAATTATTCTTTTGAGTCCTTCCATGAAAGCTTTAATAGCTGGTACTCTAAAAAGAGACAGGTGTTGTCTGTTTTGTAAGTATGCTTCAATGGCAGCAAGGTGTAGTCTGATAGACGTATAGGCTAAGTTACACTTTTGAAGGTGTAATAGATATCTTGTGATGTGTTGTATAGACACGTCTAAGGGATCTATTTGGTTGTTTTGGCAGTATATGATAAAGCGTTTCCACTTAGCAGCATAACATGCTCTGGTAGTGGGACGTCTAGCCTCCTTAATAATGTTCAAGCATTCTGGAGGAAGGTTGTACAAAAACTCTATGACCTCAGGAGCCAGATCGCTAGGTTGAGCTGAGCTGGGTCAGGGTGTCTGATCTCGCCATGGTTCTGCATTAATAGGCGTGGAGATAGATTTAGTTTTTGGTGTGGCACCACAGACCTTTGCAGCAGCGTGGTGTACCACGGTTGTCTGGCCCAAGTTGGAGCGACTAGAATGAGTGTCAGGGAATGCTGTTGTAGTTTGCGCACCACTAACGGAAGTAGTGGGAGAGGAGGAAAAGCGTACGCAAATATTCCTGACCAGTTCATCCATATCGCATTGCCCTTGGACAATGGGTGTGGGTATCTGGCGGCAAAGTTTGGGCATTTTGAGTTTTCGTGGGTGGCAAAGAGGTCTATCTAAGGTTGTCTCCACCTTTGGAAGAACGGTTGAAGAACTTGCGGGTGAAGGTCGCACTCATGGATCTGCTGTGTTTGTCGACTTAGCAGATCTGCGATAGTGTTTTGCACTCCTGGGACGTGTTGGGCTAAGAGGAAGACGTTTAGCGATATAGCCCATCTCCATATCTGCTGAGCTAATTGAGAGAGCTGCAGAGAGTGTGTCCCCCCCTTGTTTGTTTATGTAGTACATGGCTGTCATATTGTCTGTGCGGACTAAGACAGGCTTGCCTGATAGTTTGAAATGCTTTTAGAGCTAGAAACACGGCTAGCAACTCCAAATGATTGATATGAAGTAACTTTTGTTGCGGTGTCCACCTGCCTTGCATGGTGTGATGCAGTAGATGGGCTCCCCAGCCGGAGAGCGATGCATCCGCTGTCATGACTATTTGGGGAACTGGCTCTAGAAACGGTCGTCCCTTGGAAATGTTTTTGGTGTTCCACCATTGCAGAGAACGATGAGTCCGACCGTCTACCAACACTAGGTCTGTTAATTGACCTTGAGCCTGGTTCCATTGGCGTGCTAGGCACTCTTGAAGTGGACGCATTTGCAATCTTGCGTGAGGTACTACAGATATGCAAGATGCGATCATTCCTATAAGTTGTATGAACACTTGAGCTGGTAGCAAGTGTTGTGGTTTGAATTTTGTTAGGAGAGTTGTACACCTGTTATCCTGGCTGGAGAGGGATAAGCTAGTGTTAATTGGGTGTTTATTGTAGCGCCGAGATATTGTTGTATGTGCGAGGGGTGAAGGTGCGATTTCACGTGATTTACTGTGAATCCCAAATCGTGAAGCAGTTGAATAGTAGCTTGAGTGTTTTGCACACACTGTCTGTATGAGCTGGCTTTTATGAGCCAGTCGTCCAGGTACGGGAAGACGTGAATGTGCTGTCTTCTTAGGTGAGCTGCTACTACTGCTAGGCATTTGGTAAACACCCTTGGCGCTGTTGTGACTCCGAATGGGAGCACTTTGAACTGGTAGTGTTGTCCGTCTAGCACAAATCTGAGATATTTTCTGTGTGCTGCGTGGATGGGAATATGGAAGTAGGCGTCCTTGAAATCTAGAGTGACAAGGAAGTCGTTTAATACCAGTAATGGGAGGACCTGTTGTAGTGGGACCATATGAAAATGATCAGACTGTATGTAAATGTTTAGAGGTCTGAGGTCTAGGATGGGTCTTAGAGATCCGTCCTTTTTTGGTATTAGGAAATATAGGGAATATACTCCTTTGTTTTTCTGATGCTCTGGAACTATTTCTATTGCATTTTTCAGCAGGAGAGATATTACCTCCTGTCTGAGCAGTGTTAAATGTTCCTGTGACATTGGACGTTGCTTGGGTAGTATGTTTTGGGGGGTAGATGTTAGTTCCAGACAATAACCTGATTGAATTATTTGGAGCACCCACCTGTCTGATGTGATGTTTTCCCATGCTGGCAGGTACTGCTGAAGTCTTCCCCCGACAGTAGTGGAATGAGGCGGGGGAAGGAGAAGGGAGTCACTGTTCAGGGGTAGAAGCAGCGCGTGAGTTATTATTTTTGCCTCAGCCTTTGTTATTGTTACCCCTGTACCCACCGCTTTGGTAGCCTTTACTGTAGGTAGACTGTGTAGGGGCTTTGTATGAGGTGGAAGCTGTGTCTGAAGTATATCCCCTGGTGGCACCTCGATAGAATGAGCGACGAAATGAACGTCTGGGAGCCTGCGACTGCAGGGCTCCCATAGATTTGGCGGTGTCTGTATCTTTTTTCATTTTCTCTAATGATACATCTACCTCGGGTCCAAATAGATGTTGTTGGTCAAAGGGTTGGTTAAGAATGGCGCTTTGTACCTCGGATTTGAACCCTGACATGCGCAGGCAGGCGTGTCTGCGTAGCAAGACGCTGGTGTTAACTGCCCTAGAGGCTGCGTCCGCTGCATCAAGGGCGCATCTAATGGAGGTGTTAGTGATGTTTTTCCCTTTCTGGATGAGCTTGTTTGCTCTATCCTTGTACTTGTCAGGGAGGTGCCTCATTAGTGACTCTAGCTCATCGTAATGTGCCCTGTCATATCTGGCAAGCAGTGCCTGTGTATTGGCGATACGCCACATGTTTGCTGCTTGAGACGCTGTTCTTTTGCCTGATGTGTCAAGTAGCTTAGACTCTTTATCTGGTGGTGCAGCCTCACCCGATGTTTGGGAGTTTGCCCTTTTGCGTGCGTTGGAAACTACCAGTGAGTCTAGTGGTACTGGGCCTCTAATATAAGGTGGGTCAGATGGAGCAGCCTTATATTTTTTCTCTATTCGAGGGTTAATGATCCGAGTTCTGACTGGGTCCTTGAAGACTTCGGGAGCATGCTTGAGCACTCCTTTAAGCATGGGCAAGATGGAGGACGACCTTTGTGCATTATCAAATGTATCCATAAGGAAGTCTTCCTTAACAGGGTCTGTGTAAATTACTACACCATGATAATGTGCAGCCCTGTGAATTAATTTGTTAAACCCAATAGTGTTTTCTGGTGGGGAAGGCCTTGAGGGATAAATGTCATCCTGAGGGACATTTGGAACATCTGGGGTGGTATAATTGTCCCAGGGGTCTGGGGATCCTGTGGGAGTTGTTGGATCTGGTGTGTTACCCCCCATGCCATCAGAGCTATCATCCCTGTGTGGTGTGATAGGGGATGCTGGTGAATGCTGTGGTGGTGATGATAGTACAGGTGAAAGAGAAGGGGAAGGCAGTATTAAGGGCGAGGTAGCCATGTCCTTTTTCTTGGAATGCGGAGCTGGAGCTGGTGTGTCCAGTGGTCGCTTCTTTGGAGCCAAAACTAGGTGTCCAGTGACTGGGTCCTTGGCCAAAGTCTTTTGAGCCGAGTCTGGGTAGGATACATCCGCTACAGGGGATGGATCTTTCTGTGCGGAGGAAGTCTTGTGCACCGAGGCGGCTTGTTTTGGCTTTTTAGCAATGTCTTTCACTGGGGAGGCAGCCGTCTTTTTCGGCTCCGAAGCTTTCCTCGGTTCCCGAGGTTTTTTTCAGTTCCGGTATTGTTTTTGGATCCAAGGACTTTTTTGGATCCGATGATTTTTTCGGTTCCGGTGGAGTTTTGGAATCCGCAGCGAGCTTGTTTGGTTCCGGCCTGGTTTCCGGTGCCGAAGAAGTAGTGGTGTGCTTCGGTGCCGGTGGCTTAGGTGTCGGGGCCGTTGTCTTTTTCGGTGCCAGTGTGCGTGCGCCGGCACAGTGTGAAGGTCGACTCGAGCTGGAGTCGCCTGAATGCTTGGTTAGCTTCTTAGCCGGGCCCGAAGGTGGGGCAGTAGAAGCAGTTTGCCGGTGTGCACCCGAGCTGGAGGGCAAGGGTGTGACCGGGGCCTTCTGTGTCGAGGAGGGGTCGGGGTCGACGGTCTTACTTAAAACCCGCTGCGCTGGAGTGATGTCCTCCACTTCGGAATCGTCTGCTTCGGAGCTGCTGTCGACGTCGTGCTGTTCAGGGACGTTGACGCCCTCCTCGAAGATGTCATCCGGAATTGGAGCAGAAAATCGTTGAGCCATTGTTCTCCACGCTCTTCGGTCCCAGATAGTCTTTTTGGAGCGGAAAGAGACACAAGCTGAACAGTCTTTCGCCTCGTGCTCCGGAGAGAGACAGAGGTTACACACCTCATGCAGTTCGGTGTGGGGAAACTTCGACCCACATTGAGGACACTTCTTAAATGGCGTCCTTTCCATGAGCTGGAGTTGCGGCCTAGGTAGGCCCGAAAGCCGTCGACGACGATCGGAATCGAGATTCTTGATGTTTGAAGATTAGCGTAGACTGGAAAGCGTTCGAAACTAAGTTTTGTAGTTTGGTGAGGATTGCGCGCCGAAGGAAATCGGTTCCAACACGGAGCACTAGAAACACATCCGAGCCCGGTGGCGAAAAAAACAATCTGGGGATGGAGCCGATGCCCATGCGCAGTGTCATCCTAAGGAGGAGTCACCTATCCCGTGACTCCGAAAGACTTTTCTACAACAAAACAAACTGCAAACATCCGGGCCCAACACTAGGTGGCCATCTATGCATAGTGTGTAATCTGCAGCTCATATGCCTCGAACAAACATTTTTCATGGGGTCACAGCCACTTTTTATACACATTTTTCCTTTGTCTCCTAGCCCAGGCTGAAGGGAAAACCAGATGCAACTGGTTTTGGAGCACTTTGTTGTGCTCAGCCCCTCTCCCTATTCACAGGGCAGGCTAGGGACATCAGACGCACCACAGGAGCATTGTGCATTGTGGAGGGAAGGCCCAGCCCTATTCAGGTCCCAGGTGCCCTCCTCCCTGCCATCAACATGCAGATCTCCCCATTCACCACCGGGCAGACCCATCCTGACTCCTGGAGCCAGGCACACCAGCCAGCTCCAGCCAATCACAAGCCAGACAGTCAATTCACATTCACTGCACAGACATGCCAACTTCTAAAAGTGGCACTTCCACACAAGACACATTAAATCTGCGCACACCATCGCACCGCATTTAATCTAACGAGTTCATAACGCACATACCAAACTCGCCCCCGCACTCCTCTCACATCAGGAACTATCATGGACACACATATTCCCCATGCATTCCTATGGGAGGGCAGGCCAATCTCACAACATGCACTCAGAGTGTGCACGCACTTTACACTGGGTCACAGTGTTAAAGTGCGCAGAAGCCAAAAACAACTAACACCAGGTCACTGTTAAAAGCAAAAAGTTTAGGGGTGAACCAGCCAAAATGGCCAAGTCCAACAGCGTCCTTTCCACAAGTGTAGGCCTCATGGCGTGGATAGGCCCAATGGCCCGCGTCGACGACCGGAATGGAGCAGATGAGTCGAGTCGATGTTGCTGAAATCGAAGTTGTTTATAAAGTTTTTCGCATCGAACTACCAATCAAGGTAGATTTCGAACCGGAGCGGAAAAGTTATATCCTAACCCAGTGGCGGAAAAAAACAATCTAAGGATGGAGCCGATGCCCATGCGCAATATCGTCCAAGGGAGGAGTCACCTATCTCGTGACTACAAAGACTTCTTCCAAGACGACAACGACATGCAATCATCCGAGCCCAACACCAGGTGGCGATCTAATGCAAAGTGTAGAATCTGCAGTTCATATGCCTCGAACCCACTATTTAGACAGAATACCGTAAGCTACATACAGCCCCTAAAAATGTTAAATAAACTATGCTTTCTAAGCAGGTCACCCATACAGCTACCACCTTCAACAATGCAATGGCCACTAATTAGTTAAATCACTTGTAAATGCTCTGCCTTGCAATATAAAACTCAGTCCACTCATCTCCATTAGTCAATCCATCAAACCAACCTTCACTTACAGCACTATAGCTAAAATAAGACCAGGACCAACTGAACCAAAGAAAGCAGTGACAAGATGCAGTAGAGAATAGGTTAGTTTGACCATGAAGACATTTTTTTTGAGGTTCTTCATCACTATTTCAAAAGACACTGGTATAATAGGAAGCTTTATAGTTGTAACCTAAACAGAACACCCTGAACAACTACCATTTTGTTTTCAGACCTTACAGAGTCACTTGATCGACCCAACCCTATGAGTTGTGTGACTTTTTGTGAAATAAAGATGGGGAGATTTAGCAACCCCAGCATTTCTGGACCTTTTGCTGCTTTGTAATAGAGAACCAGCAGATCTGTCTAAACATATATAGGCATATGAGCGTTAACAGCAAAGGATTTTCCCCACACCAACAATAACTTTTTATTGTCACAATTCTCTAGGAAAACCTTAACACCAGTCTCAAAGTGTGCCATGTAAGCATAACATGAACAAAACCTCCCTGTATGTAGAATTGTTGCAGGCCGATTACTGCACTGATTTACGTATAATTTGTTACACAGATTCCTCACTGTTTGGACAGATATGCAAACAGTACCTCCAAAAAGGTGGAGGGTCTGAGGAGGGGACTCAAACCAAACAGTCTTGCAGAACCAGTCAAAATGGCCTTCTCTATGGACTAGACTTTTGAGGCATTAGTTCTTAGTAAATGTATGCAGAGATGCCTGATTAGTGGCCTGACAGAGCCTTAGGATAGGAACACACTTCACCAATGCTATGTCGCAACTGTAGCCCTGGTGGAATGGGCTCATAGGCCCTACAAGGGCACCTTCTTGGCCACTGCAAAACACATCTTAATGTACAGAACTATTCACTTGGACAGAGTTCTTCATTTTGCATCACTTTCCTCTTCATTTAAAAAAAATGTATTTTAGAAAATAAACATCGTACACTTTCCACTTAAGTACCATCATAATAACTCTGCATCTTATGCCCATGGCATGATAAAGAACTCCAACAATACAAAATGTATAACTATCACACAATTACTCTCCTAGATGAGACCTGCACTTTTATACATCAGCAACATTCTCAAAATTATTTCCCAGTTCTTTTCTCCTCTTGACAGTGGCAAAACCCATGGAGAGCTGTCTTCTACATGGTACTCCTTTGTGTGTTGAATATAAAGGCCTAGGAATCTCCTCAGATCAAGCCACTGAAGTGGCTTCTGTTCTTTGAGGGATGTGATGGAAGAAACACTCTGGACGGGAAAGTGACTGACCTATGTGGAATGCTGATACCCCCCTTTGGCAGAAAGGAAGTGAGGTCCTCGACAACAATTTGTCAGGAAAAAGGTGGTTATGGGGGTGCACAGACAGCACCTGTAGTGGTGCACAGAAGTGATAACAATAAGGAAGACTGTCATAATGGCAAAGAGCCTTAAAGAACAACTATGTATAGCTCAAAAAGCGTACAAATCAAGAACACAAGAACCAAATTAAGGGCTACTGAGCCATAATGAATGCGTGTCAAACCTTTTAGGAACATCATCACAATAGGCAATTTGAAAGATAAAGTTTGGTCAGGTAAACACAGAAAGGCTGAAAAGGCAGACATATAACTTTTAACTCTGCTTACCGCAAAGCCTTGCCTGGCCCACAAATGACGAAAAACAATAAAACATCGGTTAACTCGGCCAGCAAGAGATCAAGCAGACTGTCACTACACTAAGCAACAAATGTTTCTTGGTGTCTTGAGGGACGTTTGGCTTCAAGAATCACATTCACTTTTTCAGACACTAAATAAAAACTGCTCAGTGGTCGCCACTTAATCTTCACGCATAGAGGCGTAGACTGTGGGAATGTGGGTGTAGGACCCTGCCCTGTTGCGGAGACAAGAGGTACTCCTGAAGTGGCAAGAGAGATCGGGGGCAAATGCTCAAGAAGCCCTTTTACCACACTCTCCTGGTCCAATTCTAGACAATCAACATGACTTGTGCCCGGTACGATTCCCTTTGGAACTCTAGGTCGGAGCAACTCTTGGAACAAAATTCAACATTCCAAACCTCCCTGCTTGTTCGAATACCCCCTGGCAGTCATGTAGTCTAACAGGACCTGCACAAGCTGTCCCTTAAAGGACAGTAAAAAGTATTTCAAAGTCAGCCAAGTGGCGCAAATTTCAAGTAGGTTGATGTGGGGTTGTTACTCCATTGGGGATCATAGACCTCTTATCTCCAGCTCTCTCAGGTAACCTCCCACAGATGCTGTATCCATCACTAATGTGAGCTCTGGGTGAGTAAGGGAGAGCGGCCTGCTGCAAGACATAATGGCGTCCACCTCCTACCAATAAATGGGAAAGTCTTGTTTGTGACACAGATGTTGTCAAAGCAGTCAGCCCCAGTGTTGCACCTACTTGAGCCAGAAATGTCAACGCAAAGTCCACATGTGCCAAGGGGCACAAGGTGCATGGGGCCAGAAGTCCAAGAAGCTCCATAGCCATCCTCACTGAGACCCAGGATTGAGCTCAAACATCAGGATAATATCTTGAATGTCAGAATCATTGCAGGAATGGAAATGCATCGAACATCAGCATATCTAGGGTGGGCCTCTCTAAAGGGAATCTAATTGCAGGTTGGTGCTCAGAAATTCAGTTTCAGGAATGACAGAAGGGTGATGTGGCGTGGCACCTTATTTGCTAATGAGGTCACTGTTGGAACCTTAGGGGAACTCTCATGTAAGAGGGTTCTGAGGTCTGGCAGTTGCAGTGCCATTGCCGTTGGGTGGGGTGTATCTTCATTAAACACCACTTACGTTCATATGTCTTGTCTCTTTTTGACCCGACACTACAATCAGGCGACGCCAGATGGGATCGTTCATGTTTCTTGTGGTCTGTGATACACCTCAACAAGGCGGGAGGCTGGTGTGAGATATTGAGGTTGGCGTTGGCTGTTGAATGTCCGGGAAGCTTGGTCAGCAAGTTGAATTGGGCCTTCCTCCTTGTCGTGGAGTCCGGGATCCTCGCTGAAGGTCTCACCAGTTTTTTTTTATTCACAACTGTTATGTTTCAGCTGTCGGCGCCACAGTGGAGTACTGATTCGCGTGTCCCTTGGGCTGTGCTGACGTCCGGTGCATGCAAATCAATTCGAGGTACGTGAGGATGTTTTGTCACTTTTCGCCCGCTGCCCCTTTTGTATGTCTCACAACGTCAGGAGGAACGACGATTCTCCCTCTGATGCTGTAACTTCCTTGTTTGCATTGCGCATGCATAGGTCGTCAGAAAGGGAAATATTTGAAAAAATCTCCACAGCACAACTAGTGCGCGCTAGCGGCAGAAAGGGAATTACCGCTAGTGTGTGACTCTGAGTAAAGAGGAACGACTCTTCTTCCTCTTACTTTGTGGTTGTTTGTTGATTGGCGCATGTGTTTGTAGGAACAAAATAAACTTGGAAAGAGAAAGAGAAACAATGTTCTGCCTATATTGGAAGTAGTAGACTAGTACGTATTGTCAAAAGCAAAGGAAGGTCAACAACAAGGTTAGGAGGAACCACATTTCGCCCTCCCACCTGTCGTTTACAGCAATAACAACACTGATGAATTTGTTTTATGCTGCAGTCAAAATAAAAAAAACGGAGGAACGTCATATTCGCCCTCCAGTCTTTTGAAAGCAAAATATCATAGTTAAGCAACATCAGAATTTTAATCGAACTCTCGTGTTATATTCATAATAGTTTTCATTGTATTTAAGATCTAGTTGATTGGACTTACACTCTATTTTATTTAGTACTATTGACAATGCAGCATGTATCATCAACTCCCTTTTTCCTTTCTTCCCCTGGTGAACCATCTACAGAGTGGCCCAAGTGGAAGAAAGTATTTAGCAACTATGCGCAAGTTTGCAGCACTAATTTAAGTGCAGAACGGAAACATGCTATGTTACTACATTGTTTAGGGGCAGAGGGGCAGGATGTCTTGGAGAATTTACTTGATCGACAGCATGCTGAGGGATGGGATTTAAATGAATATGAAATTGCAATGACAAAGTTAGATCGACATTATTTGCCATGTCTGAGTACCATTTTAGAAAGGTATCACTTTGGTTTAAGATGATAGGGTAAAGACGAATCTGTTGAAGATTTTGTAACTTCCTTAAGGAATTTAGCATCTAAGTGCAAATTTGGGGGAGCAGCAAAAGAAAGGATTAGGGATCAGTTTTTGCTCCGCTGCAACAGTGATAAGATACGTGAGGAACTGTGGATGAAAGACGAGCCTCTTCTTGAAGAGGTCCTTATTGTTGCTAAGCAAGTGGAGCACATGATGAGGTGTGTTAGTGAACTTAAGGTTGAGAAAGAGGTACATGTTCCTAGTTCCACCGAAAAGGAAAATACTGCTGAGGTGTGCGCTGTTAAATCTCTTAGAGTTAAACCCCAGAGTGTTCCACATGTGAAACAATCCTCTGAGGTCTGAGGTGTCAGGAGTAAGAACACAATTTTAATGTCACCTGTTTCAGATGTGGGTATGGTGGTCATAGAGCCAATGATAGGTCCTGTCCTGCCTTGTCACAAGCCTGTAACTTATGTGGTATCAAGGGTCATTTTACCAAGTGTTGCAGGAACTGACATAAAAAATATTACAAGGGTAGGGACAAGGAATCTTACCAGGAGATTGTATTGCAAGTTGGTGAGCCTAAAGGAGCTTTTCCTTCTGAAATAGTCAGCATTGATGGGAAATACACAATAATGAAGTTTGATTTTTGCTCCCGCATCGCATCATCTTGAGAGAAACGTTGTGGAATTTGTTCCCTAATGACATGCCTCTGTATGAAATGGATATACAACCGGGAGGGTGTCGGGAGTGCAAAATTGACATGATGGGATATTTTATAGTAACAATTGGTGTTTGTGGCAAGAGCACGTGTGGGAAAATATATGTGTCCTGTAAAGGTGATGATCTTTTGGGTTGAAATCGCCAGTAAGAGTTGGGTGTCCGTCTGCATCCAAGCAATAATCCACAGGTACAGGTTGACCAGATTGATCATAAAGATAACAAATTTATTAAGGAATTTAATGGTTTGTTTCAAAATAAACTTGGTAAGTTATTTGGCAACAAGCATAAAATCAGACTGAGAGATCATGCCACCCCCGTAGTAGCAAAGGTAAGGATGATCCCAATACACATACAGACAACGGTTGACAACGAACTTAAGAGGTTTGTAGAGTGTGGGGTCATTGAAGAAGCTGAAGCTACAAACTGGTTGACTCCTATTGTCGTTGCATGAAAGGGGAATGGAGATATTCGCCTTTGCATGGACTTGAAAGCGCTGAACAAAGAGGTTGTGGTTGACAGATTTCCTCTTCCCAACATAGAGAAAATGATCACTAACTTTTCTGATGCTAAAGTTTTCAGCACTCTAGATCTGATGTCAGCTTATCATTAAGTTGAATTGGATGATAGTTCACAGGATCTCACAGCCTTCACGACTCGATTTGGCATCTTTCGATTCAAGAGAAAGCGGTTTGGTTTAATTTCTGCGGCCGCGGTTTTTCAGAGAGCTATGTCTATTATTTTTAAAGATCAACCTGGTGTGAAATGTTACCAGGACGACATAATCATCTATGCATCAAACCATATAGAGCATGACCTTCGTGTTCGTCAGGTATTACAAAGACTTCAGGATGCTGGCTTAACACTCAAAGCAGAAAAGTGCAAATTCCAAATCAACAAAGTAAGTTACCTAGGCTAGAATGCCACTGCTAGAGGGATTAAACCAAAGAAAGAACTTGTTGATACCATAAAAGATTTGAAAGAACCCATAACAAAAGAAGAACTCTCATCTTTTTTGGGAATGGTGGAGTATTACAGTCGCTTCATAAAAGACTTTGCTAGTAAGACTTATCAAATGAGGAAACTTTTAAAGAAAAATACAGATTTTGTGTGGGGTGCAGAGTGTAATCAAGAGTTTGCCAATGTAAAACAAGATTTAGGCAATGCTCCCTCTTTGCAATCTTTTGAGGCCTCATCTGACACGAAGATCATGTGTGATGCTACTGGTAAAGGCTTAGGTGCCTTACTCATTCAGACTAGGAATGGAAAGGAAAATCTTATTGCTCTCATATCAAGAATGCTCAGGGATGCAGGACACAATTATTCGGTAATTGAACGTGAGTCATTGGCTGTGTTTTGGTCCATAATGAGGTTCAAACAATTTCTCTGGGGCATCAAATTTGGTGTGCAAACCAACCATAAACCCTTAGTGGAGATATTTGCAAAGAATTTTGTCACGCATTCAGAGATGGGTAGTAGGGTTGCAAGACTTTTCCTTCAATGTCCAGTATGTCCCAGATGCAAGCAATTTTTCAGCTGATTGATTATCCAGGCTTGTTGACTTGGATGTAGATCAGTCTGATAGTTGTGATGATCTTGATCAAGAAGAGGGAGTGAGTGTGTGCAAAGTGACCGAAGGATCCATTAGTGAAGAAGAGTGGTTGGATGACCTAAGGAAAGATGCTACTTTGTGTAAAGTTAGAGACATAGTTGCTTCAGCTACGAGGGGTAAATCTAAGCTCAAGGAGTTTACAGGATGTTGGGAGAGAGTGTTAGATTAGCTTGCTGTTGACAGAGGGTTCCTGTTGAGAGGGACAAGATTAATTCCTCCAGGAAATTTGAGAAGTAAAATTTTACGTCTAGCACATGAAGGGCACATGGGCATAGTGAAAACTAAAGGGAGACTTAGGAGAGATTGTTGGTGGCCCACGCTCGATGATGATGTTGAAAGCTTGATTACAGATTTTGTGGAGTGTACGCTTTCAGACAAAGGGCTCAAGACTAATCAACTACCTATGGTTTGCAGAACTCTACCCAAATATCCTTGGGAAGAAGTTGCAATGGACATTCATGGTCCAATAAGAGGGAAATATGCAACACCTTATGTCATTGTACTCATGGATCTGTATTCTAGGTGGGTTGAAGTGTCGTGTGTGCAGGACATTTCTTCTTCGGCAATTAGGTTTCTGACAGGTGTGATTTAGAGAGTTTTCCCAGGTATTTTCTTACAGATAATGGCGTGCAATTTTGTTTTCACAAGACAGAATCTTTCTTGTAGAGGTGTGGTATTGTTCACAAAAAATCCTCTATGTCAAGGGCAGAATGAACCTGAGCAAGAGTAAGCATTTTGAATTTTCCCTTCCATAAAAAGGCTTAAACTGGCTATAGCCCTCCATCCTTCTTGTGCAGCAGGAAGTAGCTGGATTAACACTCCTCGCCTTTTTCTGGCTATTATACTCTCTTGATGGCCCACTTGGCCAGGAGCAAACTGTTCTCATGCAGAAGAATGGCTGTATGATCCGCTGAAACTTGAATATGAGAGGGGGGATGAAATTATAGGCAGGCATAACCTTATTGAATGATTTACAGCATCCAATGATCTGAAATATTGGATATCAAGCAGAGTAGGAAAAATCAGATCTGGCCTCCTACTGGTTGAATGTGAAAATCAGAGTGGCTTGGCAGTAATTGGGGCAGGTGAGGTGGAGAATTCCTGTCCCTGGCAGTGTGTGCAGTCTTGGTCACCACCTCGCCCTCTGGAGCTATGAAAAGTCTGAGCTGGTTGCTGACTGGCTGTGAGGGAAGTTGATATGTCAGACCTTGCAAGTAGCCTCTAAAGTTTCTATGTTGCAGGGAAAACTAGTGGGCAAGTGAGAGTAATTCCAGGGAACAGGCAGTACCACGCCTGTCTTCAAACCATTCCACTGCTGAGTATGCCTTCTCTCCAAATGGCCTGGATCAATCACAGGACATGCCCACTGGGGATATCTGGACATTACCAGAAAATCAATTTACACGCATTGAGGTATGATGCCTGATCACGATACTTGTCGAGGAACAGCCGGTCCCTTGGTGTAGAGCTATATCAAACAATGAGCATAGAATTTAAATACGTTCTATGCTACAAGCTTTGAAATAAGTTTTTTAAAACTATTCAATCACAAAGCAAAAGAACTTAATGGAAGTGGGAAACATAAAACAAAAGACAGCGACAAGGGGAATACTTTACAACTCAGGCATTTCTAAAAAGAAGTGACAAGTAACAATGCTACAAAGATTATGTCACGATTTTTGGTACCAATGCTATTGAACTTATAAATCAGTAACATATGCAATAGTCATGGTACTATGTGTTGACGACATTTCGATCCAATTTATTAATATAGGGATCATTATCAGGACTTAAATTATGCCTGAGACTTAAAATTGTCTAGCATCAAGTCAAGGTAAGATGATGACTGGCCATAGACGTTGTGAGTGACAGTATTTGTGGGCTGGTTCTGCCGTGAAGGGATAGTACGTATCTAGAGTTAATCAAAGGAAGCCCAATAGTCGAGGTAGTATCTTACAAAATAGCCGTAAATGGAAACCAAGTCCCAAGTTGAGAATGCTGTGTGGTGGGGGAAGTGATGAGACATGAAGGTTCTATTTCACCCATGCTCCATCACATCACGCACATGCACAGTATTCAAATTACCCACCAACTCTGTGATTCCAGAAGACAGACGCTTTTCCGATTTTCAGGCTGTGAACCTTCACTTTTTGCTGCTTCCAGTTTCAGGCAGTTTCAGTACTATGACCAGATCTAAATCCTGATTGGAATTGGTCTAGGAGTTGAAACTGTTCTATATGGTTTGAGAGTTGTATGTGAACGCATTTTTCTAGCTGCGTGGTTAGTCATGCTATTAGAAATTGGATGGAAGTTTTTAGGGTCAGATAAGATTGCAATGGATTTCTTAGGGATGGGGTTAACTTGACCTATTTTGAGGCAATCAGGAAGTAAGCCCTGCGTGAGTGATTTGTGGACATGCATTAGACCACAGAAGATCTAAGCTTGTTGAAGCACTTGGCAAGCAGAGGATCATTGAAATGATTTGAAGGTTTAAGTGAAGTTATCGTTTTGAATAGTTTGGTCTCATCTGGTAGTGAGGAGGAGTTCCACGACGCATTGTTTTTTGGAGTATATTCCATATAGCCAGAAAGAGGGGAACTTACCATGGGTAACAATGGAGAGGGAGTTGGCTGGGTCTAAAAATATTTTTGGTAAGGTGGATTGTAGTTCTAGTTAAATTTTTCTTGTCTTTTCTTTGAAGTGTGTAGAGAATTCTATGTCAGGACCAGAGGCTCAAATTATGCCTTACTCTCTCATATTTATTGCTCAGCAGCCTTAAGAAACAAACAACAGCCAAAGACTACAAATTCCGTGAGTCTTTGTAATGAACACAAAACAACCATAGAGATAGTCCCATAAACAATATCAAAGGACAGCACTTCCTCTTTCTTCGCTGCTCAGTAGCCAAATAAGTGCCTTCCTTTGATATTGCTTATATTGCGCTCAGTGCAGTTGATATTTGCGAGTAGAGATTTAGTTACTTCTTTTTTTTATATATTTCTTTTTATTGATGACTATTATCAACAGTACACAGTTCAAAATCAGTTACCGGGAATGCATTATTGCTCACTATTACAACGGCTTAGTTTCCTTAATTACTCATAAGTTATACAACTTGTTTACTACAGGATTTATTTCCTTATTGATTTTTCTACTTACATTGCACTGTTGTGCTACCTTGGTCTCTGGGACAGCGCTGTGGAGCGCGTGCGGCTGACGAGGTTAGCCTTGAGGTTCTCCCTCGGTGTCTGCGGATGCTTCAATCGCTCCGGTGGTCGTCCCTCGCACGGGGGAGCGGTACTGCTTCAGCAAAGTTTTTCCTCTTTCCTCCGTCCCCGGTGGTGTGGTGCCAACCTTGCTAGAGGGTGTGGCACACGCATGCTTTAAAGAGAGGGAGGGGGAAATTCCGAGCATTCTTGGCGTGCCTCGGCTCCCTTCAGAGTACGCATATGACAGTTTCCGGCTTTGGCGGGTTGTCAATTGTTTGCGCGCTCGGCGGGAGTAAGAAATTTCCCGTAGAGCTGAGTAAATTGCTTTTTTTGTGTGGCTCCAGTGTTGCGGTTCCACCTTTTGGGCTGTTTTTTACCTGTGTACTGGCCCAGAAGTCTTGGCTCAGCATACATTTGGACCACCTTTTTGGATTTAATTACTTTACCTGTGGTATCCTTAGGGGCACAGTGTGAGAAGGTAGCCTGGCAAACTGGAACCCGAAGACTTAGTGACACAGTAACTGGACTTCCAGACTTCTCTAACTCCGACCCACATCCACAGCAAAGCTGAGACCCGTGGCAGACACGAGAGACGTGGGACCTGACACCCTGGACATCCTGCATTTTGCTAACTGCATCGACTCCTGAGGTAACTCGAAGTTGTGCATTGGGGTACGAGAAGCCCCAGACCCAAGCACCATTTGCACCGAAGCTCAGCCCTCCACACTAGCCAGTGACCAGGAAGGTACCAGGAAGGAACCAGGCGATGTCGCGATGATCTCAGGTGAAGAGGTGAAGCTTGTCTCTGCAGGCACGAGGACCAAGAGGTGTCGACGACGACCAGGAGCTGGATTCGAGTTGTCCCACGAAGGATCTAGTTGACTGCGGTGTCGGTATCCGGATTGGAACCAACAAGCCTTGGCAAACGCAACCCCTGCAGGAAGTGAAGATTGGCTTCGGTGGAGACCAGCAAGGTCTGTGGAGCTTCTCCTTTGCAGGGAAGCTGGAGCATGCCTGGAGCAACCAAGGAAAAGTGGTTTAGTTTCAAAAGAAAGTCTTCAGAGGGCTAACTAGCCAACGGGCTAGCAACCGGGAAGACGCGTCGAGCTGAAATGCAAGAGCGGGCCCCACGCGGCACTCCTGGAGTGTGGAGGGCTGAGCTTCGGTGCAAATAGTGCTCGGGTCTGGGGCTTCTCGTACCCCAATGCACAACTTAGAGTTACCTCAGGAGTCGATGCAGTTAGCAAAATGCAGGATGTCCAGAGTGTCCTTTCCCAGGTTTCTCGTGTCCGCCACGGGTCTCAGCTTTGATGCGGGTCGGAGTCAGAGAAGTCTGGAAGTCCACTTCCTGTGTCGCTAAGTCTTCAGGTTCCGGCGGGAGCGTCGACTAAGCAGACCGGCAAATCACTGGTGGTGCCTGTTTGGACAGGTTGGTCACTCCTTGACCACAAGGGAGATGTATTCCGTCTTCTAGTCAGAATAGAATATCGAAGGTCCAAGAGTTCTCTATCAAAGTTTCGTTCCAGGATAATCTAAAATCCTGGGGACACAGCTCCTATAATTATACTAGCAAAAGGGGCTGGATTACCTGTTAGGTCCCTCCTAGGGGTGGACCTGGGAAGGGGGTGGTTACACCCCTTTCCCTTTGTCCAGTTTCGTGCCAGAGCGGGGCTGGAGTGCCCCAGCAACTGGTTTGAACCGGGCTATGCATGGAGCACGGTGTGTGCCCCAGGCAGTGTCTCAAAAAGCATCTGCTGATGCAGCCCTACCTGCCCCCAATACACATCTGCCTGTTTGGGGAGGTGCTGGCACCTCCCTGGACAGAAAACCTATTGTCCAGGCCTCCCCTGCCGGAGTTTCGTCCAGCAGCAGGAGGTCCGACTTGTGTCTGTGGCAGCAACATCCATTTTGTGATGCTGGGGCTCTGTTTAACTTTAACCGGGTAAAGCAGTAACTACATGTCTTCTCCCTCTAGAAGGGTGGGATGCAACCCCCACCACCAGAACTGTTGGGGGGGGGGGGGGGGGTAGTATTCCAAAGTGTTTGACACCTTACACAACATGTTTTGATAAAGCCAAACCAAAGTTAGCAATAATCGCGAGAATTATAATGCACTTAAGAGTATTTGGTATGGCTATATCATAGAACAGCTATAAGGAGATGGATTCCGTAAGCTGTAGAGGGGCTCAGCTCATGCCAGTTTACCCTCTCACACAAAACCAAGCACTCTGCCTCCAGGATCGATAAGGCCTGCCAAAGGAGTGACTTATAGGTTACTATGTGTCTATATATAAGGTAGATATAGATATAATATATCTGAGTAAGGGGTGATTACACCACCTTACCCAAGCTGAGTGATGAGCCTGTGGTGTCAGTTTAGATGGCCAGCCAGGGGTGGCATAATACATGCTGCAGCCCCTGGTAGGCCTTGGATGCACCTATGCCCTGGGTACCTATGGTACACTGTACAGGGGCTCACAAAGGTGACCCAACATCCAATCTGGTATGTACCTAAAGTACATGGGATCAATTTAGAGAGAGAACAGCTGGGCTGTGGGTCTGATTAGCAGGCCCACAGCCACACTAAAGTCGAAAAACCAGAAAATCACAGCAAAAAGTGGGGGTGACCAGACCCTACTCTCCTACACAACCCCCCTCTCCCCCAAATGTAGGGACATTAAACTAACCTTGACCAGTTGAGTCTTCATGTTCTAAGTGGAAATATCTGGAGAGTCCATCTGCATTGTCATGGTCAGTCCCAGGTCTATGTTCAACTGTAAAGTCCATCCCCTGTAGGGAAATGGACCACCTAAGCAGTTTGGGATTTTCACCCTTCATCTGATTTAGCCACAGGAGGGGCTTATGCTCTGTCTGAATCTTGAAGTGAGTACCAAACAAGTATGGCCTCAGCTTCTTCAGGGCCCAAACCACAGCAAAGACCTCCCTCTCAATAACTGGCCAAGGTTTCTCTCTAGGGGTCAGCCTTCTGCTAATAAAAGCTATTGGCTGGTCTTGACCATCTTTATTCAGTTGTAAAAGAATAGCTCCTACACCCAACTCAGAAGCATCTGTTTGAACAATGAATTCCTTGGAGTAGTCTGGACTTTGCAGAATAGGTGCAGTGCACATGGCCTGCTTCAGGTCATCAAATGCCTTTTGACAGCTTACTGCCCACTGAACTTTCTTGGAAGTCAAGTCATTAAGAGGTGTCACAATGGGCCCATAGTTCTTAACAAACTTCCTGTAGTACCCAGTCAGTACCCAGTCAGGCCCAAGAAAGCTCTGACCTGTGTCTGGGTAGTGGGAGCAGTCCAGTCCTTTATGGTCTGGATCTTGCTCTCCAATGGTTGAACCTGACCACCACCTACAAGGTGGCCCAGGTACACAACCTTACTCTGCCCTATCTGGCACTTGGTAGCCTTGATAGTTAGGCCTGCTTTTTGCAGGGCCTTCAAAACATTCTTCAGGTGGATCAGGTGATCTTCCCAAGTGGGGCTAAAGACAGCAATATCGTCAAGATAAGCTGCACAGTAGTCATCCAGATCTGAGAGGACTTGGTTCACCAACCTTTGGAATGTGGCAGGTGCATTCTTCAGACCAAAGGGCATTACCACAAATTGATAAGGACCTTCTGGGGTTGAAAATGCTGTTTTGGCTTTTGCATCATCAGCTAGCCTGATCTGCCAGTAGCCAGCTGTCAAGTCAAATGTACTCAAAACCTTGGCAGACGCCAATCTGTTAATAAGCTCATCTGCTCTTGGTATTGGGTGGGCATCTGTCCTAGTGACAGCATTGAGGCCTCTGTAATCCACGCAAAACCTCATCTCTCTCTTACCATCTTGGGTGTGAGGTTTAGGCACTAGGACTACAGGACTGGCCCAAGGGCTCTCTGAGGGCTCAATGACTCCCAACTCCAACACCTTTTGGACCTCTGTCCTGATACAGTCCCTGACATGATGAGGTTGCCTGTAAATCTTACTTTTAACAGGCAGACTGTCCCCAATGTCCACCTCATGGGTGCACCAGGTAGTCTGACTTGGAGTCAGTGAAAACATATGTCTATAGGCCTGCAGAACTTGTCTGCAGTCCCTCTGCTGCTGATCAGTGAGGCTGCCTGCCAAGGCTACACCATCAACTGACCCATCATCAGGGTTCTGAGAGAGCAGGTCTGGGAGAGGGTCACTCTCTTCCTCCTGTCCTTCATCAGTAGCCATGAGCAAGCCAATGTCAGCCTTGTCAACATATGGTTTCAGCCTGTTGACGTGAAGCACCCTGTGGGGGCTCCTGGGAGTTCTAAGATCAACCAAATAGGTTACCTCTCCCTTCTGTTCAACAATAGTGTGGGGTCCAGACCATCTGTCTTGGAGAGCTGCTGGGGCCAATGGCTCTAACACCCACACGTTCTGCCCTGGCTGGTAAACAGTCAGCACAGCCTTTTGGTCATGCCAGGTTTTTTGAAGTTCCTGGCTAGCCTCAAGGTTTTTGGATGCCTTTTTCATATACTCAGCCATCCTGGAGCAGAGAGCAAGTACATAATCCACAATGTCTTGCTTTGGAGCTTTGAGAGGTAACTCCCATCCTTCCTTCACCAGACAAAGGGGTCCTCAGAAGCAAGAAGGCATCCTGGTTAACCGACGAACTCAAGGACTCCAAGAAGACCTGCCGCACCCTCGAGAAAGCCTGGCTCCTCGACCGGACCACCGACAACATGACCGCCCTCAAACACGCTACCCGCAAGCACCACCAGCTCATCCACACCACCAAGAAGAAATCCCTGAAGGAACGACTGGACAACAATAGCCACGACAGCAAGGAACTCTTCAGCATCGTCAAGGAGTTCTCCAACCCCAGCACTGGCACCAACGACATCACTCCGTCACAAGACCTCTGTGACTCCCTCGCCTCGTTCTTCCACCGCAAGATCGCCGACATCCAAACAGCTTCGGCGCACCACCCACGCACCCAACCGTCGAACCAACGCCCCCCACCGCCACCCTTCGCACCTGGACCACGGTGACCACCGAAGACACAGCCCGCACGATGAACACCATCCACTCCGGATCACCGACCGACCCCTGCCCACACCACGTCTTCAACAAGGCCGACTCCACCGTCGCACCCCAACTCCGGAACATCATCAACACCTCCTTCAACACTGCCACCTTCCCGGAGAGCTGGAAGCACGCCGAGCTCAGCGCCCTCCTGAAGAAACCTACAGCGGACCCCACCGACCTCAAAAACTTCCGCCCCATCTCGCTCCTCCCTTTTCCTGCTAAAGTCATCGAGAAGATCGTCAACAGACAGCTGACCGCCTTCCTCGAGACGAACGGAACCCTCGACCCCTCGCAGTCCGGCTTCAGAGCCAACCACAGCACCGAGACCGTCCTCATCGCAGCCACCGACGACATCCGGACCCTGCTCGACAAGGGGGAAACAGTGGCCCTCATCCTCCTGGACCTCTCCGCTGCGTTCGACACTGTCTGCCACCGCACCCTAGTCCAGCGCCTCAGCAACATCGGTATCCAAGAGAAGGCACTGGAGTGGATCACCTCGTTCCTCGCCGGAAGAACACAAAGAGTCCGCCTCCCCCCGTTTCGCTCCGAGGCCACCGAAGTCATCTGCGGCGTCCCGCAAGGATCTTCACTCAGCCCCACCCTCTTCAACGTCTACATGAGACCTCTCGCAGCCATCGCACGCCAGCACAACCTCAACATCATCTCTTATGCCGACGACACCCAGCTGATCCTCTCCCTCAACAGATACCCCGACACCGCCAGAACCTGCCTACACGAAGGGATGAAAGACGTCGCCGAGTGGATGAAGGACAGCCGCCTGAAACTTAACTCGGACAAGACGGAAGTCCTCATCCTGGGATCTTCGCCCTCCGCCTGGGACGACTCCTGGTGGCCCCCAGCACTGGGCACCGCACCCAAGCCAACCGACCACGCACGCAACCTGGGCTTCATCCTGGACTCCTCCCTCTCCATGACCAGACAAGTCAACACCGTCTCCTCATCGTGCTTCAACACCCTGCGTATGCTTCGCAAGATCTTCCGCTGGATCCCGACCGAGACCAGGAAGACTGTCACCCAAGCACTCGTCACCAGCCGACTGGACTACGGAAACGCCCTCTACGCCGGAACCACAGCCAAGCTACAGAAAAGACTCCAGCGCATCCAGAACGCCTCCGCCCGACTCATCCTGGATGTCCCCCGACGCAGCCACATCTCCAGCCACCTGAGGAACCTGCACTGGCTCCCCGTCGACAAGAGGATCACGTTCCGGCTCCTCACCCACGCACACAAGTCTCTCCACGACCTGGGCCCCAAGTACCTCAACGACCGCCTGACCTTCTACACGCCCACCCGCCAGCTACGGTCCACCAGCCTCGCCCTCGCAGCCGTACAACGCATCCGAAGAGCCACCGCCGGAGGATGATCCTTCTCTTACCTGGCTGACAAGACATGGAACTCCCTCCCCATCCACCTTCGGCTGACCCAGGACCATCTCGCCTTCAGGAAACAACTCAAGACCTGGCTGTTCGAGCAGTAGCATACCCCTTCCCCAAGCGCCTTGAGACCCTCCCGGGTGAGTAGTGCGCTATACAAATGGTATGATTGATTGATTGATTGATCTTACAGGGTGCCGAAACAGAAGTTCAAAAGGGCTGTAGCCAACCCCCTTCTGTGGGACCTCTCTGTAAGCAAACAAAAGGCAGGGCAGCAGGATGTCCCATCTCCGCCTAAGCTTTTCAGGGAGACCCTTAATCATGCCCTTTAAGGTCTTGTTAAATCTCTCAACTAGACAATTGCACTGTCAATGGTAGGGTGTGGTGAACTTGTAGTTCACTCCACACTCTTTCCACATAGCAGTCAAATATCCAGACAAAGTTTGCACCTCTATCTGAGACAACCTCCTTTGGAAAACCCACTCTTGAGAAAACTCCCAGGAGGGCTCTAGCCACAACAGGTGCTGTTGTGATACTTAGGGGAATAGCCTCTGGGTATCTGGTGGCATGATCCACTACCACCAGAATAAACCTGTGCCCAGATGCTGTTTGGGGATCCATTGGTCCAACAATGTCAATCCCTACTCTTTCAAAGGGAACCCCCACCACAGGTAGTGGGATTAGGGGGGCCTTTGTGGTGCCACCTGATTTGCCACTGGCTTGGCAGGTGACACAGGAATGACAAAACTCCTTTGTATCTTCTGACATGTGAGGCCAGTGAAAGTGAGGGACACGGCTGTCCCAAGTCTTGTTCTGGCCAAGATGTCCTGCAAGGGAAATATCATGGGCTAATGTAAGAAGGAAGCCCCTGAATGCCAAAGGTATGACCAACCTCCTGGAAGCACCAGGCGTGGGGTCTCTAGCCTCTGAATACAGGAGCCCTTCATCCCAATACACTCTATGGGTTCCATTAGCATTCCCAACAGCCTCAGCAGCAGCTTGCTGTCTGAGGGGTTCAAGAGAAGGGCAGTCCAACTGCGCCTGCCTCAGATCTGCCCTTGAAGGTCCCCCTATCCCAAGAAACTCAACGTGATCAGGCTCAAGCTCTTCTAGGACACTTCCTTCTTGGGTCTCACAATCAGCTTCCTTGGAAGGCTGATCCTCATTCTGAGGCAAGGGGGAAGGCACTGCCTTAACCCTACTGCTTCTCCTCCTGGTAGGCAACTGGTCCATACTTTCAGGATCCAGGGCCTGTTCAGTGTTGCAATTTTTGACCTGTGACCTGGTCACAGCAAGGACATGTGCTGATATAGCTAACATCTCTGAATGAGTCCTATACTCCACTTCAGACCAGACTGACGTTTCTAGGTCATTGCCAAGAAAACATTCTACAGGGAGGTTTGACCTAACAACAACCTTCTTTAGGCCAGTTACCCCTCCCCAGGAGAAATTCACAATTGCCATACTATGGGTGGTAGTGACATTGCTTGCATTGGCCACTAGGTAATTGTCACCTAGTATGATCTGTCCAGGGTCCACAAAGCTGGGTGTCACCACTGTGACACTAGCACATGTGTCCCCGTAGGCCTGAGACACTTTATCATTAATTAAAGGAGTCTGTCTGTAATTGCCCAAGTTACTGGGACTCACAGTAGAGGACATAGCTATGTCCCCATCACAGACAAGAACAGCTTGAGTTGGTATTCTTACTAGGACAGAATCCATCTCAGTTCCCAGGGTCAACCCTAAGACACCCTTCTGCTGAGAACCACCACTATTAGCTGTACTAGGGGGAACAGTTGCCTTAGGGGCAAGGGTGGCTGGAGCTGCCTCCTTTTTGGTGCAATCACTGAACCAGTGAGTGCTAACCTTACAAAATTTGCACCAAGGTTTCTTTGGACCTTCTTTCTTTTTGGATTTCTTGGAACCCCCCTCATTAGAAGCCTTTTGGGGACCTGGCGAAGACTTCTGGTCTTTTGCTTTCTCCCCACCCTTTTGGTCTTGCTTCTTCTGATCACCACCTTGGTTCTGTACCTTCTGCTTCACCCTGGTTCTGACCCATTTGTCTGCCTTCTTATCCAATTCTTGGGGAGAGGTCAAATCAGAGTCAATCAGGTGTTGATGCAATAACTGGTTCTGACAATTATTAAGAATCTGTTCTCTCATAATCAAATTATACAATCCTGTATAGTCATTGACCTTACTGCCCAGTAACCAGCCTTCCAGAGCCTTAGTAGCACAATCTACAAAGTCAGTCCAGTCCAGAGTCTGTGTCTTTTGGGTGTCTCTGAACAGCAACCTATACTGCTCAGTGGTTAAGCCAAACCCATCTATCAGAGCACTCTTCAGGACATTGTAGTTGTCAGCATCCCCATCACTAACTGTGAGGAGCTTGTTTCTCCCTTTGTCTGAAAAGGAGAGCCATAAGATTGCTGCCCTGGGGTACCTGCTGTACTTTGCAGGGACTCTCCAAAGCAGTTATCCACTTGTGGATGTCATCCCCACTCTTGTAGGGAAGGACAATCTTATTTACGTTTCTATGGTCATAAGATCTTTCCTTATCGCTAGGAATTATGCTGCCACCAGTGGGTTCTAACCCACACAATTTCCTCTCTCTTTCAAGAGCCAGGGTCTCTTTAGCAAGGGCAACTTCTTGCCTCTTGATTCTAAGATTGGATTCCTTCATCCTAGCCTTATGCTCTCTTCTCTGGGGTGAAGACATTATTGCCAGAGCTGAGGCATGGGACCCTACTGAGTCATCAGAGTGACTGGAGTCACTGGAAAGTGACCTCCCCCTTCTGTGCTCAATGTTAGGCCTACATGGGGGTCTCTAGTCCCATGTAGTCCTAGGTTAACCTGGTTCAGTTCCCTGACTTCTACCTGGCTAGCATCCACATCATCATCAGTCCCCCCTTGATTTTCATCAGTGGGGTCTTCTGTTGAAGGATGCCCCCCCCCCTCTGTACTGCCTAGCTGACTTGGGTTAGATGCCTTTTCTACATCACACTCCACTAAAATGTCTTACTAGGTGGTTATAGGTTGGACTCTGTCCCAGTCTCAGCTTTCTAGCTGTACACAGGCTTCTCAATTTATGAAAAGCAAATGTGTCATATTTAGAAGGTGACTGGGAGAAAAAAGAGGAAGAACTACGCTTGGAGCTCAGTAACAACCACACTAGGATGTTTAGGAAGGCCCTCACTCACCACCTAGTGATGACATGCTTCATCATCGGGCCCCACCAAAGAGACCGAGTGTCTCTTTGGTGTGCTGCAACGCCAGGATTACTGCGGAGCTGGATGGTGAATATAGGGCGTGTTGAGTGAAAATGGAAAATTAGTGAGTGATGAGGGTATTTAAAAAAATTGTCAGTAGTGTATCTGAAGCAATTTTAGATCCTAGATCTAGGATCCCACCATTCAATTAAAAGTGGACTGGATCCTTTAATACATTTTAAATTTTCTGTCTTTAGTGATCATTAATAAAATTGCTTCAGATACACTACTGACAATTTTTTTAAATACCCTCATCACTCACTAATTTTCCATTTTCACTCAACACGCCCTATATTCACCATCCAGCTCCGCAGTAATCCTGGCGTTGCAGCACACCAAAGAGACACTCGGTCTCTTTGGTGGGGCCCGATGATGAAGCATGTCATCACTAGGTGGTGAGTGAGGGCCTTCCTAAACATCCTAGTGTGGTTGTTACTGAGCTCCAAGCGTAGTTCTTCCTCTTTTTTCTCCCAGACACTCTTCTTTTGCTTATTGATTATTGACCGGGGAACAAGAGTGTCAGATACTCTCCCTACCTCTCTCCTTGATATTTCATATTTAGAAGGTGCCCTGGGAGGGTCAACTTCTGGCAGAGGCCCACTAAGCCCTGCATCCAAGGACATTGTCTAGTGAGGTGTGGTGTGTGCACCTACCTACACTAAATGTTATCTACTAGAACCTCTCTAGGAGCTGTAGTCAGGGTGTGCTAAGCCCTTCCACCTACAACTGCTAAGTTCAGTAGAACTTAAAGTATTATAAGAACTTGATTTATATGTACCTACAGGTACCTTAATGTGATCTTTCAAATGATATCTTAAGATTATATGGTAAAATAACAGCAAGCTCTTATCCCATCCGCTGCACACCAATGTGAGAAGTTAGCCTGGCATATGATGTCCACTATTCTAGTGGGCACCTTGCACCAGTCTAATCGACCCTTATTGATGGTGGTTGTAAAGTCAACCTTATAGACAAGCTATCCTAGTGGCAGCATGGACAAGCAGTCTTAGGCTAAAACTTCAAAGAGCATGTGAAGCAAGTTGTTTTACCAATAATAATCCTTGAATACCAAATGAAAGGACACTACACAAGGTATATATCAAATATGTATGTATTTATTTCTAACACAACCCCTCTGCACTCTTTATAAGGTCAGAGGTAAAAGTACATCACAAGTTACTCAATTAGCATACGATAAGTTGCACAAATACAGTTATGCCCTAGGGGCATCACAAACCATATACTAAGAAAGTGGTATAAGAACCACAACAGAAATAGAAAGTAGGCCTAGGGAATTGCTGGGGCTACACTAAACAACCAAAGGTTAGGAAGTAGGAGGCCCACGGGAGACGTGTGCATTGTCTAAATACAGTCGCGTGTTACCATTGACTTATAATGGAGAACGTAAGAGTTACAAAGTTACTGTTTTAGGGCACTTCTGGATGGACTACGACAAAAACCCTTTAGACTAGAACACTTCGAGAGTCAAGACCCACGGGAGCACCGGAGTACTCGTGTTACCTCACCCAGGGAAGCCGGGTGCATAGGTGCCTTTTGGTGTCGGGTTTCGTTGATGCTTTCGATGGAGATCTGCAAAGAAGTGCTGCAGGCGACCAGAGGAAGAGTGTCCGGGTGGATCCAAGGGTGGATCGAGGAACTGAAGAACCTGAACGCAGAAGGACAGAGTCTGGGTCACTAGCCAGTGACCAGGAAGGTACCAGGAAGGAACCAGGCGATGTCGCGATCTCAGGTGAAGAGGTGAAGCTTGTCTCTGCAGCCACGAGGACCAGGAGGTGTCGACGACCAGGAGCTGGATTCGAGCTGTCCCACGAAGGATCTAGTTCACTGTGGTGTCGGTATCCGGATTGGACCCAACAAGCTTTGGCAAACGCAACCCAAGCAGGAAGTGAAACTTGGCTTCGGTGCAGACCAGCAAGGTCTGTGGAGCTTCTCCTTTGCAGGGAAGCTGGAGCAAGCCTGGAGCAACCAGGAAAGCGGTTTAGTATCAAAAGAAAGTCTTCAGAGGGCTAACCGGGAAGACGCGTCGAGCTGAAATGCAAGAGCGGGCCCCAGGCGGCACTCATGGAGTGTGGAGGGCTGAGCTTCGGTGCAAATGGTGCTCGGGTCTAGGGCTTCTCGTACCCCAATGCACAACTTCGAGTTACCTCAGGAGTCGATGCAGTTAGCAAAATGCAGGATGTCCAGGGTGTCCGGTCCCAGGTCTCTCGTGTCCCCCACAGGTCTCAGCTTTGCTGTGGATGTGGGTCGGAGTCAGAGAAGTCTGGAAGTCCAGTTTCTATGTCCCCAAGTCTTCGGTTTCCGGCGGGAGCGTCGACAAAGCAGACCGGCAAATCACTGGTAGTGCCTGTTTGCACAGGGTGGTACAAAAGGGGATGGTGCAACAGGAGGTTGTACCACTTTGTTCGCCATAAGTTGGCAGGGTATGCTCAGACGTGAGTCCCTTGCACACTTTGCTACTGGATTCAAGCAATCCGGGCTGAAGAAATGCCAGAAACCGGTCCTCGGAAGCTTGTTTCCGGTCCAGGGAAGGCATGGCTTGGCAGTTCGGGCTGGGCTGTTCCCATGAGGCACAGGGTCAGACTGATTTGCATACGGCCATGTCTGAAATGGGGTGGCAGAGTGGGCTAAAGAACGGTGATGGATTAAACCTAGATCAGTTGACTGGGTGTGAGTGTTTGATTGGTTCAGATGCTCCGTCCATCACCACCCCCTTTTGTACCACTTTGTTCGCCATAAGTTGGCAGGGTATGCGCAGACGTGAGTCCCTTGTTCACTTTGCCACTGGATTCAAGCAAGCCGGGCTGAAGACGGCTGAAATACCAGAAACCGGTCCTCGGAAGCTTGTTTCCGGTCCAGGGAAGGCATGGCTTGGCAGTTCGGGCTGGACTGTTCCCATGAGGCACAGGGTCAGACTGATTTGCATACGGCCATGTCTGAACTGGGGTGGCAGAGTGGGCTAAAGAACGGTGATGGATTAAATCCAGTTCTGTTGACTGGGTGTGAGTGTTTGATTGGTTCAGATGCTCCGTTCATCATCACCCCCTTTTGCACCACTTTGTTCGCCATAAGTTGGCAGGGTATGCTCAGACGTGAGTCCCTTGCTCACATTGCCACTGGATTCAAGCAAGCCGGGCTGAAGACGGCTGAAATGCCAGAAACCGGTCCTCGGAAGCTTGTTTCCGGTCCAGGGAAGGCATGGCTTGGCAGTTCAGGCTGGACTGTTCTCATGAGGCACAGGGTCAGACTGATTTGCATACGGCCATGTCTGAATTGGGGTGCTAAAGAACGGTGATGGATTAAGCCCAGATCTGTTGACTGGGTGTGAGTATTTGATTGGTTCAGATGCTCCGTCCATCACCACCACCACCCCCTTTTTTACCACTTTGTTTGCACAGGGTGGTCACTACTTGACCACAAGGGAGATGTCTTCCGTCTTCTAGTCAGATAAGAATGTCGAAGGTCCAAGAGTTCTGTATCAAAGTTTCGTTCCAGTATAATCTCAAGTCCTGGGGACACAGCTCCTATACTGATACTAGCAAAAGGGGCTGGATTACCTGCTAGGTCCCTCCAACCAGGAAGACGCGTCGAGCTGAAATGCAAGAGCGGGCCCCACGCGGCACTCGTGGAGTGTGGAGGGCTGAGCTTCGGTGCAAATGGTGCTCGCGTCTGGGGCTTCTCGTACCCCAATGCACAACTTCGAGTTACCTCAGGAGTCGATGCAGTTAGCAAAATGCAGGATGTCCAGGGTGTCCGATCCCACCGCTGCCACCAATGTGAGGGTCGATTAGACTGGTGCAAGGTGCCCACTAGAATAGTGGACATCATATGCCAGGCTAACTTCTCACACACAGCACCTTTTCTTTTTTTGGGGGGGACCAACATTGACTTATCACCCCAACTCTGACAATGGCGGGTGAAATGGATCCCTGGGAACCTGTTGAAGAGGAACAGCCTCTTCTCCCTATCCCTGGAGAGGGCGGTGTCCTCCACCCTTGAACTCTTGAGCGGCCGTATCATTGCACTCACTGTTCGGCACAGAGTGGGCACCTCTACCGACGGTGATTGGAGGGGAACCCAGGGTGGCTTCGAATGGCCCCTCCAAGGGTAAAGCTAAGGCCAAAACCCCGGCCGCCACTCAGCGGGCCGCTTCCTCCCAAGATGCCTTTGAGAGACTGCGCCAGGCATTCCTTAAGAGATGCCGGGACCCTAGCGAGGTGCTTGAGGATTCCAAGCTGGTTGGGACCACCGATAACGATTCCTGTCCTCAAGATGGGGCATATGGCGCTACCGGGGAAGACACAGGCCTAGATTGGTAGTCTGACGACGAGCCTGGTCCGACCAAACCCTGGCGGCGCCAAGAAAGCCCGGCTGGATGTACGTCAGTCTCAGGACCCGGCTGACCTCTCGGGTATGTTGAACCCGTAGGATATATATCAACGCCACTCTGCGGATTGGATACTGGCGCCCCTCGTGGCGTCCTATGTAGCTAGCGACATTCAGAAGCCGATGGACCAGGACGTCTGTCGTTGCCTTAGGGCGGAGTACCCCCGGCCATCCCTGCCTAACAAAGAGGCTTGCACCCCAGAAATCGATGCCAGAATGGCCACGTTCATTGGTACATTTATCAAAGATCCGAAAAAGGGTCTGGATCGCTCTTGGTGGGCCTGCCAAGATAAGGTCTTGGATCTGCTGGGGCCACTTACAAAGATATTGGACATGGCAGAGGATGCCAATGAGACAGGCCATCTCATAGATCCCACGATCCTCTCGGGTTGGGCACAAAGGGCCCTTTGTTTTCTCGGTAATGCAAATTGTGCATTATCTACTGAGCGTAGATGCTCGTTACAGATGAAGATTGAGCCACGACTTGATGAATTGTCTCTACTGAGGCTGGGTCAGTAGCGAATGGAGGCCTCTTTGGAGATACGTTCATTAAGGAGTTATCTCGTTTTGTGAATACTTTCTCCTCATTGGATAAGGCCCAGCAATCGATTAAAAAAGTATTCAGTCAGCAAATTTTTGGAGGGGCCGGAAGAGGTAGGGGGCGCTCCTCCGGCCATCCTTCCAACACAAACCCCCACAGGTCTCAGACCAGAAGATCCATGCAGTGACAGGGCCAACGGAAGTTCGGAGGGTTCTATCCATCGAGAGGCCGCGGCAAAGGTCGCAGGGGGGAAGGCAACCACTTGTGGAGCCAAAAATGCACCTGGTGGACCCACCGGTAAAGATTACCCCTGTTTTCCGAACAGAGGTGGGAGGAAGGCTCCAGTGGTTACGGCACAATTGTGCAGCAATTACAGGGGATTCCTGGGTATTACAGACAATGATGGGTTTTCACATAGAGCTCCAAGGAACCCCACACCGGACTTCTCGCCCCACCTCGCTTGTTTTTTCCTGAGAAAAGCGCAGGTGGTAGACAGAGATACAAGACCTGCAGAAAAGGGCTATTGTGAACACAACCCTTCACTCCGATCGTTTCTTGAGCAATATCTTCAAGGATTTAAGATCGGTAATCAACCTCCGGGACTTCAACCAGTAGGTGGTGTATCGCCAATCAAAATGGAAGGTATTCACCTGCTCTTACCAAACAACTGGTTGCTTCGACTTGAAATGAAGGACGAGTACCTTACGGTCCCTATTTTCCTACCACACAGACGTTTTCTACAATTTCAATGGGACGGACTCGTTTACGAGTTCCCCGGTCTACCGTTTGGTCTGTCATCGGCCCCTTGGTGCTTCATCAAGCTGTTGAGACCAGCCATGAAGTGGCTCCAGGCTCAAGGTGTGCGCCTCATATTCTACCTGGACGATATTCTGTTGATGCACCAGGAGGAAAGAGTTACACAAGTTACTACTTGTGTAATTATATATCTGTAAGAGACATTAGTTAGTGATAGATTCCTTACCTTAGAATATCCCCAGGCGTCAGACTGATCCGGAAAGTTTTGCTTAGCAGTACCGCTGTGCATCAGTAGGTGGCGTCCTGCGGCGCCGTGTCAGTCACTGGCGTCGTCAGCACCGAGATGACATCACGGAGAGTACTTAGCCGCCACCCATGCGCGCTGACGTCAGTTCTTTCTTTTTCTGCGCCAGAAAGCGCAGATCCGGATTGAGCACGAACACCTAGTCACTTTTTGACTACTCTTTTGAGACTTTTGTCTCCCCTTTTTCTCCTGGTGCACGTAGGGATGCCAGGCTTTAAGTCTAGTGGGACATGCCGCCGTAATATGTCGGTGGCGGACCCCACAATGTGTGCCTCTACTGCCTGGCACATGCACGCTGACGTCAGTTGTGTACACGACTTTCCACGCCAGGAACGCAGAGCCATGCAAGATACTGACCATTGGTGCATAAAACTAGGGCCCTAAAAAGGATGACCTTAACCCTAGTAATCAGTCCGTAGAACGGGGAGGATGGGTGGGGCGGAAAGGAATCTATCACTAACTAATGTCTCTTACAGATATATCGTTACATAATTAGTAACTTGTGCATCTGAAAGAGACACGTTAGTGATAGATTCCTTACCTTAGAATAGATACCCCAGCAATACCAACCCCGGATGTGGGTCTGCGAACAGGAATACACCAGATAGTCACAGAGCACAGAATGGCCAAGGAAGCCGTCTCACCGGACGGGTCCTTAGAGCCACCTTGTCCGGATGAACAGAAAGGAAAGGGTGTTTAGAAGAAAGAGCCTGGAGCTCACTCACTCTTCTGGCAGAGGTGATAGCTACCAGGAAAGCCGTCTTTAAGATGAGAAGACGTAAGGGACAGTTATGAGGGGGCTCAAAGGGAGCGCACATCAAATAAGTCAAGACAAGATTCAAGTCCCACTGAGGCATTATGAAAGGCACAGGAGGAAATGTGTGGGTAATGCCTTTGAGGAAACGGTTAACAACCGGGGACTTAAAAAGAGAGGGCTGATCAGGAAGCTTTCAAAAGGCGGAGATGGCAGAAAGTTAACCTTTGACTGTGCCCAGAGCAGAGCCATGCTGGGCCAAAGACAGAAGAAACAGAAGAACCTCAGAAAGTGGGGCAGAAAGAGGATCCACAGCCTTTTCTGTGCACCATGCCACAAATGTATTCCACCGGCAGGCGTATACCGTTTTAGTGGAGGGACACCTGGCTGCCAAGATGACACTGCAGACTTCGGGAGGAAGATCGAAATATGTCAACTGTCGCCGCTCAATCTCCACGCATGGAGGTGGAGACTGGACAGGTTCGGGTGGAGGACCATCCCCTGCTGCTGCGACAGAAGATCCTCCCGAAGAGGCAGACGGATCGGAGGACCGATGGTCATACCGAGTAGCTCGGGATACCATACTCTTCGAGCCCAGTCCGGAGCCACAGGAATGACTTGGGCCCTGTCGCGCCTGATCTTCTCCAGCACTCTGGGCAGAAGTGGTTTAGGCGGAAAGGCGTACAACAGACCGTAACTCCACTCGCGATGAAAAGCGTCTCCGAGCGAGTGCTGCCTTGGAAATTCCAACGCACAGAACTGATGACATTGCGCGTTCTCTTCGGTGGTGAATAGATCTAACCAAGGCTCTCCCCAGTGCAGAAAGAGACCTTGTGCCACGTCTGAGTGCAGACGCCATTCGTGATCCATCAAGCACCGGCGGCTGAGTTCGTCCGCCCTGGCGTTCAGAGAACCTGCCAGGTGTTGAACCACAAAGGTAATGCCTTGATGTTCCAGCCATGTCCAGAGTCGCAGAGCCCCTTGACATGGGGTCGGGGACCCCACTACGCCCTGTTTCTTGCAATACCACATGGCGGTGGTGTTGCCCGTGAACACCTGCACTACACCTCCCCGGACGGAGGGAAGGAATGCCTTCAGTGCAAGTCGGATCGCCCGCAGCTCCAAAAGGGCGATATGGAGCCGGGACTCCGCCGGAGACCAGAGGCCTCTGATCTACGCCTCTCCCAAGTGGCCCCCCCCATCCCAGGAGGGACGCATCCGTCACCGCAGTGTGCTCCGGTTGGGGAAGGGAGAGGGATCTGACACTGACCCAATCGCGATCCGTGAGCCACCGCTGCAATTGTCGTGCAGTGCACTCCGAGATCTGAACAAGATCGGGCAGGTTGCCCTGATGTTGGACCCACTGGAACTTCAGGTCCCACTGCAGAGCCCGCATATGCCATCTGGAATGTGTCACCAGCAGGATGCAGAAGGCCATCAGGCCCAGAAGTTGGAGGGTCATCCTGACCGAAACCCGGGATAGAGGCTGAAAGATCGGAATCATAGCCTGAATATCCCGGACTCGCTGTTCGGGAGGATAAACCAGAAACAGCGTTGAATCCAGAACCGCTACGATGAAGGGGAGGTTCTGAGAGGGACTCAGGTGCGACTTCGGCACATTGATGGAGAACCCCAGCAAATGCAGGAGGTCGGCCGTAGTCTGGAGGTGGTTGACGACTGCCTGGGGCGAGCCCGCCTTCAACAACCAGTCCTCGAGGTAGGGCAAGACTGGCACCCCTGACCTGCGCAGGTGAGCTGCGACCACCGCCTTCACCTTCGTGAACACCTGAGAGGCACTGGTGAGGCCGAAGGCTGGCCTACTGTGAACCTCAGGTAGCGCCAGTGGGCCGGCAGGAAGGGGATGTGAAAATAAGCATCCTGCAAGTCCAATGCTACCATCCAGTCTCCAGGGTCGATAGCAGACAGGACCTGAGCCAGAGTCACCATTTTGAATTTCTCCTTCCAGAGGAAGCGATTTACGTCCCGGAGGTCCAAGATGGGGCACAGGCCCCCCTTGTCCTTCTTGGGGACCAGAAAGTAGTGGGAATAACAACCACTCCCTACTTCCTGCCCGGGAATGTACTCGATGGCCCCCTTGGCCAAGAGGGTCGTAACTTCCTGTCGGAGAAGATCCAAATGATCCCCCGACATGCGGTGGCATGGCTGAAGGGGAGGACTGAAGAGGAAGGGAGTAACCTTTGCAGATTATCTGCAGCACCCACTTGTCTGATGTTCAGTTCAGTTCAGTTCAAAAAGCTTTATTCGGTTTGTGTAAAAACAACCATAAAAGCACATAGATGATACATCATTATATGGATAGAGATTAGTACAGAAAGAAAAAATTCTATTAAAAAACAAGAATTAAAACATCATACTTTTTCTTACGTTAATACATTTAAGTAGATAAGTAGTGGTAAAAAAGCATATATCAGGCTCCTGCATCATAAAAAGCAGTCTTATAGCTGCGTCCACACTAAAAATGCCATATTTTAAAAACATTGATTTCAAATAAGCAATGCGAAAATTCATATAAAAATTACAGATAAGTAGAAAGTGCACTGTACTTTGCTTGGTTTGACCATCGCAGGGACAGGGACTTGTCTGATGTAATTTCACGCCAGTGGCGGAAGTTGTGGAGTACCCTGCCACCCACCGGCATGGGGTGCTCCATGAAGCTCGGATTAGGAAGGCTTGGAGGTGGAAGCAGCGGGGTAGAGGTGGACTGACCCGCACGCTGGTTCCCAGACCCGCCTCTGCGGAAGCCACGGCCGCACTGAGGCTGGTTCTGCACAGGCTTGTTGAAGGAGCGTACCAGGGTGCCTCTGCCCTGGACACGAAAGGAATGAAAACCAGGAGTTGCAGGGTTCTTCGTAGGAAGACCCAAGGACTTGGCCGTGGCCCATGAGTCCTTAAAACGGGCCATCAAAGGGCATGTCCATGAGGGAGCCCTGGACAACGGGCGAGAACCCAGTCGAAGGCAACCAGGAGTGGCGCCGCAAAGCCACAGTTGTGGAAATCGCCCTGCCCAACGAGTCAGCGGTGTCCAACCCACACCGGATGGCGAGCTTAGCCGCATCCTTACCCTCAGCAATCGCTTGAGAAAGGACAGCCTGGACCTCCTCAGAACACTGAGGCAAGACCTGAGCAACGGAATCCCACACTGCTTGGGAGTAGCGGCCCAACAAGCAGGCGGTGTTAACCGACCGCATCCCTAAGCTGGCCGAAGAGAACAACATCTTACCAAATTGTTCCATCTTTTTAGAGTCCTTATCCGGCGGAGCCGTGGGAAAGGCACTCTGCGACGTCAAGGCCTGAATGACCAGGCTCTCAGGTGTAGGGTGAGCGGTCAGGAAGGCGGGATCACCAGGCGCTGGCAGTGACGCCTGGCGATATTTTTATCTTCCGGGGCCCCCGTGGCCGGACGCAACCAAGTGCCCAAGAGGACTTCGGTAAGGGCATCATTGAAAGGAAGCAACAGCTCCAATGATGTAGACCCCGTCTGGAGCACCTCGGTAAGGAGGTTGGTTTTGAGGGCCACTGTAGGGAGGTCGAGGTTGAGAGCCTCCACAGCCCGACGGAGCACCATGGAGTAGTAAGCACCCTCCTCCATAGTAGGCGGAGGAGAGGCAAACCCCGGGTCAGAAGAGACATCGAGTTTGCCTGCGTCTTCCAAGTCCTCCACTCAATCTTGCTTGGAGTCACATTGCCGGGCAAGAGGGTCTTCGGACCCGTCCCAGTCGTCGTCCGCCTCTGGTGTAGAGGGAACCGGTCGCGGCGGCAGAGCCGGAGAAGGGACGAACGGCGTCTAGAACGGTGCCGAGAACGGCGCCGGCCGGGGCCAGGCTGGAGCCGCCTCCCAATGCGGATCCCAGGCCGGAACAAAATGGTTCTGGAACCGGGGCAAGGGTGGAATAAACAGCACCCAGTGTGGCACTGGGGTTGGAGCCGAGGGTGGGGCCCGAGCCGGCAGCGCTGCAGCTCCTGGCGCCGGAGCCAGCGGCAAAGGGTACTGTGGCGCCGGGGCTGGAGCCAGTGGGCCAACAGGATCTGGATACGGGACCGCAGGGCCTGAAGGCGCGGCGGCGGGAGCCCAGGGCCTAAAAAAGCGGTCCATGGCAGCTAGAAACCCTTGCACCTGTTCGGGAGTCGCCGACGGACCCGGGTATGGCGGGTAGACCGTGGAACTCCCAGGCTCTAGAGGAGCCGCAGGGGCAGAACCCCTGTCCCCCTCGTCCGCCTCTAAGGAGCGACGGGGGGACATCAGAGAGGGAACACGCTTCTTCCACTTCTTTTTTATGACGTCGCTTACCGTAATCCGAAGGCGAAGACTTAGAGCCCGAGGAGCGACGGCCCCTGGACCCAGAGTGGCGATGTGACGAATGCCGAACCTCCAGCAATTTCCGGCACCGCTCCCGCAAGGCTTTGAGGGCCACGGCTCGACAGTCCCGGCAGGCCCGGGAGTCGTGATCTGTCTCCAGGCAGTAGAGGCACACATTGTAGGGGTCCGCCACCAACATATTACGGCGGCACGTCCCACAAGACTTAAAGCCGGGCATCCCTACGTGCACCAGGAGAAAAAAGGGGAGACAAAATTCTCAAAAGAGTAGTCAAAAAGTGACTAGGGGTACGTGCTCAATCCGGATCTGCGCTTGCTGGCGCGGAAAAAGAAAGAACTGACGTCAGCACGCTTGGATGGCGACTAAGTACTCTCCGTGACATTGCCAGTGACATTGCCAGTGACGGACGAGGATCCACAGGATGCCACCTACTGACACGCAGCGGTACTGCTAAGCAAAATTTTCCGGATACAATCTGACGCCTGGGGATATTCTAAAGTAAGGAATCTATTACTAACATGTCTCTTTCAGATTTGATTGCTCAACTCAGACTGACTCAGGATCTTCTTCAGAATCTGGGTTTCATACTGAACGACCAGAAATAGGTTTACGTGCCGGACCAAAAGTTGACCTTCTTGGGTTTCGAGGTCGATACGGTACGGCAATGCCTCAGATTGCCCCAACAGAAAATGCGTTTGAATCGCAGGGAACTGAGGCGGAACCTGCAGAGACAGAAGTTCTCATTACATCACCTAGCCCGAATCTTCAGTCTATCATCATCAATTCAGGCAATCTTTCCAGGACCAATTATTTCGGGGGCACAATCTTCCCCATGGTGCTTCAAAGGAGGCAGACAGTCCCACAGCAGGTCCTCAGGGGCACACTCCTCACCTCCTGGGCGCTTCTTCACACAGCGCTGGCGTGATACCCGGTCAAAACAGCGTCAGTGACCTGGATAGGGGCCCTCCCTTGTCAGGGGCCCATGGGGACAGCAGAGGGGGGGTTTATAGGGGTGCAGGGCCCAGCTCACAGGCCCATGTGGCGGTAGCACCTCACAGCAGGTCCCCTCTCTTCTTTGTCCCAGCGCTGACTGACCCTCTGGTGACACTTCTCCCTATTTATACCCTCCTCCCTCACAGAGCCAGCACCTTCCGGAATGTTGGGGATAACTGGTTCACACTGGCTCAAGGGGAGGGGTTGAGCACCCTGGGTGCCAGGCTTTCCCTCCAAAACTAGGGGTAGCTGAGTAATATTATCTAGTCCGCTGACCTATGTCAGTCCAGTGGCAAAACCCAGGGCCATGGCATCCATTTTAAATACAATACATTTCAATCAGGTGCAGTTTTAAAATGGGGGATTTTACAAGTGCTCACATTATGTCATGTAATTACATTTTTCACAAGGGGTCTCACACCACTCATGGCCTATACAGGTTTAATCCCATGGGGGAGACAATCTAGATAAGGGGGTCAAAAGCGAAAAATTTGGGTGGAAAAGGCCAAGTCCAACACGACTCCCCCCCAGCCAAAAGCCAGGGTAGACTGATCAATGCCTTGATGGGCTTCCCTGCTTGGGGCGGAAAAAGGTGGATGCAGGCCTGCAACTACAGGAGCACCTGCAGTCTCTCCTCCACTCTGGAACCCAATGGTTCTCTTTCGCAACCCTCCATTCACCAACAAAACCACACCACTGGTGTTCCCTAGTGGGATGTTTCTCCTTCCTAGAGTGGGAGGCTCTAGCCTCAGGCTTGTAATTCTCTTGGACCACTCTTCTCTCTCCAAATTGCCACTGGTCCACCCACCTGGGGTCTACACCCTCAGACTGACCAGCCCTTAGGGGCGAGGCTCTCCTCCCCCTACTTCTCCTCCAAGGGTTCCTCCATCTCCTACGCCTGGGGACACCCTCACACAACTCTCTCCCCAACCTGGAGTCGAAACCCACAGGCTGAACCGGTGACAGGGGCGAGTCCTCCCTCTCCCTGCACCCCCTCCCAGAGTTCCGCACCCTCCTACCCGGAGAAGTACCCCTGGGAGTCACTTCCGGGGGGACTCTGGTTACAGAGGTCCCTCCCACCAGGGCAGGCAACCCCTGTCCCTGGCCACCCAACCCAGGATCTGCGCCCTGTGGCTGAGCTGGTGACAGAGAAGAGACCTTCCTCCCTCTGCACCCCCTCCCAGAGTTCCGCACCCTCCCACTGGGAGTAGTACCCCTGGGAGTCAAATTGGTAGGGACCTGAATTACAGGTACCCCACCCTCCGTGTCAGGCAACCCCTTAACCTGGAACCCCAGTCCAGGATCTAAACCCTGTGACTGGTCAGACCCCCGAACCACTGGAGCTCCAATTATTGATGCTCCGGGTCCTCCTGACATGAGGGGATCCCTTCCTCTGGATGACACATCGGGACAGCCTAGTCTCCCAACCTGGGGTTCTCTTAAAGAACACTCCAGGCCCGGTGACCACAGCTGGGACACCTCCCCGTCTCACTCCCTTCAGGATCACTCCCCTCAGCCTTCCCAGACACTCTGGCACTTACCCAGAGGTCTGCCTCCCGTGCAAGTTCCCTGGGGTCTGAGAACCCGCACCGCAACAGATGGTGACGCAGTCTTGGGAAACAACTCCTCAGCATGTGCTCCCGGATAACGGCATGGCACAGCCCTTCCCAATCCTCCACTGCTCTCCTCACCACCCAATCCTCCAGTACAGTCCAACACTCCTCCTCGAACTCTCCCCAGGACTGATGGAACAGCTTTCCCCTGCCCCTAAACACTAACCCGTCCTCCTCTTCCGGGGAATCAGGCACAGTCTCTTGGGCTTCGGGAGTGGGACTCCTTGCACTGGACCTACACTCGCTGCCACCACTGGATCCCACCCTCTTTGGTGAATCCAGACTCCTAAAACCACTCTCAGGGGACAACCTACCCACCTGAGCTGATCTCTCCCTGGCGAAGGCCCTCTCCGCCTCCGCCATCCTCTCCAGCGCTAGGACTTTTTCAGTCTCTAGTCGCTGCTCTTCTACCCTCAGCTGCGCTAAGCCCTCGGCATGCCTGAGCTTTGCCAGCGCCAGCTGATACTCCCTTACTTCTCTCCTATCTACCCATTCTTCTGGGGACAGGGAAAGGGATGGGGCAGTGCCCCCGGGACTGGACCCAGTGCGAGACTCCCTATCTTCGGTGTCCTCCACAGCTACTGGCGTCTCTGCCCTGCTAGACTCTTCCTCCTCCTCATCGGAGCAATTACCTCCCAGGGTTCTGGATGGGGAGCCCTCTCTCTGGTCTCTAACCCACTGACCCTTCAAAACTTCGGGGGGGTAGTCAGACAAGTCCCCATCAATCTCTAAGGGCTCTCCCCTCTTGAGGGCCTCATAGAGAAACAAATTCCTCCTAATGTTCCCTACTGGGGGTATCCCTCTCTCCAGGAGGAAGTCTATCACCTCCTGTTCGGTGTACTCCATCAGTTCTACTTCCTGGTAAATCAACCCCATCGTGGCGAGATACACCCGGGACACACCCACAGTGGACCAAGGGGACACAATTGTCAAACACTTTCAGGAGGAAGCAATTTAGCAAACAACAATAATCCCCACAACAAGGCTCGGATTACATCCAAAGCTCTATTTGCAGTGTAACCCGTGGCCGCTGTGGTACTGCGCAAACACAAGTCCTATCCCACCGCTTGCCACCAAATGTTGGAAATGGGGGTTTCCCAAGTCTCCAGGGGGGTAGCATGGCATCAAGCGGGCAGGCCAAACTTCGAGGACATGTGAAGCATTCACGCAGTACCCACAGACGACCCACCAATCACACTACAAAAGAGTCACGACACCACCTTTGGTTGGAAAAGAATACGTTTAGTGTTATCTCCAACCTGCAAGGTAAAAAGGAAAAATACACTGGTAATCACAACAAAGCGCCAACTGGCGCCAGAGCCAAATACATCATGGGGAATTATTTACATGGGACAAAAGGGATGAGTCCATAAGTCCATGCTGCAAGGAAAAAGGATGGTTAACTTAACACTAGACCTGGGGCCAATCTGGCGGGGCCAACTCAGGCTCTCATCCTACTGGGAAGGCTGTAATTGCAAAAGTTCTACATTAGCATAGTTAACCATCATGCACATTAACACCAACCCAACCCCTGTTAGGGAAAGAAAACATTAGGGCATCACGGCATAACATGGGCAGGAACACCTGCAATAAATCAGCCTATCTGGCCCATCAATCGGGTACATAAACAAGGGCCTGGATTAACACATCAGGCCAATCCATTGACCAACCTAGGCGGAACATACATCGCCCAGCATAGATATCAGGTAGGGACCCTCCTCATAGATCAGGAACACCTGTAAGGAAATAGCTAGGCTCCCCCTACCAACAACCTTGGGGTATCAACAACAGGGTATACACAACAGCCCACCCTTATTACTTCTAGACTCCCTTAGACATTTCCTTGCCCAGACTTCCTCTCTAACTGGGGACCCCAGAACAACCCATAAGGTAGGTACCTAAATTTGCAATGAGGGGGAATGAGACTCTCTCTACCCCAGAATATGCAATAAGGGCAACCGGCTTGCTCCTGAGTTGTCTTTTAGGGCAGTTTGTGGCAGGAAAGTTAGGGCAGTTAAACAAATGTGGAGCCCAAGTCACAGGTGCCTTCCGCAAAACGGGGCGCCTGTCAAGGCAACACGGTCCCAGGGGCGGGCACCGGCAATGTACCCCGTTGCCCTCTTTATCCCCCACACAGTTAAATGTAGGCCCCACTCACCGGGCTCTCTTCGATGGCTCCTGCGGGGGCTCAGTAGGTTCTGCAGGCGTCCTCTGGGGTCTCCTCTGCAGGGGGGAACCAGGCACCGACAATGCACCTCGAGTCGCGGGACTCTCCGGTGATCTGCGTGGTCACTCGGGCCCACAAGGCCTCACTCAGGCCTCCACTCCTTTCTCTGGGACCCGGGGCTCTCCCCATCCGGACACAGGGCTTCTTTCCCGGGGAGGGGGCAGGCACCGGCAATGTGCCTCGATGCCCCTCCTTCCCTGTGGCATCACTCGGGCCCACACTCTCTCCTCTCGGGGGCCTGGGGGGGGGTCACTGCACCCCTGGGCGGCCCAAGTGGGGCTCCCTTCTCTGGCCCTCTTAGGTCGGGAGGCGGGGCTGGCACCGACAGTGTGCCCCGGCCCCGCCTACCTCACCGGCCCCTCGCGTGGGACACAGACCGGCGGGGTGGCCTCCCGCTCTGGTCGATTCTCTCGGGGCTCCCTCCTTGACACGGGGGCCCCGCAACGGTGCTTCACCTGGGTTCCCCCTCCCTCACGGGGACCCAGGGCTTTGCGTCGCTCCTCGTTTCTGGCTTCTTCCTCGGCTGCCCGGCCGGCAGCCAATCCCTGCGCGGCCTTCCAGGGGCACGGCCGCGCAGGCCAATCCGTGCACGGCGTTGGCGGGGGCGGGCCGATGACGCGGCCGGGCCCCCGTCACGTGATGGGGGATGTCGGCGGCCTCAGGGCCTAACGCAGCCCTTCCTTCACTTCGGCGGCCCTCTCCTGGTACCGGGGGCCGCCGCGACGATAACCATCCCAGTGGGGGGGTCCCCACAACAGCGCCGGGCCGCGACGGTGATTTCTGGCAGCAACAAGGGGTAGGCTCCCTTTTTAATTAATTATTTATATCGGCCAAAGCGCGCCTCCACAACAGCGCTATTCACAGGCTGCCAGTCTCCTCAGAAAACAGCGAAAACGGCGCTATTCACAGCGCACTGCTCCTCCCTCTGCCCACAACCTCAGCTCCTTCCTCAGACTACGCAGAGGGGGCAGGAATCTAGCACTTCCTCAGCGCTTCGCAGTTATAGCGCTTGTCAGATAGGCTTTACAGCACTAGGGGGCCACAACAGTCCCAGAGACCCAGCGCTTTCACAGGGCCTCACAGCACCTCAGCCAGCAACAATTATTTCGGGGGCACAATCTTCCCCATGGTGCTTCAAAGGAGGCAGACAGTCCCACAGCAGGTCCTCAGGGGCACACTCCTCACCTCCTGGGCGCTTCTTCACACAGCGCTGGCGTGATACCCGGTCAAAACAGCGTCAGTGACCTGGATAGGGGCCCTCCCTTGTCAGGGGCCCATGGGGACAGCAGAGGGGGGGTTTATAGGGGTGCAGGGCCCAGCTCACAGGCCCATGTGGCGGTAGCACCTCACAGCAGGTCCCCTCTCTTCTTTGTCCCAGCGCTGACTGACCCTCTGGTGACACTTCTCCCTATTTATACCCTCCTCCCTCACAGAGCCAGCACCTTCCGGAATGTTGGGGATAACTGGTTCACACTGGCTCAAGGGGAGGGGTTGAGCACCCTGGGTGCCAGGCTTTCCCTCCAAAACTAGGGGTAGCTGGGTAATATTATCTAGTCCGCTGACCTATGTCAGTCCAGTGGCAAAACCCAGGGCCATGGCATCCATTTTAAATACAATACATTTCAATCAGGTGCAGTTTTAAAATGGGGGATTTTACAAGTGCTCACATTATGTCATGTAATTACATTTTTCACAAGGGGTCTCACACCACTCATGGCCTATACAGGTTTAATCCCATGGGGGAGACAATCTAGATAAGGGGGTCAAAAGCGAAAAATTTGGGTGGAAAAGGCCAAGTCCAACACGCATGTCGATAAACGGCCCTATCATGTCTGTAGGGTCGGGATGTTGGGCAATAAGATCCTTCAGGTCATCCCGCAACCCTCGGAAAACACTGACACCTTTTTGTCCTCCGGCCAATGCGCCTCGATGACTAGTCGGCTGAAGGTCGTGATATAGTGGAGAAGGTCACTGTTTCCTTGCTTCAATCCGAGCAGCTGGTTGTCTGCGGCTTGCACAAACGTGTGACAGGCGAACATCCGTCGCATGGTCTCTTTGAACGTTGTCAAGTGGTTTAGCACATGGTCATCGTTTTCTACCAACGAGATGGACCATTGCGCGGCGTCCCTGCCCATGTATGACAGTATGAATGCCACCTTTGACGCATCATCAGGGAAGGCAGATGTTCTGGCCATGAAATGCAGATGACATTGGTGGATAAAGACCCATACTTGGTGCTGTCGCCATAGAAGCGTTCGGGTGGAGCCAGTTGCACCGGGTGAGGCGCGATGACCTGGATAGCCGTGTCCTGACCGGTGGCAGAGGAGGACCCCCCAAAGCTGAACGTAGGCGGTCGAAGCAACCCCTCTTGTCTGGCTCTGGGACTAGGAGTGGTTCCCCAAGGGTTGGTGATACCAGCAGCCACTTGGCCCTGTAGGGCCGTCATATCATGGCGTAAACTGAGGTTCTCTGCCTGCATGGCGGCCAGCAAGGCTGCTATGTCCTGCAGGGTTACCTCCGGTTCTCCCATGTCGTCTGGGCAGAATGTTATAACGTGGGCTTCTGATTCTTCAGGTACCCCACAAGACTCACCTGGGCTCGTGAGGCGATTCTACAGAGACGACACAAACTACCGCCCCTGGTCCCAACCTACCCCCGCGGGGAGTAACACCCGACAAGGACAAGATGGTTCCAGGGATGGGGGCCAAATAAGTAAGTGGAGTGGCCTTTGGTGGTAGGAACGTTGGGTAGGGTCTTGGCACAGCAAGGGTAGGGTCTTGGCACAGCTGAGGGAACAAGACAAAGACCCAATTAGGACGAGGTACTACTCCTGCGCCACAACACCCCACAAAACACATGCAGGAGGTAGCCCCTGTCTCCGCACTCACCCAGACACGCTGTTCGCGCTGATCCAAGGAAGAGGCCCACAACGTAGCGTCCAGGAGCTTGATACCTCGGCGTAGAAATGGAAGAAGGCACTCCTGCATAAGAACCACCAAAGTACCAAACAACAAAAAGAGGCGCTTTTGCGCGTAGGGGTACTAATAACTGGAACTCCAGGGTAAGCGCTATAGCGCGGCCCAGTGCATGTTTGTGTAACGCTCCTGCGCCACATGTAGTAGCATAACAGCGCTCCCTTTCGTCATACTCGTTGAAACTAGCAGAAGCGCTTCTGCGCCACTGCCAAAAGAAAAGTATTCCAAGAAAATGTCACAGCGCTCCTGCGCTTCCGGTATGAACAGGCAGCAGCGCTCCTGCGCCACGGCCAGATGGGGAGTACAAAGTAATGGAATGCAGCAGCGCGCCCGCGCAACTGCCAAGGACAGAGTCAGTCCTGTCCCAACAAGGATACCTAGCGCTCACAGCGCTCAGCCCTAAGGTACAAACAACAGCGCTCCTGTGCGGCTGTGTTTAAAGGAAGGAAAGCAAATGGTAACAAAAACGTCACGTAACGCGTGAAGACTCAGGGCAGCGTTACCGTGACTCTAGGAGCAGCGGACCCTCCAGGATACTCGAGGAGCTGAAAACCGGTCCTCCGACGTCTGCTGGGCTCCTTAATGAATCCGAATCAGAAGCACCGAACCGGCGGTGCAACACGCATTTAAGCGTATACCCCCGGAAGTGCTTGGTGAGACGGAGGACTAGACCGGGACATCCACTTCCGGCCGGAAGTGAGTATTCCGATCCTGCATGTGTCCCGTGGTGCCCGGAACGGCGGAAAGCGGAAAGCCGCCACATGACAGTTCTAGAGCTTGGGGGCCAGGAAGGCAAAGAAACTTCCTCCACTCATAAATCTCTTTATCTGGGATACTGCAAACAGCTGCTCGTTGGTGGAGTGCAGCGTTCTTGACGTATTAAACAGTGCAAGAAGACTATGAATTAACTTCTGACCCTGTTTATTCATTGCTCGATGAGCTAAGCACAGTGCTATAAAATGTATTCTTTTAAGCACTGTAACCAATGCAGGCTTGCCAGAGCCGCAGTTGCGGATTGGTGTTTAGGGATTTTCATCGACCAATATGCAAGTGGAATCATTCTGGGTGACTTGTAGTCTTTTTTTGACAGCCTTGGGGCTACCCAGGTATAGAGAGTTACCATAATCGAGTCTTGAAATGACAAATCTTTCAACCACTATTCTATGTGATGGTTCAGGTAGCCATCTCATAAACGTTCTCAATGTCCTTAGTAGGCCAAAGCAGGTTGCTGCTTGTTTTTTTTTGTGCTTGAGATGCCATTGAGATCTCATCATCGAGTCAAAAGCCCAGACGCTTAACCTCCGATTCGGAGGTTGGTAGAGAGACCAAAAATTCTGGCTAGTTCATCTCCACCCACCTAGCATGGTGTTTTCTATCACCATCACCATCATTTTGTCCCAATTTAGTTTAAGGCAGCCAGCTGCCATCCAGTCAACTACCTGTTTCAGGCAGTGAGTTAGTTGGGTAGAGGTTTTGTCAGTCTGTGATGAGAGTGAGATGATAATCTGTGTAAGACAGAGGAGAAGCTGTGACCCGTTATGACCTCCGTCAGGGAAGCGGCATACAGGTTGCGCAAGGTGGGGCTTAGAGAGAAGCCTTGAGGCATCCCACATTTTAGGGTCTGATAATGTGAAGGAATTTGAAATTGGAAGCAAAAACTAAGTTAGTATCCTCAGTTTGCTTCAATGGAGCACTGCTAGTGCATCACACAGAATACAGTATGGATGATGAGTGGCTTCAAAGTTAGAAAAGCTACATACAACCTTGCCATTAAAATTTTGATTCTTTTTATTGTTTATATTTGTTTGTCAATCAAATAAAATATTTAATGATTTGTAAATTTGTTTGGTGAATGCTTCTTTGTGTATTTTTTATGAATTGTTTGCAGTTCAAGTTAACGAAAATGCTTAGGTCGGGGTCATCGGCTTCCAGCAATTACTTACTCAGTGAGGGTCCCCGGATTCCTATATTGATTCTAGGGGTGGGGGTGGGGGACTTGGTTCCCTAATTATTAAGTCAGGGTCCACTGAAGTCAAAAGTTTAAGAAGCACTGTTCTAAGGGTGAAGAATCTGCTGGTTTACTTATCCATCAAAGATGGTCACTCTTCATTAACGATCCCACTCATAGTAAGAAATAAATGTACCAAATGAGTAACTGGCAATTTCCTCATTCCGTTAGCCACCACCAATCCACGTCTCACTGAATCATCGAACTTCCTATCAAGCCTCTCCGGTAAAGTACGTTTTCGGCCCACTCAAGGCACCAGACGACCTGAAACGTCAACCAAAATTCTGCAAAATCTAACGTTTTCTTTTCTGAATGAAACTTTCACTTTTACTTTTCACCGATTTCTCAATATCTTGTCAAGGTGACCAGACACACTTTCTGATAACGTAATGCTGCTAATATCAGAAAACTCAATAAAATAAATGTTAGAAAAACTGAATCAGAAAACCGCAATCTTTTTAGTTTACGCAAAAATGTGGGTCTCTAGGTTTCTTACTCTGCTTCGATAATGAAGTTGGGAAGGCAAAATACCCATTGAATACAGAAATATACCCACTCAAATTCTAAAAGGTAAGCTGTAGGTAAAGTTACAAAGATATGATGACAGGACTGAGAGCTTGGAAAAAAGACACAAACGTGCAATAAAACGTAAAAATGTTCAATATATCAGTTACATTCTAAATATTATCAATTGGCACTAGCCATTGAAAGCACATTAGGTGTTGCATACATAGTAAATCTCCTTAGCAATATGGAAAGGCAAAATCAGTCTAATAATGCATGCCACACGTCCTTGTTCTTGAGTCAGTGCACGCCACTGTCAGGCCTAACAACGATTTAAGAGAGTGTCTAAGGGTTTTCATCTCTCATTGTGGGCACCAAAAAGCCCCCAGGAATTCCTATGCCCTGATGGGATCCTTAGATTGTGCTTGGGGTCGAAAAGTCGCTGACAGATATTACAAACAGATATACATATCATGATTTTAATGTATGCTAACCCGATGCCTCGAAGAAAACAGCATCCTGGACCCATCCCAGTCAGGCTTCACAGCAACCACAGCACCGAGACTGCCCTCATTGCCGCCACCGACGACATCAGGACCCTGCTGGACAACGGCGAGACCGCGGCCCTCATCCTCTTGGACCTCTCCGCCGCCTTCGACACCGTCTGCCACTGCACACTATGCAAACGCCTCCACGACGCAGGGATCAGAGACAAGGCCCTGGAATGGACCACCTCCTTCCTCTCTGGCAGAACCCAGAGCGTCTACCTCCCCCCATTCCGATTCGAAGCCTCCAAGATCATCTGAGGCGTACCCCAGGGATCATCCCTCAGCCCGACACTGTTCAACATCTACGTGGCCCCGCTCGCACAAGTCGCCCGACATCACAACCTCAACATAATCTCCTACGCCGATGACACTCAACTGATCCTGTCCCTCACTAAGGACCCCCTCACCGCCAAATCCAACTTCCACGAAGGAATGAAGATCAGCTGACTGAAGCTGAACGCGGACAAGACGGAGATCCTCATCCTCGGCTCCAACCCTTCAGCCTGGGACGACTCCTGGTGGCCTAAGGCACTGGGAGCAGCCCAGACACCCACCGACCACGCACGCAACCTAGGAGTCATCCTCGACTCAACACTCTCCATGACCAAGCAAGTCAACGCAGTCTCCTCCTCCTGCTTCAACATGCTCCGCAAAATCTACAGGTGGATCCCGACAGATAGAAGAAGAACAGTCACCCAGACCCTCATCAGTAGCAGACTCGACTATGGAAACGCCCTCTACTCGGGAGCCCCGGCTAAGCTCATCAAGGGACTGCAACGCATTCAAAACGCTTCTGCACGCCTTATCCTCGAAGTAACACGCCACAGCCACATCACCCCCCACCTGATAACCCTGCACTGGCTCCCCATCAACAAGAGGATTTCCTTCAAGCTCCTCATCCACGCACACAAGGCACTCCACAAGACCGGCCCAGCCTACCTCAACAGACGATTCTTCTTCTACATCCCCAACCACCAGCTCAGTTCCGCCGACTTCACCCTCGCCACCGTCCCTTGCATCCGATGAACAACCACCGGTGGCAGATCCTTCTCCCACCTTGACGCCAAGACCTGGAACACCCTCCCACTGAGCCTACGACACACCCAAGACCTGCTGACCTTCAGGAGGCTACTCAAGACCTGGCTGTTCGACCAGAAGCACCCCCCCCTTTTTTCCCCCCGCGCCTTGAGACCCTCATGGGTAATTAGTGCGCTCTACAAATTCTTGATTGATTGAACGTATACTATACAGGCGACTACGGGCTTGTTCTAATTGACTAAAGATTGTGCAGTGGTTTGTCGGACAATATACTGGTGTATTTTTTTGCACTGTTGATTCATTGCTCTTTGGTTGTGGAGTTTGCAGGTTGGTCACTTCGCACTTATTTCAGTGTGATATCCACCTAGGTGTGTAGTTTAGCGCCAGGACACCGCTCGGTAACAGCGCGCTTTATAAATGGTATAAATAAATAAAAAATCAAATAAATAGTTTATACTGGAAATACACACTTTTTGTAACTTGAGCCTGTATAATGCTCTCTTTGCAAATCATATTTTTACAGTAATTCTGCTGTGTTGGATTCATAGTCATACTTGGAATGAGTTTGGTGTGAGCCTTTTAACGTTTACAAGTTCTTCCTATCACATTTTATGAGAATATAAATAGAAAGTAATATTTACCAACGAAGAGAAGGACAAGGATTGCGCATCCGACGACTGGAAGTTGTAGGACTAAAAAACAAAACAACTATTTTTTAGTAAAGTACACAGAAGGGTAATTAAACACATAACACATGCATTAGCGTTCGATAATTAACTGTCAGTATAAAAAGAAGCCCACGCGTATATGATTAAAAGCAATTGATCAAAAGTCACTTTATAGAAGTGCGCCTCAAATTATTTAAATCCATACAACCCTAAATTAAACATAAGACCACAATCGTCCGAGAGGCCAAATTAACCAACAAGGTGTACTGCCATTGAGTAGTTGTATCAATCATAAAAGGTTGCTAAACAGCATGGTTGTTTAGAGGTAAGAACATTTATATAGCGCTTCATACATGATGGGGGTGTCAGCTTGGAATAGCTGGAAGGCTAAAAAGAAAAACAAAAAGGTCGATGGGCAATGCAAATAGACCACCCTAAACAATATGAGATCCTGTATATTATCTCAGAACCAAGAAAAGCTCTAGATGAGCACACAGAACATATGCATACACTCGCACATCACAGAAGGGCCTGTGTACTGTTATGCTACATTACAAAAGATGACAGATTTAAACAGCTTGAGTCATCTGGTGTCATAAGAAGAGGGGTCGACATTGTCATGGCAGTAGATAGTGAGCTACTCCTGTGGTGGTTTCCACAAATAAAATGGAGGTGGTTTGGGGGGTACGGCATGGATGACCCCTGTAAATGACTGACTAGGGATGTTAGTGGCCTGAGGGATAGTTTAAATGAAAAGTGGTTGTAAAATATTTGCAGGGACATAGACATGACATGGTGCTCCTCAAAGAAACCCCTGTGCTAGGGAGCTTTTGACACTTTGTGGGTGAGGGTGGATCAAAGGTCTTCATCCTATTCTGAAGTAAAAGCTAGATATGTTCAGAGGAAATTATACCCAGCACCATTAATATCATTAATGCTATAATAGCGACCACATCAAACTAAATACATTAGTGGCCATTATATGAAAAATTACTAGCAGCGATCACCTCAGTTCTTCAGGCAGAGTTGCCAACAATAATGCAATAAAGGCTCTTTCGATGAGGAATGCCTCTTTGTCCGTAGTGCATAACGGCCATGGCTGCAATGCCGCTGGCAACAAGGTAATAATACTAATTATAAGTCTCCCTAGCACAACATGACTTAGCACTCAAAAATCAGCTTTAAATATATTTTGTAAATTCAACCATTTGTCTAAAAACATCAGTTCATGCTTTCTGAAAATATGCACAATTTCCTCTCCAATACACACTATTAATTCAACTAAGCAAAAGTTCTTAATTTAGCAGATTGGGCTGCACACAGGAGAGCAATTTACAGGAAGGTGGGGAGCTACCAATAGCTCAAAAGCTACTCGCTGGAGACCCCCTGGATAGATACAAACTGTTAGTTCTGCAAATCCAGAGACATGGCAATATTCGCTAAAAAAGAGACTGCCCTTCACACTGGTCTGTAAACAGGAAGATGCACAATTCACAGGGGTGGTTAGTGGCTGTCCATTGGTTCTGGGATACCATTATGCGTTTAAACGCTCTGTTAAGACTCCAAGGGTTAGTCCTAGACAAGATAGGCCATCTGCTGCCGGAGACCACTGTTGCTACTCGCTTCTGCGGGGTTAACCTAAACAAAGTTATGAATAAAAGCCTTGACAGGTAGCCTGGTAATGCAGGGGAAAGGACTAGACAAACAACACAGGTGCACTTCAAATGAGCCTTTTGCCTTGTAGATGTCCCGAGTACCAAACACTGCCTCCGCAAACTCTGGAGAGCATGCTTATTTCCTCCAAGGGTGCTATTTCCAGGTCTCATTTGCAGAGAACCCCACAACATAAGTAACTGAATGCATAGCATGAGGAACTTCTAACGCCTTACCGAATACAGCTGCGAAGAACCCCGCAACATCAGAAGAGGAATAGATGGGCTGGGGCACTTCTGACCACCAGCCATTGGTGTTGACGGTCTGGGAACACCGCATCCAATAACAAGTGGTGGCTGATTGCCTAACAGTAAGGGATAGGTCACGCCAAACACCACTCTTTGTGAAGTATGTAAGATGCCATTAAGGGTCAAACCCTTTTCCGAGTGAACCATAATGGACCGAAATTGACGGAACAAATTATGGAGACGGACGTGAAGATAATGCAAGTACAACAAGCCCTGAATAACTCACCTGGAGATTTGGCTTCTCGTGAGAATATCTGACCCTCACAATGGGTGAAGTCAAAACCTATAATATTCGGTACTATGTCACTTGGACAAGACTGGGAACGAAACAGGTAAACTTAGCATGTAGCACAGTAACTACAATAAACGTTCTAAGTGGACAGGTTTTGTACTGGATTCCTTGTAACACCTACGTTAGGAGGTTGCAAGGAAGAGGATGCATTTGCACATTACTTTAAAGTCCAGTGTCAGTCTTCAGGGGATTGTGATGGTTCTGGCAGGGAGCACTTCTTGGGAGAACTTCCGCTACCTGAATGGCTGAATGTGATAGGTTCGGACTGGAGATGAGGATGACACAAGCGGTCAGCTAAGCCATTCAGCAGCTACAGTCGAGGAAAATGTCAGATCTGAACAGCATCTCTACTGAACAGTTCAAACTGCCTTACGGCTTGGTCAAACCACGATCAAAATGTTTGTGGTGGACAGAAAGGTGAGACAAGTGACGATGCTGAAAAGCAAGAGGAGAAAGACTTGAGACAAATAACACCTTTGATCGTTCCATCCTCTACCTTAACATGGTTCTTGCCAAATTGCAGCTGCCTGTGAGCTCCTCTCTATGCACCCAGACCATCCATTTTTGTGTGGTTGAGGTCAACAAGAAAGACCGTCCTAAGGCTCTATAATTACACTAAGAGTGACTGAGCCTATTGAATATTTATCCTTAGGCACAGAGAAGACCGTCAACTCCACTGAGGGAGATACATACAGTACTACCCTGTACTATACATAGACCCCAAGATTAATGCACTGCTGTCTCTGAAATTAAGACCTGGAACGGTAAATGGCATGGGGTGCCTAATACCCCTGTGGCTGTATGTGTTGTCCATGGAGTTAACCACTAAGTTTTGTTCCAGAATGGAAGTTGGGAATTAGGTTTGCCTAAAATAGAAAAAACGTACTAAAAATAATGAAGGGGTCTGATACTAGGGTTGGAGGTGGCCACCAGTCAGGATCGATTTTCGGAAAGACTTCTACCAGGACGGATTGAGAATTCTAAATGTGATGTTGACAAAAATGACTTTTCTCCCTACTTCGAAGCACATCTCTTTTCAAAATGAGATTATTTCGCTCTTGGAATTTCTCTAAATATGACATTCAAAAGCCCCGTGACTTTTTCTTAAAGGCTTGAGTGGACATTTAGAAGTCTGTGGAGGGATGACAGAAGGTCATGGACAGCATTGTGTACCTTGTGCAGATCTGCATTTGAGGATGTTATCTACCTCCTGTGCATCCAAAAGTACACCTGAGCCTTCACCCTATGCAGGAACAATCAGAGTACATAGACTCAATATGGGAAAGGAGACATACATGGATTACCTATGGAGGGGAGGAGTAAAACTAGAAGGTCACCATGTCAAAGACTGGTTGGAAAGACAATCTGGCCAGAGACCCCATTCTTGTCTTGTGCAGCCCTATGCAAGATCTTTGCATTGGGAGGGTTTAAAAACTACAGCTTGATCGGGATCGCTAAATCGAGATCTGACTGGACGGACTTGGAGACTGTCATGGGGTAAACAACTTTGTAGGAAATAGAGGTCATCTTACTGGGTGCTGACCAAGAGTTCTATGGATGACTCATCTGTCCATGCATATGTTACTCATGACTTTCCTGAGCTTGCATATGGGCCAAGGCTAAAAACGCAGACAGAGACATCTACTGCGTTTTAGCAGACCAACGGTCCCAAGAATCTTGACAGCACTACATGGGAAGCACCACTTTAAAACTATCTGCATAACTTAGGGCCTAAATAACTCAGGGGATAAAGAGGAGTACAGATATTCGTAGATTTGTCACATCTTGGAAAGAAAACCCACACATTAGAATGAGTTGCTAGACTGTGGAGTGGTGTGGCTCACTGGTTAGAGGTGGCAGACCCGTAAGCAAAGAACGGCCCGAGACCAGGGTTCAATTCCCGACACGGCAGGGTCGTGGACCAGGGTCAAAATGGACTCGATAATTCTCGCCTCGGTGCCTACTCTAACAAGGGAACACACTCGGCAACTCTGGGCATTAAGCTTGCCTCATCTCTACAACGGCCCCCCACAGACGCCGGGGATGCCTGGTTTCACCTTGGAGATACCCAGAAAGGGACCATCTCACAGGGAAAACCAGGACGGGTTCCCCAGCGGTCTTCAGCGCCAGGATACTCCGTGGAGTCGCAGTGCGCTTTACAAGTACACCCACATTTACATTTACATTTACTATCTTAGAATTCCGACTGAAGCATTGCAAGTGCTTTTTTCCAATAAACAGTCAACATGCTTGACTGCGCTAGGAATCTGGGAAGACTAAAATGAGGCATTCATGCATTGCAAGGAAGTGTCTATTCAGGATAGTTTCAGAGTATTTCAGCTAAAGATGCTTCTTTTGTGGGCCTATTATAATAAAAGTAGGCTCCATGGGAATGGTCCGAGATATAGTTTGTCATAGGTGTAGTGTGGACTGGCATCTTGCTATATTCAAGTTGGAAATGTACCAGGATACATATTTATTGGGTAAAGGGCGGCAGGGAAACCAATAACATCCTTTAGAAGCCTCTTAACACATCAAACAGCAGTGCTAGGCATATTTGGGCACCTAGAGTCACCCAAGTATAGCATGGTCCTATTTTCAAGGGGACTAGTGACTGACAAAAGAAACATTAGAAGAGAGAGGGTGTCAGCTCTCTGAAGTATGAAACATGGTGAGCAGGAAATGACTGGTGTTCACTGAAAAAGCTGGTTTGTCTGAAAAATCTCCTATCTTTCGGACCCTTGCTGAAATACTGTGGTTTGTAGTTCTAACACACACCCTACATTTCCCAAACTTCTTCCAACTGCTCACTGCCCCATGGGAAATTATGCTGTAATTGTGCTGTAAACTTCAGAATTGTATCCCGCCTCGTGGTTTCTATAGATAACCCTTTTCTTTTTGTTTGTGTTGTTTATTGCTCATTGAATTTCCATTTCATTTTTGGTATTTATAAAGCACAACAACTCACCAGGGCTTCACGGTTCTGAAAATGTAACATTCATAATTTGAAGTGAGATGTGGGCAAGGGCATTTCATTTCAGAATTTGCAACCATGGGAATATGGTACAGGTGCATAAGAGACTTATAAAGGCCATATTTGAGAGGCTGCTGGAGAAGTACAAGCAACTAATACCCTCAACACTATATCATGACAAACACTGTGAATCACCACATAGCCAACTCATGCTTTTAAAAATACCCGGACATAGTGTTGAGGGTTTTAGTGGAGCACTAGGGGGTGCACAGAAAGCAGTAACTATTGGGATTTTGAACATTAGTTGGTACACACATAGAATGTCGAGTGGTCCTAGTAGGCCATATTCACTAATTGTATACACATGCATTTGTTATTTGTAGAGTTCCCTCGAAGAAGGGTTTTCACTAAATGCATTCAGAGCACAGCACAGAGATTCAGCCTTCAAGCGCAAAACTTTTGTAACAATGTGATGCAAACATTGTACATTGTTGAGATATTGTTTCATGCCATGTAGAACCAGCCAGAATACATGGCGATTAAACAGGAAATTGTTGTTGACAAAAAGAATTAAAACAAGAAGAATATAACTACATATTGGTATCCTATTTTGAGTCTGAAAAAAGGTTTTGAATGCAACATTACATGAACTCTAGGGTGTTGAGTGGTGCACCTTGTAAGGGTAAAAAAGATGTGTATGACCTATTCAATAGGCAAGAATATTTATCACTTTGAATGGTGACACTGAAGCACAAGTTACTACTTGTGTAACAATATATCTGTAAGAGACATTAGTTAGTGATAGATTCCTTACCTTAGAATATCCCCAGGCGTCAGACTGGATCCGAAAGGTTTTTGCTTAGCAGTACCCCTGTGCGTCAGTAGGTGGAGTCCTGCGGCTCCGCATCCATCACTGGTTTCGTCAGCGCCGAGATGACGTCACGGAGGGTACTTAGGCGCCACCCATGCGCACTGACGTCAGTTCTGTACACGACTTTCCGTGCCAAAACGCAGAGCCATGCAAGATACTAACCATTGGTGCATAAAACTAGGGCCCTAAAAGGTGATGACCTTAACCCTAGTAATCAGTTTGCATAACGGGGAGGATGGGTGGGGTCAGTAAGGAAACTATCACTAACTAATATCTCTTACATATATATCGTTACACAAGTAGTAACTTGTGCATCTGAAAGAGACACGTTAGTGATAGATTCCTTACCTTAGAATAGATGCCCCAGCAATACCAACCAGCAATACCAACCCCGGTGGTGGGTCTGCGAACGAGATTACATCAGAAAGTCATGGAGCACGGAACGGCCACAGAAGCCGTCTCTCCAGACCTGACTGTCAATGTGCTTTGTAAATGTGTGCAGCGAGGCCCATGTAGCTGCCTGACAAATGTCCTGCAAGGGAACGCCTCGTCCCAAGGCAGTAGTGGCTGCAGTAGCCCTGGTGGAATGGGCATGCAGTCCCACAGGAGGCTCCTTCTTGGCCAAGGAGTAACATGCTTTGACGCACAGAAAGACCCACCGGGAGATGGTCCGTTTGTGCACAGCCCAACCTTTTTTAGCGCCCACGTAGCCAACAAAAAGCGGACCATCCACCCGGAACGGCGGTGTACGCTGCAGATAGAATGTGAACACACATTTTGGGTCCAGACGGTGGAGCCTCTCCTCTTCCCTGGAAGGATGCAGAGGCAGAAAGAAGGTGGGCAAAGTGATGTTCTGCCCGATGTGGAAGGGCATGACAACCTTTGGCAAGAAAGAAGGACGGGTCCTTAGAACTACCTTGTCCGGATGAACCGAAAGGAAAGGAGGCTTGGAAGAAAGAGCCTGGAGCTCACTCACTCTTCTGGCAGAGGTGATAGCTACCAGGAAAGCCGTCTTGAGAGTAAGAAGACGTAACAGACAGTTAAGAGGGGGCTCAAAGGGAGCACACATCAGAAAAGTCAAGACAAGATTTTAGTCCCACTGAGGAAGTATGAAAGGCACAGGAGGAAACGTTTGTGTAATGCCTTTGAGGAAACGGTTAACAAACGGGGACTTAAAAAGTGAAGGCTGATCTGGAAGCCGTAGAAATGCAGAGATGGCAGAAAGATAACCTTTGAGAGTGCCCAGAGCAGAGCCCTGCTGGGCTGAAGATAGAAGGAACAGAAGAACCTCGGAAGGAGGGGCAGAAAGGTGATCCACAGCCTTTGCTGTGCACCATACCACAAATTTGTTCCACCTGCAGACCACCTTGGTGGAGGGACGCCTGGCAGCCAGAATGACATCACAGACTTCGGGAGGAAGATCAAAAGGTGTCAACTGTCACCGCTCAATCTCCACGCATGGAGTTGGAGACTGGACAGGTTCGGGTGGAGGACCGTTGCTTGCTGCTGCGACAGAAGATCCTCCTGAAGAGGCAGACGGACCGAGGGATACCATACTCTTCGAGCCCAGTGCAGAGCGACAAGAATGACTTGGGCACGGTCTCGCCTGATCTTCTTCAGCACTCTGGGCAGAAGAGGTATAGGCTGAAAGGCGTACAACAAACCGCAGCTCCACTCGCGATGAAAAGTGTCTCCGAGCGAGTGCTGCCTTGGAAATTCCAATGCGCAGAACTGATAACATTGCGTGTTCTCTTCTGTGGCAAATAGATCTAACCAAGGCTCTCCCCACTGCAGAAAGAGACCTTGCGTCACGTCCGAGTTCAGACGCCATTCGTGATCCATCATGCACCGGCGGCTGAGTTAATCCGCCCGGGCGTTCAGATAACCTGCCAGGTGTTGAACCACCAAGCTAATGCCTTGATGTTCCAGCCATGTCAAGAGGCTCAGAGCCTCCTGATATAGGGTCCAGGACCCCACCCCACCCTGTTTGTTGCAATACCACATGGCGGTGGTGTTGTCCGTGAACACCAGCACTACACTTCCTCGGACAGAGGGAAGGAATGCCTTCAGTGCAAGTCGGATCACCCGCAGCTCCGGAAGGTTGATATGGAGCCGGGACTCCGCCGGAGACCAGAGGCCTCTGATCTACGCCTCTTCCAAGTGGCCCCCTATCCCAGGAGGGACGCATCCGTCACCACTGTGTGCTCCGGTTGGGGAAGGGAGAGGGATCTGCCACTGATCCAATCGCGATTCGTGAGCCACCACTCCAACTGTTGCGCAGCGCCCTCCAAAATCTGGACATGATCGGACAGGTTGCCCTGATGCTGTGCCCACTGGAACGTCAGGTCCCACTGCAGAGCCCACATATGCCATCTGGCATGTGTCACCAGCAGGATGCAGGAGGCCATCAGGCCCAGAAGCCGGAGGGTCATCCTGACTGAAATCCGGGATAAAGGCTGAAAGAGCGGAGTCATAGCCTGAATATCCCGGACTCGCTGCTCGGGAGGATAAACTTGAAACAGCGTCGAGTCCAGAACCGCTCCGATGAAGGGGAGCTTCTGAGAGGGACTCAGGTGCGACTTTGGCACAATGCCTGAGAACCCCAGCAAATGCAGGTGGTCAGCCATAGTCTGGAGGTGGGGAAGACTGACACCCCTGGCCTGTGCAGATGAGCCGCGACCATCGCCATCACCTTCATGAACACCCAAGGGGCACTGGTAAGGCCGAAGGGGATCATGGCAAACTGAAAATGCTCCTGGCCTACCGTGAACTGCAGGTAGCGCCGATGGGCCGGCAGGACGGGAAAGTGAAAATAAGCGTCCTGCAAGTCCAACGCTACCATCCAGTCTCCAGGGCAGCCAGGACCTGAGCCAGAGTCAGCATCTTGAACTTCTCCTTCCGGAGGAAGCAACTGATGTCCCGGAGGTCCATGATGGGGTGCAAGCCCCCCTTGTCCTTCTTGGGGACCAGAAAGTAGTGGGAATAACAAACACTCCCTACTTCCTGACCGGGAACACACTTGATGGCCCCCTTGGCCAGGAGGGTCGTGACTTCTTGACAGAGAAGAGCCAAATGATCCCCCGACATGCAGTGGTACCGAGGAGGCCTGGCGGAAGGGGAGGACAGAAAGGGGAGCGAGTAACCTTGGCAGATTATCTGCAGCACCCACTTGTCCGAAGTAATTTCGTGCCAGTGGTGGAGGTGGTGGCGGACCCTGCCACCCACCGGCGTGGGGTGCTCACTGAAGCTCGGATTAGGAAGGCTTAGACTCGGCAGCAGCAGGGGTGGAGGTTTACTGACCCGCACGCTGGTTTCAAGACCCGCCCCTGCGGAATCCACTGCCGTGGCAGCACTGAGGCTAGTTCTGCACAAGCTTGTTGGAGGAGTGGGCTTGGGTGCCCCTGCCCACGAAAGGAACGAACCCCAGACGTGGCAGGGTTCTTTGTATAAAGACCCAAAGACCTGGCCATGGCCCGAGAGTCTTTAAAGCTCTCCAGGGCATTGTCGGCCTTATCGCCAAAGAGGCGGGAGCCATCAAAGGGCCATGAGCGAGCCCTGCACATCGGGTGAGAACCCAGTGGAACGCAACCAGGCGTGGCACCGCAATGCTACAGTTGTGTAAATTGCCCTGCCCAAGAAATCAGCGGTATCCAAACGGCACCTGATGGCAAATTTTGCTGCATCCTTACCCTCCGCAATCGCTTGGGAAAGGACAGCCTGGACCTCCTCAGAACACTGAGGCAAGACGTGAGCAACAGAATCCCACACTGTGTGGGAGTAACGGCCCAACAAGCAAAGGTGCTAACCGACCACAGCCCAAACCTGGCAGAGGAGAACAACCTCTTGCCAAATTGTTCCAGCCTCTTAGTGTCCTTATCCGGTGGAGCCATGGGAAAGGCACTCTGCGACGTCAAGGCCTGAATGACCAGGCTCTCAGGCGTAGGGTGAGTTGTCAGGAAGGCGGGATCACCAAACGCCGGGCGATGATACCTAGCGATGTTTTTATCCACTGGCGCCCCCGTGGCCAGTCGCAACCAAGTACCCAAGAGGACTTCGGTGAGGGCCTCATTGAAAGGGAGCAGCAGGTCCGACGATGCAGACGCCGTCTGGAGCAACTCCGTAAGGAGGTTGGTTTTGAGGGCCACTGTAGGGAGGTCGAGATTAAGAGCTACCGCAGCTCGACACAGCACCACGGTGTAGGAAGGAACTTCCTCCATAGTAGGTGGAGGAGAGGAAGTAACTTCCTCCATAGTAGGTGGAGGAGAGGCAAACCCTGGGTCAGAAGACACATCAAGTTCAGCCGCATCTTCAAGGTCGTCTACCCAATCTTGCTCGGAGTCACACTGCCAGGCAAGGGGGTCCTCGGACCCGTCCCCGTCTTCATCCGGCTCAGGTGTAGAGGGGGCCGGTCACGGCGGCAGAGCCAGAAAAGGGACAAATGGCGTCTGGAACGGCACCGGCCAGGGCTGAGTCGGAGCCGCATCCCAATTCGGATCCCAGGTCGGAACAAAATGGTCCTGGAACCGGAGCAGGGGTGGGATAAACGGCACCCAGTGCAGCGCCTGGGGCCGGAGCTGGCGGCACTGCTCCTCGTGGCACTGGGGCCCGAGCCAGCAGCGTGGATCCTGTGGCACCAGAGCCGGAGCCGCTGGGCCAGCAGGATCTGGACACGGGACCGCAGGGCCCGAAGGCACACCGGCAGGAGCCCGGGGTCTGTAAAGGCGGTCCAAGGCAGCAAGAAACTCTTGCATCTTTTTAGGAGTCACAGACGGACCCGGGTATAGCGGGTAGGCCACGGGACTCCCCGGCTTCCGAGGAGCCACGGGGCAGAGCCCCTGACCCCCTTATTCGCCTCCGGGAAGCGACGGGGGGGACGTCGGAGAGCGAACACGCTTCTTCGACTTCTTTTTATGGCGTTGCTTACCGGAATCTGAAGGCGAAGGCTTAGAGCCCGAGGAGCGACGGCTCCGGTCCCGCGAGCGGCCCCTAGACCCGGAATGGCAGTGAGAGGAATGCCGGACCTCAAGCAACGTCCGGCGCCGCTCCCGCAAGGCCTTCGGGGCCATGGCTCGACAGTCTCGATAGTCCAGGAAGTCCTGATCGGTCTCCAGGCAGTAGAGACACACATCTTGGGAGTCCGCCATAGACCTGTTACGGCAGCACGACCCACAAGACTTAAAGCCGGGCATCCCTGCGTGCACCAGGAGATAAAAGGAGAAGATAAAAAGTCTCAAAAGATTAGTCAAAAATTTACTGAGGTACGTGCTCAATCCGGATATGCGCTTTCGGCGCGGAAAAAGAAAAAACTGAAGTCAGCGCGCATGGGTGGTGCCTAAGTACCCTCCATGACGTCGTCTCGGCGCTGACGACGCCAGTGACGGACGCGGAGCCGCATGACGCCACCTGACGCGCAGGGGTACTGCTAAGCAAAAACTTTCCGTATCCAGTCTGACGCCTGGGGATATTCTAAGGTAAGGAATCTATCATTAACGTGTCTCTTTCAGATAAACAAATTAGATTAAACATGTAAGATTTGATACCCTCATGGATGATTAGCCGCGCTCTACAAATCCAGATTGACTGATTGAGTTCCCACTAGAAAGTGAGTTATCAAAGATAAGTAACTTGTTCTTCTGATATATACTTCTAATCGAAGATTCATCACCTTATGAAATAGTGTGACCACTTTCGGTAGTTCTGGTCCTCAGCACTAGCTTGTCGGGGAAGAATGAAGTATACGGCAGGTTAAAACAAAGCACAGGAGCTCCCTAAACTGTTGAGTCGAAATTATGGTGATCAGAAAAACTATCTGCAAAGTTAGGAGCTCTAACAGGCAGCTGTGCATTGGCTCAAAGGGAGGACACATAAAAAAACGAGGACGAAGTTCAAGTCGCATTGTGATATCACAAAAGGCTTTGAATGAGAACTGTTGTAACCGTTTTAAGAAATGCATCTCAACAGGTGATTTAAATAAAAGGGCTGATGCAGCAACTGCAAAAAAGTAGACATAGCTGACAAATAATCCTTTTTTTTTTTTTTTTAATCTGTTTATTAGCATAGTTTTGTGAGCAGTGACAGTATACAATTACATACATATAATCACAGTGTAGATTCCGTTGGTACACGTACATGGCCGCTCCAAGCATATATAGAAACATAGTGATATCGATTTTTCTTTTTTTTTGTCGATGAACTAGAACAAACGAACAAACCCCATTCTCCTCTGATCCCGCCCTCCACCCCTTCGGAATCCCACCCGTCACTCTCTAATTAGGCACATAAATGTAATATCCACACATGGGTCACACTTGACGTATTTATACAATGTGCAAGGCTTATACACAGGTAATGTGGGTAGCGTGAGCGATGGGCCGGGGGTACCCGTACCTCATCTCAGTGCACCTTAGGCAGTGGTGGTCGCGCATGGGAAGGGTGGGTCGGGGCGCAGTAATACCCTATGCGGTTAATCACTATCCTCCTCTTCACCTTCGTCAGTGCCAGCCTCAAAAACCCCCAAGGTGGCAAACCACTCCAACGAGATCGGTGTTTTCCGGAGGCCCCTGCTCTCCTCCCTTTGTAGTGCCTCGCCCTCCGCTTTCCCCCATCGCACCACTTCCGCCCGCCACATGTCTGGGTTGGGTGGTCTAGACGATTTCCATCGCATCGTGATGGCACGCTTCGCCAGCAACAAGGCCAGGTCAGAGAAGCGCGCCGCCACGGTTCTAGTGCGGGTCGAAGGCCCCAGCCCCAGTAGTGTACGTTCCAGTGTAGGTGTTCGAGGCAGTGCACCAGCTGTCGCGAGTGAGTCATGGACGGTGTTCCAGAAATACCCTAACTTGGGGCAGTGCCACAACATATGTAGTAGTGATGCGTCATCCTCATCGCATCGTGGGCAGTTGTTCCTGGCCGCAGGGAACATCACATGCAATCGGTGCGGTGTCAAGTAGGCTCTGTGCAGTAACATCAATTGTATGAACTTGTACTTGGGATTCCTGGCCACCTTCCTGGGGAACTGGAGTATGCGCTCCCACTCCTTGTCTCTTAGCGGCCTTCCAAGATCTGCTTCCCAAGTCGCCCGAAGTGGTGACAGTGGGAGTGCCCTTCCCTTTTTAATGCTAGATGTGAGCCATCTGGTCAGGTGGCCACCCGTCCCCATAAGGTAGAGCATTGTAACAAGAGGGTTCGCAGTAGGCTCCCGCCCACCAGGCGACCATTTGCGTGAGATATAGTGTCGGAGTCCAGCATACAGGAGAAAGGAGCCGCCGGGGACGCCCTGCGAAGTTCTTAAGTCATTGAAAGATAGTAGGTGTCCCTCAGCAAACAGGTCACCCACATGTGTCACACCCATGTCATGCCAGGGCTCCAGCAGGGTCGTCGTGAGCGTGCCCGAACCAAGCGGTATGCCCAGTAGTGGAATTGTGGGGGCATATGGCGTCCCAGGGGACGTGTACCTCAGCGCTTTCCGCCAGTATGTGATCGCCAGCTTGAGAAGTGGCGGGGCGTTTCTAGGCAGATCCGATCCGGGAAGAAGCAAGTTGTGTACTCTCCCCTTAGCGTGGTCGTCCTCCGATACATTAATCTCATGCAGATTACGGCCCGCCACCCAGTAAGCTAGCCATTGCAGTTGACATGCATAATTATAGGCCCTGAGGTCCGGTAAGCCCATGCCTCCAGAGTCGGAGGGGAGTTGCAACTTGGCTAGACCTATGCGCCTGCGGCCGTGCCCCCACACAAGCTCGGTTAGTAGTGAGTCGAGGGTCTTAAATGTCGCCGCTGGGATCTGGAATGGCAGGTTGGTGAAGTAGTAGATAAGCCGGGGGAGCATCACCATCTTGGAGATCGCCACCCTCCCGGGTATCGAGAGCGGTAATGTAAGCCAAAACTGAATCTGTGCCTTCAGCGCCCTAATGGCCTTCCCCAGATTGCCGTCTATCATCATGCTCGCCTCTCTGTATATCTGGATCCCCAGGTACCGGAAGGTGGTGTCAGCCATCTGGAATTCGTGAGGGGCAAAAGGCAGGGGGGTTGAACCATCTGTTACTGCAAAGGTGAACCCATAGGATTTAGTCTCGCTAATGGTGAGGCCGGAGATCTCTCTGAAATCCTCGAAGACCCGAGAAACCGGACTCAGATCACCTCTCAGGTCGCGGAGATATAATATAATATCATCCGCATAGGCAGATACAATGTGGTCCGTACCGCATCGCCGTATGCCATAGAGGGGGGCCATCAACCGGAGTCTACAGAGTAGTGGTTCAAGGGCGAGGACAAAGAGGAGAGGGGAGAGCGGGCAGCCTTGTCTGGTGCCTCTGGCAATAGCCATAGGACCTGAGATTTGATTGGAGGTGCGCACTCTGGCCGTGGGGGTGGTGTATAGCAATCTGACCCATGCGAGGAATTCGGGCGGTATCCCGAATTTCAACAGAGTGGCGAACATATAGTCCCATCTCAAGGAATCAAAAGCTTGTTTCAAGTCTAGAGAAATGCATCCTTTGGAGCCTGTGTCAATATTGTCTCCGAGCATGAGCTGAGCCAATCGCCTAAGGTTCATGGCCGTATTGCGGCCCGTCACAAAACCGCACTGATCTGGGTGGACCAGCTGTGGCACGTATTGCATGAGCCTCGACGCCAGCACCTTGCTCAGTATTTTAGAATCAGTATTGAGAAGGGACAGGGGCCTGTAGTCGGCCAGGTGCAGACCGTCTTTGGCCGGTTTCAAGAGGGACGTGATCAGGGCTTGCATTGACGATGGCGGCAGGGAGGTTGTGCGTAAGGCAGCCAAATAAACAGTATGTAACCGTGGGGCTAGTAGGTCTATATACGTGGCGTAGAACTCAGTCGGTAGGCCATCCGTTCCAGGTGCCTTGCCCTTCGGAAGAGCTCTGATCGCCTGTCTGATTTCTGCCACTGAAATAGCACGTTTCAAGTCCTTGTTCTGGCTGGCAGTAAGTCGTGGGAGAGCCAGACCCTCCATGAAGGCCACAAGTGCGGGTTCTGATAGGGTTTGCGGAGGACTATACAACGTGGTGTAGTAGTCCTTAAACGCCGTGTTGATCCCTATTTGGGTGGTAGCTGAGCGGCCAGATTGGTCGAAAACCCTCAGAATGGGTTGGCTGATCGGGGAGTCCTTGAGGAGGCGGGCAAGTAGGGGTCCGGCGCGGTCAGCCTGTGTATGCTGTCTGTTTGTGTACTCCCTGTAGTCTATAAGCCGCAGTTCTTCCAGGAGCTCCGCGTGTCTAATATGTGCCTCCTGTAGTGGTGTGAAGGGAACATTTGTGCCCGCCGCCTCGTTTTCCAGGGGTGCAAGTGAGCTCTCCACCTCTTTCAGTTCGCTGATCACTTCCCGTTTCCTTCCTACCCTAATAGCCATAGCAGCCCCCCTGAGACAGACCTTGAAAGTGTCCCATTCTATCTGCCGGGAGCTGGCCGTGTGTGCATTGGTGGAGAAGTAGGTATCTATAGTGTTGGACAGGGAGGACCGGAAGACCGAGTCCTCGAGGAGCTCAGGAGACAGTCGCCAAGTCGGGATGGGAGCCAGCTTCCTACCCCACTGCCACGTTATCTCCACAGGGCTGTGGTCCGATAGTGTTTTCCCCATGTGTTGGGCTTGGACAATCTGTGCTGTGAGGGAACGGGAGCAGAAAACATGATCAATTCTGGTGTGAAGCTGGTGGGGAGGTGAGAAAAAGGTGTATTCCCTATCCAGAGGGTGTACGCTGCGCCACACATCCGCTAAATCCCAGCCCGCAGCCCATCCTGCAAGCGCAGCAGCCTGTTTACTGCTCTCGGTAGCCTGTAATGGGGGATGCGATCTATCTAGCATAACATCAAGTACAGCATTGAAATCACCCCCTATGATCCAGCGATGATCAGCCCAATCCGCAAGTACCCTGTTGACATTAAACAGAAATTCTGATTGATTTGTGTTAGGCGAGTACACACAGCCGATGACTACCGCCTCCCCATCCAACAGTCCCCGTAGAAATACATAGCGTCCCTCCTGGTCAATCCGTTGCTCTTGTAGCTGGAAGGGTACAGAGCCACGGAGCCAAACTGCCGCCCCCCTAGAGAATGCAGAATATGAGGTCGAGAAAAACTGCCCTCTCCATTTCTTGCGCAATTTCACCGCTTCAGCAGCATTCAAATGTGTCTCTTGCAGGCAAGCAATCTGTGTCCCCCTTCTATTAAGTTGTGCCAGAATTCTATGTCGTTTATGCACAGATCCCATGCCACGCACATTCCAGGTGCACAATTGGTAGTTATTAAGAGGTCCCATCTTCAACTGTGCGGCTCAACAATGTAATACAACTTGGTGACCCTACATGCCCTGCTGTGCTAAGAGGTGAGAGTGTCCCGCAAACAATTAACCCCTGAACAAAAAGGTCCCTGAGCCAACGTACCCAGGAGCCAAACCATGGTGCCCAACGTGGGCACAAGTCAGTCAAGTTCTTGTGCATACCGGGGGTGGTAGGCCTCCGTCGGTTGACACTGAACTGTCCGCGTGGGCATGATAGCCCCTAATACAATGTGCCCCTGCACATACAACCCACCATATGTGAAGAAGGGGATTAGCCATACGTTACCACCCGGAGAGGCTCAATTGCGTCGTCGTTCAGAACTCCTCCGCCATCTGGGCTGTGATCTTCGGGAAGAGTTGCAAGCTGTTGTCCGAGCCAGATACCTCAGTGTGGGTGTCGGTAGTGACGGAGAGTCTGTCTTCGGTTGCTTCCGCGTCGTGGGCAGCCAGTGCCTCCTCAGTTAGACGGTGGTGTGGGGATGATGACGTTCGGTTCGCTGCTTGGCGTCCGGGTGGATGTGTCGCAGTCGGATCTCCGTGTGATGAATGATGTCCGGGGCTGTGAGTGTCGCTCCGTCTGTCTTGCGAGCCTCTGCGGATGTCACTGCGGTGGTCTGCGAGCGGGTCCTGTGACGCCTGCGGGGTCAGTGTGACCTCCATCCACTCTGCCGCATCCTCGGGCGAGTCGAAGAAATGGGATCTGTTGCCATGTAGGATTTTGAGCCGGGCAGGGAATAAAAGTGCATATTTCATGTTTCTGGCCCGTAAATTGCGTTTCACCCCCATGAAGGTGGACCTGGCCCGTTGCACAGTGGGTGTAAAGTCGGGGTATACCGATATATTCTTGTCCTCAAAGCGTATTGGCGCTTCCTCCCTGGCCGCCCGCAGGACGGTGTCCCGGTCCCTGAAGTGGAGGAGACGAGCGATCAGGGGGCGAGGGGGCTCCCCGGGCTGCGGGGGCCGCGATGGCATCCTGTGGGCTCTTTCCACACTGTAGAGGGCGGTGAGGTCTCTCTGGCCCACCAGTTTCCTCAGCCAATCTTCCACGAACCGCGTCGGATCCCTTCCCTCGCTTCTCTCCGGAATGCCTAGGATGCGGACGTTGTTGCGGCGGGCACGCCCTTCCGCGTCGTCCACTCTACCCCACAGAAGTTTCAGTTGCTTCTCCACGTTTTCTAATTTCGTGGAGTGTTCCGTCTGTTGCGGTATGAGATCGTCCAGTGCTATTTTCTGTTCCGCCACTCGATCCGCCAACTTGTTGTGATCAGCCTTGAGTAGGGACAGGCCAGTCGCCATATTGTCTATGCGCGATTCTAGCGCTTCGCGCGTCGCGCGTATTTCATTTAGGATGAGGTCTAGTTTGGCGTCCTGCGATCTCTTACCGGTCGGCGGGACGATGTCCATGCTGGAGGAGGCCAGTGGGTCTTCAGAGCCCGTGGACTGTACATCCGTTCGGGCAACTTGATCTTGTGGCTTGCCCTTGTTCCTGCCCATGGTTCGTGTTAGCAGGGTGGCGTCGCAGTGATCGCAGCAGCCCGCCGCTGCCCCTCCGAGTGGTCTGCAGTGGGCGTGGACGGGCCAATGTTCCCTGAGTAGGAGCTTTGGTAACGGAGACCCCAGGGCCGGTAGGGGCGGCGTGGGTTGTCTTGGCGAGGTATCAATGTGAGGGTGGGTCGGTGCACCACTAGTGTCCTCAGCTGTAGGTATATTCCCAGGTCCGCAGCGGTGGCGAGGGGGGAGAGGCAATGTGTCCAGTCCTCCACAAAGCCAGTGCGTCAAGGCTGGCAAGAGCGTGGAAAAGGTCCGGGCCACAGCGTCGTGAAAAGGCGCCAAAGCGTGTGGCGCACCACCCCACTCCAATGCGGTCTCAGCGCTTGCAGTGTGTGTCTCTGCACGCTGTGAGTCCGACCCTGGTCCCCACGCAGGCAGCCCCGTGGTCCGCAAAGGTGAGACTGCTAGGGTCTGAGTCCTCCACCAGGTTCCGAGGCGGTGGCAAGCTGGCGCCTAGGCAACGACAGAGTCTGGCTGCGCTGTGTTATGGCGTCGGAACCCTGTGCAGAGGGAAGCTGGACCCGCAGCGCCCACAGCAAACCACACACCTCGTCTGCTCCACCGATCCTCACCTTCGCCGGCGAGACGCTAGAGTTCCAGCAACCTCGTGGGTTAGCGTGGGGACAGCACTGTGGTGGCCTCTCGTCCCGTAGGGGCCGCGTTGCGGTGCAGCTTGGCCGTGGCGACGTGTCCTAGCGGGGCAGGCAGTGGGGCCACAGCGAGGGCAGGGGCTCCGTACCTCAATCCCTGGGTCCGGCTGGCAGAGCGTCGGGCGTCGGAAGACCAATCCCGGGTCCCGACTGGACCGCGAAGGAGGTGGGTGGTAGGCCGGCCAGGCCGATCACTTTAGGCCGGGGCTCCGTCTCAGCCCACAGGCCGCAGCAGGCTCCGTCGGTATAACTCGTCCAAGGAGCGTTTCCAGTGGGGGCACGAAGCACCGCTCCACGCCGCTGGCCCCCGGGGGTAATCTGAGCAGGGATCAGGTGGGCTGCAGGCAGGGGAGTACAGGATAAACAGCTAATATTTAGGGCATCGGACGGAGCTAGCAAGCTACACGTCCACCATAGACGGCTTCAGGCCACGCCCCCCCAGCTGACAAATAATCCTTAACAGTGCCCAAAGCAAGTCCTAGTTGGGCCAGGGATAATACAAACAGAAACAATTTAGACAGTTTATTTTGTACTGGGTCAATATGAGGGGTGCCACACCAAGCCACAGGTTGGTCTCAATGGCTGATGCACACTGATTTTGTTGAGGGGCGCCAAGATGACAAGGAAAATCGCTTGCTTTCTTATGCTCTTCCTTTGACTTACTCGATGAGTTTCACTATGAGAAGCTTTGCTGCTGGAACGACTTCAGGTGTTGGAACGGTTCCATCCTTTCAACTTCGATCAATCACGGAGTGGAGTGCTCAGGGGTTTGGAGACCGAGTTTTGCATTATGGTCCGGTATTGCCCTCAAGTTCACCTGGGCACAGTCGTTGCAGGCCTTGGAGTTGTGCTCTGACCCCATCCAGCAAAGGCAGACCTCGTCGGGATCTATGTCAGACACAGCTTGAAATTTGTAATCTTAGAAAGTGACATTTTCCCTTGCACACTTGATTTAAGTGAAAATGTAGTAGTAAAGTGTCTTGTCAAAGACGGAGGAGTAGCTCTGGATCAGCATCGGAAGCGCAGAAAGAAAAGGACATCAGCGTGTCTGGAGGGCACTTGTATGCGGCTTCACCGATCACTTTCAGGGTGGAACAACACTGCAAGAGACGAATATATGACGTTACAACGAATTCCGTTGCAACGCATGCCTTTACCACGCATGCGTTACAACGGAATTCGTTTACCACGCATTACATTTACCACAATTACTAGCGTGGTGACGTCATACGTCGTTAAGAGAAAGCGGAAGTTTATTTTCCGTTTTCTCTTAAACGACGCTGATACCCGACGTGACTTCAGGTGAGTTTCTTTTTTGGGGGGGAGACCCCCCCAAGCCCCCCTTTTTTTTCTTTTTACCTTTACCACATATACCTTTACTACAAACCTCGTAGTAAAGGTATGCGTGGTAAAGGCTTTCGTGTTAACCACGCATGCGTTGTACTGCATGCGTGGTTAACAATTTCGTTGTAAAGGCTTCGTTGTAATGGCCGTTTCCCGTCAGAGACCACCTTCTTCTGTGCATAAGTAGTGCTTGATATGTTGTGAGATCCAGTCTAACACCTGGGGTATATTCAAATGGTGAAAAATCAGCAGTTAGAAGTATGCATTAGAAGATGACTCTGTGGTTAGAGGTGCTAGCAAAAATTGTTTCATAATAGTAAATGATTACGGTATGGGGCCTTTTGTAAGTATCTCAACAACAGATAATAGTCTGTTCAAATTAAGTGATTCCAACTTTATTGATCGATTGAGGGTTCCTGCGGAGTGTTGCCAATCCCCCATTGAATTTAAAGAAAACATAATCCGGTTGTAACGTCCCTCTGGAGGTAAGTAACTGCCGTAAAAAGAAAACAGGTCTTCTTATCCAGTCCTTTATGTTTCTCGAGTGGAAATTCTTGGATGTAGAGCATTTGCCAACATCACTAGACATTCTTTTAATACTGTCCCACTGCATTAAGCGTTCACACACCAAGGAAGGTTAAAGGCACAGCACTGGCTGGGACAGCGCCATCAGGAGGGACCACCGACACATTTGTTTGTTTGGGGTGTCCTACTCTGTAAATAGGGTTATGATTTTCTTTGCTGCAATGCTTGAAAATGTGTAGACATCGGAAAAGACAAACTAGAAAGCTTTGCAGTCTAAAGGAACAAACAGGACCGCCTTCACAATACACATGCTGCCAAAGCTATCACTGCAAAACATTTTCTGGGTAAAACTGTTTCACAAAGATTAATCATCAAAACAACTGTCCACCTGAGAACAGGTTCGAGCTCAGAACTGTCTTACTCGATGTGCATTAAACAAATCTAAGATGCCCATTAGGCAGGGGGCGTATGCCACATCTGCTCCTTAGCCACTGCTGAAAAGGCCCAAACGATGTGGACGGGTTAACATGTTAAGGTTTTGGAATCTGAAGTGAAAATATAGAAATGACTTAGAATGCTGACTGTGACTTCCCAAGCTTGCATACCTATGAAAGGTCAAAAGCTACAGTAGTACGTACACGTTACTTCCCTGGTTCGCAAACTTTCCTGGATGGTAGAGAAATGCCTCCAGCATTCAGACTTTAAAACAAATATAGAGAGCAAATGTTGAAGGGACATAACTTTATTATGCTGTTTGTATCCATTTACGTACTGCCTTCAAGTTAGACTCCTCCACTTTTGGTGTTGCTGTTACAGAAAATATTATGGATCACAAATAAACATCAACCAACGTAAGTAGGCATGTATTAACTTTGGAAGCAGAATTAAACATGATATGTATTGGGAATTAGAGAGCAAAGCGAGTCAGCCCCAATCACACATGCTCAACATGTATCTCGGTGACCAAAGCAAGCCGTGACTTTAGGGGCTCGTCAGCAGTCACCGCAGCAAAGCAGCACTTATCGGTGATTCAGATTAACGAGCTGAGCCGATTAGAACCCAAATGTTAATGCCAGGATTATGTATGTTCCCATCTAGCTTTTCCAGTTTTTTTTAATCACTGCATGCTGTGAAGCTCCCAGGGCAAGCAGACTGCTTGTTATTGGATTAGAAGTAAGTAAAGTAGGGAATGTCACCTGACTCTCAGTACTGAGAGACTTTCTACGCAGGTCCAGCTGAAAAATAAAGAGAGGTCAACAACACATGTATGCATCTAGAGCAGAAAAGTTTATGGGAGGCTTTTTGTGCTAAAAATAACAATAAATATTCCCTGTCTCCAAACCGGTTCTCATCATACTCGTATCAGCCCTTTAAAACGTATGAGCGCGCACACACGCACGCGCTAGGATTGAACTGTGAAACACTCATGATTCTAAAATGGATTGCTAGTCTTGGAGAGAATGCTCTACTTAATAGAAAGGAAGGAAGGACAATCTGCTCTTTCAGGTTCCAACCCCTAGGACAAATAGAAAGGACTGTGCACTCTGCGCGCTTACACAAATAGGGAGCTGGGCATTTCAGGGCCGATTCGCCAAGGCATTTGTGAGAGTGGCACAGCAAGGGTACTGACTACTACACTGACTCCTAAATGTCTTTGTGAATGGGCCTCAAGCTGCACTGGCCATAGACTGACCTTGCAGACCCCCAGACATGGCTGAGATTATGATACCAAGCAGGGCATCACTGTGCTTCATACATTAGTAAATACTTGACCATAAATAACCCAGAGCTTCAGAACGCTGATGCCACAGTACTGGACAGCACAAGGTAGCAACCAAACAACATGCCTGGTATAATAAAAGCTTGTTTTAATTTCTGTGCATGTATGTGGCACAATAAACACGCTGATAGACAGAAAAACAAATGCATTCATTATGGTTTAGAGAAATATCCTTGACACAATACACAAAAAACACAAGAAAAGCATATATCCCTAGGAATATAAATCAATGGGCTCCACTGCATGACCATCTGGCTGGGGTCCTGGAAAAACAATACGGAACCTAAAATGAACGCTCACTGACAAATTCTACTACTCTTAGAGGTCTGTCACGCACGTTACCACGTACTTAAAGAACATCAACCATGTGAAACGGTGGGACCTTAAGCACATCACTTACAAACAGCACGAGCCTGGGTGCCCGCCCAGAAGCAGCTTGGTCACTCTTGGGTGGCCCATCTTCAGTTCCAACCATCTCTATCAGGTTAGATCTAAACTGCATAGCCCTTTTCCTAGCCGTGGGCAAGTTAACAGCTACTGGTACAACAATGTGAGCAAATCTATTAATTTAAGCAATTAACTTTTGGGGTTGTTATAGAGGAGAGGAATGCATACAGGAAAAGGGCATTAATCTAGATTAGCTGCTGTTCATCGGCGCATTACGGGTTTCACAGGCCGAAGACTGCGATGATATGGATGGTGGGTCATCACATTGTTCTAAAGTCTCAGGAACTGTTGTTCAAGCAGATTGTGGATGGTGATGAAATACCAGAACATTATGCATGAGGGAGGGATTCTCTGATAAGATGGTGAGTAGTTTCATTTGTTGTGATGCATGTCATTATAACATTGTATCAGCATACTAATAAACACAGTGCACATTTTAGGAAATGCAGTGTACTCCATAGTATTTTGAATAATACATTAAATCCTGCTAGATTCATAAACTCATTAGGAATGGATGTTGTTACTTAGCCTGTAAGCATCTGTTCTTGGCAGGTAGAGCTGTAGATTCACAAGCTTTGCATACTCCTGCCATCTAGTGTTGGGCCCGGATGTTTGAAAGTTGCTTTTCTTCGAAGAAGTCTTTCGAGTCACAAGGTAGGGTGACTCCTCCTCTCGGAGATAATGTACATTGGCTGCGACTCCAATGTTAGATTATTTCTTTCCGAAACAGGGTGAGAATGGAGTAAGTTTAAGTACAGAGATGTTCATGCATGTGGAATGTAAATAGGAACTGCAACAACCATAGGTGTCCAGGGTGGAGGGAGGGCACATGCGAATCTACAGCTCTACATGCCAAGAACAAATGCTTACAGGATATGTAACAATCCATTTAAGGCACGTGAGTTGTAGATACACATGCTTTGCATATACTGTATAGCTGTACTGTCCCAAAGTAGTGGCTCACCAGTGGGCGTTGCAGCTTTCTGAAAATTCTTAGCACTGCCTGTCCTACATTAGCTTGTTAGGGTGCTAACACATCCATACAAACAAGTTACATACTTCCGGTAATGATATTTCTGTAAGAGACATATATTAGTTATTGATTCCTTACCTTAGAATTACCCCCAGGCGTCAGACTGGATCGGGAGAATTTTCTTCAGCAGTACTCCTCAGTGTAGGTAGGTGGCGCCAGTCGACTCTGCGTTAGTTGACGGCGTCGTGATCACCGGGATGATGTTGCGATATCTACTTAGACGTTGCCCCTGCACGCTGACGTCAGTTCTTTACACGACATTTCACACAGGAAGCGCAGAGCCATGCAAGACACTGACCATTGGTGCACAAAAAACTAGGGGCATGAAAGGGAGTCCCTAACTCTAGAAGTCAGTTCAGAGAACAGGGATGATGGGTGGGGCGGTAAGGAATCTATAACAAATATATGTCTCTTACAGACATAAAATGTTACCGAACGTAAGTAACTTGTTCATCTGAAAGAGACTATTAGTTATGGATTCCTTACCTTAGAACAGATACCCTAGCAATACCAACCCCGGAGGTGGGTCTGCGAACTAAGTTCACACCAGAAAGTCCTGGAGAACAGAACGGCCAAAGAAGCAGTCTCTTCAGACTTGGCTGTCCAGGCAGTAATGCTTAGTAAACGTGTGCAGTGATGCCCACGTGGTTGCCTGGCAGATGTCACTGAGGAGGACTCGACGTCCAAAAGCAGTAGTGGCTGGTGTCGCCCTGGTGGAATGGGCGCGCAGTCCTACCGGAGGCTCCTTTTTTGCCAAGGAGTAGCAGATCTTAATGCAAAGACTGACACACCGAGAGATGGTCAGTTTTTGCACAGCCCGACATTTCTTGGTGCCCACATAGCCAACAAAGAGTTGATCATCCACCCGGAATTGTTTTGTGCGATCCAAATAAAAGCATAGCGCACGCTTTGGATCCAGACGGTGGAGTCTCTCCTTCTCCTTGGAAGGATGCGGGGGCAGGAAGAAGGTGGGCTAAGTGATGGTCTGTCCTACATGGAAAGAGATAACCACTTTGGGAAGAAAAGAAGGTCTAGTTCGGTGGACAACCTTGTCTGGATGAACAGCGGGTTAACCAAGCAATTTCAACCCCTTGTCCTAATACAATTGGGGTCCCGCAAGGCTCAACACTATCCCCAGATCTATTCAACTTATATGTCGAACCTCTTACCGACATTCTTCGGAAATCAACGATATCCTACCACATGTATGCTGACGACACGCAAATATACTTAAAGATCGCCTCCCTTGATGACATAGATCTAATGAATAAGACACTAAAGATGGCTATGCAATGGTTAACGACGAATCATCTGAAATTAAATGCCCAGAAAACAGAATTCATGTTAATTGCACCCCCAAGGAGCCACCCGGAAGTAAAGGAATGGACCAAATTGGTGACTGCGCTTAACTGCACACCAACCCTAGTTAACTCAGCGAAATCATTAGGAATCATATTAGATGAGAACCTCGACATGAAAGCCCACATTAATTCAATGGCGAAAAGTGCCCGCTTCCATCTGAGCTACTTAAGAAAATTAAAACCATTCATCTCAGAGGCAGACTTGAAATTGGCTATACAGTCCCTAGTCATATCCAGGATCGAATATGGTTGCTCTACACTAACTGGTCTACCTAAAACATCTACAGCACCACTAAAAGCCTGTCTCAATGCTGCGGCAAGACTTATCACGGGATCGAGGAAATTTGATCATATATCTCCTCACCTGAAAGCACTAAACTGGCTACCCTTTGAGGCCAGAATACAAATGAAGACAGCATGTATTACTCACAAAGCGGTGCACTATAACACACCAGGATACCTAAGCAAGAAAATAAAGCTATCAGGAGGAAACAGACCAACGAGAAGCGCCAAGGAGCTGCTGCTGAGGCCGGCCTTTTTTCGAAAGAAAAAGACCTATGATCGAGCATTCACTGGAGCTGCCCCCAGAGTTTGGAACTCACTCCCTCCAAGCATTAGGAAGATCCAAATATTGCAACATTCAAACGGGAATTGAAAAGCCATATGATGAGTAAATACTTGGCATAGGGAAGCCGACGGATCGCTGATAAGAACTACTACACCAGCTGAAGAGTGGTCCCTCTTCATGAATACTAACATTGTCAAGGGACTGACACCACTCGCAAGCCTCGGCTGTACCCTGATCGATACCACAATGTGAACCAATTGATGTTTTCATAGCCAAACTATATAACCTCTACCTCACCTTATCTACTGATATGGATCGCGTTATAAGCTAGGCCTTTATCACCTTCTATTACTAATTACTCTTATGTTTTGGAATATACCTATTTGGGCACCCTTATAGCCACAGCCTCTTTCACCTCATATCTGTTGGTTTTTAGAATTGATATTGAGAAGTGATATTTGACTGCCAATATGTAACCTACAGTGATGTTATGTGATGTAATGTGCTGAGATGGCTCAATTCGCTCCTAAGCAATAGAACTCATTGATTCCGGGTTAATCAAGGAATCGCAATAGGTTGTTTTTCATAGCCAAACTATATAACTTCTACCTCACCTTATCAATTGATATTGATTGTGTTATAAGCTAGGCCTTCTCACCTTTTATTACTAATTGCACATGTGTTTGGAATATATTTATTCAGGCATCCCTTATAGCCACAACTTTTTCTACTTTATATCTGTGGTTGTTGGAATTGATATCTGACTGTCAATGTGTAACCTACCGCGATGTAATGTGATGTAGTGTGCTGAGATGGTTAATCCATTCCTAAGCAACAGTACTCAATGAGTCCGGGTTAACCAAGTAATCTCAACCCCTTGTCCTCATGCAATTGGGGTCTTGCAAGGTCCACCTTATCTACTGATATGGATCGTGTTTATGAACTAGGCCTTTCTCACCTTTTATTACTAACTGCACATGTGTTTGAATAGATTTATTTAGGCACCCCTTATAGGCATAGCGCCTTTTACCTTATATCTGTTTGTTTTTAGATTGGATATTGGACTGTCAATGTGTAACCTACCTTGATGTTAAGCGCTCTGATACCCACGGGTCTTGTTCGCGCTATACAAAACTCTATAATAAATAAATAAATAAAAATAAATAAGCAAGGAAAGGAGGTTTAGAAGAAAGAGCCTGAAGCTCACTCACCCTGCGAGCAGAGGTGATGGCTACCAGAACAGCAGGCTTAAAAGTCAAGAGTCTGAGAGGACAATTATGTAGTGGCTCGAAAAGAGTACACATAAGGTAAGTTAAGACCAGATTCAAGTTCCACAAGGGCATTACGAAAGGAATAGGGGGAAAGAGGTGAGTAATGCCCTTAAGAAACCTATTTACACTTGAAACGAGAAGGCGAAGAAAGGCTGAAATGGCCAAAAGATAGCCTTTAAGAGTGCCCAGAGCCCTGCTGGGCTAATGAAAGAAGGAAGGAAGGGGAGAACCTCTGAAAGAGGGGCAGATAGGGGATTCATATGCCTTTGCTGTGCACCATGCCACAAATTTGTTCCATCTACAGGCGTATACCGTTTTAGCCAAGATAACATTACACACTTCTAGATGAAGGTAAAAAGCTGTCAACTGTCGCCGCTCAATCTCCATGCAAGGAGGTGGAGGCTGGACAGGTGCGGGTGGAGGACCGTCCCCTGATGCAACAGAAGATCCTCCCAAAGAGGCAGTCTGATTGGAGATTGATGGCCATGTGCAAGAGCTCGGGATAGCAGACACTCGGTGCCCAATCCGGAGTCACAAGAATGACTTGGGCCCGGTTGCACTTGATCTTCTTCAGCACTCTGAGCAGAAGTGGTATAGGCGTAAAGGCGTATAGAAGACCGCAATTCCACATGCGACAAAAAGCGTCACCGAGCGAGTGCCGCCTTGGAAATTCCAATGCACAGAACTGCTGACATTGTGCGTTCTCTTCGGTGGCAAACACATCTAACCAAGGATCTCCCCACTGCTGAAAGAGACCTTGCACCACCTCTGAGTGAAGGCGCCATTTGTGATCCATCATGCACTGCGGCTGAGTTCGTCCGCCCTGGCGTTCAGGGAACCTGCCAGGTGTTGAACCACCAGGGACATGCCCTCATGTTCCAGCCATGTCCAAAGACGAAGAGCCTCTTGACAAATGGTTCATAACCCAATTCCGCCCTGTTTGTTGTAGTACCATTTGGCGGTGGTGTTGTCTGTGAACACCTGCGCTACTCTTCCCCTGACAGAGGGAAGGAAAACCTTCAGTGCAAGACGAATCACCCGGAGCTCCAGAAGGTTGATGTAAAGCCCAGACTCTGCCGGAGACCAGAGGCCTCAGAGCCCCGCCTCTCCCATGTGGCCGCCCCATCCCAGAAGTGACGCATCTGTCACCACTGTGAACTCTGGTTGGGGAAGGAAGAAGGATTTGCCGTTGACCCAATCCTGGTTCGTTACCCACCACTGCAAATGGTGTGCACTGCCCTCCGAGATCTGGAAGCAATGGGAAAGATTCCCCTGATGCTGTACCCACTGGAACTTCAGGTCCCACTGCAGAGCCTGCATATGCCACCTGGCATGCTCCACCAGCAGGATGCCATTAGGCCCAGCAGCCTCATAGTCATTCTCACCAAAACCCAGGATAGAGGCTGAAACATTGTAATCACAGCCCAAATATCCCCGACATGCTGCTCAGGAGGATAAGCCTGAAACTGCGCTGTCTCCAGAACTGCTTCGATGAAAAGGAGCTTCTGAGATGGAATCGGGTGCAACTTCGGCACGTTGATAATGAACCCAGCGAATGCAGGAGGTCGGCCGTAGGCTGGAGGTGGGAGATGACAACCTGGGGAGAGCTCGCCTTTAACAGCCAGTCGTCGAGATAGGGAAAGACTGGAACCCCTGATCTGCACAGATGAGCTGTGATCACCGCCATCCCTTTCGTGAACACCCGAGAGACGCTGGTAAGGCCAAAGGGGAGCACGGTAAACTGGAAATGCTCATGGCCTACCGTGAACCGTGGGTAACGCCTGTGGGCTGGCAGAACAGGGATGTGGAAATAGGCGTCATGCAAGTCCAACACTACCATCCAGTCTCCAGGGTCGAGGGCAGGCAGAACCTGAGCCACTGTCAACATTTTGAACTTCTCCTTCTGGAGGAATCAGTTGACATCCTGAGGTCTAAGATAGGACGCAGGCCTTTGTCCTTCTTGGGTACCAGGAAGTAGTGGGAGTAGCAACCACAACCTACTTCTGGTAGAGGGGCGCGTTCGATAGCCCTTTGGCCAAAAGGGCTGTAACTTCCTGACGAAAATGGGCCAAATGATCCTCCGACATGCGATGGAATGCTGGTGGCATAGAGGGAGGGATAGTCTTGAAGGTTAGGGAGTCGCCCCTTCGGACTATCTGCAAAACCCACCTGTCTGACGTGATGCTGCACCAGTGGGGAAGGTGATGGGGAATCCTGCCGCCCACTGGCAACTGGTGGCCCTGAAAGGTCGGACTAGGAAGGTTTGGAGGCTGCTGCAGAGGGGGCACTGGTGGACTGGACCACCTGCTGGCACCCAGACCCACGACACTGGGTCTCACGTCCCCAGTTTCTCAGCGGCTGGTTAGCTAGCTCCGGCCTGTGGCCCTGGGTGGAATGTGGCCAGGCAACCCTTCCATATCCACTAAAGGCAGACTGCATGGGGCGAGAAGAAGCTGCGAGGCCCGGGAGTCCCTAAAGCCCGGGAGTCCTTAAAGCGTTCGAGCGGATTGGCCGCCTTGTGGCCAAATAGGTGACGTCCATCAAAGGGCATGTCCAAAAGGGTAGATTGGACATCCCTGGAAAAGCCAGTGGAGCTCAGACAGGTGTAGTGCCTCAGGGCTATTGACGTAGAAATTGTTCTACCGAGCGAGTTGGCGACATCCAGCCCACATCGAATGGCGAACTTCAATGCCTCTCTACCCTCTGCAACTGCATGGGAGAGTGTGACTCAGGCCTCCTTCGAGCACTGTGGCAGCACTTGCGCAACCGTGTCCCACACGGAGTGGGTGTGAAGGCCCAAAAGACATGCAGTGTTCACCAACTGCAGTAATAAACTGGCAGAAGAAAACATCTTCTTTCCAAAATGATCCAGCTTCTTGGATTCCCTATCTGGGGGAGCAGTAGGGAACGTGCCTTTGGACGTTGAGGCTTGAGCCACCATGCTCTCAGGGTTAGGATGTTGAGAGAGGAAAATGGGGTCGCCAGGAGATGGGCGGTGGCGTCGGGTGATCATCCTATCCTCAGGAGTCCCTGTTCTTGGCTTGGACTAAGTGCCCAGAAGGATGTCTATGAGGGCCTCACTGAACGGCAGCAGGGGCTCCGAAGAGGCTGCTGTCGGCTTAAGTACCTCAGTCAGGAGGTTAGTCCTGACTGCCACTGTAGGAAGCTCAAGGCCCAAGGCCTCAGCTGCCCTAAGCAACACCACAGCGTGGGATGCTTCCTCCTCCGTGGCCAGGGTAGGGGGAGAAAGCATACCAAGGTCTGGTGAGGTATCCAGACCACTGGCATCACCCAACTCCTCTCTCCAGTCTGGCTCTTCAAGCTATTCTGCCAAAGGTTCAACAGACCCCTCCCAGTTCGCCTCACCTTCCTCTGGCTGTCACTCAGGGCAATAGGGAACGCCAGGGTAGAACAGTGGTTCAAACGTGCTGGCCGGCGCCTGTACCGGCGTTGGTTGACGCCGGTCCGGCCCCAAGTCGAAGTTAAGGGGGAGGTCGGGGTCAACGTCGGCTGGGGACATAATCGGCGTTGGAGGGTGCGGCGTCATCATCAGTGGAGTCGGTGTCATGAGGTCAACCTGCAATGGGCCAGAGCCGCCGGCATCGAAGGTCTAGAACCCCCAACCGAGCCTGCAGAGTCGGGCTCCCTAAAGATGGAGTGGAGGGCATCTTAAAATGTAAGAAGTTGGGCAGGGGTCTCTCCAGCTACCGGAAAGGGAGGGAAGCTCGGAGCTGACCCAACAGGCTCCGAGGGCGGTGCCAAAGGACGACGACCTTCAGCGTCCTGCGTCGACCGATAAACAGGAAAGAGGTGAAGAGCGCCAGTGCTTCTTCACCTTCTTTTTGTGCTTCGACTTACCCGAAGACTTCGAGAAGGAATGATGGTGGTGACTCCGCGACCATCCTTTCGACCGGGACCTCGAGCGGCGCGGAGGTGACTGCCGGGCCTCCAGAAGCTTTTGGGATCGCTTCCGAAAAGACTTCATATTCATGGCCTGACAGTCGGAGCACGCCTTCGGGTCATGGTCCAGGCACCACAGGCACATAAGGTTTGGGTCCGTAACCGACATCAACTTGTGACAGGAGTCTCAAGATTTGAAACCGGTCCGACAACGTGACATCTCGGTACACCAGGAGTCAAACGACGCGAAAAAGATGTCGACAAAAAGTAAAAAAAGAGTAGAAATTACTAAGGGTACCGCTCTCTCCGGATCTGCGCTGTCTGGTGCAGCAAAAAAACAGAACTGACATCAGCACGCATAGGTGGCGTCTCAGTAGATACTACTACGTCATCCCGGGGATCACGACGCCAACGACTAATGCGGAGTCGACAAATGCCACCAACCGTCGCGCAGGGGTACTGCTGAAGAAAAATTCTTCGGATCCAGTCACGCCTAGGGGTAATTCTAAGATAAGGAATCTATAACTAATAGGCTCTTTCAGATAATAATGTTTGGTAAATGCGTGTAGTGTAAACCATGTAGCTTCTTTACAAATGTCAGCTATAGGAATGTTAACTAAACAAGATAGATGCTCCAATTTTATGAGTAGAATGGGCATTAGGAGGTATAGACAAAGTCCTTCTGTCTTTCATATAGCATGATTGGATACATATAACTATCCATCTAGAAATACCAGATTTTGAAATAGGTTTCCCTTTATGAGGAGAAGCAAAAGCATAAAAAACGGGTTTTGTGAAAATCCTTTGTTTTGTCAATATAATACATTAATGCTCTTTTGACATCTGCTACGCATTCTGGTTGAGGGAAGAAAACAGGTAGCTCAACTGATTGATTAATATGAAAAGCTAACACCACCTTTAGAAGTAATTTTGGGTTAGTACGAAGAACCACCCTAGCTCTATGAATCTGAAAGAATGGTTCTTCTAATATTAGTGCCTGATGTTCACTTACACGTCTTAGTGAGGTTGATAGCAATTAATAAAGCAACCTTCCAAGAGAGAAATTGGAGGGGACAGTTATTTAAAGGTTCAAAAGGTGGACCCATAAGTCTTGTTAGAACAATATTAAGGTTCCATGCAGGTGCAGGTGGAACGTTTGGTGATATCACTCTTTTAAGACCTTCCATTAAAGCTTTGTAATGGTTCTCTGAATAAAGATAAGTGCGGTCTGTTTTGAAGATAGGCAGCCACAGCTGCCAGGTGTAGATGTATAGAGGTTTAGGCAAGGCTGAATGTTGTAGATGAAAGAGATAACAAATAATATTTTGTACAGATGCATCTAGTGGGTCAATTGTTTGGTTATTACAGTATATAACAAACCTTTTCACTTAGCTGCGTAGGACGCTCTATTGGTAGATTTACGTGCTTCTGTACAGGGCCGACAAAGGGCTGCCCCTTTGATAAGTTTTGTGTGCTCCACCACTGCACAAAGAAACTGTCTACCAACATTAGATCTTGTAGTTGACCCTGTGATTGATTCCATTAATGTGCTAAGCAATCCTGTAGATGGCGCACGTTTAATCTTGAATGAGGCACTATGGCAATGCATGACCCTATCATCGCTAGTAGTTGCATGAAAGTTCTGACTATTAGATACTGATTGCTTTGGAATTGTGATAGCAGTGTTTGAAAATTTCGAATCCTGGCTGCATTTAGATAGACGTGACATGTTTGAGTGTTGAGCATAGCTCCTAGATAGGGCTGCAGCTGCGAAGATTGAAAATGGGTTTTTTGGGTAATGACTGTGAATCCCAGCTGATGTAGATGTATGGAAATTTGAGTGTTTTGTTGACATCTGTGGTATGTGTTGGCTTTGATAAGCCAATTTTCTAGATATGTGAAGATATGAATCTGTTGTCTTCTTAGATGAGCTGGTAACATTAAAGCATTTGGTGAATACTCTGGGTGCAGTAGTAACTCCGAATGGGAGTACTTAGACTTGGCAATGCTTTCCTGAATTTACAAATCTGAGATACTTGCGATGTGCTGGGTGAATCGGGATGTGAAAATATGCACCCTTTAAGTCTAGTGCTGACAAAGTTGCCTTGCTGTAAAAATGGAAGCACCTGTTGAAGTGTGACCATATGGAAGTGCTCTGATAGTATGTATAGGTTTAAAGGAAAGAAATCTAAAATTGGCCGTAGAGAACCATCCGTTTTGGGGATTAGGAAGTAAAGGAAGTAAACCCCTTACCCTTGATGTTGTATTGGAACTGATTCTTTAGATCCTTTTGTTAAAAGAGCTTGTACTTACTGTTCGAGCAGTTGTTGATGCGCCAAAGAGAGCCTTTGGGTGAGAGGTGTGATATTGGAAGGATTGCTGGTGAGCTTCAGGCAACGACCATGCTGGATAATATTTAACACCCACTTGTCTGATGTTATTGATTGCCAACCGGGAAGAAACTGTTGTAGACGTCCCCTGACAGGTGTAAGATGATCGGAGGAAATTGCTATGAAGTCTTTGTTTGTTGGATGATGGGGAGGTACGGCACGGTGTGCCTCTACCTTTGGAGTTGTTAACTCTATATCCTCTTCTGGAAAATCTTCTAGAGGGGGAGGATTGAGTTTGGGGCCTGTATGAAGATGTAGAGGCAGTTGTGGATGTAGTTTTTGAACCTCCACTATAGAATGAGCGACAGAAAAAACCTCTATTAGAAGGTGTCTGAAGTGCTCCTATAGACTTATCTACTTCAGTATCCTTTTTAATCTTTTCTAATGTTTCGTCCACTTGTGGTCCGAAAAGATGTTCTTTGTGAAAAGGAGCATTTAATATTGTCTGTTGGACTTCTGGTTTAAAATGCAGTCATGGGTGTCTTCTGAGGAGGATGCTGGTGTTGACTTTTCTGGCGATATCAGCAGCATCTAGGACACACCAGATGGAAGAGTTGAAGATTAATTTTCCCTCCTGCACTAATCTCTTTCCTTTTTTCTTATGCTCCTCTTGGAGGTATTGAATGAATACTTTCCTTTTGGCCTAGTGGGCTCTGAGTTGGTTAGACGCCAGTGATTGGTTGATTGAGCAGCCACTCTTTTGCCTGAGGCATATATTAATTCATTCTTTGCCTGGAGGTGGTGCATCAGCTGATGTTTGTGAATTTGCTCTTTAACAAGCATTATACACTACCAAAGAATCTGGTGTAAACTAACCCCTAATAAAAATTGGGTCAGATGGTGTGGGTTTATACTTTTTTCAACCCTAAGTGTTACGATGCCTGCGCATGCAGGGTCCTTAAAAATATCCTCAACATGTTGCATCATACCATTTAACACTGGGAAAGACTGTGAAGTTTTATGTGTAGCCCCTAATGATTCAAATAGAAAGTCCTCCTCTAAGGCTTTTCTATGTAAAGTGACTCCATGGTATGCAGCTGCCCTGGCTATTAATTCCTGATATGAGGTGGTGTCATCAGGAGGGGAGGGCTTTACAGGATAAAGATTAGGATCTGTGTCACCTGGAGGGTATACATTGTAGTCATGCAATGTGTCTGGTGGCGCTTCATAAGTGTCATTCCCTACATCTGCATCTGGGTCTGTGTGAGGAGAACCCTGAGGTTTGATGTTTAAAGGGTTTCCTGGTGAATAAGATATTAAAGGCACAGGTGAAGATGGTGGTGGAGGGGAATGAGGACTAGTGTGGAAGGGGCTTGTAGCAATGTCTGTTTTCTTCTTTAGAGGAATATTATATCCAGTGCCCTCTAGAAAAGTAATCTTTCTTTTGGAGGATGGTTGTAGCGTAAGTTTTGTTATGATGCGCCCAATCTCTGGAAGAATATGGTTTGTTTCTGTTTTGGATCCAGTCTCTATTGCATTGGTCAAGAATCGGCTTCAGGTGCACTGGAGGAGCAGATTTGTGTTTCGAAGCTGAAATATTTAGTGCCGAATCAGGCTTCTCTTTCTTGTCCTTTGGAACCTAAGGTTTAGGAGCGGAACGTGTGGTATCTCGGCTTGAACTGAAGCCGGAAGGCATTGCTTGTGCTTTCAGTGCCGAGCCAGAGGGCGGGTTGTTTGAAGCAGAATCTCGATGCCTACTGTAGACGAATGGCAGTGGTGGCCCAGAAGCCTTTTGTCTGGAGGAAGCAGACTTTTGTGTCTGGAAAGGTGTTGAGTACTCACGGCACCTTGACGAGCTGGACATCATGGGACAGTTTGATTTCTAATTAGGAAGCAGAGCCTTGAACAGAGAAAGTCTCTTCTTCTTTAGCAGACGAAGCCTCCAAGTCTTCTGGTTCAATATCTTGTTCTCCAAAGATGTTAGAAGGGTCTCTTCAATACTCTGCCTCTGCATTTCCCTACGTCGAGCCAAACAGTCCCGTAAGGTCTTCTTGGATTGAAACGACCGACAAGCATCACAATCCTCTTCTCTATGCTCTGGGGAGAGGCACGGATTACAGACGTTGTGAAGGTCAGTGCACGGATATTTATAATGGCACCAAGGGCAGAATTGAAGCAGAGTCTGTTCCATCAGCGGATTACTCGATGGAGTTGTTGTCGAGTGGAAGATAACTCGAACAGGAAAGTCCCGGAGTCAGCGGTTGGAGTGTTCCAACATGACTTGGGAAAGTTCTCAGATTTTCAAAATGCAAGGTATGGGAAACACATTCAAAACAATAAAGACGAGGGTCAAGTGGATTGTACACCAAAGGGATCTTGAAAACCGGTCCTGAACAGGAAAGCCGATATACACTTCCGAACCCGATGGAGGAAAGAAAACAAACGAACAGTCGAGTCAATGCCCAGGCGCATTATAACGAAGTGGAGGAGTCACCTTACCTTGTGATTCAAAAGACTTCTTCGAAGAAAAACAACTCACAAACATTCTGACCCAAAACTAGATGGCAGGAGTATGCAAAGCATGTGCATCTACAGCGCACATGCCTCAAACCTGATGTTCCCCCTTCTCTCCATCAGAGACCCCCCAAGGAGCAATCTCTTCTTTTCACTGTGGAGATACCATGATGAAACCCTGTGCTGAATGTGTTATATAGAGACAATTTCTTTTAAAACTCACACCCAGTCAGCCAGCCCGTGTTCCGCAGGAGAGGATGCATTCCATACCTGCACTCAATCGTGACTAAAGAGTCACCATTGCTAACCCCGGGGGCCAACACTGGGGGGAATATTTCAACTCATTTGTCTTCCCCATAGTTCCAGGTTCCATTCCGTACTCTTATCTATCCGAATTCTTCTCAGTCTACATTCCACTGCCACAGACCACTCATTCAGGTCCGACAGCCATTTCTGCCTCGGAGGGAACGTGGGAGTTATCCAGTGCATCGCGAAGCGTCTCCCGCCAATACTAGCCCCAAAAGAGCAATAATTTACCTTATTTCCCCCATGTTTGTGGGAGCAGCAAAAGCCCATCCAGGCAGTGGCGTATAGTCCTTTTTAAATTGTGACCAGTAACTTCGTGGAGTATCTGCACAACTCCAACTTAGTAAGTCTCAAACCGTCAGCAGTTCCATGTCATATGGAGAAAGTAGGATGAGGACCCACTACGTAAACGTATTCTATGCAACTGCTGTGGTGTGAGGTACACTTGGTGAAGGTAATAAAACTCCATGAGTTTAAATAGTGCATTACTAGAGGTTTCACCTGGGCACAGGCACTTTTCCACTGGGCACCTGTGAGGGGGTCCCCCAGGTCCTCTGATCAACTGTAGCAAGCAGGCCCCATATCTAAGTACTTGTCACCCTCCAGAGTCATGTATGGTCAAGAAATGAGACCTCTGTTTGCACCTGGAACCAATTTGAAGCAAAGCATATGGGATTCCTCCGGAAAGGTCAAACAGATCCCACAGGCTGTGCAGGAAAGCTTGGCACACTAGAGAAACTGTCCCAGTGCTACCTGGAATAGTGTGGTCCCCTTCAACATAGTAATGAAGGTGCCATTCAAGTATAATTCCCCTGCGCTTTGGCAGCCGTCGGCTAGCCACTGAGTCATATCATTCAGCGACTGTATTTGTTGGAAAGGCTTCAGCCACCAGAGGGAGAAGCCGGGCACACACTGCTTTTCGCAAGACCAGTATCCCCAGACCATCTCCATCTGTCTCACAGTGTTGGGGCAGTCCACTGGCCCTGCAGTACTGCACATCAGGAGCCTGGGGATATCACCAACATCCAGCAAGCCAGCCAGCGGACGCTTTTCTCTAATAGTGCCATCTGCGCACCACAACGCCGTGTACAGCAGGTGTCTCGTCATATAATAGAGTTTTAAATCCGAGAGCCCAACTCTGCCCTCTTCAGGGTCCAGTTTCAGGAAGTCTAGCTTGACCCTGCTCCTCCTGTCTGCTCATACCAAGGAAACCAGAAGGCTATTGAGTTCCGTGAACATAGTCCTCAGCTGATCGCAAAATAATTCTGCATTGTGTAGACAGCAAGGCAAAAGCACTATTTTGCTTAGGGCCACCCTGCCCATGAATGAGACCGGTGTATCCCAGAACCGAACGGAGGCTGGTAAACTGTTGATCGCCCTCCTCATATTAAGATCATACTGGGGTCCCATGCCCTGCGCGATCTGCATACCCAGGTACTGGAAACTCCCCGTCCCCAAGGGAAGCCCCACCTCAACAAGCTCAGCCTCCGAACATCCCACCAGGCCTGCCAATGGGAATAGCACTGTCTTGTGCCTATTAATACACAAGCTGGATGCTCTACCAAAGTCCTCAAACATGCTCAGCAATACCGGTATTGAGTGCCCCGGACTGCAAAAGTAGAGGAGAGTGTTGTCACTATACATCGACACAGTATGCATTGTGATTCTGATGCACATACCGCCCCCCTATTTCCCCCAGGTCTGGTCGTAGACGCACAGCCAGGAGCTCCATTGCCAGGGCAAAGAGGAGCAGGGATAGGGGTCATCCTTGCCTTGTACCCCTCTATACATGCAAAACTTAGGACATCATCCCTCCCGTCTGCACTTGCGCCATAGACTTGACATAGAGAAGGTGCACCCATGGCTAGTGTTCCGGACGGAAACACTCCCGTATGCCTTAATACCTCCCAAAGGTTCTCCCAATCCAGGGTATTGAACGCTTTCTCAATGTCCAGCACCACAAGCACTGCTTTCCAAATCCATTCCCTGACCAAGTGCATCATCTGGGACAGGCGTTGAAGATTCATATGGGTACCCCTGCCTGGCATGAACCCACATTGATCATCCTCCACCAGACTTGGCACAACATGTCGCAGCCTTGTGGCTATTATATTGCAAAGGAGCTTTGTATGCTTGTTCAGCATTGTTGAATGGCTTGTATTATCTCAGGTAAAACTGTGTGCTTGTTGGACAACATAACCATTGGAACTGTGCAAGACTGATTCCATGAACAGCATTCGGATATGTTTGTCGAAGTCCTGCTAGCTCACAGTGCACCATCTGTACCCCTAACCTTACAAGGTAACAAATGGATGTGCAACCTCAGTACATGACTATCCTGACTTCCCAAGGAAATCGTGGTACTAGATCTAGAACCCTTTTGCTTAGTTACTTATGCATACCCAAAAAGCTACACAAGAAATTCACAGTAAAGTGTTTCATTATTTATTGAAGCATTGTGATTCTTGAGTCAAATACTTTCGCTGCAATGATCAATAGGAGGAAACAGAATAATGTGATTAGCATTACTAGAATGGTGAAAAAGATTAACAGTTTAACCATTTGGCTGATTATATAAGATATATGCTTTCATACAAGTACTGTAATATATTTTACTCCTTCCTAGCGCATCCCAACCTATCTTGTCTAGGCTGCCCATCTTGGTGGAGAGCTGGGTAGCATCCGTCGATGAGGTAAACAGGAATCAGCTGGGCTGGAATTCTGACATGTTGGTGACCCCTCTGAGACAGCTCTCTCTAAACAAAGGGCTCATGTTGTATATATAATAACATCATCCCTATTACCAAGCCAAAGGCCCAGTCAGGTTGCTATTACTTATCTATTGTGATAGCTCTGTCGCCGAGCTGCCAAAACAAACAACAACATTTTGCATGATTAACTTAGCCCTTGTATATTATTTTCAAGGTGCTTGATATTGTGCTTTTGAAGTGGAAGTGTAAGCAAAGCTGACTTCGAACAATATTATCCCGTATGTGCACGCAAATTAATTTGTGTCAAATATCATTGTGTTTAGGGAGAGAAGGGAACTTAAGCATGTAAAATGGCATTTCTATCTGGCCCTAATGTTACCACTTGACAGCATGGAGAGTGGCCTATAGGATCCTGGGTCTCCCGGGTCTTTTTTCCGGCCTAGGGATCATTAAAATGAGTTCTTCACGCATAGGAGCTGGTAACATGCTGGGCGCCTAGACTCTAGGAGTGTCTCCAATAGCCAGCAAAAGCATGGGAACCAGCAAACTTGAATATGTCTGATAATATTCTACCAGAAGGCATCTAGAGATTTAAAGTGCTAGTGAGCACCTCTGAAAGCCTGTACATTGCCAATTGTTTACTGAAAGTATTATAAAGTTACACCCTCACAAAACTATAATGTAGCATATTAACTACACTGCTGCCTAAATCTGCCTACAATGCAGAAAAAGGAGAACTGAAAGGCTTAGTTTTAAAAGAGTTTAAAAAAAACATACCTTTAAGAGAGACAGAGACTTCCAATCCTTTGATGCTCAGTAGTGTCTCTTAGGGCAGGTTCTTTTTCTCAAAGAGGTACAATTGAATCATGATCATTGAATTGTTATCACAAAAGACCAAGAGAAAAATAGGGGATGCAGGAGGGTTATTTATGACTACAAAATAGATAACTAAAACGCATAACTACTAATACAAGTCATTGGGCATCATATAGTCCACACTGGCATTCGATGGTGAGTGCATGCTGCATCTGCAGTTATGATGGGCTGGTGAGGTTGCTCAAAACCCTCGCCCAGCTTATCTTGCACCATACCCAGAAATCACCCAGGTCTGTGTCAAACAGTAAGGCATCTGGAAAAGGGGAATGATGGGATTTACAGTATGAGATTTTAATCAATTACCAAGTACAGATATAGATGGTTTATCCATTTTCATTCATGTGGTTGCCACAATTGAATTTGGTACAACTAAAGGCTTACCCTTTTCCCTCAACCGGATACAGTCACATATTTATACTTTGGTAAACCATTCTTGCTTCTTAATTGTCCAAGACCAGAGCAAGATGTTATGAAATCATTTGGTGGAACAATATAATTACGTCAACCTATTGAGCCTATACACTTCATTTCAATGCCTATATATTGTTAAGCGTTACTGTTATAGATAGACAATAAAGAGTGGTCAACGCACAACAACAAACTCCCTCCTTTAGTGCTCCGACCCCTCAACTGCAGAGACCTGCTCTCAACAAAAGACATAAATACATGGATGAACTAACTCTCTTTTACATCCAACAAACAAAATTTAAAGTATTTTGTTTTTGAAGATTCAAATTCCTGGCTCTCATTGTGCTTGGAACCAACGGATAATATAGGAGGTGCGTCAAATACATGACCCTAGCAGAAGAAAAGATTCATCACCTCACTCATATTGCGATGTAATACCTCAATTCCTCTAGTTAGGTAACATTATATTGAAAGAACCATGATCACCTGTTTCATTTCGCTCTTCAGCTTGCTGATTCCAGCTCGTTCAGTTTTTGTTGCTCCTACTGCTCCCAACTCATGGATGGAAATTGCAGGGCTAATAGCAGAATCAACAGAACGCACTGAAGAAAAGGAACACAAAAACAGTAAGTGTTCTGAACTACAAGGAGCAGACAAAACCGTTTAAGGTTCACAACACAATTCAAAATTATTGTCTTCTTTCTAATCAAATCTAGTAGACAAGGTTTGGCCCCGGGATCGGAGAGGAGGGCATCCAATGTACCAGGACTAGCAAGTGGAGTGATCAAAAACATGGCACTGGTGTTTGCAGACATTAAAGATTTAGAGGTTGACAGAGAGCAATGTTGGACGAGTGTATGGTCAGGGCAAGTTGATGGAACCGGTATTCAAATCTGTCCAATGTCTTCTGTATACTCACACAGACCACATACCTTTAAATACACCACATCTACTTTACTAAGAACATCCTGAGACTGTTTTTTCAGTTCACCTCATGAATAAGATCACCTACCCTGCAGGCACTCCTTCCCCCCAACACCCCCTCAAGTCCTCCCTCCAGCCTGAGTGCCTGCAACCTGAGCACTATCAAAATGGCTTTCAAAGGCTATCTTTTCTCACTTCAGAGCACCTTCTATGGCCTCCCGTTTTCAATGGCCAGCAGCCTCTTTAAAGGCCTCAACCTGCTGCGGAGTCTATGACAGCCCGTGAAACTTGTGGCATGCCTGGACCAGCTGTGGAACCAGATCAGAAATGGAGGATACTAGAGATGAGGGGCCCTTCTAGTGCAAACCTCATGACTTCTTGCCCGAGGAGAGTCGAACCCTACTTGTTTTTTAAGGTAAGTTTTGAAGTTACCTGAAATTTTTGAGCAGCAGTGAGACTGTTATCCAGAGTAGCCCTTGTGTTGGAGTAGGAATGGGACAGGTGCTTCAAGCACAACCTCTTATTATGTTTGGTGGTGTACAGCTCCCATTTCCTTTCCCAGACATCCTTTGGGTGCATGAGGAACATGGCACATGACAGAGTCATGATCAGAGCCGAGGCACCTGAGAGACATGTTGTGGGTTGTGAGTCCTGTAGCCACTTCCTTCATGGCTTGAATCATGTCATCTTCGGGGGAGAGGTCTTCCCTAGTGGATGTTCCTACATTTTTTAGAGCAGTTGTAAGACCAACAAAGTTGGGAGAAGAGCTCCTAATCTCTATTGAAACTACTGACCAACATATTAGCATAGTAATGCATTTTGTTATTAAAAGCTCATAAATATGACTAACTACCAAACCAAAATGGCTTCTAAATGTCAGCAGACGGGGAAACGGGTCTCTGGATTTTACCTGGCCAACGCTATATTTTTGACCTTACAAGAGGGGATTTTTTTGGGTTTGCTGTATTCCACTTTGTGCTCGTATATAAATACTACTTTTGTCATAAAAGCGATCATATGGCTGAGCATTCATTTATTGTGGTTGCTGGATGTGTACTGGGTCCTGTGCACTTGGAAACCTTACACCTAACTCCCCATGAGAAGCCTTGGACTGTTTGGCCCTTCGCCTGCACTACCACTGAGAGTCAAGTTCTGAAGGGTTAGTACTTGGCCCAGTTGTTCAAAGCTCATAATAAGTCAGGCCCCAGGACATAAGGAGTAAAACGCCTCAACCCCCACGGTTGGGTCTACTAGCTACTGCTTGCACCATGTACCTCTGAAGGAGCTTAAGCCACCTACTTCAGAAAACAGAGAACAATCGTACCAAGTAGCTCTTCAACATCGTCAAAAGGTCAACCAATTCGCAGCCTACAGCTCTATCTCCTACAATAAAGAGAACTGTGTTTTTTCCCTTTTCTTCAATAAAATGAAAATAAAGTCAAGCTTTTTCTATCATCTCCGAAATGGACCAACCTCATTGTACTAACTCCCAAAATCAGCAGAAGAATGCTCCTGTTCCAAAGAGGGAACATGTTCAAGAAACTCAAACTCTCATTGCACTTCAGAGATGCAAACCCTTCAAAAACTGTAAAAAGTGTTTGCTCCTCCTTCATCCCCTTCCAACTAAAGGTTATAAAGACAACACTGTCACCAAAAACGTGTACTAGATTGGCTAAAAATCACCAAATTCACCCCCTCCTCAAAACAATCAAATACTAACCCTGAGAATACTAACTTTCACCCTATCTTAACCCTCCTTCTTTTAGCAAAACTCCTAGTGAGCAGAGGGAAAAATCCTTTTTAGAGTCCTCCCAAAAATATAGGACTCAATCCCTCCCACTATCAGGCTAACCTTTTGCTAGTTGCTTTCAAACAACAACTGAAATCGCTACTCTTCCACCATCTATTACAATCTTGAATGAAGTCCGATCTCAACCTGTTCTTGGCTGCTACAAGTAACCCCCCCCCCCCCCAACACAGTTTTCCATATTTTTAATAGTACATCTTAAGACAGATCGCTGTTCCAATCTCTAAAGGAGTAGTGTACATATGCTAAATACATTATTCTGTTTTAACAATATACTTCTTATTTGTAGCGGTGTGTTATGAAAAGTGCTCTGCTGCCCTTTGTGTCTGGTTTGCACTATATAAATCTAGAACAGAATAACATAAAATAAATGGAGGTCCCCCTCTCATAGTTAAAGTATAACTGTGAGAAGCACCAATATTCAGTTTGAGGGGTCCAGAGTGCCAACAAACTGCCAAAAACAAAAATACAGAGGTATGTCAGAAACAAATGAAAAATGGTGGACACATCACAGCTGCTGAAGTATGTCAGATGTTCATACTTCTACAACATCACACTGAACTGATGGTAGCATGTAGGCTAAGTAATGCTTAGCTTTAAAATAAAAGAACAACTAAGCATGCTGATGCAGTAAGAGCTCAAAATAAAGGTCAGTTTCCCTGCACATACAAAACTCAATATGAAAAGACAATTGGAAACTATTTTCAACGATGACTTTTTACATGTTACTCAGCTGGCCTTCAAAGTGAACTGCTTGAGCTTAGAGTTCAGAGGCTCGGGAAAATGAAGGAATCAATCAAACTAGCAGTATACTTGAAAACACTTACCACTCCTTTCCACCCCAAACTCCTTGCCACTGAGAATGTGATGAAGAAGGTTCTTCATGTCAGAAGGGCTGAGGTTCATTAGGCTTTCAGTGGCCTCTTCAGCTATAAGTCAACCACAAACAGAGCTGTTATAAACACATTTCCATGAATGCTTCCTCTAACAGGTCTTCTTGGACATAACTACTACTTAAACATTGTTTCAAGGTTATGATTACCTCTTCTTACAGTTTTCCGTGGTCGTAATAACACGCCTTTTCGTTTGCAGGATCCATACGTTACATATTCTCAATGACTCTAAAGATTCCAATCCTCCAAATTATTAATGGCCTCTCCAACCATATTATCTTTGATGTGGCATTTTCATTTCATTCAGCATTACATCCAGCTTCTATGCCTACTCCTTTCTGGTACCTCTTTCATAACAGTGTGTCCACTTCAACACATCACTCACCACCACTGGACATATTTATCAACAGCATAGATCACAACCACTTGCCGAACAATACCAGCACAAATGCATTATATCACGCAATTACACATGCATCGTATAAAGGTCATATTGAGGGAAGGCATTCACATAATTCACTGTTTTGGGTTAAGAACATCAAGGTACATATGACTGACTCAAAACCATTTGAACATGCACGTTACACTTACATGCAAATAGGGCTTGCTCTTGGAGTGCTAACAGGTATTCACAAAACCTGAACTTGCATTCATAAAGGGATTTACAGATGCACCATATTACCTCATGATAGTGCAATATAACACGTCCACTAGTGAGGAGTGGGTGTTCTAGAGTGGTAATGACCTTGAAACCTTTTGGACATTGCACCAGAATGAAGTCAAGAAGCTTGAAGTATATGAAAACAAGTTACTTACCTGTAATTGTAGTTCTCCAGTATTGGAAGCTTTAATAATCCACATTATAATAATAATCCACATTTGTAAAGCGCACAATCACCCGTTAGGGTCTCTAGGCGCTGGGGGCCGTCGGGAAGATTAAGCAAGCTATTGCCCAGAGTCACATGGTGCTGGGCTAACCTGCCGCCGGCGCTGGGGATCGAACCGTGATCCCCAGATTCCAGCGTCAGTCGCCCTGGCCGCGGCGCCACACCTCTCCCTCTCCTTTTATAGATTCACATGCCTGAATCATTCCCCGTCGTCGAGACCGGAGTCTCCGGTACATAAAAAAGCAATGCTTAGTAGTATAGGAAACTGAAAACAGGCCTAGGCCTATTTCCTTTTTGCAACCTATATCCCTTGTTATATAAAAGAGACCAGACTTTTCGCTGTATATACTGCTGACGGTGGGGCTGAGATGAGGCGGAATAAGATGAATATCGTCCTTGCTGGTATCCTCCTCTGTAAGACGACTGGCCTCTACCCGTAGAGCCTCGAAAAGGAACTTTCCTATATTGTTGTGTTCCCAATGACTTAGCTGTATCAGTATCTTTTTTGATACTCTGCAGTGCCTCATCTATATGCTTGCCAAATAAATCCTCTCCGTTGAAAGGAAGGTCCAAGATCTTATTTTGGACCTCCGGTCTAAACGATTTGCCCTTAACCATCCTTGTCTGCGTAGTACCGCTGCTCCTCGCAGAGATCTGAATGCTGTGGTCGCTATGTCCATATCGCAATCTATGAGTTCAGCCGAAGTCCTCTCTCCCTCTTACAGAATCTTTCTGGCTTCCTGCCTATCCGTCTCTGGTCTGCGGTCTTCGTAAGGTGAAAGGTCGCACCACATTTGCCTATCGTACCAGCCCAGAATGGCCAGGGCATTCGCAGCTCTCACTAACAGGGCAGACATTGAGGAAAATCTCAGCATTGTCCAATCTTCTACCCTCTCTGTCTGGAGGTGTCGTAATAGGAACTGATGGATTTCTTGGTTTCTGCTCAGCCGCTTGGGTAATAACTGAGTCTGGCTTCGGGTGACCTAAAAGATAAGCTGGAGCATCTGTAGGCGCTTTATATTTTTTGTCCAGTCTGGCGAGCACTGGAGTCACTGTTGCTGGTGGGTCCATGACTTTCAGGCCTTCCTCCCATAGATGACTGACAATCGGTAAGGACCGAACTGTCTCACGATAAGGTTCATTGAAGTCATACAAGAAACATTCAGCTTTATCCGTTGACATGGTGAGTGCGAATCTGCTTGAGGCTCTCTCCATCAGGTTATGAAAACCACCGATGTCTTTGGGTGGAGAATCAACAGGCTTCGGAGAAGGAGAAGAAAGCGACGGAATGAGACTATAGTCCCACTCTCTGCTAGGGTCTGTGATCTCTCCTTACTCCTTGTCATCATCTGTGGTCCCTGGTTCCTGTTGAGATCTCGGTGGTGGAGATCTAGGAAGGGGCTCCGGTAAGATCTCTCGTCTACGCACTGGTGTACTTGGTACAGAGCGTGGTTGGGGCGCAGCCACTGGATCTTCCTTAGAGGCATGAGGTACAGGATATCTCCTCTTATAATCCTCTAGCATGAACTGTAGATATTTTGACAAAGAAGAAGGCACACTCGTCATCTCTTCTTGATACTCCTGGCGGTATTGATGCTGGGGACGTTCTTCATATTCGTCTTAAGAGTCCTCCTCTTGGTACTTCCCATGTAACTGCGACGGGCTACTAGCATAACCAAAAGGACCGCCATCATCTCCGTCCTCTTCTTGAGTCTTCCTTCTCCAAAAGGTGAGATGGTACCAGAGGCGTCACCTTACTTGAAGATGTCAGTTCCGGTGTAATTGTCCTCTTCCTGGCCAAAAATCTCTTTTCTGGGGTTTTTTCCCTCGTCGACGAGCCCGTCGTCGAGATCGCCGTCGAAACCGACGACATCATCGTCATCGTCACCGCTACCAGACGTTCCTGTTACTGTCGTCGATCCCGTGGTGACATGATCATAGCTGTAGTCGATGCCGTCGTTGCAACTGTCGTCGACGGTGGTACGGTCGACGGCGATAAAGCCTTTGAAGCAGCTTTTACCTCAGGTTTCGTCGACGATGCATATCTTTACAATTTCTGGAGGACAGCTTCTTGACCGTAATCTTGACCCTAGAGGGAGTTTTGTGGGCTCTGAGCTTGTTCTCTTGGCATGTTTTACCCCCAAAGCATGACCCTTTTTCTCCTTGCCTGAAGGAGATTTTGAGGGACTGCGCCCCGAAGACCCTGGGGTGGTCTTTTTAAGAGCCTTCTCAGGACTTTCCCCTGAGGTATGAGCCTGAGGAGATCTGCTCCTTTTCTGAGATTTCCTAGAAGAAGAAGACTCCTCCTCACTGTCACTAGATATGACTCCCTTCCTAGCTTTTAGCTTTTGAAGCCAGAGAAAAAGCCTTCCTTCACGATCCCTCAAAGTTTTATTGGAAAAGGTACAACATACTTTGCAATCCTTTGCCTGATGGTCTGGATAAAGGCAGTAAATGCAATCCTTATGAGGGTCGTCTGTATAGAGCCTTTTCGTAGAGCAGGTGGCACAAGCTCTAAATAATCATTTTTTCTCCTTGTCAGCCATGGTAGAAGTTGGAGAAATAGTATGTAGTAATCTAAATAATTAAATCTGAATAAGAAGAAACTCTCAAATCCAATCTAGATTGAGTAGAACTGAAGAGTTTGAGCAGAGCGCAAAGGAGACTCCCTAGCACAACGTGCGGTAGAAAATCTGAGGAGCAAAAGGTTCTCTCAGAAGGGTTCTAGAGGGTGAGGAGCTCTGATTGGTTCAGGGAAACGTTTGGTCTCTTTTACATAAGGGTTATGGGTTGCTAAAGGGAAATGGGCCTAGGCCTCTTCTCAGTTTGCTATACTACTAAGCATTGCTTTTTTATGTACCGGAGAATCCAGTCTCGACGACGGGGAATGATTCAGGCATGTGAATCTATGAAAGCTCCAATACTGGAGTAACCATTCTTTTATCAGTTTTAAATTCAGACCAACACATTTCCCACTGGATACAGTCATTAAACCCTGTGCAAGGCTGAAATAAATCCCCTAACGCAGAAACTGGGCTAAGAACACCCCAAACATAGATGGAAGTGTAGGAGAATGGGTTTCAAATATACAACTATAAACATAAAAACAGAGTGGTCAATCATCAAGTTCAAATATTGTGCAAATCCAATTTATGAGATAGTATTAATGGAGGAAGATGTGAAAAGATGTGTCATGTTACCTGCTGTCAGGGGCCTAGCTATCAACATCTGGTGCAGTAGCACTGAGAACCAAGGGCATAAGTGACCCTCTGGATCCCAAATGCAACTGAGATTTCATGACCAAGCTGCTACTAGATGGCCATTTTCCTTGCTTGCATTATGGACCAAATGACCTTGATACACCATAGATTCTGTTACACTTCTGTCTCAGCTGAAATTACCTCACATAATAATCGGCACTGAGGCAATATGAAATACAGGATAAGCTTATAAACCAAGAATACTTGGGCTGTAGAGAATACGTTTATTTCTGTTGTAACCCTCTTTCTAGTGGATACTCTATCTGATCACAGATTCCTTATTTAGTGACTTCTCCCTTGGCACCACACTGGTCCCAAAATCTGTGTAATATCTGCTGTGCACCGACAGAGGTTGCCATCGACCTCCCATTGCAACTCTAACTGGAGAGACAGGTTGACACAGATCCATATAAAGCCACCGCTGATACGGGCTGACAGTCACGCTTTCTCCACGACTTAACACCCAGATCTGAAGCTCTGCTTCTACCAATTTTGGTTTTTCACTTAATTCTCAAATTCTGGCAGTGTGCAGAGAGGCTGCACCCAAAGATGACAGGTTTCAAGCCATGTCATGTGCCTCGGAAGCAGATGTAGGGGTGGACACGACAATGTCTCCTTATGGTACTCCGAGACAAAACAGGACTCCAAGTCCTGCAATAAGTGTTCCCTGATGTACCTGGAGGCCATCAAGGAAAGAGAGACCAAGCTTGTGGTGGCAGAACACATGAAGTGAGGTCCACTGAGGTCACCCTGTCTAGGTACGGCTGAGGCGAAGTTTAAAGGCAAGTTGAGGAAGAAGTACAAGAAGCACATCTGAAGTTACAAGACATCCAGATGAGTCTGATCCAGTGGGAGAACACACAGTCAGTGGTTATGTCACCAGACTCTGTCTTCGGTATCCAAAACAGACCCAATGCTGAACTTGGAGCCGATAGGTTCCAAGTTCCTCAGGCCATCGCCAAATTTGCAGCAGGTTGCAGCCTATAATCAGGTTATGCTGCAGAGTTTTAAGTTCATTTTGGATATTTTTGGTGTGCATTCTGGACGCATGGACCTTTTGCAGTCTCAAGTCGAAATTCTGCTGGTGGGCCATACTCTGGCTTACAACAGATGAACTCCAAATGTGCAAAATTGAAGGGTTTAAGATTCGAGCAACATTTTCTTTTAAGCCACTTGCCCGGAGTACCATGCAGCAGTGGTGATGCTGACATTGTAATGCTCATGTGATATCATATACAGTTGTGGCTCTTTATTGGGTGGGAAATCACTTTGGGAACGCCAATGTACCGAGCAGTGTGTTGTAACAGAGGAGAGGAAGGCCACCCAGAAGATCACCGCTACCAATGTACATTATGATGAGAAGAGTAGATAACAATATGAGACATAACACAAATGTTGTTTAAATCACTGAAGCATCATTAAAAGAGTTTTGTAGAACAAGATATAGTATCTACTCAAACTCTCTTTGAAGCTTGCATAAACCAAAGGTGGTACTCTGAGACGTGCCTTAGAAAGCATTAATTCTAGAACTTCACGGCTATGATCTCTGGGGCGTGCACATAGGAAGAAGGATAGTGTTCCTGGGAAGTCACTGATCCTACTAATAGCGAACTGATAGCATGCTGAAAGTACAGTGGGAATCAATGCACTAACATACTGGTTCAGTGGGACAGCTATGCCTAACAGAAAAGGAATGGTAAAAGTCACAGGCCTGTTCCAATAATCAGCCTAAGAAACTAACTCTTTCCTATCTAATTTTTCTGCAGTGAGAATTAGCTACTTTCATTACTAAGGGAAGGAACCAGTAAAATGTCTGTCTGGTAGAACTTGAGTAAATGTGAGACAACTGCCAGCAGAGTCCTCAGTGAGCATGCTGGAAGCCAGCATGCACTAGGAGTCTCAATCGGAATAAAGAAATTTCCCTGTAGGTTCTGTGGTCTTTGGTATGAACCAGGCACTTCAGCTTCTATTTAAGAATGAGAGAGATACAAGAAGAAGTGTGCACACTGGAGGTAACCAGACCATTCCTTGAGTGTAGAAGAATGGAGCTACCCAGAGTGATACCAATTCATGCAGTCTGGAAAGTGAGGGACGAGCATCATTTAGTGAGCCTGCATTTCAACGCATACAATGAGCTCCACTCCCCTAAAGGCCACCAAACTTCAGGTTTTCAAAGTACAGGTGTGAAAGGATAAACTAACATCTGCAAGCTGTGAAGGACGTAGGGTGGCACCTGAATCTGTGAAAGATAACAACGCTTGAGAACTGCAGTTCCATTTAAACAACTTGTTTCTCCTACTTAACTGAATAATTCATAGATTCACATGCTTGAATCAGATCAGAATATTACGAAGAGTTCAATGATCAGTATCCATATGATAACCCACATCATGTAACATTAACATTAAGAACTTTTTTTAAACTTGTTAAACAAAAGAAGGAGAAAAACGTTTAGCAAAACAGATTTCTAAGGACCGTCTGCAACAATGCCAAGACTCTAGTCGGTTTTATGTCTAGGCAGTACACTTTCATAAAAGTGAGGCAGTTATTCAATCTGGCTTCTCTACAGATACCAAGCAGAGGTGAGGAAAGAGAGCATACAGTACTGCTGTTGCAACCACACTTCTGGCCAAGTGGGGTGTGGTATAAGCAATTATTGAGACTCTCCCTAAATCCTAAGGCATATAGTGCAACCCTGGTGCCCGGTTAGTTCTTCATCTATTTTTTCCCAGTCCCTTAAAGTCAAAGATGGGGACAGCATCTGATTGAATGTGTATGTGCAGTGTAATGGAACCAACTTGGAATTGTATTAACTTTCAGAATTTATGACTGTGAGGTGGGCGGAATCGGTGAGGAATCTACAGGTAGATAGACCACCAGAAACATCATTACTGGAGGTAATTTGTTGGTGTGCTGGATACTTCTAGCTCCAGATTCCTCTGCTTTTGAATAGATACTACAGCGGTTCCCACTCCCAAGTGGTGGGTTTGAAACAGAGGTAATACTAGGAAATCCTGTAGCATGGAATGAGTGAAATGGCCAATGCTTTTAGCTTCTACAAAAGTGTAAAGGGAAGCCTAAGTCATTGAAAGACAAATCTCTGCCGCAGGAACTTACCTGGCCATGGTGCAGAGCAGTGTAGAGTCTGAATTTTCCACCTTGGTTGAATGAGCAAGGATTCCCGCTAGTGTCCTTTCTTAGCACGGGGAACATTCAATTTTATTTCAGAGGACAATTCAATGTGACAAAGTCCTCCCCTGGACCACCTAGCTCTTATTACTGACTACATCTCCTACAAAGAGCTGATCATCAGACCTAAATTCTTTTATTCGGTCGATGTAGAAACACTGCCCTAGGAGGGTCCAACCAATGAAATATCTCCTCCTTGATGGTGAGATGCGGCAGAAGGAAGGTGTAGGGATAGGGAATGGAGTGCACAATATGGACTAAGCACCTCAAGCAGGAAAGCCACTTTAGTCCTCAAGACCAGTTTGTCTTGGTCATAGCAGGTGGAGGGTGGATGGACACAGAGTATGCAGCTCTCTGACTCGTTAGGTTTATGCGATGGCTACAAAGAACACTGTTTTGAGAATCAATAGTCACAACAGGCAACTATGAAGTGATTCAAACAGGGCACCCATCAAGAATGTTAGGGCCCCATTGAGGTCCCTTGTTGTAAATAGTGGGGATGGGATTATGTGCGTTAGCTTTGACAAAATCATTAAACCAACTTCAGACTTTAACATAAATTGCTGATAAGGAAGACAAATGAAGGACGAGAGGACTGCAATGCAACTTTAAACAGATGCCACCACAAAACTTTGCAGGGCTAACGAAAGAGAAAAACATAACTCATCTCACAAGTGTGCTTTCAATTGTTCTAAGTTCTCATTGGCACATAAGGCAATAAAACATTTCCACCATCCCAAGTAGACAGATTTTGTGGAGGAGGGGCAGGATATCCTCAACCAAATCTGGCAGAAGGAGAAAGAAGCTCAGGTGTCCATCCTCAATCTTCAGGCGTGAAGGGCAGAGGTTGATTAAAAAACATGCACTTTCGACTGGGAGAGAAGGTTCACTCCACATGGTAGTTGGAGGAAAGGATTTAGGGAAAAATCGCAACAGGTTTTCTTATCCCACTCTACTTGGAAAGTCTGAGGGATCAGAATGACTTGGTACCAATCCTTGTGCAGCTTCCTTAATATTTGAGGAACTAAGGATAGAGGGGGGATAGGTAGTGAAGTGGATAATTGCACATCAACCAAAATGCATCCCCTAAGTCTCCTTGCAACAGAAACTGAGAGGCACAGAAATGTGGTCATATGAGGAGTACCCCAAGTCAACAATCTTTTAGACTACCTCCAAATGGAGATGTCAGTTGTGGTCAGCAAGATGACACTGACTCATCTATTGGCCCTGGTGTTCAGGGTACCTGCCAGATCATTAGCCACCAGCCAGACCCCATCAATTTGTTCTCAGGCCCAGAGCCTCAGAGCTACCAGGAATAGAAGGTGAGACCACATGGCAACCTGTTTGTTCACATACCACATTGTGTTGGTGTTGTCTGTCAAAAAGTAGACAGAGTGACCGAACAAGGAGGGCAAGAAATCTTTTAGTGTCAGTCGAATCGTTCACAGATTGAGCACGTTGATGTGCTGAACCTGTTCTATAGGATACCAGAGGCCTTCAATCTCAAGTTACTGCAGATGCACACTCCATATCTAGGTGGAGGAGGTTGTCATGATCCTGGCTACTGCGGGTGCTGGGCAAACAGGAGCCCAATGGAACAAGTGCTTCTCTACCGACCACCACAGTAATTTCACTGCTGAGTCCAGAAAAAATTCTAACGTTTTCAGACAGATTGCCCCCATGTTTTAAACCCTGTATATGGAAAAACCAATTGAGAGACCTAATGTACCAGTGTGTGTGTGTATTCCCTGTGGAATGAAGAAAACCTCTAGCCATAGCAGACTTAAAAAGGTAAGTACTAGAATTGATATGCTTCCCAAAACAACAGAATCGTATCCCGATTGTCCAGGATCCTAGGCGGAGGAGGAAAATCTTGTAAAGATGTTATGTTCAGTTCTGTCCCAACAACAGGATGTTGGGATTTAGGTGAGACTTGAGCAGGTTGACTGAAAAGTCCAAGTCGAACAGCAGTGGTACTGTGGCCTTCAGGTGTCCTGACACCAGCTACGGTCAGCCTACTTTGAGCATCCAATCTTCCAGGTACAGGAACACGGGCATCCCTGACCTTCCCAGATGTGCTGCAAGCACTGCCATTATCTTGGTGAAGGATATGAGTCTGATGTCAGTCCAGAAGGGAGGACCATGAATTAGAACCCATCATGAACCACAAGCACTTCCAGTGTTACTGCAAGATCGGTATGTGGAAATACGCTTTCTGCAACTTGAGAGACATAGTCCAGTAATCTGCTTCCACAGCCACTAGTTCCTGAGCCATGGACATTATCTTGAACTTTTCCTTGCAAAGAATCAAGTGCCCGAGGTACAGGATCGGACACATACCTCAGTCCTCTTGGTCACCAGGAAGTACCAGGAGTAGAACCTCTGTCTAATTTCCTGTTCGGGGACCAACTCTACTGCTCCATTTTGAAACAGGGTCACCAACTCATTGCAGTATTCAAAGGTGATTCTGACTGAAGAGGCTAAGGGGGAAGGATGTGGTCAGAGGCTGTTGGAAGGCATGGGCATATTCCCGGTATATATTCTATAGGTCATAATGGTACGTTGTAATGGGACTCCTGGCCTGTAGAAAAGAAAACACCCTACCTCTAACTGGCTATTTGTGTTGAGAAGGAGGGGAAGGAGGAAGGCTCTGGGGTCTGTCTGCCTGCTGCTTTGTTTTTGCCCCTGTATTGCTGGAGTAACTGGTTAATCTATTGGACGTGCAGGGAGGGCTATGATTTGTGTAAATTAAATTCTTTTGAGTAGTCTTAAAACCTCTGGTATTGTCTTTGGAAGTCTTGGGTTAAGTATTTTCAAGAATTGGGCAGCTGCTCTGCCAACCATGCCAATCATGAAGCTCATCTGCGCGTTGCCAGAAAAAAACCTTAGCCACACAGATCTTCTTAGGACAACCGAGGATCCAATGATCCTGGCCACCAAATCTATGGTGTCCAAAATGGCCCTTATGATCATCTCTAAACATCTCAGGGGAATGTTCTTTAATGTGTTCCTGCATAATCATTGCAGAGCTACTGCAAAGATTTCAGCACCAGTGTGGGGACATTTAAAAGGTGTGCAATCTGAAAAACTATGAGAAAGTATGTTCCTGAGAAGAGCTCCGAACAGGGACTCCCTTCAACATAACATGCAGTTATAAATCTGAAATATGGTGGCCTTTGGGGGAGTGGCTAACAGTGAGTCATCCCATCACTGGTTGAACTTTTGGTCATTCCTAGTGATGTAAAGGGTCCACTAAAAGAAATGTTTTCAATGTGTCCCTATGGAAATTTAATCTTTGTGCTACTGCCAGCTCGAAGACGGGGAATTTTCATGCAAATGAATTTATGAAAGACATTGTTCTGCAAAATAAATGTTTTACTCCTCAAGTAGAGTAGGGTTTTGGTATGAATCTTTTTTGGTGCAAATTGTATACTTCAAGATACTATACCAGGTATGTGCTGTAATAGTTTATTGAGTATACCACGACTTATCTAGCAATGGAAGTCTAAAATGTCTTGCCAATTGGACAGTCATGCATAACTAAGTTCAGATGACATTTTCATTTACTGGTTCCCTGTATTTAGGTAATAAAATAAAAGAATTATTCGGAAAAATTGACTAATGGGTGATGGCAAAGAAAGTTATAGTACTTGAATTAAATGTTTTATTTTTTTTTAACTATATTTCCGTCAGAACTATGAAGTTACAAAAAGGGCCAGACAGTGCCTAACAGAATAAATAAATAAATAAGAAAAAAAGAATATAAGCTTTGAAAATATGCATTTGAATAATCCAGTGTACAGTATGTGGTCACTGGCACTTGTACTGGTGAAAGTTGCTGTCTATCCACATACCATTGTCAGTTTTTTTTTTTTAAAAGAGGGAGGAATTTCATAATAGCCTGGATTTATAATTTAGTCATTCTTCCATTAGAAAGAAGAAATCTAAAAGTGATCGAAACTATAATCATGACTTACACTAAGGTGCCTACGCAGCAATTTTTCTGAAAACCCTCAGAAAGTTCAGGAATGTTTTCTAAAAATGTTTACTACTTTTCCACCGATCTCAATGTTAGATAAGAACACTAAATTCGACTCCAGGTCGTCTTCATGAAAAGAAAGCAAGGAAATGAAGGTCCATTCTGGACATTGTAGAGTTAAACAAGTTCCTGACTAAAAATAATTATTTAAAACAATGAACATCTTGTAAGTCCTTCTGCTGCTTCAAGGAATAAGAATATCTTCCTTGGGAGAGTGGCTAACCACTGACTGCGATGACCGGACATTAGAGTAGCTCCGTACATACCCAATTCCTTCCAATCCGACATCATCCGTGCTGTGTTGTGAAAAGACAGATTTACTGGATTGCGCTGGACACAAAGATTTGAGAGACGCGTGGTGACGGAGGCCGAATTGGCCGTGTGGCGGCCTAGTGTGCTTAGGAGGTCTGATTACAGCCCCCGGCTCAATGACCTGAGGTGTATTGGATTTCAGGGGGAGGGCCTTGCTGCTGGTGGCTGAAGATAGCAGGGCGTTCGTGAGGACTTTGAGGGGCTGCACCCGGGGCCAGAGGTGCAGACCTGGAGACCTCGCGGTGGAGAGCTCGGCCGACCGGCAGCATGCAACGTAGAGCCGGGACAGTGAGTGGCTAGGTTTTCGTCTGGTACCCACCGGCCAGGTCCGGAATCTGCTGCACAACTTGAACTGCGGAGCCAAGGGGAAGAAGCGGCGAGCGGAGGCGGTCGCCTGAGGTGAGCCACTTGGGCCGGGGACTTGTTCGAGACTGGGAGGGGCCAGCAACGCTCTGACAAAGAGACTACTAAAGGTGGCAGAGAGTGGAGCAGTGCCTATGGAGAAGGAACGTCGCGAGGGCACCTAAAAACCTGCATCCCCTGGGGAGTGGCAACTGCAACAGCAGATCCACGGCAGTTGGCTATTAACACTGTGGGGGCGCGAAACGGTAGCGACACCCAGAAGCAGCGCTGACTAGTCCTGGGGGCTAGAGGCCTGGCCTGGAGCTTCGCCTGGAACGGACAAGGCCTACAGAGCTCCTGAGAGGTGTAGGAGGTGAAGAGAGACCCCTATACTGGGGGATCAGACTTGGCTGGGGGTGCCTGGTGACTGATTGCCCCCGGGAGTGCAGTGGCGGAACGAGAGCAGCAGTTGGTCCACAAAGTGGAAGTGGGTAAATAGACTTGCTGCCCAGCAATTGTGGAGAACACGCTGCGGGACTCCAGGAAGACATTTAATATGGACCTGGGCCTCCCGTTCCTGGTCTGAGAGAACTGGGTGCTTGGAGTTGCCCTTTGGTATTTGCTGTAAGGGTTTGGTGAGGAGAGATCCATTCTACAGCCTGTCGGGCATTCTAACCCCGCAAGTGGTGAATCTGTTAGCTCATTGTGTGTTCACTATCCTTCATTGCACGGATGAGAGTGCCTATTAGTGGAACGGTGGTGGACATGGTCCAGAATCATGGGCCTAAACCCACACAGTTTAAAAGTATGGATAAATATACAGTGCTAGTGCCTGCTACGGGCAAAGGTACACAGGAGGCGGATGGGGGAATAATCTAGTGACCCACCCTGCTTTGCCTATCGATTAACCATCCCTGAAGGTAATATTGGCCGCCATTCCAGCACTTCGGTATACTTCAGAAGCACCAAGCCCAAACTCAACGCCGTCACTACTGATGTCAGACTCTTGAGAGTTGATTTTATTAATATATCTGAAAAGGTGAAAACAGCAAAAACACAGATTGGTGGGCTCCAGTCCATGACAAAGAGACTGGAGGAACAAGTACAAACCCTGACTAAACAAAATGTCATTATGACAACCAAGTTGGAGGACCAGGAAGGGAGGTCCTGGAGAAATAATATTCAAGTGGTTGGGGTCCCGGAAGGGATGGAGAAGCCCAATGTGGACCAATTTTTGGAGGACTTGTCTCTAAATACCCTTTTCCCCAAGCCTTTTCCAAGTTTTTTTCAGTTGAGAGGGTTCATCGGGCATTGGGTTCTAGACCCAAACCAGGGGCACCACTGTGCACCATCATTGCTGTATATTTTCAGTTATTGGGACCGAGATGCTATCCTCCAGGCGGTCCATGTTCTACATGTTGACAATGCGTCTAAGTTTCTTTCCAGATTTCACAATCCAGGTACAGAAGCAGAGACGTAGTTTTGAGGGTGTCAAGCGAGCACTGCATGAAAAGGAAATAAAGTACATGATGCTTTACCCAGTCAGACTTCGGGTCATCTTGGGGGAGGGGGGAAATGGCATTTCAACTCTCCGGAAGAGGCCTGGAACTGGTTGGAGGGTTGGCGTGTGGTCAGGTGGAAAGAACTAAAGACTGGGCGCCACAGGCCGAATCGAAACACCGAGGGACAAACTCTTCTGGACCAGCAGCAGCATCAAGAGTCGAATCGCACATCTGAGCTTATCTCGGGGAGGGTTGTTTTATGTATTTAAAGCGGGAGGCTTGGGTGCCATGCTAAATACATATTGTGGTTCTGGTAAAAATGATGATTGGTTGGGTAAGTGGAGGAGGGGTGGACCCGGTCCGATGGGATTTGGGGGACCATCCTTCCTGAATAATGATAACGGACATGTAAGGCACATCAAGAATATACTGTTAAGTTCTTTTGGTTGTCTAAGCATGCGGTGGCAGAGTGGCCCACCCACACTTTCAATTGTTTACTTTGGGACAACAGGTACTATTCGAGTTGGGGTGGTGGGAGTTTTGAGCCAACGATGCAGGGAGGGGGGCGTTGAGGGTTCCTGAATCTATACTTTTGGGTATTTGTGGTTTCACCACCAGCAACCATCCCCAAGTTGAGGGAAACATGAATGATTCAGTTTATTTTCTTTGTTTATGGTTGTATCAGTGTGTACTCTTGTCTGCTCATGTGCAGAGGATGGGATTGTGCCTGGGACTGCTGAGAAGAGCTTGGGGTGTATGCCAACAAGGGATAGGCAGTGCAGTAATGGGGGCCTGGGAAGGGAATAACTCTTAACCATGGGTGGGTGCTGATCCGAACGAGTTGACGATTTGGACCTGGAATGTCAATGGTCTTGGGAATAAGATTAATCGGACATTAGTGCTCTAGTACATGCATAGACACTCCACCGACCTAGTACTACTCCAGGAAACACACCTACGGGGTAACTAATATAGAGCTCTGAACCGATTTGGCAATATTTTGGTCACCCGTGCTGGGTATACCACTGACTCCAGGGGGGTGGGGATACTGCTTCAACAGTCGTAACCATTCATAGTTCGCCACACGAGGCAAGATCCTGGGGGCCATTTTGTGGTCGTATATATGGGGTATGGGAAGGGCGCATCCTTAATGTATGCTTGCTGTATGCCCCCCCCCCCGCGGCAACATGCAGGTACGTTCCCAGAGGTAAGTGCTATACTGATGTGGGCGCCAGTAGGAATTTGGCTCCTGGGAGGTGACATGAATGCAGTGATGGACCCCTGCTGGAATAAGAGAGGGTGTGCCCATGCATTCTGATCAGGGTATTCTTGGGCCCTTCCTGGAGGTGTTGAGTATGGTAGACCTCTGGTGAGTGCAACACACACAATTCCAACAGTACATGTATTTCTCTCCAGTGCACAGTAGTTTCTCTCGGTTAGACTATCTTTGTACCCATATGGAAAATACCAGTCATTTAGGGGGGTTCCTGTCATTATCCGCAAGGTTTTTCGAATCACTTACCGGTGGGCGTGACCCTAGGAGGTCCCATGAAAGATTTCTTCCCACCCCCGAAAGTAGACCCATGGTACCTTGGGATGTGCAGATTAGACAGCAGCTTAGCGAGGTTTGGCGCAATATTTTGCGGAGAACTTTGGCTCGGTTGAATCCGCATGTGTAGTACGGGAGGCTTTTAAGGCGGTTCTGCGGGGCCAAGTGCAGGCATTGATTGGATGGGTGAAAAAGGAGCAACGGTTGGCGTGTTCTGCGATTAAAGAGCTTACTCAACTGGAAGCAAGGGTGGCCTGTTGTGGGGAGACAGGATTAAAGCATCACCTATGCCTCAAGCAGCATGATATGTGGGCCCTGGCGGAGAGGGCAGCCTGAAAACAAGCCCTGGCGATGCAGCCTCACCTTTACGATATTGGGGACAAGGTGGGCTAACTACTGGCCTGGCTTGAGATAATAGACAATGATCGCTCCTGGGTCCTGGAGGTGAAGGATACATCAGGGGTGCTCCAGACCACTTGCTCTGCCATTCCAGACTCCATTGTTGAGTATTATGAAGAACTATGTAGGTCTACAGGAGTCCGATCCCTGGCTGACTGCGTAGACCTCTTGTGGGATTTGCCAGTGCCCACGCTTGATAGGGAGGAGAGAGAGAAGCTAGAGGCTGATATAACGGAGGCTGAGCTGGGGGCGGCGATGTGAGACCTTTAGTCGGGAGGGCGTCCGGTCCAAACGGCCTGCCAGTGAATCTGTTTAAAGGGATGTTGAGTAAGGTAGCACTCCACATGTTAGCTATGTTCACTGGAGCAAGGGAGGAGGGTAGCCTATCCCCAGACCAGAGGACTGCTTTCAGAGTGGTTATTCACAAGAAAAGGTAAGCCCCCAATGGAATGTGGGTCATACGGACCTATATCCCAACTTAGAGTGGCAAAGATTCTGGCGTTCAGGCTGGGATGGGTGATTACAAAACTCATACACCCCGACCAATCAGGTTTTTTGCACCACAAGAGGACTGGATTAAATCGGCGTCATCTGTTTGGGGTGTTTAACGTGATGGAAACCCAATATCTGGATGCAGCAGTGGCAATGTCGTTAGACAGCAAGATGGCCTTCGACAGGATTGAATGGAACTATTTGTTCACTGCCCTGGCTATATTTGGCTTTGGGCCGAGGTTCTGTAACTAGGTCCAACTTCTGTATCGCCTGCCGTTTGCGAGAGTGGGGGTTAATGGAGCAGTCTCTCTAGGTTTTCCCTTGCAGAGGGGTACTAGGCAGGGATGCCCGCTCTCCCCGATGCTCTTCGCTTTGGTGCTTGAGCTGCTTGTGGCCTAGATACCACAGGATCCTTTGGAGAGAGGGGTGAGCAGTGGTGGAACCTGGGAGGAGTGTATATCCCTATACGCAGATTGCATAGTGCTCTACCTGACCAAACCGACTTCCTCCATCCATAGTGCTGCACATATTTGACCTCTTCAGTGGCTATTCAAGTTATCTGATTAATTGGTCGAAGTCAGGCTGGTGACAAATGGGAGGTCACTCACCTTGCTATACCTGCGAGCAGTGGTGGGAAGGGTACCTTCTTTAATATTCTTTGGAAGTGTCCAGTGATTCAAACATATTGGAGTGGGGTGAGCAGGATAATGATATTATGTGCTGGCCAAGGAGGTACCTGCGGATATGAAATGGCTCTTGTTGATTAATTTGGGGTAGACAATATGGCCCCCAAGTATCCAAAAATCTAGTTGGCATTGGCGGCAGGGGTGGCTAAAAGAAATCTAGCGGGGGCTTGGGACTCAGTGACACCGCCCCAACTTTCTGATTTGCAAGCTGATCTGGACGGGTGCTTGCGAGCAGAAAAGACAGTCTATAGCAGAGGTTGCCCGAAGAAATGGGAGACGGTCTGTGAAGCATGGCAAGCATATAGGGTTTTTGATGTTGATAGGGAGGGCGGGTACAGGGTTTTGTACAAGGGCCATAAAAGGGATTTTCGTAGTTGTAATTACTCTACTGCTCTATGAGGTTGGTCTCAGTCATTTGTAATGTTTGTACTATGTTATTCAACATGTCCAGATGTGCATTCTTCTGTGCTGAGCAAGTTTTAAATAACAATAACTATAAAAAAAGATATCTTCCTTCCCGGAACTTCAGTATGCATATATTCATACCCCATACACTGACACCAAAGGGAATACTTACATCGCTTTTCAGTGGCGGGCAGCACTAACAACTTAGACCACTCCCTTTCAGACTCAAATCAGCACCCCAGATTTTCAGAAAGTGCTTGGTGCTAGTTGCTGCCTTTCTGCAATCACAAGGTTTGCAAGTATACTTGCAGTTAAATGAATGGCTCATCAAAGATCCATCAAAGGAAAAGTCAAACGTCTCTACAAGCGATTGCATCAGCCTGTTCAACAGGCTGGGTCTGAATCTGAACACCAAGAAATATTTTGTCGACCGCGGCAAAAGACTTCAGTTAATAGGAGCAATCCTGAACAAGTAGCTCCAACAGAAAGAATGGTTGAATCCCAAGCGACTGTAAAAACATTTTGCTCCAAGCAAACAGTGCTGGCCAAATTGTTCAAATCTCTCCTAGGTCTGATGTCATCTTCCATAGGGCAGACTTAAGATGAGACACATAACAGCAGGAACAAGGCCATCAATGGCAATAAATAAATGACTACTGGGACTACAAAGTTCAGGTGACAATTTGGCTCAAATAGCTATGCTATTTGTTGCTGAAAGAATTATTGAAAGTGCAAGATCTTGAGACATGGGGAGTTAGTGATTTCAGCAGAAGGTCGTAAAGGGATAATGCGATCACCTCACTTGAGCGAGTCAATATCCCTGTGTGAAGGTGCCCTGTTAAAGTGTCCAGTTTCCAATCCTCAATTTAGGAATCAAGGTCTCGGAGTTCCACCTTATTCTGGCTTGAACCCCAAAATCCTAGGAGTTATTTAGGTTCTGTATTTCTCTAGGCTCAGCGAAGGCGTTGTTTTTTGCCAACAATACTAAAAGATTGTGGTCGCATTCCAGTGTCAAACCTGTACCGATCTGTCATCATATAATTAATTACAGATTGTGCTCTGTTGGCATTAAAGGATGGCACGGTACAGTCTTCATTTTCATAATAATTATGGTCAAAATGAGGCACTCAGTCGAACAGAAGCAGACCAGACATTTCCCTTCAGCATCCTTCTTTGGGAATGCGTGTTTGATGGAATAACACATGCTGTTTTTAATTCTTCTAAAGCCTCATTGTTTCACCCTTCTCCCATCTTGGAGTTTAAGTCACCACAAATTAGGGGGTCTACCTTGTGCTCAGAGGGAAATTCCAGTGCCTCCGTGATGCCATTTAAGAGGCTTTTGAAACCTACCAACTACTGTTGTGCGTTAAGTATTTATTATTCTCAAAACTGAAGGGTTTAGGAGTTGGATATATCGATGACTTGTAAGTCCAGTGGGTCCCATCCCATGCTTTAGAAGAAAGACATATATCTGTTCTGGGTGATACCTGTGTGCCACCACTATTTCTCATTTTCACCAGCTCCCTTAGCATACTTTGAATGGGTGATGTATCCAGGAATGTCCACAGATTTAGTAGCCTAGGGTTCTTGAAGTATAATTACATCACAGGATAATAAATTGTTTATAAAGTCACCATTTCAGAGTTTCTGGGGAATTCCTGCAATGTTCCAGGAGATGATTGTGCTGTTTAGTCTTGGTCTTGGGTTCTATGTGCGTGGATAAAAAAGTAGTCAATCGGCTATTAAGTTGTTTGTTCCACCTACAATATGGAGGGCTGCGTAGTCGTTCTCTTTAACAGATATGTGGCCACCTGAGGGAATCCTTTTGATCGTCATGTTGCTGTGCAGGTTTACAGTGAGATGTACTCTTATAGTACACTTCTTATTCCTGGGTGGGTATGCTTTCTGGTTGCAAACCTGAAGCTGCCTGTTCTGATTTCCATTTAGGGTAAACATACCTTGATTGGCAACTAATAGCTTAGCAGATGAGTGTGTCTGTTAAACTGAATTTGCCGATGCAACTAGGACTATACGGTTACCTGAAGAGGGGTTTGCAGGTGATGTTGACTTGATCATGTACTCTATTAGATTTGTACTGGCGGTCTCCACAAGGATGCAGTTGGAATTGCTCATGCAGGTCAATTGATGAGGTTTTACTATTTGCAGATCATTCTTTTTGACTGTGTTATCGCTGAGCTTATCAGTGAGCCATTTGAATATTTTATTGCTCAGGGCCTCTTTTTCTTCTTTTTTTGATTACTGTGGGCAAATTACAGATAACAAAGTTCCTTTGATCTTTTATACAATGTGACATTTCTGTAGCTTGGCTTTCTGACCACTTGCCTCGAGGCAGGTCAAATTTGCTGAAACTATTGATGGCATGGTCCCAAGCCAGTCTGCTCTCCACACTTCATCCTTCAAAAGATTGTCCAGACTGTCCGTTGACTCTTGGACATGGTTATGGGAGGAAGACACCTTATTCAGTGAGATTAGAATGTTCTGAGTGACAGTCGCTTCATTTTCATTATTTCCAGCCTCCTTTGTGAAAAACTGAGAGAACTGTGTGAAGGGTACTATTTTAGTGTCCTCATTGTTTGCTGAAGGGCAATTTGTGGGGCGATAACGTAGTCTTTTACATCTGCAGTTTTGACCCCTTTCCATTAGTTCAGTTTGTCTGAGCAACTTAATGTCCTATCTTAATTCTACCATTTCACAGATAAGTTTATTTATCGATCTTGCAGCACTGCTGAATTGTGTTTTTCATCCAGGCAAGGTGTTCATCCATGCCTACATCTTTTTTAGTGTATCCAACATAGATTGTCGTCCCCCAATACCTCAATGACAGAATCACCCTCCACGTACCCAAAAGGAACCTCCGATCCGCCCACCTTGTCCTTGCTGAAACCACACGCTTCCACAGAGCCAAATAAGGGGGAAGATCCTTCTCCCACATCGTTGCTAGGACCTGGAACTAGCTCCCGATCGACATTAGACTCTCCCTGTCCCTGAAAACCTTCAGGAAGGCTCTCAAGACCTGCCTCTTCGGCTGAACGAAACTGCAACCCTCCTCCACCTCCACCCCTTGAGACCCTCACGGGTGAGTAGCGCGCTTACAATTCCCTGATTGATTGATTGATTGTTGGGTGATGTAATTTCCTGCAAAGCTTTTGTTGTTCTGGGCCAGTATGCTTTATATACTTCTTTCCCCACTAAGGATGCAGTTTTCAAATCAGCCTCCGAGTTTGCCATGCTTTTGTGCAGAGGACTTTCTCTATCCTGGCTTGGGCAGATTCTCTTCTGGAGTCTTTCTTTCCTGCCAATTCTTGCCGCTATTAATTTATACAGCGCTGATCTGCGCAGAACCTGGCGTTTTCCAGTGTTTGCTCCCTTGTTGCAATAGATGGAAATTATTCCTTTAGTAGGTTTATTGGTTGGTTTCTACAAGACGTCGCAAACAGTGTCAGACCGCATGTTGGAGAGGCAGATAAGGAAGATTGTTTAGCTGCAGAACGAGAAAAGGTTTCAATTGAGGATTAAATTTAGAGTGCTCACCTAAGGTGGCAACGATAGTCCCAGGGGTTGTCGCAGTTGTAAATCCCATACCTTGTGATTCTCATCAGCAGGATTTGTAAAGTCCAGTTTTATGGCAGCATTTGCGGAGTCTATTCCTAGTGGAGAGCCATTTAGGGCCTCAAGCCTGTCAAAGGAAAAATGCAGAGAGACACAGAAGGCATCTCCTGAATCTTCCTAACTACTACAAAAATCACTAAAAGTGCCACAGGGAGAACCACTCATAACGTTTATCTCTGGGGCTATAGTATCCTCTTCACTGTTTTTTCCTCTGAATGTCATCCTGAGGGGACATTGAGATAATTTGTTTCCTTTTCTAATGTCTCCCGACTTATCCAGCTGCAGGCTCGTTCTGACCTTCCAGACTCTTGCTCTTGCTATGATTCTTGTTATTATATCACTGGGCAGCTTCAATAAATATTTGTGGAGGCACCTGATAGCCAGTCTCGTTATGACAAAAACGTACATGTCAACCATAAACGCTGACACTATTTCAAAAGATTATGAATTTGAAGGAATTAAGTATCAGAAAGAGGAACCCAATTTTTATGTTTAAATAATAAAAAATTGGATTTTATTTAAAGGCTATTTTTTGGCACAGAAATACAATCGTGAATTTATATTTGAAAAACAATCAATGTTGGTGCCCGATGAATCATAACTTCAGTAATCACACTTTCATACCGATTTGCGAATACATGCAAGCAGAAAGGGTAACTGTCAGTGAAGGTTTGACAACTGTCCATGTAATTACATACCTGAGCAGTGAAGGGAATGAGCCAGCTCAGTTGCCATAACCTGGATAATAAGACCTATCCGTAACCGGAACATTTCGGCAAAGAGAGAAGGCTGTGTTCGCATATACATGGCAAGATACACCAAGATTTCCTAAGCAGAAGAAGCAGAACATTTAGTACAACTCTTTAACACATTGCTCAATCAAATACATTTACATCTTTGTTTTGCTGACAAACAGATTAAGCAAAAAGCCAAAACATTGGATATGCAGAACAAGACAAAGAACCAGATGTTTCTGCTTTTGTGATTATGCCAGGCTAAATGCACTTAAAACCAGAATCCTCCATTGATGACACACTAGATACTAGGGGAAAGAAAGCTTGGAAAAAAGGTAATCTAATGTTGACTTCCAAAACAATATAGAGTAAAATTATTACAGGTTTGAAATAGGATAATTACTAAAATAGCAGATTCCTAACAATGCACTGCAAATAGGAATCCCCAGGGTATGTGTGTGGGAAGAGGAAAAGGTGGCGAGTGGTGCTGGTAGGTGAGAAATGCAAGGGGCTATGTTGGAAAAGCAAAAAAAGACAAATGTGAAAACTGTTTAAAAAACAAATACTTGATGAAGGAACCAACAGTACAGTTTGCATAAACTCAGCCAACTATAAATATAGAATTATTATGAGCAACTTGTTCTTATGAGATACACATTATAAGAAAGTAGCCTATAATTAACTTAATTTTTACACAGATCCACGAGTCAGTGATAAATGCAGATTATTTAGTGTGATCTGGACAGCTCCAGACTGGGAACAGAAACTAGCCAACCAATGCATGTTGCATTAATATCCCTACAAGTCAAAAGCTGAAAACATCTTAGCATCCTTGATTTATTTAACCTGGGAATGTAGAGGAAAATTCTCTCTAACCCCTTGATAACCGTCTGAGTCATGATTGACTTCATTTTTTGTGAAGTTGAAATTACTATTGTGTGTGTCGGATATATATCTGTTATATACAGGCAGCCTTATCCCCATGTTGCTCCAGATAAGTTAAGCGGTTGAGCTAGATATCTTAGTGCTGATCTAATCAGATTTTAGTTTGTGGCATTTATTTCTACCTGAAAGATCAATACTAGAATAAGACATGGCGAGAGAACATTCTTAGCCTTATGTATTTAAGTATTTTGTAGAAACATACAATAAAACTTCAATTGCAAGTGATAAAAATGAACACACAGTAAATGTCAGGTAAACTACTGTTGGTGTTACATACCATTATCACTCACACATTTCCCATTGTACCCTGCCCCTTTGCAAACCTGGGTCAGAATGGAGACGCTCATGTTCTGTTCACTGGCCTCATCAATCAGTGCGATGAGTTTTTCATATGGCAGAGGCCTGATAGAAATAAAGAGGACAGACAAGGTAAGTTAGGGTAAATAAAAAGAGAAACATTCTATCTATAAACTCTTTGAAGCATCTTCATTATGGTTTTCATTTTGAGGTCAATGGGCCTGATGCATCAAAATGTTTTACACATTATATGTCTAAGCGGGAATGCACTGATACATATAGGCCAATATTTGCATCAGTGCACTGTATAAGCTTTGCAACTTAGCGGCATACCCCTCCCTCGCCTCCCACCTCAATTCAGATTGTCCACATGTCATTAGGGAGTAAAGGTAAGACCAACATAGTTGTTTCTATCACATTTACAAACCACCGATGCTGAGAGACTAACACAAACTAGAATTAACATTTAAAAATAGCATTTATTGGTTTGAATGATGCAGAAAGCTATATACAGATTTGTAACGCTCCCTATGTGCCTAGATGGAACAGAGGGTCAGATGGGGGGGGGGGGGGTCAATGAGGTAATATGCAGGTGAAGGCATTTAAATATATTTTGAGAACATTAGAGAACATCTATTTAAGGTCCAAGGAAAAAAGCATTCTGTCACTGATGTTTAACTTGTTGGCTTCATTTCACAGTATCAGTCAGGACATTTCCTTCAAAGTAATGAAGGGGCAGATGTTTTTGGATTCCTCCTTCCTTTGGTTCATGATCTCTGATAGAGAAGGAAACACACGTATGCTTGGTAGAAAAAGAATACAAAAGAAAAAATTGATGGACGGAATGCTGGACAATACAATCATTCACCCCCGTCACAAGGATCTTGGTTAAAGCCATCATTCTTTTGCTCACCACACCAACCCAGTTTGGACCCAGCCATAGGCAAATCAGTCTTGACCCTGTTCCATGTGTGAACAGTCCAGCCCGAACTACCAGGCCAGGTCCTCCCTGGACCGGAAACAAGCATCCTGGGACCGGTTTCAGGGCATCACCCATCTTCAGCCACACTAGCATGAAGCCAGTGGTATAGTGAACACGGGACCCACGTCTGGGCATACCCTTTACAATTAGGGCGATATATGCAAAAGAGACAATTGATGGACGGAATGCTGGACAATACAATCATTCACCCCCGTTACAAGGATCTGGGTTCAATCCATCATTCTTTTTCTCTCCACACCTCCCCAGTTTGGACCCAGCCATATGCAAATCAGTCTTGACCCTGTTCCTTGTGGGAACAGTCCAGCCCGAACTGATAAAGAAGGCATCATTGACGGTCTTATAGAGTGGGGTACGACATGATTCATCTCTTCCTTCATGACCTTGTCAAGCAGTTGCATTTTACAAGATGCCTTGTCAAAGGCTAGAACCTGGATAATCATGTTAAAGTGAAGAATATAATTATGGATCAAAGCAGATGACTCAAAAGAAGGAAAACAGGGCAATCGTAGCAGAACTGCTTTCAATTTCTGCAGACCTTGGCGGTCTCAAAATATGAGCAAGTTGAAATAAAGAAATTAAGAACTACACATGCCAAAAATAACTGCGGACATTACTTTCTGTCTTGAATTTCCCATGTCTCTTCATCAGGAAGCAGCCAACCTTTCTTACTTTCAGAAACATCTAAGAATCAGTCTCTTCTGCCAGTTCCTAAAATAATGTTTGCCAAACCTTTATCAGTGTCCGAAACGAAGCTCTGCTACTGTTCTTGCAGATTGCTTTGCAATTCGGTCACCTATGGCTTTATCCTCCGGTTCCTTTTTTTCTTCTACTTTATGATGGAATTTTATGATGAGCTACAAGGAAGGCAGGCCTACATATTATGATCCAGGTTCTCTCTATGGGAATTTTAAATGAACAATACATACTGGGGAAGTGGAAACCAGTGGCAGGCCAGTGTTGTCTTTCTGACTATGATAATGGTAACCCAGGAAAATGGCAAAAAAACGCTGTTAGCACTCATTGTAATCTGCAGTCACCAAGATGAAGCAGAAATTATGAAGAATATTTTCTTTGAAGGAAGATGCCATGTGAAACATTTTAGGTATTTTACTTGACGGGAGCAACTTCTGTTGACCAGCTAGAAATTGTGTTCAATTAATGTGAGGTACAGAAGCTAAGACAATCCACAAACATACACCAACTACTACACAGCAGTCCAGAAGCTAAGTTTGACTTTGTGGTAGACTGATATGTACCTTACAATAAGAAGTACACCTCTCACTCTCAGAATGATACAGGATATTGAGAACCTCTGGATATTTCCTGCCTTCAACCTGGATTTTAAAAATCACAAGGCAGGTTTTTCCTGATGTGCTTTCTCATATTTTTGGCCCAGAATCTCTGTGCCAGGACTCCTGGGAGTATTCTTTGCAGGTCAACAGGCTCTGAGTTAATCAAACTATTGCAGTGGGCCCCATAAATAGGTTTCTACTTTCTCTATTTCATCATACATATAGAATAGGGTTTGTAACCTATCACTCTCCCTTTTAGATTAAACTGTACATTTCACTGATAATGTTCTTAATGGTGACCATAGAGCAAATCCTGGTCTCCACTTTTCAGTGTCAAAACCTACACAATTACAACTTTCTCAGTGCTACTGAGAGACAGTTTCAAGGTAAACACAAGGAATTAGCATTACCAAACAATGTTTTTCCCTTGTGCTTGGATGTGAACACTGGCCGTCCAACATTAATCTTCTAGTAGTGGCTACTCATCTAAACTATTAGATTATATTTCTATCATGATTTCATGGCCATCTTCAGAAGGCTAAGACGTTATAGATGAGCCTATTTCTAGCAGTCAGACTGCAATGTCACATTGAGCCGACGAATAGGTAACTTACCTTTGGTAAACCTCTTTCTGGTGCAGGTTCTTCACCATTAGAATATTCCCAGACTGGATCTGGAAGATTTAAACAGCACTGCTCCTGGTGATATTGTTCCATCCCAGGAGTGATGAGGGAGCATGAGGAAGTCAGTTTGTTCTTGGCTGTCCGCACCCTTCCTCGGATGCAGAGCTCAACAGTACCCAAAGGTGCCCATGTGTAGATCTCTAGTTTAGAACCTTTTTTGGGTACAAAAAAGAGCCCATTCTACAAAATGGGGAGGTGGGAGGGAAGTTCGGAATCTATGGTTAGAGTATCCACCAGAAAGACTGTTACTCATGATTACTTGTTACTCTAATGGATACTTCTAACTACAGATTCCTCCCATTTGGTATAGATACTAATGCAATACCTACCCAAGGTGGTCAGACTGTGGAACGGCTCAGACCTAAAACTCTTGCAGAACCGAATGGTCAAAATGCACATTCTGTTGAAATTGGCTGTCAAGGCAGTGGTGCTTTATGAACGTGTACACTGAAACCCACGCTGCTGTCCAACAGATGTCTAAGAAGGCACTCTGCATGCCAGCACAGTGGTAGCAGCCTTGGTCATGGTGGTTGGTCCATTAGGCCTTCAGGAGGCTGCTTCTTGGACAGTGTGTAGCAGATCTTAAAGCAGAAGACGATCACCATGACCTTGCCCCAGCCTGCACTGCATTGCCTTTCTTTGGCCTGGAGAACCTCACAAAAAGCTGATCATCCACTTGATGTTTTAGTGCAATCAATATCGAAGGTCAGAGCTCTTTTGGGGTCCAACCATAGGAATATCTCATCCTCCTTGGAGGACTGAGGTGGACCAAAGAAAGTTGAGAGAGTGATGAATTGCCCAACATGTAAAGCAGTCACAACCTTTGGCAAACAGGCATCCCGGGTACTGCAATGGAATCTGACTTTGAGCAAAAAGCACTGCTGTATGGACTCTGCAGTTGCTGGGGTTTATATCTGGAAGGCAATTTGCTTGCCTAAATAACTTAAGGAGTATGGCTTGCAATCACCTGTGTCTCATGCAACTTTGGAAGCTTGGAATGCAAAGGTTCTGTAAAAAGGATGGTCTACTTTCTCCTCTACCCAGTTCTGGGTAACCAAGATTTTCTTCCGGTGTATATGAAGGGTCAATACTAAGTGTGGCAGAAGGTGGGTTGCAAGCTGGTAGGAGATTTTTATGATAAAGATGGGCTGAAAACATGTGAACAAATTAAACAGGATTTAAGGATCCCAAAACCACAGAAATTACATTATCATCAAATTCGACATTGGGTTTTGCACATGAAAATTATAGAGGATGTAGGGAGACAGCAGATCCCGTTTTACTGACAATGGAGTGTGAGAAATAGGTTATTTTTTATGTTTATCAATTCCACAGGACAAAAAGATGTTGGTAAAGTTTGCAAGGCAGTAGAAATAAGGAAAGTACCAGGGACCACAGATGATCAATAGGGAATTGAATGATGTCTTTGTAAGAGCTGGAACAAGGGCATCCAGCATAGCGATTAAAAAGTACTCTAGTAAAACTGGCAAAGTATTGGTATTATACCCCCATCTGGATTCCTCAACTGTTGCTGCAGGAGCTGTGTGGATGTGGGTTCTCTTCTTCATCTATTGTGGAATTCCCCGAAACTGTAGAGATATTGGAAGGAGGTTTTGGATGAGATAGATCTCATTCTCAACTCAACATTGCTTAGATTTGCCAGCTTACATTATTCTAGGGGGTCTCCAATAGATTAGCATATCTGGTGAGGTCCACACAGGGATGTTTGGTTACACAGTTGTGTGTGGCTTAACGAACAAGTTACTTACATTTGGTAACAATATTTCTGACAGAACAATTAGTTAGTTATAGATTCCTTACCTTAGAATTACCCTCAGGCGTCAGACTGGATCCGGAGAGTTTTTTCATCAGCAGTACCTCTGCGTGTCGGGAGGTGGCGTCGGTCGGCTCTGCGTCCGTTGTCGTGGTCGCCAGGATGACATTGCGGCAACTACTTAGATGCCGCCTTGTCACGCTGACATCAGTTCTGTACACCACTTTCTGCGCCAGAAACGCAGAGCCATGCACGACACTGACCACTGGTGCACAAAACTAGATCCCTGAATGGATGTCCTTAACCCTAGAAATCAGTTCACAGAACCAGGAGGATGGGTGGGGCGGTAGGGATTCTATAACTAACTAATGTTTCATACAGATATATCGTTACAGAATGTAAGTAACTTGTTCATATGAAAGAAACACGTCAGTTATAGATTCCTTACCTTAGAATAGATACCCCAACAATACCAACTCCGGTGGTGGGTCTGCGAACCAAGATCACACCAGAAAGTCCTGGAGAACAGAGCGGCCAAAAAAAAAGCTGTCTCTCGGAACTTGGCTGTCCAGGCAGTAGTGTTTTGTTAACGTGTGCAGCGATGCCCACGTGGTGGCCTGGCAGATGTCATGTTGAGAAATTCCTCTTCCCAAGGCAGTAGTGGCTGCTGTCGCCCTGGCGGAAAAGGCACATAGCCCGACTGGAGGCTCCTTTTTAGTCAGAGAGTAACATGCCTCATGGAGAAATGGTGCGTTTGTGTACGGCCTGACTTTTCTTTGCGCCCACATAGCCAACAAAGAGTTGGTCATCCACCCGGAACTGCTTTGAACGATCCGATTTGGGTCCAGGCGGTGGAACATCTCTTCCTCCTTTGAAGGATGTGGAGGTGGAAAGAAGGTGGGCAAAGTAATGGTCTGCCTGATGTGGAAGGCAGCGACCACTTAGGAAGGATGGATGGATGGGTCCTGAGAACCATCTTGTCCGGATGGACAGACAGGAAAGGAGGTTTGGAAGAAAGGGCATGGAGCTTACTCACCCTTCTAGCAGAAGTAATGGCTACCAGGAAAGCTGTCTTAAGAGTAAAGAGTCTTAAGAGACAATTATGAAGCGGCTCAAAGGGAGCGCACATTAAATAGGTAAGAACAAGTTTGAAGTCCCACACAGTTATAACAAAGGGGATTGGAGGAACGAGATATGTTAAGCCATTTAAGAAACGGTTAACTAACGGTGACTTGAAAAGAGAAGGTTGATCTGGTAGCCGAAGGAAGGCAGAGATGGCTGAAAGATAGCCCTCGATAGTGCCCAGATCAGAGCCCTGCCAGGAGAAAGAAAGTAGGAACAAGAGAACTTCAGAAAGGGGATCCACAGCCTTTGCTGTGCACCGTGCCACAAACTTGTTCCACCGGCAGGCGTATACCGTTTTAGTGGAGGGACCCCTGACTGCCAAGGTAACATCACAGACTTCGGGAGGCAGGTCGAAAAAAGTCAACTGCCGCCGCTCAATCTCTCTGCAAGGAGGTGGAGACTGGACAGGTTCGGGTGGAGGACCGTCCCCTGAAGCTGCGACAGAAGACCCCCCCCCCCCCGAAGAGGCAGTCTGATCGGAGGATCGATGGCCATGTTGAGCAGCACGGGATACCAGCACTCTTCGTGCCCAATCCGGAACCACAAGAATGACTTGGGCCCGGCCACGCCTGATCTTCAGCACTCTGGGCAGAAGTGGTATAGGCGGAAAGGCATGTAACTCCACTTGCGACAAAAAGCATTGCCTAGTGAGTGCCGCCTTGGAAACGCGCAGAATTGCTGACATTGCACGTTCTCTTCGGTGGCGAATAGTTCTAACCGAGTGAAGACGCCATTTGTGATCCATCATGCACCTGCGGCTGAGTTCGTCCGCACTGGCGTTCAGGGAACCTGCCAGGTGTTGAACCACCAGGGCTATGCCCTGATGTTCCAGACATGTCCCGAGGCGGAGGGCCTACTGACATAGGGTCCACGACTCCACCCCGCCCTGTTTGTTGCAGTACCACATGGAGGTGGTGTTGTCCGTGAACTCCTGCACTACTCTTCCCCGGACAGAGGGAAGGAATGCTTTCAGTGCAAGACGAATCACCCGGAGCTCCAGAAGGTTGATGTGAAGTCTGGACTCCGCTGGAGACCAGAGGCCTCTGATCTCCACCTCTCCCATGTGGCCACCCCATCCCAGAATGGATGCGTCCGTCACCACTGTGTGGTCTGGTTGGAGACGGGAGAGGGATCTGCCATTGACCCAATCCTGGTTAGTGAGCCACCACTGCAGTTGTCTTGCAGTGCCCTCTGAGATCTGGACACAATCTGACAGATTCCCATGATGCTGCGCCCACTGGAACTTCAGGTCTCACTGCAGAGCCTGCATATGCCACCTGGCATGATCGACCAGCAGGAGGCCATGAGGCCCAGCAGCCTCAGAGTCATCCTGACCGAAACCCGGGATAGAAGCTGAAAGATCGGAATCATTGCCCGAATATCCTGGACTCGCTGTTCGGGAGAATGGACCCGAAACCGCGTTGTATCCAGAACTGCCCCGATGAAGTGGAGCTTCTGAGAGGGAATCAGGTGCAACTTCGGCACATTGATGAAGAACCCCAGCAAATGCAGGAGGTCAGCCATAGTCTGGAGGTGGGAGACCACTGCATGAGGCGAGCCCGCCTTCAACAGCTAGTCGTCGAGATAGGGGAAGACTGAAACCAGAGGGGCGCTGATGAGGCCAAAAGGGAGCGCGGTATATTGAAAATGCTCGCGGCCTACCGTGAACCGTAGGTACCGCCGGTGGGCCGGCAGGACAGGGATGTGAAAATAAGCATCCTCTAAGTCCAATGCTACCATCCAGTCTTCCGGGTCAAGGGCACACAAGACCTGAGCAAGCATCAACATCTTGAACTTCTCCTTCTGGAGGAAGCGATTGACATCCCTGAGGTCCAAGATAGGATGCAGGCCCTTGTCCTTCTTGGGATCCAGAAAGTAGTGGGAGTAACAACCACGACCTACTTCTGGGACAGGGACGTGCTCGATGGCTCCCTTGGCCAAGAGAGCTGTGGCTTCCTGTTGGAGAAGGGCCAGATGATCCTCCGGCATGCAGTGGCATCTCGATGGCATGGCTGGAGGGGTAGTCTCAAAGGGGGAGTAGCCCCCTTCGGACTATATGCAAAACCCTCCTGTTTGACATGATGGTACGCCAGTGGGGGGAGGTGATGGCGGATTCTGCCGCTCACTGGCGATTGATGGGCCTGAAAGGTCGGACTAGGAGGGTTTGGAGGCTGCTGCAGAGGAGGGGTTGGTAGACTGGCCCGCCCGCTGGTCCCCGGAACCATGACGGTTGTTCCCACGTCCCTGGCCACGCAAAGGTTGGGTAACTTGCTGCGACCTTTGGCTCTGGGCAGGACATAGCAGGGCACCCCTTCCATAGCCACAAAAGGGGCGAATAGCAGACTACGCAGGGTGGGTGAAGAGGCCCAAGGACTTGGCCGTAGCCTGTGAGTCCTTGAAACGCTCTAGAGCATTGTCTGCTTTGTCGCCAAAAAGGCGACGGCCATCAAAAGGCATGTCCATCAAAGTGTTCTGGACATCCCCTAAAAAGCCAGTGGACCTCATCCAGGCGTAGCAACAAAGCGCTACTGACGTGAAAATAGTTCTGCCTAGAGAGTCGCGGTGTCCAGCCCACAACGTATTGTAAACTTTGCTGCATTCCTCCCGGCGGCAACAGCCTGGGAGAGCACTGCCCAGGCCTCCTCTGGACACTGAAGCAGCACCTGCGCCACCGTATCCCACACTGTGTAGGAATAACGGCACAAGAGATATGCTGTGTTTACAGACCGCAGTCCTAATTTGGCGAAAGAGGAAATGTTCTTACCAAGTTGGGCCAGCTTCTTGGATTCCCTTTCCGGTGGAGCGGTAGGAAAGGTGCTTTTGGAAGTGGAGGCTTGGTCTACCAAGCTCTCCGGGGTGGGGTGTTGGGAGAGAAAAGTGGGGTCGCCCGAAGGCAGGCGTTGGTGTCGGGCAATCATCCTGTCCACGGGAGCCCCCGTGTTGGGCCTGGACCACGTGCCCAAAAGGATGTCGGTGAGGGCCTCATTAAACAGCAGCAGGGGCTCCGAAGAGCTCGCAGCCGTTTGAAGCACTTCTGTCATGAGGTTACTCCTGACCGCCACCATAGGAAGCTTGAGGTTAAGAGCCTCAGTCGCCCTACGCAACTCCACTGCGAATGACGCTACCTCCTCCGTATCCATGGTAGGAGGAGACAACATGCCACGGTCAGGTGAAGTGTCAAGACCACTGGCATCCCCCAGTTCCTCTCCCCAGTCCTGGTCAGAACCTAGCTGATCAGTCAAAGGGTCTCCTCCCAGTCCTCCCCCTCATCGTATGGTTGCCACTCAGTTTGAAAAGAGGCTCCAGGAGTGAACAGGGGCACAAAAATCCCGCTCAACGCTGGTCCAGCTCCGTGTCCATGTCGAGATGGACATTACAAAAATGGGGTTACCCAATACTAGTCGTGGAACTGGGTTCCATGTGATACAAAAGACAATGGCCCTAGACCTTTTCTTTTATACAATATATATCAAATCTACACTTATTGTTAGAAAACAATTTCTTGAGCATGCACAACGTTTAGCTCGCAGTAGTAAATACAGTAAATTTAGACTAAAAAAGTGCAACAACCAAGATATACTTCACCAAGAATTTATTCCATATCATAAGATGAACAGTAGATTGTTTACTGTATCAAACAAGGAAAGGAAGGGAGAAGGTTGCTCCAATGGAACGTGCAGACAGAGAAGGTACTCTAGTGTGGAAGAGGTGAAAAAGAATTTCAGATAATGTGATAGGGGACAATTAAAAAGATGTTTATGCTGGACTGATCAACAAATCTCAGTCTTCTCTAGCCTGGCCACATAGAGACAATCAAGGTTCCTTTATATACAATTTATAAATACACAAAATGTATCCTTGTGTGGCACATTAAATTTGGGGCTCGTGATCCTGGCTAATTATGTGGGTGTCGATGTTTTGACCTGACTTGGGGCTACGAGGGTGATTCGTGGCCTCGGCCTTGCGGGTGTTCCTCAGGACTGTGTGGGACAACCTGAGTAGGTATGATGGCCGTGTCGTACACCCGCAGGGTCTTGCGGGTGTGGGTTCCCCACTGTTTAGTTGACCATAGTGGGCGTATTCATCTGTTAATGAATGGTGGCCCACTTGCTCGATTCCAGTGCAGAACTGGCACAAAACGGCGTTGGCGGTCCGCACGGGTTTGCGAACTAAACATTTGCATGCTCAAGAAATTGTTTTCTAACAATAAGTGTAGATTTGATATATATCGTCTAAATGTAAAGGTCTAGGACCATTGTCTTTTGTATCACGTCGAGATGGAGGCTGGGGAGCTCGGTAGTGGTGTTGTCGGAAGCGGAGGTGGTTGAGGTGTAACTAGGTCAAGCGGCGCAGATCCAGATCCAGGCCTGGATCCAAGGGGGGCCTGGGGCACAGGGCCCGAGCCGCCGGCAGCAAAGACCTAGGCCCCCCAACCGACTCCGCGGGGCTCAAGGCATGCCGGCGGGGTAGATCCATGCAAAGATGGCATGCATAGCCTCGTAGAATGTACGAAGCTGGGCGGGAGTCGCTCCGGGTCCCGGGAAAGGAGGGAAACTCTGAGTCGACTCTTCGGGCTCTACGTGCAGAGCCCCGTGAGGGGCACCACCCGCATGCCTCATCGGATCGGCCGACCGACGAGGAGAAGAAGTCGAAGTGCTCTATGCTTCTTCGACTTCTTCTTATGCTTCGACTTACCCGACCCAGAGTGCGAGGACTTCAAAGATTTGGAACCGGAATGGTGATCGCTATGCGACCGGCTCCTCAACCTCCCTCTCGGCGAGAAGCCGACTGCCAGTGCTCACAAAGATTTTGGGACCGCTCCCGCAACGCCTTGGGTGCCAACGCTGGCAGTTGGAGCACGACTTGGGGTCGTGGTCGCCTTCTAGGCAAAAAAAGACACATGCGGTGAGGATCCGTCACCGACATAATGCGATGACAAAAACCGCAGGGCTTGAAACCAGGCATCCCTTGTGCACCTTCGGAGTTGAAGACTCAAAAAAAGAAGTTGCAAAAAGTCGAGAAAAGGTTAGTAAAAAAAAAATGACTGAGGTACTGCTCTTCCCGGATCTGCGCTGGCTGGCACGGAAACAGAAAGAACTAACATCAGTGTGCGAGGGCGGCGTCTAAGTAGCTGCCCCGACGTCATCCCGGCGACCACGATGATGGACGCGGAGCTGACCGACGCCACCTTCCGATGCGCAGACGTACTGCTTAGGAAAAAACTTTCCAGATCCAGTCTGACGCTGGGGGTAATTCTAAGGTAAGGAATCTATAATTAACGTGTTTCTTTCCGATAGTTTGTGCTGAATAACGGGAATAGTGGAAGAGCCCAGTTATAGGACATGGCTATATACTGAGTGGGAACTCCTATGAATGAAGAAAATAGCTATGTCAATGACTTGAAAGCTGGAACAATTCTTAAACATGTGGAAACTCTGCCTGGGAATCATGTCCACTGAACACAAAGTGGTCCATTATCCTAGGTATCTGCAGGTGTTGCGACTCACTTATCTGGAGCACCTATGATGACATTTTAGAGTGGTATTGGGTTGTCACTAATCAAGATATATTTAACTAGGATAGTTATGGAGATTTGAGGAGAAGGGGATTAACAGGGTTTCTGTGTACATTGGTATTCTGTTTTGACTTTGTTATCCAAGTCCTTTCCTCTGATTTGTGTTTATTGTTCACTCTTTCTAAAATGACAATAAAAAGAAATGTATCTAAAAATGACCGCCCAGGCCCCCAACACCACTTTATCAGAACAAAAAGTGATCAATGGAGAGTGCACGGAGAGTCCACTCACTCAACAGGTCAAAGTTTCTGCGACAAAGAACACAGTTGTCAGAGTTAGGAGATGTAGTGGACAGCACTGCATTGATTCAAGGGGAATGCACATGAGGAAAGTAGGTCCAAATTGAGATTCCATTATAGCCTCACAAAGGTTCTGGGGGTAACAAATGTGTCAAAACTTCGAGAAACCTTATCACTACGGATGATTTAAACAAGGATGGCTGGTATAGTAAAAGTCACACTAGGGATGCAAAATAACATTTAATGGTGCCCACTGCAAATCCTTGCTGGACCAGAGATAAAACAAACAACAAGACCTGCAACAGTTCGACCCTTAACAGGTTTGTATTGCTGATGCCACATCAGGCTACAAAATTATCACAGCACCCAGCATAAACATACTTTGTAGAAGGATGCTTGGCGGCAAGGATGACATCCACAACTTCAGAGGGAAGATCGAACGCTGTCAACCACCATTCCTGATCTGTCAGGTGGTGCTGGCTGAACTTGTCCGCCCTGGTTGTAAAGATCCCTGGTTCACAATCAGAGAGATTACCTGTTTTTCCAGCTAATTCCAGAGGCACAGGGCCTCTTGGCCCAGGACCCTATCTGCATTTTACAGCCTGACATGGCTGTGGTGTTGTTCGTAAGAGTCTGCATCAACCTTCCCTTGATGGATGGCAGGAAGGTCTTAAACTGCAGGCAAGTAACCTACTAATCAATCAGACTGATATGGAGCTGGGTTTAAGCCCGAGACCAGAGCCCTCTGATCAGAACCTCTCACAGATGATTTCCCTAATCCAGCAGTGATGCATTTGTCATTCCCATCAGCTCTGGGTGAAAGGGTGAGGGGCCTGTTGCTTGTCAGGCTGTGGTCGAGGAGTCACCACTCCAGATCTTGTGCAGCCTCCTCCAGTCTCCTGTGAAACTTGGTTGACATCTGCCAGGTTTCCTTTGTGAAGGGCCCACTGAGACTTGAGAACCCACTGCAGATCTGGCAAATGGCACCTGGCGTGGTGGACAAGCAGGATGCACAGGCCCAAGAAAACTCAGAGCTGCTCTCAATGGTATCCTATCTCGGATAATAGTCTGAATGTCCTGGACTCATTGGGGTGGAGGAAAGGCCCTTTACAGCATGGTGCCCACGACAGCTCCTATTAAAGTAAGTCTCTCCAAAGGAGACAGGTGTGACTTCAGCATGCTGATCGAGAACCCCAAAGATTTAAAGAGGTTGGCCATTGTCTGGAGGTTGTCTATGACTGACTGTGGCAAGCCGGTTTCAACAGCCACTCGTAATGGTATGGACAACTGATATCCCCACCTTTCATAGATGTGCATCAACTACTGCCGTCATTTTCGTGAACCCCCCAGAGGCGCTGGTAAGCCCCAAGGAGAGTGTGTTAAGATAAAAATGACCAATCCTGAACTACAGGTAAAGTTGGTGGGACTGTACCATAGACATATGAAAGTATGCATACAGCATGTCCTAGATTACCGTTCAGTCACCTGATGTAGGGCAGAAAAAACCTGGCCCAGTGTGAGCAATTTGAAATTTTCCTTCCTCAAGCAGGCATTTTAAGGGCGAAGATGTAGATTAGGACAAAAGCCCCAATCCTTCTTCAGTACAAGGAAATAGCAGAACTAACATACCATCCTTTTCTCCGAATGTGGAACCCTCTCGATGGCCACTTTGGACAGTAGAGCCCACGCCTCTTCAAGTAAGATGGATAGGTGCTCCTGTGAAATATGGTCTAATGTGGGTGGAAGCTGTGGTAAGTTCAGACAGAAGGGCATGTGATGAAAAGACTGGCAAGGGTGGGAAGGCCGAAGGAATGTGCCATGGTTTAACTTTCATTAAAGTGCTCAAGGGTGGAATGAGCCTGTTCACTAAAAATGGAGAGATCCATCAAAAGGCATATCCATAAGGGATGCCTGAACATCTCCAGGAAAGCCTGTGGATCGCATGCATGCATGGCGATAGAGCACCACTCTAGTGCCACCCGCTGGCCCTATGGAATAAGTAGCCTCCAGGCCAACCCCAACCATATATTTGGCTGTATCCTGGCTATCTTGAATGGTTTGTGCCAAGGAGGCCCAACACTCCTCCTGGACTGCTTGTATAATCTAGCTGTTGTCTATCATGTCAAAGAGGGAAAGCATATAACAGCGTAACAGGCAGATCATCTTGCCTAACTACAAGGCTAAACTTGCTGAAAATACCATTAGTTTCCTGAATGCCTCAATCCTTTTCACCTCCATGCCTAGAAGGGCTGTGAGGAATGCATTAGTATTCAGTTTACTGTTGGAAGCCTGAATCGCAAATCCTTCATGAATAGGGTGCTGTGCACGTAAATTTGGGTGCTGGGCACTGGTCTGTGGAGTCTAAAGACCTGCTTGTTCACTGGTGGGCAAGAGCAAAGCTTAGACCAAGTGCCCATAAGGGTGTCAATTAGAGCTTCATTGAATAGAAGTAGAGGCTCAGCTGAGGATGGCCCAGGGTGAAAAACCTCAGTGATATTGACTTCAATGGAAGGCAATTGTAGGTCAATGACCTGAGCTGCTCATCTATTCACAACAGCAAAAGAAGGACTATCATCTGTTGGGTTCCAAGGGTTAGAACTAATCCTGTATCAGGTGAAGTATCAAGCCCAGTGGGCTTCTTTATGCCCATGTATAAACTGTCACCATCTTAGTGGTGTGGAGGCAAATCATTCACATCATCACCATTGTCACTTCCAGGTTGGGGCAAACTTTAGTCTGTATCAGAACCAAAAATATGATGGAGGCTCTGAGGACCGCTCAACAGTTGTGGGAGCATATTATCTCTGCTTCTAGACTGAAAGTGCACCGGGTGCGTTGGAGTGGATTTGGAGTGCAACCTCGGTTAAGGTTGATATGGATTCAGCTCAGGATCGGACATTGGGTTCAGCACTGTATTCTCCTCTTGGAGCCATTGAAGTCGTTACCGGTGTCGATGAAAGAGGGACCCACGTAGGTCTTGGAGCCAGAGTGGAAGTCAGCACTGGAGTCAGAGTAGAGCCTGAGGAAGGTTTAAGAAACTCAGACAATCCAAAGCACAGAGCTGCTGGAGGTAACCCAACTGGTGGCCTTGGTGGCTCTTTGGAGCGCAAAATGCAGGCCTAAAAGTGCAGCAAATACGAACCATGGTTTCCTTAAAAGGCATCAACCTTTTAACGGCGTCAATGATGGCCTGGGAAATTTGAGGCACATTGGTATCAGCTGGATAATTGGCTTCCCAATCGCGGATCAAGAGAGAGATCACCTGGCAGTTTGCCGCCCACACAACTTTTCTTTGGAGAGTGGAGGGAAGGGTTTGAGTCCCATTTTATCTTCTTTGACTTGGACTTATCGGATGGCATCGACTGTGAAGACCTGCTGTGGGAGCAGCCTTGAGAGCAGAAACGGCTCCACAGTTTCGACTTGGAGAACAAGCAGCACTTATGCGAGTTCTGGGACTTCTTACAATGTTTGTGACATGCAGATTTGTTTCACAGGCCTGGATTGCTTTTGAGTGAAGGAGGGCACATTCGTCACAAGAATCAAAGGTACACAGACATCTGTTTCCAACAGTCTCGGAATGGTTTAAACCAAGAAGCCCTCAGTGGGGATATAGTTCCCTCAACACACTAAAATTCAATTTGTAGAAATTGTCAACCAATGAAAAGGGAGCAGAGCTCAGGACCCGCATTCATAGGAATGGAAAGAAGAAACTGATGTTGATGTGGAGGGGTGGCTCTTATATGCGGCTTCACTCAATCACTTTTGGGGCGGAAAATGGCCAAGGCGGAGCCCCACTGCACCACCTAGCATAGTGGGGAGTAATGTTGTGGAAACTTCCGGATCCAGCCTAGCACCTGGGCAATATTCTAAAGATGAGGAATCTGTGATTAGAAATATCCATTAGAAGGTATTTGATGATGGGCGGCATTTAGACAGTAAGTAGGCTGTGTGCCAGTCTTGGACATGACAGATCACGACTGTTAACTGAAATCATCTGCTTTTTAGACCTTCCTCTGCGGGAGTCTTTAGAGAATGCGGATAGTCCAGTGCAGACATCTCTGATGCAAGCCATAAAGGCAATTTTTTTCATCAACTTTCAAAGTCTTCCTGGTAATCTTCTGGGCAATGGGAGTTGAGTTAATTAACATACAGACTGCATGAGAGTCCGTCTGGGCCTTCTTGCTTTCATAGAAAGGCCACTTACAAAACAAAACCTCAGAAACAGAAAATCAATTATTGTAGTCTAATAAGACGTTGAGTGGGGAAAAAACGGTTTGGAAAGGTTTTCCAGGGATAAAAAGTCTGTATTCAGTGTCTGTACTCCGGGATCCTGTAGCTAAGAGCCAGAAAATAATACTGGACAAACGTCCACTTAATGTGCTTGATGAGAAAATGGTGCAGTGACATTAAAGGAGCAGTATCAGTTTTTCTGCCTGTGTTGACTAGAGCCTACGTTGCTGAAAAAAGGTTTGTGAAACAGTTTCCTTATTGTCACTTTTATAATATTGTGACTTTATATGATTACAATATGTGATTTAATGCAATTAAAATGGGCATTTTTATTGTTTTATTTTACAAATTAACTTTTCAAAAGTAAACATTTCAATGCTAATAATTTGAAGAAAGTGTTCAGGCTTCAGTACGTTGGTTGGACACTACAATTTTTTTACATTTTTTTTTTAAATTTTGTTAGAACCAGAAACAGCATAAGACAAACAAAGATAAATTTACACAGTAAATAAAAAGGAAAAACAGAGATAATACAAAACAAGCATTTGCAATGCAATAGGTCTCGCATTTACTAGAGTTTGAGCTATTGGCATTGTAGATTACAATGCCTTTTATTAATGTGTTGTTTTTTTAAATAAATAAATAAAAGGCATTCTCATTTACAATGCCAATAGCATAAACTCTCGTAAATGCGAGACCTATTGCATTGTTAGAGTGAGAGGCTGGGCTAGAGAAACACACATACAGTGTAATGAGTGCCCAAGACATAATGGTAGGTCTAGACTTAGTCACTGAGCCATACTGTCCGAGTTTTCCTCACCCAGTCCAGCTGGTTGTGGGGGTGGGGTTGGGCGTGAGAGGGGAAAGAAGAGAACACTGCAGAACTCTGTGCCAGAGATAGGTGCCGCTGATCTGTGAAAAAAAGCAGCCAGAGGCAGCGGCACGCAATTTTTTTATAGGTGCAGACACATACATAGAATAGTACATGGATGAAAAAGACAGAATGATAACGTAAAGATAGACAATGGAAAAGAAAAGTAGGAGAAAGAAGTACAGACAGAGAAAACAAACACCCTCTCTCCCCCAAGCCCTATAAATAGGGAGTACCCAATATCGTAGCATCGACATACTTCAGTGCGCGTGATTAGCAGGGAGGAGAGTCGGAGAAAGCGATTTCTCCTGTAGAGGTTCCCTGGCCAGTACATCATGCTCGGCTAGCCCGAAGAGAAACGTATTCCGTGACATTGCACGGCTCTCACTTTTGAAAACGGGGGCAGCGGCGCATCACAGGGCGTGCAGACCTCCTCCCCGCTCATTTCCACCAGGCTTCTCGGCGCCTCCCATTCAGAGAACTCCGGTGGAAGTGGATCTGGGAGTGAAAGGTGCGCACCCCAACCTATGTTTACGGATCCCGGGGGCTGTGGGCGTGGAGAGCGCAGGCTTTGGGGGAGCTTCTGCAGCTGAAGAACCTGAGCCCGAGGAGGCGGGCGGCGGGGCCTGACGCGCGCTGAGGATCCCCCGATCCCGAGGAAAGCCGAGAGGAGAGAGGGAAGGAAGGAGGGAGAGCGCGAGGCGAGAGCCACGCACGCCACCAGAGCCTCGCTCGCCGCCCGGACATGTTTAGGAACTTGGGTCGCTGGTTCGCCTCCTCGCTCCTCTCCGGCCGGAGCCCTCGCTCTCATCCAGGCGCTGCCTGCTCGCAGCGGTCTCCCTAACATGTGTGGCGCCGCTTCGCGGGGCTGGAGGAGCTCAGCTTGGGATGCGCTGGAAGAAGCCCGAGGGGGGGCTTGTTGGCTACAGGCGGCGGCTGTCTGGTCCGGAGGGAGGCTCTGAGCAGGGCCGCACTGCATCCAGCTGGCCTGGTGAGTTGGTGCAACTTTACCCATCTTTGTGGGGTACTTTGTTGCAGAAAGTTGACCGTGCATTAGTTTCATTTTATTGTGTTGAAGAATACCGTGGGAATTCGAGTGGAGAATTCTTTTTTTGGGGGGTGGGGAAGGAGTGTGGGGGCTTGTTTGGTAAGTAAATATCGCGAAATAGTAAAGTAAAAAAACAGAAACGAGGGCGCTGATGCGGTGAGTGGGGTGGGGGGGCCCGTGACACCCAATCACCGTGTGGGGGGGGGGGCGCGGCAGCGTGTGTGTGTGTGTGCGTGCGCCTGTGTGTGTGTGTGTGTGCGTGCATGCAGAGGGGTGGAGGCTGGTTGTGTCTGTGCGCCGTTGATGCGAGCGAGGGGCTGGGAGTTCGTCTGCGCAAGCGCGGCTCAGACGCGCGCTCCCGCGGTCAAAACTGAGACTGCAAAAGCGCGCGTCTGAGCAGTGTCTATATTCTCAAATACGAAGCACTGCAATCAATGCTTACGCATTGAATGCAGGTCGTGCTTCGACCTAAAAAGTGACAGGAGAGAGGCCGGCCAATCAAAGATGGTAAAGAGGCTATGCTGCAGGGGATGGACAAACTCAAGATGGACAAGCAAAGCCATCAAATAAGCAAACAAATGAGAGCGACAAAGTCAACCAATGATAACCAATGAATGGGTGTTGCACATTTTGGGGCAGGCTATATTATTCTGTGGGTAAAAGAATTCTTCAATACAATAATAACTTGCTCATTCACAGTGCTTTCAGTCGCAGGCAGGGACCTTGCAGCATATAAATATATGTTACTGCTTCTCACGGTCTAACCAAGATACAGCTCTGCGACTGGTTACACACAGATATAGGCATCAGCAGTAGTTGTATTAACCAACTGAGCCGATCATGCCATTAAAGAGTAATCGTTTTCCAATGATTACTTTAAACTGCATTTTTTCTTTTTATTCAAGGTTTGTGCGTTATATGTTGCAATCTTATATATGCACACAGGAAAGTAAAAGACCAACTAAATAGGTGCAGAATTGGTTGTCGTCTTTAGCCAGCTCCTGTACTATTTTTAATAAATACACCAAAACCGATGGTCATTTGTCAATGTTTAGTTAGGTGAACGCGCTGTGGGGTGAGAATGGCTGTAGGTTTTCTAGGTTCCGAAAGCTTTAAATAAAAGCAAGAAAATGCAAAGAGATGTAGCTAGTGTTGGCAAAGTCCTCTTTAAGTGAAGTGTGCCAAATGCATTTCTTCTTTCAAAGCATCCCCTGACCCATAATCTTTTTAAGAACAAAATGCAGAACTGTGTGTTAATATAAGGGCCAGGTTGCAGTAGCAGGCCCACTACCTCATGAGACGAAGGGGATGTGCTGTAGGGCGACATCAAGGGACACCATATGGCAAAGATGACAAGGGAAGGATGGAGGAGGAGTGGCCCTTCAGCAGGTAATGGAGGCCTTCAGCATGATACAGTGGAAAACAAACAGGCAGAATGCTCACATGATTTTGAACCGGTATGTTTATGAGCCAAGGGTGCTGCTGTCAAGAAGCCTCTGTGAGTGTATAATATTGAGAGCAGCACAAAATAAAAACACTTCTTTTGGTTGTCTCTGTCCAGCTGCCACAAACAACCTTCAGGTGAAGTTCATTGAAGCTCCCTGCTCAATAGGGTCTTTGTCTGTCCCGCTGGGATCAGCAGTGTGTCCTCTAGAGGAGCAGCCCCTGACACCAATGTAATCAAAGCGGCTTTTATATAAGGCTTGTGTGGAATAATGGAACAGGTGGTGGAGCAACAGGTGAGCTGGAAACGTGCAAAGAGTTGAAGCACCAACAAACGTAGGGAGTGGGCGGAGGACAGGGGGAAGCTGTGGGGAGAAGTACACAGGAGACAGAGCAAACAGCAGAGAGAGAGAGAGAGCAAACAAAGCACTGGGATGGTTTGGCGGATAGAGGGAGAAACACAAGAGGGAAAGAGCTGGAACACACAAGTACCCTGATGGAGTGCTTAAACAGCTTCCTAAAAGTGAGCAATGGCAGAACACTAGTCAGCAAGTTAAGAGTATGGTAAAGAGGCGAAGCTCCAAGGGAGGGAAAAGCTCAAGATGGAAAAGGAAAGCTGCTGAGAAAGAAGCAAGCGAGTGACAACACAGCCAGCCAATGGTAAGCAATGGCTGGCTGCAAGCCCCTGTATCTTCTTGGTAAACCCATAACAGACCTTTCGCAACCAGACCGCTTGCACGGTGGTAGGCGCGACCGAAAAAGGAGCGAGAAATGTATTTTCCAACTATATTTGCCACCTCCTTCATCATAAACCCGCTCTACTCGGTCCTCCATACTGCACCCCCATTGCTGCACTGCATCTTCATCCTTTCCACCTGCCCCACTCCACCTACATCTTGCGAAGACACTCCACGCTGTGCATGCTCTGTTACTTTCTCAAAGCCATGCATACATTGGATGGGACTCGCCCGTGTTTTTCTTCGCCTATACTTAGAAGAATCGGTTTATGTAGGTGTATCTATTTATGACCTTGTACATACCACACTGCATTCCATTTGATGACTTTGTCCATCAGTCAGCATTATCTTCCTTACTTACTGCAGAGCACTCAGATGTCCTAGGGGTGTGAGCAGCTCTATAAAAACATTTACATAAATAAATAAATGCTGCCACCCTAGACACCAGACCCTCTCAGTCTGAGGAAGCAGTGAGTGAGTGAACACACACATCCTAGATGTTCAGTATTCAAGTCATTTTTTGTTCAGCACAAGTCATAGGAATGCCTTAAAGGGGTCAAGGGGTGTGTTTGCAATGGGTGGTGTGCATGGCAAAGGAATCATTCTTTCAGATTTGAGGCTTTACTGGGCACCGAACACACAAGTTGCCAAACTCAAGCTGAATTTTATGAGTGCAGAAATGAACACCTCCTCCCGGCCTTACTGATCATTTTGCCTGCAGAACCACGACTACCACCATGATCACTTCTTCCTCAGTGATGCCGGGTGTACCCTAAAACCAGGTTCCAGATCAACAAACATAGTCCAATTCCACATCGCTGAAACATTAGAAAGGGTTGGCGTTCACCACGAAATGAAACTTATGTCACTTGGCTTTCCGTCCATGTTTTGGGTAAATGTTACACAAGAGCTCCTCTCTATCTCACTTGCATATTTCACACCAAGACATTCCTTACGGAATTAGTCTGAATGCACGTGTTGCACCAGGCAGAGACTGCACAAGCTCAGTTTCAACACATGGGACCACAGTGTCAAAAGCTACATCACCACCTAGGACTACTCAGGTCTAAATACAGAGGCACAAGCAGACAAACCTGCACCCGGAGCAGAATGTTTGTATTTTACTAATGAGCGTTATTTGCATTAAAGCCAGTACACAAATCAGAACCAGTCCTGATGAGGGACTGGGCAGCCTGACCTCCTGATCACACGCTCTTGAAATGCATTGGATGTGCGGTCCTCGCGTCCTACATTGCTAGCCCTATGTGGGTCAGATGCTAATCCCGTTTCCATTCTTAGCTCCAGTTTGATGGCCCCTGTCTCTGCTGCGGAAGAAGCGTGACACTTCCTGATCTGATTTGCACTTAGGGACGTGCTCTTGGTAAGGGGAGCGGCGCTGCAGGCAGGGAGCGAGTCTATCCCGCCTTCATCTCTGACTGCTCAGCTGTGCTTCCACGGGGAGGCTGCTGTGGGGAGGGGGGGGTGTGGATGGGGTCGCTGCACATGCTGCCCCCTCTCCTCCCAGGCTGCCCAGACTCATCAAACCTATCAGTGCAGCTCGCAAGATAGCTCCAGGCGTGTGTTGACTTGAACCTATTTCCTGGAAAGTCGAAGTTGCCTGTGTGACTTGGGGCACTTGTCAGTGACAAAGATAGTAACTGCTCTAGGCTGCCCTTGCAAGTAATTGATGCTTTGCCTCATTAAGCAGTGTTTCTTGAGGATAAACACAATGTGCGCATTCAGGTGCAAAGCCAGCTCCACGCAAGGAGCGCCTGCTCGCTGCTGGAGCGCTTCGCAGTTGTAAAATGCATGGTCCAGAATGTGAGGCAGCTTTTTACAGTGTTGCTATATTACTGATTATTTGCTTAGAGCAGTCTTCACCAGGTACTTGGCCTCTTGATGCAGTTGGATAATGCAGGCAATCATTTTGTCAGGATTGTCAATGTTATTGTTAATTAGCTTTGAATTGATTGTCGCGCTACCTGTCCTTAGTGTGGCATCATGCCGCCTCTCAGTAATCCAGGGTATGACGTTCCATCCTTGACCAGAGTCTGATTAAATGTTGGGGCGGAGTGCGGTCAGTAGTATACAAAAAAAGCAGGAGGCAGATAAAACAAATACCCGCCGGGCCGCCGCGCTATCACAGCGCGGCCCCAACCGGAAGTCCCGCCCCATCGCGGCGAGAGGGAGACAGAGCTGCCCGAGGAGCCACGAAGGCTCCGCATTGAGTCCCGGTCCCGAGATGGGGGACCGGGTGAAGAGCGGGCGGGCGCATGGGGAAGGCAGGGCTCTCATGTAGTGAGAGCCCCGCAAAGCGCTACCGCCGCCCGAGATGCAGATCCGCCGCCGAGCACCGCCAGAACAGGTGAGTGTGTTGAGTGAGAGGAGGGGTGAGTGGGGGTGGGGTGTACGCGTGTGTGTGTGTCTGTTTGAGTGTGTTTGTGTCTGTCTGTGTGCGCGTGTGTGTCTGTTTAAGGGGGGGTGCGTGTGTGTATATGCAGTGTGTGTATGGCTTTCTTTGTGCGCATGCGTGAGTGACGACGTGCGCGCTCACGAGGTACAATCTCGTAGAAAAAGCGCATGGAAGATTGCTGTCCTCATTCCCCCAGAAGTAACAACATAAGTCGTCTCGCCCTAGACAGCAAAGCTTCGCTTTGCTTTCGTCTAGGCGAGACCTAAAGACCAAAAGCTTCAAAAATAGATACATTATACATACACTTGAGGATTGTAGCGGTGAATACGGAGACTAAGAGCGGCTAAATAGAATAAAAACGGGGAAATTATAACAGAACTAATAAACAGAATCTTGTATAAATCACCCAATTCCACGAGGGATTATCCCAGCTTTCCATTTCGAGACCGGCCGCCAGGTTGCCTCCCCTCGTAGCCTTGCTTTAAAGCCGCTAGTAGCAAAAGTGGCCGATTCATAGCTGTACACCGCTAAGAAACGGGCTAACCACATCTGAAAGCTAGGTGGGAAAGATTCCTTCCAACGTGTGGACAAAATTAACCTCAGTACCGCTGTGCCAATGAACAACAATCTTTCTTCAGTTTTTGAAAGTTTTAAAGAGTTGTCAAAACCTAAAACAAATAGGGTATAAGACTCGGGGAGTTTATGACAAAATATTTTTTCCCAAAAAGAAACTACCATACTTTTTATAATAATGAGCTCTGAACATTTGCTAAACATATGGGCAAGAGTCGCGGGTCCTTGTGAACATCGCGGACACAAATCATTCTCTCTTTTGCCCCATGCAAAAAGTTTGGCTGGGGTAAAATAGAGATCGAATACTGTCTTGAAAAGTTGTGCTTTTAGGTTACTGGCCATAAATAATTTATGGCTCAGCTCCAAGACTTTGTCTATATCAACGTCTGGATTATTAAGTTTCGCCGCCCATTTGGCTTCCGTTTGTTCTATATCGTCCTGTGTTTCAGTCAAAAGGGTGTCATAAAAAGTTCCTATCCTAGTATTTGGTCTAACCATTACCTCAATTATTTCAACTTTTGAAAGACACATTGTAGACCCTTTGGCTCTTAGCTTAGCGAACACCTGAGCAAACTTAAGAAAGTCCCCATTAGAGAGACCATATTTCATTTTTAAATCCATAAAAACAGTGTTGAGACCTTTTAACAAAAGCTCGTTAACAGTTCTAATACCGAGCCTTTCCCATTTCCTTGCAGTAGAATCAAAATCGAGACCATGTGTAATACTAGACTGCCACAGAGGTGTATAACGGTTGATTTTCGCAATATGCATGTGTTTGGCTACTTTATCCCAAATTCTCCAGGCGCTAATTAAGATTTCTCCCTTAAACTTCTTATAATGATTTACCTCAGTCCTTCTTAATAATAAGCCTTTAGCATCCTGGCCGAGTAAGAGCTCATAAATTGAAGGAATTAACGCTGTGTTGATCCGACTTTGTTCAGTCGAATGTAAAACCATAGGGGTAAGCTATTTAAGGAATGCTGCCCAGTGGTAGAAAATCATGTTGGGTAAAGTAAGCCCACCCCTATCCAATGGAAGAGACAGAAAAGAATGAGATCGCCTAATCTTTCCATGTTGCCAGACAAATTTAGACATGAGGGTGTTAATGAAAGTTAAAACTTTAGGTTCAACAGCTAAAGGAATAGCTCAAAATAAATATAGGCATCTGGGCAAGACATTCATTTTCAGATAATTAACCCTGCCTATGATGGAGAGATAGAGACCGTTTACCCTATCCAAATCACTCTTTATCTTTTCCAAGAGCGGATAAAAATTAAGCTTCACTACATGCTTAGTATTAGAGCAGATGGCTACTCCAAGATAAGTAGCTATCTTGGCTCTTATTTGAACAGGGCAAACTATATTATCGGTGCATAGGATAACAGTCTTTCCTCTATTAAGGGAATACCCCGAGCAAAAACCATATTCTAAGGCCACTCACTCAATTTCGCGGATCGCCTCGATCGGGTCAGGTGTTAAAACCGCGATGTCATCGGCATAAGCTAACACTTTTGTCTCAAATTGGTTACAGAGCACTGGTTTAATAATATTGCTTTCTAAAAATTTGAGAATTAGGGGATTAATATAAAGAGCGAAGAGCAGGGGCGAACAGGGACATCCCTGCCTTGTGCCTCTTGCATTATTAATATAGCCAGATTCTGAACCTAACATTAGGAGTTTTGCTTTGGGACGTAGATACATTGATTTGATAGATTTCACAAATTTAGGGCCAAAATTAGTACGTGCCATGGCTACCCACAAGAAGTTCCATGAAACACGGTCAAAGGTTTTCTCAGCATCAAGTAGGATCATTGACATCTGGCCCCCCCGAGACAGACATGGCATCAAATAGGGCAATAGCCCGGCGAGTATGGTCGGTAGTCCCCTTGCCCGGGACGAAGCCATGCTGCCATGGAGAGACCAGATGCTCAATGACCCCACTGAGTCTAACAGCCATCACCTTTGCGTATAATTTAGAGTCCGAATTAATCAAGGATATTGGGCGATAGGAAGTTAATTGCTCGGGTGGTTTCCCCCTCTTTGGGAAAACAATAATGCTAGCCTCGTCCCAGGAATCAGGAGGAACACGATTGTACTGAACCCCCAGAAATAAATCATATAGGAGGGGACATAGTTGATGACCAAGAATTTTATAAAGATCGATCGGCAATCTGTCTGGGCCCGCGGCCTTGCCAGATGCTAAAAGCGATAATGCAGACTCTACCTCAGCCAACGTGATTTCACTTTCTAACTCTTCCCTGGTAGTATCATCTAATAGACTAACAGCTTCCAAGTTATTAAGGAGGTTCGCCAGAAAGTAATCTATATCCTTATCGGTGGTAACCACTCCTTCTGAATACAGCTTTTGATAGTATTTTTGAAATAGAAGGATGATATCAGCTGCTTGCGTGAAGGTCTGCCCATCATCTACAATTGTGGGGATATTATTAATTAAGTTTTTTTGACGGGTTCGGAGTGCAAGCTGCCTGCCCACCTTTTCACCACTTTCATAAACCTTCCTCCTGTGTGCGCTATAGGTTTGGGCAGCTTTCTGGCTAAGATTAGTATTTAACTCAGCCTTTAAGACCGCTACCTGGAGCATCTGGCTGCTAGCATCTTTACCCTGTGCGATTAAAGAAGTGTGATCTCCCTCAGCTTTAGCCAGCGCTGACACCATTAACTCATGGTCTTTTCTTGATTTGGATCTGGCGAAATTCTGAAAACTAATAATCTCCCCCCTTAAGGCGGATTTGTAGGAATCCCACACTGTATTTCTAGAGGCGCTAAACCGATTTATATTAAAGTACTCTTCTGTCCAATTTTTAATATGGGTGATAAACTCATGATTAGACAAGAGTTTCCTATCAAACGACCAGGACCGCCGTTGTGTGTATTGCGAACCGGCTGTGATCCCAAGAATGAGTGCATTATGATCGGAAATTATTCTCGGGCGTTTGTTAATTGTTGCCTGCGGTGCTAGGTCTCCGGAGACGAACATGTAATCAATCCGAACTTGTTTTTGGTGCGGATGTGAGAAATAAGTATAGCCTGGGTCATGAGCATTATTTTGCAGCCACACATCAATCAAGCCATAGCTACCCAACAATCTTTTAACGGCCTGATACACCCTTGGTTTACGACCAACATATTTCTGTTTGGGGGCACTGTTACACAGCCGCGGTATAAGTGAGACGTTAAAATCGCCACACAAAACTAGTGGGCCCTGCCAGGTGGCCAATTCAGCTTCAAGTACCTCAAATATTGTTGGGTCGTCGTGGTTTGACCCATATATGGTACAGATAGTAATACCAAAAGCAAGTTTAACAATAGCCCATCTACCCTGGGGATCTGAGAGATGACGTACTCCTAAGCCGAGACTTGTTTTGGCTAGGACTGCTACGCCCCTTATGTTCGAAGATTGTGTAGAGGCTATCAATAAATTATACCCCTTTAGATTCAGCCATGATCTCTTAACCCATGGGACATGAGTCTCCTGAAGACAGAGTACATCAACAGGATTTAATTGCAATAGCTCAGCCATTCGCCGTCGTTTATCCCCAGATAAGAGCCCTCCAACATTCCAAGTTTGGACAATTAATCTACCCAATATTTATAGGAAAAAATAATAAGATCATTTGAACAAATACAATTTTAATTTAGTACGTAGCACCAGCTCAGGTTCTTTTCCGTTTGTTTTCCCCTTACTTAAGCCTCTTGCTGACAAAACTGTTTTTTTTTAAAGCTTTTTCATGCCCCCCAACCCACCCCCACTCCCCCTTCACTGCCAACCCCCCCACCCTACCCCCACACACTCCCTTACAACCCCCCACCCCAAACAGTAGGCAATCAGACTCAACCAGAGTCTGGGTGATGCAGTTACAGCATAACATCTAACCTACCGCCATCTAATGTGCAAAAAATGAGATAATAAATGAATACCCAGAAAAGGGAAAAGAGAGACCATCGGTACAAGCAAAGCAAAAAAAATAAAAAATTAAGTGTTAGATGACAGCCCTATAATGATTCCATACCTCCCACCATAACCATATCACAATCATATCCTAATTAAATGTCTGCATTTATCAAAAATTGGAGCTAACCAAGGGGGATAAGCACGCCAAGGATCGTTGTAAAGAAACAGGAGTAATCAATCATCATTCACATGAATCATTTCTGAGTCAGTTCATCGAGATATGCCTTTGCTTTGATTTCGGAATAAAAGAATTTTGTGTGACCGCCCAGTACAATTTTAAGCTTTGCAGGGTTGTTCAAATAAGCTTGGGCACCTTTATCTTGGAATGGTTTGATCAGAGAGCGGAGCCGCCACCGTCTCTCCACAGTTGCGTGGCAAAAGTGTGGTCTTGTGAAATAGGAGAGTCCACTATATACCAACCTATGGTCTGGTCTCGCTTTCTCAGCCACCGTCTGCCTTAACAAAAAATTTCCAAAATAAACTAAAATGGCTCGGGGATACACCCCAGGTTTAAATGGCAGGTTAAAGGGCATCCGGTGGGCGCGTTGGATTTCGGCATCCCAGTTCTTAAGTTCAGGCATAGACTCTCTGAATAGTTTTATTACAAAAGCACGTGCATCCTCCCCCTCCATTTTCTCCGGAATTCCCAGAATGCGCAAATTATTGCGCCGCTGCCGATTTTCTAAATCCTCCAGCTTCCATTTAATGTCTATGCGTTCGGCTTCCTGAAGTTTAATTCGCTCCGAGTTCAGAGTGGCCTCTTTCTCGTTCGTCATAACCCTGGCTTCCATCTCGGTGACTCTTTCCCCTACCAGGTTGCAGTACTTGGATTTTACGAAGTGCCGCCCGTGATCTCTTGCTGTCCAAAGCGGTCTCTTCCCTATGTGCTGCAATAGCCTGTAAAATGGTTTCCACTGCAGAGTGCGATATCTCCGAGTTACCTGAGTTTATAGGCCCCCCCCATATGTAACAACGGATTAGAAATGGAGTGGTTATCGGCCGGACCACACTGTTTAAGTCTGGATGTAGATTTAAGTTTGGCTCTGACAGTGTTAGCATTCACGCTCTCCTCACAGTAGCTGTCCTCAGAAGAACTAAGCAGAGGTTCTGATTCAGACTCTTCATCTACTGAGCCCTCTATAGAATCTGAGTCATCCGACCATTCTCCCACAACATTAACTCCATTCTCATCAGAAAAAGAGTAAAACTCGCTAGGCTCTTTATCCTTCTCCTCAAGTAGATGAATCTTTAAAGAGCTTTCCCCTGACATTTGTTCATTCAGCTCTTGATTCCCAACCATCCGGCCAGAGTTGTCAGTGGGTTGATTGGGTGGGGGTAAGCTTGGGGGCCCAACAGATATGGCTGGTATATGTAAAATCGGCAGTCCCATAGGTAACACCTGTATTGAATGCTTTACCCCCAGCAAAGTTACTTCACCTTGTACCCCCAACACATCTTCCTCTGCCCCTAAAGATGACAGAGCGCCCTTCCAGTTCTTGAACCTCACCACCAACAGAGATCCCACCGGGTGTAATGGGTTGGGCAGATTGGTCAGATTGGGCAGACTCAGCTACAACGGTGCAGTAGAGGTAGCTCCAACCATAGAGTTAATAGTGGTATTCAGCTGAGGCTCAGGTTCAACTGTGGGGCCCCCAGAGTTACAAATGTTTACTCCCTGACTAATCATTGTAGCGGGGCTGTTCAAAATGTCTTGGGAAACCTCTTGGGTAGCCTCCTTTCCAAGGTCTTTCTGCAATCCGCTCTGCGCTCCCTTTTTTAGAAACAAGTCCAGTACTGTGCCCCCGGTGGTACTCAATTTTCTCCTAGCGGCAAGGACGTCTTGCCTCGGGGAGTGTTCTGAGGAGGCTTGCTGTTTTCTAGTCTTGGACTTCACTGTATTAGAAAGGGAGTTGCCTCCTTCCTCATCGTCCAGTGATTCCTCCTGTTGCTGCCGCTCGGCCTCTTTGCGGAGGATTCTGGCAGCCTCACTACCCGCGCTCTAGACGCCGCAGCTGAGGCAGCCGTTTTCGTGGGCATAGCTACTACAGGATCCAGTAGCTCCGCAGCGAACACACGAGCGACAAAAATGAAATTATAACACTGCCCCCCCCCCGTTGAACAATCGGAGGATACAGTGTAGCCGCTATAGTATAGTCGCGGTCGTGACTGCTGTAATCGTGGTTGTTGTGGCTGCAAATGTGGGCGGAATCCTTTCAGCGGAACCAGAGCCGAAGCCGGAGCTTTTGCTGGAACTACAGCACAGGGAAGCCGATAGGTTGCGGCGCTGCGATGCAGGGTCAGTGGCTGTCCCGTGATACTGAGAGAGCCAGGGAGTTGGTGCTGTTCTTGCGAGACCCCCAGAACCATACCGCCTACAAAACCAAGGTAAGATCAGTTGATGCAGATAAGATGACGGGCGGAAATTTTCAACCCCAGTGATTTAACGAAGGAGTAGTCGCTTAGTTTGGTTCGAAATTCACAGGCAGGAACAAAGCGTAGTGGGGCGGAGCGGAGCCATGTCTCTCCCCCCTTCTCCCTTCCCTGGAACGAGGAGCGGAGCTCAGGCGTGGTGCTGCTTCGCGGTCTACGGACAGACCGCCATCTTGCCCTTCTACCTGGACACTACAATGTTTATGATTATTAATGGAGATCCCCAGTAGAACTGGCTGCCATTTTTTGCCACTACTGATTCATTGTGAAAAAGCCCAGTCAGCTACTCCTACTCATATTTCTGCTTCACAATGCATCTTGTGCATCAGTATACCCACTACTCCCCATTGTTACTGTGAACCTGGTGAAGGATAGGCAAAGGGGACAGAATGAATAGCTGACACCACAATGCTCCAAATCTAAAAGGAACTAGAACGCTATAGTTTCCTAATACATCATCAGAAGTTATTATCTTTCTCAAGCCAATTTCATTACCACCAGGATCTTTTTAAAAATCTGACACTAGGCTCCTTAAAAAGGCGTATGTCCTTTCCTGCTCGTACGGTCTGGGAAGTTACTTTATAGTTTTCCTCCTCTACTAGTAATCCATAAAGTAGTTCAGAAATTCTCTTAAAGTTGCAGCAAGACCTGCACGTGCATTCAGATAGACCCAGGTTAGAAATGAGCATTCCAAAAAAACAAATAAAGAAATATATTATATACTGGCTTAGAATTATCAATTTCTAAGGCTCCACCTTTCAGGCGCAAAGACTTGTCTCTGTTTCTATTACTGGACATCTGAGTCAAAAGGTACAACTTTGACCTAGTCGTACTTGAGGTGGCACTAATGCTGAAATCCACGAAAGATACTTCAATTTATAGGACCTAGGCACTCATGGTACCATAAACTAGGGACTTACAAATAAGTTGGCCTATGCCAATTAGGGACAAGCCAATGAACTGCGTACCATTTTAAGGTTCAGAGTACATGTACTGAGTCTGGTTAAGCAGGGCTCATGGCATTTTAGAGCCATTACACTAGTACCTAGTAGCCTAGTAATCGAAATGAAGGCAGCAAGTGGGGGTAAACCTGGCAATAGCCTGTTTACTTGCATGCAGTTAAGTGTAAATTACACTGTGCAAGCAAACAACACCGGGTTCTCTCAGATACTGGACTATATCAAAGTTTCATTCCAAGTAATTTTAGGGAAAGCAAGATAATTGTGAATTTGTCTCAAAAAAACATGCAAAAAATCATAGCTCATTTGGCAGCAAAGAATATAAATGTCCATTGATACAAGAACAGACTATGATGTTTGAGCCAAGGAAAGCAGTAGAACATAAATATTAAAAAAGATTAGGCGACATCTAAGGAAATCCTGTAAGGATGTTAATAGCCTGTGATGGGAAGAGGGAAAGAACCTTCTGCCTACAAGCCAACTTTCAATCTCATCTCTGGAAGCCTGAAGCATTAAATCATGGTCAACAGTGTCATGCCACAAATAAATGCAGTAGGATGAGGATACTAAAACTCTTTACATTAGTTACTAGGTTAAAGTCATCCACTATGGATAGCAGTACTTGCTCAGTACTTTGGTTGAGCCGGAATGCTGCCTGCACACTGTCGAAGATATATTTCTCTTAAACAGGTGCAGATAAGTGGTTGGCTACTTTATATTCTACGGCTTTGGCTTCAGCACTAAAAATACTGATCAACCAGTGCCTAGATGGGACAGCAGAGTTTAATTCTTCTTTTGCCAGGAAAGGCACGGCAAATGTCTCTTTAAATTATCTGGGAATGCCGGTGCATTGTATATGTATGTATCTGGTATTTCTGTAGTGCAAACCTAGCCAGAAGGAAGCAGAGTGCTGTACATGGTCAAAGGCAAGCTTAAAGTGAGCGAGTATTAGGAGAGGAAGTGGAGTTGTGGATGGTTAATGGATTGTGATGTAGTGTTCTCTAAAGAAGTGAGCCTTCAACACTGCTGTATGGGAGCAGGATTGGATCATTTCTGGTGGATATAAGGATGTTGTTGCAGATGCTGGGTGCATAGATGATAAAGGCCTGGTGTCTTGTTTTATCTCTTAACATTTTTAGTCTGTCGTCTGCTCGTGTCCTGGCTGTGGGTATGGTGAGATTGTCTACAAGATAAGTGGCGGTGCTGGTTGTGTTGGCTCTGTAAATGATGTAGCTACTTTCAAAGACAGGGATGGCTGGAAAGGGGAGCTAATGGAGTTCCAACAGGGTGGGGGTAATAAGATCACATTTCTTCAGGCGCTAGATGAGACATGCTGCAGCGTGTAGAATGCCCATAAGGGTTCCGAGTGTGAAACCTGGGAGGCCATAAAGTAGGCCGTTACCATAAGAAAATGGTAGAGAATTCTATATAGAGAAGTGATAAACATGTAGTCTAGATTCCTAGGAATTTAAGAAGGAGATGAATCAAAGTCAGATCTCAGAGCGCCATTTGAAGGTCCTCCGCCTCAATTAACGGATAAAATAGTGTGAGATGTTAATCTTATTTCTTGAGAGCAATGTTTGATCAGTGCACATTATATTTATCATTTTAGAGAAAAACTGACATCTTCTGGAGACAAGTGCTTAAACACACAATTGAACTGATAAATTCACTGGCCATCACAACTTTAGGCAAACCTTCATTTATTTCTTTAACTTATTTGGAATCATGTTCTGTCTGCATCACAACTAAAAGCATTCCAACTAATAAGCAACGGAAAGGGCATGTGGTGTAAGAGCTAAGTTAATGACTATGGATTGAGGGGACCTGCATTCTAATCCCAGTACCTCATCCCAGAAATGTGATCAATTATTTTTACATACGTTTGTCATCCTGCCGTCCTGTTCAGTTCTGATGTCTGGCAAAAAATTTGAGTTCTGATGAACAGCTAATGTATGTCTGAAGTAGGACATAAATAAATTGACATTTACAACGGACAAATTGAAGTGAGCTTTGTGAGCAAGGACTGTGCTCCACATTCAGATATTTAATGAGGAACTCACGCTGATATGGTCTTCTCACGAGGCTCAGGAGGTAGGCCAACCGTCAGTTGCTTCTGATGAGACAGAAGGTCTGTACAGGCCTATGCAAAGGGAGACAATGTGTGGTTAATGTACTTCTGAAGCAAGGTAAATAACTATAGAAATGACTGCTTTTCAAGCATAAGAGCTCGGAAAGTGAATATGAATTATGCCTTGATATTATACATTCATTTTTAAAGACTATATAAACAGAAAACTGATCTGTAATCTTAGATTCCTTGTTGTGTATGCAGATTGGCAATCTATAAACCTATTCCAAATGCTGGAATTTCCATTAGTGTGTTTAGTTTCCCTCAGGTAAATACGATTTCCAATCACATTGTCCCAATCATCCAATGATGGCATCTCAATCTACACAACCGACATTCATATAAATGTTGTTGTATATCACGGCTATGGAAACGATAAATGTCATACTGGACGACATTATTTTTTTGTCCTACGTCAGCTATCCTATTATAGAAAATGAAGATATAAGGATATCCTGAACTTGAATCTTTGGACATTAGACATATGTTTTCATTGTCTAGGATAATTTCATTTTCACCATGTATATATTTGTGTGATTCATTGTATATATTCTTTGTTGTAGTAAAGTGGGTTTCTGCTGCAATAACCCCCCCCCACTTTTTTCCTGATTTCTGATGCAGTTTGACTGAGTGTGCACTGCATCCCTGCTTATCAGGTTCCCAGTGCCTGTGTTCTTTCCCATAACGGTACCTTTCTTTCCCCAACTGGGGCACCTCTGGCCCACATGTATATCTCTTATAAAAGGTACCAGTGGTACCAAGGGCCCTGTGACCAGAGAGGGTCTCTAAGGGCTGCAGCATGTATTGTGCCACCCTCAGAGACACCTCACCTAACACACATACACTGCCATTGCAGACTGTGTTGTGGTGCAGACCAAACCTATGAGTCGACATGGCACACACCCCTGTGTGCAATGCCCACCCAACACTGCCTGTGGCATAGGTAAGCCACCATTCTAGCAGGCCTCACAGCCCTAATGCAGGGGTCACTATAGCACAGGTGAGGGCATAGCTGCAAGAGCAATATGCCCCTACAGTGTCTAACTCCATTATTATACATTGTAAATGCCATGAAGTCATATTGAGTACATGGTCTGGGAGTCTGTCATTACACACTCTACAGGTCCATAAAGGCTTTACTGAATGCTAACTAGTTTGGTATCAAACTTCTCAGCATAATAAACCCACACTAATGCCAGTGTTGGATTTATTATAAAATGCACCCAGAGGGCATCTCAGAGATGCCCCCTGAAAAATGACCACCTACCTAGTGTACAGCTGACCGGTCTGTATCTGCCTGCCATAAACAGACATGTTTCTTACCCCCTTGAGGTGAGAGCCCCGGCGCTCTTGTGGGTTACAAACAAAACCTGCTTGGGTGGAGGAGCTTCACACCTACCCTCTAGCATGAACAGCATCCAGGGAGGTGAGCCTCAAAGGCTTTCCCTAAGTCTGGCTGCCATATTCAGGCCCCGCTGGAAATGAGCGGGGACTGAATATGGAAATTAGTAGGTCCTGATTCAGTTTTTTTGGTTGTCAAATTACTTATAAAAATAAATTTACACTGTAAAGTTTAACAAAGATTGTATCAGCGCTTAGAAACCGTCGGTGATAACACGCTATATAAATGCAAATTACAATTACAATTACCTCATCAAGAGCTTCAACTTTCTTCTTTAGTGTCCCAGATATACATCGTATTAATGCCCACTGACGTGTGGCTCCAACTTTGCTATAAAGTTCAATCAGGAGATCCTTAACAGTGGCACCAGGATTTCCATATATCTCCGTGTCCCAGTTAGCCCCTCTATGTTTGGAAAAAGTAAAGCAATTAGACTAAGGAAACACATGAATGATAAATATTTCAGTTTTTCATTACTATATTCAGAATCCAAATTGTTGAAGGTGGGAAAGGAGACACTATGTAGTATGTACCTGCTTGAAGCCAACAGCAAAATGTGCTGAAAATCAGTTGGCTTCAATGCTGAAATCTAGCTTACCTTGTGAATTTACTTGGGCGCCAGACTGAATCTGGAAAAATCTTTGACACAGCTCTTGAATGCTATTAGCCTCCCACAAACATCCGTCCAACCTCCAGACATGACAACAAAGAGCTGCACATGGGCACCACCACCTGGCAATGAGGCATCTGTGGTTAGATAGAGTATAAACTGGAAAGAGCGTTGCAGAAGGTAACTTGTTTTTCTGATGGAATCTGCAAATTTCTCACTGTGTATAGATATCAAAGCAGTTTTTCTCAAGGCGGTTCTAATGAGAACTTTACACCAGGAAGTCCTGCAAAGGTGAGAGAGCCTCCTGAGGACTTGGGAGTCTTTACACTAGTGCCTCATCAAAGTATGGACGTATGCTCAGAATGGGCCGAGGCCTAAAACAGGAGCACCCCTGAACAGGGTTGTAGCAGTGGCCTTCACTCTGGTGGAGTGAGCCCTTAAGTAATCAGAAGGGTCTTTTTTGCCCAAGATATAAAACTGTTTGATGCACTGGGCAGTCCATCATGAAAGTACCATTTTTGAACTGTCTTTCTCTTCTGCCCACCTATGAATCAGACAAAAAGGTTATCAGTCACTTGGTATCTTTTGTCTTATCAATGTAGAAACTGAGGTTTTTATTGTATTAAACTAGTGGATCTTTTTCTCTTAAATGAGCTGGGGTGGAGGGAAACGCATGGATAAAAATGGCAGAGGCCCAAAGGAGATACACATCAGAAAAATAATAGCAACATTTATATCCCAGTGAGCCATAATATAGTGAGCAGGGGTAAACGGGGAATCCCCTGCCAAGAAGAGCATTATGAGAGACTTGGTAAAAGTGCACTGATCAGGCAACCGAAGAAATGCCCGTAGCACCCAAAAGTAGCTGTGAACCGTGGTCACAGCAAACCCTTGCAGGGGCACCACCAAAATGAACAGATGCACATCAGACATCTTAGGCTATGGAGGATCAACCTGTCTGCCCTCACAGAAAAAGACACATTTAGACCAAAAGCCAGAATAAACAGACTTTTTAAAAGGCAGTGAGCTGCCAAAATGACATCAAAATCTCCAAATTGCTTCTGTTCCATCTCCACCCATGAAAATGTATATTGTGGAGGCTCATGTGCAGGCAAAATACACAAAGGAGGGCTGGGGAGTATTTAGAGACCCATGAGTGCTTCCTCCCAACAAAGTTTAAACACAAAAAAACAAAAGAAATTACAGGTCTGATTGTTTAAGTGGCAAACTGGTACCGACTTGGATAATAGAACCATGTCTATGGTTCTAGAAGCATTTTTCTGTGAGGATGGAAATCCTCACTCACTCTTAGGTGGTATGCTTCATTGTAGGGTTCTTCCTCACAACATAAACAAAACTACTTCCCTGTAGGAGAGGAGCTAATTGGATTGGTAATCCCTATGTGGGCAATTGTTGTGGGTGATGGTGCAGAATGCAGTAGTATGGAAGTGAAAATAAAACTACCTCTTGGTTGAAATAGGACTAACTTTATTATGTCCCTAAGGGGTAGGACGTTTAAGTCTGTTATTGTCCTTTTTTAGTTTCTAGGCCTTTGTCAGAGCCTGTAATCTAGTCACTCTGCAAACATTTATAAGGGGAAGATTTTGATATCAAAGGAAGTGCAATACAACCAAATTGTCAGGGAACTGAAGAACGGATCCACCATTATCCGCACCCTCAAACGTTAGGTAGAAGCCTCAACCCAAGGCCTCCTGACAAGATTTAACAGGACTGGGACTTCTCCCCCGTAGTTATTGTCTCTATCCTTAATGGGTCGAGGACAGCAGTTCCTTCCGAACAGGCAGATGAAGTCCAGGAGTATACTGAGATCCAGGAGGTCTAAGTAGCAGAATAGCCTACTCCTGCTTCACTTCCTTCTGGACCTGTGGAATTAGCACCAGAGGCAGAAATGCTTTAAGGAGGCCTGAGCCCCACAAAAAATGTCTACCAGGGATCACTGAGGTGGAAACTCCTTGGGACTAAAGGCTGGGCATGGAAGGTTCTCCAAAACAGGTAAATAGATCTATTGAGGGTGCACCCAACTGGGTGAAGACACCCTGTGCCCCCTCAGGGTGCTGACGCCATTTGTGATCAGAAAAATTACACTTGCTGAGTATGTCTGCCCTGACTTTCAGTAAACCTAAACTATGACTTACCATCAAGGGGATCATAAGAGGTTCCAATTCCCCCACATATGGTTTGGAGCCTCTAGACAAAGGGCACAGGACGCCACCGTTCCCTGCTTGTCTGCTGTGTTGTCATCCGGACTTGCCCTTGATGAGAGATAGAAACACCTGGAAGGTATGATAGATGGCGCTTAACGCCAAAAGACTGATTTGAAAATGGGGTTCCATCGGTGACCACCACATCGTCCAGATGGACTCCTAAACCAAAAACCCATCATCACTGTATGCTCTCACTGGACTAAGGTGAATGGTCTGTCAAAAGAAAGATAAGCATCCATCACTGTAGATATCAGACCGACCGTGTTGGCCAAAATACAAACATTATCTAATGGGTACTGCCAGTACTGGGCCCACTGAAGAAGATTCAGATGAAGAGCTGCATGTGCCAAAGGGCATAAGCACCAAAAAGATGCATGAGGTCAGGAGTCCAAGAAACCTCCAAACCATCAAGACTTGATACCGAAATATCAGGATCACAGTCCGAATGTCCTGGATTTGCAGCAAAAAGGTTGACTCTCTAAAAGCAATCCTCTGCACTGGCTGAATGTGGGATTTGGGTTTGTTGAGGGTGAACGCCAAGATGGACAACAACTAAATGGTCGCAGTCAGGTTGAAGAATATTAGCCAAGGTTAGGCCTAGCCCGTGTCATTGGGGATCTTATGTTGTATAACCAATTGCAACTTCACAACATGCATTATGATCATTGTCCTACATTGTATGATGAGATGAGCAATGTTAATAAAAAGATTTTTTTTTTAAAGATTAGCCAAGGTGAATCTGCCTTCAGGAGCCAGTGATCGAGGTACAGTAATACAAGTAAACTTGTTCTGAGAAGTAAGGGCCACAATCACAGATATGGTTTTGATGGACACCTAAGAGGCATAGGTAAAGTCGGAGGGCAGGACACGTTGCCACCAAAGAAATTAGGTACATTAGGTTCTACGCATGGAAGTATGCATGCTGAAAGGCCACCATCTAGTCCTCAGGCTCCAAGGCTGGAAATACAAGGGCCACAGTCAACATTTTTAAAATCTCCTTCTAGAGGAAGGTGTAAAAGAGAAGGTGGTCCAAGACTTACCTCATTCTTCATCCTTCTCAAGAACCATGAAGCATCAGGTATAACACCCCAAGCTTGTCTCCACCAAACACAATTGCTGCCTTTGTCAGTAATATCTAAACCTCTCTGGAGAGCTAACTGCATGATACACCAATATCTAGGTAAAAACTGGGAAAATATGTAGAAAAGTAGTCAAGAAAGGGAGGGTGTACTCAAACCAAACTATCTGCAGGGTACATTAGGTAGAGGGGCAATGTTGAATGCTGCCTAATACTGGCCTCAAATGGCAGCCACAGGGGAAACTAAAGCAGCATGGCGGCATGTAGGGGAGTGGGTTTCTGTTGCAGTAACCCCCCCCACTTTTTGCCAGACTACTGATGCACATTTACTTGGTGTGCCCTGGGTCCCTGCCAATTAGGTTCCCAGAGCCTGTGTTCTTTCCTCAAGATTAAACCCAATTGGCATCTCTGGCCACAGGTTAGCCCCTGGTAAATGGTACCATAGGAAACAGGGGCACTGTGATAAGAGAAGGCATCTAAGGCCTGCAGCACTTATTGTGCCACTCTTAGAGGTCCTGTACGTTTACACTCACACACTGCCTTTGCAGGCTGCATGTTTTGTTGCAGAACAAAGTGAAGAGTCGACATGGCACACATCCCTGTGTGCCATGCCTACAGCCCACTGCCCTGGCATAGCTCAGTCACCCCTCTAGTTGGGTGCACTACAACAGTGGTGAGGGTACAGGAGCATGAGCCCAGTACCCCTACAGTGTCTAAGTCCATTCTTGGACATTGTAAGTGCAGTACTACCATTAGGAGTATATGGTGCTGGGAGTTTGTCATTATGAACTCCACAGCACCATAATGAAAACTGAGAAGTCGGCCTGAGCTTGAGTGGAAAAACACCAAGAGGAGGTCTACCCGGCAATTGTGACCCAAGAACCGGAATCCCAGACCAGCCTCAAGACCCCAACTGATGCCTGCAGCCTCAATACAAAGGACCCCCTCTCTACCTCGACCAAGAGTGGGTAAGACTTACCGATGCCAAAAGGCACCCCTGCACCCAACACCCCACAGCCTAGTGTGCCACAACCAACGGTGCCTAGCCAACCCAAGACATTCCAACTTACCCCTCGAAGTGGTGGTCGCACCAAGAAGGTCATCGTCCCCGAGCCTGCAGTGTTTCTATCGACCGGAGTCTCTCCATTGAAAACAACAGGGAACCCGACCTCGAAACAGTACACTGCACCCGACTGCCCTAGTGCCGCTATGGGTGCACCTTTGGTGCTACTTTGTTTCCCCATCTGCTCTGATCTAAAGTCCAGGAGCTTTGCTCCCACTACCTTGTGGCCTGCTTGTCAGCAGCCACCAACCAGAGGTCCCCTATGCACCACTGGATAACACTGGGCCTCAACACTCTGCACCCGGCCGCCATAGTGCCGCTGAGGGTGTAACAAGAGTGCATTACTGAACCTGGGGACCCCTGAGTCTAACCCCAGAACCTTGACTCCCACAGTCGATAACTTACCTTTGAACCGATAACCTGTTTTTCCTCCATGGGATAACATTGACAATTTTTTTTAATCTACAAATATTCTTTAAAAATCGCACGAATAACCAAAACGTATTTACCTACCTGTTTGGCGGAAATGTCCAAGTGCTGAATCTATGTATCTAGCACCGAGTTAGAAAAGTAACGTAAAAAGTAACTTATCTGTAATTTACTGAAAAAGCTGTCATTTCAATGTACTGTATTTACTAAGTATTGCAACCCACTGCATTCCCTGTAAATCAAACAAAGTACATTTCCTATCGCATTTTCAAACTGTTCTACATTCAGCAACGTATTACTGTAAAGTATTTAATGCTTACCTGTGCCAGGCTTGCTTGGTTCTAAAAATAAAACAGTATATTTTTTATACAAAAACAATTAGCCTAGAGTTCAGTTATTTAGTGTGTGAATTCATTTGCTGACTGAGTGTGTACATCAAATGTTTAACACTGTCCTCTGATACTGCCTTCCTGTTTGACCACTCTACCACAAATAGAGTAAGGTTCTATCTAACTTTAACCTCTGCCTGCCTCTGGGGTCACCTGCACTCTATACACACTATACCCATTTTGGTGTAGTATATATAGAGCCTGTTTCCTACACGGCAGCAGGAGAAAAGAATGAGGGCGTCTGTTGTACCTGATGAGAGTCATCCTCTACCACCACCTCTGCCCTTACAACCACTAATGGACATGGCTGGCTGCTAGACAGTTTGCGAGGCTTGCCTCTAACAGGAGACGTACCCCTCAAATATACACAAAATATTCAGTATTGCTGGTGGAACGGGCGTGCAGAGGGAAGTAGACTCAGAGAACGAGCTGTAGCCTTGTAGTAATTAAATTGCTACAGCGCTGAATCCACTTTCTAACCAACCAGCCTGGCTTCATTGAACAGCATGGCCATAAGAGAAGTGTGGATGTTCCTAGAAAACCCAGAGGTGCACATCATGATAGAAGAGCATAAACTTTCCTTTTAGGGATCATTCAAATTATTCTGTAAAACTGACATATATAATTAATTCTCAATTCTCCAATTTTACATACATGTGATCCAAATTAATAAATTCAATCTAAAAGTATATTAACGCTGTAACATTTTAAATGCAAATAATGGTGTTTATGCACCATATTCATTAGAGTTACTTCTCACTCTCACATGGACTCTCTGCCATGCTCTACACTTCACAGCACTTTTGATCACCTGCACTGATCTGTGGGATTGTGCACCACAGCTGGTGCAGGTGAAACAATAGAAAAAGTAGTAGGCTAGAGGACTGCGTCAGTGAGGCATCACGCACACACCCTTAGTTTAAAAAAAAGCAGGGAGAGTTATGGGAGATCCACCCATAAATAAATTAACTCTACAGCACAAAAAAAGCATAAGGCGGTAAAGGCCACAAAACAAAAACATTCGAATCGCAGCCAACAGCTATCGAAGTAATCAATGAGAAAATAAATCCTACAGAAGTAAACTTAGCAGGGAAAAGCAAGGCGTGGAAATACGCCATAAAATAAACACAGGGGCTAAGCAAGCATGTGAATACTCCCTAATATGGGATTTGAGATAATATACTTCAGCTAAAGGAAATGTCTCCAAAGGGGTGTTTATTTATGTACAGATAAAAAGGGTTTAAAGTTGGCAACACGGACATACTCTGTGGCATTCTGTAACCATTTGTCTTAATGCATCTATGAATTTAGCTAATATCTCACATAAAACATCGGATGGCAGTAAATGATATGACATGGCTGCAAATTTATATATCAACAGACAAAGCTCAAAAGCCAATGTTGCTTCACTACTTGATGCACCAAGAAATATGGATACAAGTAAAATAGGTATTTTCTCCTTTTGGAAAGAATGAACTAGTTACTTACCCTCGCCTTATCTGGTACAGACTATCTATCTAGCCTCAGATTCCTTACCTTAGAATATCTCCAGGCATCAGACTGGATCCAAACAATTTTCCTGAACAGTCGCCCTGCGTGCCGGTAGGTGTCATCGTTTAGCTCCACGTGGCGTTGACCGTGTTGGAAATGACGATAGCGATGCCTATATAGGTGCTGCCCAGGTGTGCTGACATCAGTTACTTTTTGCAACTTTCCATGCCAGAACCTCAGAGCCACGAAGTACATTGACACTAGTGTGGAAAACTAGGACCCTGAAAGGGGAAAGCCCTGTCCTGGGACAATCCTATCCCTAGAAACCCATTTGCAGAGCGGGGAAGGAAGGATGGGTCCGGTAAGGAATCTGAAGCTAGATAGAGCCTCTGCCAGATAAGGCATTACCATTGGTAAGCAACTTGTTCATCTGATAGAGACTTCTAGCCACAGGTTCCCAAGCCATACCTACCCAGAGGTGGATCTATGGACCAATTTTACACAAGAAAGTCCTGCAGGACTGAAAGGGTAAATTGCCCACCCCTACAGACCTGACTGTCCAAACAGTAGTGTTTGGTAAACTTGTGCAAGGAAGCCCACGTTGCTGCCTGGCAGATGTCCAGTACTATAACTCGGTGAGCTAATGCCGTAGTGGCAGCTTTAGCTCTGGTGGAATGAGCACATAAACCCTCAGGGGATTACTTACTAGCCAATACGTAGAACATCTTAATACAGGGCATGATCCTTCATGAGATGGTTCTCTTCTGTACAGCCTTTCCTTTCTTCGCTCAGACATACCCTACAAAGAGTTGGTTGTCCACCCGGAACTCTTGTGTGCAGTCAAGGTAGAACAACAACGCTCTTTTTGGGTCCAGACAGTGAAGTCACTCCTCTTTCTCGGAGGGAGAGGGGAAGCATAAAAAGTAGGCAGAGTGATTGGGGAAGCATAAAAAGTAGGCAGAGTGATTGTTTGGCCTTTGTGAAACCGAGTGACCACTTTCGAAAAAAATAGAAGCTCTCGTACGAAGCACCAGTTTGTGTGGGTATATGTTAACATAAGGAGTCTTGGATGACCAGGCCTGAAGACCACAAAGACTTAGGGTGGATGTTATAACCGCAAGAAAGGCCATCTTGATGGTAAGGAGCCTAAATGGACAATTGTGCAACGGGTCAAAGGCACCTAAGGAAAGTGAGGACGATATTGAGGTCCCATTAGGGCATAACGAAAGGAGTGGGAGGAAACATATGTTGCAAATCTTTAAAAAACCTATGGAAAATAGTAGATTGGAACAAAGAATGTTGGTCAGGCAACCACAGAAAAGCAGAGATTGCAGAAAAATATCCCATAACAGTGCCCAGAGCAGAGTCCTGCTGGGCAAGGGAAAGAACGAACAGGAGAACTTGACAGAGGGGGATAGAAAGGGGATCAATGTGTCTTTCTGAACACCCTGCCACAAATGTTGCCCAACGGCATGCATAACCCATCTCGGTGGAGGGACGTCTGGCTGCCAAGATAATGATACAGACGTCGGGCAGAAGGTCGAAAGCTGTCAACTGTTGCTATTCAATCTCCACGCAAGAAGGCGGAGCATTGAGAGGTTTGGGTGGAGAACCCTTACTCGCTTCTCTGACAGAAGATCCTCCTAAAGAAGCAGCCTGATTGGAGGACCAATGGCCATACTCAACAGTTCAGGATACCAGACTCTCTGTGACCAATACAGGGCTACAAGGATTACTTGGGCCCGATCATTCCTGATCTTCTTGACAACTCTGGGCAAGAGTGGTATGGGCAAAAAGGTGTACAGAAGGCCTGAGTTCCACTTAAGACAAAAAGTGTCTCAGAGCGAGAGCAGCCTTGGAAACTTCTGCACGCAGAACTGCTGACATTGGGCGGTCTCATCTGTGGCGAACAGATCTAACCACGGCTCTCCCCACTGCTGAAAGATCTTGTACCACCTCTGGATGGAGATGCCATTCGTAATCCGCCAGGTATCGCTGGGTGAGATAGTCAATTCTGGTATTCAGAGAACCCACCAGATGTTGAACCACCATGGAAATGCTCTCCTCTTCCAGCCATGTTCAGAGAAGCAGGGCCACTTGACAACGAGTCCACGACCCCACCCCGTCCTGCTTATTGCAGTACCACATGGCAGTGGTGTTTCTCCATGCACACTTGCATTAGCCTTCCCTGGAGGGAGGGTAGAAAGGCTTTCAATACCAATCAGACCACTTAGAGCTCCAACAAGTTGATGTGGAGCCTGGATTTGCCAAAGATCACAGCCCTCTGATCTCCACCTTTCCCAGATTGCCGCCCCTTCCCAGGAGTGATGCATTTGTGACTACTATCAAATCAGAAGAATTAGCATCCGAGGGGTGTCACTAATTAGGAGAATGGCGCCTATAGAGTTTGCGTGCGTATTGGGTTCGATTTTCTTATGTGGTGCAAAAGGTGAGGATAAACACCATAGACCGTTCAAAGCGTTGGACCCTGAGGCCACAATAGTAAACATTCTTATCCTAGACACACACTCAGGGCTGTATGGCTTCCAGTTCAATACGCAAACCCGATGGCAAGACTCATCTCTCATCAGCGAACTCGTTTATGGGAATCTTGACTTTGGGAGATATACTTACAGAAATATATGGACAAGCCACCATACACAGAATACTCCACCGGCCCTAAGATAAGGTTGGAATATGAAACTCTTCGGTATATTTTGGATCTCAATCTAATTTGAATCTATTGACCAGCCGGGTCAGAAGTATAACCAGAAGGGAGAATACAGAAGTTAGGACTTAAAGAGCCATACAGCCCTGAAAAAGTCGTGGGGTCTCCCCCTAATGACTAAACACGTGTTGGCTGGGCGCTGTTGGATTAAAAGAAAAGAAAAGATAACAGAAATTTACTCCTCTTTATTGTTTGCATTTACTGTTTTGTGAATTTCACTTGTTATTTGAGCATGTGCATAGGATAAGAATGTTTACTACTGTCAAATCAGGTTGGGGAAGGGAGAGGGGTCTACCGTTGACCCAAGAGCAGTTTGTAAATCACCACTGGACGTCCTTTGCATTTTCCTCAGAGATCTGCACCATGTCGGAGAGATTTCCCTGATGCTGCCAGCACTTCCCCAACCAGTCAGCATCTCCCTTGAAGTGGAGGAGGCACTTCCCTGCAGTCTTCAGGCACTGACTGCATCTGCCTGGTACATCGTTTTGCCGACAACAAGGTCCACTGATAAAGGAGCACCCCAAGAAGTGGACTTTGTGGCTCCCAGATGTCAGCCCGTCTCCCAAATGAGTCTCGAGCCGCTAGACCCTCCAGGAGCCTGTGTACTAGAGCCCTTGCAGCAGGAAAGGCTTGTTAACTGTCCAGCCTGGACACCAACTCTGCCAAGATCGACCTACCAACGAGGGATGTAAGCATGACCGAGCCCAGCACCAAGTGTGGCACTGCTGTCCGGTTTGCCCCCCATCACAAGGTTGACACGAAGAAGTGAGAGTCACCAACGCTTGACCTGCAGAACAAAACACCTCAGCGCCAGAGCTCCACGGCCCAAGTCTGAGCCAACCAATGGTGCCCCTTGCTCCAGAGACCCTCAAGGCCTGAGCCCTACTCTGGGTTCTACAGTACTTGCCATCAAGCACACACTTGCAGCTGTTTTCTTGTTACAGGTTTCTCCATTTACTTTATTGGGTAGCGTTTGAGGCGACCACCACTTCTGTATCCGGGCACACAAGGGTAAATCCTAATTGCTAATGGTTCTTTGGAACTTGGCTCCTAAGCACCTTAAGTTCAGAAGAGCAACCCTGAGAATCACTTATAAGTGCACCTACGCATTGAATGTTTCTCTCGTAGAATAACTACTGCATTCGAGGCAAATACGTCAAATCTGACAGCTGTGATTTTCTACTGTTTTTCCTGTAAAAATCTATTACGTCTAAAGGAATTACCTGATTCCGATGATCTTGGTGTCTAAAATTATATACAAATCTGTGTTATTATTCAAAATTGGTCTTGAGGTTCTTCTTGAGAGTGCGTCTCCTATTTTGACTCTGTGTGTGCAACAAATGCTTAACACTGCCCTTTGATAAGCCTAACCTGCTGGCCCACCCTACCACAAAGAGAGCATTTGGGATTATTAATGTAAGCCTTTTAAGCCAATAAGGAGTGTCTAGACCTTCTACATAATGTACCTCATTTTTGTGAACTACATAAAAAACCAGCTTCCTACATTGGTGGCTCAGCAATGGGGTACTAGACTTTCTATTTGCTGATACCCCTTGGTCAACAGAGGATTCCACAAAGAAAGCCACAACGGAGTCAAGTCGATTAAAAAGTATACTAGTCAGTTAGAGCTTAAAAAGTCTTTTTTCTAAAAAGGTCAGAACTGTACTCAACATGTCTAGCCCAAAGGAGATTGTTCAGGAGCTCAGCTTACCCCATATCTGCAGCTTTGTGTGCAGCACCACATGAACCTCTGTAAGCCCAACAAAATTAAGACTGGGACAAACTCTACAAAAGCAAAGCTCCAGGAGCTACATGCAGAGTGCGAGCTAATCAATTCAACAGAACATCCTCACTCCCCTCTAGGAGAGGAGATGGACGGTGATCATAACAGTGGGCGCAGTATTCCAGGAGAGTGCCCTACCAAACTCGCTAGATAAGGTGATGAGGTATCCACTCTCATCTAACCTAGAACTGTACCTAGGTGTAGGTTAGGTCACTCAGGACAGGGAGAAGACCTAGATTAACAAGATCTAGTCTAGCCAGAACAGCAGCCCTTGATGCCAAAATCCTGGGCATAGATGAAGGGCTGAGCTGGGTTTAGCATCCACAAGTGGTGGCAGCAGCACTATATCCAGGGAAGGAGAAGAAACTTTGGAGCCCAAAATGCCCAAAGGGATTGCCGCCAACTATGTAGAAGGTGATGATATTACCAAATGGTTTACAGCCTTTTGAGAGGGCCTTTAAAACGAGAAGGTTACACCAGAACTACTGGGGCTCTCAACTCTGGGAGCTGATCTCAGGAGAAGTACAGAGATAGAATTCTGACAGTGGAAGAGTCAGATGCTGAGTGTTTTGACCTCATGAGGTATACCCTGATTGGGGGCTTTGGACTTTGTTTTGAGGAGTACATGATTAAGTTCAGGGAGACTCACAAAACCTAGTTAGTCCTGAGTAGATTTGGTTGACCTCTCAGTCAAAACACTAGGTGGCTGGTTTAAGGGAAGTAAGGTGATGTGCTTTATAATTCACTTATGAAAGAGAATCTGTTAAGTAACTGTTCTTCAGAAAAACTGCATCAGTACTTAGCGGACTTAGGGTTGGTCTCTTACCATCAGCTGGGGAAGAAGGCAGACCACTGGGTCAAAACAAGGGTGCACAGAAAGACCCATGGTGGGGTGACTAAAGGAAAGGGGTTACCAGGGGAAAGATGTGGGACACAAAGGGGGAAACCCCTCAAAGAGTCTCCTAAAGGCTCCCAAAACCCTGTTCAGGAGGTTGGGACCTGATACACTTCCCAATCAAAGGGTGGGTACCAGGGTAAAAAGTGGGATACCAAATAAGCTTGGCGTTTCAACTGTAAGCAAAATGGACACACAACTTGGGAATCTCCTGCCCCAAAAAGGCTCCCACGTCTGCAGCACCAACAGGGATTCTAAGTAGGGCTTCCGGTTTTATGGTATTTATTTTTTGTCCATTTCTGTCTGTATGTATCCATATTTATTTTTTGCCCATTTTATCTGTATTTATCCGTATTTATTTTGCGTTTTGCGCATAAATGGAATTGAAAAACTGTACATTTCCATATTTATATAACATATAGAGGTGCACTCATACTTTGATGTCTGTTGTGTTTTAGCTATTTAAGCTGCCAAATATTACATAACAATACATCCACTGGTAATTACTAGCATTATACTATGAATGTATGTTGACATATGCCGTTATTTAAATACATTTCATCCTGTTTTTTTAATTTCCCATGCTGTCCATCTGCTCAGCTGCTGACCTATAATTCATGATGAATAGCACGGAGAGTCACTTAAAAGGAGCACATTTTCTGTATTTATCCACTTTTAAAAATAAATGCAGACCGAAAACACATTGTTTTCTGTCTGTATTTATATGTAAAATATGTAAAATCGGAAAACAGGGAGCTTTAATTATAAGTCTCCAGATTAGATTATTGGTGTACCCTGTCCAAGTCAGAGAGCACACAAAGTTACTTTAGTCTCTGAAGGAGCAGATGGATACTGCTTCCCTGGTTGTCTAGCCAAGTAGCCAGGAAAAACACAGACAAAAGCCAGATATAAATGGGGTTGAAGTAGGAGAACTGACTGATACAGGTGCAAGTGTCACCATGGTGACTGAAAAGCTGGTATGCCCAGAGCAGAACTGGAAAAACATCCAATTATCAATGCAGATAATATTACCCAGGTTCATCCCATGGCTATGGTAATCTTAGAATGGGAGGGGTTACTGGCCAAAAGAAGGTGGTTGTGTCCTCTGTAATTCCAGTAGAATGCCAGTTAGGCAATGATCTGGAGACCTCAGCATGGGATGAGGTAGAGATGAGAACCTGTGCAGCCATGCTGGGAACACCTGAATGGATCTGTGTGAAAAACAGAGCAAAGCCCAGGGTGAAAAAGAGAAATTGGAGCCTGGGATAATGGTCCAATTCACCAAGAGAAAAGGCAAGAAAGCTGGGAAACCAACTTTTCCTGAGATACAAAAAGCATGTTTATGTACAGCACACATGCCTCGAACACCAGCTTCTCCTGAGATACACTTAAAAAACCACAGAGAGGCAACAAACATTTCAAAATGCACAAATGCACAATAGACGAATCAATCTGGACTCTTCAATGATGTTAGATATGATCCTTTAATGGATTCTTGGACCACATATGGCGTAAGGTGATGGAATAGTACAGCCAAAGTGCAGCCAACGCGTTTTGCCCTGAATAGGGCTTCCTCAGGGCAGTAGTCTAAATACTCCAATCTTACAATGGTCAGGGATGTACCCAGATAATTATATCATACACTTCAAATTGGTGCAATATCATTCCACAAATGAAATTAATCTCATGGAAAACCTTCCGTTTGTCTCCCACTTTCCTTAAAAGTCCGCAATTACACAAAGCACAACGTGGCTAGTCTCCATTATGTGTAGTCAAATCCAAGTTCTGATATCTTGTGTTCACCATGATAGGTGACACACCTATGATTAATCGTAGTCCGCGGCTGTTACTTCATTCCAAAACCCTGTACGGCGCTCTGCCTTTCGACCTGCCGTCAGTCGTATTGAAGAGTCCGGATTGATTAAGCTGTTGTGCATTTTTAAATGTTTATGTTGCCTCTCTGTGCTTTTTTAAGTGTACTATAGTTAATTGGTCTGTTGGCAGTGGACCAGGGAGGTTGGCAACTTCGACCTAACAATAAAGTGAGATCGTGCACTGGGTGAAGTTTCAATGAAGTTCATGAAGTGTGTCGTGCTCCAGAAAATCGTTCTCCGCTCGGGAGCGTAATGTAATGAATCCTAGTAGCACTTCCACGGCTGTGGAAGTGTCTCTCTGGGCACTGATACTAAGGTGCTGCAAATTACAGCAAAGCGCAACAAGAATCTTGAAGGCAAATGTGGATTTGTCTGTTTTTTCTTGTCTTTCTCAGAACATTAATCCATATGAAATGTTATCTTCGGTTTTTATCTTAAATACATGAAGTTAAAGTATTCCAGCATACATCAACATCACATCAATTCCATCGCTATGCATTTCAGAGCTGGGCCTTCTTCATGGGAATATCTACAATAAATGTAACATAATGATAGTAACTAATGGGGAATCGCCACGTCGTTAACCCATCACCACTGTGTGCTACATGCGGTCTAGGAAGGGTGATCTCTAATGTTCAATTAACAGTTTTGTGAATTACAACAAAAGACGGCGCAGTGATGATTAACAGTGCTCTTGATAATAAGCTCAGTGGTGAAAGTAATATCGGGGGTGTTAAAAGCAAAAAAGCCTCATGAAAAGATTGTCCACCATTTTTATGGTAGCAATGGTAGGGTGAAGACTTTTTAAAAAAAAACTCAGGGGTGAAAAAGCATTCTTCTACGTGGAGCTGTGTGACAAAGCGACTGCCAGTGAAACCCGTAAACAATGAAAAATGGTATGACCAACGTGTGAGACAAAACAAATTAAATACGGTGCTGTGAGCAATCAATAACAAAAACATGCTTCATTAAACTCGAAGATTTGTACTCCAACAAGGTTAGGCTGGACGCTTACCTATGTGAACGATGTTCAAATTTGGCACGGTGAACCGGCAGCTTCGTGTCAGTCATTAGCAAAATTACACAGCAAATGACGTGGTAGGTGTGGTTAAATGCGGAAGCACCATGACGCGCATATTAGAAAAAAGTGCAAAGACATGATAAACGTGTTTGTGTGCAGGTAAACATGGAATGGTGCCTTTATGTAGATGTGTGTCTTTAACCTCTGTAGGATGCTTAATGATCTCACCAATGTTCTTGGATCTCGTATATGCAAATAATGGTGTATCCTTAAAGATGTTTTTAAAATCTAGTTCCATTCTTAGAAGAGTCCAGTGCCGCTTAACGATTTTTTTGTACAGATGACTCATGGTAGAAAATGTACTCACGCAGGTAATTTTTTGTTCCTTTCTCAATGTTTGCATAGCCAACAGTTCAGTTCTGCTCTTCCTATTGGCCCTGTTGAGACATTGTATCAAAATTTCTTCCAGTTATTCTCTATCAAGGAAACGTTGGATCATGTGGTTGGATTGTTCTATGCTTTTCACGGGGTCTGAGACAATCCTCTTCACACGTAGACGTTGAGAAAATGGCAGATGTTGCTCGAGTGGTTGCGGGTGAAAACTGGTGTACATCAATGTGTTGTTACGATCTGTGGGTTTTAGATATAAGTTAGTTTCAAAACTAGCCTGGGTTCTTGAGATGGCTACTTCCAGAAAGTTTATAGTGTGTGTCTGTATGTCATGGGTAAATTTTATCCGTTCATCAATTTTATTGAGATTTTCAATGTTAGTCTTCAGGTTTTCTTCAGTGCCCTTCCATAAGATAAAAATATCGTCTATATAATGTAAATATAGGCGAATTTCATCCTTCCATGCAAAATAATTTAAGATGTGTTGTTCCTCATACTCATTGTAGGAGAGTAGGGTCTGCTATCCTATGGTCACCCCATTTTTTTGCTTTTTGCTTCACTGGTTTTCGACTTAATGTGGCTGTGGGCCTGCTAATCAGACCCACAGCCCTGCTGTTCTCTCTCTAAATTTCACACCATGTACTTTAGGTACATCACTGATTGGGATTTGGGTCACTCTTATGAGTCCCTGTACAGTGTACTATAGGTACCCAGGGCATAGGTGCACCCAAGGCCTACCAAGGGCTGCAGCATAACTTTTGCCACCCCTGGCTGGCCATCCACACTGACACAACTGGCTGATCACCCAGCTGGGGCAAGGTCGTGTAATCACCCCTTGCTTAGATATAGTATTCCTATGTCTAACCTTAAATCTGGACATATATGCACCTATAAGTCACTCCTAAGGCAGGCCTTAACAATCCTGAAGGCAGAGTGCTTGGTTTTATGTGAGATGGTGCTCTAGCATGAGCTGAGCCTGTCTGCAGCTTTCGGAACCATGTCCTTATAGCTGTTCTAGGATATTGCCATACCATATACTCTTAAGTGCATTATAATCCTCGCGGTTATTGCTAACTTTGGTTTGGCTTTATCAAAACATTTTGTGTAAGGTGTCATACGCTTTGGAATACTACCCCCTCGCCAGTTCTGGCGACGGGGGTAGCATTCCACCCTTCTAGAGGGAGAAGACATGTTACTTCCATTAATCCCGGTTAAAGTTAACCAGAGCCTCAGCATCACAAAATGTATGCTGCTGCCACAGACACAAGTCTGACCTCCTGCTGCTAGGAGCCCTTCCAGCGAGGGAGGCTTGGACAATAGGTTTCCTGACACAGGGAGGTGCTAGCACCACACCAGACAGGAGATAGTGGATTGGGGCAGGGAGGGCTGAATGAAATGAGACACTGCCTGGGGCACACAAGGTGTCCCATGCATAGTCCAGCTCAAACCGGTGCTGGGGCATTCCAGCCCCAGCTCTGGCGCGAAACTGGACAAAGTCAAAGGGGTGTAACCACCCCCTTCCTGGGTCCCACCCATAGGAGGGACCTAGCAAGTAATCCAGCCCCTTGATTTGGAATAAAGGTAGGAGCTGTGTCCTTAGACTTTAGATAATCCTGACTGAAACTCTGATACGAAACTCTGGACCCTTCGACATCCTACTCGACGTAGAAGACTGAAGAATCTCCCTTGTGGTCAAGGAGTGACCACCCTGTGCAAGCAGGCACCATCAAGCGCTCAACGGTTTGCTTTTTTGTTGCTCCCACCAGAGCTCGAACAACAGAGCCTGACAAGAACCGGACTTCCAGACTTCCAACAGCCCGATCCACAGCCACAACAAAGCTGAGACCCGTGGAGGCGACGAGAGACGTGGGACCGGCCATCTTGGAAAGCCAGCAAAGTGCTTTCTGTGCAGCTCCTGAGGCACCGTCGAAGCTGTGCATTGAGGATTGAGAAGCCCCAGCTCCAAGCATCCTTTGCACCGAAGATCACCTCTCTAGACTCACCGAGTGCTGCGTGGGGCCCTTTTGCATTTTCCTGCTTGACGCGTCTGTCTGGTCACTTGCCGTTGGCTAGTGGCCTCTGTGACGACGAACCTTTGATTTTCCAACGCTGGTCTGGTTGCTCCAGACTGGCCCTTACCCCCCTGAAAAGGAGCAGCCCATCAGACCTTGTTGGTCTGATCCAGAAGCCATCTTCGATTCCTGCGTGGGTTGCATTTGCCAAGGCCTGTTGATTCCAAATCGAGAACCGACACCGCCATCAGCGAGAGCCTCCGTGGGACAGTCCGTGCCCAGCTCCTGGTCGTCGTCGACACCTCCTGGTCCACGTGGCAGCGGAGACAAGCTTCACGACATCACCTGATTGCAACCCGACATCGCCTGGTTCCTTCCTGGTCACTGGCTAGTGACCCAGACTCTGTCCCCTCTGCTTTCAGGTACTCTACATCTTCGATCCACCCTTGGATCCAACCAGACTCTTCTCTCCTGGTCGCCCGCAGCATCTTTTCTCCAAGGCTCCATAGAACTCCACGACGAAACCCGACGCACTGTGACACCTATGCACCCGGATCCTGTGGGTGAGGTAACGCGAGTACTCCGGCGTAGGTTTACTCTCCTAGTATCCTAGTTTCAAGTGGTTTAGTTCTAGTCCAGTCGGAAGACTCCTAACTCTTTAACTTTCTAACTTTACGCAGCCATTGACTTCTATTGGTGCACGCGTGTGCATTTAGACACTGCACCCGCATCCTGTGGCCCTAACTGCTGTTAGTCCAGTGTAGCCCCAGCGATTCCCAAGGCCCTAGGCCTTACCATTGTTCGTGACGTGGTACTTATACCACTATTTTAGTATATGGTTTTATGGACTACCAGGGCCTATCCATATTTGTGCAACTTTTGTATGTTATATTAAGTTACTTGTTATACGCTTGTGCTCCTGCGCTCATAAAGAGTTAAGGGGATTTATTTAGAAATAAATACATATATATTTTGAATATTTAACCGGTGTGGTGTCCTTTCATGTTGTGTTAAAAGGTTTGCATATGGTAAAACAGCTGGCTTCACATGCCCTCTTGAGTTTAGCCTAAGACTGCTTTTGTCCATGCTACCACTAGGATAGCTGGTCTATAAGGTTGACTTTACAACCATCACCATAAGGGTTGTTTGGACTGGTGCAAGGTGCTCACTAGAATAGTGAACATCATATACCAGGCCAACTTCTCACACTCATACATAAAAATATTTGCGTACGTCGGTGCTGCACAATTCCCCATGGAAGTGCCACTCTTCTTTAAGTACCGGTTCTCTTACCACTTGAAGTAGCTGTGCATGAGGGTGAATTCAAGTAATTCCATGAGAAAAACTTTCATGTGTTCATCATATTCCATCTGCATTAAAACGTTCTCCACTGCCTCTATACCAAGCTGGTGAGGTATCGAAGTGTATAAGGATTTGACGTCTATGGAATATAGAAGTATTGTTTCATTTGTGCTTATTGTCACTTCACCTAGTTTGTTCAGAAAATCAGTGGTATCTTTAACATAAGATCTCATGGACTGGACAAACGGTTGAAGATAACGGTCTAGCAGTTTACCAACTGGCTCATGAATACTGCCGCGCATAGATACTATAGGGCGGCAGGGAGATTTTTTAGGATCCTTGTGGATTTTTGGCATCATATAAAAACTCGTACCTCTGGGGTTGATTTTAGTGAGATATTTCTTCACCTTCTCATTGATAATTCCATTATCTGCTGCTTTCTGGATGATATTAGATAGTGTCTCTTGAATCTCAGATGTGGGGTTAAAATCCAGTTTCATATAGATGTTTTCATCCCGCAAGTGCTCATTAACTTGTTCCAGATAGTAGGATGTGGAAGTATAACTAAGGCGCCACCTTTGTCAGCTTTTTGGCACGCAACAAAAAGGAACATCTTTTGTACCTACCGCACACACCAATCTTTTGGAAGTCAACATACGTTTTTTTAAACTTATGAGGAAATTAAGACTGAGGCATTTTTTTGAAAACATCGTAAGTGAACGGAGAACGGAAAGTGAAGATCAACTCAAAGGTTTAACATCCACGAGTTCCTTTATGGCTCCCGTGAGCCATAATACCCTGGATTTATTCGAACAACTGGTTTAACAGGACTTATCTAAACTCAATTATCGCAAAAGATCGAAGGCCAAAAACCTGTCTAATAAAGAGATTGGACTCCTTAGAGCAATAGCTAACAACACAGCCATTAGGTGACAAAAAGCTGACAAAGGTGGCGCCTTAGTTATACTTACACATCCTACTATCTGGAACAAGTTAATGAGCACTTGCGGGATGAAAACATCTATATGAGGCTGTATTTTAACCCCACATCTGAGATTCAAGAGACACTAATATCATCCAGAAAGCAGCAGATAATGGAATTATCAATCAGAAGGTGAAGAAATACCTCACTAAAATCAACCCCAGAAGTCCGAGTTTTTATATGATGCCAAAAATCCACAAGGATGCTAAAAAACCTCCCTGCCACCCTATAGTATCTACGCGCGGCAGTATTCATGAGCCAGTTGGTAAACTGCTAGACCGTTATCTTCAACCGTTTGTCCAGTCCATCAGATCTTATGTTAAAGATACCACTGATTTTTTTAACAAACTAGGTGAAGTGACAATAAGCACAGATGAAACGATACTTCTATGTTCCATAGACGTCAAATCCTTATACACTTCAATACCTTACCAGCTTGGTATAGAGGCAGTGGAGAACGCTTTAATGCAGATGGAATATGATGAACACATGAAAGTTTTTCTCATGGAATTACTTGAATTCACCCTCATGCATAGCTACTTCAAGTGGGAAGAGAACTGGTACTTACAGAAGAGTGGCTCTTCCATGGGGAATTGTGCAGCACCGACGAACGCAAACATTTTTATGCAGGAGTATGAGGAACACATCTTGAATTCTTTAGCACGGAAGAAAACAAGTTACTTACCTGTAACTTTGGTTCCCCAGTATTGGTAACTTTCATAGATTCCCATGCTTTGTATCATTCCCCCGTCGTCAGAATGGGAGCCTCGGTAAATAAAAAATACCATAGCAGTAAGTATAAAAGAGAAATCTAGGCCTAGGCCTCCTCATTTTGAAGCTTATCCACCTCTTTTTGTAAAAGAGACCAAGAATTCTGCAACAACCAATCAGAATAGCCTCACCCCATAGAACCCTCCCGAGAGAGCCTCAGATTTTCGTAGCAGTTGTGTAACAGCAACTATCTCAGTAAAAAAAAGGCCGAGCTTTCCCAGGGGAGGAGGGTGGGCACATGGGAATCTATGAAAGTTACCAATACTGGGGAACCAAAGTTACAGGTAAGTAACTTGTTTTCTTGCCCCAGTATTGAAACTTTCATAGATTCCCATGCTTTGTATCAGAGTAACTAGCAGTAAGTCATAAAAGCACATTTTGTTACATGAATATCCTTAGATGTCAACATAGTTATCCTCATAGGAAACAAATCATAAAAATGTTACCGCAGAGAAGAATACAAAAATCGATTCAAAATGTGCAATACAGGATAGAGGGATTGTAGGGAAAGCTCACCTCTCATTGAAAAAGATTTCTCAGGACTGCTTGACCCACCGCTGCATCCTCCTTCATGGAAGAATCCAAGCAGAAGTGCTTCGTGAAGGTGTGGATACTGCTCCACGTAGCTGCTCTACAGATGTCCTTGATAGGGACTCCTGAGAATAGAGCCACTGATGAAGCAACAGATCTCGTTGAATGAGTACAAACTCGTCTCTCAAGCGGTTTGCCCGCTTTCTGATGGCAATACTGAATTGTATTAGAGATCCAACGTGAAATACTGTGCTTTGAAAGCGGAAATCCCTTCCGCGGGGCACTATAAGAGACAAAAAGTTGAGTAGACTTCCTGAATGGTCTTGTTCATTCCAGATAAAATTTCAGACACCTCTGAACATCCAAAGAATGCAAACACCTCTCCGCTGGTGTAGTAGGTCGTGGGAAAAAAGATTTCAAAATCATAGGCTTATTCAAATGGAATTCGGATGGGACCTTCGGGATGAATTTTAGATTTGTCCTTAGAATCAGAACCTCCTTTTCGAACTGAAGAAAATGTTCCACAATCGTGAGTGCTTGGAGCTCACTAAACCTCCTGGCCGATGTTAAGGCTAATAGGAGAGCCAGTTTCCATGATACAAATTTCAGATCTGCTCTGTGAATGGGCTCAAACGGAGCTCTCATCAGATGAGCCAAAACCAAATTAAGCTGCTAGGCCCTTCAGGAATTGTTTAATAATCCTAGCGGACCAAAGTGAAGGACCTGAAGACGTCCGCTTGAATCTAGAGATGGCTGCTAGATTTACCTTGACAGAAGAATGAGCCAAACCTGACTTAGCCAGAGATAGAATATATGGCAAAAGCTGATGCGGAGCTGAAGTGTATGGATGAACATTCTGCCTCTGACACCAGAGACAGAATCTCTTCCATTTCGCCCGATAAGTCTTATTCGTACTCGGAGCTTGGGCCTGAGACAGAATATTCTTACACTCTTCTGTGAGGTTAAAATTCTGGAATTCTCTGAACTCAGGAGTCATGCTGTCAATTGGAGTGACCTCGGATCTGGATGGAGTACTTGACCCGGAGACATTGTCAACAGAGACGGAATAGGCTGCAGGAGAATCGGTTGGTCTTGAGAAAGCAGAAGGAGTTCCATGTACCAGAACTGTCGGGGCCACGTTGGTGCAATTAAAATCATTCTGCAAGGTTCTGCTTTGAGTTTCCTGATCAGCCTCGGAACTAATGGAGTTGGAGGAAAGGCGTAGACAAATGCGCTGTACCAAGCTATCAAAAGCGCATTCCCCAAGGACCCCCGTTGGTGATCCCTGCTTGTGTAGAACCGGCATTTGGAGTTTTCTGCAGTTGCAAACAGGTCTATGGTCGGGGTTCCCCAAACTGAAAAGACCTCCTCGACAATGGTCTGGTCTAATTCCCACTCGTGACTGATCGATCTTTGGCGGCTCAACGCCTCCGCTGTTGAATTGAGCGAACCTGCGAGGTGCTCTGCCGTAAGAGCACTGTTGTGGAGAATCGCCCAGTTCCAAATTTCCTGAGCTTCCTTTAAAAGAGCCCGGGATCTTGTCCCACCCTGTTTGTTTATATAGTGCATGGCCGTTGTGTTGTCCGTGCGAACCAGCACTGTGCGATTCTGAATCCTCGGAAGAAAAGCCTGTAGGGCCAAGCGAATAGCTCTGAGTTCCAATAGATTAATGTGGAACTTGCGTTGATCAGGATCCCAATGACTGCTCACCTTTAACTCTTGTTGTACCGCCCCCCCAGCCTTCTAGTGAGGCGTCCATGGTTAGAACCATGGGGGATGGTGGAAGCGTGAAGGTAAAACCTTTTGACATGTTGTCTTTTACCAACCACCAGATGCTTGCTTTTTTCATTGCTGATGTCACCGTGATCTTGTCGTCGAACGAGCCTTCCGCCTGGTACCATTGCTTGTCCAGTTGCTCTTGTAGTGGACGCATTCGAAGCCTGCAGTGCGGAATCAATGGTATGCAGGATAATATCGATCCAAGCAGGGACTTGTAGAGACGGACCGACAGCGACTTCCTCTTTTGCAAGAGACGAGCTGACAGAATAAGTTTGTTCTGACGTTCCTCCGATTGAAAGGCCTTGCAGCGATTTGTGTCCAGGATACAGCCTAGAAACCTTGCTGACCTTGACTGAAGAAGGATAGATTTCTCCTTGTTGAGTTGAAGGCCCAGTTGGTTGAAAAGTTGAATGCAGCTTGTGACCGCCCTGGAAGCCGCCTGGAAAGATGGAGCTTTTATCAGCCAATCGTCTAGGTAGGGAAAGACCTCTAAAGATTGTTTTCTGAGAAACGCAGCCACCGGAGCCAGTTCCTTTGTAAATATCCTTGGTGCGGACCTGAGACCAAAAGGAAGCACTCTGAACTGAAAGTGGCTCTTGCCTACTGTGAAGCGTAGGTATTGCCTGTGAGCTGGGTGGATCGGCACAAGGAAGTATGCATCCTCTAAATCCAGAGTCGCCATGTAGTCCCCTGGATTCAGTAGACGTAGAATATCCTGAACGGTGACCATCCTGAAAGATAGCTTTATGAGATAGGTGTTGAGCTCCCTTAGATCTAATATTGGACGCCACTTTTCCTTTGTGATACGAACCAGGAAGAACCTGGAATAAAAACCCTTCCCCCTCTGGGAGTGAGGTACAGGTTCTATGGCCCCCTTGATGAAAAGTTGGTGGGCTTCGAGACGTAGAAGTCCTACATTTTTCGACTCGTTGGCGCCTGGAGCTTTGGTAGGAGGAAGCTGTTGAAACTCCAAAGTGTGGCCACCCTGAATGATATTCAGAACCCACTGGTCTGATGTAATGACCTTCCAGCTGCGTAGACAATGAGAAATCCTGTCCCCCACTGATGTTATCGGGTGGTTGGAACAGTAGAAAGAGCCATGAATCCACTATTGTCGCTTAGAATTGTCTCTCCCTTGACGCCCTCTTGGTGGCTGACGAGAGAAAGATGCCGACTGACCTTGGCGCTGTGAGTATTGTGGCTTGTAAGATTGAGAGGACTGAGTATAGAGTAGCGCTGTTGATTGCCACCTCTGTACGAGGAAAAACCTCTCCCTCTCGCACCTCTGAAAGGAACTTTGCGGTAATTCAATGTCCCCAAGGATCTTGCCATGTCCGTGTCCTTCTTGATGCCTTGAAGGGCATCATCAACATGCTTTCCAAAAAAGCATCTCTCCGTCGTAAGGTAAGTCCAAGATCTTATTTTGAACTTCCTGGTGAAACCAGGTTGCCCGTAGCCAGCCCTGACGCCTTAAAACTGCCGAACCCGCCAATGCACGGAAAGCTGTTGTTGCTATGTCCATAGCACAATCTATCACCTCTGAAGAGTAACGCTCCCCTTCCACCAGTATCTTCCTGGCTTCATCCTTCGCTCCATCCGGAAGTTGGTCCACAAACGGGGATAAATCGCACCACATCTGGCGATCATATCTGCCCAAGATAGCAAGAGCATTAGAAACTCGAACCAGGAGGCTGGCCATAGTAGAAAACCTTTTTCCCACATTGTCCAGACGTTTCTCTTCCTTGTCTGGCAGTCTTGTAAGTGGTGTCGAAGGATTCTTGGACTTGCTTTGCGCCGCCTGGTAAATGACTGAGTCTGGCTTCGGCTGACCAGGCAAGCAGGACTGCCTTCTGGTGCTTTATATTTCTTCTCCAGCCGGGGAAGAACAGGGATGACTGTTACAGGATTCTGCATCACTTTAGTACCTTCAACCATACATGTTCAATTATTGGTATTGAACTAATGGACTTTCTGTAAGGTTCCTTGAAGTCGTAAAGGAAACAGTCTGATTGCACCATCGTAATATGAAGGCTGGAGGAGAGGTTGCAGTATCCGGCACTGGTGAATCAGGAACCTGGTCGACATCATCGTCCCAACCTCTATCCGGGTCATGAGGAGGATCAACCTGAAGATCTCCATCAGATGAGACATCATCGTCCTGAACAGGCACAACCTCCTGATAGCTCTCTCTGGATTCTGGTTCCGGAACTAGAGAAACCAGAGGCGTCACTGCCACTGCAGGAGTAGTAGGAATGGATGGAGAAGGAGGACGCTCTTGCTGTTCCGCAGTTTGCGACAGAAACCTCTTTTTGTAGTCTTGTAACATCAATTATAAGTCCGTTATAAGAGAGGACGGCATTGCCACCATATCCTGCCGTGATTTTTGTGGAGGCCTTTCTTGCTGAACAAACTGGCGCTCTTCAGTATAGCACTCATCAGAATCCGAATCCTGATATTTTACTTTTAGTTCAGATGGGCTATAAGCATCTCCATAAGGACCATCCTCATCGTCATCAGACTCCTCATCAAGAAGCAAAGTGGGAGGCAAAGGTGTTACACGCCGAGGAGATGTCATCTCTGGGGTAATTTGTTGCCTTCTTATAGATATGCGGACCCTTTGAATCGTCGTCGACGAGTTCGTCGACGGAAACGTTGGCGAAATCGTCGTCGATGGAACAGTCAACGGGACCTTCGTCGATGGCAGGTTGAACGTCGACGGAGTCGTCGACGAGCTCGTCGTCAGAATCATCATGGCTGCCGTCGTCGACGTCGTCGCCGACACTATCTTCGTCGTCATTACCGTCGACGTCGAAGATGAAAACACCATCGTCGACGAGCAGGAAACAAGTACCTTAAACGTTGACGAAGATATCAATGCTGCCGCCGTTGACGAAGCCGCCGTCGACGGGCCCGTCGACGAAGCTGTACCAGAACTTAAGTCCTTTCTGGAAGTAGTCGTCGATGTACCAGCTGTTTTCGTCGTCGACGGACGTGGTTTCTTGTCAGATCTTCCGTCCTCAGGGACAGCAGAAGGTTTTTTACCACCCTTCTCCTTTTCAGATGATGGAGAAGTAACAGATAAACTTTTCTTCACCTTCTTAGCTGTCTGTGTCTCCTCAGTCTGTCCCAGCCACTCCTTTACACCTCGGTGAGGAGATTTTATGGGACTAGCCCTTTCAGACCTATCAGAGGTCTTTTGTAAGGCTTTCACAGGGGGCTCAGTAGATGTTGAAGGGGATGACCTACCCCTCTTCTTGGATCTTCTGGAGGACACAGCTGAGGAAGAATCCTCACTGTCAGATGACAAAACCTCCTTACGTGACTTCATTTTCTGGAGCCAAGTCAACAAGCGGCCTACCCTGTCTCTCAAGGTCTTTGTAGAGAATGTCCTGCAGATTTTACAATCTGTGACCTTGTGGTCCGGGTACAAGCAGTAGATACAGTCCTCATGCTTGTCCTCCACAAACAGCCTCTTCTTAGAACAAGTAGCACAAGCTCTAAATAACACATTTTTCTCCTTGTCAGACATATTAAAGTTGAAGAAATGGAAAAGAATCCAATTTGAAGAGAAATCTGAGCAGAGCTCAGTGGAGACTATCATGTCTTTGCACTTTTTTCTAATATGCGTGTCATGGTACTTCTGCATTTAACCACACTTACCGCGTCACTCGCTGTGTAATTTTGCTAATGACGGACACAAAGCTGCCGGTTCACCGCGCCGAATTTAAACATCGTTCACATAGGTAAGCTTCCAGCCTAACCTTGTTGGAGTACAAATCTTCGAGTTTAATGAAGCATGTTTTTGTTATCGATTGCTCACAGCACCGTATTTAATTTGGTTTGTATCACACGTTGTCATACCATTTTTCATTGTTTACGGGTTTCACTGGCAGTCGCATTGTCACACAGCTTCACGTAGAAGAACGCTTTTTCCCCGCTGAGTTTTTTTTTTTTTAAAACCGTCTTCATCCTACCATTGCTACCATGAAAATGGTGCACCATCTTTTCACAAGGCTTTTTTGCTTTTAACACCCGCAATATTACTTTCACCACTTAGCTTATTATCGAGAGCACTGCTAATCATCACTGTGCTGTCTTTTGTTGTAATTCACAACACTGTTAATTGAACATTAGAGATCACCCTTACTAGACTTCATGTAGCACACAGTGGTGATGGGTTAACGACGTGGCGATTCCCCATTAGTTACTATCATTATGTTACATTTATTGAAGATATTCCCCTGAAGAAGGCCCAGCACAGAAATGCATAGGGATGGAATTGATGTAATGTTGATGTATGCTGGAATACTTTAACTTCATGTATTTAAGATGAAAACTGAAGATAAAAATTCATTTGGATTAATGTTCTGAAAAAGACAAGTAAAAACAGACAAATCCACATTTGCCTTCGAGATTCTTGTTGAACTTTGCTGTAATTTGCAGCACCTTAGTATCAGTGCCCAGAGAGAGACTTCCACAACTTCGACCTAAACCATAAAAGCGTGTTTACGAATTGTGTATAGCTAGGTGGTGCAGCTGTTGATTATCCCTTACTGCCTTCTTTCCTGTTTCTCTTGAGATACAAGCTCAGGTCCCCTCTCCTCAGAGAGAAAACCTGTTAGCCCTCAAGGGAACCTGCGAGCCAGGAACTTAGCCCTTACATGGCAGAGCTCCTGGGCCCAGGGGGACCCTATAGGGAACATCTCTACTAAGAACAGAGGACCTGTCCCACTCTTGAGAGCCTGAGACAGCAAGTTGCTGAACAGGAGAAGGGAGAATTCAGTGGCTTCCACTAGCCCTATTAGGAGGATGGATTCCTTCTTTACACTGAGGCCAGGGACCGCCAAACCTGGTGCCACTAGGAGAGTGATTGCGCCTCAGCAGTACAGGAAGTTCCTACTCACCTTAGCACATGACATCCTCCTAGCTGGGCAGCTGGAGTAGGATAGACACCTACTTCTACCAGCCAGGTATGTCCCACAAAGTGAAGGCGTTTTTGAAACTCCTGTTTTACCTATCAAGCCAGTGGCAAGACAGGTGGCAAAACAAAGTCCCACTTAATTCCTCTACCAGTGGTTGGGGTCACCTTTGAGAGGGTAGGGATACACATTGTTGGTCTCTTAGACCCCCAGACAGCATCAGGAAAAAGATTCATACTGGCTGTAGTGGATCATGCCACCATGCATCCTGAAGCAATTCTACTTAGGATTGTCACTGATCCTGCAGTTGCCATGGCCCTCATAGTATCTTTACTAAAGTGGGCTTCCCTAATGAGGTTGTGCAAGACAGGGGTAGTAACTTCATGTCTGGTAACCTAAAAGTCATGCTGGCTGAGTTTGGGGTGAAATATAAGTTTATCACCCCCTGTCACCCACAAACCAATGGTCTGGTTGAGAAATCCAATAAGACCATAAAACGCATGACGATGGGACTACCTGAAAAGCTCAGAAGGAGAAGGGATGTCTTACTGCTATGCCTCCTGTTTGCCTACAGAGAGGTGCCAAGGAAAGGAGTAGGCTTTAGTCCCTTTGAGCGTCTGTTTGGCCATCATTTAAGAGACGGTATGGGTATTGCAGCATGTGGCACCTCGGGCCCTCCAGGACAAATGGAGTGGTCCTACCCTATCCTAGAAAGAAAACGGGAGTTCACCTACATGGTGGACCTTGGCACTTCCATGAGCCCCCACAGGTTCATCCATGTGAACTGCCTTAAACTCTTTCATGACAGGAATGATGTGGCCATGCTCATGGTTACCGGTGAGTATAAGGAAGAAGAGAGTGAACCTCTCCCACAACCCTACAGAAGAGCCTGTAGAGGGATTTGTCTTTTAGACACCCTCACTGTCCAAAAGCAAACTGATTGAAGGCAAGCCCTGGGGCAGTATGCTGAGCTCTTTCCTTTGACCCCTGGTCAGACAATCTAGTCAGCCTACCTGTCAAAAAGAAAATTTACAGGCAGTCTTATCAAGTCGAGGAGCATCATCAGAGCTGAAGTCAGCAAAATGCTGGAGTTAGGGTTGACTGGACCCTCTGAAAGTCCATGGGCCAACTCAGTGATCTTAGTCCCCAAATCTCATCCCAAGTGTGGTAAATCAGAACTGAGATTTTGTGTGGACTATAGAGGTTTCCATGCTGTAATTAACACAGATTCACACCCTATCCAAAGAGTTGATGAGTTAATTGACAGGTTGGGTGCAGCTAAAGATCTGAGTACTTTTGATTTGACACCAGAGTACTGACAGATTGGTCCAACCCCTGGAGCAACAGAGAAATCAGCATTCTTCACCCCAGATGTGCATCACCAGTTCCCTGTCCTCTTGTTCTTTAGTCACCTAGCAATGAGATCTCAAACTCAGATGTAGTTATGCGCCTATTCATCCTAAGTCTACCTTTGATCTGACATAAAATGTCACTGTAAGATACTGAAAGTGAGACCTCATGACCACTATGCTAAGAAAGGTGCCTGACATGATGCGTTTCGAAGTATACTTAGGATGGCATCACTGAACAGAAATAACGTGAAGAGAGACTGGTTGACCGTTTTAGTCTGGAAGTAGACAGGTTGAATAAACGTGTGGTCAACAGGAACCCATTGCCAATCGACTTCACTTTGAAGGACATGAATACTCTTGCTCATTAGATAGCTCAATGACTGAAGCATGCCACACTAGGAGGGTCATTTTTTTCATTCATTAAGAGGGGATGTAATTGGATAACAACAACAAAATGATGGTTAACTTGAGCTTATTAACGAGTTTAGTGGGTGTGTTTATCAACTCCCATCCCCTCATATAGTTCTTAGGATTAATGCAATGGCAAGAGTTATTTCTTGTAGTTTAAGATAAACTATGTATTCTCACCACACAAGCTTATTTTGTACATGACCACACCCTCCCACAAGCGCTATTCGTTAGTATTGCTGAATCCACATACTTATGTTTTCTCCCCTCAGATAGCAGAGCATAATAGAAGTATTTCAGTCACTATAGTCTGTTCGGACATGAAAGTCTATGGTAATTTGTGGACCAATAAGAGAGCGACTTAAAAGATTGACTAACGCAGCAAAAGCCAATTGGCAAGTTTTCAAATGAGACTGAACGATTGCTACTATTTTGAGTTGTTGACTGGGTTTGCCCGAGGTCAGAGAACATGTTTATTCAGGAACTGAAACAGTTATCACTTAGCAGCCTCTGCAACTTTACAAGTAAGGCAAAACACAAGTAAAACAGAGAAACTCTATTTAAAAGGAAAGAAATAAAGAAAATAGTGCATTCTAAAAGTTAATCAGTTATTAATAAATATGTGTACTTTGAAACAGTGAAAAAGCTTTCACCTACTTCATAGTATACAGGATGTACAGGATATCAGCCTGGTCCTGTAAACTGGGGCACTCTCGCAATTGACCAACCAGTGCCTTGAAATCCACATTTCCAGCAGTGTCTTTAGGGAGGTGCAGCTCGGCAGTTATAGTCGGCACCTTGAAAAATAATCAGAAATCAATAAATCTGAAAGCTCATTAAATAGGAGATGCAAGAATTGTATCTTCACTCTTTGTAATTTCCATGAGCATCGATGGATAGCCCAAAAGGCACAAGCTTTAGGGCTGCAACACTAAGGGGATTTATGACTGCCACATCAACAACATTGACACGTCTGGTGAAGAATAGCAATTACAATGATACATTGCCAGCAAGGGAAGGCAGGCACAAGCCGGAGTGGTTCACCTAGTGGCACCTATGTGAGAAAACCTGTCCCTCCTACATTTAACTAAAACACAGACTGCAGCAATGTATGCCTAAAGTACCTACAAACATTAACATTTGTCTGTGTGCATAGAAAGACCCATGGCAATGGATAATCAACATCAGTGCTACGGTTTAATCACCTCTCTACGTCATGAGGCGTAACATAGTCCAAAATCAAGAGAAGTCACATAATAACACCACCTTCTGTGCACTTCCTAGCAAATGGCAAATAACATGGTGGTCACAGTCCAGGCACCAACAAGCAAGTGCCAACATCCTTTATGCCACATAGAGTCAGACTCCCAATCGCCCCCTCAGCTTCAGAAATGTATGGCTTGCCCTCCAAAATCAAATTGAGACGCCTGCTTGGAAAAGTGTTGGATATTCTGCTCAAACACTGCACAGAGATTCACTTTGCATATCAATAAACCTAGACTTGATGTACTAGTGCTGTTCCTCAAGATCTTTTAAAAGCAAAATGTTCCTAAGCTAGAACCCACACAATAAAAGACATTTAAACAAATTGCTCGTTTAACTCTTGGCTCAAGTGCAAAATAGGCTGATTTACTAAAGACAACTTCTCCTGTGCATAAAAACTGTCCATGAGTGAAATAGATCAAAAGAGCAAGGGCAGGTGAAGCCATAGGCTTATTGAAAAGAAAAATTTATTTACAGGGTATGCTATCAGTTGATCACAATATTTCCTTAAGCCTGAGGTAATACGTGCAAATCAAAAATTCTAACCAACGCAAGTCTGCCTTACCTTCTTTCCCGTTGTGCAGAGTGTAGTATTATATAGTTCCTTTTTCTTTACAATATGGCTCACATGAAACAAATGTCCTTTTCAGGCTCCTTCTCACAATACCGTTGCCGTATGGCAAATTGCAGAGGCAAGTCAAGACATGCAAACCTGAGTTCCTGACTTTTATGCCACCTCAAGACCAATCGACTTGTCCATGCATATTTATCTGGTATAATTAGACTGTTAGTTCTTAAAAGGGTGGAGGTGGGATACCCTGTGGTAGATCAGCATTGAGTCTATAATGAATTCACTCTGTAGGAAACATTCTTTATGATGATGTAATCTCTGTGATGCTTTAGAATATGGTGTTCTGGCAGTTGAAGAAGCATGGAGCTGTTGGAGGTTGCTGTATTTGTGAACTGAATAAAAGAAGCTGAATTTACACTTGTGTGGTGTAAATTACTACATATTTTGGCAACGAGGACTGCACAGGGGGCAGATCTGGTAACCTCCATCCCTGGAGAGCTAACTTAAACCTCAATGAAAATTATAATTAAAAGCAGCCTGAGAACTGTAAGTGGGACTTTCTTTTTTATATGAAGCTGCAAATGTAAATAAATGTAAATGTAGGAATTTGTAAAGCGCACAGCTACCTCCACCGGAGGTGTCCCGGCGCTGTCCGTATACCACTTAGGAACCCTTCCTGGCTTTCCTGGGAAATGTCCACTCCTGGGCACCCCCCTGGTGCAGCCAGGCATCCCAGCGCTTTTGGGGCCGTTGTGGAGATTAAGCAAGCTATTGCCCAGAGTTGCAGCATGGGACCCATGATCAGAACAGGTACTGAGGCGAGAATATCCAGTCAGGGGAATTAATGAGTCGGAGACCAGCCGAGGCGGGAATCGAACACTGGTCCCTGGCCAGAGCTCTACATCAAGGTCTGCCTGCTCTAACCATTGAGCCACACTTCTCCACTTCTGCCACAGACGTGTGACTTGGTAAAGTTGTTCTAGTGGTGAATGTGTTGTCCTATGAAGATGTTCCAACAGTGAATTTGTAGTCTATTTTTAAGTTGGAAGAATTTTGGATTGCTTTGGAGTGTGATGTTCCTCAGCACTGCAAGACTATCTATATTTTATCTTCGTGGGAACAGTGAAACTCCTAACGTGTGGAATTTGTCACTAATTATCACTTTTATAGATTGTATTTGGGCGTTTAAACATTAATTATACTGCGCTCCCGTGCTCGCGCTACAGATTGAGTGCGCGCTGCTGCTCGAGTGGTGCTCGCGCTACGAACTGCCATAGATCACTCTACTGCTCGAGTACTTGAAGGCTCACGCTACTGCTCATGTACTCGGAAACGTGCGCTGCCGCTGGAATAACCATATGTTGTTTGCCTCGCGGTAGTGTCTGGATCGAGCATAGTTGTAGTTGTTCAAGTTGCAAGCAGCCCGATGACTGCGCTGACCCATTTAGGAAATTGAACAGCCTACCTCAAGTATCTTCAGGATATGACGACTTCATAGGAAGTTATAGAAATAAATATAGGATTTGTGGAAGTACACAGAACAAAGTGAAGAAACAGAAAGAAGACTAAAAGTCAAGAGGATTGAAGTACACAATTAAAACATTGGAAACAAGAAAGTTTAATGCTTGTAAAGAAAAAGGATAACAAGCAAGCATTATTATTGTTGTTATTTTAAATTCTTGTTTTAATTATTTTTATTAGTTTATTATTTTAGTTAATTATAGTAGTTAATTCCTTTGGTTTGTTTATTTGAGTTTTCTTTTCAGGATGGCAGAACAGAATATGATGGCACCCCTTGCATTTTTACCTGTACCTGGTGAACCAACGATCCCTTGGAAAAGGTGGAAAAATATGTTTTTCACTTATTTGGTTGTGTCAGGTGGAAATAAATATGGTCCTGTTAGATGGTCAAGCTGCAAATGTGTTTGACATGTCCTTGATGATGCTGGCCAAACATTTTGTACCCACGTTAAACATTGTACTTGAGAGACATGAGTTCTTTTCAATAGCTCAAAGAGTGGAAGAAGATATATTGACATATGTGGCAGATTGAAGGGGATTTGGCCATCACGTGTCAATTTCAAGAATTGACAGAAAGTCTGATTAGAGATCAAATTGTGCGTTGTACAAATAATAAGCGTGTTAAAGAGTCTAATTTGGAAGAAATACAAATTGCCAGAAGTTTGGAGAATGCAGCCTTGTGGCTTAAAGGAATAGAGTCTGGTAGTGAAAAAGTGAAAGACGTGGTGCAGGAAAAAGTAGTTGAAGTAAAGGGTATAGAAAAAAAAAGATAGTAAAACCGGTAATGTTAGTGGCAATGGGGGTGACTCTGAAGCTAGTACCAGTGCTTGAATGGGAGCATTTAGCAGAAAGATGATGACTAACGATTTGAGGGATGTGAGGAAGATACTTTGCTATAGATGGGGAACTCCAGGACACATTGGTTCTAGTACTAGATGTGCAGATAGGAATATGATCTGCAGAAATTGTGGAAGGAGAGGTCACCTGGCCAAAGTATGTAGAACAAAAATTGGTTCACAGGTGCAAGGTGTTAAAGCAATTGATGATGTGTGTGAGAATATAAAAGGAGTAATGATGTCTATAGACCAAGTTGAGGAGCCTGTAAGTGAGATAGATGTGTGTGTGTATGATGAAGGAACTACTAAAGTAAAGATGGAAAGTACTTGTAAATTAGATAAACCTCATTGTGAAGTGAATCTTGATGGAGTGAATGTTTGAGTTTTGGTTGACTCAGGGAGTTTATTTACTCTTGTAGGAAAAGATACATATGTGGAAAGTTTCAGAGGAAGAATGAAAGACTTATTAAAGTCTGACATGAAAGCTGTGGGATATGGTGGCAAGAAGATAGAATTCCTAGGTATGAGATGGATGAAAATTGGTTTCAAAAGTAATTTGGTAAGAGGTAGAGTATACATTACAGGTGATGGTTTGAATCTTCTTGGGTGGAGACATCTAAGGGATTAGAACATTATTCTGAATCCAAATGCTTTTGAACCTGTCATGGTAATTGAGAACAGCGTGGAAGAAATTGCAGAGGGGGGAAATATATTTCAGAAATTTCCCCATGTTTTTTCAGATAAATTGGGGTTGTTAAAAGGATTCACCCATAAGATTGTTTTAAAAGAAAAGGCTATACCAATTGAACATAAGGTAAGATCTATACCAGACTTGATAGGAAAACCATTACAAAAAGAACTGGATAAGTTGCTTGCCTAAGGAATTATAGAGCCAATCAAATCGAGTGGTTATCTCCGGTGGTAGTAGCTCCCAAGGATAGTGGAAAGATTTGTTTATGCATAGACTTAAGAGAGCTTAATCGCAATATATGGGTGGATAGGCAACCATTACCTAACATTTCTGAAATGCTGACTATGATGGGTGGTGGTAAATGGTTCAGTGTTCTCGATATGTCATCAGCCTACCATCAAGTAAATTTGCATGTACAATCTAGGCCATTAACATAGTTTGTTACTCTATTAGGAGCTTTCCGTTACCGAAGGATGCCATTTGTACTTGCTTCAGCTTCAGCGGTTTTTCAGAGGATGATGCAAGGGATTTGTAAAGGCATGCAAAAAGTTCTTTGCTTTCAGGATGACATATTGGTGGTTGGAGGATCAGAAGATGAACATGATGAAATGTTGAATGAGGTATTGTCACGGATTGAAAAACATGGTCTGACCATAAAGAAAGAAAAGTGTCAGATAAAGAAAAATGTAGTTGACTACTTGGGCCATGACATTTCTGCTACAGGTATTAAGCCAAAGAAAAGCATTGTAAAAGCTATATCTGATGTATCTAGGCCTTGAAACAAGGAGCAGTTCAAATCTTTTTTGGGACTTGTAGAGTACTGCTCAAAATGTATATGTAATTTTACTGAAAAGGTTAAACCTTTGAGAATGTTGTTAAAAAATGGAGTCACGTATGATTGGAATGACCAATGTGAATTTGCTTTTACTGCTATTAAGACTTCTATCAGTATGTCACCTGTGTTGCATCATTTTGATGTATATAATAAAATTATTCTGACAACCGATGCAAGCAATGTGGATTTGGGGGCAGTATTATCCCAGAGGGTGGATGGTCAAGAAAGAATAGTGGGGTTTGGCTCCAGGAGACTACAAGGACTGAGCGGTCCTATTCTACTATAGAAAAGGGAGCTTTGGCTTGCTGTTGGGGGATTCACCCTTTCAAGTATTATTTGTGGAGTTTGCCCTTTTTAGTTTGAACTGATCATAAACCTTTATTGTTTATATTTAAATGTGGAAAAGGACTTGAAGGTGGGGGGAGCACCAAGGATATCAAGGTGGTAGTTGTTGTTGGTAATGGAGTTCAATTTTGTGGTGGAATATGTCAAAGGAAAGAGAAATGTGGTTGCTGATTGTTTATCCCATATGCCTATAGAGGATGGTTTGGAGGTCAAAGTTGAGGATGAAAATGTTAATTTTGGTATTTGTGAATGTAATGAATTTGCGTTATCTGAGGATGATTGGCATAGAGCTGCTGTTGAAGATGACGAATACAATAAGTTAAAATAATTGATTGCTGTTGGTTGGCATCACAAAGATGAAAATAGTCTGATAGTGAAACAATATGGAATGGTCAAGGATGAGTTAAGTGTTTGTGCATTCAAAGTGTTACGTGCTGGACGTGTAGTTCCTCCAAGCACTTTAAGAGATAAACTTGATGGTATGTGTCATGAATGACACTTGGGCAGGAGTCTGACCAAAAGAAGGTTGAGACAGTGTTTTTGGTGACCAGGAATGGACAGGATGGTAGAAGAAAAAGTAAGAGATTGTGCACCATGTTCAAATAGTGATAAGAGCAAAATAGTGAGAGAACCTCCTCTGTGTTCTTTAGAGATTCCTGAGAAACCATGGGAACATTTAGCTATGGACATTATTGGGCCTGTGGAGATGTTGGGAAGGCAATCACGTTTTCTGTTGGTTATTGTTGTTTATCATAGTAAATGGTTTATTGTAAGAAATATGGAATATATAACAACTGAGAATGTCAAGAGAGTTTTACAAGAGGTCTTTATGGAGGAAGGTATTCCCAAAACCATTACTACTGATGATGGCATGCAATTTGTGCCATTTGGAATGGTAACATTTTTGGAACGTCTGGGAATAAACCATGAGAGAGTGGCATTGTTCAGACCTCAGGCGAATGGTGTTGACAAAAGGATCCATCGTGTTATAAAGGAAAATCTTTAACTTTCTCTGGCCAATGGGTTGCCTTGGAGGGAAGAATGAAACAAGATGATATGGGCTCACAGAGTGACTCCACACTCACTGGTGTTTCACCTTTTATTGCTTTGAAGAGTAAAGAAACTGCTACTAAGGAATCACCCATGTGGTTGCAAGATAAAAAGAGTATTTGGGTGGATCAGGACGCTATGAGATCTAGAGTGTTGGAGAAACAATGTATGAATAAACAGATTATGATATCAAAAAAGGAGTAAAATCTACTCACTGGAGGAGTGGAGATTGGGTAGTAACAAGGAGTGGAGGTATTGTAAAAAAAAAAAAAGGGTAGAGTAAATTTTCTCAACATAGTAGAGTGGTTGATGTTAAGAAAAATGTAGTTGTTCTGGGAGACGGAAAAGAATGGAGTTTTGGTAATCTTAGCAAAGCCATTGCTCCTAATCATTCTTAATGTTCATTGTATATCATTATATTTTGAAATTATTGTGAATTTATGAGTTGTGTTAGATTATGATTTTGATGTTTTCATCATTTTTTTCTATGTTATTGTATTTCAAATGTATTACATATTGTTGTGTTTCTTTAATAGAGGAAAGATGTGTAGGAAACATTCTTTATGATGATGTAAACTCTGTGATACTTTAAGAATGTGGTGCTCTGGCAGTTGAAGAAGCCCGGAGCTGCTGGAGGTTGCTGTGCTTGTGAACTGAATAAAGGAAGCTGAATTTAAACTTGTGCAGTGTAAATTACTACACTCTCAATACCTGATTCATGGGAATGCCTCGGAACCCGCAACTTGAGTCACGCCCATAAATCCATGTACATGTTATGTTATGTTTACTAATACAGCAACAACACAATCAGTGTTTAACAAACACAAAGGTGTCTGTGCAAAACAAAACTCTTCAGAGGTCAAAGAATTAAAAAAGGTCATACGAAGGCTGAGAAACTAACAGCGCTAAAGGCTGACCACAGGAGCGGTGTGGCTTGGCAAGATGGCCGATTAGATGTTTCTACCGGCTCTCCTGTCGACCCAAACTAATTCGTCAGCATCCTATATGATTTGGCTATTAATCCCCCTCCAGTAACTCAGGCAATGTCCACCTGGACTCCCAGCACTTGCATTGTTGGAGTAATCCATGGAATGTTACTGCAATAGGAGACAACATAGAGTCAAATGTGTTCTGCAATTTTCCCTGATGTGCTCCAGGTGCGGGCTGTGAGGCTGGCCTGGACGTGGAGAAGCCTGCTCCAACTGCAGTCCACGGAACTGATGTGAGTTAATGACTGCCTGCCTGACAGCCGCAGGGTTGCCCCCCCTACAAGAGGCACAGGGGGGCAAGGTGACGGGACTAGAGGACTGTCAACGCGACCTAGCCGTGAATCCCTAATCGAGGATGGCACAATCAATGACTGTGCAAGGTGTGGCATGGAGTACCCCGAGACCATGGCAGGGAGGCACCCGGTGGCTAGGGCTGGTAGCAGCCACAGTGAACGCCCGAAGGCCGGCTTGAACCGTGGGATAGACAGCACTTCATCCGAGGCACACTGGTCGGCTGGAGCCGGTGCAGTGCGTCCCTGCTATGGTGGGCGCATACGGCACTCAAACAGATCCTGTTACAGGCATCCCTGACTGAGAGATCATCCTTGAGGCAGGGCCCGGACCGGGAAGGATGTGGGCATGCGGGTGCTCACCCTGGCTATAGGGAGCTTGAGAAGCCAAATTGCACCGGGTGCGTTCCTCCGCACAAGTAATTGGAAGAGGTGACATCAACGGGACAGCTGGGGAACTGCTATAACCCCGAATGTAATAAGGTAGTACACCGACCCAGCAAAATAGGACGCTCCCTGGAAATCCCGTGCACTCGCTGCACGGCGTGATGCAAGACTGCAGTGCGACGGTGAGGTGAGACACAACCCCAAGATAAGTTGGGCCTTCATAGTACATCCTCAGATAGAAGAGAGACACACAAGGAGCGCCCCGGAAAAACAGGGCTGGGGATTCGAGTCAGCCGCAGCAGTCCTTGTGTTCATAAGTCTGAATAAAAGCAACACACTGGCCGGGAAGATCTAGAGGCCTGATACTGCCAATAAACTACAGTGGGGGTTGGCATATATTCCCCTGAACCTAGCTGCTTTCAAAGTATCACCATCTGGAGATCTTGGGGGTGACACTGGACTGTGCAGCACATGCTAGTGGGGAGTAGCGTAGAGTCTGGAACCCCCACTCTGCGCAAGTGCGCGCTCTGGAACGGTTGGTACCGGAAAACACAGAAAAGGACACTGCGTTCCCCTTTCACCATAAATGAATACAAACTCCAGTGTCATGGTAAAAGAGAAAGGAAACCGAGAAGCTCAAACCAATAAAATGTCGAACTATGCACATCCTCTCCAATCTGACCATGGAGCGCAGGCAGTGGCCCTAATAGATCAACCAGGAAATGCGCAAACCGCCGTGGACCCGACCCCTTCTGTAGCGGATGTATTAGCGGCTATTCACACCCCCCGTGATGAAATGGTACACAAAATAGACATGATCGCAATTGAGTACACAAAATAGACATGATCGCAATTGAGGTCAAACTGCACCGCTGTGACCTCTGCAAAGTCTCAGACAGAGCAACCACCAATGAACAAACAGTGCACACTTTACAGAAGGAGGTTCACACCCTGTGAGGCACTGTTATCGATCTCCAAAAAAGGGTGGTACGTCTGATTAACGCGCAGAAGACTCAGAAGGAAGGTCACGCAAAAACAACTTCCGCTTTATAGGATTCCCTGAAAAAGCAGAGGGACAGTCTGCCAAACGTGAAGATTGGATCACATCCACTGTAGCCCCAAGAAAGCTTTCTAAGTTTTTCACTATCGAAAGGGCACACAGGGCACTTGTACCCCCGCCCAGACTGGGTACACCACCAAGAACCATTAATGCCAGACTTTCCAACATCCGGGACCGGAAGCGTATTTTACAAACAACTAATTTTCGCGAGTTGCCGATGTTCAAGGGACTCCAGATCTCAATTTACCCGGATTATACACAGCGGGTGCAATATTAGAGGAAATCCTTCTTGGTGGTGAAACGGCACCTCAGGGATCTGAATCTCAAATACAGCCTCCTTTTTCCAACCAAACTGGCTGTCGAAAACAACGGGAAAGCACTATTCTTCACGGCGGCAGAAGCCAATGAATGGTTGGACTCCCAGGGACATCTGGAGGTATGCATGGTTCCCTCGACTGACTCATTCCGGCCTACTGGATCTAGCGGTCAGCCACCAGATAGAGGAACACAGAGCATGCAGCAGCACAATGCCAAACTGCGTAGCCCAGGAAGAATCCAGGTGTGTCCGGTGGCACCCTGCAGGCATCGGACAATGTTCCCGACTGGGAGAGTTATCCCTAGCACAAATGCTGAACAATAGCACACACAAAGATGATGACAACTAGGGAGGACACCCCAGCCGGGAAGAAATGGAGCTAGATGTTTGGACAAGATAGGTAAAATTCTGTGAGGCAAGGGAAAATGACTGAGATTTTATACTACCATATGCCGTAGGGTAATTTTCAATGATGTGCGGAGTTGGGCACCTTTAGACCCAGGATACATGTAGTCGACGGGGGACTACCCCTCAGAGGTAGGCACCTAGGTGGGGAGCTAGAGGCATGTACTCACACCCTGCTAGCGAGTCTACCACTTGCGTAGCAAGAGACTGTTAAGACCATTCTCTCTGGTCAATAATGGAAAGTATAAATACTTGGAAATTTGGGATGCAGGCTGGATATTATTGCTGTATTGTTCTTAACTGTTTTGTGGGGAGGTGGGGTGGCGCATGCACATCTTTACCTTGACTCCTTTGCGACCGGAGGTGGGGGCAACACTGCCGAAGGGGAGGGAGAGATTAGTTCTGTTTGGCTTGTTCTTCCGACTCTTCTACCGAGTCACTGAATAAAATATATTGCCAGAATTTCAATGGCAGCAAGTGAAGTATGACAATACATGGTTGAGACAATTGGGTAAAAAAGGAACTTATGTGGTATGGTAGCCCCGTGCAGAAACTAATTACATGGAATGTTTGTGGTTTAGCCGCCTTTGAAAAATGCAGACGGGTATTCAAATATTTGTAGCGCTATAAAGTAGCTATGGCATGCCTGCAGGAGACACATGTCTGGGGGGATTCCCTGCCCTGTTTAAAGAAGCGCTGGAGGAGGGCAACTGTATGCTACCTCATATTCTGGGTTTGTCAGAGGGTCCTTATTTGGATAGCTCCTGTGATTCCTTTTGAACACCTACATCACTCCGTGCACCCAGATGGGAGATATGTTATCCTACATGGCAAGTTGGATGGCAGGGAGCTGTGCATTATCAACGTGTATGCTCCCAATGATGACTGGCCATCTTTCTTCCCCACCCTGATGAGGGTGGCAACCACATACTTAGGTCCAGCTATGCTGCTGGCAGGAGACGTTAACTGGGTCCTTGACGGTACTATGGCTCGTGAGCCCCAGCGGTCCCTCACTAAGCCCCGACTAACGGAGACCCGCCGAGATGTTATAGACGGCAAGCACTTGATTGATGTATGGCACCAACGTCATCAATCGAGCCAACAGTTTTCCTGTTACTCTCCTGCGTCTGGACAACCTTTGGTCAATTAGACTACTGGCTCCTCTCAGCTGAAGTGGGACCTGGAGTGAGAGGAATAGCCTATCTACCTAGATACTTTCCCCACCACTCACCTGTACGGCTAAGCTTGAACGGGGCGAGAGCTCGTTCTGCCATACCCCTCAGGAGACTCAGACCTGAAGCCTTATCAGACCCTCAATTCGCTGCCACACTTTTAGAAGCCCTAGAACGGTATTTTGAGGAAAACTGGGGATTTGTCTCGAATAGAGAGCTTGAATGGGAATCCATGGAGGTGGTTATCAGAGGGATAAGTATCAAAACATCGTACAGGGTTCGCTGACAGATGGAGAAAGACATAGCTAAACAGGAAACAGTACTGGGTGGGCTAGAGAGGGCCCACTCAGGGGCCCCACACAAGATGGAAGAATGGGGGCAGGCAAGGGAGACGGTGTTAACAGATTTGCACAGACTAGAAAAGCACATGCATTCTACACATCGACAGAGATTACACATGGAGAGAGATAGACCTGGCACTTTGCTGATGCGTCTAGTTAAACGGGAGTTAGACACAGGCTTAAAGATAATGATGGAAATATGGTGTTCTCACAGAATGCAATTGTTGAGGTCCTGGCTGACCAACGTGAAAAAGTATACGCACATCGACTCTCTGCACCACAAGAGAAGATCCAAGCCTTTCTGGACTCGGTTGAGCTTCCCCAGCTAGATTAAGATGTGGAGGAGGCCCTAAATGCCCTGATAGATAAAGAGGAAACCCTGTTGGCAATCCATCACCTTAAGACCCCAGGAGCCGATGGATTACCTGCAGAGTTCTCTCAAAGGTTTGCCTCCATGCTGGCTGACCACCTAATGGAGGTATTTAATGAAGCGCTAGAGCAGGGTGCACTCCCACCCTCCATGAACCCTGGTGGTCATGATACCAAAACAGGATTGGGATCCCTGTTAGCCAATTCATACAGGCAGATTTCTTTACTAAATATAGATGTGAAGCTAGTTAGTGGAATCATGGCGGCGCGCCTTCTCCCTAGGATCTCCCATATTGTTCAAATGGACGAGGCAGGATTCATACCCAAGGGCAGCACCACTCATAACCTGCGGAGGCTGGAACATATCTGGCACACTCCGTGCTTAATGGATGACGATTATGCCTTAGCATTGTTAGATATAGAACATGCCTTTGACTCTGTGAAATGGCTTTATTTGTGGCAGGTCCTCCAAAGGGTTGGGGCCAGAGGGGAGTTCCTTAAATGTATTAGACTACTTTATACAACCTCTGTGGCAAGAATTAGAATGGGGAACTTGGTGTCCAGACCATTTGTGCTCTGCAGAGGCACCCGCCATGGGTGCCCGCTTTCTCCGCTTCTGTTTGCTTTGGCCATAGAGGTGCTAGAGACTGCCTTGTGGGACAGATTGGGATACTGGGGAGTCTGGATGGGAGAGACGAATCATGTGGTCTCTTTAGACGTTGATGGTCTACTAGTCTATCTACGCCAACTGACAAATTTGGTGCAACTTCTACTGGCAGAGCTATGGAGATTTGGAGAGGTATCTGGACTCTGGATCAACCCAGGAAAATCCAAGCTAATCCCTATTGGCCGACTAGCAGGAGTGTCGCAATCTGAGGTAACAAAGGGGGGACTGCCATGGGTGGGTGAAGGAACAAGATATTTGGGGATACAGCTGGGAAATACGGCATCTGTGTACTTCGATCTCAACATTGCCAAACTGACAAAAGGGATCCGCGGCTCCATACGGTTCTGGCAGGACTTACCATTGTCACTTATAGGTCGAATTGCAATAACAAAAATGATTGCTTTACCCAGATGTCTATACGCATTGCAATACTCGCTGTACATCATCCCACAACACTATTTCCGGACACTTGATCATCTCCTGATAGACCTCTCAGGGGTCAAAAACCGTAAGCGGGTACCCTTCACAACGATGTGTCGGGGGGGGGCTAGGAGTACGAGTTACTTACCTTCGGTAACAATGTATCTGGTAGAGACGATTCTAGCCGCAGATTCCTTAATGTAGAATTATCCCCAGGCCTGAGACTGGATCCGGAAAACATTTTGCCACAGTACGGCACCATGTGACTCCGCCCTGACGTCGTCCGCGTCGTCAGCGAGGATACATAAGTCCCACCCCGGCGCGTCTACGTCAGTTTTCTTCGGAGTACTTTTCCGTGTCACAACGCGGAGCCATCACTAACAAAAACTGTGAGAATACAGGAACAGTGTGCAAAAAATCAGCTGAACAGAAAGGAAAGAAACGAATGGTGAGGAACAGCACCATCCAGAATAGTGTCAGGCATTATGCACCAAAAGACCTTGAAGCACAGAGCACAGCAAGCCCGCAAACAATTACAACAGCCTCCCCAGGGGCAGAAAGCATGTGAAAAATTCCACAGCAGGCAAGAAACCTACCATCCTCGCCCAGAGCTGAGAAGGGCGCCAATGCCAGAACGAAAGAGCAGCGACAAGTCATCCCCAGACAACAACAGCAAGAAGAGACATCTCCCAAAAGAGCTACGGGTCGAGACCCGGCCAAGGGACCTCAACCCTAAGGACTGCAAAGGAGCCAGAAGTGCAAGCAACGAAAGGAAGGAGGACACGAGCAACCCCACCCTGGAGACCAGGGTGCAGGGGCGCAAGAGTACTCATGAAACCATCAACCAATCACCAGAAAGGAAGGAATGGAGCAAACAACAAGACGAGCATCTCCCTAGGGAGGGAGGAAGAAAAGAGCACTTGCAGGAGACAACCACCCCGAGGCAGGCGAGTGCAGAAGACCAAGGAAGGGCCCTTGCAGAACGGGGAGGAAGGGCGGGTCATGAAGGAATCTGCGGCAAGAATCGTCTCTACCAGATACATCGTCACCGAAGGTAAGTAACCCGTACATCTGATAGAGACTACTAGCTGCAGATTCCTTAACGTAGAATAGATTCTCTAGCCATACCCAAGGGGAAGGAGGGTCTGCGAGCGGACCTCCCCTGCCTGAACAACACAGAGCCCCAACAGGGGATGAGGCACAGGGTCACGGAGTCCGGATGAGTGTTAAACAGAAGGACTCCGTGAAAGAGCAGGTCAACCAGACGCTCCCTAATATTTTCAGGAAAAACAGCATCACGTAGCCACGCATGGCGATGGAGAACCACAGAAGTGGCCATAGAACAGCTGAGAGCATCAGCAACATCCAAGGCCGCACAAAGAATAAACACAGCCAATTCCCTGCCATCCAAAACATCGCCCCACAGATCAGCACGGGCACACTCATGGGAGTCATGAGAAAGAAGGGACTCCACAGATTCCCACAGGCTGGAAGTAGCCCTAGCCAATACACAGATTATTGAGCGCCAGCAAGGCAGCACTGGAAGAAGCGAAGACGTTACACCCCCATGAATCCAGCCACCAGGCCTCCCGAGACGGAGGAAACAACACCACAGGCGAGGACGGAAAACCCTGCCCGTAGAAGAGAATCCGAGTAGAAGGGTGGAAGAAAAGGCAGACAGGGTCGTGTGGAGCCGGAAGGTGGCGATGCAGGAGCGGCTGAGGCACCGGATCACCCGTGGCAGGGCGCCCCCAGAAGAGAATTATGGAGCAACGCTTCAAAAGGAAGGAACAGCTCCCGTCCACCAGATCCCTGGTGGAGAACTTCCAAAAGGTTACCCGTAGGAAATGGAGTGACAGGTTCACCCATCCACAGAATACCAGCGGCTGTGGAAATAGCCCGAACAAAGGCAACACTGGCCTCAGTAGGGTGTCGCAGAGGAGAAAGCAATTAATCTGTGGGCGACTGCTGCAGACTGAGCCGTCCGTCCCTAAGTTCAGGGTGAAGCGGCCAGCCCCGGAACAGTGGGGGATCCACAGATGAATGGGGAACCTGAGGGGCCCCAGGGGAAGGCGGTGAGGCTGGTGGAAAAGCCAGCTGCGAGCCACGGAAAGAAGGGTTCGAGGATGTAGGCTGTGGGACGGTAAGGAGCCTTCCCTGGAAGATGCAGGTGAAAAGGCAACAATGTGGCGCCCTGTCTCCGGGGAAGAAGACACCAAGAGATGACAGACCTCAGGAGAGGAAGGAACCTCAGGAGACGAATCAAGAACCCGATGCTGGCATGGCTCCGTGGAGTCCGATGTCGAACGGCGAAGGAGTGGGTATTTGCGGCGCCAGGTCGACCTCTGCCACCACGTGCTCCCCAGGAGAAAGGGGCGGAGTCAACGCCAGTACGGTGAAGGAGCGGTGCCTAAAAGGCCCCGGCTCGGCCACAGACTGGGCAGCCGCACACGTCGAGGACCGAGAGGGACTCGGGAAAACACCACAGGTCCCAGCCTCTACCTGTGTCTTCATCGGAGCCGGGGAGGAAGGCTCCCAGCGCCGAAACTGTACCGGCGAGGCCCCCGGGCGAGGCAGCCGCCTACTCAGAGGACCGAGGGGGACTCGGAGGCAAGCCCGAAGTCCCGGCAAACACCTGCGACACCACTGGGAGCCCTGTAGGGATTTGCGGGGACGCCAAGCGCCGAAGAGGGGAGCCCTGAAGGACTACCCCTTGACGATACCACCCTCCTACAACCTGAAGCAGAAACCGTTGGTGCTGGGGCCGGAGCCCCCGACGACTCCGGGGATGTCCCGGCGCGAGGCAAGGGATCCGCGGCCGTCTCAGGAGGTGGAGGAGGGGCCAAAGAAGCCTGCAGAGCCACCGCGTAGGCTGTCATTTGGGCCCTAGTCGCCCCAACGCTGTGAAACGGCGGGTAGGAAGGCGACAGGCGGGGGTGCATGTCTCTAGGGGCGCCGGCGCCCACCGCTGAAGGAGGACAGGGCCTCAGAGACAAGCTGAAGGACCAACCAGTCGGCGAACAACGCCCTTGGGGCCGTGGCGAGGGACGATGTTGCAGATGGAATCGGCGGCTCCTTGCTTCCGAGGTAGGGGACGGACGCTAGGACGAAACCGACCTGGACAAGCGGACCAACAGCAATTTCATCCGGCGCTCGTGCTGTGACTTAGGATTAAGGTGCTAACAGCCATCGCAATCCGTTAAGTCGTGGTGGTTGCCCAGGAACCACATGCAAATCTGGTGAGTGTCCGTCGCGGACATGGGACGTGCACAAGAGGTACGCGTCTTGAAGCCCGAAGGCATTCGCACACTGTTCCACTAACGCCAAAGCATGAAAAAGGGAAGAAGGCCTGAAAACAGGCCAGGATACAATCCGGATCCGCGTTGCACACGGAAAAGAGAAAAAACTGATGTACGCGTGCAGGGGTGAGACTTATGTATCCTCGCTGATGTCATGGATGCGGACGACATCAGGGCGGAGTCACGTGGTGCCGTCCCCCTGGCACGCAGGGATGCTGTGGCAAAAAGTTTCCGGATTCAGTCTCACGCCTGGGTATAATTCTACGTTAAGGCATCTGCGGCTAGTAGTCTGTCTATCAGATGTCCCATGTTTAGATTTTTGTTACATGGCCTCCCAATTACAGCATGCAGTGCATTGGCTAGATAATGAAAACAACTGGGAGATGACCCTTCTGGCGTATACGCATTAAGGTTACACACTACCTGAAATTTTGATGCGTGGAAAGGGTGTTCCTCCCCGGATCCCATAAATTGCACGACAGGTGGCCCTGATTTGGGGAACCGTGGTTCGAAGGGTGGTCCATCATGCTCCATATGCCTTTGATATGCCCCTCTGGGTGTTACGCCCTTTCGCCTATATAGCAGACTCTGTGTCTGTAAGAAAGTGGAGGGAGGGAGAATGCCGAACACTAGGAGACCTGTATATGGAGGGCAGGTTTATCACCCGAGAAGATGCAATAGCCGACTTTAACTTGGGAACAGGACAATTCCTGCAGTATGAAAAGATCTCAAGTGTGAATCATGAAATCTGCCCGTGGTTCCCAGCAGAACCCCCTAGTACTAACACAGTGAAAGTAGTGCTATACATGGCTCAGGGTAGACGATTAATATCACAACTATATAGAGCCTTGAGAGATGACTTACCTGGTGGAGTACTGCAGGTAAAACAGAGATGGGACGCTATACTTAAGGAGCTGCTATCTAATAAAGACTGGGAAAAAGTTCATGAAGGGGTTCATACAGTCAGCTCTAACGCATGATTTAACACCTACAATATAATCTGGTTCACCAGGTATACCTCACCCCGAACACACTACATACAATCTACCCTACCCACAGTGATGAACGCTCGATATGAAAGTTAAAGGCAGCGGACTTTCTCCATATGGTTTGGACTTGCCCACACTATTTTCATACTGGGAAATGCTGATCACACACCTTCAGAGAGCCACAGGATGAGTAATTACTATAGAGATCCGACAAGTACTGCCAGACCTATTACCCCCAAAAAATTAAGCAGGCGTTACCTCACATTGAGATTAGTGCAAGCAAGACGGTGTATTTCGATTACGTGGCTCAGACCTAGGCCCCCACAGGTAGGGGAATGGATGAAACATATGTACGAATGGGCGACTGCGGATAGGGTGCAAATGAAGCTTGTTTGAGGAGGATCTCCGGGCATGGTCCCAAATGCTGGTAGAACTTATAGAGCAAAATCCAGGGACTCAAAGGTCTGCGGGTGAGACGGGGCTCGTATCGATGTTGGGGAGCACGGAAAGGGAATTGGCATGAATTAATGCTCACTGCTGGTGAATGGCATGCAACAACCATGTACACAGTAAAATTGATATTGTGGCTCTAGGTCTAAAGTGAAAGTGGGGAAGGGGAGGGGAAAAGGGAATTTAGGAGTTGGGATTGGCAAGATATATGTAAGCATCATGAAATGTATATTATGCAGATGATGTACCACTGATGTGGACAAGCAGCTGGGCATGCGGACACTTCCTTGTTTTGTCTCCTTACTTTGTACGGTGGATTATTCTGAATGGTGAAGGCGATATGTTCTCCTCCTTTATTATGAGTGGGAGGGAAGGGAGAGGAACCACGCTGCTGTCAGTATATGCCTGCATATGATGCCTATGTGATTAACAAATGGCATGAAGTTTGACCACAGGAAAGTGTCACTCGTTTTTCCTAAGAAGTTGCTAAATAATATTGTTTTGCCTAAATAGCCAGATTTCTCTTTTAGGTTTGCCTAATTCCTTTAATTAATATGACGACCATTCAAAAACATTTTCAGCTCAATCATGGTTACCTTCTAACCATGCACATTGGTAGGAGGGCAATATCTTACATTATGCAAAATCTGGGAAAATATGTTGCACAATGTATGGTGTTCAATTTCAAGTGCAAGAGTAGACTGGTGACAGAGGTGATAGAAACATTTCATAAAGTGTCAACTAGGAATACTACAATTTCTTCAGGCAACTGATTTGCCCTTTGACCTGTAGGCAGACTCTAGTCAATGTATGAGTTCACTTAATTAGCACCCAAATAAGAGACACCTGGGTATTTTCATATTATATAATGACCATTTGTGCAATAATCTTAACTTAGGCTGAGCACTGAACTATGCCGCCAAAGATCTCAAACCTTATGACACCCGTAGAAGGAAGAGGAAAGTAGTCGTAGAAAACCAAGCCACACATCACTTTACATAACTAAACATACTTTACTTAGATCATCACATGATAGAAACATTTCATAAAGTGTCAACTAGGAATACTACAATTTCTTCAGGCAACTGATTTGCCCTTTGACCTGTAGGCAGACTCTAGTCAATGTATGAGTTCACTTAATTAGCACCCAAATAAGAGACACCTGGGTATTTTCATATTATATAATGACCATTTGTGCAATAATCTTAACTTAGGCTGAGCACTGAACTATGCCGCCAAAGATCTCAAACCTTATGACACCCGTAGAAGGAAGAGGAAAGTAGTCGTAGAAAACCAAGCCACACATCACTTTACATAACTAAACATACTTTACTTAGATCATCACACTAGTGCTAAAAATCTAAGAAGACATAATATCTTCTATACTTTCAACAAATGAACCCATAGGGCCCAATAATCACAAATATATTTCCATAAGGTTACTTCCGCTAAATCTGAACTAGGAATTTACAGGAAAATCCAGGAAATACTCCTAGATTTAGACAGATGCACACCATATCCCAAGAGCTGATGAATTGACAGGTTAGGTGCAGCCAAAGTTCTCAGTACTTTTGATTTATGACACAAGAGTACTGATAGATTGGTATAAACCCTGGAGCAAAAGAGAAATCAGCATTATCAAACCCAGATGGGCATCACCAGTTCAATGTCCTCTTGTTGTTTAGTCAATTAGCAATGAGATCTCAAACTCAGATGCAGTTATTTGCCTATTCATCTTAAGTCAACTCTACCTTTGATTAAAGAAGTATACCACTCCAATTTTTATTTAGTGTAGTTTAATAACACATATTTAATCTAATTCGATAGGATGACTTTCTTTTTCACAGGTTACAAAAGATATTTGCAAGAAACATTAATTCAATGGTTTAATATTCGCACAGAACGCATGTCAAGTTAATTTCCGTTTATACAAAAAAGCAAAATACTTTTATGATGGCGTTTCCAAGCTCAATTGGTAGAGCAATATTCAACAAGAGATGACAGTCCCAAATGTTGCAGCTATGTTCGGTGAAGAAGACGCTTGTTTCGTCATGAAGGTGACTTTGTCAAGGCTTCAACATCCAATCACGAAGTTGTGTCACAAAACGTACAGAGTGTTTGACCTATTGAGCCCGTAAACGGTCTTGAGAACTTCTGAATGTAAGTCTCAGATTTTAACCATACGATAAATGGTTGAAACTTGAATACAGAAGTAGGTAGAACTGTTAAGTCCATGGTTGGAATATTGAGGTTCAGTATATTCACCTTGAGGCTATAGTCATTCAATTCAAGTGAGCCATGAAAGGTAAAGTTGCAAGGTGAAGACGTGTTGGAAGTTATATTTCAGGAACAGACCATAATAAGACTGCTGCATTCGATAGTTTGCAATCCAGTAGAACAGGCAGCAACTACTGGATTGCCGACTACCGAATGGGTAGCCTACCAGCACTTCGAAAATCGCCTACAGTCTCCCTTGGAGTAGAGGAGCTAATCTCCCCTGCAGTCCGCAGGCACCGACAAGCAGAGTCTGGTCCACCGCCTTGCAGCCCACTGACCCCACGGACGCCACAGGCAACCAGGAAGAGGTACTCGTGCTCTAGAGGGCCAGATTTGTCCCCTCGCCATGTGTGAAGACACTAGGATGCATTGGAGCCGTTCAGCACCAACCTCTGGGGTACTGGACACACTGCACCAAGCACCAACAGTGAGGGTGCAGTCCGGATTATCAGTGCACCATGACCAAGCAGCCGTCAAGGGACATCATCATCACTGAGACATACTTCATGAGTGGTGGCAGCTTCCCAGATTTTGCCCCTGGAAGCTGTTTGTCGATAACCGAGAGGACCAACTTTGTACAGCCAACCTAACCATTCTGCGGCTGAGCTGCCTCACCTGGGTACTGAAGAACCAGCTGTGCCCCTTGCTCCATGACTCCTTGCGACCCAAGCAACCATCTGGAAACCCTCAGACTTGTCCCCACTACCCCAGTGCAGCCTGTTTACAGGTTTACTTCTTCATAGCACTTAGCTTCCAACTTCACCAGCACTCTCCTCCCAGTAAATTTCAGTTAGTTCCAGATGACCTGCTGGTAGCACTTTGGACATTGGCCCTCTATTCTCTGAAACCAAGGAGAAGCCCTGAAACCGACTGTAATTATCAGTATGCATATATGACTTTTTCTTCCATAGGATTGCATTGTGCATCAATGCGCACAACTTTGAAATATTTACTTAACTGCAAAAAATTGCTAACAAAAACAGTACTTACTTTTGAACAAATATATTGATTCCACAACATATATGAAAATGTGTTATTTTTCTAATTTGGTCTCGGATTTAATCTTTGGGTGCGTCTCATTTATTACCTCTGTGAGTACAACAAATGCTCAGCACTACCCTCTGATAAGCCTAAGTGCTTGTCCACACTGACACAAAAGAAAGAGTTAATTTAACCTCTGTAAGCCAATTGGGGACCCACTGGACTCTTTAGACAGTGTACTTCTTGTTAGTGCACTACATAGAGAGGCAAGTTCCTACACCTCTTTAAAGCCCTCAATATGCTGCAGCATTGCCAACTGCCCTCGGAATTTAGGAGGCACCAGCTGAGGAATCGGTTTCCTGGCCTGAGACCTTGTGGGTTAACAACTCACATTGTGATGCCCTTTAGGCTTCTAGTTGGTTTCAGAGGAGCAAAAGGGGGTAGAGTTCCACTTTATTTTTCTATTCTTTTCCTTGGATTTCATTTAGATTTACCAGAGGACTTCAAATGTGAACGTGGCTGCTGATAGGAGAAGCTGCAGGAGTAGGGCCGAGCCCACACCCCGACTTGAAATGGGATTCAAGTGAATGCCGCAACAACTTCTTGAGTTCAGTGACATATAGTTTTACCTCCAAGTCCCAGATCACCTTCAGGTGCATGTGGAGACATTTATTGCACGACTTTGAGTCATGGCATGGGCCTAGACATCAGAGACACCTCGTATGTGTCTATTACCAATATCTGTTTACTGCAGTGACAGCATGGTTTGAAACCTGTAGTTTTAGGAGGGGACATCATTCCTTAACACCCTAAAATTGTCAAACAGACAGGTTTGGAGCAGAGATTTGGATTTACAACGAAGAGCACAGAAAGGAAGAGGTAGTGTTTATATGCAGTTCTGCTCCATCTTTTCTGGGGTGGCACAGAGTCAATGAAAGCCGCACAGAGTCAATGAAAGCCACACAGAGCCACCTAATGGCATGCAGGAGTACTGCTGAAAAATGGTCCTGGTTCCAGTCTGGCACCTGGGGAATGGGAATATTCTTAGTTGAGTAATCTGAAGTTAGAAGTATCCATGAGATATATATATACTTTTTAAATACTTGTCTGTTGTAGTTAGGTGTGCGTAAACTATTTAACTTGGTTGTGATGTGAAAGCGAAGATCTTGGCAGATGATCTGAACATCAACATTCAGTCAGCTTAGAGAATAGCATTTCTCAAAGAACTAAAGGCACCCATTTCTAAACTAACTTTTCAGCTCTTTGATGACATACAAAACGTGGCAGGATTGAATTTTTATTTTACCTGAGCCTCTTTCAATGGTGGATGTTTCGAGTCTAGTAAATCAAGGGAAGGCTGAGAAGACTGAAATAGCTTGGTTGGAAGGTACATTTGAACATCTGGAAAAGAAAATGTTAACGGTATCAGCAAAAAAGCATCTTTTGCAAGCTGCTTCATGTAATCAAGAAAAGCATTACACTGAAATGAAAAAAAAAACATATGAGCAAATGTCGGGGTTATTTTCCAATTTGTGGTTTCAATGGCATTTGGAAACCCAAGGTAGAAAACTAAACATTATACACATCAACCCTTTCCATAATTTAATATAAGCTGATCCCTTGGGCAGGTTTCGGCAGGCAGAGAAGGAGTGTTATCTATCAAAAACCACACACAGTGACCTGTAATTGCACAACCCTACCTCAGGGCTTCCCTTAACACACAAGGGCATCAAAATACCTGGTGTCCCTTTACCCTCTCCTACCATTCTCTAGGACTTTCTACTCCAACACCCTTGTGAGCTGGAGGGGAGGGTGGGGGGCTTCTTCACTCACTGTTACAGAGTGGACAGCAAGTGCCATGCAAGAACGGAAATCAACTCTGCACTCTGCATGATAGTTTAGGGCAACTGTGATTTGCGGCTCTACAGTGACTCTGGCATTTCCTCACATAGATTGCATATGGGAAATATGGTTGACCACTTTGCTCCTGAATACTGCTGGGGTACATCTGGTACATGAGATTTTGGAGACCCCCACTTAAGGGGCTCTGCTTATATTAAGGGAGAGCAAGAAACCCCTTTTATTGGAACATCACTATTCTAAAACGTACCTTTGGCTGTGCCCATAGGGTACGCATTTTTGGGAATCCCAACTGAAGGGATTACACTGGGGTTTCTCTCCACCTGCATGGTAGGTGTGTGAGCATTCTAGTTGTTGGTGGTGAATTACGACAGAGATCTAGCTATCCTTACTGGCCCCTGAAACTTTCAATAAGCATTAAAAGTAAGATTGTACGAGAAACATTATTACCACCTGAAGGTAGGAGACTCTTTTCCAAAGTCATCAGCTGCACTTATGCATTTCTATAGGACTTTCATGTCACCATAGCTCTTTAATTTCTACCTCAAGCTATCAAGGTAGTTGTCCAAAATACTGAGTGAAAGTCTAGGTCGCCTTTCTTCTGTCCAACACATTCACTGTGATAAATTAAAACCATGGGTCTGCCCTTGATTTTGTTATTACTATTGCAATTAGTGCTGTTGCACAGGACAGCTCGGTGCAGTATTATTTGCTAGACCACATTTTCTTTTAAGTGGTTCAATATATGATTACTGATGAATGGGAGTCTCTACTCTGATTTGGAACATAGGCATGCCCTGGAAATGATCGTGTTTTAGAGGCAAGCTAGGAAATTCCAAAGTGTACCACAAAATCACTTAACAGTGCCTATCTATTGCTGTACCTAAGCTCCATGGGCCATAAACCCTCATTTATGCGGAATAATGCTCCTGATCCTCAAATGTTTATGTTAAGATGTAAAAACTCCTAATCCGAGCGACCTCACTTGGGCTATCCATTAATTTTCTAGAAGACCTGTTATTGGTAAAAAGTTACTTTAACAATCTGATGACATACGCATTGTGCTCACTATGACAGTTCCTGCATGGTGCAGTGTAGCACTTCAGCTGGGACTACCTGAAACCCAGTCATTGCACCTCCTTTAACATTACTTTTGGAGGATTTTGTCTGATATCAAAATCAAGAGTGTTACTTTGATTAGAGTGACAATTGAACGAACAAGTTAATTACCTTCAGTAACGATATATCTGTAAGAGACATATATTAGTGATAGATTCCTGATCTTAGAATTACTGCCAGGCGTCAGACTACATCAGGAGAATTTTTTCCTCAGCAGTACCCTTAGCGCCGAGACACCATTTTTGGTATTTGAGCGCTTTATAAATGTCACTATCATTATCATCATTATCATCATCATCATCTGTAGGTGGCGTGGGTTGAATCTGCGTTCGTCGTCGGCGCTGTGATCGCCGGGATGACGTCGCGGTACCTACTTAGAAGCCATCCCTGCACGCTGACTTCAGTTCTTTACATGACATTTCACGCCAGATGCGCAGAGCCATGCAATACAGTGACCACAGGTGCACTAAACTAGGGCCTGGAAAGGGAATCCCGTACTCTAGAAGTCAGTTTTCAGAATGGGGAGGATGGGTAAAGCAGTAAGGAATCTATAACTAATACATGTGTCTTACAGATATATTGTTACCGAAGGTAAGTAACATGATCATCTGAAAGAGACAATTATAGGTTCCTTACCTTAGAATATATACCTCAGAAATACCAACCCCGGAGGTGGGTCTGCAAACTAAGTTCACACCTGAAAGTCCTGGAGAACTGAACGGCCAAAGAAGCCATCTCTCCGGAGTTGACTATTGAGGCAGTAATGCTTGGTGAACGTGTGCAGTGATGCCCACGTAGCTGCCTGGCAGATGTCAACGAGGGGAACTCCACATCCCAAAGCAGTAGTGGCTGCCATCACCCAGGTGGAATGGCGCACAGTCCGACCTGAGGCTCTCTTTTCGTCAAGGAGTAGCAGATTTTAATGTAAAGGACGACCCATCTAGAGACGGTCTGTTTTTGCCCAGCCCGACCCTTCTTGGCACCCACATAGCAAACAAAGAGTTGATCATCCAACCGGAATTGATTTGTGCGATCCAAATAAAAGGATAATGCAATTTTTGGAGCCAGACAGTGGAGTCTCTCCTCCTCTTGGCTTGGAAGGGTGCGGGGGGAGGGAAGAAGGTGGGCAAAGTGATGGTCTGTCCTAAGTAGAAAGAGGTAACCAATTTGGGAAGAAAAGAAGGTCTAGTTTGAAGGGCAATCTTGTCGGAAGAACAGCAAGGGAAGGAGGTTTAGAAGAAAGAGCCTGCAGCTCCCTCACCCTGCAAGCAGAGGTGATGGCAAATAGAAAAGCAGTCTTTAATGTCAAGAGTCTGAGAGGACAATTATGTAGGGGCTCAAAAGGAGCACACATAAGGTAAGTTAAGACCAGATTCAAGTCCCACTGGGGCATTACGAAAGGAATAGGAGGTAAGAGGTGAGTAATGCCCTTAAGAAATCTATTTACAATAGGGAACTTGAAAAGAGAAGGCTGATAAGGAAGGCGAAGAAAAGCCAAAATGAGTAAAAGATAGTCTTTAAGGGTGCCCAGAGCAGAGCCCTGCTGGGCCAAAGAAAGAATGAAGTGGAGAACCTCTAAAAGAGGGGCAGAAAGGGCATCGACAGTATTTGCTGTGCACCATGCCACTAATTTGTTCCATCTACAAGCGTATACCATTTTAGTGGAGGGACGTCTGGCTGCCAAGACGAGATTACAGACTTCGGGAGGAAGGTCAAAAGCTGCCAGCTGTCGCCGCTCAATCTCCATGCAAGGAGATCGAGGCTGGACAGGTTCATGTGGAGGACCGAACCCTGTTGTTGCGACAGAAGATCCTCCCGAAGAGGCAGTCTGATGGGAGGATTGATGGCCATGTTCAAGAGCTTGGGATACGAGACTCTTCGTGCCCAATCGGGAGCCACAAGAATGATTTCGGCCCGGTCGCGCTTTATCTTCTTCAGCACTCTGGGCAGAAGTGGTATAGGCGGAAAGGCATATAGAAGACTGCAATTCTACTCGTGACGAAAAGCATTAGCGAGCGAGTGCCGCCTTGAAAATTCCAATGCGCAGAACTGCTGACATTGCACGTTCTCTCTGATGGCGAACAGATCTAACCAAGGCTCTCACCACTGCTGAAAGAGACCTTGCACCACCTCCGAGTGAAAACGTCATTTGTGATCCACCAGGCACCGCCGGCTGAGTTGGTCTATCCTGGCATTCATTGAACCTGCCAGGTGTTGAACCAAGGCCATGTCCAGAGGCAAAAAGGCTCTTGACACAGGGTCCATGACCCCACCCGCTGGATTTGTTGCAGTACCACATGACGGTGGAGTTTTCTGTGAACCTGCACTACTTTCCCCTTGAGGGAGGGAGGGAATGCTTTCAGTTCCAGACGGATCGCCCAAAGCTCCAACAGGTTGATGTGGGGTCTAGACTTCGCTGGTGACCAGACACCCCTGATCTCCGCCTCTCCCAGGTGGCTTCCCCATTCCAGAAGTGACACATCAGTCACTACTGTAAGGTCTGGTTGGGGAAGGGAGAGGGATCTGCCTCTGACCCACCAATGCAGTTGTTCAGTCCTCTCGGAGATCCAGACATAGTCAGAAAGATTTCCATGATGCTGCGCCCACTGGAACTTCAGGTCCCACTGCAGAGCCCGCATCTGCCACCTGGCATGATCCACCAGCAGGCTGCAGCAGGCTATGAGGCCCAGCAGCCTCAGTCATTCTCACCGAAATTCTGTATAGTGGCTGAAACATCGGACTCGCTGCTCGGGAGGATAGGCCCGACACTGCACTGTATCCAGAACAGCTTCGATGAAAGGGAGCGTCTGAGAGGGATTCGGTGGGACTTTGGCAAGTTGATAGTGAACCTCAGTGGGTGCAGGAGGTCCGCCGTAGTCTGGAGGTGGGAGACGACAGCCTGGGACAAGCCCGCCTTCAACATACAGTCATCGAGATAGGGTAAGATTGGAACCTCTGATCTGCGCAGATGAGCTGCCACCACTGCCATCACTTTTGTGAACACCCGAGGGGCAATGGTAAGGCCAAAAAGGAGCACGGTGAACTGAAAATGCTCATGGCCTACTGTGAAATGTAGATAGCGTCTGTGGGCTGGCAGGACGGGAATATGAAAATAGGCGTCCTGCAAGTCCAACATCACCATCCAGTCTCTAAGGGCAGACAAGATCTGAGCCAACATGAGCATTTTGAACTTTTCCTTCTGGAGGATGCGGTTGAGGGCCCTGAGGTCTAGAATAGGGCGCAGGCCTTTGTCCTTCTTGGGCACGAGAAAGTTGCGGGAATAGCAACCATGATCTATTTCTGGCGCAGGGACCAAAGATTGTCGCATGGAGGGAGAGATAGTCTCAAAGGGGAGGGAGTAGCCTCTTCGGACTATTTGCAAAACCCACCTGTCTGACGTGATGGATTGCCACTGGGGGAGTTGATGGCGAATCCTGCCGCCCGCTGGCTGTTGATGGGCCTTAAATGTCAGACAAGGAGGGTTTTGAGGCTGCGGCAGGGGGGTTGGGGGTGGGTGGGTGATGAGGGTTTATTCTGGCCTGCCCGCTGGCTCCCAGACCTGTGAGGTCACTGGGTCTCACATCGAAGCCATGCAGAGGTTGGGCAGCTTGCGTGAACCAGTGGTTAGGCTGGGCCGGACATGGCTGGGTGTCCCTTCCATAGGTACGATAGGGGCGAAAAGCAGACTGGAGTGGGCGGGAAGACGCAGCGAGGCCCAAGGATCTGGCCGTAGCCCGAGAATCCTTAAATTGCTCCAGTGCAGAGTCTGCTTTGTCGCCAAAAAGATGACGACCATCAAAAGGCATGTCCAGGAAAGTTGAATGGACATTCACCGAAAAGCAAGATGTCCTCAACCAGGCATAGAGCCTAAGGGCTACCGACATGGCAATCATTCTGCCTAGTGAGTCGGTGGTATCCAGTCCACATTGAATCATGAATTTGGCTGCGTCCCTCCCATCTGCCACTGCCTGGGAGAGAATGGGCCGGGTCTGGTCTGGACGGTATGGGAGTATCGGCCTAAGAGGCACACGGTATTCATGGACCACAGTGCCAAGCTGGAGGAAGAGACCATGAGCTTCCCAAGATGACCCAGCTACTTGGATTCCCTATCTGGGGGAGCAAAAGGGAATGCGCCCGTGGAAGAAGAGGCTTGGACCACCAAGCTCTCGGAGGAAGGGTGTTGGGTGAGGAAAACTGGGTCGCTCGGACTGGGCGATAGAGGTGGGCAATTGTCCTTTTCACAGGAGTCCCTGTGCTAGGATTGAACCAGGTGCCAAGGAAGGACGTCAGAGAGGGCTTCGTTGAAGGGCAGAAGGGGTTGAGGAGTTTGCTGCAGGCTGAAGCACCTCTGCCAGGAGGTTAGTCCTGGCTGTCACTGCAGTGAGCTAAAGGCCCAAGGCTCCAGCCTTGGGCCTGGAGGATGGGGCTGAGGATGGAGACTGCGTCGGCTGAGAACACGGCTGACATCGATGTCGGGGAAGGTTGAGTGTGATCGACCGGGTCGATCCGGGTCCGGATCCACGGGGGCCCTCCAGTGCCAGGGCTGAAGCCGCCGGCATCAGAGGCTCAGGACCACTGACCGACTAGCGCAGGGCTTGAAGGCGCACCAGCGGAGTCGGCTGCCCAAAAACTAGGTGAAGGGCCTAGTAAAACATTTGGAGTCAGCCAGTGGACGCGCCGGCTCCCGGAAACGGGGGAAGGCGTGGAGTCGTCCCGTAAGTAGGCCCCCGAGACGGTGCCCTAGACCGACAGGCGGGGAGAAGGCAAAGAGCGCTGGTGCTTCTTCGCCTTCTTCTTCTTGGACTTACCCAAGGACCTCGAGGACTTAGAGTGCGACGAGGTGTGATGGCTCTGTGAGCGATCTCAAGACCTTTCTCTCAAATGAGACTAGGAACAGGAACGACACGGAGCCGACCGCCTGGCCTCCATTAGCTTTCAGGACCACTCCCGCAACAACTTAGGATTCATGACCCGGCAGTCGGACGACATCTTCGTGTCATGGTCGCGCTCCAAACACCAAAGGCACACGAGCTGCGGATCTGTCAAAGACATCAGTTTGTGACAGGAATCGTAAGACTTGAACCCAGTCCGGCGTTGGGACATTCCTCACGCACCAGTCGAAGACTCAAAAAAGAATTCGACAAAACATCGACAAAGGTTAGTCAAAAAGTGGCTAAGGAAGTCTCTAGCTACCCAGATCCGGACGGATCTCACGCGCTGGTCAAAGCAACCTCTCTCTCTCTTGGGGAGGGTCGCAGCGGTGAAAATGTCGGTCCTGCCTAGAATCCTCCATCTCTTTCAGACCCTCCCGGTTGCGCCCCCAGTGGGCACCCTAAAGAATTTGCAGGCCGCTCTCCACCACTTCATCTGGAAAGGGCAACGCGCGCGTATTCATAAACAGTTGGCGCACAGGAGTATGGATGAGGGGGCCTTGGCATCCCTGACTTGCTGCAATACTTCCAGGCCTCTCAACTCCGTTACTTAGTAGAATGGTATAGGCCGGAATCAGAAAAGTGATGGCTCTTTCAGGATAGAGCCATGGCTCAGACTCCACTCTGGAGAATTCCGTTCCTCGCCAGACAGCACCGGCCACGTTATCTATTGAAATCACCTATCACCCGCACGACCATGCAGGTCTGGGATAGAGTTGCTCTCAAGAGGGGCTTGACAACCTTCCCCTCCCCATTCCCATTCACTCCCATACTGGACAACCCGGAATTCCCTCCGGGCAATGACCCACATGCATTCTCACAATGGCGCGGCTCTGCGTGTCGTTCTGCCGGTAATCTTTTTGACTTACGGGGCTTTCTCTCCCTCTCAGATATCAAACAAGGATACGAGATAGGAGACCCCCACCTTTTCCAATATTTCCAACTCCGGCACTGGCTCACCAGCCCGACCACTGCCACCAAGGTAGGGCGCCCAATGACAACCTTTGAGAAGTGGTTGCTGACCAAAGAAACAGACTAACATCTCGTTTCAGATATTTATAGGATGCTCACACCACCACTCACCCCAGATAAAACACCAGGTCAAAGGCGCTGGGAAGCGGAGCTAGGCAGGACATTGACACCCAATGAATGGAGTTATGTGTACTACAGGGCTTCACACACAACACGCAACACGGCGGCCAGGGAGGCTGCGGTGAAGCTGGCAATGTACTGGCATCTCACCCCAGTTCGACTTCCCCGAGGGAATCCGACATGCAGCACACTATGCTGGAGGGGCTGCGGGGAACAGGGCACTCTAACCCATCTCCTTTGGGACTGTCCAGAAATCCGGAGTTATTGGGAAACTGTTCTAGACGACACTAATTCCACCTTTGACACCGACATTTCAAGATTTCCGGCCTATACTGTACTGGGCCTCCCCAATGCCCTCACCTTTCCTTTGAAATCAATGCGAGGTCGACAAATGGGGATCGCCATGCAGGCAGCTACACAACACATCTTATCACTGTGGGGCTCGACAACTAAACCTACACACACAGGGTGGTTACACAAGCTTTGGTTCACCCTTGGGATGGAGCGCATACAGTCCACACTCACAAATTCCTCCAATACTTTCCAAAAACTATGGCTTCCATTGCTATCCCTCCTATCCAAGGAATCTAATGAAGTCACATGCCCTAAGTATCTTCGTGTTCTACGCCTCACTGACGCTTTGCATGACACTCGGTAAACATTTAGCTAATCACATCACTCAGCACTGGCCCACTCGTCGATCTCCTGCTGGCACGCGGCACACTGGTTGGGGTGGGGAAGGGGGGGTTGTGTTGGGGTCGGGTGGGGGGGTTTGATTTTTGATTTTATTGTCCTGCCTCACTACTACGGTTAACATTTGCTTCTTGGACATCGCTCTCCCTGTTTGGCATATGTACCTCCCTTTTCATTTCCTCCTAAGGGAAGACATGCTTGTCTGTCCCGTCAGCTGTGTACGCCGAATACCTTTATATTTTGTCACGATGTCTACCACTGCTTTTGTTTGGAAAACTAATAAAACACATTTGAAACTAAAAAGTGGCTAAGGGGTCGCACTCTCCTGACCTGTGCTAGGCTGGCGGAGAAAAAGAAAGAACTGACGTTAGCGCTCAGGGGCGGCGTCTAAGTAGGCACTGCGACGTCATCCCTGCGATCACAATGCCGACGACGGAAGCGGAGTTGACCGACGCCACCCACTGACTGGCAGGGGTACTGCTAAGACAAAATTCTCCAGATCCTGTCTGACACCTGGGGGTAATTCTAAGGTAAGGAATCTATAACTGTCTCTTTCAGATACAAAAAACAACTGTTATAGGTTTTTCCAAGCTTTACTAGTTGCAATCAGTGACAACACAAAGAAGACCCCTAATTTATTGCTGGCTATTCATTCACCCATATGTTAAAGAATCTGCTTCAGTGTACGTTTAAGGTGTGCAACTGGGTGTGTGTGCATCTTACCACATCTTCTGAAGGGAAACCATTAGGTATACTTCTTTGTATTAGATGTAAAATACAGAGGGTGTAAGCGTTCATCACTCTCTGGCTCACTTATAATAATACAGCTGGGTAAATCTAGAGGTCAAGCTCATACGTTAAAACGTGTGAGAGTACCAAGAGCTCTAACACAATGTAGATACAGATGACTATAGAATCTGTGGAAGGCCATATAGTCTGCATGCACCCATGCTCCGTAGATGTGGATAAAATCTTGACACTATTATTTACAAGTTGTTTTTATTGATTTAATACATAGTATGAATTTACACACTTGCTTATAAGGATGTTACATGTTGTTTTTACACCATGGAAAAGTTATACATCTCTTTAGTTGTTTTAGATCATATAAAAATGTGTTCAAATTACTAGTCTGTATGTTTTTACTTGTACTAAACGGGTTAACTTTACTGCTGCAGAATAATTGGTTGTCTTGTTGCTCCTACTGAGTGCTAGTTGTATAAAGGTCAGTGTCACTTGCCTCAACCAAGGTAAAGAGCAGTCAATCTTACAATTTCTGAGGAAGGAAAAGTTACTTACCTGTATTATTAGTTCACTTCCAGGGGAATCTTCATCAAAATCATCAGCATTGAAAACTGAAATTAGGAATCCTGGGCGAAGCAATTGTTGGGGGCAGGAACAGTTCCTGTCCGGAGAGGTGGGAGGGTTGCTTATGACTTTGATGAGGATTCTTCTAGAAGAGAACTGGACTACAGGTAAAGTATGGTTTCTTACCTGTAATCCTGGTTCTCTCCTGGGGGAATCTCTATTAAAGTCATAAGCATTTGAATAGTTCTATCCACGAATGAATCCCAGAGCACCTCTTCATAGAATATCTTCTTAAGTATAGACGTTCGCCTTTCTTAAGGAAGGCCTTCAGAAACACTTAAGAAAGAACATAATATGCAGCCTAGAAAACAGGTTACAGTGGTGAAATTCTTCAAATTGGACTTAGAAAAGGGTACCCATATAAAGGTATAATGTGAGGAAAATGTTTTACAAAACAGCTCAAAGCTCTTTCACAAACCCTTCAAACCCTTTTCTGTAAAGTAAGAGCTGAAGTATAATACGACAGTGAAGCCCCATGGGCTAATATGGAAGTTTGAAATAGTGACTGTGTCTTGAAGGACCCAGAGAATACCAGTATCCCATCATGCTCAGCAGGTGACAGCTGAATCAGTTTTTTTTTTAAGAGAGGTGCCAGTCATAGCCAAGTCCAATAATTTACTCTGCTATGTCCACCGGAGAGGTTGGAGGATTGCTTATGACTTTAATGGCGATCCCCCCAAGAGAGAACCAGGATTACTGTCTTTTTGGGGATCTTCATTAATAGTCATAAGAATTTGAATGGAATAGCAAGCCCATCCCTACCAATTGCAGTGGAGAGAACAGAGGAGAGAAGATAGGACTGGATTAAGCAAATACATTCCTGAGGGAGGCTTGTTCTATTTGTGCCTCTGCTCTAGCATCCGAATCCAAACAATAGAGTTTGGTGAATGTGTGAACAGATCTCTATGTGGGCGCTTTACATATCACAGAAATAGGGATATTTCGCATTAAAGCAGATAGAGAGTAGAATAGCCTTTAAGTCTAGATGACAAAAACTTGTTGGCTTTTTGGTAACATAAAAGTATGCAGGAGATTATCCACGGGGAGATGGATTGTTTGGAAGTGGCAAAGCCTGTATGAACCGGGCCAAAATTGACAAAGAGTTGGTCCGGTCTGCAGATGTTGAAAGTCTTATCTAGATAAAACTTCAAGACCCACCTTACATTTAGGGATTGAGGCATTCTTTTAGCCTGTGTTGACAGATTCTGAAAGATGGTTGGCAAAGAGATTATCTGATTGACATAAAAATCCGAAAAAACACTGGGAAGGAATTTCAGGTGAGTCCTCATAACTACTTTGTCAGAGGGGAAGACTGTGAAAGGTTCACTAGAGCTTAATGACTAGATTTTGCTAACCCTACGAGCCGATGTGATTGCTATGAGGAAAACTGTTTTCCATAAGAGTTGTTACATGGATGGCTTATGAATGGGCTCGAAAGGTTCCTGCATGAGACAAGAAAGGACTATGTTAAGCTCTCAGGGAGGGGAAGGATGCCTTATGGGAGGGAAGACTTTCTTTAACACTTCTAAAATTCATTGATTACTGGGATTTTGAAAAAAAGTGGTTTGTGAAGGACATTTTCTGTAGGCAGAAAGAGCCACCAAATGAACCTTTATGGAGGAGAATTGCAAGCCAGATTTTGTTAAATGGAGAAGATAGGGAAGAATTACTACTACCTGGAAATATGTAGGGTCTATGCTCTTGGAGGAATACCAAATGCAAAATCTCTTCCACTTGAAGGCATATGCTGTACGGGACAAGGGCCGCCTAGCCTCTTTAAGAATGTCCATGCAGTCTTTTGGCAGGTTCAAGTGTCTATACTGCACTAGCTCAGAAAACATGCTACCAAATTCACAGAGATGAGATTGGGGTGAACCATCAGGTCTCCGAACTTCATTAGCAGGTCTGGTCGGCATGGCAGCATGAGATGTGGACGCTGTGACCGGTAAAGGAGGTCTGTGACTACCCCTTCACGTGGCCACTCCGGGGCTATCAGGATGAGTCTGGTCCTCAAGTACGACAGCTTGAGGAGGACTGCCGGAATGAAAGAAATTGGTGAAAAGGTGTACAGAAATTTTGACCAGTTGATCCATAGCGCATTCCACAGAGTCCCTGGTTGGAAGTACCTTGAGGCAATGTCTTGGCATTTTTTGTTTTCTGTGGTGGCGAACAAGTCAATGTGTGGAGTACCCCAGAGCCCCACAGCCAGAATATGTCTTGCACAACTAGCCATGTCTCGGGTCTAGAGATCTTCACAACAACAAGTACTCACTTGCACCTACTGAGGTGAACCACTCTTGAACAATACGTACCAGAATCCTATGGGGCGATCCGGAGGAGGGGCTAGCGGTGTGCGATCCATTGCGGTTGATTCTACAAATGGGCTTCCTTGAGCCTTTAAGCTGACGAGCTTCTGGATGACGCACCTGTGTGCCTGTTAGGCATCAAGGCCTGTGACGGTTGCTTGGCAGACTTCTTTTCCACCTCAAATACGTTCTCTACTGATGAGGGAAGATATCCCGAAACCCGGGCCATGTCTCGGGTCTAGAGATCTTCACAACAACAAGTACTCACTTGCACCTACTGAGGTGAACCACTCATGAACTATACATACCAGAATTCTTAGGGGCGATCCGGAGGAGGGGCTAGCGGTGTGCGATCCATTGCGGTTGATTCTGTTGTGAAGAGCTATTCGTGATTTTCTTGCAGAACCCAGAATATAAATTTTGCACACCTGGGAGGTGAGTTGTCATGACCTGCAGGTTTCTGGCTATGAGCCATCTACTAATTGCTTGGGCTTCATGATATAAAGGTCTCGACCTCGTACTCCCATGCTTGCTGAAGTAATACATGGTGGTCATATTGTCTGTTTGAACAAGCAGAGACTGGGTCTTGCATGATGGACAAAAAACTTTCAGCGCAAGTTGGACTGCCCGGAGCTCGAGGAGATTGATATGTCACCTCCTTCGGAGGCCATGTGGCTTGAATTTGGACATGATCCATGTGGGCTCCCCAGCCTAGTAACGATGCATCTGTCACTATTGTTCGAGATGGGGCCTTCTGGTGGAAATGAGTCCCGTGAAGGAGATTGGTCGGAGAACACCACCATGTGAGAGAATACTTCACATGGGAGGGGGGAGTGGGACTGTTTCCTGGTCCCACTGGTCCTTGAGACATTCCTGAAGGAGACGCATGTGGAGGCGTGCATTTGGAGTGAGGAAGACACAAAAAGCCATGGAGCCAAGAAGGGATGACACAGACCTCACGTGGGATAAGAGGTTTTCATTAGAGAGTGACATTTCCAATGGATTGATGAAAGTCTCTCCTCCGAAGGAAACACTCTTGCCTGTACTGTTTCGATGGTGGCCCCTAAGTGGCGTGGAGTCGGACTTGTGGTTGATGTGAAAAACCAACCATTGGAGAACATCACATGTCCAATTGTAATGATGCAGGGCTTCTTGTGAAGTTGATGCCTTGATTAACCAATCATCTAAATAGGAGTAGATGAAGATTTGGTGCCTCCTGAGATGATCTGCAACTACTGCCATGCACTTCGAGAAAGCCATGGGAGCTGACTTCAGGCCAATGGACCTGGTATTGATAGTGGTCCTGATCCACTACAAACCTTAAGAACTTCTAGTATTTTTTGGCGATGGACATGTGAAAAACACATCTTGGAAGTCTATGGAACAAAGGCAATCTCCCTGGTATAGTTGGGGACAGATGTGATGCAAAGCCAGCAACCAAGTATGTTCTTGTCTAATTCATTTGTTGGCTACTTTTAAGTCGAGAAAATGATTGCATTAATTCTTGTCTTTTTTCATCACCAGAAAGTATCTGGAGTAGATGCCTATACCCCGTTGTTTGTGGGGGGACGATCTCTGTTGCATGCTTCTGTAACAAGGTGTGGACTTCTTCCCAAAGCATGTGCAGATGATGGCTTGATGGTTTGGTGGTATGGTCGGGGGAGGACTGGTGAATCTGAGACAATAACTATTTTAAACAATATTCAGAACCCAGGCATCTTTTGTTATTTTTTGCTACTCTACCAGAAAGTGTGAGATGTTTCCCCTACCCAAATCCATAACTGAAGAGGTGGAAGGGAAGATTGAAGGATTGGTACCTGTTGTGGGTTTACCCCCTTGGCCAGGTTGTTGGTAAGATAGCCCTCTAGACTGCGGTTGCTGCAGGTACGGCCGCTGCTGTTGTGGCTGATGGCGACTCTGGTACCAATGAAGGATTTGAACCTTCTGAGGGTAAAACCTTCACAGGTAAAGCCTGAAGGAACACATTTGCTCTTTTGGTCTTTCTAGGCCAACACCCTTAAGAGTCCATTTCAAAATTAATGCAAGCCATCTCATCATCTGTGTGGCTGCCGAAGAGGGTAGACCCCGAAAAAGGAAGATTTAAAATCATTTACTGTGACTCTGATTTAAGAGATGTGAGGCGGAGCCAAGAATGCCTAGGGAAATCCCATGACAATATTCATGTGCCGCCAACAAGGAGGAGGTCACTGCAGCGCTGATGACTTGTTTGGACACCATGAGGCCTTTGGTAATGATTTCCAGTACTCCTTTTTGTCCCGGGAAGATCGTCCGCAAATTGCTAGATAGAAACCTAGAGCGCTCTATCACATCTACCCAGGAGAGCAGTAGCACTTGCCGCTTTCGTGTTGCAAACCACAAGTCCAATTTTTTGCTCTACTTATCAGGAGGAACCGAAGAAGCAGGGGTGGCAGAATGATGTTTCTTGGCTGCCAGAATAACCACCAAGTCTGGAGCTGGATCCGATTAGAGGAAAAGAGGCTCTTGCTCAGGAGGCCTACATTGTTTCTGTAGCCTCAAAGAAGCTTTTTTGGTTGAGACTAGGGTCAGAATGAGTTCAAAATTCTGGCTCCAAAAGACCTGGCACCAATGGAAGCAGAGGTCTTAAAGCTGACCGCTGGTGTATGGTCTCAAATATAACAGATGTGGTAAGTGTGGGGACTGATCTCTGAATATTAGGTTTTGACTCACCTCTCACCAGAACCTCCTGGAAGGTGGTAATGTTATCCACTAGAGAGATACGAGGAGGTGGAGAATCTGACAGTGCCAGTGAATATCGTCCTGGTGATGAGAAGAGAATGTTGTGTGTCTGGATCAATGTCTGGAGAATCTATGTGTCCTGGATCGTGATCAATGGCTGCGATCGTGAGAGCACCTAGAAGAGGATGAATGCCTTGAATGATGCCTGTGATGGCATGACCAATGGCACGTTCTGGAGCACGAACTAGGCCTTGGTGGTGCTCAAGGTGAAAGCATTGGCACCGGAGAAATAGGCACAGGCAGTGAAGGTGGAGGAGATGGTGGTGGAGAGTCCGGTAGCACTATCGGGGAAGAGGGGGAGTATGCCCTCGATTAAACTGAATTAGGTGATGAATAGATTTGCATAATGTTTCTTGTCCTGTGTCCTCAACGCCAAGATGGATTTCTCGACCTTCGATAGTGATCTCCTCAGTGTCGATGGATCATCCCACATGGATCATTGATGTTGATACACTCCTCAACATCGATTATACAGAGCGCGTCAACGGCGCATGAGTTCTATCTTGTCGTGACGGCGAGCCAGCCCTTTGACAGCGAGCATCTTGGTGCTGTACCTGGTCTCGACATCGACTCCCTCGATGTTGGCCGGGGAAAGATGCTGTTTTTGGGCTGGCGCACTTCTACATCCCTTATATGTAGGTCTGGGCGTAGTTCGCTGAGTTTTGCTCCGCAGAACTCCGCGAAGTTCAGTGAGTGGCAGAGTGCAGTGCGAACTGCAGTTTTTGCTGGTATTTCTGAAGCTCGGGTAGAAATACTACCCGAGCGGCAGCTCATGCTCGCAAACTTAACAAACTCTGCGGCATATCGTGAAGCGGAGTTTTCTGGACTCCGCGTGCTCCGCGGAGTGCAGAAAACTCTGCAAATTCGGTTAACGGAGCAAAGTCCGCCGCCCAGGCCTACTCATAGGCAGATATAAGAGCCCTGGTGGAGGACTGATCCTGTTCTTGCTCTGAGGTATCACCTTGAGACTGGACTTCTTGCCTACATTGTTCTTCCATGCCATGAAGGTGAATTCTCCATCTCTCTCTATCTAAGGGTGTGACGTGAACATTTCTTGCAGTGTTGGCACTGCTCCAAAACAGACATTGTGAGGGTCTGATTTGGCCTTCTTCCTCCCACAGGAAGGGCACCTATCAAACAGAGAAAGAATAATAAATGAGAACATGCCTCAAAATTTTGTCAGAAAAGGCTTAAAACAGTGCAAGGATGATGAAAGACATCGAGTGAATCAAATAAAATAAAAAATCCACAGGTGAATTTGGGAGAAAAAACCCCACATAAAAGTCCAAGCTGAATGCTCCAGGATCCAGTCACCAGGTGTCAGAAAAAAAGAACTGATGCAACTGCCACCTGCTGAACATTATGCAATGCTGGTGGTCTCTGGGTCCTTAAAGGCACAGTCCCCGTGTAGAATATGCTTTTGGCCTGCTCAGTAGGCCTTCCTTTGCTATCTGGTATGAAAGAATTATACATGATACACTCAGTTTAGAAATAAATTGGCTAGAAGAAAGCAATCCTGTATGTAATGGACCATAATTTATGAAAAAATGGTGTGACTGTCGTATATCCTTGGATTTGTCTAAATAAAATTTTAGGACGCTTAACGTTGAGAGAATTTAAGAATTTTTCTGCTGGCAGTTATGGATGAGGGAACAAAGAGTGAGGAAATAAATTGGTTAATGTGGAACTCCGAATCTAGCTTAAGAAGAAAACTGGCGTGTCTTCTCATAACCACGTTATTACAACTGAATACTGTACATGGTTCAGAAGCATATACAGCCGGAATCTCACTAACTCTATGCGCAGAAGTAATTGCAACAAGGAAAGCTGCTTTCCATGTAAGATGTTGTAAAGTCGCCTAATGCATGGGTTGAAAGGTGATTAGGGGGTTGGAGGTGGGAGGTTGCATTAATTTAGAGAGAATGATATTAAGTTCCCAAGAAGGAGAAATGCACTTAACTGGTGGAAAAAGCCTTTTAATACCTTCCACAAAATCTTTAATCACAGGTATTTTTTTAAAAAAAAGAAGAAATTTGTGATTGAGACTTCGCATAGCCACAAGGTAAACATTAATAGAAAGACATTGGAAACCAGGTCTTGATAGATAAAGAAGATATGGTATCAGTAAATCTTCTTGACAGGAGGAAAGATTGTTGCTGTTCTGGATGCACCAAATGCAAGATCACATCCACTTGAAGTCATATGATTTTCTTGTGGAAGGACATTTACCATCCCTTACAATTTTCCTGCACTCTTGTGGAAGTCCTAGATGGCCATTTTGCAGGAATTCAGGAGCCATGACACCAAGTTCAGTGGTGGAAGGCTGGAGAGCAGATTCTGGCCCCCAAATGTATACAGAAGCTCCAGTCTCAATTAATCAATCAATCAATCAGGGGTTTGGAAAGCGCGGCTACACACTTGTGAGGGTCTCAAAGCGCTGGGGGGTGAGGGTGGGGGGCTGCTGACCTGTCTAGGCACTGGGGGGCTGCTGATCTGTCTGAGCTGGGGTTCAGTCGAAGAGCTAGGTCTTGAGATCCTTCCTGAATTGGGTCAGCGACGGGGATTGCCTGAGGTGGAAAGGCCAAGTCTTGGCGGTGAGGTAGGAGAAGGATCTTCATCAGGTTCTGGTCTTGTGGATCCATGGGATGGTGGCCAGGGCCAGTTGGGAGGAACGGAGGTGTATGGTGGGTACGTGGAATGAAAGGCGATGGTTCAAATGAACAAGTTACTTACCTTCGGTAACGCTTTTTCTGGTGGATACATTATCTGCTGTGGATTCCTCACCTTGTGAATATCCTCTGCGTCAGCAACATTCGGAAATTCTTTTGTAGCTCCTCACACCGGCGTGGACGACGTCACAGAAGCACGGCATCGCACGCGGCTCAGCTGACGTCACTGAATCCATAATAGGACCCCGTCGGAGTGATGACATCAGTTCCGTCCTTTTTTCCGTGCCCTCGAGGCACACGGACGGACCGATAACAGTATATATACACACAGTGTACACAGTACAAAATAATCAAGGTAACACACACAGTGCGAAGACAATGCAGTAGAGCAAAAAGAAACAAGACATTGCCTTTAAAACAACATGCACAAAAGCAATAGCAACTATTATAGGTATACAAGGGTGGACAACGGGGAGGCGGGTGGGTCAGTGAGGAATCCTCAGGCAGATACTGTATCCACCAGAAAAAGCGTTATCGAAGGTAAGTAACTTGTTCTTCTGATAGATACATCTGCCAGTGGATTCCTCACCTTGTGAATATTCCCACAGCTGTCCCACTCCCGGAGGAGGGTGTCCACCCTTCTATACCAGGAAGTCCTAAAGGACGGAACAAGCAAAGTGTCCGTCCCTCCTCACCTCTGCATCTAGATGGAAGGGAGTTACCACCTTAGGCAGAAAAGCAGCCCTGGTCCTGAATACCATTCTTTCAGTATGAATAGTCAAGAACGGGGGTTTTGAACTTAGAGCTTGAAGCTCACTTACCCTCCTTGCCGAGGTAATCACAATCAGAAAGACCGTTTTAAAATTATAAGAAACCTCAAGGGACACCTGAGCAAGGACTCGAAGGGTGAACCCATTAAGAAAGTAAGGACAAGATGCAAGTCCCATTGAGGCACAATAAAAGGAGTGGGAGGAAATTTATTCGTAAGGCCCTTTAAGAACCTTAAAACAATAGGGGACTTGAATAAGGACGGCGGTCCGCAGGCAAAGCAATGCCGACAAGGTCGAAAGATAACTGTTCACTGTCGCTACAGCAAATCCTTGCTGAGTGCAAACCGAAGAATGTCGGACAAGCGAGCCTTCAATGGACTTCTCTCCACACCGTGAGACAAACTTAGACCACCTATAAGAATAGATAGACTTGGTGGAGTGTCGCCTGGCTGATAAAATAACATCCACCACGTCAGATGGGAGAGAAAAAGAATTCAGGTTGCCCCGTCAATCTCCAGGCATGAAGGTGTAAGCTCTGAAGGTGGGGGTGTAGAACCTGCCCCAGCGACTGCGAGAGGAGGTCTGCCCTGAATAGGAGACGGAGCGAAGGTCACAAGGAGAGTTGGAGAAGATCTGTATACCATACCCTTCGTAGCCAATCCGGAGCGATCAATATGACTTGGGCCCGGTCTCGGTGAATCTTCCTCAGAAACCGAGGAATCAAGGGTATGGGAGGAAACGCGTAAAGAAGTTGTGAGCCCCAACTCATCTAAAACGTGTCCCCCAAAGCTCCCTGCATCGGATACTGGAGACTGCAGAATGACGGGCAGTGAGCGTTCTCGTGAGTGGCAAACAGGTCCACCCGAGGAGTTTCCCACGTCCGAAAGACGTGACGAACCACCTCCGGATGAAGTCTCCACTCGTGTTCGGCTGAGAACTGCCGACTGAGACTGTCTGCACATACGTTCAGAACTCCGGCCAGATGATTTGCCATCAGACAAATCTGATGGTCCTGAACCCAGGACCTGAGTCGCACAGCCTCTCTGCAGAGACATTGCGACCCCACTCCTCCCTGCTTGTTGACATACCACATCGCAGTAGTGTTGTCCGTCAGGACTTGTACAGACTGACCACGAAGGGAAGGGAGAAAAGCATTGAGCGCCAAACGAATCGTCCACAACTCTAGAAGGCTTATGTGAAGCAACCTTTCCTCTGGAGACCAAAGACCCTTGATCTCCAGTTCCCCCAGAGGAGCACCCCACCCTAGGGGGGATGCATCCGTTATCAGTGTAGCCACCGATGGAGGCAGATGAAAGGGCTTTCCTTGAGACAGATTGCCTTCCACGCTTCACCAAGACAAATCCACCACAGCTTCTCTGGGGATCCTCACAGACTCCCTGAGATCTCCGTTGTGCTGATCCCACTGGCTGCGGAGACACTACTGGAGTGCCCTCATGTGCCAGCGTGCATGGTTGACCAACAGAATACAGGAAGCCATCAGACCGAGCAGACGAAGGACCTTCAGGACTGGAACGACCGCTCCATTGTAAAATAAAGGAATCATTTCCTGTATGTCGAGAATCTTTTGTGCAGAAGGGAATGCCTGACACACTGTAGTATCCAGTACCGCACCTATGAACAGGTTGCGCTGAGAGGGCACCAGGTGAGATTTGGGCACGTTTATCGAGAAACCCAATCTGTAAAACAACTGAGTTGTAATTTGCAGATGATGGAGCACCTTCTCTGGCGACTCTGCTTTGATCAGCCAATCGTCCAGATAAGGGAATACCAGTATCCCCGACCTTCTGAGATGGGCTGGCACCACCGCCATCACCTTGGTGAAGACTCGATGTGCAGTAGTAAGACCAAATGGAAGAACCGCAAACTGGTTATGTTGCGATCCTACCGTAAAACTGAGATACTTCCTGTGCGACTTCAGGATTGGAATGTGGAAATATGCATCCTCCAAGTCGATCGACACCATCCAGTCCTCTTGCTGCAACGCTTGAAGAACCTGTGTAAGGGTGAGTATCTTGAACTTCTCCTGCTTCAGAAAGAGGTTCAAGATCCTGAGGTCCAGGATTGGACGAAGCCTGCCAACCTTCTTGGGTATCAAGAAATACCGGAAGTAGCACCCCTGACCCCTTTCCTGCTCCGGAACCACCTCTATCGCACCTTTTCTCAGCAAGTAGGTGGTCCTCCGTGCAAAATCCTTGACAAGGAGGGCAATTTGGGGGAAATTCCCGAAAGGGAAGAGCATACCCATTCTCTACAAGATTGAGTACCCAAAGGTCTGATGTGACCGATTCCCAATCTTGTAGAAAATGAGTAAGCCGACCCCCCACAGGACCAACATGATCCAGAATGGTGGATCTAGGTCTGCTTTGCTGTGGCAGGAGGGGGGTGGGAAGAGGAAGAGGAAGAAGAGGAGGAGGAAGAGGAAGAAGAGGAGGAGGGAGAGGAAGAGGAGGCTTGACTACCTCGAGCACGGTCCCTGTTTCTGTCCCTGTAGCATTTATACAGGGAATTCTGTTGCTGCTGTGGCTGTTTGTATGAATGACAGGAAGTGCAAAAACAACGATTGATGGACAGAATGCAGAACAATGTCATACATTCACCCCAGCAGTTTGGGCTGGACTGTTCCCATGAGGCACACGGTCAAGGCTCATTTGCATATGGCCATGTCTGACCTGGGGTGGTGCGGAGTGCAAACAAACGATGGATTTAGGCCCAGATCTCTGTACTGGGGTGAATGTATGACATTGTTCGGCATTCTGTCCATCAATTGTTGTTTTTGCATTTGTCACCCCGAGTGGGATGGGTATGCTCAGACGTGAGTCCCATGCTCTCCACACCACTGGAGTCAAGCTATCCAGGCTGATGAAGGCTGATAGCCAGAAACCGGTCCTTGGATGCTTGATTCCGGTCCAGGAAAGACATGGCTTGGCAGTTCGGGCTGGACTGTTCCCATGAGGCACAGGGTCAAGGCTGATTTGCATATGGCCATGTCTGACCTGGGGTGGTTTGGAGCGCAAAAAAAAGATGGATTTAGGCCCAGATCTCTGTACTGGGGTGAATGCACGACCTTGTTCTGCATTCTGTCCATCAATTGTTGTTTTTGCATGAATGAAAGGAAGACCTTCCGAATCCTCTGAATCTCTTATTCGAAGAACCTCTGGTTTGCAGGCCTAGAGACCTAGCCGTCGCCTTACTCTCCTTGAACCTTTCCAAGGCTGCATCTGCCTTCTTGCCAAACAGACCCGAACCATCAAAAGGAAGATCTATCAGTCGCCTGCACATCAGGAGAAAACTCAGAAGTTTTCAGCCAAGCAGCCCTTTTGGTGGCAACAGATGATCCCATGACCCTTGCCACAGAGTGAGCCGTATCCAAACCGCTCTGGATTACCTGGCGAGAGGCAGCCTGTGTCTCTGCTAGAACCTCACTGAAGTTCTGCCTGTCCTCTTCAGGTATCTTTGGTACCAACTGCTTCACGGAGTCCATAAGAGCGTGAATATAACGCCCCAGAAGGCATGTCTCATTCGTAGATTTTAAGGCCATGCTGGCCGATGAGAAAACCTTTTTTGCCGATTGGTCCAATCTCTTTGACTCCCTATCACTTGGTACTTGAGGGAAGGCTCCGGTAGACTTCTTGGAGCAGGCTGCCTGAACTACCAGACTCTCAGGAGACGGATGTGATGACAAAAAGTCCGGATCCCCAGGAGCAACCCTATACCTTCTTGCTACAGAATTGATACCGCAGGAGACGAAAAAGGCTTACGCCACACCTCCATTACCGGCTCAGTAATAGCTTTGTTAAATGGCAGCATTGGCTCCACAACCGAAGAGGGAGAATGAAGCACCTCCGTTAAAATGTTAGACTTAAACTCTGCAGTAGGCAAATTCAAATCCAAGAGCTCAGCCGCCTTTTTAATGACCGTGTGGTACAGTACGACATCCTTTGATGGGACATCAGGAGTCGAAGAAAGCTCCCATTCCGGAGATAACTCCAGGCCACTTGCCTCTTTTAGCTCTTCAAACAAGTCCTCAGACTCCTGCAGATCTCCCTCCTCCATCTCCTCTGCTCGATACCTTTGCTCCTCCAGTAGCCTTTGAGCCTCCCGCCTAGACCTCATTCTCGGGATCGGTATCGATGGAGCCACAACAGACTCCGACGGATCCGGCGCCGTGCTCGGATCTGGAGGTACAGCCTGGAACGCACGAGGTCGAGTCGTAATTGGAGCCGGGGAAGATGGTATCGGCATCGATGACCTCGGAGCCGAGAAATGCCAGGACGGCGCTGCCGGCAGAAAAGGAATAAACGGTGCCTGTGCATAAGTCTGCGGGACCCCAGATTGTAGGACATTGGACCCATGGGACCGGATGGTGCTCCAGAGGGGTACATGGCTCTTGAAAAGACCCCGTACATCACATTATATATTGCGTTGGGTCTTGACCTGGGCCTGGAAAGGGTGGGTATGGCCCCAGACACTGCTCCTGTTGTGGTACAATCGGAGTCCGGCCAACCGGACCAGAGGGAGGATCCATCGGAGTCAAAGACCCTTCAGGCAGTGGAGCCTCCACCTCCTCCCTAGATGGAGAGTGCGTCGGCGCCGGGGAAGGATTCAAAGCCAGAGCCGGGGAATGCTCCGGAGAGGCCACAGGAGAAGCTCACCTTGCGACTCCGGATTCAATGCAATAGGGGAAAGAGAGACATAGTCCTTCCGATGTCAATGTTTTGGAGATTTCGACTTCGGATCCGACTCTCTTCCAGAGTGACGCCGCGACCCATGCTGCTTCTTCCTGTGCTTCTTCTTAGATCGAGAAGCATGCCCCGAAGACTACCTCAAAGCCAATCTCGACTTCGAGCGGGACCTCGAACGCCTCTTACCTCTCTTCTCCTTCAGTTTCGCTACGAGCAGCTTTGCCTCTCTCTCTCGCAGCGCCTTCGGGTTCATCTGATTACAGCTGGAGCATCCTTGGACGTCGTGGTCCGATGACAGGCACCATACACAGACCTCGTGCGGATCCGTTATCGACATTAACTTTCCACACGCCCCACAGGGCTTGAACCCGGATTTCCTCGATTACATATCAACAGGAAACAAGATTTAACACAAAAAAAGAATCAAAGTAATCAAACGAGCTACTGAGGATCCAAAGAAAAACCGTTAGTGTCGACGACACGGAAAAAAGGGAAATGATGTCATCAAGCCGACGGGGTCCTATTATGGATTCAGTGACGTCAGTGGAGCCGCCTGCGATGCCTTGCTTCTGTGACGTCGTCGGGAGCTACAAAAGAATTTCCGAATGTTGCTGACGCAGGGGATATTCACAAGGTGAGGAATCTGCTGGCAGATGTATCCATCAGAAATGCTGGTCCTGCATGGTGGAGGGCATTGTAGGCATGAGTGAGGAGCTTGAAAGTGATTTTTTTGTTGACTGATAGCCAGAGGAGTTTCCAAAGTTGTTTGTTGATGTGACTGCGGTGGGAGAAGTTGAGGACCAGTGTGGCTGTGGCATTTTGAACATTCTATAATTTTCTGAATTTTTATGTGATAAGACCATTTTAATGAATGAGGAGGTGGGAGGGTCAGTGAGGAACATGCTGTTATATAAGTCTTTATGAGAAAGAGAAGTATCACAGGTAGGTAACTTTTGACTAATCTCAGGATCTAACAGCACTAGCACTGTGATTTTTAACACTCAACTTTCTTTAAGTAGGATGACTCAGGAATAAATTGATCTTGAGTGAAAGACTTCAGGGCTCCTCATACCATTGCCCTCCTTGCTTTCTTAATGGTATTTAAGGAAATATATTCCTTAAATTGATACTTTACACTTACTTGTACAACTGTTTACCAAAGGAATCAGAAGTGTAGTTGACGCCTATGTTCCCTCTTGTGTGTTGTCTTCAAGCCATGGAACATGTGCACAATCTATGGTCTGACAGTGATCTACTTCCTCAATCTTGTTCAGGAACCTCCTCACTACTAAGATGTGGTCAATAAGTACCTACGATCTATTGGCTGTACAAATGTGTTAGTAACTAAATGAGTGATGTCTATACCGCCAGGCATTTCCTCACCCCAGGTCACCCAAGCAAACCTCTCCAGATGGGGACAGTCCCTCCAACCCACTGAAATCACTGCAGAGTCTTATGTTTTAAAGCACACACAAGTATTTTGAGGTTCCCTCCTATTACTAATGCACCTGTGATTAAGGTGAAAATCTTCTTGCCCTTACCTGATGAAACACATGAATGCTAATGGTATAGGCTGACTTGATGTGAATCACTTAGAAGTATCAACCGCCCTTCTCTGTCCCAATGAAATTCATCTAACACATACTGGAAGTAAAATGACAAAAATATCCCCAAACTTGCAATATTTTTTCCTTTTTTGAGGTGGTTGACAGATACTGCGTAATAATAATACATGCCAAGGAGTATCAGGTAGTCAGACTAGAAAATTCTTTAAGCTAACATTCCATATAAACTCCAAATTAGACTTGTTCAAACCTACCTGCTTATCACACTGTAGTCAAAGGGGCCCAGAATTTAGAGTATGTAAGCTCTTTTATTGCTGGTAAATTTTATTCAAAGATAGTATAAAATGGCACTAATGCACAATGAAAGAAAGTTTTTTTCCTTGACAATGCAACTTTATTTACTTTTACATCTTAGAATTTCTATAGTTTATCTTCTCTCAAAGTAAATCATACTTGTGAGAGAACTACATAGTAAATACGTCACCCAAGCCTTCTTTTCAAATTTTTAATTTTACAATTTTGGAAATGAATAGTATGGAAACAGTATTCCTTCAAAGAGCTATTTGATTCACTCATCTTTCAATTGAACTCCACTGTAAGGTGTTATACAAAGTTTACCAAACCGTGTTTCTTTGTTTTTTATCTGATAATTCAAGTACTCAGCCCGTTCTTCTTTCTGAATGGGAACCAATATCAAATAATCCTAAACAATGATGGATACTATGGAACAGGTTATGAAACTTTAGTTACCAATTACACAACCAAAGTTTAAATATTAATATGAGACTAGACTAACATTTATAGATAATTAGACATAGGTCCTGATTTAGAGTTTGGCGGATGGGTAACTCTGTCACAAAGGTGCTATATTACAGGTGCCATAGGACATAATGCACTTGTAAGGAGGCAGACAAATATCCGTTTTGTTTGTGATGGAGTAACTAATCCGCCAACCTTTAAGCCAGGCCCATAAACATTCTCAATTGGCTAGCCTAACCTTCACAAATATTTAAAATTACGTTAATAATTTTGTAGTAAATTAGTGAACACTGTTCACATAATCCAGGAACATAGCATCTTATAGGGAGTCTACTAGATTAAAACACATGCTGTCTAGCCTCATTGAGGAAATCGCATAATATGATGAAGTAGGAAATAGAAGAGGAATCAGTGTGGAGAAGTAGAGTAAATTTACACTTACTCTGCACATTCAGTTCTTTAGCCTTTGACATTAGAGACATAATGTCACGGGTGTTGTGCACAGCTGCCCGGAACCGATGAAGCCCTCCTTTCTGAGCAGTGGGGGGAAGATGAGATTTGGGAGCGGTTCGTTCCAAAACCTGGTCTAAATATTGAGTAACTTCATCATCCATATCATCTAAAAGAGAAATATAAAATATAATTCACAACTTTTAAATAAAATATAATTCACAACTTTTAAATATTGACATGGTGAACGGTATAAATCAAAATGAAATTCTGGGCAATAAAACCAAAGATTTCCACTCATTGGGTATTCATTGTGAATACAATATAAATAAACTTGCTAGCTGGTTTTGGTTCTTGCTAAGGATCACTAGACTTATAGGTGGCTTATTGCTTGAACTGAAGCTTCCTCTCAAGATATACTGTTCATGCACTGGCTGCCAGTCTTATGGTAATCTTGCAAATAGGCATTGTTTTGTTTGAACATTATAAGATCACCACATCAGATTTGGAGCCTAGAATTACTATATGTTGCTCCACAACTTACCGAGCCCTGTAGTCAATTCTTCAAATTAGAAAGATCTTGTGTTCTTTTCATGTTATTTTATTCCTGTGACCCTTTAAAACCAACTGTGCTCTTTTTCTTAATACCAGGCAACCTAAGAGGAAATACTTTCTCTCCCTAGTGCCTGGATTCCTGGTTTCTAAGCAGGTTATGGACATTATACTTACCTTTTAATGAAGACCCATCACCATTTCATGGTGGTCTCTCACAGACATAAGGGGTCATTAAGTTTGACAGATAAGTAAAACCATATCAGGTGGCTGAGCTATCAACATTTAAGGCAGTAAACTATCAACTTTGAAAGACCTGCGGAGGGAGAAAGAACAGTCTGTGCCTGCAGGACGACTGTCAGCCAACTAATATTCCTTAAAGAATGGTGGCTCGCATACACTAGACCAGCTGATCTTGCAAAATGTAAGGTACTGTCACCTTTAACCCTCAGTGGAATGACTGTGGAGCCAAACAAGGCTCGGGCAGTGCAACTGCGACCACCTATGAAACTTCGACTAGGGCACCTAAACTTAAAGTGGTGCAGGATAGTAATGCAACCTTTCCTGGCAGATTTAATATTACTTTAAATACTATTGCAAAAAAAAAAAAAAGCATCCTTTATGAAAATACACATGCACTTTCGGAAAAAAAAAATCTGAAAAGCAGCTGTGCGAAAACACTGGAAAATTACAGCTTATAAACAAGGTATTTAATGCTTCCACCAACACGATTACATAGCTCAACACACACCATGCAAGTATCCACATGTACAGAATAAAGGCCACACACAGACTGCAAAGCAATAATCATACAAGGTCTTCATCGAGCATGGAGCCAACTGCTGGGCTTGCAAATATAAGAGAAAAAGCACTACGGCGTTTTTGAAATCATGTCCCGATATTTGACTCCTAATCACAAGCAGTACTATACCAGGTGTGCTTTGGAGCATGTCAATTAGAATGGACTTTATACATTTTAATAGATGAAGTACACAAAAGTATCATCAAATTCAATAGTACTCAAAATTAATCAGCAGGCTTTATAAAAAAAAACTGCTTCTCCATGTGTCTGACAGATTTCACCCATGTAAACGACTAAATTTCAAACTCTAAATTGCAGTCCTAGAGAACTGTTCCAGAGCTCGATGGAGACGTTGTTTAATAGTGCTCCAGTTTAGAAGGATTATTGTTGTTTTCAAGTTTTTCCTTATTACAGAGAGTGCAATGGAACTGTGTATGCTCAAGCCATGCAATTTCAATCACCAGTGCCTGTTGAAAATGCAAGCAGGTTTAAAGCACGACTGAGGACATAAATGCTCCATTTTACTTTCAACAATAATTAGCTATCTTATTAAAACGTAAAAAAGTAAACTAGCAACATGCTAATTATTAATTCAACACAAGAAAACTCACCACAAAGTTAACTCCCCAAATCATTCTTATCACCCACACAGGGACACAACAAGCCAAGCGAAATTGAAATGTTACCAGGCATAGTACCTGCAATGATGGTGAGGATACATCCACACATTAGTTCAACTTAGTGTGGGATCTGCTGTTAATCAGGTCAATGGATTAATAGAATTCATGGGTAGAAGATATTAGACATAAAATGTTTATGTATCCTAAAATGCACCAATTGTCTCGCAGTCCTTCAAATAAATTAAACGTTTCAAGTACGGCCGACAACAGGACAGACTCTATGGATCATATTGATTTCAAACACCACTTGGAAGAGTAGTAAGAAATTAGGAATAATGCCACTGCAAAGCATTTATGGCACTTGTCTCCTACACCTCTCTCTCCCTCCTATACACCATGCACATTTTTGCAACTTTACTGCTCTATACCTTGCATGATTTCTAAATAATAGAATCTAATCAGTAAAATGAAAAGATTTTCAAATCCCAAGTAGCCATGTCAGATAAGCATCAGCATTGTTAGTGTCCTCCCTGATGCTGGAGCCCTTTTCTTTTAAGAAAAAAATAGATGGACAGAAGCTGTAGTATGAGCATCTGTAGCTTTCTCTTTTTAGAGAACGACACACTATCACAGGAAGAGCGAACTTGGAAGTGCAATATCAGGTAACCCCTGGGCACACAAATATAACTGTGCTGACAGAGGACCGTCTACGAAAGGACCCGAATATGTGAACACAACAATAATATCATGGGAAATTCTTCTTGGCCTAAGAATTTAATAACGGTTGCATGAATTTAAAATTTATTTTAAAGAGGCAAAGATTTTAGTCTTTATAATAGTCCTAGATTTGCACACTTATTCTCAGAGTTCCCTGTAGGGACAACACAAGCCTTTTTCTCTTCATTATCAGCATGATATTCTGCCTATTAGTGAAGTTATTTACTAAGCAAAGTCTACACTGATAGAGCTATTTGACATAGACATGGCAACAGAGGCAGGGTTAGGAATGTCAATTGATGTCTTTAAGATGAAACTCAAAAGCAAATCATGTGCATTTATAGCACCTCACCCAGAGAGTTTTTGAAATATTTATTTTTGTTTAAGTTTACGTACACTGTATATGTAAATATTTAAGTAGAATGGGACTGTATCTGTAGTATACTTTTTAGAGCATTTTCCGGCTGAATTTGACCAAAATGTATCACACAAAAGAAAACAGAATCTCCTAACCTGACACTGTTCGTCTATACAGTTTTCCACAACCTTTTTGGGGATATCTGCACTGAACTAGAAATAAAGACGGGTCTGGTCGCTCAGTGGATTAATGCATCCACTGCAGGGGCCTGTGTTCGACCTCATGGTCACAGGTTCAAATCCCGACGGGTCCACTCAGCCTTTCATCCATTTGAGGTCAATAAAATGAGTACCATTGAGTTGGGTAACAATATGTTATTTCAGCGCCAAGATGCCTTGTTGCTTGGGTGAACGTGCACGTTACAAATACAAGTTTAGTTAAGTGCACTGTCTGGCGATACTTAATTCAAGAAGGGATGGGAGTCTACTCATGTTCTGAGATTAATGCACAGTATACTAGCTTGAGGATCAAATATTTTAATGGCCTCCAAATGAGTGGCTTTTTCCAAAGTGTCATGCGCTCTACTGAGATGGTAGTGAGATAAACAGAACAGCACGCATAAAATTAATATTATATCTTAGCTCAATGAAGATCCCATTGACCAACATCTTCCCAATATCTTAGTTTGTTTCATCCTTTTACAAGTTGCCAAGAGGGCCTACATATGTTTATAGAGGTCAGTTAAAAGGCATACAATATTGGAAAGATTGTATGAGTGGTCAGAAGGACTAGCTCAACAAGTGGTCCTTGAAAGACTGTTAGATAAGTAATAAAAGAACCTATGACCAGCGCTTCTCTAAAGAAACTTCCTTAAGAATGACAAGTGACTTGGAGTTGAAGGAGGGCCCTAATAAACAGCCTTAATGATTACTGCATTATAACAAAAGCAACCTATACAGTAGTAGATATGGTAAAACACCCACCCATCCTTACCATCATCAAATAGGGAAAAGCCATGCATCTTGTCTTCCGCATCTAGCTCAGTGCAGTGCTCGTTGCTGACATCATGAGAATCATCATACGCCTTACCCTCCAGCCCAGGGTCCATGAAGCTCAGGTGAGTGCGGCACGAGGTAGTCAGGAACTCTGAAAGCTTACCTGTTTGAGTCCTGAACAAAATACATTAAAAATGAAGGTTAATAGTAAGCATTTTCCGCCAAATGCTAGCGCTTGTTCCACAAATCTCCTTCATCTCTGTCCTTTGTCTCTCCATACTTACACCTACGACAACCTGCCTAATACAATCATATGGGTTTCGTTAACACAAACTGCTTCTTCCAGAAACATTCATTCTGTTTCCCCACTAACTAACGCAATGTTTTTTCTTTAGGGCCAAGGACCCAAGGCAGTTATGGTATTGAAGGCAAGTATTGTCTACTACATAGGTTGTGAAATCACTTAATCATAAGAATCCACTGTTGTTGCTTCTTCTAACCTCAGAATTCCATTTAAGAGTCCCGAGTCAGGGATGCCTTCTTCAATCAAAAGATTCCCCAACAGGGTGACACAAAAATCTGAGCTTTTTCAATCTACCTTGAAATTAGGCAGGAATAATTATGGATGTCAAAACAAACAAGGTGGTCACATGACTAAAAGAGCACTGCATGAATGGTAGATAGTGATACTAGCTCTTTAAAACAGCACCTGTAGCAAGCAAAAGTAACAGATCAGGGTTCACCCTTCAGGTGCTCCATGGGACACAGTCTTCATAAGTAGTGATGATTTAAGTCACAGATGTGTGTTCATTCACCAAGCTTGCTCAATCAAAAAACATGCTGCTTAATTTTTTTAAATAATTTTTTCAGCATTTTCCTAAAAACATTCAAAGCAATATTGTTATAATGTACAATCAAGTGGGTTTTATATTTTGCTGCTATTTTCCTGCAACTTGTTAAACACAATTTTGTTTAATGGTAATCGATTTAATTTAAAACTGCAGAGTTAAAACTCTTACAGAGAATACCAAGATTTGGCTAGCGAGAAGGTAATTCTCTCCTTTGTAAGAAGTATTCCGCCCCCGAAGTCACTTCCTAGAGCACCCATAATTTTTATATATAACATAAATATGTACGTTCCGGACCTTGTTGGGGCATGAGACCCACTCTCTTGGCTACTATCAGCACTAGCAATTCATAATCTTAGACTAACACACTTTTGCAATTTCCCTATCTTTAATAAATCTCAGCAGTGCCTGTATAGAGCCGATGTTTAAGTTCCATCTCACAACAATAATATTTTTGTTACTTTATTTGGAGGTCAGCTTTTCCCACCTTGCATCTCACACAACTCGGGGAGTCCTCCTACCCACGTTCTCCAACTTTTCTTTAGTGCAGTCAATGCAGTGAAGATACTTGAATTTTATACGTCTGAATTCCACACTGATGGCTATATTCCTAGCTCAATGTGCGTCTCCTTCAATTATCCTTTTTTTAAACTCACAGGTATTGCCCTGATCACTTACATTTACAAAGTACTCAATGGAATGTGCATGATTAAAGACATGCATGCACGGGACTTCTTTACAATTAAGACATCCCTAAATGATTCCGTTTTGCAACATGTTACAATCTGCTACTACTAATGAATTAAAAATGGTTCTGAAGTTGTTGGGGCCAAGATTTTCAAAAATTGCCTTTTGTTTTGACTGAAGTTTAATTTTTATTCATTTAAGGATTTTATTTCCCTACATCTTCACTGCATAACCCTGTATACAATTGCTATACAAATCGATTTTTGAAACCCTTTTAGGCAAACCAGATCTGGAACATACAATTTATAGTGTTTCTTCAGTCAGTTTACCATACCCTCCCTCCCATGACTAGATCAGTTCTTGATAGCAGTGTAGCAACTAGACCATATCTTCTCTTTTGTATAAAGATATTTATTGCTTAAAAGAGCTGGACCCTACTGATGAGGAACAAATAGGATGATACTGGTTGAGGATGCTTGTGTCCCCCATTCAGAGGTGACCACGTCTGGCGGACGGGATTGGCCGTTCCTGTTTGAGCTGGACCCACAATCATTAGCATATGTCTGAATTCCTGTCCAAGGTGGCACAGTGAGCAAAAAAGTGATGGGCTAGATTGCACCCAAGAATATTTATAAGTGGCTGAAATTAACACAAGAAATACGCTCATTATTTTTGTTTTACTGTATGAGGAAAGTGCACACAAAGCATCAAGAGCAAGATCCTCAAGTAAATCCTTCAATACATATCTCTTCAATCAAATACAATCTGGGAAAGATTCGCTGTACTGGCCACCAGGCATTTTCAAATGTATCTGTTGCAGTTGGAATTTTAACCATGAAAAGAGCAGGTTTCAAAAATTCTACCTTTCAATATCCAGCAATAACAGATATGTCCCCTCATGTGAGCTTCGAACAAGAAATCCACAACGTACGCTCATTAACAAAACAAACTAGCTCCACAACTTCACAGTTCCATTAGTTTAATCTATTCCGATCACATTACTGAACCCCTCTTCCAGGCCATTTGCACCATGTCTCCTTACTCTCAACCTTTAAAACTCCCCTTAGGACTCACCATCCCAATCCGAAGATGTTCAGCTGTCTCTGCTCAGGCTCCAATCACGAAGTTGGACATTGTGTAGGCCTGGGAGCAGAACCCTGCCTTGCTGCTGTGATAGCAGATCCTCACGGAGAGGCAGCCTGATCAGTTGACAGATGCTGAAGCCCAGGAGTTCTGGATACCATACTCTCTGTGCTTAAATCAGAGCCACAAGAATGACTTGGGCCAGCTCGATCTTGATCTGCTGAACTAGGGGCAGGAGTAGTTTTGTCAGGAAGTCACACAGAAGTCCTGAGCTCCACTAGAGGTGGAAAGCATCTCTGAGCGGGAGACACCGCGGAAACTCCAACGCGCAGAAGTGCTAACATTGCGTGTTCTCAGCAGTGGCGAACAAATCGAGCCAAAGTTGTCCCCATTCACGGACGAGCCCTTGCTCCAACTCTAGGTGCAACTGCCACACATGATCCGCTATGTGCTGACGACTGAGCTTGTATGCCCTGGCATTCAACGATCTTCCGGGTGTAACTGCCAATCATTTTCCACTAAGTACTAACGGCTACCATCTGCCCTGGTGTTCACTGGTCCTGCCAGGCAGTTCACCATCAGGAAAAGTCCTTGGTGGTCCAGCCATTACCAGAGTTGCAGGGCCTCCAGGTATAGTACCCAAGACCCCCACCCTGCCATGTTGAAAAAGTTACTTACCTTTGGTGATGCATTATCTGGAAGAGACTCCATTGAGCTGCATATTCCTTACCTTACAATTATCCCCAGGTGCCAGACTGGATCTGGTAATTCATGAGCAAGACCTCTTCTCACCTGTATCTGACAGTTTGGCTCCGCATCAGCGGACCCAGAAGCAACATGCACAGTGCCTATAAAGGTACCCCTCCCCACCCCAGTGCACTAACATTTTCTTTTCTGGACCTTTCTATGCCAGAAAAGTGGAGCCACAAAGAATGATGAAGAACTGGTGTGCATCACTATGGGCCTCATTAGGGTGACTATGTGGAAATCAGTTTGCAGAGTTTGGTGAGGAATTTGCCGCTAGATAAGTGTCTCTACCACATAAAACATTATTGAAGGTAAGGAACGTGTTCATCTGATTGAGACTTTTTCGCCACATATTCCTTTCTTTAGAATAGATACCCAAATAATACCTCCCTGGAGGTGGGTCTGAAAACTGATTAGGCCAAAAAATCCTGCAGGACTAAACAGGTAAAAGTGCCCATCACGACGGACCTGCCCATCCAGGCAAGAGTGCTTGGTGAATGTGTGTAAAGACGCCCGACAGATGTCCAGGACAGGGGCTCCGAATGAACATTCAAATCCTCATCGAGTCACTTTTTGGCCAATGTGTAGCAGATTTTTTTGCACAGAACTATCCATTGTGAGATGGTTCTTTTCTGCACAGCCTTTCCTTTCTTTGCCGTGACATACCAATCAAACAGTTGATCGTCCAGCCGGAACTCTCTGGTAGGATCAATGTAGAACAATAACACTCTTTTTGGGTCCAGACCATGGAGTCTCCCCTCTTTTATAGAACGGTGAGCCTGGGCAAATAAAGTAGGTGAGGTGATATATATTATAAGAAAAGAAGCATGAGGTCTCATAACCAGTTTGTGTGGGTAAAATGTTGTGTAGGCAGGGTGCACAGGAAGTGCATGCAGTTCGCATACCCTACTGGCTCATATTATGACCACCAGAAAAGCAGTGGTGAGAAACTGCAGTGGACAGTGGTTCAGTGGCTTGAAAGGCACACACATATGAACCGATAATACCAGACTGAGGTCCCATTGCGGCATGATGAATGGTCTTGGAGGAAAACAGGTTCTGTAGTCCATTGAGGAAACGTGTCGCAACAGATGACTTGAACAAGAAGATTGATCCGGCAACCACAATAAAGTTGATGTGGCTGTCAAGTGACTTTTAAGAGTGCCCAAAGCAGAGCCCGCTGGGCCAGAGAAAGAGCAAAGTGAGGAACAGAGGGTAATTTAGGAATCCTGGACGTTCTCTTATGCTTTTCACACAGTATCTATAATAGCATGTCATTGGAGCGGAGCTAAAAAGGGAGAGTGTTCACCCAACACCCTCATGAAACTCCTAGGGTTTCATACAACAGCATAGAATACCAAGTTACCTACATTTCGTAACACTTTTTCTGGTGGATACAGTATCTATCTACGGATTCCTATACTTTTGAATATCCCAATGCACCAGCATTCCAAAGAAACTTCTCTTTTCAGCTCTCCCATGCCGATGAAAACACCATAATTTCACGGCTCCGCACGCGACCTCGTGTGACATAATTGGAGCCAGAGGAAATCCTTGTTGGCATGCTGATATCAGATTACACCCATTATTTTGGTGCCATTGAGGTGAATGGGTGAAACCAACAGTACCAATTCAAAAGAATATGGCAGACCTCAAACCAAAGACTTACATAATATAAATCAACATATATATGTATACATATATAACCACGCGTAAATAATAATAATACAATTCACAATATACAAATAGCCTTGTTTTTGGCATACCCAGACAAGCAAAGGTGAGGCGGGTGGGTCAATGAGGAATCCACAGGTAGATACTGTATCCATCAGAAAAAGCATTACCAAAGGTAAGTAGCTTGTTCTTCTGATGTATACATCTACCTGTGGATTCCTCACCTTTTGAATAGAATGCCCAATCAGTCCATTACTCTGAGGTGGGTGTTTGTGTGCCTATACCAACAAATCTTGCAAACCAGAATGGTGACCATCCCTCCTCACTTCGAAGTCTAAGCAATAGTGCTTTGCAAAACTGTGGAGGGAGGCCCAATTAGCTGCTTTACAAATGTCAACTACAGGAATACTTCTAGCTAAAGCAGAAGAAGACTTGGCTCTAGAAGGATGAGCTATAATACCTTCAAGTGGTACTTTGTTTGAAAGGACATATTAGATCTTTATGCAGAGGATGATCCATCTGAATAATGTCCTCTTATGCACTGCTTTTCCTTTAATCTTGCCCACATTACCAACAAACAGCTGATCATTCAGACGGATATCATGAATTCTGTCCACATGAAAGCGCACGGCCCTTTTAGGGCCTAAACAATGAAGCCTTTCCTCCTCTTTAGATGGGTGTGAAGGAGTATAGAAAATGGGAAGGGTGAAAGACTTGCCCAAGTGAAAGGAAGTAACCACCTTTGGCAGGAAACCACGTGAAGGGTGGTTTCACACTTAATGCCTGCAGTTCACAAACACGTCTAGCAGACATTATGGCAACCAGAATATTTTGGGGAAAGTAAATAGTCTGAAAGGACAACTATGTAAGTGTTTAAAAGGCGTACCCATAAGGTAAACTAGTACCAAATTAAGATTCCACTAAGGCAATGTAAATGGAGTGGGAGGGTATTTGTCAGTAAGTCCCTGGGAGAAAGTGCCCTCTGTCTGCATGGTTGCCTCCCACTTTTTGCTGAATTGCTGATGTACTTTGACTGAGTGTGCCCTGGGCTTCTGCTGATGAGGTACTCAGAGCCTATGTTAATTCCCTAAAACTGCATTGAAGCCTAAACCCAATTGGCATTGTTGGCCACAGGTCAGCCCCTGGTAAATGGTACCACAGGTACACAGGGCACTGTGACCAGAGAAGGCCTTCAAGGGCTGCAGCACTTATTGTTCCACCCTTAGAGGTCCTGTACCTTCACACTCACACACTGCCTTTGCAGGCTGCGTGTTTTGGTGCAGAGCAAGGTAAAGAGTCGACATGGCACACATCCCTGTGTGCCATGCCTACAACCCACTGCCCTGTCATAGATGTCACCCCTCTAGCTGGCTGTGCTATACCAGTGGTGAGGGTAAAGGTGAATGAGCTCTGTACCCCTACAGTGTCTAAGTCCATTCATAAGACATTGTAAGCGCAGTGCTGACATTAAGAGTATATGGTGCTTGGAGTTTGTGATTACGAACTCCAGAGCACCATAATGGCTACACTGAAAGCTGAGAAGGTTTGTATCAAACTTCTCAGCACATTAAACCCACACTGATGCGAGTGCGGGATTTAATGAAAAATGCACACAGAGGGCATCTTAGAGATGCCCCCTGAAAACTAACCTACCACTAGTGTCCAGGGTGAGTGGCTGCTTTCAGCTGCCACCACCAGATATGTTTCTGGACCTCTGGGTCGACAGCCTGCTGCTCTCTGGGGCCTGAAACAATGCACATCCTGGGGCGAAATGCCAAACCTCCTCCCCCAGGCTAGGCAGGATTCACGAAGGGGAAGCTTCAAAGGCTTGCAGCCTTTGTGAGCTTCTCCAGGCCACTTGTGCTTTCAGCAACTGGTCCCCACTGGTTCTGACCCCCCTTTGAGCGGGCGAACCGGTGGGAAAAACAAGTGAGGAAGAGAGGTGTGCCCACCCCTGCGAACTCCACCCCTGGTGGTGGAGGCCTGTTGAAGCACAACTCTCAGTCCCTGCCATCTTGCACCTTTTTACCTACCTGTAACGCCCCTAAATCTAGTATTTAGGGGCACCCCTGAACCATGCTTCCTCAGACCAGAAGAAACTAAAAGAAAAGCTGTGCAGAAGCCAACAAGAGGAAGACGCCCATTGACTTGGCCCCAGCCCTACCGGCATGCCTCCACCTCGAAACTGCTCCTGCGAAATCACGGTGTGTCCTGCAGCCAGCAACCTCGAAAACCCCGGAGGACCTGCCTGCCTTCAATCACAAAGACTGTGTCTCCCGTGAACACTGGATTTGTTCATCTGCAAAATCATGGCTCCGGCCGGACACCGCGGATCTGCACCACTCTGCACCAGCCATCCACGGCCCGAGCTCCAGTGGGCATAAACCAAGAGGAGGTCTCACCGGCGATCCTGATCTGAGATCTGGCGACCCCACACCTGCCACAAGCCTCCAGCCTGCACCTGCAGTCTAAATCCGGAAGGTCCCCCAACCGCGACCAGGAGCTGGTAAGAAGATCTGACCCCAAAAGGCACCCCTGCACCCAACACCCCAAGACCAAACAGACGGTGCCTAACTAGCCCTCAACTTCCCAACTTACCTCTCAAAGTGGTGGTCGTACCCAGAAGGCCTTCGTCCCCAAGCCTGCAGTGCCTTTGCAAACCAGAGGTTCCCATTGCAAACAACAGGGCGCCCGACGTCAAAACAGCACCCTGCACCCGGCCGCCTTAGTGCCGTTGAGGGTGCACCTTTGGTGCTACTTTGTTTCCCCATTTGCCCTGAGCTAAAGTCCAGGAGCTTTGCTCCCACAACCAAGTGGCCTGCTCGTCAGCAACCACCAACCGGAGGCCCCCTATCCCCCATTGGATAACACTGAGCCTCAGCACTCTGTACCCGGGTGCCCTAGTGGCGCTGAGTGTGTAATAAGAGTGCATCCCTGACCCTGGGGGACCCCTGAGTCTACCCCCAGAACCTGAACTCCCACTACCAAATACGTACCTTAAAACCGATAACACTATCTTCCTCCATAGGATAACATTGACTCTTTTTCTTGGAACATTTTCTAAGTGTGGAGTTTGAAAACCTAAAGAGATTCTTTAAAATGTTACTATTTAACAAAAACGATTTTACATACCTGTTTACAGGACATGCCCAAGAGAAGTATCCAGGTATACTACTCTGTGTAAGAGAAGTAATCTCCAAAGTAATTTACCAGTAATCTTACTGAAAATCCTATACAAAGTATATGTACTGTATTTACAAAGCATTGCACTTCTCAGAAATAATACTATAAGTCAAAACAAAGGGCATTTACAATTGCAATCCAAACTGTGTTACAAACTGAATATTTACTGCAAAGTACTTATCTCTTACCTGTGCCAGGCTTGCTTGGTTCTAGGAAATAAAATAACTGAAAGAATATTTTTATACAAAAACAATTGGTCTGAAGTTCAGTCTTTGAGTGTGTGAATTCATTTGCTGACCGAGTGTGTACAACAAATGCTTAACCACACTACCACAAAAAGAGAGAGTGAGGTGCAATCTAACTTCACCTCTGCCTACCTTTGGGGTTCCACTGGACTCTGTGCACACTGTACCTTACTTTAGTATAGTATATACAGAGCCAGCTTTCTACAGTCCCTTAATACATTGTAACACTATAGGAGACTTAATAAGGGAAGGTTGGTCAGGTAAACAAAGGAATGCCGAAATGGCAGACAAATATCCCTTAACGTACGAGTTACTTACCTTCGGTAATGATGTATCTAGTAGAGACAATTCTAACCGCAGATTCCTTAACGTAGAATTATCCACAGGCGTGAGACTGGATCCGGAAACTTTTTGCCACAGCATCCCTGCGTGCTGGAGGGACGGCATCACGCGACTCCGCCCAGGTGTCGCCCGCGTACGTGATGTCAGCGAGGTCCCATAAGTCCCACCCCGGCGCGCCTACGTCAGTTTTCTTCAGAAAATTTTCCACGCCACAACGTGGAGCCACCAGACAAACTGGGGGACATGGGAACCGTGTGCGAATAGCAGAACATCAGAAAAAAGGGATGGGGAGGAACGACATCACATGGGGCAGTGCCGGACACTGCCTTACCCAAGGCAGGGAACGAAAAAGAATAAAGAAAAAACACAGCCCTGAACCGCCACCCTACCACCACATAAATAGTCCCCCCCTGAAAAGGGAACACAGGCTAATTGTCATAACAACCTGTAGTAGGATGGCAACCAAGCCAAGAACAGTGAAGGGGAACCAGTTCCAAGACAAACAGGGAACAACTACCTCCCAAGGCAACCCTAACCCAGGGTACAACAATCCCCCCAAGGAAAAAAGGGCAAGGCACAGCCAGGTAACCCCAACCCAAGGGGTAGCAGGGGGCCAGGACCTTAGAACAAAGAGGAACGAGGAGAGGCAAGCCCCAATCCCGGAGCAACCAGGGCAGGGGGGCATAGGAATACCCTAAGAACCATCCTCCAAGTGTGAAAGAGGAGGAAAGGAACAAGGCAATGAACCTGCCAAAGGGGCAAAGAATGCAACCACGAAAGAAATAGTCACCCCCTGGGAGGCAAGTGCAGAAGACCAAACCAAGGGTCCTCGCAGAAGGGGGTGGAAGGGCAGGCTGTGAAGGAATCTGCGGCTAGAATCGTCTCTACCAGATACATCGTTACCGAAGGTAAGTAACTCGTACATCTGATAGAGACTACTAGCCGCAGATTCCTTAACGTAGAATAGATACCCTAGCCATACCCACGGGGAAGGAGGTTCTGCTAAGGACCCCACCATCCTGGACATAGCGGAGGGTCCCACAGGGGACTAGTCCAAGGGACAGGGCAAAGAGCCCCGCCCGCCCAGGCAAGGGGGAACCCACAAGCAAAACACCGCCGACCCCAAGAGAGGAATGGTGAAAAGAAAGAAGAAGCCCGTTCACTCTCAACAGAGCTTCCTCCCAATGCCAAGCAAGAATGAAGAAAAGCCTAGAGGGCCCAAGGAAACGAGGGAAAAGAAGGCGAGCCCACCATAGACGGAAGGCAACAACCCAGACAGAGCGGCGCCAGGAGTAATAAGCCGCTGGAAGCAGGAGAAACAGCCCAGGGCCCCCGGGAGACCGGCAGGCCACACCTGACAAGGCAGAACACAGAACTAGCCCAGCCTGCAAGACAGGAGCATGAAGGCAAGGAAATGCCCGGACACACCACGAGGGGTCAGCACATGACCTAAAGAAGCAGCTGCAACATACATAAACGCCATGGAGAACAGAGGCTCGAAGGCGACCTGAACACCCTTGCAGAGCGTAAGCTATATAACAGCTACCATTACCCCACATAGGGTACGTTAAGTCTCAAGAACTGGGAACCCTCTTAGGAAGAAACTTCCGCAGCAGAGGAAAAAACAAAAGAGCCACGGGAAAAAACCCCACAGAAGGCTTGCAAGTAGCCCAAGAGAAAATAGAAAGCCTAATCTCAGGGCCAAGTCCGTGTAGACAATTCCAGCAAAAAAACACACACACATGCAACAAAAGGGCCGTCCAGCAGCCAACAGTGCCATAATCCCAGCAAGGGGAATTTGAATGGCTATAAAACACACTCCACCGCAAGGGCAACCAGCCCAAAAGAAGATCCAAAATCAGCTCAACTCAGCAGTTACTGAGGAGGGGAAGGAGGAGGAGGATAAGGCGGAGGGGGAGGTCGGAGCCCTGCCAGGAACCGTTGGATGGCGGAGTCTGCCGGGGCTTGGAATAACAGGGTACCAATGAACGGAAGATCAATTAAGCGCTCCTGCACATTTTCAGGAAACACGCCATCCTGAAGCCAAGCATGGCGACGGAGGGCGAATGAGGAAGCCATGGCCCGGGCCAGCATCTCCGAGATGTCCAGAGCGGAGCAGAGAATAAACACCGCTAGCTCCCAGCCATCCAATGCATGATGCCTCAAGTCCACCTAAGCAGCCTCCTGGGAAGCTGCGGATCCCAAGGACACAGCCGAGTCCCACAAACAAGAGGAGGCCCTAGCCAACACGCATAAGGTGTTCAGGGCCCGCAGGGCAGCCCTGGTCGAGGCAAACATGTTGCGGCCCCACGAGTCCAGCCCGCGGGCCTTCCGGGATGGCGGAGTCAACAGTGGCGGCAAGGAAGGAAAAGCAGTCCGCAAAAGTGGACTTGAGGCAGAGGGGTGTAGGGAGAGACACGCCGGGTCACGCGGTGCAGGGAGTTGCCGGTGCGGAAGGTGTTGGGGCACCGGGTCCCCTGAGGCAGGTCGCCTCCAAGCCCCCATGAGGGAAGAAAGGAGCGAACCCTCAAACGGAAGCAACAGCTCCCTTCCACCAGAGCCCTGGTAGAGAACCACCAAGAGATGGTCCACCGGAAAATGAGCAACCGGGTCACCCATGCGCAGGATACCCACAGCCATGGACACTGCGTGAGCGAAGGCCGCACCCGCCTCCGCGGTGGAGAAAGCAGCTCTTCCATGGGCGACGTCTGTAAACTAAGGCGGCCATCTCCGAAGCCAATCGGGGTGGTCAAAGGCCTGGAAGTCAGAAGGCATCAAAGAATGGGGAACCTGCCGCTCCTCAAGCGAACACCTCAGCCTCGGAACAAGCGGGGAGCCGCCTTTCGATGACGCAGGCGAAAAAGACACCACACGGTGAAGGATGACACCAGTAGGCACCCAACCTCCGGAGAAGAGGGAGCGCCCGAAGACCAATCCGCCGCCCGGCCTCCGTGTGGAGCCGTAGAGTCCACCGCCTGAGGCAGGACATCAACACCATCCGGCGCCGAGGGATATGCCGGACAGGGCTCCCCCAAGTCACACCACGCCGGGGACCGGAGTGGAGCCGGAGCCGAAGTGGCCAAGCCGACTCGACCTCTGTCGAGGCAGCCGCTTGCGTGGAGGAACGAGAGGGACCGGGGGAGTGACATGAAGCCCTCCGTCAGCTTCGGCCCAGGATGTAACGGAGGTGGTCCGGCGACCCATGCGGCAGCGCCAGGGATGATTCAACCTCCGACTCGCCCTCCGACGAGGCAGCCACCCGCAGGAAGGGACGAGAGGGGCCTGTAGGGGGACGAGGGGTCCCCGCCCTACCTCGACCCAAAGCTGGACGAGGCGGGCCCACCGACCCCAGAGGTGCCGCCCGGACCAGCAGGTGCCGGCGCCGTGGCGGCATCAGCTCAGCCATGGACAAGGCCTCCGCCTGCCCAGAGGGCCGAGCGGTGCTCAGGGATGCGACCCGAGCCCTTCGACATCCGGCGACACCTCAGGGACTCCCGCGGGAGTTTGCTGCGAGGCAGAGGCGCCGTGGTCTGAAGGAAGGACCCCTGAGGAGCCGCACCCCAACAGCACCACATCCTCCAAGCCTGGATCCGAACCAGTCGGTGCCAGGGCCGGAGCCACCGGCGGTGCCGCAGAGATCCCTGCGCAAGGCAAAGGGTCCGCTAACGCCCCAGGAGGGAAGGAGGAGGCGACGCCAGCGAGGCCTGCAAAGCCGCTGCTATGTCTCCATCTGGACTCTTGACGCCCCCTCACCGGGAAACGGTGGATAGGAAGACGACACGCGGGGCAGGCCGAACACCAGCCCCCGGGGACAAGTTGCAACACTTACCCACCGGGGAGCGACGCTCTCGCGACATGGGAGAGGGGCGAGGACGACGACAACGGCTGCTTCTGAAGCTGTCGGCCAAGGAAGATCGAGGGGATGAAGCCGACCTTGAGAGACGCGCTGAGAGTAGTTTCATCCGGCGCTGCCGCCGCAATTTCGGCCTCAACTGTTGGCACGCCTCACAGTCAGTGGTGCCGTGTTCTTCTCCCAAACACCACAAATGAGGTGAGGGTCCGTCGCCGACATAAGACTCCCATACGACGTGCAAGTTTTGAAGCCCGAAGGCATTCGCACACTGTTCCACAAAAAATAGTCACAATGAGGTAAGGAAAAAAGGGCCCAAGACAGGCCTGAGCAAGACCGGAACCGCGTTGCATGCGGAAAAGGAAAAACTGACGTAGGCACGCCAGGGTGGGACTTATGTGACCTCGATGACGTCGCGTACACGGACGACGCATGGGCGGAGTCGCGTGATGCCGTCCCCTGGGCGCGCAGAGATGCTGTGGCAAATGTTTCAGGATCCAGTCACATGCTTGGGGATAAGTCTACGCTAAGGATTCTGCGGCTAGTAGTCTTTATCAGATTGATGCAACTGCACAACCTTGTTGCGCTAGGGAAAGCACAAAACGCAAAATATCACGCTGGGCATCTACGGGGTCAATCAAATTTTCTTTAACACCTTTGAAAACTAAGTTCATCAGCCAGCATGAACAGACTTGGTGGAGTGTCTTCTGCTGATAAAATACCATCCACCTCATCAAGGGGAAGAACAAAAGAACTCAGGTTGCCCCGTACAATCTCAAGGCATGAACGTGCAGGCTCTGGAGGTGGGGGGTGTAGAACCTGCCCCTGCGACTGTGACTGCAAGAGAGCAGCCTTGTGAGGGAGACAGAGCACAGTGAGAGATGAAGAAGGTCTGTGCACCACACCCTTAGTGGCCAATCCGGGGCTATTAATAAGACTTGGGAGTTGTCTTGGTGAATCTTTGTCAGAACCCAAAGAATCAAGGGTATGGGGGAAACAAATAAAACAGCAGGGAGACCCAGTCCAATTGAAAGGTGTTCCCAGGGCTCCCTGCATCGGTTACTGGAGGCTGCAGAATGGCATGTAGTGTGTGATCTCATGAGTGGCAAAAAGGTCTATCTGAGGGGTCCCCCATAGCTGGATGCTAACTGAGACTGTCCGCAAGCAAGTCCAAAACTCCGGCCAAGTGATATGCCATGAGGTCAATCTGATGGTCTTGAGCCCAGAACCATAAAGTCATAGAGTTTCTCTGTAGGATAGAACCCTACTCATCCCTGCTTGTGTATGTACTACATTGCTGTAGTATTGTCTGTTAAGACTTGAACTGACTGACTGCGAATGGAAGGCAGGAAGGTCTTGAGAGATGGACATATAGCTTACAATTCCAAAAAACTGATATGCAACAATCTTTCTTCTAGAGACCAAAGTTCTTTGATTTCCAAATCCGCCAGATGGGTCCCCCACCCTAGAGTGGAGGAATCCATTAAAACTGTTGCCATTCTTCCCTTGAGACAGATTGTCGGACCCACCACCCCATTGAAAAGCCACTGCAGTGTCTCTGGAGATCTTGACCAACTCTCTGAGATCCCTCTTGTGTTGAAATCAATGCCTGCGGAGTCACTACTCGAGGGCCCTCATATGCCAGCATGCATGGGCGACCAACAGAATGCAGGAGGCTATCAGACCTAGCAAGAAATTCTGGACTGGAATCATAGCCCAGTTGAGAAACATCGAAATCATTGCCTTAATATCTAAAATCCTCTCAGGAGACCATAGTATCCAGTACTGGCCCTTTGAACAGGGTGCACTGAGATGGTTCTAGGTGGGACTTGGGAACGTTGATGGAAAAACTCAGGTTGAAAAACAACTGCGCTGTCAACTGCAAGTGGTGCTACACCAATTCTGGAGTGTTGGCACTGCTCAGCGAATCGTCCTAAGGGAATACTGGTATGCTCCACGTTCTGAGATGCACTGCAACCACATCCATCACCTTTGTGAAGACTCGAGGCGTGGGAGTAAGACCAAATGGAAGAACGGCAAACGGATAATGTTGAGACTGAGGTTCCGTAAAAATCCTTTGTGGTGTTTTGGGCATTGCCGAACATGGACGAGTTTGGTATCTATGAACCGTAAATGGCGAGTTCGGTAAGTGTACGCGTTTTCACTACATTACCTGGCATGGTGCGCCTCATTTACGTGTTTCTACATCTGAACCCTTGGGTTCCATTTCGGATACGGCATCCATTTTGTTTCTTGCCCTCACGTAGTCAGTGAACAGGCAACTGTCCGCATCGTGACCTGTTAGTTCCCAAGCCATACGGAAGACGCATATTCCTTTCATGCGTCTTTATGACCAGAGGAATGACCCTGCAGAGACAAATGGCTCAGCTTGAGGGTAATCTTGCCGTACCGGCCTATTGTTTCAGCCGTGCACGTGCTGGGATCAAGCTCTTTGATCCTATGATCATGTTTCCAATATTACCCCCACACTCTTTTCTTTAGGTGTGCCTGACTTCCTAGCAGCTGTTCTTGTCTCTTTACTCTTGCTCATTTACAACTCAAGTGGAATGTACCTAATGATGGGAAGATGTGCTTTTACAGTTGGAACTGGTGATGTTAATGTAATTATGTTCCGGGGTTCTGAATACATGAAAGCGATCCTTTTGAATTTTAGTGTGGGAACTGAGCTGTAACCTTTTGCTTACATATTGTGCAATGACAAGATCTTGTATAAAAGAGAGCGAACCACAAATACAATTTGAAGCAGACTCTTGGAACCTACACTCTGTTGTACTTCCCATGACTTTTGCATCCCTGCAGTAATAAACGCTGATCTTTGACGCCGAAGGAAGTCTCCCGTGTCTCTGTCTTTAGTGCGCCAGAACAGGTATCCCACGAAGGTTTTAGGTGTTGTTCCTTGGCACCGCTGGGCCTTAAATAGTCCAGTCCTTCAGTTGGCGCCCAACCTGGGGCGACATCGGCGGTACAGGTCCAAAGCCTGACGATTGTGAGGAACTTCGTGTGAAATCTCCGAGGAAAAGGTGCACCCCGCTTCATCGATCCTGTTGTCGAAATAAGTGGTCCGAAGATTTTTCCCGCGAAGATTCCCGCCTCCTGACGGCTGCGGCGGACTGATGCCCTGACTGTCGACCTGTTTTTTCGACGCCTGGCGTAGACCTTTCGTACAAGCGAGACGATAGACGGGCCTTCCGGGTGACGCCATTCTATTTTCAGTTAAGTATTTGTGGGTCGCTCCCAGTCCTTAGTTGTTGTCGAGCCTTTTTAAGCTTTGTTGTATGCATGGTTCCACTGCATTTGTGGTTCTTAGTTGTTGGTCCTTAGTTTTTATTTGACAATTGCAATTGCCAAAAACCGAGGGTTTTGTGTTCCACGAAGAATTAGTGCTTCGGTAACCCTTGAAGTTTGATACTAGGTTAGTGTGCACGATGCCTAGCCATAGTGGATTTCTTGGTTTCTTTAAATGTTGCAACAAGGATTCCCGGTTGGAGGACTCGTGTCCGATACCTCCAGTTGGAACTCCGATATATGAGCTCTATAGTCGACATGGTGTGGGTCCTATTATTTATAATAAATATTGGGTCCGTTACACGAAAAAAGATGGTGTCCTTAGTTGGCCACCGCATGGAAGTTTTGAACTTACGATTTTAGATAATCTTGAAGCTAAATGATTCAAAAAGAAAGCTAGACCAGCTATGTTTGATTCTTTTTGGTTGTGGCGTAAAGAGGCCAAGCAGAAAGAAATCAAACAGCTTAAAAGGGATCGAAGAGAAGGTTTCGTTCCGATAATGCAAGTTGTACAACAATGTCAGCGAGATAAAGAAGAAAAAGAAATAGAAGTTTCCACTAGACTACATCATATGAGGATAGACAAATGTTATCCGGTTCTACCAACTAGTCAGGATAAGAAAGAAGAGGATTCGAAGGAGGATCCCCTGTTAGCGTATTTGATGAAATCGCCACCCCCTTATGCACAGGGTGCTACGGCCCCTGTAGTTCCTCCTATAGTTCCGCCTGTTGTTCCTCCGGTTGTCCCTCCTGTAGTTCCGGCGGCTGCGGGTCAGCCCGTTGTTGGTCCCACGTTTGTCGCACCACCTGTCTCTATTTCTACTGCTCCTTTGCCTGTACCCTCTCTGCCTCTTGTCCCTGCCACCCCGACTACCTTGCCTGCTTCTGCTGTGTCTGCCTTCACTTCAAACGTTGTGGCTCCTGCTCTTCTTTCTCCTTCTGTTCGTAATCGTATCCCTAACACTGTTGCTACCCTTTATTCACCACTTTCTGGTCAGTTATTTCCATCCGATACGTCTGAAACCCCTCAAAGACGGAGTCAGATCCCTAGTGGAAGGGAGAAAGAGACGCTAATGACAATGGCACGTAGGTGGATAAGACATCCTGCCAACTACCCCCCACGCATGGTTTTCGAGAAGTTTTCTCAGTTTAATGAGCCGACACAGAGATTCGTGTTCGAAGAAATGTGTAACCTTTTGAGGGAACAATGGTATAATGACAATTTAGATAACGTACCGCCCGATATAATTGAACTTCGGAGTCAATTTTCGAGCGGTATGATTGTAGGTGGCGATGTACGACGTGCCTTAGAGCGATTGTTATCGTTTAGACCCACAGTGCCTTCTAGCGTGTCATTTAATGATGACGACTTAGAAACTTGGAAAACGGCTCCTGGTCAGTATCCTATGAGGGAGGTTCCGCCAGTATGGATGCCAGGTGATCCTGGTGCTGCCCCTTCGATCCCTCCGCATTTCCAAAGAGTTTGGATACACCTCCCATGGAAGTGATCAGAAGTCTTACAAGTCAAACAGTCCTTACCTGATCCACGCAAGAATCCGGCGGGTTACTACAAGGAGTTGTCTCAATTAGTAGATGCTACTATTATGAACCTTGCCGACATCGACATGCTGTTCGGTAATGTTGTACCACAGCCCGTTTGGGCGAAAATTCATCAGGAAAATCATGCGAATGAGTTAGGCGGTGATTGGGATGCAATAATAGCGGCTGATGGCCGACAAGTTGGTGGGGCTAAGCCAGAGCAGGTAATTTCGGATCTGCCCCAGAGAATAATTACGTTCATGAAAACGCTTATGCCGGCGATGAGGGTAAACTGGGATAAATTAGCAGCTTGTAAGCAGAAGAAGGACGAGAGTGTCTCCGATTTCTTTACTAGATTCGAAGAGGCATTTGTCGATCATAGTGGTCAGGATATGGGCACTGAGGGAGGCCAACGGTTGTTTGTTGACAAATTCGTGTTGAATTTGTTGCCAGAACTATGCAACAAATTGAAAAATTCAGAAAGTGCATGGGCTGTTTCAACCACGGCACAGATATTAGCGACGGCTCAATATTATGAGAATAGGGAAAAAGAAGAAAGTGATCGTGTAGATAAGAAAACGAAGGAGCTGAAAACGAAGGTTTTGTTGCAGCAAGCGTATCCTCCGCGTTCAAATCACACTGATTTACAACAGCAATATAGACCACAATCACAATCCTCCAGAATACAGTCACGTCCTGACTCCTCTGACTTTAGATCTATGCTTGGGTATAACCAATGTGCATATTGTAGAAGAGAGGGACATATAAAATACGACTGTCCCGCTTTGCGTGACCGTCTGAATGGTGTGTCATCACGAGGAAGCCGTGGTGGTCCTCAGCAGGCATCTCGAGGTAGAGGCCGCGGTACCATTCACAATCAGAATGATCGCCCTCAGAATTCATCAGATACGAATAATTGTTTTGACCAGCGAAATGCGGGGTCAGTTAGATCTACACAATATCATGTGGACGATTACTACGTTGAACATGAGACTGTTGCAAACGATCATTACTAGGACAGCCACCGACAAAGAGAGGGAGTAGTATCAGTTCCGGTTGATCAGAGTGGGCCTTACGTCGCAGTTGCTACATCTGGCGTAGTCGAGCCTTTTCTGTTAGACACTGGTGCAACGAAAAGTTCCATCATGCATTCGAAACTCCCTGGCGCACCTTTGTCTGGCTTAACAAATGTTTCCGTTGGATTCTCTGGCGCCCCGGTTAGAAATCCTGTCTCCAGCCCTTTGCCCCTCACTATTGGTCCTCGTGAGTTGGAGGCTCCATTGATTCTATCTACTGGTTGTGGTGAGAATCTTTTGGGCTTGGATTTGTTAAAACGGTTATATGCGACATTGTACTGCTCCCCTGAAGGAGTGGAGCTTACATTAGGTCGAAGAGTAATCTCTCCTATGTACTTGTCGATCGATAAACTCCCACCGGAATTGAGCTCCCTTCCTGCGTCTCTATGGGCCACAGGTCCCAATGACGTGGGTCTCTTGGACATCCCACCCTATATGATCAAGCTGAAACCAAATGTGCGACTGCCACGTATACCTCAGTATCGTATCTCCATTGAGGGAGAACGGGCGCTATTAGCGATTGTACACGACCTGATCAAAAAGGATGTCGTTGAAGAAACTCGAGGAAATGTGTGTAATAGTCCTGTACTACCAATTTTAAAACGCACTGATCCATCTAAACCTCCTGTGTACCGTTTCATAATCGATTTGAGAGAGGTGAATAAAATCGTGATTCCACAATTTCCCGTGGTCCCTGATATCACCACTTTGCTGACCCTGATTCCAGCTTCTGCCTCCTGGTTCACGGTGATCGACCTAAAGAATGCTTTCTTTAGTATCCCGATCACTGAGGAAAGCAGAGACCTATTTGGATTTTCATTAGGTGGTCGCAGTTTCAGACTAAAACGCGCACCACAAGGCTATTGTGAAAGTCCGTCGATCTATAGCCAGGCACTTAAAAGTCAACTGGATGCATTTGTGTTACCAACGGGTGCGGCTTTGATTCAATACGTTGACGACCTATTAGTGGCAGCTGATACGGAGGCTATTTGCAAAACGGCTACAGTATCACTATTGCGCTATCTACATGACTTACATCACAAGGTGTCACCTTCGAAGCTGCAATATTGTTGCCAAGAAGTAACATACTTAGGTCACTTATTGTCAAAAGAAGGGAGAAGGTTGACCCCAGAGAGAATTGCAGCGATTTCTCGAATGACTGTGCCTAAAACTCAGAGAGATGTACGTGCCTTTCTAGGTATTACGTCATACTGCAGACAATGGATCCCAAATTTTTCACTATTGGCGAAACCACTGTTAGCTCTCACGTGCAAGGATGTTCCGACTCCTTTGCCATGGACTGAAGAGTGTCAGAAAAGTTTCTCTGAATTACGTGATGCGTTGTGTTCGGCTCCTGTGTTAGGTACTCCTGATTACAGTAAGCCGTTTACCCTGTACGTTCACGAGAGGGATGGTTGTGCGTTGAGTGTTCTGTCGCAACAATTTGGTGACAAACAGCACCCATGCGCATATTTTTCTTCGACCTTAGACCCAGTAGCTAGAGCTTTGCCGAGTTGTTTAAGAGCAACAGCGGCAGCCGCGGCGTCCATTCGACAGTCCACAGGTCTGGTCATGGATAATATGCTTACGGTGATGGTTCCGCATGCAGTTGACACTCTCTTGAACCGAACGAAAACTCAACATTTGACGAGCGCAAGGTTGTCTGGGTATGAGCTGACGTTACTGGCTAGTCACATACGGATAAAACGGTGTAATGTGTTGAATCCAGCAACATTATTGCCGATCAACACGGAGTCAAGTGATGTAGTACCGCATGACTGTTATCTAAGAACTGAAATGGAAACAAAGGGTCGTATTGACCTAAAAGATACTCCATTGGTAGATCCCGATGGTACTTTGTATGTGGATGGTTCCTGTTTTAAGTTGCCGAATGGTGATGTGACGACCGCGTATGCTGTAGTGACATTGAGTACGGTTGTAGAAACCGCAAGATTGGGTCAGAATTCGGCTCAGGCTGCTGAGCTGATCGCCTTGACGAGAGCGTGTGTGTTGTCCAGAGGAAAACGGGTGAATGTGTTTACCGACAGCCAGTATGCTTTTGGTGTGGCGCATAGTTTTGGGCGATTGTGGAAAAAAAGAGGATTTTTTACGTCGCATGGTACGAAGATTCAGCATGGACAGCTTGTGAATGACCTTTTAGATGCACTCACGTTGCCTAAGCAGGTGGCCATAATTAAATGTAGTGCGCATCGAAAGGTGACAGATGATATTGGTCATGGTAATGCGTTTGCAGACGAAACTGCTAAAGAGACAGCTAGAGATCTGACAAATCGAATGTACGTTGCGAATTCAGTAAGATGGCCAGCAGAGACTAGCATGTGTGAGGACACGGTTGAAAGTGTGAAGGAAATACAGAATGAGGCCACTGAAATGGAAAAGACTAAGTGGAAAGAAAGCACGGGCAAATTAGATGAGGATGGATGTTGGGTCGATTTGTCAGAGAAACAGAGATGGATGTTACTGGATGCATACGTGCTTGCTGTTGTTACAATGGCCCATGGCACAGCACATATTAGCTCGAAGGGCATATGCAAGTTGTTGTCTCCTGTATGGAAGAATGATGGGATTACTAAATGTGCAGAGAGAGTGGTTAAGAATTGCATGGTATGTTTGATGCATAATCCCGGCAAGGGCACCCCCACTCCACCTGGTCATTTTGCCCCTCCTACATGTCCTTTCGAAGTTATCCAATTGGACTTCATCCATATGGAGAGATGCAACAATTTGAAGTATGTTTTGGTTGTAGTATGTGCGTTCTCCAGATGGATTGAGGCTTACCCCCTTAAGGATAATACTGCCCTATCCACAGCAAAAATTCTGCTCAAAGAGTATTTCCCCAGATACGGCATGCCTCGGATTGTATGGTCGGACAACGGAAGTGAGTTTGTGGGAAGTGTGATGAAGAGTGTGTGTCGTGGTTTGGGTATGGTACAGAAATTCCATAGTGCTAATCATCCTCAGTCAGCGGGTTTGGTGGAAGGATACAATGGCACCCTGAAACTAAAACTTGCTAAAATTCAGGCAACAACTGGTTTATCATGGCCCGACGCTCTGCCTCTAGCTCTCTTATCGACCAGGGCTACTGTACACTCTCGAGTAGGGCTCAGCCCATATGAGATTGTGTTCGGCCGTCCTGCGAACATTTGGGGGGTTCCAAGGCCTAAAGAATTGAACAGACTTGAATATCCAATGTTAATCGACTATCTATATGATCTGACTGCTAAATTGAGTTTGATTCATCAACAGGTCTTTGAGGCTCTGCCGTCACAAACAGAGGGTCCTGGTCATCGGCTGCAACCAGGGGACTGGGTCCTCACCCGTAACTTCGGACGAAAACGAAACCTTGAGCCGAGGTTTGTGGGACCCTTCCAGGTGCTACTGGCAACAAGGACGGCGGTTCGGCTGGAGGGACGGAAGCATTGGGTACATGCCACCCACACCAAGAAAGTCCCGTTTCCTTTGCCGGCGGATACTTGGATAAAAAAGGGTTTTTCCTCGTCCGAGACCGACGCTCCACTACGCTTTGTCCCGTTCAGCGAAGCTCAGCCCATATCTGACACCCTTGTTGATTCCCCTCAACCAATTTCCTTTCCATCAACCTTGAAAACTTCAAGTGCTGAACAATTGTCTGAACAATTGAACACTCATTTGCCATCCAATTCACTGTTTGAAGATCAGACTCGCCCTGGGAGCAGCCGATACTTTCTTCGCCCACGCACAAAAGACTAATAAAATAATTGTTTGTTATTTTTGGATTCCACATTTACCCTGAATATTGTGGACATTTTATATGATGTACCTTTTTCCCTTTTCCGTGCAGCCAAGAACTTTATAGTAAATTGAATGTCCAATTTATCTAGAACCTATCATCCGGGTTGGCCGTAGGGCCGTGCGGGTACTTTCTTCTGTTTAGCAGTTATCGACACTAGGTCGGTTTCTTTTGTCAATTTCCGGGAACTCCTGGGAATTGATAATCGCTACACAGAACTAAGTGCGTCAAGAACGTCGCGGACGGTCGTTAGAGGATGGAATTTTCTAAGCTGTCGGAAAGAGAGAAAATGTCGGCGCAAAGATCTGCATTAGATAAGGTGTTGCGTACAAAATGTTTCTTGCTACAGGTTTTCATGTTGTTCCTAACTGTTTCTATGCTGCTGGTGGGTGGAGTATACTTTGGTTTTCAATCATTGCTGCCTTCTGCCTTACCTACCTCTCCTTCTCATGATCTCAATTTCGTTTCTACTGTTTCTCCACATTCTTTTCACATACTGCCCCAACATGAGCAAGTCAGACGTGCGGAATTTAGAAACAATTCTTTTGTGCAACTTTTGCATCAGCATCAGTTGGTGGTAAATATGACAAATTGTTGGGTGTGTGGGCTAATGCCGCATACCATGGACAGGGGTATTTCATATTTGGTTCTCCCGTACAGCCCCCAAGGGTCAGCTCGGGCATTCCAAATCATGTTCCGTAGTGCACTAGATTCCTACCCCCATCGAGAGCCACGCTCAGCAAGCTTTGGTCCTGGCCCGTATCATAAGTCTCTGGCGACAGCGATTGCTGATCTAGATAGAGACAATTTTGATGCTACGCTCATCCCAAAGGAGGAAGTGCAGGCCTACAAGTACCTTAGTGAGGCTGAGTATAGTATATCAGTGGGTGATAGACAGCTTAAAAGCTCACCTCCAATATGGATTGTACCTCACCTAGGCCATTTTTGTCTGCAAGGTCGTGGCCGAAATCCAAGAGCCCAGCTTGGGAAGGGTGCTTGTGTGGATACTTACGTTCTACCGATGCTTTCTTCCCCTGTCCTTCTGACTGCCAAGGGTACCTATTTTGTATGTTATGACCGAGCATATACGTGGTTACCACACGACTTCTCAGGTACCTGCTATATTGCAAATCTCTTGCCCCCGACTTTCACTGTTGCCGCCGACTATCACAAAACCAGTTGTGAGAGGTGTCATTAGTAAAGAGGATACTTCCGGTCAAGAAGCAGGAGACTTCTTCAAGGGTTTCCTACCGTTTTGGGGCCCTATGGTCAATAGCAGGAATCTGAGACAGTTAACTCGTGTAGTAGAGTCAACTGCTAACATAACTGCAAGTGCCCTTGGTAATCTGACAGCAGAGCTTCAAGCGGACAGGCTCATGACGTTACAGAACCGTATGGTTCTAGACGTTGTTCTAGCGGATAGAGGTGGTGTGTGTAAGGTCATCCATTCGAGCTGCTGCATATTCATACCTGATAACGCTCCAACGGTTTATCAAGCCATCTCCCAGTTGCACAAAATCTCGGAGTCCATACACGTGGACGAGGGAGATTGGACGCTTCTAGGATGGTTTTGGGGTCTAATGTCAACTTGGGGTTGGAAGATTCTGATGATTATAGGGGTTGTCATGACATTTCTGTTCACGTGTTGTCTTTGTGTACAGTGTGGTCCTACCTTATGTGGCCTTTGTGCTACAACGTGTATAAGAAGGCCATCTGTTTCCAGAGAGGCATTGATGGATAGAATAATGTTCCAGCAACACCTGAATGATCTGATGAATATCGAGATCGACTCTGATTTCGACTAGTGCTTGCCTACATGAGGGCAAAAGGAGCGTCTGAGGTTCAGTAAAAATCCTTTGTGGTGTTTTGGGCATTGCCGAACATGGACGAGTTTGGTATCTATGAACCGTAAATGGTGAGTTCGGTAAGTGTACGCGTTTTCACTACACTACCTGGCATGGTTCGCCTCATTTACGTGTTTCTACATCTGAACCCTTGGGTTCCATTTCGGATACGGCATCCATTTTGTTTCTTGCCCTCACGTAGTCAGTGAACAGGCAACTGTCCGCATCGTGACCTGTTAGTTCCCAAGCCATACGGAAGACGCATATTCCTTTCATGCGTCTTTATGACCGGAGGAATGACCCTGCAGAGACAAATGGCTCAGCTTGAGGGTAATCTTGCCGTACCGGCCTATTGTTTCAGCCGTGCACGTGCTGGGATCAAGCTCTTTGATCCTATGATCATGTTTCCAATATTACCCCCACACTCTTTTCTTTAGGTGTGCCTGACTTCCTAGCAGCTGTTCTTGTCTCTTTACTCTTGCTCATTTACAACTCAAGTGGAATGTACCTAATGATGGGAAGATGTGCTTTTACAGTTGGAACTGGTGATGTTAATGTAATTATGTTCCGGGGTTCTGAATACATGAAAGCGATCCTTTTGAATTTTAGTGTGGGAACTGAGCTGTAACCTTTTGCTTACATATTGTGCAATGACAAGATCTTGTATAAAAGAGAGCGAACCACAAATACAATTTGAAGCAGACTCTTGGAACCTACACTCTGTTGTACTTCCCATGACTTTTGCATCCCTGCAGTAATAAACGCTGATCTTTGACGCCGAAGGAAGTCTCCCGTGTCTCTGTCTTTAGTGCGCCAGAACAGGTATCCCACGAAGGTTTTAGGTGTTGTTCCTTGGCACCGCTGGGCCTTAAATAGTCCAGTCCTTCAGTACCACACAGTGAAATGGAGATACTTCCGGTAAAATTGCAGAATAGAGATGTGAAAATACTCATCCTGCAAATCAAGCAAAACCATCTAGTCTTCCTTCTACAGTGCATGAAGCACCAGTGCAAGGGTCAGCATCTTGAACTTTTCCTGTTTGAGGAATGAAGTTCAAAACCCCGAGGTTGTGGATCGTGACAAATGACCTTAAATTTTGGGAATCAGGAAGTACCACAAATAGCATCCCTGACCCCGTTCTTACTCTGGAACCAACTTTACTGTGCCCTTTTGAAGTAGGAGTTGAAGGTCCTGTTAAAGAAGGAGAAGATGTTCTTCTGAACAAAAATCTTGTTGGGGAGGAACGGGTGGAGGCAACTCATGGAAGGGTAGATAGTACCAATTTTCCACAATATCCAAACTCCAAAGAACTGTTGTAGCAGATCTCCATAACAGTAGAAAGTAGGCCAACATCCTCCCTGGGCAAGCATGCTCCAAGATGCCGAAACTAGGGTTGCTATCCTGAGACATTGGTAGGGGAGGAAGATGGCTGATGGGCAGCTCCACATTCTCTACCTATGTCCCACCCTCTATAACTCCTACAGAAGGGACTGGAGGGCTGCTGGTTCTGTTGTTGGTATTGGCTCGTTCCACGAAAGGAGAAGTTCTGGCCAAACACCCAGAACCTACTAAACTGCCTGCAATCTTTAGGCTGTGTTTGAAGACCTGTCACTTTCCTATCCTTGAATCTCTCCAAGGCAGAATCTGCTTTGGTGCCTAACAGTCTTGATCCATCAAATGGTAGGTAGGACATCCAGAAAAAACCCAGAGTCCCCAGAGTCCCTCAGCCAATGTTGGTCTCTTTGCAGCAAATGAAGACCTCCATCCCCCTTACAACTGAATCAGCTGTGTCTAAACCCAAATGAATGACTTGGTGGGTAGGCGTCTGACTGTCGTTCAGCAATTCTGAACTTTGTCAGGTAACTTTGGGACCACTGTTTTGACTGATTCTATTGATGCATGGATGTATCGCCCTAATAAAGAGTTTTCATTGGTCGACTTCAAGGCATGCTGGAGTTGTCAGAAAGGACCCAAGAGTTAACTTTGAGAACAGGTAGCTTCACTACCAAACTTTCAGGTGTAGGATGGGCGGACAAGAATATCAGATCACCTGGAGCAGGTTTGTACCGCCATGCAATGGGTCTAGACACTGCTGCTGATGACATAGGTTTCTGCTAAATCTCAAGAATAGGCTAAATGAGAGCCTCACTAAAAGGCAACAGAGGTTCTGATGAAGAAGTTGAACAATCAAGGACCTCTGTCAGCAAATTAGATTTGAATTCAGTAGATGGCAGAGGCAACTCCAGCATCTTTGCGGCCCTGGTATGATGTGACTGCAGGCAGAGGAATCCTTTTTGGGGACAACAACTCCCATTCTGGGGAAGTATCTAGCCAATCGCCAACTCCAAACCTTCAAACTGTTGATCCAAAGACACTATTTCCCCTTCTACTAAATCCAGATTATTTCCAAAAAAAGTACTGCTCCTTCTGAAGGGCCTCTGTGCTTCTCTTCGAGATCTAAATTTCAACATCTACATCGCTAAAGACAGCACCAGCGAACAGATGTTTTATCAATCGTGCGCCATGGCCCACGACTTTATAAGGGCTAAAATAAAACAAAACGTGGGCCACAGATCTGCCACTCCTCAATTTACCCCATTAAGAGGTTTGCTTAAGAAGGAAAAAGTCTGGAACCCATTGCAGTCCCTTACATCTGCCTGTACCATTCCCTGTTGAACAAAAACACATTATTGTTAACAACATTTTTGTGTGTTTAAATAGAGCTATGGATCTAGTATTAAGTATATATCTAAGTGCCGTTACTCTTTTCTTGTGTTTCTTAATTGTATACCACGAGACAACACCAAGTGTCACCATTAGCATACTTTATTGGTGATTTTTAATGTGGTGATTAAAAGGTGACTAGTATGCTTTCAGATACATTCCTAAAGAATATGGTATTTGGTGTAATTGCGTTGGTTCTAGTGATGAGCATACAAAGGCTTTCGTTGGATGAAGGGGCAATTGGCATGTAACACAAGGGGCTATACATGTATACACCTGTAGATGTTATTTGATTGCATGTATGTATGGTGTAACCCCACTTATTATTAGTGGTGGATGCACATTTGGGACCCACACCTTACACCAAATAGGGGCATGTGCGTATTTATATCCTTTTTCAAAATAACTAATTAATAGACTGAATATGGTCGGGGATGGCCCCTTCCTATTGGGCCCACTGAGACTTCACATCCCACTGTAGAGCCCACATAAGACACCTGGCATGTTTGACCAACAGGATTAGGTGAGCCATCAGGACCAGAGGAGGAAAGGTCAGGGTCATCACCAGAATGTCCGGGACTGTCTTACTTGGGGGAAAGGCACAACACTAAACCGTGTCCAAAATGTCTCAGGTGAACTCGAGCTTCTGAGGAAGAGTCAAGTGTGACTTTGAGGTGTTTTATAGTGGCCTCCAATGATAAGAGGTTTGCGTAGTTTGGAGGTAGTTCACTACTCCCTGGGGGATGAGACAGGCAGCCGTCAGTGTATGGGAAGACTGGCACTTCTGACCTCCAAAGGTGTCCTGCCACCAACACCAACCCTTTCGTGAACAGGGGCAATGGTGAGACCAAAAGGGAGCACAACAAACTGAAAATGCTCCTGTTTCACCACAAAATGCAGGTCTAACTGCACCATCCAGTCTTCAGGGCCGAGGGAAGACCAGGGTCAAATGTGAAGTGGCTGGTCTAAAATAGGTTGAAGACCTCAGTCTTACCTGGGCCCCAGAAAGTAGTGGGAATAACAAAAACTTCCTACTACTGGCATAGGGACCTTCTTGATAGCCCTTTTTGTCAAAAGGACATAAATTTTTTGCCGCAAAGTAGAGAGATGGTACTCCGTCAGTCATTGGGGGGTGGGAGGGGAAGGTGGAAGGTGCTGCGGCGAGAGAATGAAAGGTAGGGCATATCCTTGCCGAAAAATTTGCAGGATCCACCTGTCTGATGTCATGGCTTGACAAGCCTGCAAGAGCCGTTGAATCCTGCCTCCCATCAGGTGGCTGTGCTCTACAAAGGGCACACTTAAGGGGTTAGGCAGGTGGAGTTGCAGGGGTTGTAGTGGGCTAGGCGGCCAAACGGCCTTAACCGCAAAACTGCTGGGCATATTGTAGAGGATGGATTGGCTGGCGGTATGGGGTGTACCTGCCAAAACCACGAATGGAGCGGTAAGACTGAAATGTCTGATGAGATGGGGCATATAAGCCCAGGGATCGTGCCGTGGCCCTCCTATCCTGGATTCACTCAACAGCTTAGCCTGGTTTATACCCAAACAGACAAGCCCATCAAACAGCATGTCCATGAGGGACGACTAGACATCACCTGAAAAGCCTGTGGACTGCAGCCAAGTGTGTAGGTAAATGGTGATACTGGCACCAATGGCCTGCGTGATGGAATCAGTGATGTCCAAGCCACATCGAATTGTTAACTTGCCCGTGTCATAACTGTATAGCCTGGGTGAGGACAGGTAGCAAATCTTCAGGAACACTTGAGCCAACGAATCCCAAAGGGTATGGGAATAACCCCACAGCTGACATTTACAAATCCTAATGCCAAGCTGGTAGAAGAACTCTTTTTCTGAATGTCTCTGTTTTGACTCCATATTGGGGGAGTCGTTCGGAAATGTTGGTGTTAGTTTTGCTAATATATACCTGCAACACCAAGCTTTAAGAGGAGGGGTGCTGCGATAAAAAAGCTAGGTCGCCCGAGCAGTGGAGTCACTTTAATCCAGTAGTTGACCAGGGAGCCGGAGCAAGATTTTGTCCATGCCCTCAACAAAGTGTGCGTAAGGGCCTTGTTAAAAGGTAAGAGTGGCTCATCTGAGGTTTGTTCCGGCTGAAGAACCTCTGTAAGGACATTGCTCTTGACCTCTGTGGTATTCTATACTTAGGTCATTATAGAATGTTATGTGGTCATGGTGGAATGTGGGAAGAGAAGTTACTGAGGAGAACGGTTGTTTATTCCTGCTCTCCGCTGTGGATGTTAAGTTGTCTTTCCTTGTGAATAAATCTAGTCTTGGAACCTTACTTCATCGTGGACTCATTTACTACACATTCCTTGGCGACGTTTGGGATCCTGGATTTATTAATGAAGGGCAACGTTCACTCGCTTTTCAAGTGACTACAGCGTTCATTTGCTTTCCTGAAGGAAGTTTCATTGAATCTCGCAACCAAATAAAGATATGTACTTCTATTTCTCGACTCCCTGGTAACGTATATTCTATGGCAAATTATTATTTTTTTCTTTCTTTGTTGGAAAATCTTTTTCAAACCTAGAACTGACTTATACCCAGCGCTGACGGTTTGAGATTTCAACCTAGCGCTTACTTATTCTTAGCGCTGACGGTTTGAGACTTTGTCGTATTCCGCCTTTTCTACGTTATTGTATGGTCGATATCGATAATTTTTAAAGTGTTTACTTACTTTGTTGCACTGCCTGAGCCTACCGTTAATCTGAACGCCGTTTGCATCCTGCATTTTTTTAAAACGCCGTGCGAGTTCTGTTCAGAACTCTGTGCATGCGACACTTCTGCAAGTAGAACTCCCTCTGTACGACGCTGTTACTCCCGCAAAGCATTGTGGGATCCACCTTTCACCTTACGTGACATGCTGACATCATTTACGTTCCGCCATTTTGTATATTTTCAGCTGATTCTTCACACAGAATTCTACACGGAGGAATTGAATTTAAGATCGGCTGCATATAAGAAGGAATTATATGCGAAAATAATTGTTGAGAAGAGATTGGTGAATCATCGACTTGGTATTAAACTGTGAAAACGTTAGGACTGTGAAAACGTTAGGAGTAAGGCATTTTCGTTCTTTTCTTTTTTTGTTTTGTTATCCATTTAAGTATTTTGCTTTGAAGTTAAGGACAAAAATTCTATTTACCACAAAATATGTCAAATATCGCTGCTCCTCCACATTTTTTACAAACTGCTGGGGATCCTAACATTGAATGGGATTTATGGTTCCCAATGTTTGTTGCCTATGTGGACGTACTTGAAAAAGATGGATGTTCTGCCAAGAGGAAATTAGCCTTGTTAAGAAATTGTTTGGGAGGTGCAGGCATCAAAGAATTTGACAATTTACCTCATATTGATGACGCTGGAGACATGGATGTTTTTGAGAAAGCCACTAAACAAATGAAAATTCGCTTTGGAAGGAAAATAAATACAGTTATGGAAAGGTTCAAGTTTAATTCTCGTGTCCAAAAACAAGATGAATCAATTGAGGATTATGTCTCTGCTCTGCGTTCTCTAGCTTGTTCGTGTGCGTTTGAAACCATCTCTTACTAACAAGTTCTTAGAGATCAGATTTTGATGAGGACTAAGAGCAAGAAAATTCAAGAGAGACATTGGTTAGGCACGGAATCTTCTCTCAGCGCTGTCATTAACATTGCCAAAGGAATTGAACAGTCAGAATTATTTGTGTCTGAGATCAGAGGTCAAGTATCTAAGACACAGAACACCGAACCTGAAGTTTCTTTAGTTAAGAATCAAACTAATTCCAACACTTTTACTAAAAGTTCATTAAAAAGGGATAATGATAAGAAAGTTGCAGAAAACAAGAACTTTTCCAAGAGAAACACCATTACTTGTTACAGATGTGGCAGTTTTAACCATGTTGGCAATTATAGAGGGTGTCCTGCTTGGGACAAAGTGTGTGTCAAATGTAAAAAAAAAAAGGGTATTTTGGCAATGTTTGTCGTTCCCTTCAAAAAGTTAATTATATTTCTCAGAAAGAAGATGAAGTACTTCACAGTTTAAATTGTATTTTGTCTGTGGACGAGGGTGAGCATAAAAAAATTCCCTCATGTTCCACCTTAATTGATAACAAGCCAGTTCAATTAATGGTAGACTCTTGTTCATGGTATACTATTATTGACATGAAGTTGTTAAATAATTTATGGGGAAAAAAAGAATTGTTAGTCCCGGACATTCAACCTGGGGGCTACTCAGGACATAAAATAGACTTGGAAGGTTGTTTTTGGGCTGACATTCAATTCAAAGTTAGAATTACTAAGGGGAAAGTGTATGTAGCTACTAAAGGGGTAGCTATTCTTGGATGGCCACATCAGCGAGAATTAGGCATCAAGCTTGATCCTAATGCTACTCCACCACTGTGTGTGGTGGGTACGGATGAGAATAAGTCAGTTGTAATGAATATTCTTGGTTCAGGAAAAGTTAGTGAGGATCCAGTTTTTGTAAACAACATTAAAAAAAATTATCCTGATGTTTTTAGGGACACATTAGGAAAATATTCAGATTTCCAGCATAAAATTATTCTTAATGATGGGGCAATTCCAGTCAGACACAGAGTTAGGAATGTTCCATTGGCTTATAGGAAATTTTAGATGATTTGGTGGAGAAACAGATTATTGAACCCATTGAATCGTCCCCTTGGGTTTCTCCCATTGTTTCATCACTTAAAAGCTCAGGAGATCTTCACTTATGTGTGGACCTCCGCAGTTTGAATAAAGAAATATGGGTTGATAAACATCCCCTAACTAATATTCATGAATTTGTTTCCACCTTATCAGATCCTACTGTATTCTCAACTATTGATCTGGCCAGCACCTATCATCATGTGAAATTGCATGAGGAGTCTAAGAATTTGACTGCATTTGTTACTCCGGAAGGCATGTTTCAATATTTGAGAATGCCTTTTGGACTTGCTATTGCTGCATCTGTTTTTCAACGGTTAATGAAAGATTTTCTCAAGAATTGTAAAGGGGCCATAGCGTTTCAAGACAATATTTTGATATTTGGGAGAAATTTTGATGAACATGACAGTAATTTACATTCTGTGTTAAGTAATGTTCAAAAGAAAGGTCTTACGTTAAATTTCTCTAAATGCAAGTTTAGACAACATAAAGTGGAGTATCTGGGTCATGAAATTTCGAAAGACGGAATTAAGCATAAAATTAACCATGTTCAGAGTATCACCATGGCTCCCATCCCGACTTCAAAAGAACAGTTGCTGTCCTTTTTAGGGCTCACAGAATTCTATGGTAAATTTGTTCAAAATTATTCCACAATTGTGTATCCTCTGCGATCCTTGTTGAAGATACAGGTACCATTTTTGTGGGGCAAGGATCAACAAGAATCTTTTCATATGCTCCTTTCCTAAAACCATTTTCTGTGGGTAAAGAATGCATAGTATGTGTGGATGCAAGCAATGTAGGTTTAGGAGCCGTTTTAATGCAAAAGGACAGAGATGGAGAATATGTTGTATCATATGCGTCTAGAACTTTACTTGATGCAGAATTCAATTATTCTACTATAGAAAAGGAGTTGCTTGCATGCACTTGGGCGACTCAACATTTTCGCCAATTTCTTTGGGGTACGAAATTTTTATTAAGAACTGATCATAAACCACTTGTGAGTATGTTGTCTGCAAGTGGTGGTAGGATGCTCACTGCTCGATTAGCAAGGCTTGCTGCGTAGTTGCAAGAATATCGGTGTGAAGTGATTTATGTTCCGGGACGTTTAAATGCTCATGCGGATTGCATGTCACGATTTCCCATTGGTGATAGTACGGGAATGGTATGTACTGAAGAATGTGATGTTGCCTATACTATGAGTGATGTGAATCTAGTTACTGGAAATGATCAATCTAAGTTCATTTCTGAAGCTGTTTGGATACAAGCTATGCAGCAAGATGAGGTTCTTAAGGAAGTAAGAATTTTCTTAAACAAAGGTTGGCCTGAAGAAAGGAAATTGTGTGGTGAATTGGCTCCATATTTTAGAGTGAAGGATGAATTGATGAAAAATCATGGCATGTTGTTAAGGGCTGACAAGATTGTCCCTCCCAAAAGTGTTAGAGAATCCATTTGTAAATTAGCCCATGAAGGTCACACGGGAATGTCGACAACTAAGAGAAGAATTAGAGAGTTTTATTGGTGGCCTAGTATGGATTGTATGGTAGACAGATGGGTTAGAAATTGTGCTCCTTGTGCAATGAGTGATAAATCTGTGAAGCCTATTTCTGTGGGTGTTACTCCTGTTAAATTTGCTCAGGGCCCATGGAGAAAATTGGGCATTGACATTATTGGTCCTTTTAATTATCAATCGGGTAAAGATATGTTTGCAGTGGTTTTAATTGACTATTTTTCGAAGTGGCCCGAATTGAAGATTGTTGAAAAGGTGACTTCTGAGATTATGGTGGAATTTTTAAATAAGTTTTTTTGCCGGGAAGGTTTACCTGAGGAAATCATTTCTGATAATAGACCACAATTCACCAGTAATGATTTTGCATCTTTTCTATCTAACTGTGGTATTGTGCATAAAAGAGTATCAAATTATTTTCCACAAGCCAACGGTCAAGTTGAACGTTTTAATAGAGTGATTAAGTAATCGTGTCAATTACCTATAAGGAGTGGTTTGAAATGGAAGAAGGCTTTGCAGGCTACTCTTTTAAACTATCGCATGTCTCCTAATTCTGTGACAGGTCTTATCTCCTTTTGAGATGTTGCGTTGTAGGAAGCCAGGTTCTAAACGTATGCCGTGGTGGTTAAAAGGAAAGAATTGTTATAATTTGGAATTGGATTTGAAGGGCGTTAGGGACCGTGTTGGTAGGTATCAAGAGAAAATGTTACAGAATCCTAAAAGGAAAACAAATCCTTCAAAATTTGTTGTGGGAGATTTGGTGAGAGTGAAATTTGGTGGACAAATTAACAAGGGAGCATCTAGATGGTCCAGTCCTGTAAAGGTTACAGAAGTTTTTAGTAAAGCAGTAAGGGTTGAAGGTGGAAAAATTGGGAATTTTAGGCGTATTTCTGAATGTAAATCAGATATTATTACATCTACTCAACAGTACTCTAGTTTTGATTCTACTGAAAATCAGCTAGTCGTGGACAATGACTCTGGTTTTTCTGGCACACATGAAGTTTTTGATAATCTTGTCTCTCAAGCTGAGGGTAATATTCAAGAGAATATTGTTCATGATGACATTTCTGACAATGTTTCTACTGACTTTGATCAGGATTCTGTTTTGGCACAGAAGAGTTCACATGAAAAACATACTCCTGTGAAATTTAAAGATTTTGCTCGTTTTTGAATATTTTGGGGGGGATTTGTTTGTTTTGAATTGTTTTTTTTTCTTTCATTTTGTTTTGTTTTTTAAAAGGGGGGAGGTGTGTGGTATTCTATACTTAGGTCATTATAGAATGTTATGTGGTCATGGTGGAATGTGGGAAGTGGGAACAGGAGTAACTGAGGAGAACGGTTGTTTATTCCTGCTCAACGCTGTGGATGTTAAGTTGCCTTTCCTTGTGAATAAATCTGGTCTTGGAACCTTACTTCATCGTGGACTCATTTACTACAACCTCCATGGTGGGGAGATGAAAGTCAAGGACTTCGGCTGCCCTATGAATGACGAGGGCAGCTGTAAATATGCGATCTTCCAAAAGCAGAGGAGAAACAAGAGGAAGCACTCTCCTAAGCGGCAGGACCAGGGGTTGAGAGTAGCCCTATCTCAAGGAAGACATCAAGGCCACTAGTCTCTTGGAACTTGTCATACCAATTCAACCTATGGTAGGCCTGGTCAATCTCATCATCTGCATTTTAATCATTATCTGTGCCAAACGAAGAATGAGGGTATGTGTTCTCCCATGTGAAGGCTCTGGAGGAGGAAGCGGAGCCTTGACAGGGGTCAGGCATGACTTTAGTCAAGGTCAAACTGGCGGCAATTTGGAGTCAGAAAGTATAATAGGTACCTAGTCGTCCTGTATTGATGGAGTCAGAACAGTGATGCTGGTCAACCAGCGTGGAACTCAGTGCCAGAGGCGGAGTTGGAAGTGGAGCTAGAGGGGGTTCTGTGGTAGCTTGGAGGGTTCAACCAGCACTCAAGGTGAACCCGCAGGCAGTACTCCGAATGTAAGGCCTCTGGCCTACATGAGGCCCAAAGGTGTGGGCAAGGATCCGAAGAGTCGCAGCATGGCCTTATGGAACTCTATTATATATTTTGGCATGGCAGACGCAAAAAATTTGCAGGAGGGGCTCAAAAGTCCAACAACTTCAAGGACGAGATCAAGATGTATGGTGCCGCCCCAAGCCTTTTCAGGAGACTAAGTGACAGGAAGGGGCAGAGCCCCATTCAGATTTCTTGTGTTTTTTTTCTTCAGCTTACCAGACTACTCAAATGGGACTGAACATTCGACTTAAAGCGGTCCCATTACGTAGTCTTTCAATGTAGTTTTTTGCCTCGCAATCTCAGATGCCTGCGGGTTTATCAAAGTGCCATCCCTGCAGGCATAGAGGTGTGGCTCGACCCCAGGAAAACCTTCTGAGGGTCTGTCATAGACATTTGTTTGAGACAGTCCGTACAAAGTTTAAAACCTGTCATTTTGGGTGGTGACATTTCCCTTGAACAACGTTTTACAAAGTTGAAGAGGTAAAGGTGGAGCAAAGAGATGAAATAGAGCTCCGGATCAGCATCTGGTGGGGTGGAAAGATAGGAACTGATGTCAGTGCACTGGAGTGGTGCCTATATAAGCTCCACATGTCATTTCCAGAGCAGAAAGGCGTCTGTGTGGAGCCGCACGGCACCACCTATCAGCATGCAGATGTACAGCTGAAAAGGTTCCAGATCCAGTCTGTCACCTAGGGAATATCCAAAAGGTGAGGAATTTGCAGCTAGAACTCTATCAGAAATGAACTTACGTGAAATGTATAATCAGTGTGCATACTGCCTTTCAATCACCATACACCTTGCATCAAACCATCCATATTCTACATGGTTAACAGCAAAATTATCAATGATCTGCTTGTTCCAGTGCCTACTTCACTGTCATTTTTCAAGTCAGTTATATCTCTTCATTATGCAGCGGAGTATTGCGTCATTAGCCTACTTGACTAACAGTAGGACAGAACACATGCAATTCATTTAATTTAAAAATCAAATTTCTTGTGTGAGAGATACAGCACAATTATAAGGACACCAAGGTGATATTGAAGACACTCACTGGTAATGGCAAATTCACTAAGAAACCGATATCTGGATGTGCTAGGGACTCTTAAGGTTAAGAAACAATTCGACTGAGAATGATTGCTACACAGACGCTCTGAACATCCATGTCTCACATTCGTTTGGCCATAACTAATCATCCATCACTGGTATGAGGTAAAAAAGAATACTCTGATACGCTGGGAAAAGCTACATTTCTATAGTTTAGTCATGATTACAGTAAGTGCAACAGAAAACAGTGCGCTCAATTGAGGCTGGCTATTAAACCGACTATTCAGTCTGCACAATAAGTCTCTGTCCATGTTCTGTGTAAGAATGTTTTGAGTAAAATCATAAGAACGTTTTACATAATAAATATTTCAAACACTAGGAAAGAAATTGCGTTATGTGTTGGGCCTCTATAATCAGCATTGATGAACCTACAAATACTGGTAAAGCTCATCCTAATTAGTAAGGGATACATGTGAAATTAATAATTATCTATCAACTTAAAAACAAGGTTAAATCAAGAAAGGTATAGGCTTACCTTGCCCCACCAAAATATCCATCTTGAAGTTTTCTTAGTGTTGCAAGGACAGCTGGATCCAAATCAGTCCCACTATCATCTTTTAAAAAGAAATAAAATGAAGCAAGCTGAGTATACTATAGATAATAGGCCTCATACATATTGCTCCTATAGAAGGTTCTATTATTATTATTATTCTGAGTTTTGTATAGCGCCTGGTTACCAATAGGCATCCCAGCGCTTACCAGAACATAACACTACTAAAAAGATGCAAAGATTAAACGGAAAACAGAAAAGTTTTTAAAAGCTTACGGAAGCGAAGAAGACTAGCCTCCGAGCGCAGATGTAAGGGCAATGAGTTCCACAGGGAAGCCACATTTATTGAGAACCTTCTGCCACCAGTTCTTGCCTTTTTCACCCTGCCAACCTGAAGGAGATGTTGGTGGTCAGAGCGAAGTGAACGAGAGGCCTTGTAGGGCTGGACCATCTCATCCAGGATGGGTGGACCGACTCCGTGCAGAACTTTGTGGGCAATGCAGAGTGACTTGAATTTCACCCTGTCCCTCACAGGGAGCCAGTGCAATGCCCTCAACGCTGGACGGGCAGATTGACGCCTAGGGAGACCCGTCAAAAGCCTAGCAGCCGCGTTCTGCACATGCTGCAGTCTGTTCAGGGTAGATTCGGGTGCGCCCAGGAATAGCGCAATGCTGAAATCCAGCCGCGAGATGATAAGTCCCTGGATGAGGAGCCTTCGAGTGGCCACTGGGAGCAAGGGCAAGATCTTCTGGGCTGAGCGGAGCAGGCCAAAGCACACGCCAGCAGTCTTTTTGGCGTGGGTTTTAAACGATAGGTCCTGCTCCAGCCATACCCCCAAGCTCTTGATCTCCTGCTTGGGGGGAGGCATCGGACCCAGACAGTCTGGCCAGCTGCTGGGGGACAAAGATGGAGAAGAGTTCCCCAGCAGCATCAGTTCCGTCTTGGAGCCATTTAACTTTAGGGCTGAGCTGCACATCCACGTATAGATCTTTTGAAGACATGAGTGCAGCCGGTCTGGATGGTGCGCCGACTGGGAAAGGCCAACCACCAGCTGAGTATCATCAGCATAACTGATGATTTTAATACCCAGCGGCCGAACCACACTCTCCAGGGGGGCCATGTAAACGTTGAATAAAGTAGGGCTCAATGAAGAGCCCTGTGGCACACCGCACTGGAGAGGGGTTGACGATGATTTTTCCTGGCCTTCCCACACCTCAAATGTACGACCTTCCAAGAAGGAAGCGAACCATTTGAGGGCCAGACCCGTGACCCCCACCCCCGACAGCCGTTGGAGAAGCACCAGATGGTCCACGGTATCAAAAGCAGCGCTGAGGTCCAGGAGGATCACTGCCACTGATCCCCCCGAATCCAGCATGCTCCTCGCATTCTCCACGACCGCCAGTAGGGCGGTGTCAGTCCCCTGACCGGGGCGAAAACCCGTTTGGGAATCGCTCAGGAGGGAATTGGCTTCCAAGAAGTTCGAAAGGCGGCTGTTCACCAGCTTCTCCGCCACCTTACTGATACCCGGCAGCAAGGAGATTGGCCGAAAGTTGGCGAGATCGGCGGGGTCGAGGTTAGGCTTTTTCAAAAGAGCCTTAACCACCGCCCCTTTCCAACTAGGGGGAACTACCCCATGGGCGAGAGACAGGTTTATCAAATCCGTCACAGGGCCGACGATGGTAGATGACACCTGTTTAAGATATTTAATAGGTGCTGGGTCTTTCGGGGAGCCACTCTTCATGGACCTCAGAACTGCCAAGACTTCCTCCTTAGTAACCGGACCAAGGGAGGCCAGCTCCATCGCTTGCAACTTAAGTTGAGAGCTGGAGTTGTCCTCCAAAGAGGAAACCTCACCTAGCCGGGGAAGGGAGACTAATATATTGTCGATTTTACTTTTAAAGAACGAGGCCAGTTCTGTGCATTTTTTGCGGGGGTCCTCGTGGAAAACCAGAGGATCAGGGACACTAAGTAACTCCTTAATGACCCTGAATGACTCTTTAGAAGAGTTGGCCGCAGAGCCAATGCGCTCTTCAAAGAATCCTGATTTTGCCACCCGAATAGCGGATTTATACCTGCTCAGCGCCACGCGATATTCTTTACGACACGCCTCACTCCAGTCTCTCCTCCAGGACCGCTCCAGTCTCTTGCAGCCTTTCCTCAAGGAGTTCTAGGAGTTGCCTTACACAAAATCAATTTCTTACTTGTAACTGCAGTTCTCCAGTATTGTCTTTTTTCAAAGATTCACATACTTAAGTCAAAAACGCGGGTGAGGTTGGAGTTCACGGTAAGCAAAGGAAAGTATCTTTGATTATGAATTTTTGGATATCCCTAACTCATCTTGAGAATGTTAATGTAGAGCCATCTTCCTTGATGGGTTCTTAAACTCAGATTTGTGGATGGATTTGAAAAGATGTCTCATTATTTAAAAGAGCACAGAGTTCAATTCCCATTAGACTGCGGGTTGATGCCTGGGAGGAGATTTCCTAGATAATCTCATCATAAATTCTGAGAATGTACTATTTGAAAACACTGATAACATACCTATGTGTATCAAACCCATGAAATTGGCTGAAAATGTAGACCTTTCTGGAACCGTACTTAAGACCAAACTTAGGAAAAAGATAAAGTGCATAGATCCACAAAGTGATACTCAACTACATTGCTTGAGCCGCCCTGTCACGTGATACAGTACTCCAAAGTTTCTGGCCTCCCGGCAGAGGACACGGGATCCCAGCCATACTGTTGGTTGATGTGGAACATGAATATTGTGTTGCTGGTTTTCCCTAGCAGTGCCTAGCCTTGAACTCTAGGAAGGAGGAAATGGTACCCCAGAAAGGGTTACTGTTGCCACTGTGTGTTTAATATTCTTAAACAGGGAACTTACTTAGGGGCAAAAATGGATTAGGCAAACATAGAAATATGATTGCCCAATAATGGACTTATACTGGAGAACCATGAACCTTTGTCTCATTTGAAAGTCCTAGACAGTAGCTAAAATCCTTCTTATCCTTTCCTCAGATAGATAAGCTCTAGCTTGAGCTGTATCCATGGCCGGACTGGCCGTAGCGGGAACCAGGCATTTCCCCGGTGGTCCGATTTTGTTACCGGGGCAGGTTTTTCAGCACAGCTGCAATATTGGCCCACTGTAACAAAAGCGACTGCGGTGAGAGGGGATTGGTGCTTACAACTAGCAGCCCCACCCCTATCCCCCAACTCCAGGGGCCCAGCCAAGCTGTTTGCCAGGGCCGGTTTCGGCTCCCAGTCCGGCAGTGGCTGTACTTATGAGTGGTTCTAGAATTTAGAGTGAGTGATGGGGATACAAGGATGCCTTTTCCTGATCCAACAAACGGTCCTATTTATGCAAAATCGTGTGTACTCTCGTCCATTTGCACCAAATTCCCTTTCATTAGCCTCAATAATTAAGATAGGGCAAAACCTGATGGAACTGAATTCTAAGGTTGAATGCCACTGGGGTGAGGCATGTTGTGAATATTCTGTAAGAGCGCTTCTGCAGATTTTTGCTCATGTGCATTTGTAAAGGGCAAGAAATCTAGCTCTAACCTAAGGAAGTAGAATGAACTACAATTTCTTTTCCCTCATCATTGATTTTTGAGCATTTGTAAAGGGCACATTAACTTATTAAAGTATGTGGGAGCTGAGTAACAGGTGTTCATAGTTATCCAACTCAAATGTACTCATTTTATTGACACTGGAAGAATGAAAGGCTAAGTGGACTTGACGGGATTCAAACCTGGGGGTATGACCACAAACTTTGGTTTCTGGAGAGGACACATTAGTCCACTGAGATACCAGACGCAGCACAAAAGAATTTGATATAGCTGAAAGACCATTGAGAAGCAAAGACATTTGCTATGCCTGGGATGAATAACAATATGAAAATATGCATTCTGGATACCCAGGGAAGTCATGAATTCCCGTTCCTGTACAGATTACCATGCAGAATGATTGTTTTACTGCATTTTTTACTAAAGGTTCAGGATGGGTGGGTATTCTCCAATTTTCTTCAAGAGTAGGAAAAACCTTGCTTAAAAGATTTGTTTCTTTGAGATCTGGTACCTGACTCTACAGCTCGAATATTTTATATATCATGGTGGGAATTTCTTGCTGAAACTTCTTAAGATGCTGGCATTTTTCCAGAGCAGACAGCATTCGAGGGGGGTCTTCAGATAAATGTCAGTGCATGGCCAAACTTGATTATTTCTAACACCCAATGATCTGCAGTGATGTTCTTTCACATGCAATGTTTTCATCAACTTGGCCAGGGTAAATGATGGTAGCTAGTCAGACAGTACAGTCAAGTTTTCTTTGGGGGCTCAAGCGATCTTGGTTGGGTGCTTCATCTACAACAAGAGGGAGAAGTGAAGAATGATGGCCTTAGAGTTGATCGGTGAGACAATAGACTTTGTTTGATAATAATTCTTGCAGGAGTGATATAGTTGTGCTTTGTAATATCAATACCCACTATGTAATCAGTTTTGCCATGTACTTCTTCTTCATTCAGAATTCTAGGGATAGCAAAACTGGAGGGAGTCCAAGGTAGGATGTAACTTTATACTTTGAAATGTTTCGTTGCAGTGTTGGCCAAATGGCACGGGAAAAGAACAGCTGGCCAGCTCCTCTTGTTGTCTGAGGACCTCTGTTCCTGCCTGTTCCTGCCAGGTGCCTGGAACCAGTGTTCAAAATGCTTTAGTTGTGCCAATTACCTCAGAAAATGTAAGATCAACTTTAGGTAATATGACCTTGGCCTCAGCCCTCCTGTATTATGACACGAGGTGCAATTAAGGAGCATTATTTCAAAAGTTCCCATGGCTTGGGGGTTGATTGACGTCATCATGGTTGTTGCCATCAAACTCAACACTTGCCCCTCTCATCCTTGTCCAGCAACAGCAGCGCAGTATGGCTCTGGATGAGTGCGGAAGGGAGTGTAGGAGGCTGGTGCATTGTCTGGTGCTTTATAATTATTCTGGAGTTTGGATGTCCCTGTATTGCATCCTTCCCTGGGACACACACACCAAGCACAGATACACCACTTCTGTGCAGCACTTCACACCAATCTGATGTAGGTCAGGGTGAGTTAAGTACACAACAGCGTAACTTTAAAAGTGTGTGAGCCTCAAGGCATCACTCCAGTGACAGGTTAAAAAGGAACTGTTCACTCCTATTGATCACTACAAGGTATGATGCATACTCATGATCTGTATTTCCCTATGGAAACAAGCATGAGCATTAGTTATACAGACATCAACACAGTTGTGCCCTCAGGGAAGGGGTGCAAGTCTATTACCATGTAGAGGGATTTTCTGTCCCAACAGTCACTATGCTTTGAAACTCTATCCACCAGCCAGTAGAAGCATGCAATGACTGAAAAGTAAACTGGACGGGGGTCTTCTTGCATTACACTGGAGCAATGCAGTGATGCCACACAGCTTCTTGCTACCATTCTGGTATATCAACAACTTTTTAGTTCTCATCCTCAGCATATTGCTGGGAGGCTGGTTCCTTCCTAGGAGGTTAGGTGTGAGTGTTGTGGCAGTGGAGGTGGTGGATACGGATCTGGAAACCTTGTCTAAAATACAATGTTTTTAGACAAGGTAAACACATTATAGGGAGCTCCTGGAATGACTGCCCTTTTTTGTAATAATTGAAAAAATCATCACAAAATTATCTTTGCCCAGTCTGTGGAGAGCGGCGTCCTTTGTGTGGTTGCCTTTTCTTTCTAACATCGACACTCCTGACTGGAAGGAAATGTTCCATACCTCCCTCATCTTCCTTTTCTCTCTCCTCTACTTTTAAAATACCGCATATTTACAGCTGCACTGACCCCTTCTTCTGCATGCCCCTTCTCTTCATCCAGAAGATGGTGTACCTGTCCGTAGCATTAGGTCTTGCCTGACTCCAAGTAGGTCTTTGATTCAATAAAATGAGAAATAGTGCCAATGAGTGAGTCCAGTTTTGTTCCAGGGAAAAGGCTCACAGGAAGCATTTGCGGGAGGCAATGTTTCCATCAGAAATATTATGAACAAAGGTAAGTAACTTGCTCTCCTATTAAATGTATAAAGAAAGTATAGGGGGACCCCTTAAGTACAAATTGGGACCAGGGGAAATGACAGAAAAACGTATTGCAATGTCCCTACGTTGGACCAACGTAGGGACATTGCAATACGTTTTTCTCTCCTATTAAATGCACATTCCACAGATTTATAAAGTGAACCAGCCCCACAAAAGTCTCTGAAAGGAGGCGGGCAGAGGACTACATTGGAATCTTTTTAACAGAGTAAGGAACGCAGCATAGGGCTATCAAATTCAGCGCGTTTGAACATCTGCTTTCCATTTCAAACAATCCTGTTCTATACTCAGTGGCCTAGGTACAGAGAGAGATACCTGGACATTGGTTTCTTACAGTTTTGACTGGTTTCGGGCCCTCACAGCATGGAAAAAGATAGTCTATTCTAGACTTCTTTGTTCTGCATTATAGCGAGTGAGAGTCCTTCTGGGATCAGATTGCTGTAGTCCCTCCTGATGTTTTGCGGAGTAAAGAATGATAGCCAGATGAAATAAAATAATTACTGCATCCACTTTATTGTGCCTTGAAGACTGACTGAGATGCATACATTTTGTAAATTTCAATGCGATAGTACCTACCTACACCATTACAGGCATTATTGGTGTATATTCAATCTGTGGAAAGAACATGCGAGGAACACTTTCTTTTCTTGTCCATTTCTACAAGCAAACTAGTTAATGTTAATGTTAATGTTATGGGGATTTGTATAGCGCACGGCTGCCCCAGCAAAGGGGCGTCCCGGCGCTGCGGACAGACAGTTTACAGTGAGGTGGAGGCGCAAAAGAAACTATTGTTGAAAGAGGTGAGTTTTGACAGCCTTTCTGAAGGCTAGGAGATCCTGTATCCCGCGGATAGCTTCAGGTAGACTATTCCATAACTTGGCCGCCAGGAAGCTAAAGGAGCGGCCGCCCACTCTGGCCAGTCTGGTGCGGGGGATGGTCGCAAGATGCTGCCCCTCTGACCGGAGCGATCTCCTAGGGATGTACTCTGACAGAAGCGGGCGAAGCATTGGGGGGGAAGAGGTTTTGAGAATTTTGAAAGCGAGGCACAATGCTTTGAACTGGACCCTTTTGCCCACCGGGAGCCAATGCAGTTTCTTCAAGGTTCCGGCAACCGAGGAATGGCGCGGGAGACCCACCAGAGCCCTGGCTGCCGCATTCTGAACTCTCTGCAGTCTAGTGATTTCAGCTAGATTAGCCCCCAATAGGAGGGAGCTGGCATAGTCCAGTCTGGAAAGGATGGTCGCCTGGACGATAACTTGGCGAGTGCGGCAGTCGAAGAACTTCAGGATGGGCCTGATGTTACGCAGGACGCCAAAGCATGTGGCGGCAACTTTTTTTGTGTGGTGCGTAAACTTTAGGGCAGAGTCCACCCAAACTCCCAGGTTTTTGACACATTCCTTAGGCATAGGGGGTGGGCCTAGGGCATCCGGCCACCAGTTGTCACCCCAGGCCGAAGTGTTTTTGCCCAAGAGGAGTACCTCCGTTTTCCCGGCGTTTAATTGAAGGAAATTTGTCGTCATCCAGTTGGTGATGTCAGTGAGTGTCTGTTTAAAGTGATGTGCCTCCAGACCACTGTTGTCATTGAGTGCCACCACCAACTGGGTATCATCTGCATAGGATACCAGTGCAAGTCCATTTCTTCTAGCCACCTCCGCCAGGGGGCGGACATATACATTGAACAGGGTAGGGCTCAGGGAAGAGCCTTGCGGCACTCCCTGTCCAATGTTATGTTCCTCAGAGATGTAAGGGGGGGTAGAGACTCTAAAAGACCTGTTGGAAAGGAAGTCTCTGAACCAGCCCAGCGCTGACCCTGTGATTCCAATTTCCTCCAGTCTCGTCAAGAGGACCTCGTGTGACACCGTATCGAAGGCAGCACTAAGGTCCAACAGGACCAGTGCTGCCGTGCCGCCAGTGTCAAGGATGGTACGGAGGTCCTCTGAAACACTGAGCAAGGCGGTCTCGGTGCTATGACCAGCTCTAAACCCGTGCTGGGAGTCATCCAAGATGTTATTGGTGAGGAGGAAGTCTGACAGAATGTTATTGACGTGTGCCTCGATGATTTTGGCAGGCCAGGGGAGCAGGGAGATGGGTCTGAAGTTCTCAGGAAGCGAGGGGTCTAGAGTGGGTTTTTTTAGAATGGGGGAAACCCAGGCCTGCTTCCACTTAGAGGGAACTTTGGCGGTCAAAAGGGACCGGTTGATGATTTCTCGGATGTACTCAGTGATAGTTTCGTGGGCTTCGCAGAAGGTATCCGGTTTAAGGGGATCTGCCGGGGAGCCTGATTTAATCTTTTTGCAGATTTTTTGGAAACTCTCTCGCTCAAGCGTAGATAAAGAGGAGAGAGAGGGCCTAGTAGGGTCAAAAATGGCCGATGGCTGCGGGCCTTTAGGAAAGGTGTCATAAATTTTCTTAATCTTATTAGTGAAGAAGTTGGCCATATTATTACAGAGGTCAGGGGAGGTGGTAGTGGTATTGACGTTTTTTTTTGCGGTAAGATCTTTCAAAATTTTAAATACAGCTTTCGAGGTGTTAGAGCTGTTATTAATTTCATTGGCATAATATGCCGCCCTTGTTTTGCAAATCTTACGATGATAGGTTTTTTGAAGCATGACATAGTCCAGTTTGAGATTAGCATCGTAGTTTTTCCTCCAGCCCCTCTCTGCCTTTTTGCATTCCTTTTTCAGGATTGCTAATTCGGAATTATACCAAGGACTAGTAGTGTGGATGCGAGTCTTGGAATATCTGGCCGGGATCAGGGTATCAAGTGCCTGAGTGATCCAAAGGCAGAACTGGTCATAGCTAACATCTAAATCTTCAGTAAAGGGTGGTGGATTTAATAGCAGGAGATTATGTAGGTCTTCAAGATGAAGTTTTCTCCATGGCCGTTTCTGGACTAGAGGAGTAGGTGCCACTGCAGGTCTCAAATTGCACGAGATAGACAGAGTAACTAAATGATGATCGGTCCAGGTCATAGGGATTGGCGTGTCTGCGGAGCAGCTAGTGATGTTGGAGAAAATGGGGTCCAAAAGATGACCCGCTCTGTGAGTAGAGCCCATCACAAGTTGAGTAAGTTGGAAGGCCGCAAGATCTGCGAGAAAGGAGGCAATTTTGGGTTCGGAGTCCTTGTCAAGATGAAGATTCAGATCAACTATGATCGTAAAGTTAGCTGATTTGAGAATATTGGTGTCCAAAAACTGTAAGAGTGAGCTAATGAAAGGGGTGTCTGCACCAGGGGGTCTATAAATTAAGAGCCCCGTCCCGCAGAACTGAGAGTTGATTTTGATCGAGAAACGCGCGCTTTCACAGCCCTTAATACCTGTTTTGCTGAATTGACAGTCAAGGTGGGATTTGATTATTAAAGCCAAGCCCCCCCCTCTCGTGCTCCTATTCACAGTGTGAATGGTATAGCCTATGGGGGTCGCCAAGTTGCAGATCGAGTCCATTTCATCAAGAAGCCATGTTTCAGTCATGAACAGGGCATCGAGAGAGTGGTCAGTTAGGAGGTCGGAAATTTCAGAGTGGTGTTTATGCATAGATCTCACATTAAGATGACCTATCCTGAGAGTGTGGGTCTTGGGGGGTTTGAGTGTGGGTTTTATAGTAGAGCAAAGTTGAGAGGGATGAAGTAAGGGATGACGTATGTGGGCCGGATTGCGTCTAGCACAGGTGCAGGTGGAGTTCTGAAGACCAAGTAGTTCAGCTTTGGAGTAGCACATCTTACCGAGTAACAATAGAATGAAAATACCAGAGAGACTGGCGCCTGGCGCTGTCTTAGCGCGGACGGGCGCAGACGGGCAGCTCTTTGGCGGCTCTTCGGCGGCTCTTCGGCGGCTCTTCGGCGGGGCTGCGCGCGGACGCTGCGCGCCCAGGTGACTGCGAAGGCTAAGTAGCCAGCTAAGTAGCCAGCAGGAAATAGAACACTAGTTCATTTTGTAATTTACTGGTGAACACTGCTACTGATCCACCATTAAGCAAACTGCCACTTGATTAATGGTTGTTTCTCTGCATCTCAACCCATTTCTTTTTTTTTACAAAAAGCACGAATTCTGCAGCAGTTAGCTTAATGCCTTAGCCCAGATGTGTTTGTAGAATATTTTCATTGTTGGCTTAGGTTAAAACTGGAAAATAGTGTAAAGTCTCTCAAACTGTAGTTAAACGATTGTGTGGTTTTACATCTGTAAATACCTACATTTTTAATAAACATGTCAACGTATTTCACTAGCTTGTATAGGATGGGCATGTTTCTTTGGAAATAAACTGTAGAAAATGTCTTTGACATTCAACAACTTTAATAAAGTTTAACCCTGACTCAATGTCTGAGTCTCCTGTTCCACATTCAAACATTATCTGAAACCTTAAAATACAAGTATGAGTACCAAGCATGGTGTGTGAAATAGGGAAAGTGATAGTTGGACGCCCCGTCATCCTCCAGCGGCTACACAAGTAGGACAGATCAGTTCGCAACATCTCCACAATCATTCGGTTGTCCAAGGCCAAAAAGAACTGCTGCTGATCGATGAACTATCATGAGACAGAAGAAAAAGAGGCAGGTGAGGAGAGTATGAGCAGAGGATAAACAATTGCAATACAATACAATCCAAAATGTCTGAATATGATGCGCTAATTGAGGCAAACTGCACTGGTCCATTCATGTTTTTCTATATTTCCACATTAAAGGCCAGACTTATTGGCTTTTGTCTCCGGGGCAGAATGCAATGTTGGCCTTGTGGAGAGCAACAAATCCTAGATAACGTAAATTGAGTATTGGGGGAAGGGCCCTAGACTGCATTCTTGGGCAGTATACAGGCAGTGTCACCTTTGTGGCAGTGAACTGTTTAGTGAGGGCCGTGCAGTGTACGATCTTTTGAAGGGTAGTATGTGCTGGGGGAAGAGATTGAAGTCTTGGAGGCACGGGGATGATTCCTGGGGCACTTTACGGGGTCATGAAAAAGGGAAGTAGTCAATATTCTTGAGCAAAACACAGTCAGTGTCTCCTGGATTGCACTGAACTATACTGCATTCTCGAAATGGATCAGTGAGTGGTGCCCTTGGAAATAACTTTGCTTTTAGTAATAATGCAAGCACAAAAAAAATTAATTTAATGAGTGATGATTCAGTGGGTCTTTAAGATGTAAAACAGTCTCCTATGTACTGCAATGTAACCAATTCCAAAGGCAGTGGAATTCCATGAGCTATAGCATCAATTGAGAGAGGAATACTCATTTAGCAAGCGATAATGGAGCCAACTATATGCATATTTTTTTAAAATTGAGAAGTTAAGTTAAGATAACGTATTAAGCGCACGGATCTTGGCGCTATGGAAACTACAGTAAGCCCTAGAAGTTGTAGCATTAGTTCAAGAAAAGCCATGTCTTCAGACTCATTCTAAATAAGGTTAAGGAGCTTTTAGACCTGATATGCATAGGAAATGTATTCCATAACTTTGCCGTGCCATATCTAATGCTTAGTCCCCCCCAGCTAGAGGTGCGAAACCTGGGAACCATCATCAGTTTGATGCCAGTAGATCCAAGCTGCAGGAGAAAATGTTTCTTGGGGAACATTGGTCCCATATTATTCAAGGCATTAAAGGCTAGGCGTAGCGTCTTAAACTTCACACAACTTGCTACAGGAAGCCAGTGGAGTTTACGGATTTCGGTTGAGACTGATTTCTACTTGGGCAGATTTAGGAGGAGTCTCGCAACTGTATTTTTTGTACCATTTGCAATTTCTTTAGATGTTGTTTTTGCATATTCAGGTACAACCCATTGCAGTAATCACATTTTGATAATGCTAAAGCAGTTACCACCGTCTTCCTAAAATCCACAGGGATATAATGAAGAACCTTCCTCAGTTTCTTGAGCAGGTAAAATGTGGTGGAAAACGTTGCATTTGTTTGCTGGGCGAATGTTAGTTTCTTATCAATTAAAATCCATAGTTCTTTTGCTTTATTCACTGGTTTAGGCAACTTTCCCATCTCTGTGGGCCACCAGATGCAATCCCATCTTGGTTGGAGGTTGCCGAAAATCGTTTTCGGTTTTCTCCGAATTGAGATTAAGGCAATGCTTGTCCATCCAAATGTTCACTTCCTGCATACAGTTTCTAAAATGCAGTACAGGAGAGGCTTGCTCTTTATACGCCGCTACAAAAATCTGTGTGTCATCGGCCTAGGATGTTAGGCGGAAGCCGAAATGCTGGATCAGTGGAGTCAACTCCGACACGTAGATATTAACAAGCATTTACAATGCAATGGTCTTGTCTTTGTTAAAGTTAGAGCTATTGGCATTGCTCATGACATTATTTTTGTTTTTAAAACATATAAATAAATGGCATTGTTATTTACAATGCCAATAGCTTAATCTCTCGCAAATGCGAGACCTATTGCATTTGCAACCACACACACACAGCCACACAGAGCCACACGCACCCACACACAGAGCCACACGCACCCACACACAGAGCCACACACACACAGAACCACACACACACAGAGCCACACAGACAGAGCCACACACACAGACAGAGCCACACACACACACAGAGCAACACACACACAGAGCCACACACACACACACAGACAGAGCCACACACACACAGAGCCACACACACACAGAGTCACACACACACACAGACAGAGCCACACACACACACACACAGACAGAGCCACACACACACACACAGAGACAGCCACACACACACACAGACACAGCCAGAGCCACACACACACACACAGACACAGACAGAGCCACACACACACAGACAGAGCCACACACACAGACAGAGCCACACACACACAGAAAGAGCCACATATACTGTCAACATGGACACATCACAATATTTGCTAATCAGTGCCGAAATAATTGATAATGAAACAGCTAATTCCAACACCACAACAGTTAATAAATGCCCCAAATCCCAAAAGACCCTTACAAGTGCCATCAAATTGATGTGTTTAAATGCCACCAGTTTAGCTGCTCTGAGCAGTGAGGCATTATGAAGAGACAACAAGATTTGCTGCCAATGGTTTAACACTGCTAGATCTAGGAATACATTCTGCCAACTGTTTCCGTCGCGATTAATACTCACACATCCAAACCAAATACTAAATTGGTTCTGTCTGATTTACAAAGTAATTATTTGAACTGCACATCAGTAAAATTGTGTAGACCTCCCTAGTGATTGGAAAAGTGTTTCACCAAGATGTGAAGCTGGGGAAATTCACCATTTTTTAGTTCACCTATGGAGCGGAACTAGGTTCACAGGTAAGTGAATGTACCACTTCATAGATAAATTAGAGAATTTGGCAGAATCAATTACTGAACATGGGAAACTACCTGTGTTTGGGCTGCCTCCCAGGACCAAATAACTTAGTTTAAGGAAGGGTGTGCTCCCCACAGCAATTCTGATTAAGTGCCAACAGCAAATCAGAAGTGTCCTGACTCAGGAACGTATTCTGATTGGTTGAAATAGTGACAGGTTTACGTGGATAGCAGCAAAATATTCCATGCAGATTGATATTTTTGTAGTCCACTTTAGAGAACCCTGTCAACCAAGAATAATGGACTCATGACGATATTCGGTTCCAGTTACCGCAGACTGAAAAATGTGTCGCCCAGCCTTACTCATCACATAGCATAAACTAATGGTTCTCAACCAGTGGGGCAACTTGGAAAAGGGAATCTCATAACCATGTTGATTTGAGGAAACAAATGCCGATATTCACAAAAACGGCATGGTGCAAAAAGCTAAAGTAAACAACATAAAAAGGAAGTGAACATACATGCCAAAAAACAACATGCAAAGTATTTCTTAGTTTTTCAAAGACTTAACCTGTAGAAAATGTTACCTGGTATGTTTGTGATGCTGAACAAAAACACTAAGTATTGATGTTCTTACCCATTTACATTTATTTACATTAACATGTGTTATCACTCTTTAAAATCAGTATCTTTAATGACAAAAGCCTTCAAAGTTAAGTCCTGCTGTGCAAAAGAAGGTGGGACTAACTCTGCCAAAATACATATTTTTAAGACAATTCCTAACTCTGTAGTTTGCCCCTATGGTGCTAAATGATTGTGTATTCTGACTGGGAATTTTCAAACATTCTCTGGAATATACTTCAAAAAAAATAACATGCACACATGCCACAAGAGTGCAAACTCGTGCAAAAAACAGGGCACAATGTACACAGATACACAAAATACAAGACAAGCTGGACAAGCCGGGGCCATCTGTCTCCATGCCTCCGGCATTATAAGATTTGAATGTTTACTGCCGGGAGGAAGTGCATAGATTAGCGCCGGCAGAACGTCCTCAGTGGTGAGTGAGTAAACGCCCTATCATCGACAGTGATGAAGCGCAATCAAACCTTTAGCTGCGGCTCTTACGTCTTGAACAGAAGGATGGATTTACTAACCAATCAGCAGATGAATCAAATTCTTGTTTACAGTGTGCCGGTAATCCAGGCCGCCCGGCGTGCACGCGGGTGATTTGCGTATTGCTAAAGACAAACCATCCTGTAAATAAAGAGCGCACGCGGGCTCTGCTCAATGCTACTCTTATTGAGTGATTCAGATGTTCCCCCTGATTAAAAATTGATCCATTTCAAAATCTAATCAAGAAAATAGGATTCTTTCATATGTTATCAGGGCAGCTGCTGACATCGAAAAACAAACCTGTTATTAACCCATGAACCCCGGTGACCCGAGCTAGACTGGGCTCCAAAAAACGGTAAATTATTCAGTAGTCCAAGAGCAATGCTGTGAGCCTGATTAATTGACCCTCTGACTGGAGCCTTTGTGGCCAAGAGCCGATATCATAGACCCGCTAGTCCCGGGGGGGGGGGGGGGGGGGGGGGGGGGGGGGGGGGGGGGCGCAGTTCATGACACTGCCATTGTGTGTCATGGCTATAAACACATTACCGATGTCTGCCCGGGCTCCGCGCGCAAATGGCCGCCCTTCGCCCCCGCCTTCCCGGGGTCTTTGAATTGGCCATTGTGTAGGCTGCTCGGGTGTTCACACATCATTTATGCAATTTCAGCAGAACAGCCGACGCGATTTTAAAAATGTCATGCAAAGGCCCGACCCCGTCCAAACAAGGAAAAAAACATGCTTCTTGAAAATGTATATTATTTTATAGCAAAGAAAAACAAGCATCACTAGAGGGCAGATACTTACCCTCGGTAGATGGCAGCAAAGCGAGCTCCGGCAGGAAAGCGGACCACGCCATGACACCACCATGTTTCTCCGAGGTCAAGCAGAAATGCCTCGGAGAAACGCCCCGTCATTTTCCGACTGGGGGGCGCGTTTTTCTTTCTCTCCTCTTTCCATTGGTTGGAATGTAAAATTCCAGCCAATGGGAAGAGGAGAGAAAGAACCTAAAAAAAACTCCCCTCAATCCGAAAAAGACGGGGCTTAAATGGACCGACGCCCCTCTTCTCCAATGGCTGGCCTCCGTTTAGGAAGCCAGCCAAGGAAAAGAGGGGCTGGTTCAAGCCCCACTCTGGAAAACATAAAATCTCGCCAGCGAGACTGCGCAAGCGCAGCCTAAGCAGGCCGAGACCTAAAAAGGGATGGACTAAGCGATGAGCCCTGTGGAACCTCACATGGCAGGACATGGGGTGTTGATTTGAAGCCATTCAGAGTCATGGTTTGTGTTCTTTCAGTCAGAAAAGATGTTAACAAGGACAGAGCTAAACCCTTTACCCCTATCTTTCTCAGGCGGGATTGCAAAAGGTGGTGATTGACGTGTCAAACGCCGCCGAGAGATCCAAAAGGATCAGAGCGGCAGCGCCTCCCCTGTCCATAACTGTTTTGATTTCTTCAGTAACTTTTATGAAGGTCGTTTCTGTACAAGATCAATAGGCCCCAAACATTTGTGCTGTCAACCCAGGGCAAAAAAAGGAAAAGGGTGATCTAACAAATCCAGAGGACATATTAGAGAATCATAAAGACTGAGAAAGAACTGAGAAGGATGTACAGGACTGTGCAATCGTATGGAACAACACCAAATAAAATAAGACACCATTGACACAGTATTTTCATTTGTTTCTTTCCAAATAAATTCCACTGAGTCGAATGGCTCACTGTGGCAGAATGCCTCCAAATTCTACTGAAAGATAACAATGAAGAAGAAGGTACTTATTTTCTAAAATGTCCTGGTGGATACTCTAGCCAAGATACTGAAAAAGGTGCTCCTGCATAGGGTAGGTTGCATTGTGCAACTCTGTTCCAACCTCTTTCTGCTCCTTAAGTCGGATTCTCAAACTGGTTCCTTTTTTAGATGGAAAAGGCGACCATTCCACTGAAGAAGGAGGTGGGAGAGTGGTGAGGAATCTGTGGTTAGACAGAGTATTCAATAGAAAGAGCATTACCAAAGATCAGTAAAGGACAAGTTACTTACCTTCCATAACGCCTTATCTGGTAGAGACACGTTCTAGCCATAGACTCCTTACCTTTAAACTTCCAGGCGTCAGGCTGGATCTGGAAGTTTTTTGATAGCAGTACCCCTGCAAGCCAGTAAGTGGCATCCGTCAACTCCTTAAGCGTCATGCTCTTTGTTGTTGTCGTGATGTCTGCATCGTCAATATAACAGCCAATCCGGCACGCTGACGTCAGTACTTTTCACGACTTTCCAAGCGTTGAGCCATGAAGAGACTGACCGTGGTGTGTTAAAAAGGCAACTTGGGCCCTGAATGGAAAAGTCCCCGACACTAGAACCAATCCGCAGTGCGGGGAGGATGGGTCGGTCAGTCTGTAAGGAATCTGCCCCTAGATCAAATCTCTACCAGATAAGGCGTTACCGAAGGTAAGTACCTTGTCCATCTGATAAAGACATCTAGACACAGATTCCTTACCTTTAAACAGATACCCAAGCAATGCTATCCCCGGAGGAGGGACTGTGGAAGGTTTAGACTAGGTAGTCCTGAAAGACAGAACGACCAAACAGGCCTTCTCGGCAAACCTGGGAGTCCGGGTAGTAGTGTCTGGAAAACACATGCAACAATGCCCATGAGGTCCCTGGGCATATATCTGAAACGGGAACACCACACTGGAAAGTCGTGGTGGCCATTTTTGCCCTGGTGGAATGGACCCTAAGGCCTTCAGGAGGATCCTTTTTTTTTTTTTTTTGGGATTATAAACTTTTATTAACATCCAAGCAGTCATACACAGCAGTGCGCCTACAACCATACAAGGCCGGCAGCGATACACCTGTATTAGGGCAATCAGAGGCATTGAACTCCCATATCCAGGGAGCGTAGTGAAGGTCAATCAACAGCCAATACCCACAAGATGTAAGACATTCATCTCAGACCATTGCCTTAGGGGGGCAATTGAGGAAGATATACAGTCAAGAAAGCGTGATATGATATAACAGAATCGGGAGAGTACAGCCGTAGTCTGGAATGTAGGGGGATAGAGGCATTACACATTAGTTAAACAACAATGCAGTTCCATCAGGGGCTTTGATGCAGGTAGGTAGCATGGTAGAGTAGTCAGGGAGGTCAAGTCCATGCAGTGGCGTTAGACAGTGCCTGTAAAGGAAGAACATCGATGCAAGGCATGCAGCCAACATTGCAAAGGTAGTTCAGCAGTCAAGTAATACATAGCTTCTGGAGAGGAGGCTCTATATCGGGTACATCTCTAACACTGCAACAATCCTCCAATAGACCCTTCCCAGCACAGGTCAAAAAGTGTGAAATGAGAACAGGTAATTCAAATAATCTGTGCGTGTGCTGTGTCAGTATTGTCAGCGTCCTCCTCCCCCTGTGATGTGTCAGCGAGAAGGTAGGCCTGCAGGGGACCCCAGATGTCCGCTGGTCTCGAGCGTAAAGGTACCAGTTCTGAAAACACACTGTACTGTTCCTGACAGTATAACATATCGTGCAACCAGACCTTAAACTTAGGAGCGCGGCCTCGGCCCCATCTACACGCTAAGTGTCTCCGTGCCAACAGTAGCGCTACATTAGTGAACTTCCTAACTGTCCGTGCTATCTGCGCTGTATGGCCTAGAAGGAATAACATCGGGTCTGGGGTCAGCGCAGTACCTATCATGTGGGACAGGCCCTCACAGACCTGCGCCCAGTATTCCTGTATTTGCGGGCAGGTCCATGATAAATGGAAGAAGTCCGCTCCCTCCCGACCACATCGCTCACACCTGTCCGAGTCGGCAAGCCCGAACCGGAATTTCCGAGCTGGTGTGTAGTACATCCTATGGAGGAATTTGTAATGGATGATTTTGAAGCGGCAGCTAGACATCACCTCTCCTGACAATTCACAGCAGTACTGCCATTGGGCATCAGTGATATCCCTTCCGAAATCACCCGCCCAGTGCCCTCTAGCCGCACTTGTTACTACTGGTAATTCCTCTCGAATGCACTTGTACAGTTTAGAAACCAGGTGTGTGCCATCAGAGCTGCTCAACACCACAGTGAGCGGGGCTAAGCTGGGGGGTTCATGAGGATAATCAGGTAATAAGGCTTTCAGGCCTTCTCTGAGTCGTAGGTAGTAGAAGAGTTCCAGAGGGGTATGTTCGCTATCTCCAAAAAAGTCATCTCGAGATCGGAGCTTCCCATCCCGGAATAGATCCCCCCACACCCCCACCCCCAACCTCCTGCACATTCGTCGGAATCCTACCTCTCGCAAGAGCGTCACCTGTGGGTGGTAGGATAGTGGCATACGAGTCGTATATAGTAACGGGGTTTGCAAGCGCGTCCCTATCTTGTGCCACGCCTCTATTGTGCAGGACACAGTGTTTGAATGCATCTCCAGCGCGGCTGTGGGGGCGTGCACCACTCCCTCCAATGGCAGCGGGTGCGCTATCCAGTCCTCCGCTGCCACTTGCGGCATGAAAGCAGTTGGGCGTAGCCAATGATATAGGTAGTGTGCCTGAGCACTTAAGTAGTATATTTCGAAGTCCGGGACATCGAAGCCCCCCGCTCCATAGGGTTGTGTCAACATTGCCCAGCGGAGCCTAGCCTGCCTTCCCCCCCACACCAGTCGGATAAGCTCCGAGCGTAAGGTTTTAAAAAAATATGCGTCAGGGTGATAGGGAATATTGAGGAACATATACAAGAATCGCGGGAGTACCACCATCTTGACAAGGGAGATTCTCGCCGCCATAGACAAGGGCAGTTTAATCCACCGCGTCACCGAATCCGTCAATTTGGTGATGGCCACTCCGTAATTCATCCGCAATGTCTCCCCTTTGTCTCTAGAGATCTGTATCCCTAGGTAGCGTAGTTCCGAAGTGCACCACTCGAGCGGGTAATCTAGCGGGAATTCGGTGACCGCCGGTGTCAGCGGGAAGAGCTGGGACTTGCTCCAGTTGATAGAGACACCTGAAAGGCATCCGAAGGTAACGAACTCCCGCAACAGCGAGTTAAGATTAGCCTGGGGGTCCTTAACGTAAAGTGTGACATCATCGGCATACAACGAAATTGAGAGTTGGCGCTGAAAACAATTGAAGGCGCTGGGCTTGTGGAGCTGTCGGATGCGACAGGCCAGTGGTTCAATTGCCATCGCGAAAAGTAACGGGGAAAGGGGGCACCCCTGTCGGGTCCCCCTCGTTATCGCGAAAGCGGCAGTAAGTTGTCCATTCGCAAATACTCTCGCCATTGGAGATGTATAGAGTAACCGTACCCAGGCCACAAAGACAGGGGGGAATCCCATCTTTTGCAGGACTGCGAATAGAAATCCCCATTCCACAGAATCGAATGCCTTTGAGGCATCCAAAAAAACCCCGGCAAGGGGAATCTCCGGATGAACAGTTTGAATGAGGGAAAATACCGTGCGGAGGTTATGTGATGTGGATCTCGTGGGGACAAAGCCGGACTGGTCAGGCAAAATGATCGTGGTCATAAGTAAGGAAAGTCTGGTTGCAAGGATCTTCGCCAGAATTTTGGCGTCGCAGTTCAATAACGACAGAGGGCGATATGAGTCACATTGTGTGGCAAGCTTCCCAGGCTTAAGTAAAGATGTTATAATGACTTCTCGCATAGATCCCGGGAGCACCCCTACTTCCATTGCATCATTGAATACCTCACGTAGCACCGGAGACATAATCTCCACGTAGCATTTATAAAACTCCGCGGGGAGACCATCATGACCCGGTGCTTTCCCGTTGCTCAGGGACATTATGGCATCTCGCACCTCCTCCAACTCGAGCGGCGCCCCCAGAAACTGTCTGTGGACATCGCTAATCCAGCAAAGCGCTATATCCCCCAGATAGCCGTCCAGGTCAAACTCCCCAGCGGCTCGTGAGGTGTACAACTGTTCGTAGTGTGCCTGGAGTGTGTTGAGTATGCCATCATTGTCTTTGTGTACCTTCCCATCTGCTGCAGTTAACTCTAAGATAGTGTTCGAACCTCGCGCCAATTTCACTGCCATGGCCAACGCCTTACCTGGTCTCCCTCCCTCATTAAAAGCACGGGCTCGCCAGTGTTTTCCCTTGAAGTGCACTTCTCTCTGCGCCTCCGCTTCGTACTCTGATAGTTTCGCTCTGAACGCGCTGTGCGTCTCCCCATCTAACCCCTGTACCATACGAGTCTCTAAAGTTCGAAGCTCCTCTTCCAATCTGCGCAGTGTTCGTTGTATATCTTTGAGCACCCCTGAGCTTTTAGCTATACACCACCCCCGCACCGTGACTTTAAATGCCTCCCACACCGTTTCCACACTATCCACCGTGTCTTTGTTCCGGGGGAAGAAATCTGCTATGTCAGTTCTAAGTTCTTCGCAGAAGACAGTGTCAATCAGGATGCTGGGATGTAGTCGCCAGGGTGGACGGGGTTTGTGAAAGCCAGGCATATCCAAAGACAGGAAAACAGGGCAGTGATCGGAATGTGTTCTGGGTAAATGTCGAGAGGTGAGAATGTTCGGGGCTAAACTCCGGGACACGAAGATGTAATCTAGCCTTGCCCACGTGCCCGTGTAGGACGTAAAGTGTGTGCCCTCCAGCAAATCAGGGTGTAAGTGTCTCCAACTATCGATCAACCCCCCCTCATCAACTATCCCTTCAAGGGACTCCCTCGCCTTAGTATGGTATGTGGAGCATCCATCCGCTCTGTCCACTCTCGGGTGTAAGGCTACGTTGAAGTCTCCGCCCCATACCAGGTACCTGGAGCCTATATCCATTATACCCCCCCAGAGGCGGTGGAAGAAATGAGGGTCGTCAACATTGGGAGCATAGCAGTTGGCAATAGTAACCGTCTCCCCTCCCAGCCTCCCCCAGACAATGACATATCTACCTTCTTTATCAATTTGTTGCCCCTGCAGCGTGAATGGGAGATTTCGGTGAATAAGAATGGCAGTACCTCTAGCATATGAGGAGAAGTTTGAGAAAGCTCTCACCCCCGCCCATCTCGCACCAAATGAAGAAGCCGTAGATGGGGGAATATGAGTCTCTTGTAACATAATCACCTGCACATCGTGTCTATCCCAATAGGCCAACAATTGTCTACGCTTACGCGCATCTTTCAGCCCCCGTACATTCCAGGATAGAAAATTACATCGAGTATCTGGTCTTGCACCCATACTGGTGTAGTTGGCTGTGCTGTAATAATGTGCAATGCATACCCCCCAATCGCAAAGCGGAAATAGTTATAATCCAAGTCGCTGCCCTCAAATAGTGGACTGTGGCATTTTGCTTGTGTATCAGAACTTCATACAAGTCACGTAGCAACCAAACATTCCCCCAAGCCCCCCCCCCCTCCTCCCACAGAGGCAACCCCAACCCGCCAGTGCTAGTTCCCTCCCCTTCCCTCCCCACTCCCCTCAACAACCAGGGATAAGAACAATCCCTGCTACAACAACAGTAACAGCATGGGTAATACCCGCTAGGGACCATTCTAGGTGGCAACACAACAACCCCTTTTCTCCAGCAGCTGCCCATGACAGACCAACCTCAGCCGCCAGGAGAGAGGGGGGTACCTGACGACACAGTACAGTTTCAGCATGTCCCAGGCCTCAGCCCTCGCCCAAGTCGTCATGAAGGGGGAGACGGATAGGCCGTAACCACAGACCCCATCCCTCTGAGTATTCCATGTCAGTACTCACAAACAGGATCCCCTGCAACATCCAATGGTGTAGATGCAGCGGGGTCAGTGTTCATCATCTTCAAGCTGGTCGTCTTCGCGAGCAGGGTCTTCCGCCTCCTCCCTACGCTGGCGAGCCGAACGTTTTACTTGTTTAATGAAGTCCTCAACCTGCTGCGGATTCGTGAAGAACTTTTGGCGCGCCTGATAAGTGACCCGCAGCCTAGCCGGGTAGAGTAATGCGTAGTCAATTTGTAGGGCCCGAAGTTTCGCTTTAACGTCCAGAAACTTGCGTCGCTCTTCCTGGACCACGGGTGTGAAGTCAGGATAAATTGTGAATTCGTTACATCACACACTAGTTTTTTGGAAGATCGAGCTGCTCGTAAAGCTGCATCTCTGTCCCTGTAGTTTAGCAGCCGAGCTATGATGGGTCTTGGTTTCATGCCCGGCTTGGGCACCGGTCCCAGGGATCTGTGTGCCCTCTCCACTATGAACTGGGGGGAGAATGCTTCCGACCCCACTGCTGTCCTCAACAGGTGCTCCACATATTCCTCCATTCTACCCACATTGGTGGATTCCGGAATTCCAACGACGCGTATATTATTACGCCGGCTTCTCGCTTCTAAGTCCTCGTTCTTAGCCGCTATGGTGCGCAATAAGTTATCCATTCGAGCTAGACGTGTCGTATGTTGCCCGGAGGTGTCCTCGACGTCTGACACTCGTTGTTCCACTTCCGTCAGCCTCCCCTCATGGACCTCCAATTTGTGGACTACAGCATCCATACGAGACGACATCCTGTCCACCTTGTCCGCGATGGTCGCGAAGCCCTGGCGCATTTCACGAAGAAGTTCTTGGGTATCCGTGGAGGTGGTCGCCTGGTTATCAGAGGGATTGTTGGCCTCCATTTGTTTCTGAGAGTCCGGGCTGTTGCGATTCGGTTTTTTGGCTGCATCAAACGTAAGCTTCGGTTGCCGCGTGTCAGGTCGTCCCATCCTAGCAGCTCAGCAAGGGCAGGGGAATCCGTGAGTCGGATGACAGCAAAAGTCGCACCGTCTAGACAATCCCACTGGTCGGCAGATCAGGTCGTGTAGCCCCTCCTCACCAGCCGCCCTCCGATATGCTGCAACACCTGCGCACGTGGTAAGGAAGAGGGGACCACAGGCAGCAGATATATGTTGGCGATGGTCGTTGTTCTAGGACACAACACGCTCCCCAGGCGTAAAATTCAGCAGTCTTCTGGGAGCACAACGGTGCACCCGTCCCTCTGTGCGACACTCAGGAGCCGGACACAACAATAAAATAAGTTAGCCGTCGCAGGACAGGTGGAAGTCGTGCAGGAGTACGTGCCAGGCAGGAGTAATAAGCAGTTGTTTGGAGGTGCGGGCCCAGAGTGTCAGGGAGTGTGAGAGTAGCACCGCCACTATGTGCCACGACCAAGCATGCCCCAAGCACACACGTTGTAGAGGGTGAAAGTCAGCACTCTCAGAGCAATCCGTGAGGTGCGCGTAAGTTCTTTACAATGCCAGGGCGGGGGGGGTTTATGGCGTAGCAGGATGTTCCAGCCCCGGACCCCAGCCAGCAGTCCTCGCACCCCAATGTTCCCACGCAGGACAAGGAAGTGGCGCAATGGCCGAAGCGGTGGTGATGTCCGCCGGCGGTGATGGTTCTGGGAGAGGGCAGTCACATGCGGTGCAGACGCCCAGCGGGGGTGGCCTCGCAGCAAGAGTCGAGAAGGTCGGGGCTCCAGAGGGCCCGGCGGTAGCAGGATATCCACCTAGACCTAGCCGGCAGCCCTGGGGGGGAGATGGCAGGGGCGAGAGTCGCGCTCCACAGACGCGCCGCGCTGGGGTCCGCAGAAACAGGCAGAGAGTCTGCAGCCGCCTCCTGGGAGCAAGAGGGACAGGACGTTACCTGCTCTACCGGCAGCGCGCCTCCGCGAACGGAAAACCGGGTCCGCCGCTCTCCCCCGCCGAGCCTCCGCGGTCCTCCGGCGTTTTCGCGCCTTTCAGGGCCTGGTTGGCGCCCACAGAGCCCCGGCCTCGCGTCGCCAGGCAAGCCGTCCGAGTGCGCTGGTGCCTCCGGCAGTAATTCCCGCCGCACGTCAAGACGGCTCTACCGGCGGCATGCAGTGTCCGATCCGCTCCAAACTTGCACCGGAGCCTCCGCTGATGTCTCTGAGCAGGCGAGGGCAGTTTCAGCCTGATTGGACGCCGATAAAAGGATCAATTTAAGGATATCGGTCGTCAGGATGTGGGAGCCTTACAAGGAGGCTTCCATTCACCAGTGCGCCACCTAGCGCCCCCGACTTCAGGAGGATCCTTCTTCGCTAAGGCGTAACAGATTTTGATACAGAGGATAACCCAGCAGGATATAGTCCTCTTTTGGACAGCACGCCCTTTCTTTGCACCCACGTATCTTATAAAAAGTTGGTCATCCACCCCAAACTCTTTGGTTCTAATCGAGGTAGAGCAATAATGCTCTTTTTGGGTCCAGAAGATGGAGACACTGCTCTTCCTTGGAAGGGTGCGGAGATGCATAGAAAGTGGGTAGAGTAACCGACTGCACCATATGAAAGGGTGTTACCACCATAGGTAGAAAAGATGCTCTGGTGCAGAGCACCACTTTATCCAAAAAGACCATCAGGTAAGGAGGCTGTGATGACAGTGCCTGCAGTTCGCTCACCCTCCTGGGAAAGGTTATTGCCACTAAGAAGGCTGTTTAGATGGTGAGCAGCCATAGAGGGCAGTTATGCAGCAGCTCAAATGGTGCACACAACAGAAAGGTGAGAACCAAATTAAGGTCCCACTGTGCCATTATAAAGGGTGAGGTGGTGGGGGGCAAGTCGGTTAACCCCTTCAAGAATCTCTGCCTCAGAGGGGATCTGAAAAGAGAAGGCTGACCAAGCAGTCGAAGAAAAGAGGAAATGGTTGAAAGATAGTCCTTCAAGGTTCCCAGCCAGAGTCCTGCTGGGGCAAGGAAAGTATAAACAGAAGGTTATCAGATAAAGAAGCAGATAGAGGGTGCTATGTACAATATTTACAAAATGTGGACCATTGGCAGGCGTATAACAACTTCGTGGAGGGACGCTTGGCTGCCAGAATAACCTCACAGACTTCAGGAGGGAGGTCAAAAGCTGTCAACTGTCGCCGCTCAATCTCCACGCAAGGAGGCAGAGAGTGGACAGGTTCAGGTGGAGAACCCTCCTCTCCTGCTGCGACAGGAGATCTTCCCGGAGGGGCAGCCTGATCGGAGGTGATCCTCATTGCCAGAAGCTCGGGATATCAGACTATCCATGCCCAGTCTGGAGCCACAAGAATGACTAGCGCCTGGCCGTTCCTAATCTTCTTGAGCACTCTGGGTAGGAGTTATATGGGTGGAAAGGCATACAGGAGGCCGGAGCTCCAGTCGTGATGAAAAGCGTCGCAGAGCGAGAACCGCCTTGGAAACTCCAGCGTGCAAAACTGCTGACATTATGCGTTCTCTATGGAGGAAAACAGATCTAACCAAGGCTCTGCCCACCTCTGAAAGAGTCCTTGCACCACCTCAGGAGGAAGTTGCCACTCATTGTGAGAAAGTGGCTCTATATATACTAGACTAGAATGAAGAACAGTGTGTATAGAGTCCACCAACCCCAGAGGTATAACAGAGGTTAAAATCAGAACTGACTTTACTCTCCAAAGTGGTAGCTTGGTCGAGCAGTAAGGCAGTACCAGAGGACAGTGTAAAGCATTTGTTGTACACACTCAGTCAGCAAAAGGTTTCACACACTGAAGGACTGAACTCCAAGCCAATTGTTTTTATATCCACAGATATAGTTGTTTTATTTTTAGATCCAACAGTTGTAAAAATTTACTTTTCTCTATATGGGTATTCTCATGTAATTACTTTGCAAAGGAGCAATATAGTTTGGGCACACAATAAATACAGTATTGACAGTGAGCAACACAATCTTAAAACACACTATAGCATTGAGCTCAATGGGTTTTCCACATGTAGTTACAGTTGATTACTTTATAGATTACTTAGGTAGTTCCAGGACTAGACCCTAGATTCAGTCCTGGGATCTAAGCTGAAACCAGATTAGCCAAAACGTTTTAGTTACTGTAGTGAATTTTCATGAATATAAAGCGGTTTTAAAAGTTCACACTTAGAAATTTTCAATGTAAATCTGACAATGTTATTCAATGGGAGAAAATTCAGGTTGCAGGTACAGTACGATCGCGTTACTTTTGTAATCCAGCACTGGTCTCCTAGGGCCAGCACTGGAGTCCTAACTCAAAACAGGTAGGTAATTGCGTTTCAGCATCTCGTGTGATTTTTAAAGAATATTTCAAGTTTTCAAAAGTAGACAGAAGAAATTTCACAGAAAAGCAGACAATGGGTTCCTATGGAGAAAATACAGGTTACTAGTAAACCCGCTAGGGATTACTTTTGTGGTTCAGTACTGGGCTGAAAGGTACAGTACTGGCTTCTCCCCTGATCACAGGTGAGTACTTCGGAATTCGGACTTTGGCTGATTTTATGTGAATAATTTCAGTTTTCAAAACTCCACACTTAGAAAGTTTTTGAGTCAAAATTGGTCAATGTTATCCAATGGCAGGCAAGTGAATTACCGGTTTCCAGGTGAGTACTTGGCTGGTGAAGTTAAGGTTCTGGGCATAGACTCAGGGGTCCCCCAGGGTCAGGTAAGTACAGTTAGTTCACCCCCAGTGGCACAGGGGCGGCTGGGTGCAGAGGAAGGTAGGCCCAATGATATCCAATGGGGGAAAGTGGGCCTCCGGTTGGTGGCTGCTGGCTAGCAGGCCACGCGGTTATGGGAGCCGAGCTCCTGGTCACTTGCCCAGGGCAAGGGGGGAAGTAGGATAGGACAAATGGCACAGCCAGCGGCGCTCGGGGGGCTGGGTGCAGGGTGCTTTTGAGCCGTCGGGCGCTCAATGTTATCCAATGGGAAAGGTCAAAGGGGAACAAAGGCTGCAGGCTTGGGGACGGAGACTCTCCAGGGGCGACCGGCACTCCGAGAGTTAAGTTGGGATCTTGGAGCACAGATAGGTACCCCAAAGGGAGGCACAGGGGGCTGCAGGGCGCCGGGTTCAGGGGTGTCTTTGGGTGACGAAAAGCTTACCCTCAGCTGGTCGCGGTTGGGGTGGCCCCCGGTTCTGAGTCTGCAGGCGTCGTCTTGTTCGTCGAAGAGGGTCTTTGGGCACTGGACTTGGGGTCCCAGTCGCCAGGGGGACGTCCTCGTGGTCTTGGTTCGGGTGGGCCCGGCCCGGGCTCGGCTGGTGCAGAGTGCGCTGGTCCGGAGCTTCCTGGCTGGCACCAGGTGGGTTGTTGCAGTAGAGCCACTGCTGATGGGAGTTCCAATCTTCAAGAGGGTCAAGGCAGGCAGGTCCTCTGGATGTCCCAAGGTTGCTGTCCGCGTGAGTCGCCGGGTTTAGGCAGGAGCAGGTTCCAGGATCAACAGGCCGGTAGGGCTGGGGCCAAGTCAGTTGTTGTTGTCCTGTTAGCAGCTGCGCGGCGGGTCTTCTTCTTGATCTTCTTTCTTCTTTTTGGTATCGGAATCTGAGGAAGGAAAGTTCAGGGAGCCCCTAAATACTAGGTTTAGGGGCATTACAGGTAGGGCAAGGACAGGGACCAATGGGTCCCTGTCCTGGGGTGAGTACACCCCCTAGCCTGCTCCTCTCCTGTGGGAGGGGGGCAGGAGCCTAGCTGGGATTGGGCAGGGCTCCCCATCTACAAGATGGCCGGAGCCCGGGGTTGTGCTTCACCTCGCCTCCTCCACCTGAGGGGTGGAGTTGGCAAAGGTTGGCACACCCCTCTTCCTGACGTAGTTTTTCCCGCCAGTCTTCCCGCCAGAGTGGGGGTTAGAACTGGTGGGGGCTGGTTGCTGGGTACAGCAAATGACCTGGGAAAGCTCACTGAGGCGGCATGCCTTTGAAGCTTCCCCCTGTCCATCCTGGGGGAGGAGACCTAGCACCTCGCCCAGGATGTGCATGGTTGCAGGCCCAGGAGAGCGGGGCTCTCCTTCCCAGGGGTCCAGCAACATGTCTGCTGTGTGGCAGCCTCTGCAGCCACTCAGCCCAGACGTGGATTGTAGGTTAGGTTTTCAGGGGGCATCTCTAAGATGCCCTCTGGTGTATTTTACATTAAATCCCACACTGGCATCAGTGCGGGTTTAATGTGCTGAGAAGTTTGGTACCAAACTTGTCAGTCTTAGTGTAGCCATTATGGTGCTGTGAAGTTCGTAATGACAACCTCCCAGAAAAATATACTCTCAATAGCATCACTGCACTTATAGTGCCCAGGAATGGCCCTGGGTACTGTAGGGGCACAGGGCTCATGCACCTGTGCCCACACCTCTGGTATAGGGCACCCAGCTAGAGGGGTGACTGAGGTATGCCAGGGCAGTGGGTTCTGTGGGCATGGCACACATGGATGTGTGCCATGTCGACTCTTTGTTTGGTTCTTTACTCAGACACTCAGCCTGCAAAGGCAGTGTGAGGGTGTCAGGGTACAGGGCCCCTGAGAGTGGCACAATACGTGCTGCAGCCCTCACGGATCTTCTCTGGTCACCATGCCCTGGGTACCTAGGTTACCATTTACTAGGGGCTGACAGGTGGCCAGAGACGCCAATTAGGTTTTAGTTGCAACTTAGTTTTAGGGAAGGAACACAGGCCCTGGGTACCTGGTTGGCAGGAACAAAAGGCACACTCAGTCAAAGCACATCAGGAGTTCAGAAAAAAGTGGGGGCATACCAATGCAAGAAAGATGGCACTTTCTCACACTCATGATCCGCTAGGCACCTTCAGCTGAGTTCATCCGCTCTGACGTTCAGAGACCAGCCAGATGCTGAACCACCAGGGTAAAGCCCTGCTGTTTCAGCCAAGTCCAGAGAGGCAAAGCTTCTTGACACAAGGTCCACGACCCCACCCAGCCTTGCTTATTGAAGTGCCACATTGCGGTCGTGTTGTTTGCGAACACTTGAGCTAACCTCCCCCTGATGGAAGGCTTTTAGCGTCAGCCGGATCACCTAAAGCTCCAACAGGTTTATATGGATTTGGGCCTCAGCCGGTGACCAGATAACTGTGAGGTCTGGATGGCGATGGGAGAGGGGTCTGCCCCTGACCCAAAACTCGGTTTGCTAGCCACCATTTTAGGTCTTTCGCAGTGCCCTCTGAGATCTGGACCAGGTTGGTGAGATTTCCCCGATGCTGCGCCCATTGGAACTTCAGATCCCATTGCAGAGCCCGCATGTGCCGTCTGGCATGGTCCACAAGAAGGTTGCAAAAGGCCATGAGGCCCAAGAGCCTCAGAGTCATTCCCACCGAAATCCAGGATAGAGGCAGAAATATCGGTATACCTGCCCGAATATCCTGGACTTGTCACTTGGGATGATAAGCCCGAAATTGCACCGTGTCCAGAAGGATTAGTTACACCATCTACTAGGAAGTCTTATGCTTTCAAGTGGAAGCGGTTTTTCATTTTTTTTAACATATTTTATTGGCATTTGTTCTTAATGATCACATCAATGACATCTCGATAAAAATGCAGTGAACATGAACGAAAATGAGAACTTCGGGGTTCTTGACAGTTACGTTTTAACACCTGTCGCATAAGAAAAACAGTTCAGTTTCACAAACCTATATCCTCCTTCCCTCGTCTAAGATGTTATATAACCAACATTTTAAAGGGATTGGTATGTGGCAGCAGCCCGTATATGTGAGAACCCAAAACCATATGCAGCGTCAGGCAGAGTTTCGTACGATCAACCTAATGACTTCCCATGTCATTGTCTAGAGTCTCGTAAGGCCTGTCTATCTGAGCATGCGCTAATCTTGGTCAACAACCTGCCTTTAGGACAATGCATCCGGAAGCGGTTTTTCATATGGTGTCTTGACAACTCTCTTGACCCTATCCACGGTCAGGAGCAGGTGATTCTACCCTATCTGTTGCATTTAGCAAGGTCAGGCCTCAAGAACCTCTCCATCAGGGTTCACTTAGCGGCGATCACGGCCTATAGGAAGTCACCTTCTCGGACATCATTCTTCCTTATGCCTGTGGTTAAAGATTTCTTAGAGGGGCTTAAGAAAGTGTTTCCACCAGTGAGGTCCCCCTCTCCTCCCTGGGAGCTTAACATCGTACTTACTACACTGATGGGTGCTCCTTTCGAGCCTATACGCAAGGCTTCTTTGCAGCACTTGACCTGGAAAGCCGCCTTTTTAGTGGCAATTGCCTCTGCCCGTAGGGTTAGTGACATCCAGGCCCTGTGTTGTAAGGAACCGTACACAGTTTTTCACGCCAACAGGGTGGTACTGAGGACACGCCCAGGTTTTCTGCCTAAGGTAGTCTCAGACTTTCATATCAACCAGTCTATCACCCTACCTACCTTTTTTCCTCAACCTACCACTGCCCCAGAGAGGTCTTTACACTCTCTAGACCTCCGGAGGGTTCTGAAGTTTTACCTGGCTAAAATCCTTCCACTTAGGAAATCTGACCGGCTTTTTGTTAACTATGGAACCACTAATACCGGTCTGTCAGCCTCAAAAAGATCAATTTCTCGCTGGATTGTCTCCTGTATAGCTCTGTCTTATCAACTAGCTAACAAAGCTTTACAGGGTAGACATCATGTGCATTCTACAAGAGGGAAAGCTTCTACTACTGCTCTCCTTCGTAATGTCCCAATCTCTGAAATTTGCAAGGCGGCTACATGGCGGTCTGTGCATACCTTTACCCGCCATTTTTGCCTAGACTCAGATACACAGGCCGATGCCCAAGTGGGACAGGCCTCTTTGCATAAGTTGTATGTGAAATGTACAATTTTTCAATGTCTCTATGTATACTTTTTTGCTCGTCCGCAAGATTTTGGGTATGAGCTTGCTAATCTATTCATAGATTATAACTATTGATGAGTATCCCCTGGGTGAGAAGGAGTAGTTACTTACCTGTAATCCTAGTTCTCATCCAGGGGTATACTCATCAAAGTCATAAACTCCCGCCCACCTCCCCGGACGAACATGTTTATAAAGTTATGAGATGTTACTGTGGATCTACTCCGGTGTTATTCACCTCCAAAAAGAACTGACCCAACTGCCACCTGTGGTGCACCATGGGAGCAGGGGATCGCCTTCAGGTCTTAAAGGCACGGTACCCCTACTCTAATGCCTTAAAGGCAAGGTGTCAGTTTTCTTTGTTTCTTTATACTCAACTGCAGCCTACTGGCAAATGCCTGCAATTACAGGTTTTTCCTATGGCAATAAAGCATTGTTGTATGCAAATGTTTACTGCTCTCTCTCTCTTCCTTAGGGGTTGGGAGAGTACTATTGTGTGTATGCTAATTCATGTAATTTTGCGGCAGTTTTGCCAGTTGTGAAATGTGTTGGGCTGCAAATATATGTTTTCACATATATATATATACATATATATTTATATGTATTTTCTATATGCTCCGGGATCCCGCACATAGGTGGGGATTATTCATAGTTTATGACTTTGATGAGTATCCCCTGGATGAGAACTGCTCTGATGAAGGGGAGCGTCTGAGAGGGAGTCAGGTGTGACTGCAGCACACTGATAGTGAACCCCATTGAATGCAAGAGGTTTGCCTTAGTCTGGAGATGAGTGACGACTGCATGGGACAAGCCAGCCTTCAACAACCAGTAGTCGAGCTAGGGGAATAATGGAACCCCTGATCTCCGCAGATGAGCTGTGACCACCGCAATCACATTGGTGAATACCATTTGAGCACTGGTGAGGCCAAAGGGGAGCAGAGCAAACTGAAAGTGCTCCTGGCCCACTGTAAACCACAGGTAGCGACGATTGGCCGGCAGGACAGGAATGTGAAAATAGGCTTCCTGCAAGTCCAACGCTACCATTCAATATCTCAGGTCTAGGGCAGAGAGTACCTGAGCCAAAGTAAGCATCTCAAATTTCTCCTTCTTGAGGAAGTAGTTGAGGATAGGATGGAGACCTCCGTCCTTCTTTAGAACCAGGAAATAGCAGGAATAGCAACAGACAGCCAGCCTATTTCTGGGCTGGGTACCCTCTCCATAGCTCAATAGCTCTTTGGCAAAGAGAGCCTTCTCTTCGTTGCAGATTAGCAGATGATCCTCCATCAGCTGATTGTGAGTTGGAGGCATAGAGAGAGGGGTAGTCTCGAAGGGCAGGGAGTATCCCCTTCGGACTATCTGCAACACCCACCTGTCCTAGGTATTGTCGCACCAGTGGTGGAGGTGATGGCGTAGACTGCCACCCACTGGACACTTGTGACCCCGAAGGATCGGACTAGGAAGGTTTTGCGGTGGAAGAGGGGATGGCGGCTTGGCTTGACTTCTGGCTTCCCGATCCTCGAGGACTGGATGAACAGCAGACATGGCCCAGCAGAAGTTGCTGAACTTGCGGAACCCGCTGGCTGGAATAGGGTTGGTGCGCCCCTTCCATAGCCATGAACGGAGTCAAAGCAGACGCAGGATGGGGTGTAGCACTGAGGCCGAAGGATTTGGCTGTAGCCCGCAAATCCTTGAAGCGCTCAAACGCTGCATCAGCCGAAGAGATGTGAGTCATCAAAAGGCATGTCCATGAGGTTTGCCTGGACATCCCCCGAAAAGCCAGACGTCCTCAGCCAGGTGTGGCCACCGTCAAAGAAATCGCTCTACCCAGTGAGTCCGTTGTGTCCAAGCCACAGCGAATGGTGAACTTTCCTGCATCTCTCCCGTCAGATATTGCTTGAGGAGCAGGATCCAGACCTCCTCTGAGACCCTAGGCAGCACCTGCGCAACCATATCCCATAAAGACTGAGAGTAACGGCCCAAAAGGCATGCAGTTTTCCCCGACCGCAATGCAAGGCTGACGGAAGAGAACATTTTCTTCCCAAAGGTCTCCAACCATTTAGATTCACTGTTTGGAGGGGCGGAAGGGAACGCACTATAGGAAGTGGAAGCCTGGACCACCAAGCTCTGGGGGTTGGGCAGTGAGGAAAACTGGGTCGCCGGTGCTGGGCGATGGCGGCGGGCAATCGTATTCCCAGGAGCCCCAGTGCTGGGTTTGGATCAGGTATTCGAGCGTCCGTTAAGGCCTCATTAAAAGCCAGCCAGGGTTCCGATGAGGAGACACCAGGCTGCAGGACCTATGTCAAGACATTCGTTTTGACCGTCACTGTCGGAAGCTGAAGGACACCAGACTGGCTCCGTATCGTATGGAATGAGGATGAGGGAGGCACCACCGGCGGGTGCCAGAGACCTCGGCGTCAGAAGCAGTGCCGGGGTAGGTCGCTGTGGTGGCGAGACCGACGACGGTCCGGACCAGGGTCCACCAGGAGGCAGTTGCGCTGAGGCCGGAGCCAAAGGAATCTCCTTCACCTGGGCCTATTAAATACTGAAGGGTGTTGCTGTGCAACTGTTAATGGGGACGCAATTGCTCTCCACTCTTCTTGAAGTGTGATACTCCCAATGATACAGGCGATGGCAGATTGGTATGGACCTATATATGGCAATGGAAAGGGTGGTTTATGAGGCTCAAGGCTGTCCGACAAATTCAAGATTTGGGGCGGCTAGATGATAGACTGGGACGGATGACAAAAAAGAGTATCGGGACATTGTCACGCCTTCAGGCCCATAGGTCGAGAGGAACCTCCTGCTCTCTGCACAGTTCTCCCACTATATTCCACCACCATTTCCTCGCTTCTTTCCTTATCCAATCCACCTCCGTAAGTGTATGACGCAGATTCATAATTGCTTGTGTGTAATTACATTTTGGATAGGGAACTGTAGAGGACAAATACTATGTTATGGAAAAGAATATTTACAACTGTGTTACAGAAAAAAATGAAAATTATTTACAAAAATATTTTAAAAAGAAGGTAAGTTACATGATTGTCTCAGACCACCTCTTGCAAGACTGTTGCTAATTATGGCATACATAGTAACCTCAAAGTGCTCAACCTTTCCTTACCTGAGGAGTAAATGCAAAGATATTCCTCCGGATGTCATATAGTTTCGAGGTTCCAAGGACTCCCATATGTCTGTAAGGCCGCCCAGTTAGGTTCATTCTCTTGTTTCGCCCTGTGAGAGATGTTAGAAGTTAAAAAACAGTGAGGACACATTTTGCACGTTGAAACTATACAAGGAGGACACAGGCTGATTATTTATTTGGAGAAACAATCTAGGAAGTCAATCTGGTGCCTCAGTGTATTAAATAAAGATCTTTGTGTATTTCAAAATTCATAAGCTCATATCCCATTGGAGATCATTTGACCTTTCATTCTTTTGAAGCCTGTGAACACTGCTGTGATGCATGTCAATAATCACTTTTTATTTTCAGAGCTATAAGGTGTCATGGAGATGGGCTTTGCCCTTACACTGTGTTAATTTAGCATGAGCTTATTAGAAGTTTAAACGCCATTTTCCTTTCTGTTGCTTTTGCACACGGCACATATTATTATAAATGTTTAGAGTCTAGTGGAATATTTGGCTTCACACGAGAATAATATGTTTTCCTATTGTATCAGCTTTGCTTGGTAAGCTATGTCTGAACATTGAGTGCCGCGGCCTTCAAGGTTATTTCAACACAGTGGCTGTTGTTCGGTCTGATCAGCGCACGTCCTAGACATAACGCATATGCAGCTGTGGCCAACTCTGATTTTGGCGCGTTTAATAATGCACTGCGCAGAGCATGCAAACACCCTTGAAGAACATTCACATGCAGAGAGCTGGTGTAGAAGATGATGTGATACCTTTCTACTAGGACCAGAGGTATGGGGCCGTCCTTCTAAAACCCAAAGAGACCTTCTATAGATATGATATAATATACTAGCAAGGGAGGGTGAGACTGAGGTGCTATTTAGACATCTTCCCTTTCGCATTTTAACATGCTTTCACCCTTTGTATTTTATGGAATAGTAACTATGCTGATAACCTTGTTGCTTATAATATGTTTGCTTGTATTAGCTAAGATACTACGCCTGAGAACACGGCATTAGAAATAAATATTTCAAACATGCACGTGTCTTCATTTACTCCTCGTTTTGGACTGGTATGATAATATAACAAAAGAGCGTTTGTGTGTTCCACGTTACCTGAGGTATTTTAAGTTCATGTTTTGGGTTGCCTAATCATTGGGGGTATGGAAGAACCAATGAGACACTGATTGCTAGTCTGGTAGGGGATGTTGGCTACTAAGGTGAGTTTTGGCACACCATAATTCACTGAGGTTCCAAGTCTCTATGCACAGTTCTGTGTAGGAGCAGAATCCCTGCGACAAAGGTTGTAACATCATGGCACCAAGGGCCACTTGCAACAGGACATTATTGAAGATCAACATTTCAACATTCATTTTCTTGGACATTCTTCTTCAGAGGCATCAAATCAGCATGGTTTACTCTTAGTCACATGATAGTCCCGGCTCCGAATTATCACTACACTTGTGTGTAAACTCTTGCACTGGCTAGCACTCGTTAAATTTCAATGGCAACCTAGTCAAATTAGTAACCTTATCTCTTCATTTAAACTTGCAACAAGATTCATGTTTCTCTTTGACTATCACTCGGATGGCCATCACCACTTACAATCTCTCTAGTTAGCTCAGTTTATAAATCACATCTTCTGAATATTCTCTCAAGTTAGTAAAGCCAAAGAAACATCCATTCGTAGTTCCTTTCAATTTCATTGCGACAATACGAAGCTCCCAACATCCAAGGCTACTTTTTAAAACAATTTCTACATTTAACAATGCAGGTCTTATTATTAGCTATAAGATGGTGTATGAGCAAATATTCCTACTCTTGTGTGACTTACTATCTTCTTTAATTTATTCAGCTAACAAAAGACCAACTTTTCTCAATATGTAACATTTAATATACTGTAACACTGAATAAATGCTTCCTGTATCATAAGCGGTGTCATTTTTTAAATCAGCTACTTTCAACCCAGTAAAACGGAGTTGCAGACTTTACCACACAGGTTTCTTGTCAACCTCAAATTATTAAAATAATAAAATGGTAACGCACTGAAGATAATCGTCATGGTGAAAGGTGGCCACTTACAGGCATGGATGGGCCTGTAGTTGATTGCCCTGCTAGCATCTCCCGGACTAGTCATTTTTTCTGGCATCAAAAAGACCTCTGGGAAATGGAGCTGGTGCTCTACATCCAATAAATATGTGTTTGCACTTCACAGCCCGTACACAGCTGTCATGGGGTCTTCCTGTGGTGCTGGAGAGTGGGAAATGTACACCGGTACTTCTCTGAATCCAGTCTGTGTTTAGAGAACCTCTGATTTCAAGACTAAACTAACTTGAGGCCCTGGCATCTTGAAAGCACATTGGTTGTTAAGATGTTCAAAGGAACCGTGCATAGTTAGAAAAAGGGGACATTGCCTGTACCACACTGGATAGTGGTCTGATGACTTTACCAACTGAAGCACTGAGGACCTTCGGCTACGGGTATTCCCAGGAGTGGGGCCAGTGCTCACTGTGCTATAGGACTCAAGCTACAGCTACAGGGTACTGATCAGCTGCAACTAAGGCAAAACCAGTATGGGGTTGCTTATGGTCTCTTCTTGAGGGGGCCTCGCTTGGAGTTCAGACTGGACTGTTCCCATGAGCAGCAAGGTGAGTATTGATTTGTCTAGCATGGCGAAGTGGGGTAAAATGGACTTGAAGCGGCCCGAGCAATCGCCAGTCGCTGAGATTAATTTAAGCATTCAATTCATCATTTTGTTGTTGCAATTAATACCTTGGATTAACAACTAAAAAATATTTCAGTGCTTAAATTACTACTACTACAGCTCAGAGTGAGGGAAGAGGAAAACAAATAGCCAAAAAACACTACTGGTTTGGGGACAGTGGAGAAGCCAGAGTTTGCTTAGTAGAAATGTAAGACTGAACACACCCTTCATAAAGATGCATGTGAAAAAGATAAGAGAGCTTTCCACTAGTCTCTAGCGCTACTACTCCTTCTTTAGGCTCACGAGAAAACAATGAGAAATCACTCGGAGATCATTAGACTCATATTCTAAAATAGAAGTTGAGGGAGAAGATGGTTTTGTTTCTGAAAGGAAAATGATGCAGGGTATGAAGAACAAACACTCAGGAGTCTAACAATGGCAATGGAGAAAAAGTTACTTACATTAGTTCTTGCAGATGCCCTATCTACCGTTGAATTCCGCCGGTTCTCATGTCCACTTCCCTTGCTGTCTGTGATTGCTGCCTCATTTTGTTTTGATTTAGGATGGCTTTTCCTCTTGTGATTTGGTTTCTTTGCTTCCTGCTCCCTCCACTGATTTTTCTCCCTCCCACTGGCCCCGCACACCTCCCAGGAACTATTTAATAGCGGTCACAACGCTACCCCATTGAGCAGGTCCTTGTGTCTGCTCCCCTTACTGCCTCTGATTGCTGCCTCATTTTGTTTTGGGGTTGCTTTGCCTCTTGTGATTCAGTTCATTTGCTTCCTGCTCTCCCCACCACCTGCTCTCTTCCTGACAATTTTTCTCCCTCCCGCTGACCCCGCCCACCTCCCAGGACCTACTTAACGGAAGTCTTGCAGTGACACCATTGAGCAGGTCCTCATGTCTGTTCCCCTTGACGCCTCATGTTGCTTTGGGAATGCTGTGCCTCTTTTGAATGAGTTTATTTGCTTCGTGCTCCCCCACCACCCAGTTGTTTCCTGGTGATTTTTCTCCCTCCCACAAGCTTCGCCCACCCCCAAGTGCTACTTAATGGAGGTCACAGCGCAACCCCATTAAGCAGGTCCTCATGTCCGGCCACCTTGCTGTTTGTGATTGTTGCCTCATGTTCTGTGATTGAGTTTGTTTGCATCTTGCTCCTCCCGCTAGCTTCCCGCGGTCTGCTTCCCTTGATGCCTCTATAACGGCTGCCTCATTTTGTTTTGTTTTGGGATTGCTTTGCCTCTTATGATTCAGTTTATTTCCTTCCTGCTCTACCTGCCGCCCACTCGCTTTCTGCTGATTTTTTTCCCTCCCACCAGCTCCGCCTACTTCCCAGTACCCAGGTATTGGAGGTCACAGCGTGACCACGCAGTGAACGTGCAACTGGCACACCTAAGGGCCGCCCACCTGTGCCCGTCCATTCCTGGACAGTGCCCAACACCAGGAACCCAAGGTCCTCCATCCACCCACAGATACCCCACCACAGAGCTCAGAGCCTTGGACCCCAGACACCGCAACAACTGCAGCATTGCATAGGCACAATCAAAGGTAGGACCTTTCACCTGTCGGCGCTGCTTCTTCTCCTACATCACCGGAGCAACCAACAATGCCGGAGACACCACAAACACTACTGCATCCACCTTGCAGACCAAGGCCGCAGTATAACTCCAGTGCATCCTACTCAACACCCGATCGCTAGCCAAACACACAACAGAAATCTGGAACATGACCTCATGCCTCACTCCAAATGTCATTCTTCTCAAAGAGACATGGCTGAACCCTGCTGTGACGGAGCACAGACAGGGCGGCACCTGGGGGCCCCGGGGCATCACAGAGTTCTCGTTACCGGCCATCGGGATGCGGACCCAGGACCCGGAAGAAGATGCGGGAGTTCAGGAGGAGGAGAGAGGCAAAGGCAGCGTCGAGGAGGAGAGGGGCTAAGGCAGCGTCAAGGAGGAAGAGGCAGGGAAGACAAAGGTGACGACCATGGAGAAGGAAGAAGACACGAAAGCAGGCGGCCGGGAGGAAAAGACGCCAGCCCCTGGAATAAGACCAGCCGGGTGAGTGGAGGTCGACCTGTGGGAAGGCACTGAGGAAGAAGCGGCCGTGACCCCTTTACAGGGTCACGGTCGCAGGCAAGTTACCCGTACAGTCGAGGGTTTACTAAGGTGGTGTGTGTGGGGTGGTAACTGGGGCAGTGTTGGTTGTCTGCCTGACTAGGTGTCCTGTGGAGATAACAGGGCAGGGAGGGCAGAAGAGTTCTCTGGGAGGTACCGGCTGAAACGTTTGAGACCGGTCGGGAACAACACAAATGGACACAAAAAGGGAGAGAGAAGTGCATCTCTCCCCGCAAAGTCCCTTCCTCATGGGGTGGGTCCTCCTCACATCGGGTGTCCAGCGTTGCTTTTTACATGACAAGTGGTGTCAGAAGTGGGAGAGCCATACCATTTCCCGTCACATGGCAAAACCATGTCTCAAACCATTAGCTTGGACGACATGTTAAAGCAACTAGCTGAGGGACAGCGGCATCTCCAGCTAGTGGTGGAAGAACAAACGGCGAGGCCAAGAAAGATCAGGAGCATTTGCAGGAGGCTCTTCAGGCTCAAGCTGGCCTGATTGCACAGAATCAAGTGGTGCAGGACGCTGTTATCCAGTGCTTGACGGACACCATTGCCAGCAGCAAAGCCCACCCTAATGTGCCCAGCTCTGTCCCCCAGAAGTATCAACCCGGCGAAGACCCAGACATTTCTTTCACTAACTTTGAGCGCATTGCCGGCACCGTACAGTGGTATTTCAAACGCTGAGGGCAGTATATTGCTCCCCTTTTGTCGGACGAACTACAGACGGCCTATCAGGCAGCTAACCCAGCAGGAACAAACTTGGTTGTCACCAAGAGCATTATCGAAAGAAAATTTGGAAAAGAAAAGTGGCTGCCTCAAAACAACCCTAGAGACCTGTTCTATAGGCTGCAAGACCTGGCCACCCGATGGGTACACCCCCATACCTCCAGTATGGAGGGGGTGATGGACAAAATCCTTCTGGAGCAATCCTGGAAGGGCTGCCCAGCGCTACCCAGGCATGGGTAAAGCAATACCCCAATGTTACAGTCACCAATGCCATTGACATCGCCTGTGCCCACCAAAGAGCCCCAGATGGCCGGCCACTCATGGCCAGGCCACTTATGGCTGCAGCACCAAGATGGAGACTCCCCAACCTAGACCCCTTATTGAGCCCTGTTTTCTTCCCCGTTCCACTCCGAAGGAAGGGGGCCCAGGGCCCCAGTGCTTCTATAGTGCAGAGTGGGGTCATTTAGCAGGTACATGCCCGCAGAGGCATAATCCTACAGAACCTATGGAGGTGGGGTACACCAAAGGCAGTGTGCTTTTGGTTGGTGACAAGAGTAGGGCCTACCACCTAAGTCTGGTTGCGAACGGCACCCCCACCAATGCCCTTATTGACTCCAGATGTTATCATTCAGTGATCACACAGGAGAGCGTCTTAACCCATCAGTGGAAGGAAGGGGAGAGAGTGGCCATCACGTGTGTCCACTGAGACTAAAAGGTGTACCCTGTAGCCGAGGTAGTGTTCGGGGAGAAGGGTGAGGAGGAGAACATGAAAGTAAGGGTCATACCCAAGTTAGTGGAGGAAATGATTGTAGGAACTGACTATGTCAGCTTTCGCACACTCCTATCTCGGGCCATTAGGGAGAAGGAAGAACGTGACTGGCTGAAGGAAGCGGCCTTTTATGCAGACGAAGTATCAAGGGGTAGGTACAGGGAAAAGAAAACACGCAGCGCCAAGAGAAAACATATTCAGGTGGTGGTGTTAAACAGGCTGGCTAACAACCCTTCTACCTCCTCTGTTACAGACGGTGATATGGGGACGCGACGTAGCTTCAGAGCAGCTCAGACCGACTTTGGGAAACGACTGGTCCCGGACGGTACCCGAGGAGGACGACCAAATAGAACCCTGTTTCTACCTATCAAAGAGGTTGTTGTATAGACGGGTGAAGAAGGACACCGGAACAGTGAGACAGTTATTGGTTCCCTATTCCTTTAGGCAACAGGTCCTCCACTTAGCGCACAACCAGGCGGTGGGTCATTACGGACGGGAAAAGACTGAATAGTATCTCCTACGCCACTTCTGGCCGGGGGGCTTCTCAAACATCAGACGCTTTTGCGCTGCTTCTCCACTCTGTCAGCGAGTTAATCCCGCTCATGTACCCCGGGCGCCCCATTGTCCTCTCCCTATCATCGATCCTCCATTTTCCAGGGTTGGTATGGACCTTGTGGGGCCCTTGGTCACCTCCGCACAGGGGTATCAATACATACTGGTGTTGGTGGACTACACGACCAAGTACCCGAAGGCAATACCGCTTTCCAGTATGACAACCAGCAACGTGGCCCAGGCAATGCTCGGGTTTTTTAGCCGAGTGGGTTTTCCAAGGGAGCTGCTAACAGACCAGGGTATTCCCTTTATGTCCAAACTCATGACTCAGACCTGTCAACTATTGGGGGCATGACAAATACAGACCTCTGTATACCACTCTCAGACAGACGACTTGGTGGAGCGCTACAATCGCACCATCAAGAAATCCTGAAGAAGACCGTGTCCGTGTCTGGCAGGGACTGGGACAGATAACTACCCCTCACCCTTTTCGCCATCCATACCCACACCCAATCCTCAACCGGCTTTAGTCCGCTTGAGCTGGTGTTTGTTCGGAAACCACGCACCCTGTTGGACATGGATGCCGAACGGTGGGAGGACAAGGAGGATGAAGGGAAAGGACTGTTGGAGTATGCCACTCACCTTAAGAACAGACTGGCTACTCTGTGGGAGGAGGTACGAGAAAACCTACAGGCAGCTCAAGAGAAGCAGAAAAAGACATACGATTGTCAGTCAAAGCTGAGAATCTTTCAGGTGGGAGACAAGGTCCTTCTCCTGACAACAAACTACTGGCGAGATGGCAAGGCCCCTTTAGTATCACAGGCGCATGTCACCTATCGGGTGGCAGTTCCGCATACCGGGAGGGCTGGGCAAATCTACCACGTGAATCTTCTGAAGAAGTGGGAGGAAGACATGCCCCCGAGACAGCACCATCCACTGCCCTACTGAGAACAGACAGTCAGCCCTTGGCCGTCCCCGTTCCGCCCCACGAACAGAACCCTAGCATCGAAGAGGTCCCCATGGGGCAGCAGTTGAGTCAGACCTAAAGAGAGACACTCCTCACCCTGGTAGACATGTATAGAGACGTGTATTCCGCACAGCCAGGCAGGACACTCCTGATCCAACACCACTTAAGAACCAATGGGGCTAAACCCATTCGGTTACGCCCTTATTGCATCTCAGAAGCCAGACGAAGGGTGGTGGAGAAGGAAGTGGAAGAAATGCTATGTAACGGCATAATAGAGGAGTCCCACAGTCCCTGGTGTTCCCCAATAGTCCTGGTGCCGAAACCCAATGGCTCTGTACGGTTCTGTGTGGACTTCAGACAGTTAAACGCACTACCCCACTTTGACTCATACCCTATGCCTCGGGTGGATGAAATGATCGAACAACCGGGCACAGCCAGATACCTCACCACCCTGGACTTGACAATAGGATATTGGCAGATAGCCCTAACCCCGGAAGCACAGGAAAAGACAGCTTTTCCACCACATCGGGGCTGTATCAGTTCAAGGTCCTGCCTTTCAACCATCATGGAGCACCGGCCAGGTTCCAGTGCCTGATGGCCATGGTGTTACTGGCTCACAACGGATATGCAGCTGCATACCTGGATGACCTAGTTATACACAGTCACACATGGGAACAACATGTCATCCACCTAGGAGCAGTACTGGATAGCTTAAGGCAAACGGGACTCACTGCTAACCTTGCCAAATGTATGCCTGCTACTGACTCTGTTAGGTTCTTGGGCTACCACATAAGGGAGGGTCTTATACAGCCACAGGTGGATAAGGTGGGAGCCATTAGAACCCTTACCACGCCCACCACCAAAAAGGGGACATCTCTGCCATCTAAGAAAACTTCCAACCCCAACCCACTGCGGCCGACAGCATCAGCCTGCTCACACCTACGAACACAAACCCCGAACGCCTGATCACCCACTGGGACCCTCTCACAACTCAAGCCACAATCTCCATCATGAACTACGTGCACTCGGGTACACGGCTTCAACCTCGGAAGCAAGACAAATGGCGACAAGCTCAAGTATGTCCTGAGCACCTTCATTACCTCTGCATCCTTCCCTGAGGACTGGAAACACACTGAAGTGAAGCATCTCCTGAGGAAACCACCTGCCGACCCAGCAGAACCAAATAACTACCGGCCCATCTCCCTGCTCCCCTTCCCAGTGAAAGATCTCAAGAAGGAAATCAACCAAAAACTCACTAAAGGCCTGGAACGCAACAACCTCCTGGATCCCTCTCAACCAGGATTCCGAGGCAACCACAGCACAGACGCAGCCCTGATCGCAGCCACCAATGACATCAGGGACCTCCTGAACTATGGGAAAATGGCAGCCCTCATCTTCCTGGATATGTCAGCCACCTTCAACAAGGTCTACCATTGCATCTTGATCAATAGACTCCACCACATCGGAATCCAGCAAGAGGCCCTTAAATGGATTGCCTCATAACTTACTGGAATAACCCAGAGACCGAGTCTCCCACCGTTCACCTTGGAAGCCAAGAAGATCTAAGGCGCCCCCCAAGGATCGTCCCTTTGCCCCACTCTCTTCAAAACGTACATGACCCCCACCCTGGCCAGCACCATCATATCACATGGACACAACATCATCTCCTACGCAGACACCCTGCTCATCATTGCCTGAAGACCTCTCCACCACCCGAGCTAAATTCCCCAGATGTTTGATGAACTTCGTGGACTGGATGAAAGACGACTGTCTCAATCTCAACACAGACAAGACGGAAGTCCTAATGTTTGGGAGCAACACCTCTTCATGGAACGACACATGATGGCCTGCTGAACTTGCTGCATCCCCTGCTCCAACAGACCACGCCTGCAACCTTGGCATAATTTTGGACAGCAAGATTTCCATGAAGAAACAGGTAGACACAGTCTCACCTGCCTGTTTCCACACCCTAAACATGCTCCGCATGACCTCATCACCAGCAAGCTGTACTACCGGAATGCACTTTACATAGGAATACTAAAGAGACTACAGATAATAAAAAACTCAGCAGCCAGACTCCTCCCCAATCTCCACAGAAGTACCCACACCACAACCCACCTCAGGAAGCTACACTGGTTCCCGATCCAGAACAGAGGCCAGTTCAAGATGTAGACCCATGCATACAAAGCCCTGCACAACAATGGAACAGCCTGCATAAACAAACGCTTGACATTACACCAGCAGTCCAGACACCTGCCAAAGCAACAGCGAAGGGTGCTTCTTCTCAAACCTGGCGGCTAAAGCTTCGAACGACCTTCATCTGCACCTCACGACCACCCCATTGCTACAGCAATTCAGGAAAGGACTCAAGACCTGGCTGTTCGAATAAAAAGATTACCATGAAACAAGCAGCAACTCTACCGCCTTGAGAGCCTCCTGGGTGATTTGCCACGCTTTACAAGTCCTTGATTGATTGATTCCTCATCTTTTGATTATTGTCCAGAAATCAGACTGGATCTGGAAACATTTCTGCCTGCTGGTATGAGTCTCTGTGGCAACGTCATTCCCCTCTGAAATTGAAGAAGGAACCATATTTAGGCGCCACTCATGCGCACTGATGTCAGTTGGTTTCTAGGCTATCCATGTCCCCTCACATCGAGCCCATCAGCAAATTGGCTTTGACCAGTGTGCAGATATCTACACTTAGGATCTTTTTAGGAGGCAAAGATCCTAGTTCACAGAACGAGGAGGGTGGGAGGGTCGGTGAGGAATCTTCAGTTAGATAAAGTATCCAGCAGAAAGAGATTTAACAAATGTAAGTAACTTGTTCTAATAGATTCTTCAAACCGCAGATTCCTCACCTTTTGAACAGATACCAAAGCAGTACCTCTAAGTAGGTGGGTCTGTGGACTAGCTCTAAACCAAAAAGTAATGCAGGACAGAGTGGGCAAAATGCCCATTTCGACGGACCTGGCTGTCCAGAAAGCAGTGCTTCATGAACGCATAGAGCGGCACTCTTGTAGTAGCTAGAAAATATGCAGAACAGGCATTCTGAGTGCTAACACAGTGTAACAGCCATGGCTCCATTAGAATGAGCCCACAAACCTTCCAGGAGTTGCTTCTTGGCCAGTGTGTAGCAGATTTTAATGCAGAGCACGATCCATAAAGTGATGGTCCTCTTCCGCACTGCCTTGCCCTTCTTAGCTCAAGTAAATCCCACAAATAGTGGATCATACACATGATGTCCCTGGTACAATTGATGTAAAAGCTAAGAGCCCTTTTATGATCCAGTTAATGGAGTCTCTTTTCCTCCTCAGTGGAGTGAAGAACGCCAGTAAGGTAATGTTTTGCCCGACTGCCATCACTTTCGTTAGCACTGGAGAGGGCAAAAGGGAGCACAACAAACTGAAATTGCTCCTGCCCCATCTTGAACCGCAGAGAATTGTGTCTGTAGTACAGAAGTGTGGAAACTAGCATCCTGCAGTCCAATGCTACTGTCGTAGTATTTAATATAAAAAAAGTTTGTGCAAAAATTATTTATCATAATTGAAGTTTTTTTTATAATGCATAGATTTGTAACCGATAAACTAATAAAGTTGCACCTGAAATTAGTTACCTAGGTTACTTAGAACAGTAGATAATGAGATTAATAGTTATGCCGCATTTCCCTCTAAGAAGCCATTATTTCTAATATGGATGTAGTTTCTGATGCTCTGCTCAACCTGCTCCTGCTCATTCACCCTCCCAATCAGTGTCTCATTGCAAAGCCATTTCTCCCCTTGTCTCTGCAGAACAACAAGTGAATGACGTAAATGTGATAGTCATGTACAACTTTGTTAGAAAGCCTATATTATGACTGAAACTTCCAACATGTACACAAAGTATAATTTTCAAGGACCTCTGCTGGAAGTGTTAGTGTGGACGCGCAAAATGAGACATTGTTAGAGGGATGTTTAATTTTGTGTTAATCGTCAACGGAGGTTGGTTGCTGAGGGAGAAGATAAAGGTCTTCTCTTATCTTAAGAAATGGGTTAATGTTAATGTTTTAAGAACTTACGCGGTTATTTCTGATTTGCCAATGCAACCCTAACCATGATCATACTATGTTATATTTACAGATTCTATTTTTAGAAAGTGTTATTTGCGTATAAAAGTCTTAGACTTTAGCTGTTTAAATTTAGTTTCAGTTTAGGCTTAGCTCTATTTGGCTGTTTTCTTTTGGGGTTCCGAAGGATTTTACAGCTGCCATTTGGACTGCTAGTACTGGAGCATTCATTTTTCTATGTCCACTTGATTTAGATTCTTAATGGGATGTGTCTATACTCTTCATGAGACTTAAAATTGTTACTTAGATTCCCTTAAACAGGGATTATTAAAGTCTATGATTTTGTACTTATTTTGTAATTCTGTATTTTTGTGCCTTTATGGAATTGTATGCATATGTTCTATGTACCGCTTTCAAAAATTCCTGTGTAAAATAGACATGTTTTGCTCATTTTTGGCCTAGAACTCAATTATTTCCACTTCCAATATTTATTTCTGATTAACCTTGCTAAACTGTGTTGTTGTGGTTGGAGTGTGGTCTTTAACCGTTAGATCAATTAGAGATGCTAGAGTCGAATTACTTCGGTAAAATTATGGGGTGTTCAAATATTGGGGTTTAGATGAATATTGGGGTTTGACTTCAATAATACCATCTAGTCTCCTGGGTTGAGGGCAGGCAAGACCTGTGCCAGGGTGAGCATCCTGAAATTGTCCTTCTGTCAGAGGGAATTGAAAGGGCAAAGGACTAAAAAAACAAGTTACTTACCTTTGGTTATGTCTTATCTGGTAGAGACTATCTAGCTGCAGATTAGTTACCTTAGAAGATTCTGCAGGTATCAGACAGGATCCGTAAACTTGCCTGCATGCCTGTAGGTGGCGTTGCTCTGCTACACGTGGCATCATCCGCGCCAGATGTTATATGTGTGGTGCCTATATAGGCACCACCCCAGTGTGCAGATGTCAGTTTCTTTTGGCAACTTTCCACACCAGAACACAGAGCCACGATAAGCAATGACCACTGGTGTGCATGTCTAGGACTCTTTAATAGGGGTACTCTTATCGCTGGAATTCAGTCGCAGATCTGGAAGGATGGGAGGGTGGGTGGGGAATCTGCAGCTAGATAGAGTCTCTACCAGATACGGCATTACCAATTTTAAGTAACTTGTTCATCTGATAGAGACTTCTGGCGACAGATTCCTTACCTTAGAATATATACCCAAGCAATACATCCCTTGAAATGGGGCACCAAAAAGGATGCAAGCGTTCTGGAAAAGGGTCGTGCACCGCCAAACACATCATGCCCAATACAGCAGTCCAGGTGTCACAGTGCAAGACCAAGAAACACCATCGAAGGACCCTCATCCCCCAACTTCAGTTGCCATCGTCCTCGGGCAGGTCAGTGAGCAAGTAACATTGTAACGGGGCCCATATATCAGTAGGCCTAGAAGCAGGCGGCAATAGTTCGGAATAGGTATGCAATTGCTCCTGGCAGTACACCATATCACTCATCCAATCCTTAAATTTGGGCGCTCTTCCCCTCCCCCATACATTGTATAAATTCTTCGTGAAATTCATGTTCATTAACGCGCTGTTAACCGTCTCTACTAATCTAGCATTTGAAGCGTGTTCAATCCCCCTTAAAACTAAATGGGTCAACTAATGTGTTCAGGTGATCAAAGTCGACCCCAAATTCATTTATGTGTGTGCTCTCAACTGGATTATCTCGACTCGTTTCACTGAGAGTAGTTACGTTAAATGTCACATTTAACCAACTTCTCTGTTGCCGCGTTAAGGTTACTCTTAGCTTGTCTAAATCCGCCATTGCTCACCTTAGTTGCTGAAAAGTGTATCCCGCTACGCTATGCGGGGTCCTGCTGCTGTTGCGCTCTCACTACTGTGAAAAGTAAACTGACGCCGCGTGCCTGACGCATGCGCTGTGAGTTAAACTGGCGTTTTTTTTATATGAACGAAAACGCGTTTTTTTAAAAAGAGCAATCGAAACAACTTTAACATTCAATGACTCCTCAACTAGAAACATATTAAACGTCGAGGTTAATCAGGACTCCTAGTCATGTTCCTCACATGCGTGCTAATACTGCTATTAACGAGTATTGATCTTATTTACATATTGTGATAAAGTACAAATAATCAAAGATAGCATGTAAATTCGGTTCTGTCATTTAAACCATTTTGCTTAAGGCTGCTAAAATAATAAATCCAATGATTTTCTCTCTTCAATAGGTTTTTTTTTGTTCATGGCCCCTTCTTTTCTCGGTATCACTTCCAAAACGCAGGCTCTCAATTGGTTCAAGTTGTGGCGTTTCTCTGCGAGTAGTTTGCACCAAAAAGGATTACACCAGAAAAACTAACTGAACGGACGAAGTGCCCATTCTGACAAACCTGACTGTCTAGGCCTAAGTGCTTAGTTAACATGTGCAGAGATGCCCACATTACTGCTTCCGTGTTGGGTTAGGCCGAGAATGAAAACACGGCGTATCTTCATCAGTCGAGAAGATGGAAATCTCGGAATTGCACCCTTAGATCCAGGAACACGGAGGTCTGGCGCGGATTCAGGATCTATATCAGGATATACGAGCTTCTGGCGGAGGTCGGCGGAGCCGGGAGCTTACGCGGCCATCTTGGTTGCTAGCGTAGCTCCTCCTCCCGAAGATGGCTTCTTGATCAGGCCAGCAAGGCCTGATGGACTTCTCCTTTCAGGGAAGCAAGGGCCAGTCTGGAGCAACCAGACCAGCGGTGTAGATTCAAGGTTTCGTCGTCACAGAGGCCACTAGCCAACGGGCAAGCGACCGGACAGACGCATCGAGCAGGAAAATGCAGAAGGGCCCCACGCAGAACTCGTGGAGTGTGGAGGGCTGATCTTCGGTGCAGTTGGTGCTCGGGGCTGGGGCTTCTCAATCCCCAATGCACAACTTCGAGGGTGCCTCAGAAGTTGCACGGAAAGCAATTAGCTGGCTTTCCAAGATGGCCGTTCCCACGTCTCTCGTCGCCTCCACGGATCTCAGCTCTGCTGCGACTGTGGATCGGGCTGTTGGAAGTCTGGAAGTCCAGGTCTTGTCAGGCTCTGTGCTCGGGCTCTGGCGGGAGCGTCGACAAAGCAAACCGTTTACCGCTTGATGGTGCCTGCTTGTGCAGGGTGGTCACTCCTTGACCACAAGGGAGATTCTTCAGTCTTCTACGTCGAGTAGGATGTCGAAGGTCCAGAGTTTTGTTTCAAGTTTCAGTCAGGATAAATCTAAAGTCTTGGGACTCAGCTCCTACCTATATACCAAATTTAGGGGCTGGATTACCTGCTATGTCCCTCGTATGGGTGGGACCCAGGAAGGGGGTGGTTACACCCCTTTCCCTTTGTCCAGTTTCGCGCTGGGGCTGGAGTGCCCCAGCACCGGTTTGAACTGGACTATGCATGGGACACCTTGTGTGCCCCAGGCAGTGTCTCATTTCATTCAGCCCTCCCTGTCCCAATACACTATGGCCTGTCTGGGGTGGTGCTAGCACCTCCCAAGACAGGAGACCTATTGTCCAAGCCTCCCTCGCTGGAAGGGCTCCCAGCAGCAGGAGGTCAGACTTGTGTCTGTGGCAGCAGCATCCATTTTGTGATGCTGATGCTCTGGTTAACTTTAACCGGGATTAGTAGGAACAACATGTCTTCTCCCTCTAGAAGGGTGGAATGCTACCCCCGTCGCCAGAACTGGCGAAGGGGTAGTATTCCAAAGCGTTTTGATAAAGCCAAACCAGAGTTAGCATTTAACTGCGAGGTTCATAATGCACTTAAGAGTATATGGTATGGCAATATCCTAGAACAGCTATAAGGACATGGTTCCGAAAGCTGCAGACAGGCTCAGCTCATGCTAGAGCACCATCTCACGTAAAACCAAGCACTCTGCCTCCAGAAATGAAAATGAAATGAAATTTATAAATGCGCTACTAAGCCCGAAGGCATCAAGGCGCCTAACCAAAAAGGAATCATAAAAGGCAAATCCAGAGCTAAGGGTAGGCTTTGGCAAATAGCCACGTCTTGAGGGCCCTCCTTAAAGCTTGCATTGAGGGTGAGGATTTAATTTCAGCCGGCAGGATGTTCCACAGCTTTGGAGCTAAACTCGAAAAGGCTCTGCCACCCCACTTGGCTCTAAGCACTCGGGGGACTGATAATAGGGATTTATTGGTGGAGCGCAGAGTTCTGGAGGGGTATAAGGAACCAACAAGTCCCCTAAGCCTCCAGATCTGTTTGTAGCCAAAGCCCCATAGATCAAACATAGGGACTTGTAGGAGATCGTGGCCTCAATCGTAAGCCAGTGCAGTGTCTTTCTTGCAGCAGAGGCTGAAGCCCGCTTAGGAAGATCCAATACAAACTTGGCGGCAGCGTTCTGTACCATTTGAAGTTGCATTAACAGACCCTTGTTTATGCCTAAATATAAGGCATTACAATAGTCTTGAGCCTATTAGTGCTATTACCGTTTGCTTTCTAGCTTGTGGTGACAGGTAGTGTTTAATCTTCCGCAGGATGTTTATTATGCCCCAGCATGTGGAGATAGTCCTGTTAACTTGCTGACCCATCCCCAGGGTAGGGTCAATCATGACTCCTAAGTTCCTGGCCAGTGCAGTGGGAGTCGGACACACGCCCAGGGATGTAGGCCACCATTCCGCCGACCAAATATCCTCCTTTCCTCCAAACACCAGAATTTCTGTCTTCTCGCCATTGAGCTTCAATGAATTGCAAATCATCCATCGAGCAACTGCCTCCATACAGTGTCTAAAACTGGAGGCAGCAGAGATGACAGGTTGGGCGGGAGACATCAATATCTGTGTGTCGTCGGCATAGGAGATTACCTCCATCCCATATGATCTAATAAGCCTGGCAAGTGGGGTCACATAGATCTTAAAAAGGGTCGGACTTAGTGCCGACCCCTGGGGGACCCCACACTGCACAGGAAGGGATGGAGATAGGAACTCCCCCAGCTTAACTCTCTGTTCCCTCTGGCCCAGGAAAGAGGCCAGCAAACTGAGTGCGGGCTCCTCAACCCCTACCTCCCTCAGTCGAGATGTTAACACCGAGGGAGACAGAGTATCAAACGCAGCCGTAAGATCTAACAGGATAAGGAGGGTAGTCTGGCCCCTATCAACTCTAGTGCGGATGTTGTCAAGCACAATGGTAAGGGCCGACTCCGTACTATGCCCTCTCCGAAATCCATGCTGCGAGTGATCCAAAAGGCCAGAGGTTTCCAGAAAGGCTGCAAGATGCTGGTTAAGATGTGTTTCCAGCATCTTTGCAGGGGCTGGGAGCAGCGAAATGGGCCGAAAGTTTTTGAGAACCCCCGGGTCTAATGTGGGCTTTTTTAGAAGTGGCTTAACCACCGCTCTTTTCCATTGTAGGGGGAAGTCTCATCCCTCATTGCCCTGTTCATGATCTCTAATAGCGGAGGCAGAAGAGTCTCCTTACATTGTTTAAGGAGTTTCAGGGGGCAAGGGTCTAAGGGAGACCCAGACCTCGTCTTAATCAAAAGGACTTCAAGTTCCTGGAGGCAAAGGGGTGGGAAAGTGGACAGACACCCTGAGGACACCTCCTCGGATGGTGTTAGCGGTGGTATCGGTAGACATGGAGAGGTAGATAGTGATGACCTCTGTAGCTCTAACGCTGAGTATATGTCCACAATTTTAGATTGAAAAAATTGTGCAACATCATTGCAGAGCTGCTGTGAGCTGACGACGGGATCTGGCACCTTCAATGATGTAAGCGTGTCTACGATCTTGAACAGCTCTTTCGGCGAAGAAAGTGAGGTGGTAAGAGTCGTAAAATACTCCTGATTAATCCTTATCACCTCCGCTTTATAATTCCTCAGGAGGATTCTATGACTATCCCTATCACGTATATCCCAGCTAGTCCTCCAGAGACGTTCCTGTCTCCGTACTCCCTGCCTAAGAAGTCTTAACGGTTCCGAGAACCATGGTGCCGATGGACTTTTCCTAGCGGAGTAGCGCACAGAAGCTGGTGCAAGATCATCAATAGCTGTTTTGATGGCACTATCCATCCTCAGTACTGCCGAACCTACATCCTCCTCTGGGAGGATCGCCAAACTGCCCAATCTAGGGGCGAGCGCGTCATTAGTTATACTTTTGATATTACGCCTCAATTCCATTTTACTTGGCTCGTTCCCCTTGCTATTAACAGTAGCAATCCTTAATTCTAAAGGGACAGCGTAATGGTCCGACCAAGAGAGAGGTATGGGAGTCTCAATGGTCAACCGGGCATCGTTCGAGAAGACCCCGTCCAACGTATGGCCCGCCTTATGAGTGGGCCCCTTGACTAGCTGTTGCATTCCACAGCCAGAGAAAATATCCAATAGGGATAGGGTTTCATTTGATTCCAAATTTTCCAAATGAAAATTCAGGTCCCCCAGAACAGTAAGGTGCTCACTGCCAAAGTGTGGCTCTATGATAGCCAAAATCTGCTCTGGTCCCCGGAGGTCTATAGATGAGGAAACCCGTAAACGGAACTACATATGATCCGTTGATCGAGAACTGGAGGGCCTGGAAGGCATCTTGAGGTTCTGATAGTGGGGTAATATGGCAGGAAAAACAGTCTCTATAAAGGATACCCAGCCCCCCCCCTATGCGGCCCACTCTGTCCTCCCTCACCAACGTATAGCCTTCTGGAACCGCCTCCACCAGATCGGGTCCCGAGGAATCCTTAGCCCAAGTTTCTGTAATGAAGACCCAGGCGGGTTTTCTGGCCAGTACGAAATCCTTGAATGCGAGATTATTCTTAATCAATGACCTCGCATTTACGAGAAACCCCTTATCGCTCCTGAGGCAGCTACCCAATTTAGCAATCGGACCTACCAATGTGGCGTCCAAAGACGGGACAAGCACCCTGGGGGTAGTCCGAAAGCAACGGCAGCCGGGGAAAGTCTGGAGCATCTCCGGGGCATTCCTATGGTGGCATGGCAGCTTAGAAGGCCTAAGAGTGATCATATCCTGCCAGGAGTACCTGATCCCTGTGTACTCACCTTCGGTATGCCCTATTACCCAGCCATCCAGCCCGTCCTTAGCGCAGACGGGCGCGACTCCGGCGCGACTCCGGCGCAACTCCGGCGCGACTCCAGCACACACGCCGCGCGCACACGCGCGCCTTCATATTGGGCCTATATAGGGCTCTAGTCAGTCAGCCTGACTGCTAGAGCGCTACCTGTAATGGCGTCCTATCAGCGTCCCCTACCTACCCCCAAGATGGCGCCGATTTTCCCAGAAAGCGCGAAGCGCGCTAAGAAGGACCCGCTGAAGCCGCGGTGAGGGGCACTATTATGGTGCAAGTGGATTGTTAAGGCCTGCCATAGGAGTGACTTATAGGTGTATATGTGTCCAGATATAAGGTTAGATATAGGAATACTATATCTAAGCAAGGGGTGATTACACGACCTTGCCCCAGCTGAGTGATCAGCCAGTTGTGTCAGTTTGGATGGCCAGCCAGGGGTGGCAAAAGATATGCTGCAGCCCCTGGTAGGCCTTGGGTGCACCTATGCCCTGGGTACCTATAGTACACTGTACAGGGACTCACAAGAGTGACCCAAATCCCAATTGGTGATGTACCTAAAGTACATGGTGTGAATTTAGAGAGAGAACAGCAGGGCTGTGGGTCTGATTAGCAGGCTCACAGCCACATCTGAGTCGAAAACCAGTGAAGCAAAAAGTGGGGTGACCATAGGAAAGCAGACCCTACTCTCCTACGTAACGCCCCCCCCCAAACGCAGGGACATTATACTAACATTGACCAGTTGTGTCTTTATGTTCTAAGTGGAAGTACCTGGAGAGACCATCTGCATTGCCATGGTCAGTCCCTGGTCTGTGCTCCACTGTAAAGTCCATCCCCTGTAGGGAAATGGACCACCAGAGCAGTTTGGGTTTCTCACCAGTCATCTGATTTAGCCACAAGAGGGGCTTATGGTCGGTCTGAATCTTGAAGTGAGTGCCGAACAAGTATGGCCTCAACTTCTTCAGGGCCCAAACCACAGCAAAGGCCTCCTTCTCAATGGCTGACCAACGTTTCACTCTAGGGGTCAGCCTTCTGCTAATAAAAGCAATGGGCTGGTCTTGACCATCTACATTAAGTTGTGAAAGCACAGCTCCCACCCCCAACTCAGAAGCATCTGTTTGAACAATAAACTCTTTGGAGTAGTCAGGACTCTTCAAGATAGGTGCAGAGCACATGGCCTTTTTCAGGTCATCAAATGCCTTTTGACAGCTAACTGTCCACTGAACCTTTTTTGGCATCTTCTTTGAAGTCAAGTCCTTAAGTGGTGTCACAATGGACCCATAATTCTTAACAAACTTTCTGTAATAACCAGACAGGCCCAAGAAAGCTCTGACCTGTGTCTGGGTGGTTGGAGGAGCCCAGTCCTTGATGGTCTGGATCTTACTCTCCAGTGATTGAACCTGGCCCCCACCTACAAGGTGGCGAGGTACACAACCTTACTCTGCCCTATATGGCACTTTGTGGCCTTGATAGTTAGGTCTGCCTTCTGCAGGGCCTCTAAAACCTTCTTGATCCTCCCAGGTGGAGCTGAAGACAGCAATATCATCAAGATAAGCTGCACAAAAGTCTTCCAACCCAGTGAGGACTTGGTTCACCAACCTTTGGAAAGTGGCAGGTGCATTCTTCAAGCCAAAGGGCATCACTACAAATTGGTAATGACCTCCTGGGGTTGAGAAAGCCGTTTTGGCCTTGGCATCCTCAGCTAACCTGATTTTCCAATAGCCTGCTGTCAAATCAAATGTGCTCAGAAACTTGGCAGAAGCCAACCTATCAATGAGCTCATCTGCTCTTGGAATTGGGTGAGCATCTGTCCTAGTGACAGCATTGAGACCTCTATAGTCCACACAGAACCTCATCTCTCTCTTACCATCTTGGGTGTCAGGTTTTGGTACAAGGACCAAGGACTACTGGGGTGGCCCAGGGGCTCTCTGATGGCTCAATTACTCCCAGCTCCAACATTTTTTGTACCTCAGTCTTTATACAGTCCCTGACATGGTCAGGTTGCCTGTAGATCTTACTCTTCACAGGCAGACTGTCACCAGTGTCCACCTCATGGGTGCACCAGTTAGTCTGACTAGGTGTCAAGGAAAACATATGTCTGAAGAACTGTAGAACTTGTCTGCAGTCCTGTTGCTGCTGGCCAGTGAGGCTGCCAGCTAAGGCCACACCATCAACTGAACCATCATCAGGGTTCTGAGCCAACAGGTCTGGGAGAGGGTCACTCTCTTCCTCCTGTCCCTCATCTGTAGCCACGAGCAAGCCCATGTCTGCCCTGTCAACATATGCTTTGAGGCTGTTGACATGGAGTACCCTGTGGGGGCTCCTAGGAGTTCCAAGGTCTACAAAGTAGGTGACCTCTCCCTTTTTCTCAACAATGGTGTGGGGTCCAGACCATTTTTCTTGGAGTGCTGCTGGGGCCACTGGCTCCAGCACCCACACATTCTGCCTGGCTGGTAGTCAGTCAGCACAGACTTTTAGTCATGCCAAGCTTTTTGAAGTTCTTGGCTAGCCTCAAGGTTTTTGGAAGCCTTCTTCATATACTCAGCCATCCTGGAGCGGAGACCAAGTACATAGTCCACTATGTCTTGTTTAGGCTTTTTGAGAGGTAACTCCCATCCTTCCTTCACCAGACATAGGGGGTCCCCATAAAGGATGCCCAAACAAAAGTTCAAAAGGGCTGTAGCCAACCCCCTTTTGTGGGACCTCTCTATATCCAAACAGAAGGCAGGGTAGAAGGATGTCCCATCTTCGCCTAAGCTTTTCAGGTAAACCCTTGATCATACCCTTGAGGGTTTTGTTGAATCTTTCAACAAGCCCATTGCACTGTGGATGGTAGGGTGTAGTGAATTTGTAATTAACACCACACTCCTTCCACATAGCAGTCAAGTACCCAGACATGAAGTCTGCACCTCTATCTGAGACAACCTCCTTTGGAAAGACCACTCTTGAGAAAACTCCCAGGAGGGCTCTTGCCACAACAGGTGCTGTTGTGGTCCTTAGGGGATTAGCTTCTGGATACCTGGTGGCATTATCCACTACCACCAGTATAAATCTGTGCCCAGAGGCTGTTTGGGGATCCATTGGTCAACAATGTCAATCCCTACTCTTTCAAAGGGCACCCCCACCACAGGTAGTGGTATAAGGGGGGCCTTTGTTGTGCCACCTGATTTGCCACTGGCTTGGTAGGTCACACAGGAGCAACAAAACTCCTTGGTATCTTCTGACATATGGGGCCAGTGAAAGTGAGGGACAAGCCTGTCCCAAGTCTTGTTCTGGCCTAGATGTCCTGCTAAGGGAATACCATGGGCTAAGGTAAGAAGAAAACCCCTAAAGGCCTGAGGTATGACCAATCTCCTGGAAGCACCAGGCTTGGGGTCTCTACCCTCAGAATAAAGGAGTCCTTCATCCCAGTAAACTTTATGGGTACCTGTAGCATTCCCTGCAGCCTCAGAAGCAGCTTGCTGTCTGAGGGGTTCAAGAGAGGGGCAGTCTAATTGTGCCTGCCTCAAATCTGCTCTTGAAGGTCCCCCTGTCCCAAGAAACTCAACCTGGTCAGGTTTAAGTTCTTTTAGGACAGTTCCTTCAGGGGTCTCAGAATCAGCTTCCTGAGAAGGCTGATCCTCTCTTGTAGGTAGGGGGGAGGCACTGCCTTAACCCTACTGCTCTTTCTCTTGGATGGCACTTGGTCCATAGTTTCAGGATCCACGGCCTGTTCAGTTTGGCACTTTTTGGCCTGTGACCTGGTCACAGCAAGGACATGAGCTGATATGCCTAACATCTCTGCATGAGTCCTATACTCCACTTCTGACCATACTGAGGATTTAAGATCATTGCCCAACAGACATTGAACTGGGAGGTCTGCACTTACCACAACTCTTTTGAGGCCAGTTACCCCTCCCCAGGAGAAGTTAACAACTGCCACACTATGGGTAGTAGTGACATTGCTTGCATTGGTAACCAGGTAATTATCACCCAGTACAATCTGTCCAGGGTCCACAAAGTTAGGTGTCACCATGGTGACACTGGCACATGTGTCCCTGTAGGCCTGAGCCACTTTGTCATTGATTAAAGGTGTTTGCCTGTACTTGCCCAGAGTACTGGGACTCATAGTTGAGGACATAGCCATGTCCACATTACAGACAAGAACAGCCTGGGTTGGTATCCTGACTAAGCCAGAATCCACCTCAGTACCCATGGTTAACCCCACTATATCCTTGGGAACTACCACTGTTAACTGTACTAGGGGGTGCAGATGCCTTAGGGGCCACAGTGGTAGGGGCTGTACCTTTCTTGGTGCACTCACTAAACCAGTGAGAGGCAGTTTTACAATATTTACACCAACGTTTCTTTGGACCTTCTTTCTTCTTAGAAGTTTGAGACCCCCCTTCATTAGAATTTTGGGGGCCTGATGAAGACTTCTGGTCTTTTGGTTTCTGATCCCCACCTTTTTGGTCTGCCTTTTTCTGATCACCACCTTGGACCTGGTTTTTCTGCTTAACCCTGGTTCTGACCCATTTGTCTGCCTTCTTTCCCAATTCTTTGGGAGAGGTCAGATCTGAGTCAATCAGGTGTTGCTGCAACAACTGGTTCTGACAATTATTAAGGATTTGCTCTCTCATGATCAAATTATACAATCCTGTATAGTCCTTAACTTTACTTCCCAATAACCAGCCTTCCAGAGCCTTAGTGGCACAATGAACACATTCAGTCCAGTCCTGAGTCTGTGTCTTCTGGGTATCTCTGAACATCAACCTGTACTGTTCAGTGGTTAGGCCAAACCCATCAATCAGAGCACTCTTCAGGACAGTGTAATTGTTAGCAGCATCATCACTAACTGTGAGGAGCTTGTCTCTTCCTTTTTCTGAAAAGGAGAGCCACAGGATTGCTGCCCACTGACTTTGGGGTACCTGCTGTAATTTGCAGGCCCTCTCCAAAGCAGTTATCCATTTGTGGATGTCATCCCCAACTTTGTAGGGGGGCACAATCTTACTCAGGTGTCTATTGTCATAGGACTGTCTTTATCCTTAGGGATATTGTTGCCACCAGTGGAATATAATCCACTCAACTTTTGCTCCCTTGCTAAAGCAAGTTCTGCTTGGGCTAGGGCAAGTTCTACCCTCTCTATTCTGATTTGGACTTCCCTCATCCTAGCCTGGTGTTCTCTCCTCTGAGGGGAAGTCATTCCCCTCTGAGAACCTCTAGAGGCATTGGAGTGGTGAGAGTCACCGGAGTGAGATCTCTCCCTCCTATACCTCTGGTTAAGCCTACTGATAGGTCTGTATGGGGCTAGCCCCTCTCCAGCCCCATGTAGGCTTAGGTTAGCCTGGCTAAGTCTTCTTACTTGGACCTGGCTGCCCTCCCCTCCTTCAGAGTCCTCTGCCTCCACATCATCCTCATTTTCTATGATAGTAGGATCAGTGGTATCCTCTACTGAGGGCAGGACCTCATCTGCATTGCCTGTAAGATCTGAGCTAGAGGCCTTATGAACATCATAACCTTCTAGGAGTTCTATCAGGTGCTGAAGGGTAGGGTTAGAACCTTGTTTCAACCTCCTTGTGGTACGCAAGTGTCTCAGCTCTTGGAAGTTGAGTATTTCATATCTGGAGGGGGCCCTTGGAGGGTCACTCCCCACAGGTAGAGACACACTTGGCTCACCTGTGGTAGACATGATCTAGTGAGGTGTGGTGTGTGCACCTACCTACACTAAGTGTTTTCCTACTAAACCTCCCTAGGAGATGTAGTCAGGGTGTGCTAGGCCCGTTGGTCTACAACAACTAAGTTCAGTAGAACTTAAGTAGTTTAAGTCTTGTTTTATATGTACCTATGGGTACCTGTATGATCTTTCAAATGATATTGCAAAGATTACAATTGGTAAAACAACAGCAAGCTCACATCCCAACCGCTGCACACCAATGTGAGAAGTTGGCCTGGTATAAGATGTTCACTATTCTAGTGAGCACAATGCACCAATCCAAACAACCCTTATGGTGATGGTTGTAAAGTCAACCTTATAGACCAGCTATCCTAGTGGTAGCATGGACAAAGCAGTCTTAGGATAAACTCAAGAGGGAATGTGAAGCCAGCTGTTTTACTATATGTAACCCCTTTAATACCAAGTGAAAGGACACCACACAGGTTGTATATCAAAATATATATGTATTTATTTCTAACACAATCCTCTAACTTTTTATGAGGTCAGAGGCACCAGCACATAACAAGATACTCAATTATAATACAATACGTTGCACAAAATAAAGTAATGCCCTAATGGCACTTCAAACCATATACTAAAATAGTGGTATAAGAACCACGTCACGAACAAAGGATAGGCCTAGGGCCTAGAGAATCGCTGGGGCTACGCTGTACTACCAAAGGTTAGGGAGCAGGAGGCCCACGGGATGCGTGTGCAGTGTCTTTACACACACGCGATTTACCACAGAGTTAGAATGGGAACGAAAGAAATGGAAACTAGTACTTTTAGGACACCTCCGGATGGACTAGGGAAAAGCTACTTGAAACTAGGTCACCAGGGTAGTCAATACCCACAGGAATACCGAAATACTCGCGTTACCTCACCCACAGGAAGCGGGTGCATAGGTGTAAAAGTGTGTCGGGTTTGGTCGCTGATCCCTATGGAGCCTTGGAGAAAGATGCTGCAGGCAACCAGGAGAGAAGTGACCGGTTGGATCCAAGGGAGGATCGAGGATGAAGAGTACCTGAAAGCAGAGGGGACAGAGTCTGGGTCACTAGCCAGTGACCAGGAAAGAACCAGGAAGGAACCAGGCGATGTCAGGATGCGATCAGGTAATGTCGTGAAGCTTGTCTCTGCAGCCACGTGGACCAGGAGGTGTCGACGACGACCAGGAGCTGGATACGGACTGTCCCACGAAGGCTCTCGCTGTTGGCAGTGTCGGCTTTCGGATTGGCATCAACAAGCCTTGGCAAAGGCAACCCACGCAGGAATCGAAGATGGCTTCTTGATCAGGACAGCAAGGACTGATGGACTTCTCCTTTTCAGGGAAGCAAGGGCCAGTCTGGAGCAATCAGACCAGCGGTGTAGATTCAAGGTTTCGTCGTCACAGAGGCCACTAGCCAACGGGCAAGCGACCGGACAGACGCGTCGAGCAGGAAAATGCAGAAGGGCCCCATGCAGAACTCGTGGAGTGTGGAGGGCTGATCTACGGTGAAGTTGGTGCTCGGGGCTGGGGCTTTCTCAATCCCCAATGCACAACTTCAAGGGTGCCTCAGAAGTTGCACGGAAAGCAATTCGCTGGCTTTCCAAGATGGCCGGTCCCACGTCTCTCGTCGCCTCCACGGATCTCAGCTCTGCTGTGACTGTGGATCGGGCTGTTGGAAGTCTGGAAGTCCAGGTCTTGTCAGGCTCTGTGCTCGGGCTCCGGCGGGAGCGTCGGCAAAGCAAACCGTTTACCGCTTGACGGTGCCTGCTTGTGCAGGGTGGTCACTCCATGACCACAAGGGAGAATCTTCAGTCTTCTACGTCGAGTAGGATGTCGAAGGTCCAGAGTTTCGTTTCAAGTTTCAGTCAGGATAAATCTAAAGTCTTGGGACTCAGCTCCTACCTATATACCAAATTTAGGGGCTGGATTACCTGTGAGGTCCCTCGTATGGGTGGGACCCAGGAAGGGGGTGGTTACACCCCTTTCCCTTTGTCCAGTTTCGCGCCAGAGCTGGGGCTGGAGTGCCCCAGCACCGGTTTGAACTGGACTATGCAAGGGACAACTTGTGTGCCCAGGCAGTGTCTCATTTCATTCAGCCCTCCCTGTCCCAATACACTATGGCCTGTCTGGGGTGGTGCTAGCACCTCCAAAGACAGGAAACCTATTGTCCAAGCCTCCCTCGCTGGAAGGGCTCCCAGCAGTAGGAGGTCAGACTTGTGTCTGTGGCAGCAGCATCCATTTTGTGATGCTGAGGCTCTGGTTAACTTTAACCGGGATTAGTAGGAACAACATGTCTTCTCCCTCTAGAAGGGTGGAATGCTACCTCCGTCGCCAGAACTGGCGAAGGGGTAGTATTCCAAAGCGTATGACACCTTACACGACATGTTTTGATAAAGCCAAACCAGAGTTAGCATTTAACCGCGAGGTTCATAATGCACTTAAGAGTATATGGTATGGCAATATACTAGAACAGCTATAAGGACATGGTTCTGAAAGCTGCAGACAGGCTCAGCTCATGCTAGAGCACCATCTCACATAAAACTTGCCTCCGCCCTTCCTTCACTATATGGAACCTGAACGTCAGGTCAATGGTAAAACACCACCAATACATCTCCGACCTGTTAGGTAAGGAGTCGCCGGATGCTTTCTGTGTGACGGAGACCTGGTTACAGGAGACCGACACGGCTGTGATTAACTTGGCCTTCCCGCCCGAGTACTCGGTTTATACCCTCAACCGAGTTTCTAGAGGAGGGGGATTAGCGCTTGCGGTCAAGTCTTGCTATCCGTGTGTCTGGCAAGGGCAAAAAATCTCCGGCTGTGAAAGCGTGCTGTTTAAAATCTCAGTTACGCCCAACTTTGCGTTCACAGGCCTTTTGATTTATCGTCCCCCTGGTAGCGACGTGGCTTTCAGGGAGGCCCTTCCTGACGCTATCTGCTCCTTGGCAGCAGGCTGTTCCAATTTTTCTATTCTTGGAGATTTAAATCTCCGCTATGATAATCTGTCTATACCTGCGGTTTACAGCTCTGTTGCCGATCTTGAGGCGCTCCAGTTAGTCCAGCTGGTGTTGCAGCCCACCCATGTAGGTGGTCACATCTTTACCCTTTTTTTACCAATTTAGCAGAAGCCAGTATCCTCACCCCTTCCCCTCTGGCCTGGACCGATCACTATTTGGTGCGTATCCAATGTCCACTGTCCGAGCTGCACCGCAAATCTGCGGTCCGCTCGATCCCTAGACGGTGTTGGAATAAATTAAAACTCGAGGATTTTTTCCATCTATTATCCTCTGACCCGCTAGGCTCAGCTGATACTGTGGATGTGGGCTACGATCGTTTTTGTGAGTGGGTTACCAGGGCCCTTGACTCCCTTATTCCGATAGTCTCGTGTAAGTGTGGGTCAAGGGACCCGAGTCCTTGGTACGATGATTCGCTGCGGGTGCTTAAAAACACCTGCAGACGTGCCGAGCGGGTTTGGCGCAAAGCTTATGCCAGCGATAAAAAAGTTTTATATTCTGCCGCTGTAAAGCTTTACCATCGAGCAGTGTGCAGAACCCGCGCGGCTTATTACGCCTTACAATTTCGTACCAGTACTAACCCCTCCAAAACTATCTTTAAAGCCCTGAAAGACCTTATCACCAAAAAAGTGATTGCGACTCACCAGGGTTCCATCTCTCATTGTGAAACTTTGGCGGCTTTCTTCTTGGAAAAGGTCAATGCCATCTATAGAGCCTTTCCTACGGTCGTACCCTCTGTCGGTAGTCCCCTTAAGCCCCTCACCCTGGATGTGTTACATTCCTTCCCGAGATTAACATCGGAAAGTTTTGGTAAGCTGGCCCAACAGGTTAAGTCAGGATCTCCGGCTGATCCTCTACGACCGGCCTTGTTTAGAGACCTACCATCTAATGGCCTCTCACCGGTTTGCTCTCTGATTAACATCTCTTTAGCATCCGGTGTGGTCCCAGTGAAGTGGAAACAGGCGGTAGTTGTGCCCATCCTCAAGAAACCAACTCTGGATGCTGGGAAACCTGAGAACTACCGCCCTATCTCTCTTCTCCCGTGGCCTGCTAAAGTTGCGGAGGCGCATGTCAACTCTGTCCTTTCTGACCACCTTTTACAGGCTAACATCTTGGACAGGACGCAGAATGGATTTCGTGCAGGGCATAGCACGGAGACGGCTCTACTCTATATGGTGGAGCATTTGCGCTCCGTGCTTGACGCGGGTCAAACGGCAGCGCTGGTGCTATTAGATCTGAGCGCCGCCTTTGACACCGTGGCCCACCCGATCCTTCTGCGGCGCCTGGAGGAAGCAGGTGTCACCGGTCCTGCGCTCCAGTGGTTCCGATCTTTTCTTGCCAACCGTTCTTTTTGCATGGCCGTTCCGCCCCATCAGTCCAAATTCCATCCTCTGGAACTGGGGGTCCCCCAGGGCTCCTCGCTGAGTCCCACACTATTCAATCTTTATGTGAGACCGCTGGCTGAGGTTGTCAGGTATTGGGGTATGACCATGGTGTCTTATGCCGATGACACCCAGCTAGCGGTTACAATCAGCGGGGATGCGGATGTGGATGCCCCCAGATTCCAGAACGGACTTCGGGCGGTCGCCAGCTGGATGACTTCCAACTGTCTCCAGCTGAACGCAAGTAAGACGGAGGTTATGATCTTTGGCAAGCATACGGAACTCTGGGGAGACAGGTGGTGGCCTTCGGACCTGGGCCCTACACCTACCCCGGTCGTTGAGCTAAAAAGTCTTGGGGTGTGGCTCGATCCAACTCTCTCATTCGAATGCCATACTAAGCGCACGGCGGCCTGTTGCTTTGGTATCTTGCGTGGATTACGACCCGTATTAAAATTTTTGGATGCGAATACCAGGCAACTCGTGATCCAGGCAACAGTGATGTCGCGGCTCGACTATGCCAGCGCCCTATTAGTGGGCCTAAACCAGGCTGAAATCATCCGCCTGCAGCGTGTTCAGAACGCAGCGGCGAGAGCTGTCGTGGGCCTGCCTAGATTCTGCTCTACAACCAATTGTTTGCGCACGTTGCACTGGCTTCCGATTGCTCGAAGGATCCAGTTTAAGGTCCTTTGTGTTGCTTACAAAATTATCAAGGGATCGCCTGCCTTGATTCTTTCCAACCTTTTGTCCCGCTATGTCCCGGGGCGTGCCTTAAGATCTTCTGACCTGGAACTTGCCGTCGTCCCCCGGTTTAAGCGCCGGCGGCCGTTCATTTCAAGTGCGCGCCGCAGTGTTATGGAATTCCCTTCCCTTTGAGATTCGCGCCCTCAGGGATCTACTCTCCTTTCGGCGAGCTGTAAAAACTTTTCTGTTTCCTTAGTTTTCCTTCTGCCCCTTCTTGTTCTGTTGTGTTGTGTTGCTACCTTGGCGGGCGCCAGGACGCTCCTTCGCTGGAGCATCTATGCGCCTAATAAATGAGTAAAAAAAAACAAGAAGACATTTTTTTTTAAAAAAACAAGCACTCTGCCTCCAGGATTGTTAAGGCATGCCATAGGAGTGACTTATAGGTGTATATGTGTCCAGATATAAGGTTAGATATAGGAATACTGTATCTAATAAGGGGTGATTACACGACCTTGCCCCAGCTGAGTGATCAGCCAGTTGTGTCAGTTTGGATGGCCAGCCAGGGGTGGCAAAAGATATGCTGCAGCCCCTGGTAGGCCTTGGGTGCACCTATGCCCTGGGTACCTATAGTACACTGTACAGGGACTCACAAGAGTGACCCAAATCCCAATTGGTGATGTACCTAAAGTACATGGTGTGAATTTAGAGAGAGAACAGCAGGGCTGTGGGTCTGATTAGCAGGCCCACAGCCACTTCTAAATCGAAAACCAGTGAAGCAAAAAGCAAAAAGTGGGGTGACCATAGGAAAGCAGACCCTACCCTCCGACACTGGTGAAGCGGCAGGAGAAGGGGTTTGGATGCATTTTGGGGCGGCCAGGTAGCAGGTGTGTGATCGCCCGGCGTTGAGTGCGTGGAGGGTGCTGGGGTCGTAGTGGAAATGGGTCTCATGGTGTTCGCGGAGGCCATGGGTTCTGGGGTTGGGCGTGGTTTCGGCACGGATGGGGACAGACGGACTTGCCTTAGGCGCGCCCGCTGCGCATATGGGTAGGTGAAAGGGAGGAGCAACTGGGAGGCGAGAGCGGGGTGGCAAATGGGATCACAGGGGGCGGGCCGCAGGGGAGGCAGCGGTGGAAAAAAAGAGCAGGAGGGCTAGTGAATTCCAGTCGCCTTGTAGGCGTGCGCTTGCCATATTACCCTCGTTGTCCAGTAGTGAGGTGGTTCTAAGGATCTCGACCACGATGTCTTCGCTGAAGCAGAGTTGTTAGAAAGGCGATCCCGGGGGAGGCAGAAGATGTCTGACTGACCACCCCTAGGTCCACCCCTCCGTGGAGAAGTAGCCAAGCGTTATCGAGAGGCCTCCTGGGTGAGGGTCCTCTCCTAGGATCGGACAGCAGGGTAACCACAACACTACAAACGGACACCACACAAGAGGTTAAGTTCTTAGGCTTTATCAAGAATAAAGGTTGCTGGGTCTCAGCGGTATATACAGGCAGATCGAGGGATCTGTAGAGTCTCGTAAAAGGGACAGGGTAGCGGGACAGTCTCGGTATGGATACAGGAAGGGATACCCTGCGCACAGCTCTCAATCCTCGAGCCGGGGGTTCCGAGAGGTCGAGCCGCGGCAGCGCCAGCAGGACTCGACAGGTGGTCTTAACGGAGAGGAGGCCGCGGCAGCGCCAGCAGGCCCTCAAGATGGTTCAGCCGCGGCAGCGCCAGCAGGCTCTCAAGATAGTTCAGCCGCGGCAGCGCCAGCAGGCTCTCAGGTGGTTCAGCCGCGGCAGCGCCAGCAGGCTCTCAAGATGGGTCAGCCGCGGCAGCGCCAGCAGGCTCTCAGGTGGTTCAGCCGCGGCAGCGCCAGCAGGCTCCTAGGATGGTACAGCAAAGGTGGGCCGCGGCAGCGCCAGCAGGCTCTCTTCAGGTTACAGGCAATGAGTTCTTCTGGTGTCGGCCGTGACAGCGTCAGCAGGGCTTCCAGTCCAGGATACAACTGGCGTCCTACTCCGGGGCTGGCCCAGATATAGGACTGGAGTCCTTTGATGTCCGGACCCTCGCGCCTGGGGGTCAGAGGGGCCAGGATGATGGTGTCCAGACCCCCAGCAGGGGGGTGGAGCCAGCGCCCAGGGAGGCCGGAGGGCGATCGAAACCAGGCGTCCGGGGACGGCTGGAGGGCCATCGAAACTCCCTTTTCTCCGGGATCTGTCGAGTGGCCACTCGACCACCTGGGTGGATCTTGGTGCCTCAATGTCTGGGCTTCGCTGGGCCTGGGCCTGGGCCGGGGCCGAGGCCACGTGGTCGGGACGTGGTGGGCCCTAGATGGAGTCGGGCGCGGCCTCGTGCTTAGGTCGTGAGGGGCCCATGATGGAGCCAGGCCGGTAGTGGGGGTCCGGGATGGTGACCGGACCAACAATGTTGGGGTGTGCAGTGTCGGGCAAAAGGGCCGCCCGATGCTGGGTGGAGGGCCGATGTCGTCCTGGGCCCGCCATGCGGGAGGGGTAGGACCACGCCATGAGGCCGGGTCCAACAAGAGTCCCAAGTTCTCGCCCATTGTACAAGTCATCATGTCTTGTGTGACAGAAAAGAGAGAGGAAACAAAAGGATAGAGGTAAGTTCCCTCGGCTTAGCCACCTTGCTAAAAATTTATCAATACAAATAGGGGGGGACCAGGAGCCAGTTATGGTCCATTGCCCGTGCTAATATGAAACATGTAATCAAAAAGGGGACACTGTTTTACGGAGTACGGCGGATGCCCAGGATCCCGGGATGGGGGGACCCGCCACCAAACTGCATGCGCTAGTCACGGGCCTTGACTGGGTAGACACTTGGAGGTATAGGCATGGGACACGTAGAAAATACACGTACTTTTCCACAGCACGAGATTCATTCTACAGACTGGACTACATATTCGTCCCAAGGGTGCTAGCCCATAGAGAGTCAGCGTCCGGAGATTCTGCCGCGGGCGCTCTCTGACCACTCGCCAGTTACCATCGCGCTTGGTGTAGGCCCGGCCAGACAGCCGTTTCGGTGGCGTATGTCGGCCTGGCATTTGATGCAGGACAAGTACAGGGCGCACATGACAGTCGAAATAGATCATTATTTGTCCTCTAATGTGGGCTCGGTGGATTCCCCGACTACCCTTTGAAAGGCCATGAAATCCACGTTGCGAAGGGTAGATATTTCTTGGTGCGCGGCGGCCCGGAGGGAGAAACGGAGAGATCTGTTGCGGTGTGAGGCTGTCGCAGGGTTTCTGTTCTCACACAGAACTGTGCACAGAGGAGTGGAACCTTGGTAAATTAGGGTGTCCCAAAACTCACCTTAGTATCCAACTCACCCCTTACCAAGCTAGCTACAGTGTCTCATTGGACATATCAAACTCCCAATGTTTAGACAAACCAGAACATGAACTTACTGTACCTCAGGGTACGTGGAACTCATGAACACTCTTTCGTTATATTATCATTACAAACCAGAACATGGAGTAAAGAAGACACATGTGCATTTGAAATGTTTATTTACTAATGCCGTCTTCTCAGGCGCAGTATCTTAGATAATACAAGTATACTTATTATCAGTAGCAAAATTACCAGCATAGTTACTAAGGCATAAAAGGCGAATGGTGACAGCATGTTACCATGCTGTAATGAATAAGAGTTAACAACACTTATATCTCACCCTCCCTAACACATATACTATATTATTAGCTAAGAAGGTCTCTTTGGGTTGTTTTAGGGCGGGCCCATACCTTAGTGTCCTAGCATGAAGGAATCACATCAGCATACACCAGCTCTCTCTGCATGTGCATCGCATCAAGTGTGTTCTATGTGCCTCGTGCAAAGCAATATCAATCCCGCCTGAAGCCAGAGTTGGCAAAGGCTGCACTTGTGTTATGACTATGAAGGCGTGGAGATCAGACCTCATAACAATTCCATATCGTGTTGTTCCTGAAACTTCAGCACTCTTTGTGCAGACATAGTTTATTAAGCAAAGCTGATATCAGAGCAATAACATATTATTCTCACATAAACCACGGCAAACTACTAGGTTGAAAGCTAAGTCAACAATTAAGTGTCGTGTGCAGAAGTTGCAAGAAAGAAAAATGGCGTTTAAACCTCAAATGCACCTATGCTAACTTAACACGATATAAGGATATACAGGAGCTATATGACACCCCCCCATGATCCGAGAACGGACTAAATATGATAACAGAAGTGCCATCACATGAGAGCAGAACTCAACAGTAAACGAGCATGAGTCGAAACCAAATTTTAAAAAGTAATGCTAAAAAATAGCCCAAAAATATAATGTGGCTCAAGCCAATAGGCTGACGAAAACAAAAAGTTCTTGACAAATAAGTCAATAAAATCAATGAAATGCTATTAATCAGCACGTCAATCAGAAGCAGTGTCTATGACAAAACTGTATATGAAAAGTAAGTAGCAACAGCCTCCAATAGGAAGTCACTGTCCTCATCCGAAAACAGTTCAGCCATCCAATTTAAAAGATGAAAGGAACATACGTGTTCTTCCAGCACCGGATCCTCTATAACCATCAGAGGACAGCTCGGTGGGTTTTCAAGAAAACTCAGTTGCAACAAATTCCGTGCTGCCGACAACACATCCCAGGGACCAATTAGTCCATGCGCCACTGCTAAGGCCATAATCCTCTCGTCAGAACAAACCAACTCGTGAGCAATGATAGGACTCATCAGTTGATTAAAATCGACGTCAGGAGAAACCGGTCCGCAGAGACACAAATCAATGGCCCACTGGAAATCACAGGTCAGGCAGTGAAAAACAGGTTGGACACAGGTGAAATAGGAGAATCGAAAAGATAATCCAAATGCCGTGCTCAAAGTCGCCAATGGCAGTGTGCCATAATATTCAAGCATGCGATTGCGGAACCGCGTCAGCAGCAGTTGCGCGTGGTCTTGCACAGGATGGGCATCCATATTTAAAAAGACAGAAAACCACCAGAGCGCCAGCCGCTAGTGCAAGTAAAAACGGGAACCCTCCAAACAAGGATGAAAAGATTGAATGGAAGAAAGCAGGGATGACTCCAAAAATTTTCTCAAAGGAAGTCACGAGACCACTGCTAACAACTTTAAAAAAATGTGATAGGCCCTTTGTGGAGGATGCGTTAAAGATAGTACGAACCATTGCTCCAAAATGCAAAGGCAAATCAGTATTTAATAGAGCCTGAACTTCTGTACGTGTGTTAGCAATGTGAAGCACGAAAGTTTCACGGGCAGAGCTCAAGGCCACCTCTTTCTGGGACAAAAGAGCTCTTATTCTTGCCATGCCGCTGAATTCAGCTCCCAAGGTTGGTATTCTTGGCCAGATGGAAGAATCTCTATGTTCATGTGTGGGAGGGTAAAGCACATTTCTACAGCAAATAACCCGCTCACTTACTGTAACTATGAAAGGGATACCTTTAATTAACCCACAACAGTCATTATTGAGCATTAAATAACTTCCATTCCCTAATAATTTAAACGTGGGGATTATAGCAGGAACAGGCGTGCCCTGTAAAACGCAAGCCATATTCGGCCTGTCCTTGTTGCAAGAACCGTGTAACTGTATGTGTCGACACATTAAAGAATGATCTGGCGTCTCAGTACACTCCTCCCCATTCAGATAAACCTCCTGTTCATCCTTAAAACATCTGTACGTGTATGGGAGTGACCAGACTTCATGAAGGAAACCGCTACCCAAAGGTTCATAACGACCTATTGGCACATATTTCATACAATTTGAAAATTTATATAAAGCAAAAAGGCAGTGTTAATAAACCGTGGATAAGCCACGTTGCAGCAGAGGCTTCTGCCACGGAAAAAGGCAAAGATTCCAACCTCTCAATATGTAACATAGAAAATGAAGCATCCCGCATTGAAAGCAAGCGTTGTTTCTCAGTCAAATTAAAAGGGGCAAATAAAGAAGAAACGTTCATGTAACCCCAGGGTACTTTACCCATTTTCAGAGTTTGAAGGGTCCACGCAAACTGCATGATTGATCGTAATTGATTCTGACCATGGTACAACACAGATATTTCATCATGCACAATATCGACAACTGACGACACAATATTATCCAATGTGTAAATTCTAGAGGAAAGCACATTAATGCTATTGTCAACAACTGCAAGCACTTTCTCAAGATTAGCCTGATCAATAGCCCTAAGGCGTGTAGCAGCCTCAATCTGTGATAGCTTCCAAATTTCATTGTAAACTCCATATAACCACCTTTTCGACCTGCCACTAGCCGGGCCTTTAATGAAATCATTCAAATCCACTTCTGCATTCAATTTGGAAAGGTGATTCTTAACCGCAGGTAAAGTTGAATGCTTCAGCCCATTTTGACACAACTTGCCTACGGAATACGAGGTGACAGTATGACCTAAGTCAAACCGGGGATCAGATCTAACAGTCTTAAAACCGTCAGTAAAATTTAAAAATCTCATTTGACAAGAATCTGCACTACGGTGCCAAAGCAGCCAACCCTTAGGATTCATACTGGAAATGTTAAAGGAGGAATTGAGAAGCAGAGTCTGTAATTCTCTAATTGATAATTGAGTAAAATTACTCCACCCATCATATTCCTCCAACTCCGGGAAAGACGGAGTGTTTAACCTTTTAGATGTAGCCAATCCAAAGCATGTGGTCTGGGAAATTGTTTCATTTAAAAACAACATATGATTCGGGATGAGACATGCACGGTGCAAAGCCTCAGTGCCTTGTACCTGCCAGGCCCTTGAACCCCAAACCGATTTAAGGTCAATTGTTTCCTTCCATAGCTCATAGCCTCCAGTAACTAATTGATCTAGGAAGGCCTTCGAATACAACAATTGTCTATCGGTAAGTCTAACCTTGGACAGTGGCTGTTTGTGAAATTTAAAATAAAAGGACTCGGGATTGGACTGGTTAAAGTCAGTGAAATAAGTATACTTTTTAAGAAATGTTTCTGAACTCCCCTGTGTAGGTGCTGGGCAATGTTCCCATTGAGTAAAATTAACAGCATCCCTACGGGATGATGTTTTGTGTAAAAAGTGATTGCCATAATGTTGGAAACAGAACAATTCACCATAATTAGCAGATTCTAAATATAAATCCTCAGCATCAAAGGCAGCATAGTATTTTAAATCAGAAAACAAACTTTCCACAGCATTAACATCCCAGTCATCAGAACGAATGTTTTGTTTCACCACATCCCCCATATTCACTCTAAGTACATTAGGAACATTAACGACTTCCGTGGGGCCATGAATCTGAAACCGAACTGCATCCCACACGATTCCATCAAGGACAGGCCATGCTGTGATGTTAACCAAAGTCAAGTCTCTTTTTAATCTGTGTGTAGAATGTGAAGAGGAGAGTGGGGCCAAAGTTCCATTTAAATGAGTAATGCATGTTCTTTCCTCGACATAATGTCCATTGATGATTCGAAAAAAATAAAACACAAAACCAATCGACATAAAAAGGTAAATCGAAACAAGGACTAGCCAAATGTAAGTCCAAGGCGGTATCAAAAAATGTTTTTTAAATAGGCTTGCATAAACTGCAACACGAGAGGGTTCCTTTGAGGCAAGAGAAACAGAGTCAAAAGAAAATCTGGAGTCTGTGGCTAAACGTGCTTGCAGGTCAGGCATGGACAAATCAGTGGGATAAGCATAGTCTGTCTCATCAATGTTAGTGCCAGGTAAATTATTAAATAAAGGACTGGAAAGAGCAGGTAATTCGATGGCCACTTCAGGTTCATTATTAGAAGCAGTAGGCATAACTGAATTTCTCACAATGGAAGGACAGGAAACAGCCGGTGTCATGCTAAGAAGAATCGGCCACTCTGTGTATCTTGACATTGTCAATTGAAATAAACCTGTTTTCCTTACGACCAGGAAGAGGTGGTAAAATGACTGTTCTTGTACCCTTCACTCCAACGACGGGAACCGGAGCTCGATAGGAAGGACCAAATTCTTTCTTGTTATCGATCTTCTCCCGAACCAGTTCTCCAACTTGGGGTAGCCAGCCAACTACCGGGATCTGCAACGCATCATCCGACGTGGAGGGCAAATGTTCCTTTGCAAGACTGTCTCTGGTCTTTTGTAGATTCTGTAAAACATTGCAATGTTCATCTGCGTCAAAGGAAGTGGCGCGAACCACATAGTCTAGACCGTCAAGGTCAGGGACGTACATCTTGATTCCAAAGAGCATTTCGTATGGGGTCCGCCCACCCAGAGACCTTCTAGGGAGATTATTAAGAGCACGCTGCACGCCATAGAGGTGAGCCAGCCAGTTTCTGCCAGTGCCTATAACTCGGGCTGTCAAAGATTGCTTTAAATCACGGTTCATTCGTTCAACTACACTATTACCCTCAGGTCTGTAGGGTGACGAAAACTTGACTTGGACCCCCATCGAAGTCATGGCATCCTTATACGCCTTAGAGGCGAAAGCCGGACCCTGATCCGAATGGAAGGTACCACAGGCAAAAATCCCTATAAAGACACGCAAATCTCTAATGACAGTCCGTGAATCAGCGCTGCGATGTGGCCAAACCCACACAAAGCGTGTGCATGAGTCAACTGCTACTAAGATGTACTTATACGCAGTATCAGATGAAAAAGGACCGCAGTGATCTAAATAAACACAACCTAGCGGTTTATTAGAAATGTACAACTGAGTCTGTGGCGGACGCGCAGCAGTCGAAGGTTTAATCTGCTGGCATATGTCACAAAGCAGGACATAATCACGCGTCTGTTTGTACAGTCCCCGCCACCAGAAACGTTGTTGTAATTGAGTTACAGTGGCTGAGACGCCCGCATGCGCAGACGCCACACCTTCATGTGCCGCTGTAATCAAGTCTGCTCGGCGATCCGAGTTGGGGATCAGCCGTTCCCCAACATCAGGAATTGTCACAAAAGGAACCTTTTCGGGACTTAAGTGGTATTTGTACTTCGAAGGGAATCCCGCAGGATGTTTACTTCCCTTCTCAGAGGCAGCAATCGCTGCCAAGATGTCGCTATCAATCTTGGTTTTTGACCTAGTAACCGCTGCAACTAAGTATGTAGATACTGCTGATTTCACTGCTTCATCAGCAAGCGAGTTGCCAACAGCGTGAACTCCCACACGTTGATGACCGAGAGTATGAATCACATAAACGAGAGGCAACAGAGCCTTAAGCTCTGCCACTCGAACCCAGATCATTTTGTGTTTTATTGTGCTACCCTTGGAATCATGAAAATCATTTTGAATCCAAAAGAACAAGTTTTCATTGTAAGACTGGACACAGTAATAAGAATCACTTACAATCAGAGTAGTAACACTTGGATCCGCGTACTCTAACGCTAGTAAGAGTGCACGAAGCTCTGCCAATTGTGCAGTGCAATCGCCAAGGGGCAAGGTGTGCACTTCCCTGGAAATGAACTCATCGTTCAACATAGCACCTACCACAATAGCGCATGCGGAAACGTAGGCATGTTTAGAGCCATGCGCAACCTGCGCTGACCCATCAGTGTAAATGATACAATGGAAGTCCTCCAAAGGTCGCATAGCCAGAGGAGCAGGATGAACGAACTCATACTGCAAGTACTCTTGCGACCGTAAGGAAGCGTCAAAAATGAACGTGACATCCGTGGATGTCAATGACGCAGCCCACTGAATCCACCGAGGGTGCAAAGCTTTTGAATTCGGTACACTGGCTTTCGTGACTGCCTCCAAATGAGGACAGGGTGTTACCACTAACATGCGCTTCCCCTGTGACAGAGCTCGTTCTTTAAGAATCGCCATCTGTACCGCAGTTAAAACTTTCTCCACAGTGGGAAACCGCAATTCAGCCGAAGTGTACAAGTGTGACTTGTAAGCAATAGGCACCGTGTCACCTTCATTAAAAGTCAGGTACGTGAAACCCACCGCCCCTGGGATTATTCTTATCACCAGGTTGGTGTGGTTATCACGAGTCAGTAAGTATTCAGAAGCGAGCAGATCAGCCTGCAAGGATTGCAAAATGGCTGAATGCTCAGGCAGCCAGCATGATTTTGAGAAAGTAGGTTGTATTAACGCATACAACGGCTTGACACGCTGGGCATATTCTGGAATGTAAGTCCTTCCGAAATTTAAAAAGCCCAGTAAAGATTGTAATTTTTTCAGTGTTGCAGGAGCGCGCAATTGTGCGCACTTCTCTAAGAAGTGAGGAGCCAAACCTCTACCTTCATTGTTGAGCTCATAGCCCAAAAACAACACTGTGTGTTCAGCAATGTGCGATTTTGCAAAGTTAAATTTGTAACCCATGTCAGCGAAGTTGCAAATAACAGAATTTACACGACACAGATGCTCCCAAATATCGTCGTCTGTGAGATATATGTCATCCACATACGAAAAAGCATCAGGGTCGAGTGTCTCCAGAATAGAGACAATGCGAGCGGTAAATATACAAGGACTATTCTTATAGCCCATTGGAAGACGCCGGAACTGCTTTTGGACTCCAGCGCTCGTAAAACTGGTCCATTGGGAGCTAAAGCTGTCCAATCTGTGGGCATAAAAACCATTGGATATGTCAAGCGTTGTCTTGAAACGCTTACGCACGAGACTATCCACTAGGGCAGAGCCGTGGGTATTCTGTACAGCACAGTTACGGCAATGCGAGTTTAAATGCCGGTAATCCAAAACCAAACGATATGATCCGTCGGGTTTGTTCACAGTAAAAAGGGGATTATTCATCGGTGACACACACGTTTCAATAACTCCCTGATATTCCAATTGTTCAAGGATTTCCGCGACGGAAGATTTAGCTTCACGCCGAATGGGATATTGAGGTTGAGGCTGCGGCTGAGACCGCAACGGAATTTCGTGGCAAGGCGACAATCTATCCCAACCACATTGGTTACGGTACAGAGCCGGCGCGAGAGCCCGAGCCCACTCTTCTGCAAAATGTTGCGCATGCTCTTTCGAGACAGTGTTCGCGAAACTGGGTAGGATTACCTCCTCCCCTCGCGGCGCCGCGAGCACAAAAGGTGGGGGCCAGTCAGCCTCCGAAAGTAAAATATCATATGTAGAAGACAGATTCTCCCAAAATACACATTTAACGGTACGCTGTATGTCACCTTCAATTAACAGGACAATTTCATATAGTCTTTCAGGGGGAGCAAGTCTCGTATCCGCTGTTTCTATCACAACGTAGACATCAGTCGCTGTCACCCTCAGTAGTGGACGCAGCGCCTCTCTGACTATGGTTATCTCCGCCGCGCTGTCCAGCAAGGTCAGAGCCCACGTCAGATTCCGAAGCCGCGTTCTCACTATCTGTGGCATATCGATGCGCTGTTAAGGCTGCGACTTTCTTTTTCGCAAACTGCGGTCTCTTAGGCGTAGAATCTTCCTGCTTCCAAGCGCCCTCTGTCTGGCGGGGCTGGCCACGTCCCTGTTGGCCACCACGTCCCCGTCCGCCACCTCCTCCACCGGTCTTCTGGGCCGATGAGTCCTGTAAGGAACGAGGAGAGCGTTGATCAGAAACCTGAAATCGATCAGGTGATTTAATCATCGCGCGATCGCGCAAATCATAAACTTTCTCAGACGGCGCAGGGACTTGTGTTGCAGGATAAGATTCCTGCGTTTGCTGCTGTTGCTTCCCCTGTTTCTGTTTCAGAGGCCAATTTTGCTTTTTGGACTTTGGTTGTACATCTGCCGCAGCAGATTGCACTTGTGGTTGTTTTTTATCCTTAACCGCGAAGTACTTTAACCCTTTACTTGTGCGACCGATAGTTTTGTAAGCGGCCACCACAATCTTCGCTAACTGGCGGGGCTTTTCGGCATCGGGTAACGCTGCCAATGCATTAAAAACCTGGAAGTTCACTGCATCTCCCTTGATGTTGGAGAGTATGAGATCACTCACAATCTCAAAAGAACCACACAGGCGCATACCCAATTCAACCGCTGCCTCAGGACCGTGATCATCCTGAACACGTTTTATGATCGTAGGCAGTACAGCCATAGATGGGGTGCCGAAGCACCTCGCATAAACAGCCGCAAAAGTCTTACCCCAGCTTTCACAGTCAACGAGTTCGGGAGTGATATCCTTAGGTAAAGTAATCGTCAACATTCTATGTTTGTCAGCAGGAGAAGAATTGGGAAACACGGCCTCCAGTTGGTCAAATTTCTCGGCCAGCCAAAAAGGAAAATCATCTTTATTATCAGGGCGTTGACCAAAAACAGAATTTACCATAACTGGATTAAGCCGTAAACCACCACGTTCCGTTTGAGCGGCCGGACCCCCCGGGGGACCACCCGGGAGATGACGACCAATGTATTGCACTAGTGCACGAATCACGGAAATAGACACAACATGTAACCTTCGAATTTCCTGAAGGGTACAAGCACCGTGATTCGGGTGCGGGGTAAAACCACCCAACGCAGGCCAGTTAGTACCTGGAATCGAGAGTGGACCTAACCTCGCAGCGGACAAAGAGTGGGGGAGGGCGCCATCAAACCAAACGCGATGCTGCCAATGATCAATAGGTATTTCCAGTGCCCTGTACGGTGTATATTCAGCCGGGACAGCCGAGGCGGTGTAGGAATGGAACAACCCAGAAGTTGCGTCCACCGCCGGAAACGTAACCCAAGAGTAAAACAACTCGTAAGGGAACGCCGGATCTGCACACACCACTAAAACCACAGCCATCCCATCCACCGGTACCTGGTACGTCTGAAGATGGTTGCGCACCGCCACGCGACTATGTTGCGCAATGGCCACCGCCGCCATGACTACACTGGAAACAAGAAAACACAAAGAATACTTTGTAGCACAACTGGGTAGTAATTCAAAGAAACCGTTTTAGAAAGAATCAAGCTTGAAAAAGACCTATCTCAAAAAATAGGTAGGTTTCACCGACACCCCGTTTTCCGGAAACGGATGTGAAGGGGTTAAGGTTCGAACGATATACTACTCGAGTGTCATGATATAAGACCACCGAAACCGTTGGGCGCCATGTCGCAGGGTTTCTGTTCTCACACAGAACTGTGCACAGAGGAGTGGAACCTCGGTAAATTAGGGTGTCCCAAAACTCACCTTAGTATCCAACTCACCCCTTACCAAGCTAGCTACAGTGTCTCATTGGACATATCAAACTCCCAATGTTTAGACAAACCAGAACATGAACTTACTGTACCTCAGGGTACGTGGAACTCATGAACACTCTTTCGTTATATTATCATTACAAACCAGAACATGGAGTAAAGAAGACACATGTGCATTTGAAATGTTTATTTACTAATGCCGTCTTCTCAGGCGCAGTATCTTAGATAATACAAGTATACTTATTATCAGTAGCAAAATTACCAGCATAGTTACTAAGGCATAAAAGGCGAATGGTGACAGCATGTTACCATGCTGTAATGAATAAGAGTTAACAACACTTATATCTCACCCTCCCTAACACATATACTATATTATTAGCTAAGAAGGTCTCTTTGGGTTGTTTTAGGGCGGGCCCATACCTTAGTGTCCTAGCATGAAGGAATCACATCAGCATACACCAGCTCTCTCTGCATGTGCATCGCATCAAGTGTGTTCTATGTGCCTCGTGCAAAGCAATATCAATCCCGCCTGAAGCCAGAGTTGGCAAAGGCTGCACTTGTGTTATGACTATGAAGGCGTGGAGATCAGACCTCATAACAATTCCATATCGTGTTGTTCCTGAAACTTCAGCACTCTTTGTGCAGACATAGTTTATTAAGCAAAGCTGATATCAGAGCAATAACATATTATTCTCACATAAACCACGGCAAACTACTAGGTTGAAAGCTAAGTCAACAATTAAGTGTCGTGTGCAGAAGTTGCAAGAAAGAAAAATGGCGTTTAAACCTCAAATGCACCTATGCTAACTTAACACGATATAAGGATATACAGGAGCTATATGACAAGGCGGAGTGGAGGCGTTGGAGCACAGGGGTCGGGAGGAGGATGGTGGCCCTGCCAGGCGACAGCTAGTGCTGGCGCAACAGCAGTATACCACAGTACTGATGGACGAGGCGAGCAGGCCTGGCTGGCCACCCGTAGTCGGATCTACCAGTGGGGTGACAAATCCTGTAGGATGCTACACAGCTTGTGCCAAGGCATTTTGCACGCCCAGCCATTGCCCCAAATACTGGACCCTAAGGGGGAACCTATCCTTGAGTCCACTGCAATTGCGGAGAGCTTTGCAGGGTATTACGAGGGGATGTATGCGTCCCGGGAATGCCTGGAGGCTGAGGTTGTCCAGCGCTTTATAGATGATCTCCCACCGAGAGCTGTCTCGGACGAAGTGCGGGATCTCCTTGACCGGCCCCTATCTGATGACGAATTAGGCGCGGCATTAGGCGAGTTAAATCCTGGTAAGGCACCAGGCCCCAATGGGTTTCCTAGCGAATTTTTCCGACGGTTTTCGGTCCAGCTGGGCCCACGTCTGCGGCCGGTTGTGGAGGAGGCGCGCGAGAGCGGAGCGCTCCCATCGGACTGGCGGCATGCCGAGGTTGTGGTGTTTCTAAAGCCTGGAAGACCCCCGGAAAGCCATGCGTCTTATCGCCCAATCATATTATTGAATACGGAGGCCAAGATTCTGGCTAAGGCCTTGGCCACTAGGCTCAAACCGTATATCACGGACCTGGTCCATCCTGATCAGGCAGGATTCAAGGCACAGCGCGCTACTCATCATAATATTAGACGGGCTCAGGTCGCGATATCAGCCTGGGGGTGCTTGGGGGAGCCGGCGGCACTGTTTCTGGCGGACATGGACAGGGCCTTTGACTCCCTATGCTGGACATATCTGTTTGCCTTACTGCGACCTCTCAACCTTGGTCCACGCTTCCTGGCGTATGTCCAGCTGTTATATACGGATCTTTCGGCCTCAGTGCGCGTAGGGGGTGTGGTCTCTCGCTCCTTCCCAGTCCGACGTGGGACACGGCAGGGTTGTCCCCTCTCCCCGTATTTATTCGCACTCGCTATGGAGCCCCTTGCTGCGTGGGTGCACATAGACGCCCAGCTTAAGGGGTTTCGGTGTTCGGCAGACCTTACGGATAAAATTGCGTTATACGCAGATGATGTCCTATTCTTTCTTACCGACTTGGATTGCTCCGGGCCGCGGCTCCTGCGCATTCTACAGATCTTTGATGAAACCTCCGGCCTATACATGAACCCAGGTAAATCCACACTTTGGCTGCTGGGTGGTCGACGGTGCATAGGCGACTGGGCAACGGGCCTTCAGTTGGCTACGGACAGGGTGAAATATTTAGGAGTCTTTTTATCTGAGGATGCGGCTGTCTCCCGCGATCGCAACCTTAACCCGGTATGGGACCGCACTCGTGAAGACATGAAGGTCTGGACTAGGATGCCGCTGTCCATACTCGGCAGGTCTGCCATCTTTAAGATGGCGGCGCTCCTGCGCTTGGTGTATCAACTGCAGAACCATCCACATGTGATCTCGCCCCATTGGATCCGGCGACTTAATTCGGCGTTGAGTGAGTTTCTGTGGGAGGGGGCGTTGCCCGAGTGGCTCTGCGGACGTGCTTTTTATCGACATACACGGGGGGGCTCGCCACGTCGGATGTTCACTCGTATTATCAGGTGGCGCACTTATTGGTGTTGAATGACTGGTGGTATGGTGACAGGGGGGATCCGGCCTATGCTGTCGAGAGGTTCTTGATGGGCTCGGCGTCCTTGCACAAGTTGTTGTATTCGGCGCCGCTTCGGGGACCCCTTCCCTCGGCCACACAGGTGATATTTCATGTGTGGAGGCAAGCACTGCGTAGAATGGGCTGGTGTAATGTGCTCACCCAGGAAGCCCCACTTTGGCGCAACGGCCGACTACCCCAGTTGGACGCGCTAATGGGCTTTCAGGGATGGGATGCTATAGGCATCTCTACTCTTGGCGACGTTATGTCAGGGTGCGCCTTTAAATCTTTCACAAACTTACGGGAAGAATTTGAGATGCCCCGCACCCAGTTCTTCAAATATCTTCAGTTCCGCCATGCCTTAACACCCTACTTGGTGGGTCTGGAGCAGCTCCCTGAATTTAGCCCCCTGGAAGCAAAAACTATTCATGGGGGAATTGCCCGATAAGAAATTGTCGCGTATCTACCAGACACTTGTGCGCCACTGCTCCTCTGACCTGCTTAGACTTAAGGCTGCGTGGGTACAGGATGTGGGTGACCTGGATGAGGAAGATTGGGTGGAGGCCCTAGAAAGTCCCAGGGGGGCGGCAATCTTCACTCGCCTGCGCTTGATACAGTTCCGATACTTACACCGCACATACTTTACCCGACAACGCTTGTGGAGGGCGGGCATGGTAGTGTCCCCTGAGTGTCTCCGATGCGGGTCGGAAGTGGGTACACTGCTGCACACGGTCTGGGAGTGCTCAACACTGCGGAGATTCTGGGATGGGGTGCATCGCTCCCTGGCTGAGGTTCTGGCCTGGGAGCTCCAGAGGGACCCTAGGTTGGCTTTATTGCATGTCATGGCTGGAGTAGGGGGCAACAGGTACAAGCGCCACTTATTGCTGCTAGGCTTAACAATGGCAAAACGGGATATCGCCAAAGCATGGAAGGCGCCCCGTCACTAGCTGCATGGAAGAACGGAATGGACTTTTGTATGGGACTGGAACAGCCTGTATTTCTAGCTAGGGGCTGTCCTCAAAAGCACTACAAAATTTGGAAGAGGTGGGCAGACTATAGGGGTCTGGAGCTGGATCCACCGCCCGAGGAGGCCATCCTCTCGACTCTCTGATATGCTGGACATTGTGTTACCATGGTTGGTGCTTTGATGTACATGGCAGGTTTAATGTATAGATACTATGAGCTAGTGGGGCAAGCAGTGGCGCAAGGGGGGGGTGGGACATTTTGGGGGGGTGGGTGGCTGTGTGTTATTCATCTGTTTCTTTCTATTTTCTTGTTCTCCTCCTTACTAATACTGAAGCTGTTATTGATATGTAGATGATGGCAGTAGACTCTGGATGGCAGAGCTTTGCATAATATGTGTATTCAGACAATAAAATCTGTTTAAAAAAAAAAAAGGGGGACACTGTTCTGGCAGAAGGGTACATGTCACCCACTCGCTACGAGGAAGATAAGTGAAAGAGAAAGGGGGGAATAAAAAGAAGCGAAGAAAATCCTGAATCTTGACAACTTCAAATGGGTACAGCGTAGACACACCAATTGTTAACACTAAGAACTGTGTCTACCTGATCACCTGCCCGTGTTCACTGAGGTATGTGGGAATGATGACCCGACCGGTCAAAAAAAGGTTAAGCGAACATAAAAGCACTATCAGACGTGGCCGGACGGCTACCAAAATGACAAACCACTACATCGAGAAGGGCCACACCTGGAACTCTAACTCACTGAGTACACTAAGGGTAGGACTATACCGCCTTTTGAGGACACGTGATCATGGCGGCATCACTACAACATGAACACCCCCTACCTAGGTGCATGAGGCACTCTGTCCTACGAACTCTCAGACATGGGGATATAATGATGGGCCAGTACACAAGCTAGCCATTTCTTCTTTATTCCCTCTCTTACCCTGCCCACTAACACTGCAGTGGTAATCTTTCTTACTAGAGGTGGGCCCGCCATGCTTTGACAAAACCACTATACCCAACTATACCCAATGGCTTCCAGGTGACAATCACCTCATTCTGAGGTTATGGTTTTATGCAAGAGTAAACCCCCACTTTAAGTAGATGACACATTCCCGCCACATTTAGGATAGCACTCCGGTACATACTCGCGCTCCGCAAGCCTGGTGTCATCAATCAACATGACGACAGGGCTCTGCGCGGTACTCTGTACGCAGTCCATCTGGACTTGAGTCCCTCCAATAGACATGCACATGACCGCTGCTCCCTTCACACATGTGCAGCTGTTCATTACATGACTGGGCATACCGGAAGAGGCAACCTCCCCAGGAACCAATTAGCAACAGTATTTGAAATCGTCTCCGACAGGGCTACTCATTACAGGCAGACGTATGGACGGGGTAAGTGAGACTGAGCCGGCACCCAAGCACATTTGTAAGTAGAAACGCTGTGATGGGGACCACAAAGACCAAACAGTAAGTTCTGTGTATTGCACGGTTGTGTATGAACCATGGGTACTATTTGATGTTTGTGTCCCATGTTGTCTTTTTTCTTCAGCCCGGTAAGGTGTGAGCGTCCTACATTTCTAGCCTATGGAGCAATTCTCCTTTGATTTATAGGTAAGGGCTATTGAAGATCGCTAATAATCCATGGGGGCTGTGCCATATTCCAACATGGGCTCACTTGACTCAGACAACTGTTATACGTATGTGGCAGTTAGTTGCAGCTACAAGAGTTTCTAAAACCTCCAGCTGCCACCTCACATGGCTCGGAGATTTGACTCTCTCTCTTTTTTCTGCAAACTCGATATGCTACATGCAAGTAATAGCCCATAATGCGGGGCTCCTCCTCCTTTGGCGCTACGCCCAGCGCAGGTGTCTCCTTGGACGCCGGCGGGGCCACACACACAGCGACCATGCATTCTGGCACTGTGTACGCTGTCCGAGTTGAGAGACTGCGTTGGGGTTTCTGCGTTAATAGCATTATCTTGAGCCTACCTGTCTCGTGTTTTCTATTGTTTTCTTATGTTTTCCTATGTAATGTGCACCGTATGACCATCTACTGTTGGAACACAATGTGACCCCACAGAGGCTCTTCTGACGTATGTCCTGTCAATTTTTTTTTTGTTTTCTCTCCTAGGGAGTGTTCAGGAGCGGTCACGACTATTGAGTTTGTAGCCACACTGTAGGGAACACAGTTCTTTAGCCCGCCCTGACACCAATAGAGGGTATTTACCCCTTTACCTTTTACGTGCACATTACCTCAACTTGTTTTGTTTCGGTCTTGAAGAAGCGCCATGGATCCTTGAGACCACACAGGCGCGAAACATGACGACCTTGATATCATTCTATTTACCTGAGCACATTAAGCCAATTAGGGTTACACACAACCTACAGATGTTTTACTCTGTCAAGGGTACCGCCACATCAAACAATTTTTTGGTACCCCTGAGGCAGTTTCAACTCAAGTTGCTCTCACTACACCACCTTCCAAGGGGACCCACCCCAAACACCTGCTTGCATCAACGGCTGTTCTCTAAAAATATCTCCGCCAAAGTGACCCTTCGGGAGACCCCTAGGGCATTGTAGCGCCGGCCCAACAAGGAGCAAACGCCAGATAATGAAGCATGACATCCTTCGGGGTGTGTGAGGGCAACAAGAGGCAAGACTAGTTCTCCCCTCTCATTAGTGGGTGCTAATACCTAGGGAGGCTCTACACCTTTCTTTTTTCCCCCCTTTCTCTTTCACTCATCTTTCTCGTAGCGAGTGGGTGACTTGTTGTACCCTTCTGCTTGAACAGTGTCACTTTTTGATTACACGTTTCATATTAGGAGCACGGGCACTGGACCATAACTGGCTCCTGGTCCCCCCTTCTTTGTATTGATACACGGTTTAAACTGTTTATCAGAAAAGATACTTTACCTGGCACTCACTTTCAGGCAATATGAAAAAGTGTACCAAACCAAACCTGGACCATAACCCAGACGGTAATGAGGGGCCAGTCCGCCTCAGAGAACCACTCAAAGAATTCATCCCAGTCCTTTGGAAGGGGGACTGTAACACAGAAAACTTCTCTTTATGTGCAGGATTAACAGTGCAGGCATACTGATAGTAAGGTATGCAACAACCTTCAAGGTCCTCTACCTGGAGGGTAAAGTCTCTTTTACTCTGGATAAATACCATAAGAAGACAAAATTCCCAAGCAATTTTTCATGTGGTTGTGGAAGACTCGTCACCATAAGTTTCTCAACTTCCAAGCTCTATCACTAAAATTCTGAACATGGATGTGATAGTGGAAAGAGGAGGCCTCATTAACAGACTGTGACTCTACTATTTGCAAAAAATCTAACGTAGGCTGCTGGGTTACTTTTTGGGATTCTATTAATTAAGGAGCTGCAATTTGTCTACAGCATGTTAAACCCCTCACAGGGACGACTAAAGATCCATAAAAAAGATGTTCCAACCAACTTTTTCTTGGAGGGCTGGCTAAGGAAAATGGGGCATTGCAGGTCAGTTCCATCAGCAAGGCTCCCAGAGAACAAAGAAATTCTTCCGAAAAAAGGTCACTGGAACGACCAAAAGAGATTCATAATTTTCTTTCCATCATGAGCCACAACTGGCCTCAAAAATGTTTCCCAGAAACAACCACTAGGGAGGATCTAACTATTCTGGAGGATAATGAGGTGTGCCTTTTACCTTCTTCCCTTGACCGCCCTCCCCTCCAGCTGGCCGGATATGAAAATGTATTTAAACTGGAGAGCTGTGACATGTACATGAGGATGTGTCAGATAACTCAACATTTTTAACACCTGCCCTCTCTTGTCAAACCGTAAGACCAAAACCTACTGTATTTTCCTGAGACAAAAGTATGGTCATAACTGCCGGGGTTCGTAAGTTGTTGAGGGAGAGGGCAAACGTCTATTTATTGATACACCCAAACTGGCTTCTTCAGCAACATCTTTATAGTCAAGAAAAAACACAAGGGTTCTAGACTAAGCATTACCTCATGATATTCAACAGGTGTGTGATCTCCAGACATTTCAAGACAAAAGGCATCAATTGATTAGAGAACCTTCTACGAAAAGGTGAATGGATGGTTGGCCTGAAGCTGAATTTTGAGTCCCCAGACCATATCTATAAATTCAGGCTTTACTGTTTGTTCTTTTCCAAAATCGTACATAAGGCCAACTTTGGAATATTTTTGGGCAACAAGAACATGGAGTTAAATTGTCTCCAGGCTTGGTGTTCACTATCAATGAATCCAAGGCTGATCTAATACCCACGAAAGAGATGGGATTGCTGAGTGGGGGCAAAGCTTAAATTACTCCTTATTAAAATCAATGTAATAGACAGAAAAGAAGGTTCTAACATTGAAAAGTCAGTCCCTGAAATAGTTAGCCTGGATGTTGGTCAAATGACATCTTCCATGCATGCCATATTTTCAGACACCTTTACTACAAGGCACTTCAGAGACTGAAGATTTTAGTTTTCTGCAAGGAAGTAGCAGAACTTTCAGAAAAAGTAACTGGAGAGACGCAGCAGTGCCAGCATCACAAAGAGAGGTGGTAGGCTGAGCCTTTTTCTGCTCCTCTCTAGACCTTACAGAATTGGGTACAAGCAACCTAGGTTGCAGTTGTGGATGTAGTGACCTCTATACTGGAGGAAAGTAGTTGAGAGTCAAACTATAACTGTATGTAAACTAGGGAGTTATTGTAGGCCCATTCGCTGTGAGGTGCCTGACCCAGAACAAAATAAAATGCGCATCCTGATGAGGACAGACAACATTTCAGTGGTGAAAACACATTAACTGTCTAGAAATCGTAAAGTCAGTTTCTAGCCTAAATAGTGAAGACTGCAAGCACTGCTGCCTGGATCAGAATATTTTTGTGACAACAGAATACCTCCAAGAAATATAAACACAGTAGCAGACTGAAACACATTTTTTTCTACAGAACTCCAGAAGCTCAACCTCTAAAATTTCCCGAAAATATAGATAAAGTGCATCAGTGATCTCTTTGTGTCACACTTATGTTTTTTCAGGTGGAGACCAGATACTGCAGCAAAAGCCTTTCTGGAAGAAAAAGGGTACTATGCCTTTCCATTACTTTGAGGTTTCTGAGGATGAAGGCTCAGGTAAGACTTGACCGAAGTAACACCACAAGTTTGGTTACCTTTCTTCAGGATTTTTTTTTCGGATTTCTCAATAACTCTTCTGAAACATCAGATTTTTCTGACAAGCCCCAGGTTATTGTACAACCACTGTTTAAATCAGGTCAGTTATAAACGGTGGCATAGAAGATTTCAGTGGATAAAGGCAAGTTCCAGATCTTTCAGAGAAAGCTTCTGTCTACATTGATCAGGCCTGGGAAGCTGGTACCAACCAGAAATATAAATCAGCTTGAAAGAGATCTTGTTGCTGATGTTTTCAACACCTTTTGTTTCTATCCAAATTAGCATAAGAATGTTTGGTGCACAGAAAGAGAAGCTCTTACAGGTATTCTATTACAACGTGTCAAGGATCAATTTTTGGCGCACCTGAAGTCAAGAAATTAGCCCCACTACCATATTTTAACATTTTGTGATGTTACCATTGTTCCTTTTGAAGAGCTGGACATCTTAAGGAGTCTTCACTTCAATGTTGTTTGTTTTCCTGCAGGAGCATATCAGATATTAGATGTTACATTTGACTGGTAGACTACCCCTGATAGGGCTACTTTTGCTGAAGCCAAGATAATTAAATCTAGTACCAGATTAAGTTCTAAGCACTTTCAAAAGAAATGTAATTTTACGAGTGGTTCTGTAGATTACAATGAAAGAACGGGGGAGTTCAGACCAGCTCAAACAAGACAGCTTCTTTAGAGAAACTGTTTGCTAATATCTAATCTCCAACATTAAATAGATCAAATTGAATATGAGTTAACTGCTGCACATCCTGTTAGAGCAATTAAATGAAGTATGCGTATTAGTCCAGAGTTTATATTTAAAGATGTTTTACTTCAAACAGCTGATGGATATAGATTCTTTATTAGCAAGTAAACTCTGAGTTAGCAGAATCCTCAGATCGAGTCCTAACACAGCTTTTGCAACAAAGTGTATATTCAATTAAGGACCTGGAGCAGAAGATTATCCCACCCAGTGAAGTTTCATGGAAATACAAAATGTGATATTAATTATCCTTATGATTGGTATCCTGAAATGTTCAGTCTTATTTTTCAGTGTCAGTACGGTGAACCGTTCTACAAATACGGATTATGGATTGTAATGGATTGTGTATTTCTGTGTTATACATAACAAAGGACACACAAGATGCACCTGGTACATAAAGATAAAGACGGTTAACTGGTTTGCACTAATGTATAATTTCTAGCATTTTACATTAATTTCAAATCAAACGCTATGAAAGTTCAAATATTGTGTATTTGAGATGTTACACCATACATATTGAGCTTTGTAAATTATCCCCCAAGACATCTTTCGAGCTCTAACAAAACCTTGCTTCTACCCTCGGCCCCCAACAGATAAGAAAGTGCAACTCAGGCAGTAGGAAAGTCCATGAATGCTCACCAAGCCTGGCATAGATATGGCTGAGGATTCGTGCTGGTTGCACTCGGATGGGGTAAACATCAGCCACCGTTTCCACTTCAATGTCATGGTTCTTTAGTATAGCTTTGATTTCTTCAGTTTCTGCTAAAATGGACACTGAGAAAGGAGAGAAAATATTAAATACTGGCATATCTCTCAGAAGGAACAAGTGTGCAAAGTTTAAATATAGGAGATATTTACATCACAAGAATCAGTAATTACAAAGAGATCAAACATGAAATAAAATTCATAAATGACACCACCTCCCTCTAGTAAGAGGTTGGGGGATTCAGAGTTTGCCAAATTGAGGGTATCAGCCAAAAATGGTTTGGAGCCCTATTTGTAAAACTCACAGAGGCGGGCAATGAACCAGATTGTACGGCAGTGGACCAAGAACCAGACAGAACGACAGTGGAGTCTTACCTGGCCGATTCATATGGTCAATGCATATCAGACGTTTTACCATATTTAGGGCTATCTTTCGGACTTACTTTCTTTTCATCACTGCCAGAAGAGCCTGACAATTCAGACGAGGGAAAACACAAATGATCCCCAAGCACCACATGCTGTGAAAAAATTCAAAGAGCGTCACTGCCACTGATTTTTTTGTTTTCCAATATTGAGCTCCAGCTTTGTGAGCTTGAAATTGAAAAACAAAATATTTTGGCAGAAAACTAACAAGGTATCATCTCTGCAGAGTTCTCTGTCTTCTGATCAATTGTTGCACCATTGTAGTAAGTAACTGTAATACTGTTGTAATGAAAGATCTTATGTTAACTAATTAGCAAAGAATTAGTTTCAAGAATAATGTTTGATGAACTATTATGGATAATCGTGATTTGTATCAATACACATGATTTATGAAATAGCTCACATAATTCAATAGAGCTGCATTATATGGCATCACGTTTTTGTATATCTTTTAATCATCATGAGGCATTTTCTCTATGTGATAAGGAAAGTCATCCGGACTCAAAACATATATGAACCTAGGTATTCAGGGCAAATTTCCAAGGCCATAATCACTCCAAGCCCTTCAGTCCCACCACACCTTTTTCCTTCTAATTCAGTACTTTTTATTACAACATGGATGAATAGGCACAAGTATATTTTCATATTAAATATTTTTATTAGAGTCAACTTGAATTCTTATCGGACGGTTTTAAAACAGAAGAGCCAGTTATCATCCATCATTTGCCTGATTGCATCAAAAAGCTGGAGATCTCCAGATCAAGCATGAAAAAAAAGATTTAAACGGGTCCTGCACTGCACCCCTTTGATTAAAAAAAAAATCTTTGACACAATTGTCCATTTATCCTTCTGGATCAGACTGCCATTACCGATGTCACTCAATATGGTGTGGGTAGCACTTTTCCTGAATACTAACACTAAATGAAGATAGTTTTGCAGTTATAATCAATCTTATGGTTTGATTCAATCGATGCCAACAAAAAAGTCACTTCTAATAGCTTTCATCCTCAGAAAATACAAACTAGATACAAGTTTCACAAATGCATTAAGACCGTCTATCAGTCAATATTTGCGACCAAGGAAAGGATTGCCTAGCTGGAATTTAGGAGCTTAGGCTTTTACGTTTTCTAAGTGGACTTCATTGAAAAAGAGATTACCGTTGAGGACAGCCTTAGAAGATAGGAACATTGGATAGGAACCTCGTTGCTACCCATAATGAAGCACTGTAACACCCATCAAACCAGCCTGACATCATACAATGTGACAATGTTGAAAGCTGCATTATTGAATTCTCCATTATCAAAAGAGAGTAATAATCTGTTGTTAAAGAGCAATGTTTGCTTTACCCAATAAAAATGTTAATAATCATTTTTCACTAGGCCTCATATATGTGTAATGAAAAAGCTCTAATTAGATAGCCTAGACCAGCTATAAAATTCATTATAATAAATTAATTCTGACTCATATTATGAGATTCAATAGTGCTGTCGCCCTAAGTCACAATCAATTGTTTTTAGTGATGCCCAAGATAGGGTTTTACCATCCGAAGGAAAAATGACTGCAAGATATGTAAATGTACCAGTAAACGTAAATGTACTATGCCTTAGACAACGATGGTCCAGGTAACTTCATATTCAGCGAACATCCCAAAATCAATAATTAATTTCAATAATGCTCAGGAATTTGCATCTGCTTTGGAAATGCATGGAGTGTACCATCATAATATGCAATCTCTTTTTACTCTCTTTTGTATAACATAATACGACGTATTTCACTAAAAATCTTCGAAAGTAACTGAAGGGTTGAGTACCAGATCAAATTAAAAGGATGAAGTTGGAAAGAAAACCCAGTTTACTCTGGTTTGTCGTAAAGCGTGCTTCAGGTTTACTGGGTAGTTCCCTAATCACGAATTGCTCGTCAAGTCCAAATGTCCTTAATGTTTTAAGCTGAAATTCCCAACTTGATTATTTTTCTGTATTTCCAGGCTTTGTGATTGGGGTAATCATTTTGCTGCACAGTTTTCTTATTTACAGACAGAACAGCAGTGTGACCACTACCAAAATGTCAAAAGAGGGAGATTACAGTGTTTTGATCAGGCTGACAGCGACAAATTACAACTCTCTACACAAATGGTTTTGTAAGAATCGAAATTAAGATCTGCTCAGAAATTAACAATGTACCTTACACAAAGGAACGTGATTAGTCTATTAACAGGGAATGTGAAAAAATGAGACTAGATTTTTCTTTGTTTTAACTGACAATGCCGGGTGATTGTAAAAGTATATTTTGATATCTGTACCTGAGCAGTGATTGTCACTGCAGGAAGTCGCCATGTTGTGTTTTGGGCTGCAGCTGGATCTTCCACTATTTCTTCCATCGCCACTAATTTGAATACCAAACAACTCTTAGAGCTCTGCCTCAACTGTAAACACCCATGTGTGTAGGCTATTTAACCTAGCTGTTTAGGGTACAAATTGAGGTTCAATGCATCTGATTTTTTTAGCAGAAAATTCAGCAAAGCCATGAAGGCATTCTCACCCTGAACACAGATAAACAGTCCAGACACGTCCACCTCTTCAGAACTTTCGCTCACTTAAGTCTTCCTGTGGGGGAGTTGGTACTCTGAATAAATCCTCATTTTCACATCTCCCTTCTGGATTTTCCCCAGTGGAATTCTCTCCCTCAGCAGTGGTGCTTTCTTACTTGCTTATTCGCCACTTTGTGTCTCTCTAGATGTGGTGCCATTCTCTGCAGACGAATGTATGATGGTATTTCACATGCGTTTAGAATGCATGCCTTCGGAACACCGTCACAATAACGAACTAGTCTTTACCACGCCTTTGTTTAGCATGCAAGTCATTTTAACGACTTAGCCTAAGGGTCCAAGATTTTGGAATAGTTTCATTAACTATTACGACTCCAGTCTGGGCAACAGAAGGGAAGGTGTTAGACTTTAAATCCAACACCATTCCACCAATGCGCCCCCCTAAAGGAAGTTGTCGTTACGATTTGCGTGCTGAAGGAATGTGTACCAAAGACACATTCATTATATTGCCGGCACTGTGAAGGCACAGCATGATTCTGGTTTGGTCCTAAAGGACGTTTCTTCTCCAGACACCTGTCAGTGCATTCTGCCACTACCTAGTTTTCTTTTTAGCCACATGTGTCAGCAGTAATGTCCTGCGCCTCCTTTCTGTAGGGGAAAGGCTGTGGTGCAGCAGGTCAGGAAGTCTCTCCAACCCCTGGTAAAAAAGCCTTTACTGAAGAGGTGAAATTACCTGGACTACCTCTCAGTGGGGTGGAGAATCAGGATTTTCTGTAGTACAGCTCAAACATTCGCACACTTGACACTCACCTCCTTTCAAGCTCCCACTCTGTGATTTCCCAATTATTAGACCAAAATCCAAGGAGGTTAAAACCCCATTTGAGTTGTGGGTTCAGTGAAACAGAAGAAGAAACACTTCACCAGTCCCATAAGAGGCCCGGATGACGGTCAGTCAAGCCAGAAAATCTCAGCCAGTCCTCTACAACTTCCATACCTTCTTATATTACTGCTTTCAGCTCCAGGAACCTCCAACACTTGAGTTTGCCTTTCACAGGAGAGGGGATGCAATTAAATGGTGATCAAGATGAAAGTGGTTTAGTTCTCTTTTGAAAGCAGACAAAGAGCGGTCAGTGTGCATAGTATGTGAAATGGAGTTTGGTGCACATCTAGAAAAAGCTGTTGCATGGTATATACTTTGGTGAACATAGGGGTTTCTAAAGAAGGGTGTTTGAACTTTCAAGCTGTGAAAAGCCTCATGAGATCTTTAGCTCTACGGCCAAATAATCAGTAGTTTATGAACTAAACAAGCAAGTGTGTAAGTACTAGCAAGCAGGGAGGAAGTTAAAGGAGTAATGCAAAGCAAAGCTGCCAATCTCCGAGTTCAGATATGCTGCAGTATTCAAGCAAGCTTTGAAGGGAGGAAGTGAATTTTAGAAGTACGACTGGCATTCCCATAGTCAAGTCTGGATAGTATCAATGTCTAGAGAACATTCTTTTATAGACAGGATCCCCACATATGTAAGGCTGGTGATGGATGTTGCTAGCCTTGCTGTTAGTGTGTTTATGGAGAATAAGTCAATTATCAAAAGTAAATGCAGACGATTCAGTGTTTTTAATAATGATTGAAGTGCAGTCTAAAATGTGCAAATATCTAGTAAATTCTGTGCTCGGGTCAGCAAGATTGGAGTAAATAAGTCGGAACTCAGTTTTGACAGGACTGAATCGGAGATGATTATCAGTCATAAAAAACTGCATGTTGTGAAGAGTTAAAGCTATTTAGCCTCTATGGATGGGAGAAGCGACCATGCAAATAATCATGGGAAACAAATCAACCGAGAAATAACCATAGCCATGGAACAATGTTTCAGCGAAGATGACAAAATCATACTGGGGTTACAAATCAGAATATTTTCCATGGTATCTCGCACTGGTGTACTTGCCTGTATGTTCGTTTGGGCATTGATTTATGTTGGGCGAGAGGTGAGAACATTGAAACATGACTCTAAGCTTTGCAAGAATCTCTGCATTGACAGTCAATCGCTGTAAGAGCACATACAAAAAGTAATAATTATCATGGTATGTGGAAAAATATTGTACAGAGACATTGTAACCTTTGCCATCATTATCACAGGTTGCACTACTCTACATACTTGTTTGTTTCTGCTAGATCAATTCATCACAGAGAGTTAATGCGTAAATCTAGCCAAGTGCCGTTTGTCAAGTGGGAAGAGGCTCAGCAACCAAGTGACCTTCCAAAAACAGTGTAATGCGCAAATGGACAGTGATGCGTGGTCCTCTGAGGGCAAGTCTCTCATTCCAACACACCACTTCCCGACAGTCAGTCAGCAGATTGCAGCGAGAGGACGCCGCACCTATCCTGTCGACTTGCTGCCTTGCTGCCTGCCAATAGGGCTCCCGCGACGCTTAAATGCGCCCCCCCTGCGGCCTCGCGGCACCTGCAGTACTGCGGTTCCAGCCCCGGGATCTGTCAGACGGTGTGTTCCTCTACTATAGCGGGAGCTTGCTCTAAAGGACGTCTGAGACGCCGGTAGGGTGACCAACTGGAATGGGTGCAAATTTAGGACGGTGAATGTAAAAATTCAGGACAAAGGGTCAAAATTCAGGAAAAAATTCAGGACAGGAGGTCAAAATTCAGGACAAAAGGTAAGTTTTACAGACACATCAGAGGAGGTCGCGCAATAGAATATAATTAAGCCCATCCATACCCAAACATATTCAATCATTTGCAAACCTATCCATCATGTATCCTTCCATCCATCATTTCACTTATCCATCCCTCGATCTACCCTTTCACTCACCCATCTATTATCTATCCATCCACCCTATCCATCGGTACACTTATCCATCCACTCTTCCATCCAGCCATCTACATGCAGCCTTTTATCCTTTCACTTATCCATCCACCCAGCCACTCATCCTTCTACCCATTCACCCTTTCAGTCATCAATCCATCCTCCCTCTCTCTCTCCATCGACCCTTTCACTTAGCCATCCTTCCTTCCACCCACCCATCTATTCATTAAACTCATGAATCCATCCATTGTCCCGATCAGTCATCCATCCACCCTTTCACTCCTTCACTCATCTATCCATCCTTTTGTCCATCTAGCCTCCCTTTCACTCACTCATCCATCCTTACATCCACCCGTTTACTCATCCGTCCATCCATTCACCCTTTCACTCATCAATCCATCCATCATTTCACTCATCCATCCACCCATTAACTCACCCATCATCCATCCGTTCACTCATCCTTCCTTCCACTCACTCATCCATCCTTTCTCTCATTATCCATCCATTCACCCTTTCATTCATCCATTCACCCTTTCATTAATCTATCCAGCCATCCACCCATCCCTTCACTTACTCACTCACCCACCTTTTCATATTAATTATGAGCTGTGCCTTTGTCTGCAGAGTTGCAGACAGAAGAAGCCTATCAATAATTTCACCCTTTCTGTAGATCCTAAAGCAATGGGTAGGGCGGGGGAGGGCTCCCTATACCCCTGTACATAGGCAATCTGAGTCATGAGCCATGCATGATGCACAGTGCCAGGCCATGAGGTGACTGTGACACAGTGTTGTTTCCAGGGCTTTAAGTGGGATGGAAAAACAGAGGGGGTGTTCGATGTAATTAAAGGTGTAGCTTAAAACACGTAAGCTAAAAACCTGTGCTTAGTATAGTGTGCTGACTGACTGGGATTTAGCCTCTTCTTTCATTGTATCCAGCTATATAACAACAAGTAACATAACACCTGCAACAAGGCAGAACTATTGGCTTTGTCAATGGTTGTTAGTTGCATAAAATAAAAAAGTAGCAAACATGGCTTCCTTGAATATAATATTGAAAATGCATCAGTTCCAAATTGACGCGACTGTGAAAGAACTCTAGCCCCTTCTTTTTGTTTCAAGTCTGTTTTATTTTAACACAATACCCATAGCAGGGCGCTTAAACACAGCGGTAAGCCTACAACCTCTCGCCGAGACCGGCCGCGTAAGAAATAGAAATAGAGGCGGAAGCCACAAGTATGTGAATAGGGTTACACAGCGCTCTGCCTACAACCCTCAAAGGGCCGGCCGCGTGACTAAACAATGGCACTCCTGCCTAACCAAGGTGTACAAGGCCTAAACCTCAGGCCAAAAGAAGGGGGTGACCAGGCACCCATCCCATTACTATGGTTCGGCCCAACCGGGGCCAACAAGGACAGGAAAGGTCTAGAGATAGGAAACAAGACAAGCGAAGCATGAGAAGAGAGAAAAGAGAGAGAGAGACAGAGAGAGCGTCGCGGGACTAGAGTGTAGCTGGCATTGAACAGTGGGGAGGGTGGCAGTCAGGTGGGAGGGAATCTCGGCTGCCTGTGCAGCCTGCGGGCCGTTTATGATAGCAAACTGCTGGGATCTGTGGGTGTGACTGCGTCCTCAAAAAGATGGAGGGTCCGGAGTCTAGGGGGCATGTGTCGCGCATGGTCTATGGAGCAAAGGTATCGCACTAGGGGCTGCCAGACCTTCTCGAAGCCCGTGTCTCGGCCTTGTATTAGCGCTGTGAGGAGTTCCAGTGCTACAGTGTGACAGAGACGCACAAACCAGGATGTTATGGGGGGCGCATCCCACCTTTTCCAGTACAGGGCTATAAGCTGCTTGGCCGCTCCCAACATTTGGAGCGTCAGAATCCAGTCGCTGCGGGTAAGAGTTTTGAGATCAGAAGGCCAGCCCCTTCTTTTTAACTTCCTTCACCAGCTCTTTTTCTTGAGCTGGATTCTCATGTAGCAAAATTGGCGTTTTTGCACATTTCTTTTGTCTGACAGAAGGCCCTGCCCTAGACAGAGGCTGGGGGAGACCCACCACATGCGTTACCAACCTAGACTGGACCATTGTCATTCTGTATGTGGCAATCAGCCAGCATACAGAACGACAAGGGGTGGGGCTGCTCTTGTGCTCCGAGGAGGAGTGCAAGCCGGCCCCATCGGGGAGTTGAGGCTTCAAACAGGGAACAGTGCTGTTCCCTGCGATGCCCAAAATTACGGACAAAAGGTGCCAGTAAAAGGGATCCTCACGGACAACGGATGTGAGGTCCAAATTGCGGACGGACCGTGAAATTTAGGGACGCTTGGTCACCCTACATCATACATAATCACATAAAGATGCACTCTCACATACACACACAGTGTATTATGCACACATGCCATATCACATGCACAGTGTAGGAGCTCACATAAATCCAATGACATCACAAGTTTGTAAAACAACACAAACATGCATACTCTCACCGTCGTAAACCATAAATTAAAATCATATATGCTTAAAACGTGAAATGGGCAAATGTTTGGATCCGTAAAACCTTTGTTATTGACTCCTATATTTGCTGAGTCAGCATTTTACAGTGGCAGAAGAGCACGCAGCCCTGACCCTGGCATACGCATTTGTTAAATTTGCCACACTGTTCACAAATATAATGAATGTTATACCAATTTGAACTCTTCTAGATTTTTTCAGCTTACCTACTGGTGTGACATAGTAGAAGTATCTTCTGATAAATATCAGACGTCTTCCATTAATACCTTTGGACGCCTTCATTTATCACTAGGTTCAGAACAAAACCAGAATGCCGTGAGCACCTATTACATTATACAAGGTCACATTAGTTGGTAGGCACCGGAGATAAAGGGATTTGCCAGAATAACATGATGTTTAAATCTGAATTTACTTTTTTAGGGCTCGGCTGAACGCGCGGAAGCGCGTCTCCGCCGAGAACTTATTGTGGCCGTGTCTCCTTTCCAGGAGACATTCCTGGCCGCGCGCATCGCCTTGGAGGCGATTTGAAACGATCACGCGCACGCGAACGCGCTCGCTGCATTCTTTCAGAATCACACACAAGCGCCCATGCACGCACGCACACACATACAGGCCCCCCCACGCTGCATTCTCTCACACACACACAAGCGCCCATGCACGCACGCACGCACATACAGGCCCCCCCACACACATACACACGCGCACGCACACAGACACACGAGTGCCCACATCGCAGCGTTTAATTTTCAGTTTGTAGCTTGTTTTTGGCTGAAGTTGTGGATTTATTGCAATGTAAATACTCTCTCCTGAGAGGATCGGGTTGAGAATTTGGCTTTAAAGGGAAGGTTGCTTGACTGTAAATAGTAGCCGACGACGCACATTTTGAATGTTGACGTTTATTTATTTGAATGTTGTCCCGAACAGCAGGTTGAATGATTAAACAATCACGTTTAGAGGAAACCTAAATCTTTGTCATTGAGCATTACTTGTATTTTATCATCTTTTAACCTCTTGAGCGGAAAAATTAGAATGTAGCATAGGGACGCTGGATGCACCAGAAGGATTGATGTGGTGGTAAAAATGCGATTAAAGAAGAGCTCTCCCCCCCTCCCCCCTCCCCGTCCATATCTTTTCTAAGGAGCAGTTTCTAAGGACACGTCAGTGCCAGATATCTTCATTTCTGAAACATTTGAGACATGAACTTTTAAATACCCTACTCGATAGGGACTGCATTTCTTGCGATATATTGAAAAGTATTAATCTTCAGAATTTTTCTACATCTTGGATGTAACTTTTTACAGGTTTTTTTTAAGTGCATCGGGTTTCGTAGGAGTGACGGGGCTGCCCTATGCATTTTCAATACTTTATTTTGTAGTTGGGCAATTTCACGTGGGGCTAGAGTCATTTGAAGCCAAGTCTTCTAGGCCTCTCTGCTATGATATAGATCTATTGATTAACCTTCTTTGCATATGCTTTCCTAATACAGAAGAACAGAAGAACATGTAAAGATTTTAGATTGGAAGAATGAAAACAAAAGGTGGTTCCATTTATTCACAAGCACATCCTACCACGTACCACGTGCAATGCTGCACAATAGAGCCACAGCTTATATTCTCCCTTTTAAGTTGACAAGGAAAGACCTCTGAACCTTCTATGTTATTAGATTGTTTTTTGTAGATGTCTGTTAGTGTTTTCGAGGTCCATCCCTTTGTTCACTGCACTGAAACATCTCTTTCTGAGATGTCATGCTCTTCGCATGCGTGGCACACTTGAGGTTGAATCTCATTCATGTTTTAAAGGCTGTGCCACTATTTTTTACATGATTGCATAATCCTTAAAGAAGAGTTTCAGCAAGTAAATATCTATAACATAAAAAAAATGTCATGAGCAATGCCAATAGCTCAACCTTTAATAATGCCGAGACCATTGCATTGTAAATGCTTGTTATTTCATTGTGTGTGGGTTACTTTTTCCCTTCTTCGCTGGATATGAAATGACAAAGTCCTTACAGAATACTTTGGTTTTCTCAGCCACCTCTTTGACCCTGTCACCACACTCAATGACCTCCAGCCCCCATAGCACGATTTGTATACTTTAACTTTCAAGTATGTAAATGAAAACCGCCTGGAATTGCGTCTAATAAAAAAGGCCACACTTCCAGGCCGTCTTCATTTACACTTCTTTTTGTATGGCACATGCATCCCCCTGGGAATGCAGTCACAGACCCCTAGGGGGGCGCGCCTCACTGTATGAAGACCTCTGGCAGGAGGAGGCCCAGCAAATGCTGTACCTGTACGGAGGGGCCCATTATCATTCTGTGTTTGTTAATTAGGCAGTCAAACAGAATGACAAAGGCCGACAGCAATCTGTGCCCAGTGGGGATGAGCTGTTGCAGGCCTTTCACTTCACAGCAGTGCGAGCTGGGCCCCTGCAGTGAGAGTTAGAGAACTCTCAGGATTCTAGCAGGAGGGACAGCTTCCACCAACTGTATCGTCTCGGTCAGTCAAGAGGAAGTTTAAAACTTGGTTCGAACCCCCGGGATGGGCAACAAACGGGTGACCAGTCAACAATTTCGAAACCAAATTTGGACGAGGCGATTACGAACTTGAGTGAACTCACCGTAGTCGGCAATTGCTATAGCCCCAATGGTAATAGCGATATAAGAGCATATTTTCATCAATTAAAACAATTAAAAAAGGCAAAAACAAGAAATCCTGGAAAAATAAACAATATACCGCGCATTGAAACCATTGCCAGTACATTGGCCAAGACACACGAGGTTCTAAGTCGAAGATCGCCATTTGCCCTCTCACTCTCCCCGGAAATTATTATAGTCAAGGGCAAAAGAAAACAAGCACCAGAAACCACAACCACAACTGATCAAGGCTTGTCATGCCCTAACAACTACGTAAATTGTACCATAGTGTTTGCAAACTCAGGGGAGTTAACTACTTCATCTTTAGACAACGCTCCACTGCCAGGCCCAAAATGCACGTTAACATGCTTCAACATTACCAACAAGGATGCAAAAGAAACAAGAGTCGAACTAAAGTCAGTCCCAATGGCCGCAGACTCAACTGGCTCTAACTCACCAATACACAATATATACTATCAGTAAAACCTGGGATCGCAGCTTGTTTTAGCCACAGACCGTTCTGGTCTTCCACCATCCTATATTGACAACAATAACATATGGAATAGTGGGGAACAGCCTACCCAGCTCAACTTTTTCAACAACATTATTATCTCAGAAACAAGCGGGGACTCTCCTTGTTCACCAAGACACAGCACTTGCAAATGCTTCACCCCCCTGAAGCCTCAGTTGGATCCCCTTGTTTCCCCCTTGTGCCTGTTGAGCACACAAGTCAGAGCTCTCCATCGAAATGGTGCCTTAATTCATCAAACCCAAGCCCCCTTTTATGTGCAAATGAGCCTCGGGTCTCCGGCTCCCCAAAAATTGGAATGGAAGCCGGTTTGAACAAGCTAATTTACCGGACCACTAACAGAGATAACCCACTTGATGCAGGCATTTGGGTAGCCCATGTGAAAATCCTCTATACTGATGATCCACATGTGACTCCTTCAGAGAGAACTACAACACAAGGGGACCAACTTGGCAATGTTGGATCAAACCTTACTGCATCCCTGGATGACTCACAGTCAGAGGTGAACAAGTAATTCGCACTATCTTAAAAAAGATACAACACAATGGAGCACCCAGTCCTAATGGCCTGCCTGGCTCCCTCTTTAGGGAGGACGTCGACTTTTGGGCTGACAATTTGGCTCAGCTATACACCAAGTGCAGGCTTTTGGAGGAAGTTCGAGACTCTTGAAGGGGGTCGCTGCATAATTAAATATATAAAAAAAAGGGCCAAGCTCCGACCCTAGGAACTACCGTATGATTGCCCTATTGGACACTGAGTGCAAGGCCTACGCAAGCGCCCTTTTGGCGGCACTAGCAGATTGGGTTAGCAGCGAAGTCTTGCCCTTTTATCAGACTGGGTTCAGATCAGGTGGCTCCACCATTGATAACTTCATTGCCCTGTCATAACTAGTCCATCAAGCGGTGGCCCATTGTACCCCGCCGCTTTTTTCCTGCTTCATCAGTTATAGAGCAGCTTTTGATGGGGTAGACCGTACCATTTTATGGCAGAAATTGGCTAGTTAGAACATTAGCTCGTCTTTGCTACAAGCCATCAGATCTCTGTACTCGCGAACCTGGGTGAGAGTTAAACTATCAAGCGAGTCCGCCACAGAAAACAATCGCCACGGACCGGGGGTTAAAGCAGAGCTGTGTCCTCACACCGATGCTCTTCAACTTATACACAGCAGATATGGGCAGCACTCTGCATTGAGCCACTTTAGCGACCCCCAGGATTGGGCACTCAAAGATCCAGCTTATGCAATATGCTGATGATCTGGTTGTTTTGGATCACACCAAAATCGGCCTTCAAAAAGCGCTGAGAATATCGCTAAAAACAAGCTGACTGCTAACCCAACCAAGTCCAAGATAGTGATCTTTGGCCCCCACCCGAAAAAAAAGTGGCAAAGTGGAGGTTGGGTTTGTTAACTTTGAATAGTGTACAATCTTATAATTATCTTGGGGCCTGGATCTGTGAAACGGGTCGCTCAAGGGCCCACCTACACAAACTGCAGCAGAAAGGAAAAATGGTCACTTATGCTCTTTGCAAACTTTATGTCGCCCTGGGATAGTCCATCAACAACAGCTATTCAAAGAGTGCTGAGGGCGAAATTACTACCATCCCTCAATTACGCGCAACAGGCGTCTCCAAGTAAATTTGCACAGGACTTAGAAAAAATACATTGTACAGCTTACAAGAAAGCATTTCATCTACCAGCCTGCACCAGGAATACCTTAATTCGCTTGGAATTCAATTTTTAACCGACAAACATCAGAAGATCTGGCGGCCTTAGCGAAATACTTTATCTAACAACGGCGGCACCGGCGAACTCGATGAAGGCTGTTATAAATTACATCTTCCGACAACCTGGCAATCCCTGGTCCACCGGTCTCGGCTCTGCCAAAGAACTCTTGTGATCACACTCTAGCATGCTGGACATTGAAGCCCTGGCAGCCTGAAAGCCCGAAGCCCGAAGCCGGTCTTAGGATGCTTGTTTCCAGCCCAGGGAGGACCTGGCTTGGCAGTTCGGGCTAGACTGTTCCCATGGGGCACAGGGTCAAGACTGATTTGCATATGCTGGGTTCAAATTGGAACGGCATGGTAAGCAAAAAAACGATGGATTTAGGCCCCGATCTCTGTACTGGGGTGAATGTACGACATTGTTCTGCATTCCGTCCATCAACTGTTGTTTTTGCATTTGTCACCCCGAGTGGGACATTTATGCTCAGACGTGAGTCCCGTGCTCTCCATGCCACTGGAATCAAGCTATCCTGGCTGACGAGGGCTGAAACCCCGAAACCGGTCCTAGGATGATTGTTTCCAGTGCAGGGAGGACCTGGCTTGGCAGTTCGAGCTGAATTGTTCCCATGGGGCACAGGGTCAAGACTGATTTGCATATGGCTGGGTTCAAACTGGAACGGCACGGTGAGCACAAAAATGAAGGATTTAGGCCCAGATCTCTGTACTGGGGTGAATGTATGACATTGTTCTGCATTCTGTCCATCAACTGTTGTTTTTGCACCAGACGAGGAAATGGCACAGCCGAAACACTTAGGGTCCGAATGGCCATAAAAATGTCTAATTAGGTAAGAAGCAAAGGGCTGAAGAGATTAAATACATCCAGGATCGACTTCCCATGCCTGCTTTTTCGTTCTTCTCTGTGGGAAGATGTGCAGGGCAACCCAAATGGGTACTGAACTCCAATTTGCAGCCATATCACAAAAAGAGGCCAAAACAATGTGGTTTTGCAGTGCTTTTCTACACATGAAAGGTCACAAAGGCAATTACCGCTAAATTGCCAAAACGTTAAAAATGTTTTTTTTAGATACAACCTCCACCCAGAAGACACAGTTCAAACAATGATAAGAAAATAAACTGTACATGAACCAATGGCTGGCCGCACATGAACCGAACTGAAGTTATCCGTAATTCACATTTCTTTAAAACTCACAAACACTGACTACGAAAGGTTGGTAGGTAGAGAGCAATGCTACAAGTTAGAACTGAATCCTTCAATTGCCAGGCTGCCAAGCCGAACAATTAACTGTGCCTCAGGTCACTAAAGTGGCAGCAAAGTCCTGTGTGATTTCCTGCATTAGAATATCCGGAGTGTGCATTATGCTCAATAAGTCGAAGTGATGCCAAGTCAAGCTCGACACGTGAATCTGAAAATGTTTAATGAGAAGTCCCGAGTACAGCTGAGCTAAAATGGGTCCAAAAATGAAGTAAGTATATTGTCCATGAGAACAATGAGTAGCTATGGCAGAACTCTGAGTCATACTTCATTAAATTCCAGAGGATTATTGTAAAGTATAAAACTCCCTTAAAACAAACGTCTGCACAACCTTCATCATCTGAGCAGAAAGATAACCTCTCTCCTGTGAGTCCCTGCTGACTCCCTGACCCCCCTTCTCCTCTGGTATCCAGTTTGTCCCCTCAGTGCAGTGGACCGGTGATGGTGTTCTAAATCCATCATGGCAGACAAGACCATAAAGTGGAGACATAAAACCAAGGTCCCGATTTAGATCTCAGTGGATGGGTTACTCCATCACAACGGTGATGGATATCCCGTCCGCCAAAATATAAATCTCAGAAGACAAATGGACACATTTTTTAAAATCTTCAAATAACCTTTTTGTTACATTGGCAAACACTAAAGGCTTTAGAGGGTGGGATCTCATTGGGATATCCAAGATTGGAGATATGTGGCATCGGGGAGCCGTCATCACTTTTGACGCCCTGAAAGACAAATACGGGATGGCGGACGTGGAGCTTTATCGATACACGCAAATCCGTCACGCCCTACAAGGGGCCATCCGGATAGGTACCACGCTGGCTGACTCTTCCCCCCTAGAAGATAGGCTTTTGACTGACCACCTCCAACAGAAGGCGATCTCCCTCACTTATAATAAACTATTAAACAATCTTCGGGACCCCACAGTAATACTTCGGAGTAAATGGGAGGTGGACCTGGGTGACATCGACGAGGAGGACTGGTTGCATGCTCTGGCATCCCCAAGAGACGCCTCGATCCCCTCCCGACTGAAGCTTATACAACTAAAGATACTGCATAGAGTTTACTACTCACGCACCCTTTTGCATAAACTGGGACACGTTTCGGAACCTAACTGCTTGAGGGGCTGTGGCCTACAGGGGACGTTCTACCACATACTATGGGATTGCCCTAAAATACAAACATACTGGGCACAGATCATGTTCGAGATCACTGAAGCTAGTGGGGTGGACCTACCGCCAGAACCTAGATGCTGCCTACTGAATCTTTGGTCACCTACAGATCTTAATAGAGGGCTGCAGACCTGGGCTACACTGGGCATGACTCTAGCTAAACGTAACATCGCTAAGAAATGGGGGTCCAGCCTGATACCCACGAGAACGCAATGGGGGGATGATATGGATACAGCGATGGTGGCAGAAAGGGCGGTTTATATTCATAGGGGTTGCCCCAAAAAGTGGTCCAGAATATGGGGGAAATGGAATGAATATAGAGGCAATTTATGTGACACCCCACGAGCACTGTCCGACCCAGAAATGAGCCCATAGGATAAAATAGGAATGAATGATTGTACATCTATTCCCATTGTGTACCGGGAGGAGGGAGGGATCTGGAAAACATGAGAGGCGTGGGTATTGCTGATATATCTGTGAGCTGACGCAATAGCCTCGAAGGTATAGCACGTTCAAATATGTCACCTATGACCATCACTGTCTGATGGCCGAAATGCATCATGAACTACATATATATTGTCATCTACAATGACGCGAGAGGAAGTGTACAGTATTGTTACCTGTCTTATTTAATACTTAACTGATAACGTGAAAGATTGCACATACTGTCATAACTGTGTACTGCACCGATAAAAAAGCCAATAAAAATTGTTTAAAAAAAAAAAAATTACCTTTTTGTTTTGAGAGAGATATATATATATATATATATATATATATATATATATACACACACAAACAATATATATACACACATATATATGTACAATATATATATATATATATATATATATGTATGTATATGTACTCACACACACATATGACTTATTTTGTAATTGGGGAACCTCTTTTTTATTTAAATAAAAATAAAAATGTCGCTTTTAGGGAAACCAGCCCAAATCCCCCTTTTTGTAACCTTACCGCCATATTCCCTTACCCAACCATATAACCTAAAAACACCCTTACCACTCAATTCCCTTACCCCACCCCTAAACCATAAAAAACACCCTTACAAACCAATTCCCTTACCCCACCTTAAAAACACCCGTACCACCCTATTCCCTTACCCACCTCAAAACCTTATAAACACCCTTACTACCCTATTATATTACCCACAGTACACCCTAAAACACACTTGTCACCCTATACGCTTACCCACCCCTAAGCCCTAAAACACCTTTACCCACCCATAAACACCATTACCTTAATCAAATCTATCTATCTATCTATCTATCTATCTATCTATCTATCTATCTATCTATCTATCTATCTATCTATCTATCTGTCTATCTATCTATCACCCAGTGGTGTGCACCACTGGGCAGTTATAGTTAGGATTGTGCTTCCATAGAAAATGCCTTTTTTTGTTACTAATAACTTTGGCGCTATTTGACGAATCTCCAAAAAACGTTAGCAAAATCTGCTATTTTTTTTACCAGTTTGACCATGGCTGAGAAAAAGGGGGGTCCCAAAACATGTTTTGTCTATACATTTTTATTTAGGAACTTTAGATAAAAGTACAACCCAAACCATTGAATGGATTTACACCAAAATTGGCAGAAAGCTAGATCTTGGAGTGCTTTTTATGATTTGATGTTCAGTAGTTTTTGAGCATTTTATGCTGTAAAACGCTCGTGAGCAGAATCAGCTTGTTCAAACGGACAAGTCCCATCAAAGGGCATGTTCACCAGGGAGGACTGATGATCACCAGTTGATCGCAGCCGAACAAGGCGGCGAAAAGCAACACTAGCGCTAATGGCCTGCTCTATGGATTCGGTGGCTTTCAAGACACAACAAATCATGAACTTGATAAATAATAATAATAAGTAAGCTTATAAAGCGCATGGCTACACTCACTAGTGTCTCCCTGAGCTGCAGCCCACAACTCGCCTGGTGCAGTAATGTGAGATAGCTTAGAGATGACCTATATATGAAAAAGCCATGTTTTTCGTTTTTTACGAAAGAGCCTTGACCACATCAGGACCTCCTCAAATGATCTGAGAAAGAACGGGTCAGATATCTTCGGGTACACCAGTGAGCACTTCTTCACAGAGTCATAAAGGGCGTGGAATAGTGTCCCAACAAACACACACTTGGAGCACTACTATTCCTCTAGCCTGTTGTCTCATCAACTTTGATTAATTAGCACCACCTGGCACCCACACTGCCCGTGTTGTTTTTAATGATTAGTCTGCATGGATCTGGCATTCACCACACATGATAACCTGTGTGTAGTGTACATTCTCCCAATGTCAATAAACTGACCCCTGCAGGGTTCTCTTTTTTTCTCTCCCCCCCTATTTTTCCCTGTGTGTTTTCTCCCTCGTCTCCAACAGGTTTTGAACTAGAGCATACGACTAACACGTTGCTCTTTAAGACTTCAGACATCCTCACAGAAGGCATGTTAGGATTATAGGGTCTCTTTTTCCCTACTCCTCCCCTTTTTTTACACTCACATTCACGGTCCTGAAGAAGCTCTCTGAGATCCATTAGGGACCATTAGATAGCGTGAAACATGTCGACCACTCACTTTTAGACACACCGCACTTCATAGTCACACAGGAAGAGAGAAGTGGGGATCTATTTGTTTTTTTCCCACTCTACCAGCATAAAAATCATCTCCATCCCCGTTCAGATTTGAACCTAACCCCGAGGACCCTCTAATAAATATATTGGGGTTCCAACGGGTTATTTTATTTTCATTCTCACTCACAACCTTTACATGGCCCATACACCCACATGCACAACTGCGGCAACTCCTAAAAAGATCTCTCCATCAAAGAGCCCTCTTTGAGGGCCCGTGCGGGACAGCAGCGCCACCCCGACGAGGAGCAGTGCCCAATGATGATGCTTTACACTCGCAAGGGTGTGTGAGGGCACAACAGACACAGGAGTATCTCTCCTCATTCACTCACACTCATATCTTGCTTTTGGAGACTACTTGCCCTATCTTGCAACCACAATAGGCTGCAACCTTTCCAGTCCCTTTAAGGAACTGGTACCACCATTAGTAATTATCATTACCTTTAGGAGCACTGGTCCAGGACCTCTTTCTAATTAGCTCCTTGTCCTCTTCTTCTTTGAATTGGATCACTCTTAGTATAGCACATAGAAGCAGAGGTTAGGGTGTTAATTTCTAGATGGCATTTTAACAATGTTGGAAATGTTCAGTTAATTCTGATATTTATAACATGTCTTCTTGCTGTCTGTATCATATTATGTATTTGTTGTTTAGATGTACTGAGAAACAGATTATTCCTGTAGTAATCATTTCTTTAGACTGTTCATTCTTCTAAGTGAACACGGAAGTGCGCACTACAGGGCAGGTCAGCTGCTGCATGAATTCAGTCTATCGCCCCAACGCGCAGCGGGCGCCCCGCTGGCACGAAGAAGGCAAACCCGTCTGTGCCCGGGCCGGGGCCAAAAACCCTGGTCCACAATAAAAAGGCACAGGACCATCGACTAAACTAATAACCAACATGAAGGCATACAGCAACTGTGTTAAATATACGGCAGAACAATTAAAGGCCCTTCACCCACCCTTACATCCAAACATCCTAACTGTACTAGAGCACACTCACCTGAAAATTTCGAATTATGTTCTAACTGCGCTTTCTCCTTTTCCCCTAATCCTGCATTCAAAATCTCCAACAATGACTCCACACCTAACACCGACCCTTCCCCCTCGCACAACAAATCTTTCTCATTTATTAGTATAAATTGCCGTTCTCTACCCAAACACAAGTCAGACATTCTTGACTTACTAATAAATGATAAACCTGATGCAATCTTCCTCACTGAAACCTGGCTCCATGAGAGCTCAGGTCCAGACATTGCGGCTGCTCTGCCTGCAAACTACGCTATAGTAAGAAAAGACAGAAGCGAAAAAGTGAGGGGTGGGATAGCAGTTATTTTCAAAAAAATGTTAAATGTTTATTTTAACTCCTCCCTTTTCCACATTCTGAGGCCGCTCTTTTCAAACTAACTCTATAGTCTAAGTTCACTCTCTCAGGTATACTTTTATACCGCCCCCCTACCGCCCCTTGCTCATGGGCCAAAACTTTTGTGGACCTTATTACCCCCCTAGTTACGAAAACAGCAACTTTTCCATTGTGGGTGACCTAAATCTCCACTTAGAAAATCCTGCGTGTAAAACCAGCTCAAATCTTATTTTGGATTTAGCCTCTCTAAACCTCCATTTACTAAACTCTGGCCCCACACACGTAGCAGGACACTTGTTAGATCTGGTTTTCTTAAACCTCTCAGAGATCACTTGTTTTCCTGCCACGCCCACAAGTTGGTCAGATCACTATCTGATTAATTTCGACCTAACCCTTACAGTACATTCTCACTATACCCCTGACACATCTCCCCCCACGAGTAGAAACTGGCGAAAGTTAGATAATAATGCTCTTAACTCACTTTTGGATTCTCATAAACCTTGCTCAGACTCTCCTATCTTCCAGCTATCATCCTCTGTACAAGCATGGTTCTTAGAGGTCATAGACACTTGCTTACCAATAACCAACAAAAGTAGGAGAAACCATCGTCCACCGGTTCCCTGGTTTACGGAACTACTGAAAACGGAAAAAACTAAATGTAAAGGGTTGGAAAGGAAGTGGTGAAAAACTGATACTTCCGCATCAAAAACAGTCTACCTTAATGGCTTAAAACACTTCACAAACTTTGCAAGCAGGCTAGAGCTGAATATGTTTCAACTAAAATTCTAAATGCTGCGAACTGCTCAAAGATCCTTTTTAATACGGTTAAGGAGCTGGCTGCCTCCATAACCTTAGCTCCCCCTCTTGTATTAATACAATCCAAATGTGAAGCCTTGGCTCTGTTTTTCATGCAAAAGGTTGATATAATCTACCAAAATATTTTACTTGACCAAACTAAGAAAAACCCATCCACCCCTAGACTTCCACTCTCACCCTCTGCTGCTGACTGCTTTCCTGAAGCAATGAGCCAAGCGAATCCGCATAAACATTCTTTAACGACTTGGCCATTGCTCACCTCTGAAAGCCTAACAACATTTCTAAATAATATCAAATCCGGATCACGTAATGATCCTCTACCTGTCCCAATATTCAGACAGCTGAGCGATGACTCATTGGCTGTGATAGTGAATCTCCTCAATGCCTCCCTATTTGAAGCAACTATTCCGGCATCCTGGAAACATGCCATGATTAATCCCCTTCTCAAAAAGCCCAACACTGATCCGGAGATACCCAGTAATTATCGCCCTATATCCCTACTCCCCATCTTTTCCAAGATCTTAGAAAGGCATATACATCAACACCATAGCCATTTTGTAACAGCACACGATCTCCTCCACCCCTCTCAGTCGGGCTTCAGAGCGGGTTTCTCAACTGAAACCACTCTACTTGGAGTTACCGAAAATATACAACAATACCTGGACAAAGGAGACACCATAGTGCTCATACTTCTTGATTTGAGTGCTGCCTTCGATACAGTGTCACACGCAGGATTTATTAACACACTGAGATCACACGGCATTTGTGGATCTGCTTTAGACTGGATCACTGCATTTCTTACTAAACAAACCTTCCAAGTGTTCTCGCATTCTACCTGCTCTGAGATCCATTCCTTTGCTCATGGGGTGCCTCAAGGGTCTATTCTCAGTCCACTACTATTCAACCTATATGTGAGACCATTGGCTGAGGTAGTTGCAAAAGCTGGAATATCCCTTTACTCTTATGCGGATGATTCTCAAATCATCTTCTCCCTCTCCTCAGAGAAAACTGACGATCCATCCAGCCTCAAAATTGGTTTAAACCAAATAGCACGCTGGATGCATGACATTTTTTTTAAAGCTAAACGGGGACAAAACAGAGATTCTGGTACTGGGGAAACAAAAAAAATCTATGGAATCCCACACACAGGGTGACTGAAATGGGCAACTTCCCACAGCCTTCCCCTCAAGTGAAAAATCTGGGCATCATTATTAATAACTCTCTCAGCATGCATGCTCAATCTATTAAAGTAACGGCAACCTGCTTCACCATCCTCAGATGGCTAAGGAAAATCTGCTGGATGCTACCAGAATCTACCAGGAAACTGTAGTCAATGCTTTAATAACATCTAGACTTGACTACGGCAACGTTCTTTACCTGGGAGCAAACAAAACTGTAGTCCACAGATTACAAATGGTTTAAAATGCCACCGTCAGACTTCTATGTGGAGCCCCTAAGTTTTCCCCCGTCTCGAAATATAGACATAAACTGCACTGGCTCAAAATAGAAAACAGAATCAAATTCAAGGCCTTGAGTCTTATGCACAAAATCAAGTCAGGATGCGCCCCTCACTATCTTCAATCCTTAGTCAGCCCCTATTCCCCCCCCCCCCCTGGAACTTGTGCTCTGCCACGCAAGGATGGTTAATTGTTCCCAAATTCAAACTTGCCCGGATGGGCGGTAGGTCTTTTGCCTTCCTTGGTCCCTCACTTGGAATTCCTTACCCACAACCCCTCGAAACGAAACTAATTACATACAGTTTCGCAAATCTTTGAAAACGTGGTTATTTGACAAATAAATGACCCTATTACCACATGGCTCCCACCCCCAACTCATCCTTTGCGCCGGGAAACACTTTTTGGGTAGCTGTTGCGCACTATAAATTTAAAAACTATACTAAACTAAACTAAGTACAGTGTGTGATATACTGTGAATAATGAAATAAGGCTTGCTACTGCTACCCCGGCGCCCTGAACCGTTTATGGGATTATTATTAACCCAAAAGCAACACTCTGGTTCAACTACACATTGAATAGTGTTCTGTGGGGCTACAATAACCTGTCTTCTACATTCATCGCGGGTGCACTGACCTAAGTTTATCCATGCATTGTGGGTAGGAAAATGCATCTTATAGAGCTATGCCAAAGTCGTAGCTAAGGCAACGGCTGTAGCAAAGGAAGGACACTGAAGATTTGTCAGCAGCATCTTATTTTCTTGCTGGAAGTTGGAATAACACCCCTCTGAGCCAACTAGGCAAGAGAAGGCTCTCCTGTCACATTACTGGCCCCAGCCACATGGCCAGACATTATCAAAGAGGAACCACCAGACGTTAACAGGGAGATCTGACATCTCAATGGTGACCTTCTCTGCAGTGAATGTTTCACCGTAGAACAGCTTGAGATTGAATGCCTTGAGAGTGACTAGGAGCCGGAGGGCTGGTGACATACGGACTGGCTTGAGGTTCCAAATAGCAAACAGACCTGGTCACACTAGGAGCTAAAAAGGATGTTCTTGGTCCCTTGCACCTCTAGAAGAGGGGGGCCTCAAGGAAGATTTGCCTATTTCTCCCTGTTTCATCCTGAGGCGAACTCTCCCTGTACTAAAGGCACCTATACGGCATCTTAGGACAGATCTTACACTTTGTTACTGTGTGAGAATCTGAGAGAGCGACAATAAAATATTGTGTTTATCCTTCCATGACTTCTTACCTCCACACAAAGGTCATTTATCAAAGACAGCATGCATGACGCTCGCTGGAGATGTGCAAAGATGAAAAAGGTACTTACCTTCAGTAACCTGTTTTCTGGTAGAGACTATCTAACTGGAGATTCATCCACTTGTGAATTTCCTCAAGTACTAGGCTGGATCCAGAAACTTCTGCTCCCAATCCTCATGCCGGCAGGTGGCGTTGTGCAGCTCAGTGTCAGATCGATCCGGCCTCGAATAGAACTTTGGGCACGCAAATATGTGCCATATCACCCGCAGACGCCAGTTTCTTTCTGATCTCTTTCATCAGATGCCATGTCACTAAAATCAGAATATGGCAGTGTGAGGGACTTCCAGATTTGCGATCTTATTAATGGACTGATTAAGAAGAGGGAGGATTGGCGGGTCGGTGAAGAATATGAGGTTAGTTAGAGTCTCTACCAAAAAAGACGCCACCAAAGTTAAGTAACTTTTTCTTCTGATAGAGACTTCTAACTACAGATTCCTCAAAGCATTTCCCACCCCGGAGGAGGGTCTGCAGAATGGCTCAGACCAGGAAGTTCTGCAGGACAGATTTGGCAAAGTGCTTGTCCCATCAGGTCTGGCTGTTCAGGCAGTAGTACTTCATGAAAGTATAGAAGGGCACCCACATAACTGGCAGGCAACCCTTTCGGTTTACACTTTCTTTTAACTAGCTGGCAAATGTCCAGAACTGAAAAACCATAGAGAGTCTGCACACCTTCTCTTATTTAAAAGACACAATCCTTAAATGGTATTGTGTGATTGAGTGCTACCAGTAGTATGCGGATCGCCCCAAACCACAAAAGAAACATATATATGAAAAAACCGAGCACTGTTCATGGTGCATTGCGCCAAGTGGGAACAATTCCATCCAATGAATCATGTTCCTCCAAGTAATCCACAGTAGTCTGTTAATCAATTAGATTATCTTCCTCCTTGTTACTATTTAATTCTTAATTTTCATCACCAGAACGGAGACAGTAAGATGCAATCTGTAGTCTTTATTAGACATTTCAAATACATACTGTATGCCATTACAAGCTTCATACAGCAGTAGGCACAAACTGATCTCTATGTAAAAACAAGCATTTGCAATGCAATAGGTCTCGCATTAGGAAAGTTTGAGCTATTGGTCTTGTAAATGACACATTTTTTATTTATGTGTTGGTTTTGAAAATAGCGAAATTAATAGCTTCGTCATTTACAATGCCAATACTTTTAACTTTTGCAAATGTGACACCTATAGCATTTGTAATGCAACATGTTTTGTATTTACGTAACTTAGATGTATTGATATTACAAATAACAATGGCTTTTAATTTTTTTAAATAATTAATACTTAAATAAAAGTTATTGTAATTTATAATGGCAATAGCTTAAACTTTAGTAAATAACTTTTGTGAAGATTATGTTCAGTGTATTTTATTGTGACGAAAATCCAAGAACAGAAGTGAAATATTAACATCTTTTTGTGACATTTGTAATAAAGCTTAAAACATTGAGAGAACATATTTGAACCAGTTGTTGTTGAATAGTTGCACAGATTGATGCTGTGGTGGCACTGAGTGAAGTTGAGGTGGCGACGAGTGATGTTGTGGCGACGAGTGATGCTGTGGCGTTCAGTGATGCTGTAGAAACGCATAGTGATGTTGTGGTGCCCCTGAGTGATGCTGTGGTGCCCCTGAGTGATGCTGTGGTGGTGCGATAGATAGATAGACTCAGGGCAATAGATAGCTAGAGGGAGGGCGAAAGATAGCTAGAGGGAGAGCGATAGAGTGAGGGCGATAGATAGAGTGAGGGCGATAGATAGAGTGAGGGCGATAGATAGAGTGAGGGCGATAGATAGAGTGAGGGCGATAGATAGAGTGAGGGCGATAGAGTAAGGGCGATAGATTGAGTGAGGGTGGAGTTGGAGGGTGGAGTTGGGGTTGGAGGGTGGAGTTGGAGGGGGGTTGGAGGGTGGGGTTGGAGGGTGGGGTTGGAGGGTGGAGTTGGAGGGTGGAGTTGGAGGGTGGAGTTGGAGGGTGGAGTTGGAGGGTGGAGTTGGAGGGTGGAGTTGGAGGGTGGAGTTGGAGGGTGGAGTTGGGTTTGGAGGGTGGAGTTGGGTTTGAAGGGTGGAGTTGGAGGGTGGAGTTGGAGGGTGGAGTTGGAGGGTGGAGTTGGAGGGTGGAGTTGGAGGGTGGAGTTGGCAGGTGGAGTTGGAAGGTGGAGTTGGAAGGTGGAGTTGGAAGGTGGAGTTGAAAGGTGGAGTTGAAAGGTGGAGTTGGAAGGTGGAGTTGGAAGGTGGAGTTGGAAGGTGGAGTTGGAAGGTGGAGATGGAGGGTGGAGATGGAGGGTGGAGTTGGAGGGTGGAGGTGGAGTTGGAGGGTGGAGGGTGGAGTTGGATTTGGAGGGTGGAGTTGGATTTGGAGGGTGGAGTTGGATTTGGAGGGTGGAGTTGGATTTGGAGGGTGGAGTTGGATTTGGAGGGTGGAGTTGGATTTGGAGGGTGGAGTTGGAGTTGGAGGGTGGAGTTGAGGTTGGAGGGTGGAGTTGGAGGGTGGAGTTGGAGGGTGGAGTTGGAGTTGGAGGGTGGAGTTGGAGTTGGAGGGTGGAGTTGGAGTTGGAGGGTGGAGTTGGAGTTGGAGGGTGGAGTTGGAGTTGGAGGGTGGAGTTGAGTGATGTGGTGGTTTCCCTGAGTGATGTGGTGGTGTCCCTGAGTGATGTGGTGGTGTCCTCGAGTGATGTGGTGGTGTCCTCGAGTGATGTGGTGGTGTCCTCGAGTGATGTGGTGGTGTCCTCGAGTGATGTGGTGGTGTCCTCGAGTGATGTGGTGGTGTCCTCGAGTGATGTGGTGGTGTCCTCGAGTGATGTGGTGGTGTCCTCGAGTGATGTGGTGGTGTCCTCGAGTGATGTGGTGGTGTCCTCGAGTGATGTGGTGGTGTCCTCGAGTGATGTGGTGGTGTCCTCGAGTGATGTGGTGGTGTCCTCGAGTGATGTGGTGGTGTCCTCGAGTGATGTGGTGGTGTCCTCGAGTGATGTGGTGGTGTCCTCGAGTGATGTGGTGGTGTCCTCGAGTGATGTGGTGGTGTCCTCGAGTGATGTGGTGGTGTCCTCGAGTGATGTGGTGGCGTTCAGCAGTGTGTGGCGTGCAGCAGTGTGTGGCGTGCAGCAGTGTGTGGCGTGCAGCAGTGTGTGGCGTGCAGCAGTGTGTGGCGTGCAGCAGTGTGTGGCGTGCAGCAGTGTGTGGCGTACAGCAGTGTGTGGCGTACAGCAGTGTGTGGCGTACAGCAGTGTGTGGCGTGCAGCAGTGTGTGGCGTGCAGCAGTGTGTGGCGTGCAGCAGTGTGTGGCGTGCAGCCGTGTGTGGCGTGCATCAGTGTGTAACGTGTAGCAGTGTGTGGCGTGCAGGAGTGTGTGGCATGCAGGAGTGTGTGGCATGCAGGAGTGTGTGGCATGCAGGAGTGTGAGTTGTGTGGTTGTCTGCAGCATGCAGCAGTATTGTTGTTTATACCCAAATGTCAATAAAGACATTTAAGGAGGGGAGGGGATGTGCACCCAGTAGTAGATGCTGACGAATGAGACAAAAATAAATAACTATAAGGAGAAATAGGCAAATTAAAGGAAACCTGTAAGAAAATGTAAAATAAAAGGACTCAACCAGCAGCCCTGGCGGTGAAGGGAACACCGTTTCACGCAGTTGTTTACATGTGTTTAGGCAAAACACTGACTCAGCAAGAGAGCACATGGCTAAAGTGGGCTTCCTTGCGCTCCATGTTGGATGTAGCGGAGGGCAGAAGAAAATGTTAATGATACTGGAATCGACCTATGGTTTTTGAAGGTTCACCCAAGGCCCATAAAGGAAGTACATTTAACTATGCATGTATGCTGTGTGATGGTTTTATCAGAAAAGCCTAGCACACAGCTAAATGTTGTCAACATGACTTCCCTAACGTGATGGCCCCTAAATGGGGGACATTTCACCTTCAGATTAGACAGGGTTGTAAATACTTGCGAGCCCCTGGGGCTCCCAGCAATCAGCGCCGAGATGCAATCTCGGGATTGGTGCTAACATTAAACAGCTCTCTATTTAAAACCCCTTTAGAAAGTGGACATTCCACAGCTTGCTTTCCGAGGCCACAGTGGACCCTTAAGCATCCAGTACCACAGCATTAACAAAAGGCGCGCGCGAGATCGGTATTTTCCTTCGAAAACAATTAAACCAACGTAGATTGGCATGTAATGCTATACTTCTGTAGCTGATATACACCATAATGCCACTACCGTGTGCAAAATATTAAATAAATTTAACATTAGAGGCACCTTAACACTTCTTCTTGGGACGAAAAATCTGGTGTCCGTAGTTCGGGAAGTAGAGGAGCTGGAAGGGAGTGTAGGATGAGAAACGGGAAAACACTTCACCAGCACACATGCGCAGACCACACAAAGAGCCTGCAATCAGAGAAAAGAAAGTCGCGAACTTCATTGTGAGACTGTACGCGCGACTCCGATGACAGCGAGAGCGCGTGCGCACAAATTAAGGCAGTGACATATGCGCAGGTACGAGTTGCGTTTGGGAGTTCACGAGCGTGCGTAGTTATCCAGTTTGGCTTTTGAGCTTGCGCGCTGTTCTCAGTTGGTGCACGAGCTGCTGTACCCGCTCCTTGGTTGGCTCAGAGTGGTGGCGAGCGCGCGGGAGAGAGGGAGAAAGGAGCGCGAGAGCCCAAGGCAATGGCGGCGGCGGAGGAGCGAGGGAGGCGTTTTTATATAGCGCGGACTTAACCCGAAGGTGTCAGGGTGCTTCACAATAGGAACAGTAGTGATACATGAAGCAAAAAGTACAAGTGAGCATGTTACAAAAGCAAACGTTACGTTACATGAGGCAATAGTGACAATTGTGCAAGTATCAAGAGCAAACAAAATACAAGAGGTAGCAAACGATATATTACTAGAGGAAACAAGCTTCTCGGCATTGCTGTGTGGGGCGTGGGCGTGATGAGTGAGACGCGCGCGCTTGAGAGGCAGGGGGTGGGATGACTGGGCAGCTGAATGCAGCGTGCACAAAGTGAAGAGCCAATGAAAGCTCTTGAAAAATATGCCCGTGGGGAGAATGCGCAATGGGAGAGGGGCTGTGGGCTGCATGTTGGCGTGCTGGAGAGGGAGGGGGTGTGATGAGCGAGAGGCGCGCACTGGAGAGGGAGGGGGTGGGAGGACTGGGCAGCTGAATGCAGCGTGCACAAAGTGAAGAGCCAATGAAAGCTCTTGAAAGCTCTTGAAAAAAATGTCCGTGGGGAGAATGCGCGTGATTGTATTCACATGAACTGTACTAAATACGCAATGGTTCAAGGGCTTGTTTTGCCTACTATACTCTAGTCTATTTATCCCTGCGGGATAGAATAGTCGAGACCTAATGAGCAACATGATTCATTGGAGGGAGTTGTTCCCACTTGGCGCAGTGCCCCAGGAAAACAGCACAAGGACAGTGCTCGGTTTTTTCATATAAATGTCCAGAAATGGCACAACATATGCTAGCACAGACAGAGGAGCCTTCTCTCTGGTGGAAAGAGCACATCCCTTTTTTTGTCTAGAGAAACTTATGAAAAGTTGGTCATCTGTTCGGTAGACTCTGGTTCGGGCAATGTGGCCCTCTTGTGGATGGAGTTTCTCTTGCTCCTTGGAGGGATGAGGTGGTGGGCAAGGTGATGGGTTGCCAAATGTGGAAGAGGATCACTGCCTTTGGCAGGACTGCCGTATTTGGGCGGAGAACCAGCTTGTTTGGGAAAGATGTGGTATATAAATAAATAATACCGGATCTAGGTTTGACTGGACATAGCAATAACAGATAGCTCAATAAATAAGAGTCAAGATTCGAGGTAGTAGGAGTTTGCAGGTTTAATACAGTATAAGGACAGGAACAGGACAACCTGCACAGGAATAGGATGGCAGCGCTGCCTGGGACAGGATTGGATTGGCGTAACATTTAATAACAGTACACAAGCATATATACTAAAACAGTTGCATTACAATACATACGATAGGCGGAGCAGTGGGTGTGGTCAATAGCAGTCGCGAAAGATAAGGGTGAAAATGGGTGTAACAGGAGGCGTATACATGGACATGTGATGTAAACGTAACAGAATATGTCATAAATGGGGCGGAAACATGGAGGGGGCTACCTAAGGAGCCGGGACCTCTAACCTAATGGTGCGCGCAAACTGACAATGACGTGTTACTAGGAGAAGCTGGGGGCTATGAACTCTGTGCTAGGAGCAGAGACTGAAGTCTGGAGAGTCAGGGCGACATGTACCTAAACCCTATCTAGTATCTAATGTTTAGAGGACATGTTGATATAAACTAAAAGTCAGGAGGGGAGAGGCTAACAGACTCTAAGACTGGAGCATGCATTATTCTACATGTAGTGCGTGATGAAGAATATTAAATGACCATTAATACAGTATTTCTCTTACATGGAGACGTAAAGGCTAGACGATGACTGAAACTATTGATGCGATTCAGTAGCTTAGGAATGCAGAGAAGGAGGGCTGGACTGATAACTAGAATCATAACATACTCTTGGCAGACTCGTAGGCAGAGCCAGGCCGAGCCGGGCACTGCGAGGCAGGAAGTAAGTGAAGGGTCGAGGATACAGGTGGGGGCTGTATCGCTCCTCAGCGAGAGCTCAGGAGACAGGAGCTGAATCTGGTGTCCGGGCCCTTTTGAGGCCTAGAAACGGGGACTTTACAATGAAATAACGTGCACACTGAGAAACGTGGCAACGTAACTTTACATAGGCCTAATATTCGTAGTATTCACGAGAACTGGGAACTGGCATACTAGGGATGGACACAACTGTAATTGCGTCTTTAATCGAACATTGGGAATACATATGCATATTAATCATGCACACATAGCATAAGATGGGGAACACGTAGGGACACAGAACATGGCAAAATTTACTTTTCCACATTCCCTCCTTGTCACTACGTTTCCATCAGGAAACATCAATATTCATGATACCATCTATCATTTCATACAGTATCATTTGCTCGTCTCGAATTTTCTTGGAACGGGATCTAGAACGGGACTTGGGACTAGGAATACAAGAGGTAGCACAAATGCCGCAAATCGCAGGGCCACATTGTAAACAGAGGCAGCAACTGAATATGATCGCTACTGCAATACCCAGAAATGACAATACTTTCCATCCCCAGGTGGAAATTATATTCCAGAACCAACCGGACCATGTCCAGGTGCCTGGATTTTGGTGTAACATATGGGCAATATTATGGAGTCTGGTAATAGCTGAATAAACAGACGGTGCGTTATTAGGAATGAAAATGCAGCAACTAGATCCGATGACTCTACATGCCCCGCCCCTATCGGCCAGTATGACGTCAAGGACGAGACGATTCTGGAGCACGACAATTCTCATAAAGGATTGCTCTTCGGTTAAGTTACCTAGAGCAGAAGTAGTCTCAATCACTACTGCTTCAAGGGTTCTGGTTAATCTACGTATCAGTTTACTATTCACAACAGTACCTAAATAGGGGAAGACACCTTTATTGATATCTATGTATTGTTCTAGAGCAGTTTCAGTATAATCGACAATCGGGAGGTCTCTCTTGTGTCTGATATGTACTAGGTGGGAATTCCTATGATAGTCAGGTGGGGCTAGAAAAACTGGTGGCAGTAGGAAGGCAATGTAACAGGTTCCCTCCCAATCGAGGGGCAGACGAACATATGCGGTCTGACCACAAACAAAATAAGAATGACGTGAAGCTTCGAAAATAGATTTCCTACTGTCACTATACTTGACAATAGTAGTACAATCACTATGGCCTACATGTACGGAACCATTATTTCGGACACATAATTCACCTTTGACTGGTAATACTGACATAGCAGGTAAGTCTGTAGTATCAGACTGAACATTCAGGACCATAAAATTCGAAGAATAATTACCCAAATTCTAAACTTCATTTTCTAGATCTAACCCTGTTCTGTGGGGAAGACCTTGCTTGTCTGGAAAACATGTACTGTTAAGAAAAGACATATCTGTTGAGTATGACGTTAACGTGGACCATGCTCCACACGAACCATTATGTGAAAATGGATAAGGAAAGAGTGGCAGAACTCCCTTCGGTGTCTGG